>NC_092817.1:179155798-180413298 GCF_023375885.2 Dermacentor andersoni | reverse complement strand
AAAACTGCTGTTAGGCCATCAGGTCCTGGTGATTTTCCAGGGTTAAGGTCTTCAATGGCCATTTCGATCTCCTTTGCTGTGATATCTTCTGATAATCTATCTGTTGCTTCGGCGTCTAACCTAGGTAGAGTGGTTAGAAAATGGCTTTCATACCCAGCCTTGCTCGGTATTCTACACTTGAAGAGCTCTGTTGGAATCGCACCGCTGGCACGAGTTGTTGTAATCTCGGCGCTGACGCCCGTTGTTGCAAATGGGTCGCAAGCCCCAAGGGTAGCGTTGGCCTGGCGGCCTGGGGCACAACTGGAAGCATCCGAAGGTCGCGGCAAAGCATGAGTCGACTGGTAACAGAACAACTTGTTTATTCTAGCATCGCAAAACAGCGGGCGGTCAGGTCGACCGAAGTGGAGAGACGCGAGCGCACGTAACTCAACGGAAGAAATCGGAGCCTCTCTCGGCGTCCGGGAGCAGCTGCTCTTATACTCTCGGAGTCGAGGGGATGAAGGAACGCCTCGTCAGAGGCGCACGTGATGCGCGGCTCGGACAGGCTGAGAGACACGTTGGGACGAGG
The DNA here is from genome assembly GCF_023375885.2 of Dermacentor andersoni. Taxonomy (NCBI): domain Eukaryota; kingdom Metazoa; phylum Arthropoda; class Arachnida; order Ixodida; family Ixodidae; genus Dermacentor; species Dermacentor andersoni. The sequence continues at coordinate 180,412,730 of NC_092817.1, read as the reverse complement.
GTAGTGACGCATCCGCCGGGCCGGCGCCGGTCAGACCTCCTCGCTTCACACTTGGGGAGCTCCTCTCCCCGGCTGCCGCGCTTTGACAAGCGTGGGCACCAACATGCACACACACACACACGCACGCTTGAAGACACGTGGCATTGAAGCATGCCTGGACGCGCTGGGCGGAGAGGCGTATCGGCGGCGCTGAACGGGCCAAAATGTCCGCCGCTTTGAACGAAGCCCCGGCGTCCGTTGCATCCGCGGCGGCTATACCGCGCGTTGTAGGCGAAACGTAACAGACCGCCCCGCCGGGGGAAAGAGATCCCGATGGTCAGGGGACTGCATCCGCTGTCCGGAGGGATGTCGCTCGATGATGCTCATAACCGAAGTCGGGCGTCCTTCGGCATTTCTTGAGCGCAGCGCACAGAGAAGGCCTCGTTCTCTCGTTCAGGTTCACACAGGACACTGCAAAGTGACTTCGGGAGAGTTGACATTTTTGTTCTCGTTCCCGGCAAGCGTTAGAACTACGCCGAAACTCAATCGCTCAGTCAGCAAGCACGAAACAACCCTCACCAAGTCCTGCCAGGCTCTTTCCCCTTTTATACCACTGCCTAGTTCCTTACAGTAGTCTAGCAGCACTCAGAACCCGTCCACAAATAGGAAAATTGCCCTAGAAAGCACGTCATCACTTTGAAACACTAAACAAAAGCAATATGTTAAAAATCCTGCCTCAGGAAGAAAAACATCAGTAACAAACAACTCTGAGGCTGATTCCTACGTTAGGGGCTTCGACTTAAGCCATCGGCGTTACCGTTGAGACTCCCCTTTTTGTAACGCACCTCAAAGGAATATTGTTGCAAAGCGAGGCTCCAGCGCAGGAGGCGGCCATTTTTGGGAGAGATGGTCTGCAGCCATTGGAGAGGGCAGTGATCCGTCTCAATGATAAACCTCGAGCCGGCTAGATAGCATGACAATTTCTGAACAGCCCACACGAGACACGCACACTCTTTCTCGGTGGCGCTGTACGCCTGCTCACGACTGGTCAGCTTACGACTAGCACACAGGACGGGGTGTTCCACTTCTCCATTTCCCCGTTGGCACAGTACAACGCCCATGCCTCGCTCACTAGCATCGCACTGAACAACGAACCCTTTTGTGTAGTCTGGCGATCGTAGCACAGGCTGGCTTGTTAGGGCGCTCTTTAGGGCGCTAAAAGCTCTTTCCTTTGTCTCGTCCCATACGACTGTTTGGGGCTCTGTTTTTCTTAGAGCATCCGTCAGGGGAGCCGCGATATCAGAGTACCTGGGGATGTACCTCTGATAGTAGCCGGCGACACCTAAGAACGACCGAATATCGGTCTTCGTGCGCGGTTGCGGGAAGTCTCGCACAGCGGCCACCTTTATTTCAGAGGGGCGGCGACGACCCCGTCCAATCACGTGACCGATGTAGACAACCTCGGCCTGTGCTAACTGGCACTTGGGAGCCTTGACTGTCAAGCCCGCATCGCGCAGGCGGGTTAGCACTGCCCGCAAGTGGGCCATATGCTCAGGCCAGGATGCGGAGAATATCGCTACGTCGTCTAGATACGCTAAAGCGAATTCTTGCTGTCCCCGCAACACTTTATACATGAGGCTTGAAAAGCAGTATGGCGCGTTCTTCAAACCAAAACTCAACACTTTAGGACGGAATGTTCCCATTGGTGAAATGAACGCCGCATACCTACTAGCCTCTTCTGTAAGTGGAACCTGCCAATAACCCCTGACAAGACCTAGGGTGGAAATAAACTGAGCGCTACTAACTTTCTCAAGGCGCTCCTCGATGTTAGGGATCGGATAAATTTGATCCTTAGTGATGGAATTAAGCCTGCGGTAGTCGACGCAAGGACGAGGTTCCTTGCCCGGTACCTCAACTAAAATCAAAGGGGAGGTATAATCACTCTCACCCGCCTCAATAACTCCGAGCTGTAGCATTTTCTTTACCTCAGCCTCCATAATATCGCTCTGGCGGGGTGACACCCGGTACGCCTTGGATCGTACTGGCTCTGGGGAGGCAAGTTCTATGTCATGAGTAAGGACAGAAGTCCTACCAGGCCTCTCAGAGAACAGACCTTGAAACTCTTGTAAAAGCTGGTGTAGTTCGGTTTTCTGCTCAGGCGACAGCGATGCTTTACTGATTAAGTCACTAATGACTTGATCGGTGTCTTTCCTGTTCGTCACTGAGCCTAGTCCCGGAAGCTCGACCGGAAGCTCTTCGGGAACGTTTACCATCATGCACACCACTGCTTCCCGTTGTTTATAGGGTTTGAACAGATTACAGTGGTAAACTTGCTGTGCTTTCCGCTTTCCTGGCAGACTCACCACGTAGTTAACGTCCGACAGTTTTTGAACAATCCGTGCTGGGCCCTCCCACTGCACGTCGAGTTTGTTCTTTAGCGACGTGCGCAATATCATGACCTCATCGCCCACCTCAAAACGACGGGCCCTGGCTGTCTGATCATAATAAACCTTGGGCCTCTGCTGGGCCTTTGCCATTGCTTCACCTGACAACTCCTGGGCCCTTCTTAAGCGTTCGAGGAGCCTAAGCACGTACTCCGCCACGACTGGGTCGTCGCCCCGGCCTTCCCACGATTCTCGAAGCATGCGAAGCGGAGATCGCAGCGAGCGACCGTACACCAGCTCAGCTGGCGAAAACCCCGTAGCCGCATGCGGCGCGGTCCTTAATGCAAACATCACCCCAGGCAGACACAGCTCCCAGTCAGTTTGTTGTTCAAAACACAATGCTTTCAACACGCGCTTCATGACGGAGTGGAGCTTCTCAACGAAATTCGACTGTGGGTGGTACACTGAGCTGTGTAACAGCTTTACCTCGCACCTTTCGAGAAAGGCTGTCGTCAAAGCGCTCGTAAACACCGTGCCCTGATCTGACTGGATTTCCGCAGGAAAACCAACTCGCGCAAATATGGACAGTAGTGCATTGACTATCTCAACTGAGCTGAGTTCTTTATGCGGCACTGCTTCAGGGAACTTTGTCGCTGGGCAGATCACAGTCAAAATGTGTCTGTACCCCGTGGCTGTTACCGGCAGAGGTCCCACTGTATCAATAACGAGCCGTCTGAAAGGCTCCGTAATGATAGGTACCAACTTCAACGGCGCCCTCGATTTGTCCCCTGGTTTGCCCACCCGCTGACAGGTGTCACATGTCCTCACAAAGTGGTCTGCGTCCCGAAAACACCCTGGCCAATAGTACTCTTGCAAGATACGGTCCTTAATTTTCTTAACTCCTAGGTGTCCGGACCACGAACCCCCATGCGACAAGCGCAACAGATCCTGACGGTACCACTGAGGCGCGATCAGCTGATCGAACTCCACTCCCCTGCGGTCTAGATACTTTTGGTACAGGATCCCACCTCTTTCCACAAAACGAGCATTTTTCTTGGCGATACATTCCTTGATAATGCAGCGTACGTTTTCTAGGCTGCCATCCTTTTTTTGCTCGGCTATCAAAGCCGACCGGCTGACTTTTAGCAGGCTAATGAGTCCGTCTGACGTAGGCGCGATGAGCAAATCTGCAGATAGCTCTTCTAACTTTCCCGTGTCGGGCATTTCCTCTCCAGTATCTGGTGCCTTCAACGCTACAGGCTCAATATTATTCAGTTCGGACGTGCTCTGAATATCAGCTTGCTGCGCCTCTGATCCTTTCTCATTGTACGACAACGTTGGCCCCGCAACTACCGCCTTTGCAGCGAGCTCCCGAACCTTCGATCTGGTTAAGGCCTGAACGCTAGCCTCGCCAAACAAAAGCCCCTTTTCGCGCAGGAGGTGATCGGACCTGTTCGAAAATAGGTACGGGTACTGGGGGGGGGGGCAGCATAGATGACACTGCGGCCTCCGTCTCAAGTGCTCCGAAAGGTCCTTCAATAAGCACTTTTGCTACGGGCAGACACACGCTATGAGCTTCCACGGCTTGCTTGATCCATGCGCACTCGCCCGTGAACATATCGGGTTCTACGTAAGAGGGGTGAACTACATCCATCGTAGCTGCGGAATCGCGAAGCACTCGGCACCCTTTCCCGTTCACGAGGAGGTCTCGCATGTAAGGCTCGAGAAGCTTCATGTTCTCGTCAGTGCTGCATAATGACAAAAACACGACTTTTGTTTTCGTTTCTGGACACTGCGCCGAAAAGTGACCCGGCTTCTGGCACGTATAACACACGCGCGCTTGCCTCATCTCGAACCGCTTTCTGCGTTCGGCTTCGGCTGCCGCCGTCTCCTTACGTTCGGTCGGACTGCTTTCACTCGCATCCGCACTACGTGTGTTCCCCTTTGCTCTCATGGGCGTGAACTTCGGCCTCTCAAACTTGGAGCCAAATTCACCCTTTTGACCGTCCTTAGCTCCGCGAGCCCGACGTGTCACAAACTCCTCGGCTAGCTCAGCGGCTTTAGCCACCGTACTAACGTCTGGCCTATCCAAGACCCAGTACCGCTCGTTCTCAGGTAACCGACTATAAAACTGTTCCAGCCCGAAACACTGCAGAACTTTCTCGTGGTCACCAAACGCTTTCTCTTCTTTGAGCCACTCCTGCATGTTTGACATTAGCCTGTAGGCAAACTCTGTATATGACTCACTTCTGCCTTTCTCATTTTCCCGAAACTTCCGACGGAACGCCTCCGCTGACAGCCTGTACTTTTTTAGCAGACTCGATTTCACTTTGTCGAAATCCTCTGCCTCCTCTCTCTTCAAGCGAGCGACTACGTCGGCCGCCTCGCCGGGTAACAAAGTGAGCAAGCGCTGTGGCCACGTTTCCCGAGAGAACCCCTGCTTCTCGCACGTTCGCTCAAAGTTAACCAGGAACAAACCAATGTCCTCTCCAAGCTTAAACGGCCGCATCAAGTCAGTCATTTTGAACGATACTCGTTCTCCTGCACCGTGTGCCTGACTTCCATTACGAGCGCGTTCCATCTCTACCTCGAGACGCTTCATTTCCAAAGCGTGTTCGCGCTCTTCTTTTTCTTTCTGCTCTTTAAGTTCGCGCTCCTGTTTCTCTTTTTGCTCTCTAAGTTCGCGCTCCTGTCTCTCTTTTTGCTCTCTAAGTTCGCACTCCTGTCTCTTTTTTTGCTCTTTAAGTTCGCGCTCATGTCTTCTTGCCCTCTCCTAAAATGTCTCAAGGCATTCCGACAGCTCGTCATCCTCAGCTTCTAACTCCAGAATAGCCCTTAGCAGTTCTGGTTTTCTGAGTTTGTCTGAGACATCCAGACCCAACTCTCTTGCAAGCTCCAGCAATTTCGGTTTGCGCAACGACTTCAAATCCATGGCTGCTCTGAATGCTGCTTTCTCTACTGCCTACTATTTTCTTGCCGCAAACTAACCCGGCAGCAACGACAACCACAATTACCAGCTCTGTTTCTGACACTAACAAAAGCCTGGCAAAACTCAGAAGAAGAAAGTCTCGCACTCACCACACCTCGCAGCCAAGAATTCAGCGCAGTCGTTCCGCTGCAGGCAACCAGTCATCACACAGGGCTCGTTGCACTGCTCCCGGATGGTCGTTGTGCTGCTCAGCATACAGTCGACCGCATATCTTCGCTGCTGGCCTCCATTGTCGCGATCTCACCGCTACCAGCCAGTTGTTGGAATCGCACCGCTGGCACGAGTTGTTGTAATCTCGGCGCTGACGCCCGTTGTTGCAAATGGGTCGCAAGCCCCAAGGGTAGCGTTGGCCTGGCGGCCTGGGGCACAACTGGACGCATCCGAAGGTCGCGGCAAAGCATGAGTCGACTGGTAACAGAACAACTTGTTTATTCTAGCATCGCAAAAGAGCGGGCGGTCAGGTCGACCGAAGTGGAGAGACGGGAGAGTACGTAACTCAACGGAAGAAAACGGAGCCTCTCTCGGGGTCCTGGAGCAGCTGCTATTATACTCTCGGAGTCGAGGGGAAGAAGGAACGCCTCGTCATAGGCGTACGTGATGCGCGGCACGGACAGGCTGAAAGACACGTTGGGACGAGTGTAGTGACGCATCCGCCGGGCCGGCGCCGGTCAGACCTCCTCGCTTCACACTTGGGGAGCTCCTCTCCCCGGCTGCCGCGCTTTGACAAGCGTGGGCACCAACATGCACACACACACACACGCACACTTGAAGACACGTGGCATTGAAACATGCCTGGACGCGCTTGGCGGGGAGGCGTATCGGCAGCGCTGAACAGGCCAAAATGTCCGCCGCTTTGAACGAAGCCCCGGCGTCCGTTGCATCCGTGCCGGCTATACCGCGCGTTGTAGGCGAAACGTAACAGCTCCCTCTAATATTCCGTAAACGCATAATTGATTTCTTCGGCATCTCTAGATATTTTCTCTTTGTATTCAATCTCGACTATTTCGTTTCTCCTCGCATACTTTTTCTCAGTTCCCAAAGCACGCTTTTTTGGCATTTTATCAGCCAAGATCTTCCCATTCGTGCGCGAATAAGTGCGCCACGGTATTTTTCCGTGTCGATAGCCTCAATATTATTCTTTGTTTCCCCTATTTCTTCCATGAAGGTGCCTGGCGTTGCAGTTTCGGCGTCCCCCAATTTCTGAAGCATTTTCTAAGGTTATTTTCCGCTTGGCGCTCTTCAAAACTTATTTCTACTGCTCGCTCTATGGCATTCATTTTTACGACTTCTTTAAATCGCTCCCATCACTCAACCCATCCTTTTTCTCAGTCATTATTTGCTTTAGCAACTTCTGTGCGTACACTTTCTAGAAATTGGTCGTCCTTTATGAGTTTCGCGTTTAATTTCCATGTTTCCCATTTCATGTTTCGCGGTGATCTTTTTCCCTATCGTGACGGCTACTAAACAATGGTCGCTGAATGCTATGTTGAGCACCTTGTAATCATCACACATTGTGGCGATTTCTTGCAAAAGATAAGCTCTTTCTAACCTTGCATGGCTATTGCCTTGAAAATGAGTATAATGCCGATTATTGCCTCCTTTCGCGTAATGTGCAATGTCTTCCAACAGAGCTCTTCCAATGGCCCCCCTCAGAAAGACAACGCTCTTATTAGCCCAGTATCCATCACTCGAACGATCGTCCGAGCTCAAAACGCAATTGAAATCTCCTAACACTATCAAACATCTTTCTGTTTTCAGATACTGCGATATTTCTTGAAAGAAACTTAGCCGGTCATTCACTTTCGTTGGTGCGTACACACATAATATTCGGTATTTTATGTTGCGATATGCAAAATTGCACAGCACGAATCGACCACTCTGACAACTTATAACTCTTTCCGCAACTATACCCAAACCTTTCTTAATAAACATACAGCAACCGGCCTTTGTGCCAACAGCATGACTAACGCATACAGTATAGCGGTCACTAAACTGTGCAACCATACCATCAGTCTGACTCTCACTCTCTATTTTAGTCTCTCGCATCGCCAATATATCTAAATCTTCTTCCAACATTACGCGTCGGAGCTGACGCTGCCGCCGTCTCGCCCTGAGACCTCCAACGTTGAGGGTTCCCACGCGCAATGGAGCTAATGACACAGCCATTTCAAAGAGCAAGAGTAAAACAACAGTAAGGCCCCCAGCAAATAGCAACCCTCACCAACTGAGCGTCCCTGTCGGCACGACAGCTCCAACGGGCACCCGCGACGCCAGTCGCGTTGGTCACTGCGTCGCCTGCCCTTCTCGGGTGAGCGACGCTGACCGTTGCGCTGGGGCGGACTTCCCTTTCTTGGCCCGGGTCGACCGGACCACCATCCACTGCGGCTCCAGGCGCTGAACAATGTCAGCTGGCGTCTCCTCATCTGGAGCATCGCTTCGGTGCTGCTTGGGAGGCACGGCCAAAGCCACCTAGAAAAATATGTAAGGCCTCCGCACGCTGGTGTGACGTCACGCTAGTTGGATGGGCCGGACAGTTTGACGCCGTCGGCGTCTCCGCGCCTAGGTTCGTTGCGCTTGCAGGGTTTCTCTTTGCGCGTCGCGGATACCACTGCATGGGAAAATTAGTGCTGTCCTTAAAGTGACAGCAACCTATCAACGCATATGCTTCGGTTCCAAAGCAAGACACGTATATCTGACGGACGACTATCACGCGCACCCTCCGCGCGCATCACCCTGACCCACGTGTTGCGGCGGGGACACCCCCTCGCCTCCTCCCCCGCGCCGGCCTCTCCCGCTGGGACCGCTCCTTTCTTCTCCGTCTCCGCGTCGGCTGCTACAACACCGCCGCCCGAGCGCACAGACTGCGCGGAACTGGCAGCCCCGCATGTGCGGAATGCGGCGAGGATAAGACTCTCGCACATCTCCTGCTGCGTTCCCGTCGTTCGACGTTGAGCGCACCGCGCTCTGTACATCCTATCGTCGTGTGGGTCTACCCTGCAACACGGAGACAGAACTACTATTTCCCGCAGCCCACGCCTCCATCGCCAAGAGAGCGTTTGCTGCCCTTCTCGACTTTTGTGTCGAAACTCAACTGAGAGCGCGGCTATAAGCCCCGCATTGCTTCTTCTTTTTCAACCCTCTTACCTTTTTTTTCTTTCTTTTTTTTTCTCCGCTCTCTTTCATTCTCTCTTAATCTTTTCCTTCCCACTTCCCCTACCCTGTGCAGTGCTGTTGAGGTGTCCTCCTTTGAGAGACAGTTACGGCACTGCACTTCTCTCTTCCCTTCACCCTTATAATCACTACACACACACACACACGTATATCTGACGCAATAAATAAGGGGGAGCCGCTGGTTCACCGCAGTCAACACCACCATAGAAAGCAATATTCTTTCATACCTTCCTTAGATTACTTGATTGGCGACATTTTTTTGTTGCGTGTATCGCAACACGACCTGCCTTATTGTGCTTGTGATGTTTGGTCGGGACTAAGACAAGCAAACTGCATGCTGGTTAGTCAGTTTAACCTTAGATGGAAAGAAAGAAAGAAAGGAAAACTGCATATTGAAGACACAGAATACTTTATTCACAAATGATAAGAACTGCATTCAGAAACAAACGTTTTAAATCTTCCATATACAATTATCATTCTCACTCTTGCATTGCGTAACACAGTCCTCGCTAGACACACGAATATCGAGGTTCATGTCATTGTGAAAATTTTATCATTATAGGGTCACGCACAACTAATTGTCAAATAGAATAAGCTTCCGTCTTTGTTGTACCACTTCTTGTGGTTATTTTATTTCCACCCGCCTTGTTTGCAGGCCTTTTCGGTCTTCATAAAATACTGAGATAATGTTGAAAAGTAAGTCAAAAACGAGAGGCCTACTGTCAATTCTAAAGGAAAACATGCAATTAATGGATCGCGGTAGCATGGAGCGTTCGAATCATAAACAGGTAGCACAATGCACACAAACGCTAACATTTGAAATGGCCAAAATGCAGGGTTTAAATTTTGATAATGTAGGCAAATAAGTCCTAGCTACGCCACAGGTGTCGTTTTGCAAGGGTTCTGTCAACAGAAACATATGTAGATGTTCAACAAAACAGAGCTTCATGAATAAAAAATAAATAATGAGAAACATCTCAGGCCTTCAAGATCTGCAATTTTCGGTCGTTATTGGCGTCGCGTAATTTGTCGTTTTCTGCGCGGCACAAGTTGTTCAGCAGAAAATTCGCTGCAGCCCTTAAAACATGCCCCATTACCTCCTGTTCAGGATGACCGAAATCACACACATCTAAATCCTCAAAGTCATGAAGGGTAGCGAACACAAGGCCGAAGACGTATCCTTCTGTCTAGGAAGGCTGAAAAATCGTACGGCATATTCTGGTGTCCTGAGCTTGTCCAATATAATTTCAGTAAAGAGTACAGCATTAACTACAACTGCTCGTGGAAACTTCAGGCCACCCCTTGTCATCTTCGTGATTAATGCATTCTCAGGGTCATCTAGATCGACGTCTTGCATCACAAGGCTTTCACTGCAATATGCGCATGTCAACGCCAGTTTAGCGTTCTGCCGTTTCCTGTTCGAGGGGTTCAGTGCCTTCAAAGTGAGCGTTCGTGCTAGCTTCAAGAGCTCATGCTTTCCAGCTTCGTGCAACTGGCATAATACCTTGAAAGATGCTGTAAGTATCTTTGGTTCTGCCTCATCATTCTTCGGTTCAGGAAAGTACATGCATTTGCCAGTGTTTCTTTGATTCAGCCAGTTATTTCTTATACACTTTAGTATGTGAACTGGGTTCACCACGAAAAACAGGGGTCGTGATGGGTCAGCAGGATGCTGGTAAACAAAGCGAAATAGGAGATGGCTTTTCTGTTTAAGGAGTTATGGTCCCAGATCACTGCGATTATTCTAAAACCAGATGCCACTAGATCCAGAACAATCTTCCGAAGGAAGTCGTGCAGCGCCTTAGCATCGATTTGTGCCACAGGAAGAATGTGTACAACATCCTTGTTTGAAGAAAGCAGGCTCTGCATCATAAATACGTGGGCAGTTTTTGCTGCAGTCGATGAATCTACCGCAGCACCAGTAACAAAGCCAGCCTTGTAATAAAAAAATGATTGAAGGTGAATCTCATCAATCATTAACGTTACAGTCTTTTCATGTTCTTTATATGTGCTTACAATACGTTTTGCATAGGAAAGAAAGCTATATTCCTCCTTCATAGTTTCGCCTGATGGAAAAGTCAGTAGTACATACCGATAGCCCGGTGGGGCGACAGAAGACCTGTTACCACGGCCAGACGCGGCCGCAGAAACCGCTCTTGCAGAGCTCGACATCTTGCGTCCGAACGCCTCCGTGTCCAGAGGCAGAGTGCGATACTAACGAGGAGATATGCGAGGTGCCAGCTAAAGCAGTATATACACGATTTGAAAAAAAAAAAGATAGGCAAAAGCGTTCGCGCAATCTTACCCAGAAGTGGAAAAAAATAGAGACAGCTACTGGGGCGGAGTGTCGAGTGCGGCGCCGCGTGCACCTACAAACAAGAAGGAAAAAAGAAACACTCCCCGTCGGGGAATCGAACCCCGGTCTCCCGCGTGACAGGCGGGGATACTGGCCACTATACTAACGAGGAGACATGAAAGGTGCCAGCTAAAGCAGTATATACACGATCTGAAAAAAAAAAAAGGCAAAAGCGTTCGCGCAATCTTACCCAGAAGTAGAAAAAAATAGAGACAGCTACTGGGGCGGAGTGTCGAGTGCGGCGCCGCGTGCGCCTACAAACAAGAAGGAAAAAGAAACACTCCCCGTCGGGGAATCGAACCCCGGTCTCCCGCGTGACAGGCGGGGATACTGGCCACTATACTAACGAGGAGACATAAAAGGTGCCAGCTAAAGCAGTATATACACGATCTGAAAAAAAAAAAAAGATAGGCAAAAGCGTTCGCGCAATCTTACCCAGAAGTAGAAAAAAATAGAGACAGCTACTGGGGCGGAGTGTCGAGTGTGGCGCCGCGTGCGCCTACAAACAAGAAGGAAAAAGAAACACTCCCCGTCGGGGAATCGAACCCCGGTCTCCCGCGTGACAGGCGGGGATACTGGCCACTATACTAACGAGGAGACATAAAAGGTGCCAGCTAAAGCAGTATATACACGATCTGAAAAAAAAAAAAGATAGGCAAAAGCGTTCGCGCAATCTTACCCAGAAGTAGAAAAAAATAGAGACAGCTACTGGGGCGGAGTGTCGAGTGTGGCGCCGCGTGCGCCTACAAACAAGAAAGAAAAAGAAACACTCCCCGTCGGGGAATCGAACCCCGGTCTCCCGCGTGACAGGCGGGGATACTGGCCACTATACTAACGAGGAGACATGAAAGGTGCCAGCTAAAGCAGTATATACACGATCTGAAAAAAAAAAATAGGCAAAAGCGTTCGCGCAATCTTACCCAGAAGTAGAAAAAAATAGAGACAGCTACTGGGCCGGAGTGTCGAGTGCGGCGCCGCGTGCGCCTACAAACAAGAAGGAAAAAAGAAACACTCCCCGTCGGGGAATCGAACCCCGGTCTCCCGCGTGACAGGCGGGGATAGTGGCCACTATACTAACGAGAATTTTTTTTTCTTTATTGCCTTTTCACAAACGCAAACAAGAAGATCAAATACACGACATGTACATATTCTAAAAACACCAGCCACAGCTCGGCCAGTGTAAGGTGTTTAAAAGGGCTTCACAGAAGCCAATCGGTCTAGTACACGAAGCCATTTCGGGGGTTCACATAGTGCTCTGAACAAGTCGCGTGTGTATATAATGCTGTCAACAAAATAGTGTCTTGCTGAGTGAGCCTGTATATGACAATGCCTGATGTCCATTCTCGTCTTCCATACGCTGTGCATGCAAAGCAGCATTAGCATATCACTCGGCGCTTCCCCTGTTTCAGCACGTGGAAGAAACCGGATTCCAAAAGGGCTTATCGGCAATTCTTTTTTAAGTGTTCTTTGTAGGACGCCCCACAGAAAAACGGCGTCATGGTAGTCAATAAAAATATGCTCAATTGATTCTGGCTTATTACAGATTAAGCAGTTTACCGACCAAGGTACAAAAAGACATTTGCTTTGTAACCATGGCTTTACAGGGAGAGTGTCGGTATGTAATTGAAAAACGAACGTTTTAGCAGAGGGTCTCACTGGCATTTTTTTAACGCGCTTTAGCACATCGCGCTCAGGACCTAGCCTGTAGGCAGCTCGGTAAACCGGTAATGGTAAAAATACATCGAGAATATCAGAATACAAACGCTTTTTCGTGACATCACACAAGTATTCATATGAGAACCTTGCCTTGAGCAGGCGTACAGAAGTAACCACTTCACGCAAATAAGGACTGAGCGGTCCAGCTCCGAAAGAAACAGATGACACGACAAAGTCAGATAGATAATCATGCAATCGTGCTTGGATCAAAGTTCTCAAAAACACATCAGTTTGGTCCCACACAAAGAAGAATCTGCTTACCAGCTGCTTGAAAAACAGGTGTGAGAGCCCTAGCCCACCATTTTTCACCTTGTGAAACAAATTGCACCGGCTTGTGCGCACCCATTGCGATCCCCCAAATAAAGGTCGCAAACACTCGGTGGATTTTTTGAACCGAAGTTCTTGCCATGGCCATCACTTGCAACACGTAGAACACTTTTGCAATTAAGAACATATTACAAACGGAAGCTCTTGCGAACATTGAAAAGTTATGGCCACCCCATTTATCGGTAGCATTTTTGACGCGTTTATTTTCCTCAGACCAATATTCATCAGCATTGAGGTAGTTATTTAGGGGGACACCGAGGTACTTTCCGGGGGAGACGGTCCAATTCATATTACAGTACACCTCGGGTGTGCTCTGCCAGTTGCCATGCCAAAATCCAAGGCATTTCGGCCAACTGATCACGCTACCAGTTGCTGCGCAGAACGCCTTAGCAACACTGACAACTTCCTGCACGCTTCTAGCATCAGTGCAAAACACGGCTATGTCGTCCGCATACGCTAAGACCTTAACTTCACTGCTGAAAAAAGTGAAGCCTCGAATACATGGTGTTGCAAACAAACGTAAACAAAACGGCTCCAACTATATCGCAAAAAGTAGAGGGGACAATGCACATCCTTGTTTCACACTCGACCGCACAGTAATTGACATACTTAATTCTTTGTTGATCACTAATTTGGCTGTGCAATCATGATGCACCATTTTAACACCTTCAGTAATTACAGATCCAACATTTACGTGCTCCAGCAATAAAAACAGAACCTCATGTACAACTTTGTCGAACGCTTTATATAAATCTAGCTGAATCATAGCTACGCGGTCATGTATTGCGTCAACACATTCCAGAATACTTCTTGCTATGAATATGTTTGTAAAAATTGTTCTACCTTTAATGCCACAGGTTTGATGCGGGTCAACGAGGGACTTAATAACGTTTTGGAGCCTTCTAGCTAAAACTTTCATGTGTATCTTATAATCTGTATTGTTCAAACTAATGGGACAGTAGGACTCAACTGAAAGTAATTTTGCAGGATCGTCAGTTTTGGGGATCATTACTACGTGCGCTGTCCTGAACGAGAGAGGCGCTTGCTTTTTTCATAGCATTCAGCGATCACTCGGTGTAAAGCCACTGCCATTTCTGCCTTAAAAAATTTGTATACGGCTGCACCCAGTCCATCTGGCACAGGTGACTTGCCATTACCCAAGCCATCGATTGCCGCTTCAATTTCGGCCACGGTAATTTCAGATTCCAGTGATTCTCTAACCGTGTCCTCTAATCTTGGCATAGGAGTTAGAAAGTGGGCTTTGAAGTGCTCGGGGTCATAAATTCTTCCTCCAAGAAGTTCGGTTTAAAATTCAACAAATGCATGTTTTATCTCTTCGCTTTCTCGTGTAATTTTGTTGTAATATCGAATTTCATTTATCTCCTTATTTGCAGCATGCTTCTTTTCTGCACTTAGCACACGCTTAGTGGGCGTTTCGCCCAGCCACAACTTTTCAGTGCGGGCCCTTATCATTGCGCCGCGGTACTTACCTTCATCGATAAACTCGAGTTTCGCTTTCACCTCTCGTATTTCTTTTTTAAACGCTCCAGGCACTTCATGTTCTACCCCTAACATGTACACCATTTCACTGTGTAACTGTTTCTCTTGTTGCCTTTCCTTGTGACGCAATACGCATGCTCTATCGATGGCAGCAATTTTAATGTCGCATTTAAACTGCTCCCACACTGATATGAAACAGTTGGTTTCCGTATGCAGGGCATTTGAAAGATACTCCTTGGCTTTCGTGACAAACAATTCATCTTGCAGCAGTTTTTCATTGAACTTCCACAGGAACCAATTAAACTTGACACTCTTTCGTTTTTCGCCAATCGTAATCGAGACGAAACTATGATCGCTAAAACTGAGATATTGTGTTTCATAAGAGGAACACAGTGGTACAAACTTCGCCGGTACGTATATTCGATCAAGCCTCGCATGGGAATCACCTTGAAAGTGCGTATACGGTGCTTGGCCATCCCGCGTCATTGCATAACCAATGTCCTCAAGCTCTCTCTCAATTACTATCGCGTCCAAAAGCTCAGCGCTTCTATCGCGTACTTTGAGGCTCGTCGTTTTATCTTCAGCTGTACAGACGCAGTTGAAATCCCCAAGAAACACAACATGTCGTTCTGTTTTCAAAAATCCTTCAGCATACTTAAAAATAATTTCGCGTTCATGAATTTTGTTCGGTGCGTAGATACACACAGCGCGCCACAGTAGTCCAGCAAAAATAAAATCACATGCGACAAGTCTCCCACTTTCGCAGGTCGACACTTTTTCTACAACCGATATGCTATTGCGAATAAAAATGACGCAGCCTCCTGACCGTCCAACAGCATGGCACACACATACACTGTATCTAGATCGAAAAACTTGAACAATCTGTTCTGTTTGCTCCTCACTCTCAATTTTTGTATCTTGTACAGCCAGAAGGTCAACGTCATTCTCTAAAAGCATGCGACTAATCTGGCACTGCCGCCTGCGCGAACACATTCCTCGCACATTCAATGTCGCAACGCGTAGACTAGATTTAAAGTTAGACGCCATCTCATGGGGTTGCTTGGCCAAGCGTCCTACTCACATCGAAGCTGTGGGGTTCTTGTGGTCATCGTTGAAGGCTATTGGAACGGGTCCTCCGCTAGGGCGGACGCGTTTTAGGGGCCACCCTACTGCCAGACGGCACGTTCGGCTTCGGTTTAAGCATAGACCACCGCGTAGTCGATGCCTTCGTTGGAGGTTCGCCGGTGCCTGACGCAGTAGTTATTCCTGTATTGCCAGTGTCGTCGTGAGCACGCCTTGCAGTGATGCTTCCGGTCATAAGCATCTCGACGTCCGTTGCTTCCTGGCCGACTTTTTGCAGCAGTGACGATGACGCGCTTGCTGCCTTCACGCCTGCGTCGCATGTTGCAGTCTCTGGCTTCGTTTCCGGGGCTGCAGCCAAGGGCTCACCCCCCAGGTTCGCTTCATGACAGCTCCTGGGGAGGGTTCAAGGGGCTTTGCAGGAGTCTTCGCCACGTCGTTGTGCTCCCTGCTAGCTTCTTCGGCATCTGCGGCGTCCATCATGTGTTCGGACACTACGTCCCTTTGGAGTGGGCCTGTAACCCTGGCATAAGATCGCACACATTGGGAATCATCGTGGCCGAAGCGACGACAGACCCCACATCGTGGAACGCGGCACTCTCGCCGGATGTGTCCGATGCCACGGCATCGGAGGCAGAGCGGCACTCTGCCAGGAACGAGGACGAGCGCCATATCCTCAGCAACACGCAGTTGGTGTGGTAGGTCGTCCACAGTGAGGCCCACATTTAATTTCAGCGTCACCGAGCGGGTGGTTGATCCTTTTTCAATGCAGCCCTTCACCTTCCACTTGTCTCTGCTAATTTCCGTCACTTTTCCAAACGGCGCCAAAGCCACTCGCGCGTCTTCGTCCGGTACGCCATGAAGCAGCCAGTATAGCTTCAGTCGGACACCTCGGTCGCGCGGGTCGACGACCATGCAGCGGTGGTCTTTAACGTTGAACGCTTCAGCTTCTAATATCTTCCTCTTGCCTTCCTCGTCCTTAAACGTCACTGCCCACAGGTGATTCATTTGGTATGCCCCGAGGGCAACCACTTCCGGCAGCAACGAAACACGTGCAAGGCTATCTCGGACATGCTCCACTCGATATGGCGTGGCTTTCACATTGGCATGCAAAAAAACGGTGTTTAAAACAGAAGCACCTGTGGGCAGATGAGGCAGAACAACCTGGTAGTCTTCAGCCGGCTTTTCAGTACACCTGATACCACGGCCCACACGGGCCGCTGAAACCGCCCCTACAAGGGAGCACATGATAGCACGTCCTTCCACTTCGGTAGCCAAGACGCGTCTCGACTGTATACTAACGAGGAGACATGAAAGGAGCCAGCTAAAGCAGTATATACACTATTTGAAAAAGACAAAAATAGGCAAAAGCGTTCGCGCAATCTTACCCACAAGTGGAAAAAAATAGAGACAGCTACTGGGGCGGAGTGTCAAGTGCGGCGCTTCTTGCGCCTACAAACGAGGAAAAAAGAAACACTCCCCGTCGGGGAATCGAACCCCGGTCTCCCGCGTGACAGGCGGGGATACTGGCCACTATACTAACGAGGAGACATGAAAGGTGCCAGCTAAAGCAGTATATACACGATTTGAAAAAAGAAATAGGCAAAAGCGTTCGCGCAATCTTACCCACAAGTGGAAAAAAATAGAGACAGCTACTGGGGCGGAGTGTTGAGTGCGGCGCCGCGTGCGCCTTCAAACAAGGAGGAAAAATGAAACACTCCCCGTCGGGGAATCGAACCCCGGTCTCCCGCGTGACAGGCGGGGATACTGGCCACTATACTAACGAGGAGACATGAAAGGTGCCAGCTAAAGCAGTATATACACGATTGGAAGAAAAAAAATAGGCAAAAGCGTTCGCGCAATCTTAGCCACAAGTGGAAAAAAATAGAGACAGCTACTGGGGCGGAGTGTCGAGTGCGGCGCCGCGTGCGCCTACAAACAAGAAGGAAAAAAGAAACACTCCCCGTCAGGGAATCGAACCCCGGTCTCCCGCGTGACAGGCGGGGATACTGGCCACTATACTAACGAGGAGACATGAAAGGTGCCAGCTAAAGCAGTATATACACGATTGGAAGAAAAAAAAATAGGCAAAAGCGTTCGCGCAATCTTAGCCACAAGTGGAAAAAAATAGAGACAGCTACTTGGCGGAGTGTCGAGTGCGGCGCCGCGTGCGCCTACAAACACGAAGGAAAAAAGAAACACTCCCCGTCGGGGAATCGAACCCCGGTCTCCCGCGTGACAGGCGGGGATACTGGCCACTATACTAACGAGGAGACATGAAAGGTGCCAGCTAAAGCAGTATATACACGATTGCAAGAAAAAAAATAGGCAAAAGCGTTCGCGCAATCTTAGCCACAAGTGGAAAAAAATAGAGACAGCTACTGGGGCGGAGTGTCGAGTGCGGCGCCGCGTGCGCCTTCAAACAAGAAGGAAAAAAGAAACACTCCCCGTCAGGGAATCGAACCCCGGTCTCCCGCGTGACAGGCGGGGATACTGGCCACTATACTAACGAGGATTTTTTTTTTCCTTTATTGCCTGTTTTATAACAAATACACGATTCACAGCTATTCTCCGCTGCGATTACAAAACAAAAAAGACAGTTCAATGTGCGGGTGTACCTTGTCGTTTAATTTTGGTTTAAAAAGGCTGAATGTTTGCAAGCTGTTCAAATGCTGTTAACCACTCAGGTGGTTCGCTGAGCGCTTTGAACGCTTCGCGAATGTACAATACATTTTCAGCAAAATATTCTTTGGCCGGTTTTGCGTCAACATCCTCATTACGCACCGCCATTCGTGTTTTCCACACGCTGTGCATGCAGAGTAACATCACCATATCACATGGCACGCCTTCTGTCTCTTCAAACGGTAAAAAACGGATTCCAAAAGGTGTTAAAGGAAATTCTTTTTTTAGTGTCCTTTGTAAAATGTCCCAAAGGAAGACTGAGTCCCTGCACTCCAGAAAAATATGCTCCATTGTCTCCGGTTTCTGACATATCTGGCAATTCACACTCCAGGGTACAAAGATCCCCTTCTCCTGCAGCCATGGCTTGACAGGAAGCGTGCCAGTGTGTAGCATGAAAAAAAAAGTTTTTGTTGTTGCTCTTACAGGCCTTTTCTTAACTCTTTTTAAGACATTCTGCTCACGCCCCAGTGCATATACTGCACGGTATATTGGTACTGGACACATGATATTAACTAAATCTTGGTATAATCGCTTTCTTGCGACTGTGTTCAGGTATTCCAAAGAAAAATGTACTTTTAGAAAACGGAAAGAGCTTATCACTTCAAACAAAAAACCTCGGACAACCACTTGACGTATGCCATACGACGTCACAACATATTCTGGCAGTGCGTCACCTAATCGCGTCTGGATAACGCACCGCAAAAAACAATCGCTTTCGTCGCGCAAGAACATGAAACGCGACACTACTTGTTTCAAAAATAAATGCGACAAACCCAACCCTCGCTTCTGCACAGCGTGAAACAGATTCAGACGACTCGTGCGCTCCCATCCTGATCCCCACACGAACGTAGCAAAAACCCTGTGCAACTTTTGTACACACACTCGGGATATACATAAAACTTGCAACATATAAAACACTTTAGCGACAAGAAATAAATTGCAGACAGTGGCTCTCGTGAATATTGACAGATTCTTGCCTCCCCACTTCGTTGTTTGTGCTTTAGCCCGCTCAGTTTGTTCAGTCCATTGCGTCGTGGTATCGCGATAGTATTCCAAAGGAACCCCAAGATAACTGGTTGGCGTATCTGTGAACGGTACTGTTTCTAACACTGCAGGCCGGCTGTCCCATTCACCGTGCCAGAAGCCTAAGCTTTTTGGCCAGCTTATGGCACTCCCCGTTAGACTGCAACACTTTCTTGCATCCTTGACTGCCTCCCGAATGCTCTCTTGGTCAATGCAAAAAAGTGCGATGTCATCTGCGTAAGCTAGTATTTTTACTTCCTGAGTTAAAAGACGGTAGCCGCGAATGTTTTCGTTTTCTCGTACCTTCAAACAGAAAGGTTCAAGAAAAATCGCAAAAAGTAAGGGCGACAAAGGGCACCCCTGGCGCACACTGGATAATACTGGTATATTTTCGCTTAGTCTTTTATTGATTATAAGGTAAGCGGAACAGTTCTCATAAGCCATGGCTACTCCGTCCTGAATCACTTCGCCTACGTTAATGTGTTTTAGCAGGGCAAAAAGTATGCTGTGACCAACCCTGTCAAAAGCTTTTTCTAGGTCTAACTGAACCATTGCTACACATTCGAGGTTCGCATCACAGCATTCCAATATACTCCTAGCGATTTGAATATTCGACAATATTGTTCTATTCCTAATACCGCATGTTTGGTGTGGGCCTACTATGGATTTAATAACTGACTGCATCCTTTTCCGAGCACCTTCATGTACATTTTATAATCCGAATTCGTAAGACTCATGGGCCTGTATCCAGCGACAGATTTCAGCTTTACCGTATCGGTGGTTTTCGGTATAAGCACAACATGACTTTTTCTGAATTATGGAGGGAAGTGCTTAGTTTCATGAGCTCCTGATATTACACAGTGCAGTATCTCGCTTATTTCGGCCTTGAAAGTTTTATAGAAAGCTGCTCCTAGGCCGTCTGGTCCAGGCGCCTTTCCTTTACCCAAGTCTTCTATGGCTTCTGTAATTTCTTTCGCAGAGATCGGTCTCTCGAGTCCCTCTTTTATTTCTTCTTGTAATTTTGGCAGAAGTGTTAGAAAGGTGTTCACAAACTCTTCTGTTACGGGCACCTGCCTACCGAGCAACGCTCGGTAGTGTTCAACGAAAGCTTTTTCAATTACTTCTGGGTCTTTTGACATTGTGTTGTTAAAAGAAATTTCTTTTATTATGTTTTTGGATGCGTAACCCTTTTCGTCACTGAGCGCGCGCTTAGTTGGCGCCTCTCCCAGCCACAGCCTCTCGGATCGTGCTCTTATCGCGGCTCCTTGGTAAATTTGAGCGTCCACCCTTTCAAGTTCGCGTTTAATTTCTCTAATCTGTTTCGAAAACAATCCCGGTATTGTGCACTCCGCGTTTAGAAAATAATCGAGCATGCTTTGCAGTTCTTTCTCTCTTTGTTTAGCTTTATGACGCATCACACAAGCCCTCTCGATCGCACTCATTTTCACTTCAATTTTAAACTGCTCCCACAGCTCAGCCCAATTTGTTGTAGCATCTATTTGCATTACGTCCATTTTTCCTTTTACCGTTTTGACAAACCATTCATCACTTAAGATCGTTTCGTTCATTTTCCACAGTTCCCAGTTAAAGTGAGACCCTCTATGTTTCGTGCCCAATGTACACGTTACTAGGCTGTGATCACTGAAGCTCACGTGCTTTACTGCGTAGCTATTGACCGTTCGCGCAAGGTTTGCTGATACGTACAAACGATCTAGTCGAGCGTGACTCTGCCCTTGGAAATGAGTAAAAACAACACTGTTACCGCTTAATATACTTCCAACGTCTACTAAATCATAGTCTGCCACGATTGCGCAGAGTTGATGCGCACTTTTATCCCGTATTATTTTACTGGGCACCCTATCTTCGGACATGCAAACACAATTGAAGTCACCAAGAAGAACAACATTTCTTTCACACGTCAGGTGTGACTCAACAAAGTTAAAAAAAATTTCCTATCACTAATTTTGTTTGGAGCGTACACACAGACAACTCGCCAATCAATATTATTGAAAGAGAAATCACATAGGACCAATCGCCCATCTTGGGCCGACATTACACTCTGCGCAACAATACCTATTGAATTACGCAAAAATAAAAGACAGCCACCGGCCTTACCTACTCCATGACAAACACAAGTGTTGTAACGGGATTTAAAAACCTGAACCATTTTGTCCGTTTGCTCTTCGCTTTCAATTTTAGGTTCTTGAACAGCAAGAATATCTATGTCGTTTTCCAGCATCAGGCGACTTAATTGTGCTTGTCGCCGTCTAGCCGTTAGCCCTCGTACGTTAAGCGTGCCAATACGTATTGCTATTCCATGATTATTTGCCATTGAAAGAGAAGAGCAAGCACAAACTACAATACATTTCGGAGATCAAAGACCGCCAAACTTACAAAAAACAAAACCCTACACCATCATAAGCTCCGTCTCATACGGCGAAGGCATGACGTTACCAAATGCACTACTCATCATTCACTTAAAGGTTCCGCAGCACCTAGTCCTTACGGAGCCTTCTACCGAACAGCACCCCGCTACCGCGGGGGAACTGTCGGCGTTGTCCGCTTATCTGGTGGGACAGTCGGCGTCTGTCGCCCGTCTGGTGGGACGGTCGGCGTCTGCCGACCACCTGGCGGATTGGTCGGCGTCTGGCGCCCCTCAGGTGGATGTTCTCGCGTCGGCCTCCTCTCGAGCGGAACGTTCGGCTTGGGCTTGAGTGTAGACCGCCGGAAAGAGGAAGCCTTCGTGGGTGGCCCTTCGCTGCTGTCACCGTCATCTTGCTCAAGCCTGACATCTTGATCGGGTATTTCGCGAGGTCTCTTTGAGACGGCGCTGGCCTGGTCCATTTTCTCGCCGGATTCTTCGATGAAGGCAGCGCCAGAGTTGCCCTGTCGCAGAACGCCCTCGGCAGCCTCCGCGTCCCCCTCACTTTCACGCACCGTAGAATTTTCTGCAGACGGTTCACTTTGCACTTCATTCTTGGCCACTGCCTCGCTACTGCCCTTTCTGGGTTGGCACTTGACGCTTGCCATGACCACTGGCTTCTCTTCCGTGCCTCGTGGGTCTCCGCCCGCTCCAGCAGTCTCTTCCGCGTCCGCTTGATCCATCAAGTGCTCGTCTAACGCGTCGCTCCGGCCAGACCCGGTCACGTTAGCGTAGCTTTTCACGCACTGGGTCTCGTCGTGGCCGAAACGACGACAGAGTCCACAGCGTGGCACACGGCACTCGCGCCGTATATGGCCGGTGCCGCGGCATCGGAGGCAGAGCGGAGCTCTGCCTGGAACAATCACGAGCGCATGGTCCTCTGATACTCGTAGCTGATGCGGGATGTCTTCCATGGTCATACCAGCCTTCAGCTGTAACGATACCAGACGCGTGTGAGAACCTTTGTCACCGCACCCTGGTACTCGCCACCGCTCCCTGGAAATTTCGGTCACGGTTCCGAACGGCGCCAAGGCTGCTCTGACGTCCTCGTCGGGAGTCGTGTGAAGCAGCCAGAACAGCTTCATTCTAATATCCTGGTTGCAAGGGTCAATGGCGACGCAGCGGTGTTCTTTGACACTAAAGGCCTTCGCTGACAGCAGCTTCTTTTTTCCGACTTCGTCCTTGAATGTTATAGCCCAGACATGGTTCATCTGGTAGGCCCCGAGGGCCACCACCTCCGGCAACAGTTATGACGGTCAAGCGCATCGCGAAAATGTTCGACTCGATAGGGCCTGGCCTTTAAATCACCGTGCAAAAACACGGTATTACACACGGTCATACCTGATGGCAGATGCGGCAAAACAAGCTGGTAATCCTGTGAAGACGTTTCCGTAAGCCTGATACCGCGGCCCGGCTGGGCCGCATGAACCGCCCCTACGGAGCACAACATTCCGTGACCGTCCGCGGTGGTGGCCAGAAGTGGAATGTATACTAACGAGGAGACATGAAAGGTGCCAGCTAAAGCAGTATATACACGATTGGAAGAAAAAAAATAGGCAAAAGCGTTCGCGCAATCTTAGCCACAAGTGGAAAAAAATAGAGACAGCTACTGGGGCGGAGTGTCGAGTGCGGCGCCGCGTGCGCCTTCAAACAAGAAGGAAAAAAGAAACACTCCTCGTCAGGGAATCGAACCCCGGTCTCCCGCGTGACAGGCGGGGATACTGGCCACCATACTAACGAGGAGACATGAAAGGTGCCAGCTAAAGCAGTATATACACGATTAGAAGAAAAAAAATAGGCAAAAGCGTTCGCGCAATCTTAGCCACAAGTGGAAAAAAATAGAGACAGCTACTGGGGCGGAGTGTCGAGTGCGGCGTCGCGTGCGCCTTCAAACAAGAAGGAAAAAAGAAACACTCCCCGTCGGGGAATCGAACCCCGGTCTCCCGCGTGACAGGCGGGGATACTGGCCACTATACTAACGAGGAGACATGAAAGGTGCCAGCTAAAGCAGTATATACACGATTGGAAGAAAAAAAATAGGCAAAAGCGTTCGCGCAATCTTAGCCACAAGTGGAAAAAAATAGAGACAGCTACTGGGGCGGAGTGTCGAGTGCGGCGCCGCGTGCGCCTACAAACAAGAAGGAAAAAAGAAACACTCCCCTTCGGGGAATCGAACCCCGGTCTCCCGCGTGACAGGCGGGGATACTGGCCACTATACTAACGAGGAGACATGAAAGGTGCCAGCTAAAGCAGTATATACACGATTGGAAGAAAAAAAATAGGCAAAAGCGTTCGCGCAATCTTAGCCACAAGTGGAAAAAAATAGAGACAGCTACTGGGGCGGAGTGTCGAGTGCGGCGTCGCGTGCGCCTTCAAACAAGAAGGAAAAAAGAAACACTCCCCGTCGGGGAATCGAACCCCGGTCTCCCGCGTGACAGGCGGGGATACTGGCCACTATACTAACGAGGAGACATGAAAGGTGCCAGCTAAAGCAGTATATACACGATTGGAAGAAAAAAAATAGGCAAAAGCGTTCGCGCAATCTTAGCCACAAGTGGAAAAAAATAGAGACAGCTACTGGGGCGGAGTGTCGAGTGCGGCGCCGCGTGCGCCTACAAACAAGAAGGAAAAAAGAAACACTCCCCGTCGGGGAATCGAACCCCGGTCTCCCGCGTGACAGGCGGGGATACTGGCCACTATACTAACGAGGAGACATGAAAGGTGCCAGCTAAAGCAGTATATACACGATTGGAAGAAAAAATATAGGCAAAAGCGTTCGCGCAATCTTAGCCACAAGTGGAAAAAAATAGAGACAGCTACTGGGGCGGAGTGTCGAGTGCGGCGCCGCGTGCGCCTACAAACAAGAAGGAAAAAAGAAACACTCCCCGTCGGGGAATCGAACCCCGGTCCCCCGCGTGACAGGCGGGGATACTGGCCACTATACTAACGAGGAGACATGAAAGGTGCCAGCTAAAGCAGTATATACACGATTGGAAGAAAAAAAATAGGCAAAAGCGTTCGCGCAATCTTAGCCACAAGTGGAAAAAAATAGAGACAGCTACTGGGGCGGAGTGTCGAGTGCGGCGCCGCGTGCGCCTACAAACAAGAAGGAAAAAAGAAACACTCCCCGTCGGGGAATCGAACCCCGGTCTCCCGCGTGACAGGCGGGGATACTGGCCACTATACTAACGAGGAGACATGAAAGGTGCCAGCTAAAGCAGTATATACATGATTGGAAGAAAAAATATAGGCAAAAGCGTTCGCGCAATCTTAGCCACAAGTGGAAAAAAATAGAGACAGCTACTGGGGCGGAGTGTCGAGTGCGGCGTCGCGTGCGCCTTCAAACAAGAAGGAAAAAAGAAACACTCCCCGTCGGGGAATCGAACCCCGGTCTTCCGCGTGACAGGCGGGGATACTGGCCACTATACTAACGAGGAGTTTTTTGTTTCTTTATTGCATGGAAATATTGGTAGTGTCAAATCAATGCGGTTACATTACATATGAATATACACACACACAAAACAAATTCACACACAGCATGCAGTCCAATAACAGTTCAAAATTCTGGCAAACAAACACAAGCGTCCAGACGAGATATCCATTCAGGTATGGGATCATATGTAGCAACCACACTACGGACTTGAGCAGTCTCTTCACTGAAGATAGACCTTGTCGAGCGAGGTGGCTCGGCATGTCTGTCGATCATTCGACTTCTCCATAATGAATAAAGTCCTAATAACATAAACAAATCGTATGGTGTATTACTGGCTGACTTTTTGAAAGGAAGGAACCTGATACCATAATATGTGAGAGGAAAGTCTTTTTTGAGAGTTCTTTTTAGAATGTCCCAAAAATGAAATGCGTCACGACAAAGTATAAAGCAATGCTCTATTGTCTCGGGTTGATTGCAAAGTCTACAATTTGTATTCCAGGGTACGAACAGTCCTTTTTCCTGAAGCCACGTTTTAACTGGCAGTGTGGAGGTGTGCAGCTTAAAGAAAAACGTTTTCGCTGCAGGCGCAATGCACATTCTACGGACACGGCAAAGAACATCTTGACCAAATAGAGACTGATACGGCTTTCGGTACAGAGGTTCAGGGAAAAGGTTATCTATGAGGGCTACATTTAGCGACGTGCGATTAACGGTAAACAAATATTCAAGGGTGAATCTGGCTTTTAAAAATGAAATGTGTCGACAAGTTCCTTTAGGAAGCCCCATAACGGTAGTTCTTGAGCAAAGTTTGTCGTGACCAAAAGAAAAGGGAGGTGTGACGCAAGACGTGCTCGATTAACTGCGAGAAGGAATGGATGACGGACATTTTTAAGGTAAAATAAACGCATGACCAATTGTCGCACAAACAAATGCACAAGACCCAGGCCTCCCTTTTCAAGCGGGAGAAAAAGGTTGTCCCTTTTCATGGCTTCCCATGATGAATGCCAAATAAAACATGCAAATATTCTATGAAATGCCTGGACATGGACACGTGAGCAGTGCAAGACCTGCAGAACATAAAGAAGCTTCGAAGCGAGAAATGTATTGCACGCCTTAGCTCTCGCAAAAATGGAGAGATCACGTCCCTGCCAGGTTGTCACCTTTCGACGAATAGTGGTTATCGTGGACGTCCAATGAGGTCCACTATTACGGAAGTTATCGAGAGGTACTCCAAGATATCGCAACGGAGACTGATTCCAATGAGTATTCGCGAATACAGAGGGAGTTAGCGCCCACATGCCTAGCCAAAAGCCTCTACTTTTGTTAAAATTTACAGTAGCTCGTGCAGTCTCACAGAAACGCAGGGTAGCGTCTATTGCCTTGGCAATGCTTGGCTTATCGACCCAAAAGAAGGCAATGTCATCTGCATAAGCTAGCACTTTAATTTCCTCATCGGCATACCGGTATCCTTTAATGCTCGAGTCGCAAAGCACGCTTAAGCAAAGCGGTTCTAAGTATATGGCGAAGAGTAAAGGCGAGAGTGGACAACCCTGACGAACGGATGACTGTACCTGTATTATATCTGAGAGGGTACGGTTCACAATTAACTTTGTAGTGCAATGTTTATAACAAAGTGCTATACCATTGTATAATACATCCCCTAACTGAAGATGTCGCATGAGTTGGAACAAAAATTTGTGTTGAACCTTATCAAAAGCTTTGGCGAGGTCAATCTGGAGAAGAGCTACTTGATCCGTACTACCCTCTATGCACTCAAGGACTGAACGTGCGATATGAACATTTGTCTGTATAGAGCGGCCTCGAATTCCGCATGTTTGATGATCACCTACTAATTTAGTAATGACTGTCTGCAATCTATTTGTCAGTACTTTTGCAAATATTGTGTAATCCACGTTACACAACGATATCGGCCTATATCCGTTTACCCTCTTTATTATTTCATCATCAGTGCTCTTTGGTATTAAGGTTGTGTGGCACTGATAGAAAGATGGAGGAAGCTCACCATATTGATAGGCTTCCTCGAAAAGCTGCTCAAGAAAAGGACACAGGAATTCCTGAAATTTTATATAAAATTCAGCACTAAGGCCGTCAGGGCCAGGCGTCTTGTTCTTCTGCGGCGTTTCGATGGCAAAATTAATTTCTTCTCGAGTGATTGGCCCATCAACGCTGAGGCGATCGTCTTCTTCTAAGTGTGGCATAAGCGATATAAACTGATAAGCGTTTTCTTCGTATCCATTCTGAGGCTTAATTGCAGTGAAAAGATCTTTATAATGAGCTTCAAATAGGTTTATTATTTGGGACGTTTCTGTGTATATAGACCCACCAGACTCAATTTTCAATATTTGCTTGGAAAGCGCATATCGCTTTTCATCACCGAGAGCCCTTTTTGTGGGCTGCTCTTCTGTGAAGCGAGTTGTGCGTGAACGCACCATTGCTCCTTTGTACACTTCCGTCTCATATTTCTGTATTTGTGCGCGAACTGTATTTATTTCATCACTATACAACCCTGGTTCCTGGCTTTCGAAAGCGTGCAGCTTGTGCAGTAGATCGTGAAGGTAATGCTTTTCAGCTTTTTTTCTTTGAGACAGCTCACATAAAATGGCAATCGCCTCATTTTTCACTCTATTTTTGAACATTTCCCATTGAGCAAACAATGGAAGCTGTTGACATTGTGTTATTTCTAGCCATAATTCTTTCACTTTGTTTACAAAACTTTCCTCTCGTAAAAGTTGTGTATTAAGTTTCCACAGTGCCCAGTTTGGAGCAAACTTGCGAAATTTTCTAGGACCCCATGAAACAGCTACCAAACAGTGGTCTGTGATAAATACAGGCTTCACGGCGTAGTTGTGGATGTGAGACCAGAGATTCGTCGAAACATACACACGATCAAGTCAAGCATGGGAGACGCCTTGAAAGTGCGTGAACCGCACCCAAGAAGGTGTGTAGGCTCCCACGTCTATTAGACTCTGATCCTCCGTTAACTGATGCAGGAAAGTAGCACTCGCATCATAACGATTAGTTAGGTATGAGTGATCTCTGGAATCACAAACACAGTTGAAGTCTCCCAACAGTACCAAATCTCTGTCAGTATCTAGGAGCGGAGCAAGTGAGAGGAAGAAAGCCCTCCTGTCACTAACTTTTGAGGGAGCATAAACGCAAATAAACCGCCAAATACGGCCATGAAAAGAGAGGTCACAGCATATAAGGCGGCCTTCCCCATCAACACGTAGCGACAATGAAGAATGATTTGACTGCTTTCTGATTGACAAAAAGCATCCAGCGGAAGCACCACATGCTTGGCTAATACACACCTCGTAATCAGGTTGAAAAGTTTGCAGCGCAAGGTTGAAATCACCAGCAGATGATATCTTTGTCTCTTGCACTGCACCAACATCAACTTCATGCTGCCTAAGCACGTGTAGTAACTGCTGCTGGCGTCTTATATTCCTCAGCCCACGTACGTTGAGTGTCGCTACACATAAGGGGAGGGTGAAGGCGGTAGCCATTTTGCTCACCTAAAGCTTTTGTGTTCCATCGCCCTTGGCCACAGGTAAATCTGTGGTCTTGCTCCCTTTGGACTTCTTTGTGGCACTCTCCTGACTACACTGATAAAACCGGCGCGACACATTATTACCAGGTGAGGGAGGTCGCTTAGCACTAGGAGACACTTTCTCGGGCGCCTGTAGTGCACTTGCTGTTGCTTCGTCGTTTTGTGGTGTCGGACGTTTCCTTGTCTGACTTATGTCCATCGCCTCTTCCTCTTCTTCCTTGTCATCAGGGGGCTTTTCTTTAAGGCTTGCTAGGCCAGGTGTGCAAACTGAGTCATCCTCGTCTGTAGCCTCGCTAGTATTACTTGAGCTGTTGTGACTGCTTGGCATTGGCTTCAAGGACTCCTGGTCTTCGTCCCTAATGCCACCTGTAGTCTCTCCGGTGGCGTCTATTACCTCTGTAGAATCCATGAGATGGTCCAGTTGTGGCTCGTCTGCGTTATATTGCCCAGAACGAAGCTTATTGGCGTATGTGGACACGCAGGCGTCCACTGAGTGGCCAAATCGGTGGCACTGTAAGCATCTCGGTGTTCTTTATTGTCGACGAACGTGTCCCACACGCTTGCAACGAAGGCACAGCGGAGGCCTACCGGGGATAAGTACGAGGCACTGGTGTCCATAAATGGACATAATGTGCGGTATTGAGCTTACGGTGATAGTGTCCTTGAGCACCAAGGAAACCTCCCGGTTTGTTGTCACCCACTGTTCCATACCAGTGCACCTCCATACTTCTCTCTCCACCGACTTCACCTGACCATAGCTCTGGAACGCCTCTTCAACGCGTCGTGGTTCAAGGTGAGGTGGAAGCCATAGTAATTTAAGCTTGATGTTTTTAGTCTCCGGATCTATCACCATGCACTTCAGCCCTTTGACACGGAGCTCACCACAGGCGACGAGAGTTTGTTTTGCCGCACTACTAGCACAAGTAACCATCCATACATGGCTCATTTGATACTGTCCGACACCTACAATATCTGAAGTATTCACTACCTCAAGCAGAGCGTCTCGGAAGTCAGGAGCACGGTATGGTCTGCCACTCAAGTCCGCATGAAGAAAGATAGAATTCAAAACGTCGTTACCGGTTGGTAGACGCGGGAGGACAACTTTGTAACTTGCATCTTCGTTCAAAAACGGGGTCGACGATCCTCGGCCTGGGGCCGATACGCTGTTTCCAGCAGAGAGCATTTTCGAGCACAGCCGTTCCACACGGCTTCTTCTTCTTCTAGAAACATGAAAGGTGCCAGCTAAAGCAGTATATACACGATTTGAAAAAAAATATAGGCAAAAGTGTTCGCGCAATCTTACCCACAAGTGGAAAAAAATAGAGACAGCTACTGGGGCGGAGTGTCGAGTGCGGCGTCGCGTGCGCCTTCAAACAAAAAGGAAAAAAGAAACACTCCCCGTCGGGGAATCGAACCCCGGTCTCCCGCGTGACAGGCGGGGATACTGGCCACTATACTAACGAGGATTTTTTTTTCTTTTTTGCCTTTTCACAAACGCTAACAAGAAGATCAAATACACGACATGTACATATTCTAAAAACACCAGCCACAGCTCGGCCAGTGTAAGGTGTTGAACGGGATTCTGCTTCCGGCCACCAAGCGTGACGGACGTATGATGACGGGCTCCGTTGGAGCGGCTTCAGCGGCCAGTTCTGGCCGCGGTAACAGGGCTATGGAAATGGAAAACGACTACCAGGTTGTTCTGCCAAGTCTCCCAACCGGGCGTTTAGTTTTAAATACTGTTTTTTTGCACGCGGATATCAAGGCCCGCCCGTACCGGGAGGAAGATTTTCGAGACGCGTTGGCTAGGCA
This sequence comes from Dermacentor andersoni, assembly GCF_023375885.2. Classification (NCBI taxonomy): domain Eukaryota; kingdom Metazoa; phylum Arthropoda; class Arachnida; order Ixodida; family Ixodidae; genus Dermacentor; species Dermacentor andersoni. The sequence continues at coordinate 180,382,285 of NC_092817.1, read as the reverse complement.
ATCGCTGCTCTCTGATGTTATGGCCCTGGGGGCGTATCGGATGAGCCACGTCTGGGCCATCACGCTGAAGGATGCGGATGCCGTTAAGAAGATTGCAGGCGTCGGTGAGCTGCGCGTCAAAGAACGCCGCTGCTTGGTTATTGACCCGGCGAACCAGGACGTACGTCTCAAGCTCCATTGGCTGCTTCACACCGTGCCGGACGAGGACGAGCGTGTCGCGCTCGCACCGTACGGAAAGGTCTCCGAGGTGGCCCGGGAGCGCTGGCGTGTGCACGGCGTGTCAGAGAAAGGCTCAACGAGCAGGATGGTCACGCTGAAATTGAAAGCTGGCGTTAAACTGGACGACTTGCCCCACCAGCTTAACGTTGGGGGTGAGTTGGCACTCGTCGTTGTGCCTGGAAGGCCTCCGTTATGTCTTCGCTGCCGAGGTACGGGACACATTCGACGGGAGTGTAAGGTGCCGCGATGCGGTTTTGTCGACGTTTCGGTCACGAAGACGGTGAGTGCCCCCGTACTTATGCAAGCATCGCCGGCCCTGGAACCAGTGAAGATGGCTCGGAGCATTTGATGGATGAGGCGGACGCAGAAGAGGCAGCGAGGACAACTGGGAAAACGGAGACTAAAGATGGGCCTTCGTTTACGCCTCTGTTTAAGCAGAAGACAACGACAACGTTGACGTCTCCAGCAGTGGTGGCATCTCAGCTAGCGCAGCGTGACCCCGAAAGCGACAGCGGTCACAGTGCGGTGGCCGATACGAAAGCTTCACTGAAAACCCCGGACCGCGTGGAGCCTCGGATTGCCGACGCCATGGACGCCGACGATGAAGCGGCTGCCCTAACCGCTGGAAAACGGTCCCGCGAAGAAAGCGCCGGTGAGAACCTGCAGCCTGGTGGTAGTAGCAGTGGGGAGCCGCCTCCAAAAACGAGAGGAAGTCGACGTTCGTCGTTGAAGCCGCGTCCAAACCTTTTGGCCGAGTCACGGCAGGCAGGTAAACTGCCTCCGTAAATTTTTTCCTGTGTTCTGTGGAATGTCAGCGTCGGTTGTGTATCGACCGACACGGTGTTTTTGGCTGACTTTTCGAGTTTGCGCGCATGCAATGTGGAGGATGCGACGAGGAGGTGCCTCAGACCACTTCGAGACAAGCACCAGTCAACCCTTTGGGTGGCCAGACAGACCCCCCCGTACATCATTGGGGAACTCCAGTCGGGAAAATCACATGGTCGACAGAGGTAGGCACCATGCGGATCGCGCCCCTTTTTATTACGTAAACGTATGGTAGTTGAGCTAAGAGCCCCATTGCGTGTAGCAACTTTGAATGTTAGAGGGCTGGGAGCACGAAGGCGGCAATGTCAGCTTAATCGCCTGCTTATTGATAATGACCTTGACCTAATAGCTGTGCAAGAATCAAAGATAGAGTCGCAAGAACATGCTGACCGCATGGTGCCCCCTTTCCGCGCCAACTTTGAAGTGTGTGTGTGTCACTGCGTTGGGACATCGGGTGGATGCCTTATCTTCATTCGCAACACATTAGGTATAAGTGTGGAATCTGTATTTGCATGTGAAAGTGGCCGCCTCTTTGTTGTTGATTTTTCTTTTTCAAACCTACACTGGCGCGTTGTATGTGTTTATGCCCCCAATGTCGAAAGTGAACGTAAATGTTTTTTTGATTCCATTGAGCCGTAGTTGAATTGTGATAAGGTGTTGCTTGTATTGGGAGAATTTAACTGCGTATGTGCTGCTACTGACCGAGTGAAGTGTAGACCAGTGAGGGACAAGAGCGCGGAACTGTTGACTGAATTTGTGTATAATTATTTATTGGAGGACGTTGGAAGTGTGTTTTCGGCTGGAACACGGCCTGATTACACACACTTTCAACGCGACAGTCACGCAAGATTAGATAGGCTGTATGTTTCTGCTGATCTCGTGCCACTATGCACAGCCTATGATGTAAAACCTGTGTCGTTTAGTGATCATTGCCTTGTAAGCGCGACTTTTGGAACGAAGGGAAGGAAATCACGCTTTAATTGGTACCTTTGGAAACTAAATGAGAAAATTTTAGACGACGAAGGATTTGTCAAGGAAATTAAAAGTGATCTTGATGGGGTACTAGCTGAGCAAGTGGACTGCTTTGCCGTTGAATGGGAAAGTTTCAAAGAAAGAGTGAAGCTTAAAGCTATAGTAAAAAGTAGCGCAATTCGGTATAAACAGAAAGAAAAAGAAAGGGAACTTCGCGAACAACTTGAGTGCTTGGTTAGGATGGAAACCAATAAGCCAGGAAATTTTAGTAAAGAAATAAAAGAAGTGAAGTGTCAGATCGAAACAATTGACACTGACAGGTATAGAGCAGCAATAATACGCTCAAGGAGCGATAACTTGTGGGCAGGCGAAGCGCTTACAAAGCGGGCGCTATCAGATGAAAAGCGTTACGCTTTCCAGAAGGAAATCAGGCAAGTAAGATACGAGGGGCACATTACAAGCGACCCTAGTGAGATTCAGCGCGCTATTACGGAATACTTTGCTGAACTTTTCGGCAATAGGCGCGAGCATGCGCAAGGGTTTGAAGGGGATTTCCTCCGACTAATGCCAACACTCGACAATGATGTAAAAGAGCGTCTTGAATTGCCTATTACTTTGGAAGAGATCGAGAAAGCAATAGATGATCTTCCGTCTGGAAAAGCGCCGGGGCCAGATGGGCTGAACGCTGCCTTCTATAAAACCTTTAAACATGATGTTTCTCAGTTCTTGTTACAAGTGATGACAGAAGCCTATGAACGCAAAAAAGATCCACTGTCCTTTGGTATTTCACACATTGTACTTATTCCCAAGTCTGATGATCCGGAGAAACGAATGATAGTGGGTTCCTACAGACCTATCAGCCTCACTAATGTCGACTACAAGGTGTACATGAAAGTACTAGCCAAACGACTTCAGAGTGTAATCGACAAATTAGTAGGGCCACACCAAACCTGTGGCATCAGAGGACGCAGCATTGCTACAAATATACATGTGGCCAGAACCGTATTGGAATGTGTTGACGCGCTTGGAAGCCAGGTAGCTATGATACAGCTGGACTTGGCTAAAGCGTTCGACCGCGTTTCACATGACATTCTTTTCTCCATTCTAGAGCACGCTAACCTGGGTAGTGTAATAGTAGAAGGAGTAAATATGGCGTGCGCAAATTGTATGACACGCATTATAGTTAATGGTGACCTTACTGAGTGCCTCACAGTGCGTTCTTCGGTGAGGCAAGGTTGTCCGCTCTCTCCCCTGCTTCTTGCAGCGTATCTAGAGCCTTTATGTCTGGCCATTATCAACAGTGACTACGTCACGGGTTTCAAGCTGCAATCTGCTCAGGTGAAACTTCTTGCGTATGCGGACGACATAGCGGTATTTTGCACGAACAGAGAAAGCATTTGTGAAGTTACAAACATTCTGGAAAGATTTTGTAACCAGACTGGATGTCAAGTAAACTGGGAAAAAAGTTCTGGATTTTGGCACGGGGAATGGGATATTACACCACAATTTTTCTCACGGCTGCAATGGTCTCCCATGCCAACGCGATACCTTGGTGTGCCCCTAGAATGTTATCGCGATCCCAGCCCACTTTGGAACGAAGAGATGTCAAGGGCGAGAGAGAAAGCGGGAGCATGGCAGGGAAGGAATCTGTCAATTTTCTCACGTGCCTTTGTCTGCAATGTATTTCTAATTTCAAAAATATGGTACCTCATGAATGTGCTGTGTGCTTCGCGGACCTCTATTCAAAAACTGCATCGTATATTTGCCGTCTTTCTTTCGACTTCGACCTGGGAAAAAACGAGGAGAACAAACCTGTTTCTTTCAGTGAAGAGTGGAGGCCTTGGACTGGTTCATTTGTTTTTGCGTCAAGTGGTATCACGCTTTATTTTCTTTCGTGATCAAAATGACACCTTCTTAAGAACGGTTATACAGGTCCGATTGCAGAGGCTACTCCCAAGAAAGATAGTGTCCTCTGGTGAAAACTTGTGCGGTGCTGTAACCGGATTATTGCGCGAGGTTGTGCTTTCTTGTAAGTTGTTAGAAGTGCGTTTTTCCCCAGACTATTTGTACAGTGTTCCCAAGAAAAAGCTGTACAAAGATCTTGTGGATATCATGCTGCCGGTGCCATTGTACCGGGCGCCTTATCGTGGAGGCCCAGGGCAGAATATTTTAAAGCGAGTGAAGAAGATGCCAGTTAGGCCAGGCGTGAAAACATTCTTTTTCAAGTTACACTCTAATACATTACCTGTCAAAACGTGGCTTCAAGAAAAGGGAATCTTTGTCCCTTGGACAACGAACTGTATTTTATGTAAGAGGCCAGAGACAGTCGAACATGTTTTTCTGGACTGCTGGGACGCGTTATTCCACTGGGACGTCCTACAGAGAACTATAAAGAAAGAGTTACCACTAGACCCTTATGGTATCAGGTTTTTACCGGTTGATCACGAAGATGTGCCATATGATTTGTTCATGCTTCTTGGCCTCCACAGCTTGTGGAAAACACGAATGCAAGTAAGGCATGCAGATGTTAATACGCGCAGTGCACGTGAAAACTTTATTGAAAGCGCTGCTTACTTACGGGAATGCATCCGGGCACAGCATGACCCACCTCAGTGGGTAACACTTCTTGATGATTTAGTGTGTTTGAAGAAATTTTAACTTTGCTCGCCTCAGCTCAAGCGTAGCTGAAGTGCTTTATCGTTTGTGACTTATTGTTCCTCATGTGAACTTCGGAAATAAAGAAAAAAAAAAGCCAGTGTAAGGTGTTTAAAAGGGCTTCACAGAAGCCAATCGGTCTAGTACAGGAAGCCATTCCGGGGGTTCACATAGTGCTCTGAACAAGTCGCGTGTGTATATAATGCTCTCAACAAAATAGTGTCTTGCTGAGTGAGCCTGTATATGACAATGCCTGATGTCCATTCTCGTCTTCCATACGCTCTGCATGCAAAGCAGCATTAGCATATCACTCGGCGCTTCCCCTGTTTCAGCACGTGGAAGAAACCGGATTCCAAAAGGGCTTATCAGCAATTCTCTTTTAAGTGTTCTTTGTAGGACCCCCACAGAAAAACGGCGTCATGGCAGTCAATAAAAATATGCTCAATTGATTCTGGCTCATTACAGATTAAGCAGTTTACCGACCAAGGTACAAAAAGACCTTTGCTTTGTAACCATGGCTTTACAGGGAGAGTGTCGGTATGTAATTGAAAAAAGAACGTTTTAGCAGAGGGTCTCACTGGCATTCTTTTAACGCGCTTTAGCACATCGCGCTCAGGACCTAGCCTGTAGGCAGCTCGGTAAACCGGTAATGGTAAAAATACATCGAGAATATCAGAATACAAACGCTTTTTCGTGACATCGCACAAGTATTCATATGAGAACCTTGCCTTGAGCAGGCGTACAGAAGTAACCACTTCACGCAAATAAGGACTGAGCGGTCCAGCTCCGAAAGAAACAGATGACACGACAAAGTCAGATAGATAATCATGCAATCGTGCTTGGATCAAAGTTCTCAAAAACGCATCAGTTTGGTCCCACACAAAGAAGAATCTGCTTACCAGCTGCTTGAAAAACAGGTGTGAGAGCCCTAGCCCACCATTTTTCACCTTGTGAAACAAATTGCACCGGCTTGTGCGCTCCCATTGCGATCCCCAAATAAAGGTCGCAAACACTCGGTGGATTTTTTGAACCGAAGTTCTTGCCATGGCCATCACTTGCAACACGTAGAACACTTTTGCAATTAAGAACATATTACAAACGGAAGCTCTTGCGAACATTGAAAAGTTATGGCCACCCCATTTATCGGTAGCATTTTTGACGCGTTTATTTTCCTCAGACCAATATTCATCAGCATTGAGGTAGTTATTTAGCGGGGCACCGAGGTACTTTCCGGGGGAGGCGGTCCAATTCATATTACAGTACACCTCGAGTGTGCTCTGCCAGTTGCCATGCCAAAATTCAAGGCATTTCGGCCAACTGATCACGCTACCAGTTGCTGTGCAGAACGCCTTAGCAACACTGACAACTTCCTGCACGCTTCTAGCATCAGTGCAAAACACGGCTATGTCGTCCGCGTACGCTAAGACCCTAACTTCACTGCTGAAAAAAGTGATTAAGCCTCCAATACATGGTGTTGCAAACAAACGTAAACAAAACGGCTCCAAGTATATCGCAAAAAGTAGAGGGGACAACGCACATCCTTGTTTCACACTCGACCGCACAGGATTTGACATACCTAATTCTTTGTTGATCACTAATTTGGCTGTGCAATCATGATACACCGTTTTAACACCTTCAGTAATTACAGATCCAACATTTACGTGCTCCAGCAATAAAAACAGAACTTCGTGTACAACTTTGTCGAACGCTTTATGTAAATCTAGCTGAATCATAGCTACGCGGTCATGCATTGCGTCACAACATTCGAGAATACTTCTTGCTATGTGTATGTTTGTAAAAATTGTTCTACCTTTAATTCCACAGGTTTGATGCGGGCCGACGAGGGACTTAATAACCTTTCGGAGCCTTCTAGCTAACATTTTCATGTATATTTTATAGTCTGTATTGGTCAAACTAATGGGACGGTAGGACTCAACTGAAAGAAATTTTGCAGGATCGTCAGTTTTGGGGATCATTACTATGTGCGCTGTCCTGAACGAGAGAGGCGCTTGCTTTTTTTCATAGCATTCAGCGATCCCTCGGTGTAAAGCCACTGCCATTTCTGCCTTAAAAAATTTGTATACGGCTGCACCCAGTCCATCTGGCCCAGGTGACTTGCCATTACCCAAGTCATCGATTGCCGCTTCAATTTCGGCCACGGTAATTTCAGATTCCAGTGATTCTCTAACCGTGTCCTCTAATCTTGGCATAAGAGTTAGAAAGTGGACTTTGAAGTACTCGGGGTCATAAATTCTTCCTCCAAGAAGTTCGGTATAAAATTCAATAAATGCATGTTTTATCTCTTCGCTTTCTCGTGTAATTTTGTTGTAATATCGAATTTCATTTATCTCCTTATTTGCAGCATGCTTCTTTTCTTCACTTAGCACACGCTTAGTGGGCGTTTCGCCCAGCCACAACTTTTCAGTGCGCGCCCTTATCATAGCGCCGCGCTACTTATCTTCGTCGATCAACTCGAGTTTCGCTTTCACCTCTCGTATTTCTTTCTTAAACGCTCCAGGCACTTCATGTTCTACCCCTAACATGTACACCAGTTCTCTGTGTAACTGTTTCTCTTGTTGCCTTTCCTTGTGACGCAATACGCATGCTCTATCGATGGCAGCAATTTTAATGTCGCATTTAAACTGCTCCCACACTGAAATGAAACAGTTGGTTTCCGTATGCAGGGCATTTGAAAGATACTCCTTGGCTTTCGTGACAAACAATTCATCTTGCAGCAGTTTTTCATTGAACTTCCACAGGAACCAATTAAACTTGACACTCTTTCGTTTTTCGCCAATCGTAATCGAAACCAAACTATGATCGCTAAAACTGAGATATTGTGTTTCATAAGAGAAATACAGTGGTACAAACTTCGCCGGTACGTATATTCTATCAAGCCTCGCATGGGAATTACCTTGAAAGTGCGTATACCGTGCTTGGCCATCTCGCGCCATTGCATAACCAATGTCCTCAAGCTCTCTCTCAATTACTATCGCGTTCAACAGCTCAGCGCTTCTATCGCGTACTTTGAGGCTCGTCGTTTTATCTTCAGCTGTACAGACGCAGTTGAAATCCCCAAGAAACACAACATGTCGTTCTGATTTCAAAAGTCTTTCAGCATACTTAAACCAAATTTCGCGTTCATGAATTTTGTTCGGTGCGTAGATACACACAGCGCGCCACAGTAGACCAGCAAAAATAAAATCACATGCGACAAGTCTCCCACTTTCGCAGGTGGACACTTTTTCTACAACCGATATGCTATTGCGAATAAAAATGACGCAGCCTCCTGACCGTCCAACAGCATGGCACACACATACACTGTATCTAGATCGATAAACTTGAACCATCTGTTCTGTTTGCTTCTCACTGTCAATTTTTGTTTCTTGTACAGCCAGAAGGTCAACGTCATTCTCTAAAAGCATGCGACTAATCTGGCACTGCCGCCTGCGCGAACACATTCCTCGCACATTCAATGTCGCAACGCGTAGACTAGATTTAAAGTTAGACGCCATCTCATGGGGTTGCTTGGCCAAGCGTCCTACTCACATCGAAGCTGTGGGGTTCTTGTGGTCATCGTTGAAGGCTATTGGAACGGGTCCTCCGCTAGGGCGGACGCGTTTTAGGGGCCACCCTACTGCCAGACGGCACGTTCGGCTTCGGTTTAAGCATAGACCACCGCGTAGTCGATGCCTTCGTTGGAGGTTCGCCGGTGCCTGACGCAGTAGTTATTCCTGTATTGCCAGTGTCTTCGTGAGCACGCTTTGCAGCGATGCTTCCGGTCATAAGCATCTCGACGTCCGATGCTTCCTGGCCAAATTCTTGCGGCAGTGACGATGACGCGCTTGCTGCCTTCACGCCTGCGTCGCATGTTGCAGTCTCTGGCATCGTTTCCGGGGCTGCAGCCAAGGGCTCACCCATGTTGGACGCCGCAGATCCCGAAGAAGCTAGCAGGGAGGACAACGACGTGGCGAAGACTCCTGCAAAGCCCCTTGAACCCTCCCCAGGAGCTGTCCAGGAAGGGAACTATACTAACGAGGAGACATGAAAGGTGCCACCTAAAGCAGTATATACACGATTTGAAAAAAAAAAATTGACAAAAGCGTTTGCGCAATCTTACCCACAAGTGGAAAAAAATAGACAGCTACTGGGGAGGAGTGTCGAGTGCGGCGCCACGTGCGCCTATAAACAAGAAGGAAAAAAGAAACACTCCCCGTCGGGGAATCGAACCCCGGTCTCCCGCGTGACAGGCGGGGATACTGGCCACTATACTAACGAGGAGACATGAAAGGTGCCACCTAAAGCAGTATATACACGATTTGAAAAAAAAAATAGACAAAAGCGTATGCGCAATCTTACCCACAAGTGGAAAAAAATAGACAGCTTCTGGGGAGGAGTGTCGAGTGCGGCGCCACGTGCGCCTACAAACAAGAAGGAAAAAAGAAACACTCCCCGTCGGGGAATCGAACCCCGGTCTCCCGCGTGACAGGCGGGGATACTGGCCACTATACTAACGAGGTTTTTTTTTTTTTGTTTTCTTTATTGCCGGATTTCTCCTCGTACAATGGACAGGAATTCTTGGTGGAATTCGACATACATACACTTAGGTTGTACTAAAAACGAGACTCGTACTTTGTCTCGTGTTGTTAGGTTAGTACGGCTCTTGGGTTAGCAACTGGTCAAACACAGGTAGCCATTCAGGAGGATCGGAAAGTGTCCTGTAGACGTCGCGGACGTACATAATAGCGTCTCTGAAGTACACTTTTGACGGTTGTGATTTAACATTCTCGTGTCTTACATCCATTCGCGTCTTCCATACACTGCGCATTGTCAACAACATCAGGATATCACACGGCACGTCCCCTGTCTGATCAAACGGCAGAAATCGAATCCCGTGAGGTGTAAGTGGAAGGTGCTTTTTGAGTGTCCTTTGTAAAATGTCCCACAGAAAAACAGAGTCTGAACAGTCTAAAAATACGTGCTCGATGGTTTCGGGCTTATTGCATATTGTACAGTTAGTACTCCAAGGGACAAAAATACCTTTTTCTTTAAGCCAGGGTTTTACAGGGAGCGTGCCGGTGTGAAGAAAGAAGAAAAACGTCTTGGTCGACGCTCTAACAGGCATCTTTTTAACGCGACTCAAAACATTACGTTCTCGTCCTAGTACATATAAGGAACGATAGATCGGCACAGGACACATCACATCAAGCAAGTCTCTGTACAATTTTTTCTTTGTTACAGCCGAGAGATATTCAGTCTAAAAGTGGCTTTTCAAAAAACGAAAAGCATCAACGACTTCTTTCATAAACCCTTTCAATGGAACATGATTAGTACAATACGATGACACTATGTATTCAGGTAATGGCTGGCTCAATAACGCTTGACAAATACTCTGCAGGAAAGCATCGTTCTGTTGCCTCAAGAAAAAGAACCGTGTAACAACTTGTTTAAGAAATAAATGCGATAAGCCTAGCCCTCCGCTTTTAACCAACTGAAATAAGTTCAGGCGACTAGTACGCTCCCAGTTCGACCCCCAGATAAACACAGCAAACAGTCTGCGTAACTTTTGCACAGACATCCTTGCCATGCAAAGCACTTGCATCATATAGAAAACTTTTGTTACGATGAACATATTACACACAGTTGCACGTGTAAAGATTGAGAAATCGCGTCCGCCCCATTTTGTTGTTTGGGATTTAACCCGGTCAATTTCACCCACCCATTGGTCTTTGTTTCCGCGATAGTGTTCCAAAGGAATGCCAAGGTATTTGCCCGGCGTATCAGTAAACCTTATACCTTCGATTTGTGTCGGCCTCTCGTCCCATTCACCGTGCCAGAATCCTAGGCATTTTTGTCAACTAATGGCGCTTCCAGTTAGGCTGCAAAAGGTTTTTGCTTCCTTAATGGCACTTTCGATGCTTTTTTGAGTTCGGCAAAAGATTGCGATGTCGTCTGCGTATGAGAGGATTTTAATTTCGTGCGTTAAGAAGCGATAGCCGCATATCGTTTTGTTGTTCAGAATTTTTAAACAGAACGGTTCAAGATATATGGCGAATAGCAGGCTTGAGGCTGGGCATCCTTGGCGCACACTAGACCTTACTGGGATTCCTTCGCTAAGCATTTTGTTAATGATAAGCTTAGTAGTACAGTTTTTATATGCCATTTTCACGCCTTCACTTATTACGCTGCCTACGTTAACTTGTTCTAGCACTGCGAACAGTATGCCATGTGCGACTTTGTCGAAAGCTTTCTCTAGATCTAGTTGAAGCATTGCTATCTTTCCGGAAAAAGTGTCACAACCTTCTAGTATGCTTCTGGTGGTATGTATGTTTGTGAATATGCTTCGTCCTTTAATCCCGCATGTTTGATGCGGGCCAACTATAGCTGTAATTACTGACTGGAGTCTTCTTGCTACTACTTTCATAAAGATCTTATAATCTACATTTGTCAAACTTATGGGCCGATAAGACTCTACTGACTGCAATTTGGAAGGTTCATCGGTTTTAGGAATTAGAACTACGTGACTTAGTTTGAACGATGGAGGCATTTGTTTGCTATCGTAGGCTTCTGCTATAACATGGTATAGTATTTCTGCTACTTCATCCTTAAAAACTTTATAGAACGCTGATCCGAGGCCATCTGGCCCAGGCGTTTTTCCTTTGCTCAAATCTTCAATTGCTTGTTTGATTTCATCTCTAGTAATTTGTCTTTCAAGCTCTAGTTTAATATCCTCGTCAAGCCTTGGCATTTGCTTAACATAGTCGTTTATAAATATATCATTTACTTGCACTTCGTTGCCGAGCAAACTACGGTATCGCTCTACAAATGCTGTTTCAATGACGCTCTTATCTGTCGAGACTTCGTTTTGGTAGCGAATTTCATTTATTTCGTTTTTTGTTGCAAATCCTTTTTCTTCACCGATCGCCCTCTTAGTTGGTCGTTCACCTAACCAAAGCCTCTCTGAACGCGCTCTAATAACAGCGCCTTTATATTTTTCTTCTTCCATCTGTTCCATCTGTCTTTTAACATCTTCGACTTCACTTTTAAACAAACCCGGTATTGTAGTCCCTGCATTCAAAAGGAAATCAAGTGTGCACCGTAGTTCTTTTTCCTTTTGTTTTTCTTTATGTCGTAGTATGCATGATCTGTCTATTGCACTTAGTTTAACTTCGCACTTGAATTGTTCCCAAGCTTCGATGAAATTTGTGTGACTCGTGGACACTCTTTCCAATTTCTCGCGTACTATTTGGACAAATGTGTCATCGGTTAAGGGCTGTTCATTTAATTTCCACAGTTCCCAGTTGAATGCAGAGACTTTGCGCTTTCTACCTATTTCAAACATCACGAAGCTGTGATCACTAAAACTAACATGTTTCACAGCATAGTTACAACACATAGACATAACATTCGAAGAGATATAAACGCGATCTAATCTTGCGTGGCTTTCGCCCTGAAAGTGGGTAAATTGCACTTGATTTCCACGGAATATGTCCCCTACATCAACAAGGCCACATTCATCCACCAACGCCTTAAGCTGTAGGGCACTTTTGTCCCGTACTGGTTCATTCTTAACTGAGTCTTCGGGCATGCAAATACAATTAAAATAGCCAAGCAAAATGACTTGCCTGTCACACTTTAGAAAGCCAGCTAACAATCAAAAAAAACTTTTCTTTCTGTAATTTGGTTCGGCGCGTACACACATACTATTCGCCATTGTACTTGGTTTAAATAAAAGTCACACAATGCTAGGCGTCCGTCATCAGAGGTGATAACACCCTCTTCAACGATTCCGACACCTCGTTTCAGAAAGATAGCACAACCGCCAGACTTTCCAACGGCATGGCAAACAAACGTTGAAATCTAATGCGTAAGTTTGGACCATGCGGTCCGCCTGCTCCTCGCTGTCTATTTTTGATTCCTGTAAGGCTAGAATATCGATGGTATTTTCTTTTAGCAGACGTCTTAACTGCACTTGCCGCTTTCTTGCCGTGAGACCGCGCACATTTAGCGTGCCTATTCTTAATGCCGATAAGGACGTTGAATTCATAGAAAGCGAAAGGTCAAGCGGACCGCTGGGTGATTGTGCCGAATTGACAGGACGCACACTTACACTGTTATTTCGCACTGATTCGGGGTGCTTCGTCAAGCATGGCGAAGCCGAGGTGTTTTCCTTGTCGGTAGGCATGGCGACGTTCCATGCTGCGCGTCCCGCTCCAGTCTAGCAGTAAAGTCATCCCCCGTACAGTGCCCTCCGCTAACGCGGAGGCCCTGTCGGTGTCGTCCTCCTGTCTGGAGGCACGTTGGGCTTCACCTTCAGGGGAGCCCTACGGTGGGACCCTGCCTTTTGGGGCGGTTCACCGGCGTTGACCTTCTCGCGGTTGTCGTCTTCGGTGGTAATTTCCCGTGGTCTCTTTGAGACGGCGACGCCAGGGTTGGACTTTCCTTCTTCCAAGTTGATGCCCTCCATTGCGCTTCCGCTCTCTTCCGTCTCGACTGTTTCGCTAATGGCAGCACAGTTGCTAGGGGTTTTCTCAGCCTCTGGCGTATTCTGTGGTACGTCGTTCTTTCCATTGTCACTGGCCGCAGCTTTCATATGTCCCTTGTTTTCGGATGGGACAGAAGGCGTGGCACCCGACGTTGTCGGCTTCTCGCCTCCACTGACGGTCCCTTCCGCGTCGACTTGGTCCATGAGGTGCTCATCGACGGTGTGGCTTCGCCCAGTTCCGGTCACACTGGCGTAGCTACGCGCGCATTGACTCTCGTCGTGGCCATAGCGACGACAGAGCTTGCAACGCGGAACTCGGCACTCGCGCCGTATGTGACTGGTGCCATGGCACCGGAGGCAGAGCGGGGGTCTGCCTGGGACGTGCACGAGCGCATGGTCTTCCCCGACGCGAAGTTGATGAGGCAGGTCTTCCACGGTAACGCCTACCTTCAGTCGTAAGGACACCAGGCGCGTGTGGGAGCCTTTGTCGTTGCAGCCTGCAACGCGCCACTTTCCCCTCGAAATTTCGCTGACCTTGCCAAAAGGCGCCAGGGCGCCTCTGACTTCTTCGTCCGGAGTCGTATGTAGAAGCCAATACAGCTTCATCCTGACGTCTTGATTTCGAGGGTCTATTACCATGCATCGGTGGTCCTTTACACTGAAGGCTGGAGCAGACAAAATCTTTTGTTTGCCCGTTTCGTCCTTGAAAGTGATGGCCCAGACGTGGTTCATCTGATAGGCACCGAGGGCCTCAACTTCCGGCATCAGCTGCAGATAGTCAAGTGCCTCACGGAAATACTCGACTCGGTAGGGCCTCGCCTTCACGTCTCCGTGCAAAAAAACGGTCGTTGTAACAGTCGATCCTGTAGGTAGTTGCGGCAAAATAACCTGGTAGTCATCCTTCGGTGTGTCGTTCAACCTGAGACCGCGGCCCTGCTGGGCCGCTGTAACCGCCCCTTCGGAGCAAAACATTCCGCGACCGTTCACTGCGGTGGCCAGAAGTGGAATCCACTATACTAACGAGGAGACATGAAAGGTGCCAGCTAGAGCAGTATATACACGATTTGAAAAAAAAAACATAGGCAAAAGCGTTCACGCAATCTTACCCACAAGTGGAAAAAAATAGAGACAGCTACTGGGGTGGAGTGTCGAGTGCGGGGCTGCGTGCGCCTACAAACAAGAATCAAGAAAGAAACACTCCCCGTCGGGGAATCGAACCCCGGGCTCCCGCGTTACAGGCGGGGATACTGGCCACTATACTAACGAGGAGACATGCGATGTGCCAGCTAAAGCAGTAAACAAACGATTCGAAAAAAAAATAAATATGCATAAGCGTTCACGCAATCTTACCCACAAGTGGAAAAATATAGATACAGCTACTGGGGTGGAGTGTCGAGTGCGGGGCTGCGTGCGCCTACAAACAAGAATGAAGAAAGAAACTCTCCCCGTCGGGGAATCGAACCCCGGTCTCCCGCGTGACAGGCGGGGATACTGGCCACTATACTAACGAGGAGATATGCGATGGGCCAGCTAAAGCAGTATATAGACGATTTGAAAAAAAAAAATATGCAAAAGCGTTCACGCAATCTTACCCACAAGTGGAAAAATATAGATACAGCTACTGGGGTGGAGTGTCGAGTGCGGGGCTGCGTGCGCCTACAAACAAGAATGAAGAAAGAAACACTCCCCGTCGGGGAATCGAACCCCGGTCTCCCGCGTGACAGGCGGGGATACTGGCCACTATACTAACGAGGAGACATGCGATGTGCCAGCTAAAGCAGTATATAAACGATACGAAAAAAAAATAAATATGCAAAAGCGTTCACGCAATCTTACCCACAAGTGGAAAAATATAGATACAGCTACTGGGGTGGAGTGTCGAGTGCGGGGCTGCGTGCGCCTACAAACAAGAATGAAGAAAGAAACACTCCCCATCGGGGAATTGAACCCCGGTCTCCCGCGTGACAGGCGGGGATACTGGCCACTATATTAACGAGGAGACATGTCATGTGCCAGCTAAAGCAGTATATAGACGATTTGAAAAAAAAAATATGCAAAAGCGTTCACGCAATCTTACCCACAAGTGGAAAAATATAGATACAGCTACTGGGGGGGAGTGTCGAGTGCGGGGCTGCGTGCGCCTACAAACAAGAATGAAGAAAGAAACACTCCCCTTCGGGGAATCGAACCCCGGTCTTTTTTTTTTTTTTTTCTTTATTGCCAATCCTCGACATGTCACCACAACACACATTCCTTAAATGATATACACAGAAACGAAAGAAAAAGACAAAAAGGAAATAATGAATACAAAAACGGAACAAGAAACAGTAATATACACATTCGTTGCCGTCCGCTACTGTGGCATGACATTGTCGTATTAAAATTCCTTGAGCGCTGTCAGGGGTTCAACCCTCGGCAGCCACTCAGGAACAGGCTGTTGCAACTTCTGCACTTCTACATATTTTTGCATACATTCTCGAAAGTATAAACGCGCCGGTCGGGCATCCGGGTCACAATGGTAGCCCGCCATTCTTGCGCGCCATAAACAGTGGAGGCCTGTTAGCATGATAAGGTCGTACGGGAATCCTTCGTCATCATTAACTGCCAGAAACCTGATTCCGTGTGGATCTATCGGTAACTCCTTTTTCAAAGTCCTTTGCAACACGTCCCAGAAGAAAACCCCCTCCCAACAGTGGATGAAGACATGATCTATGCTTTCCGGTTTTTTACAAATGAGGCAGTGGGTTCCCCACGGCATGTAGAACCCACGTTGTTCCAGGAAAATTTTAACAGATAAGGTACCGGTATGTAATTTAAAGAAGAAAGATTTCGTGGCTGGTTGAACTGGCATCATCTTCACCCTTTTCAAGACGTCTAGGCCTGGGCCTCCACTGTACACGGCTCTGTACATGGGTACAAGCAATACACTATCACACAAATCACGGTATAACTTTTTCCGTTTTGCATTCCACAAATATTCACTTGAAAAACGAACACGCAAAAAAGAAACACTATCAACTATTTCCCGAAAGAACCCACGGACAGATCCTGGCATTATTTCGGTACCTACTACAAACTCGGGAAGTGATCTTGAAAGCCTCATTTGGATCACCGTGCGCAGAAATGGGTCGTTTGTATCTCGAAAGAAGAAGAATCTATTCACCAGTTGACGCAAGAAAAGGTGCGCCAACCCCAGACCACCATCCTTCACGCGTCGGAAGAGATTATCTCGGCTGCATCGCTCCCAGCTCGATGCCCACACGAATACAGCGAACACGCGGTGCAGTTTCTGCACATTAATCCGAGAGCACTGTAGGACCTGCATCACGTACCAGATCTTTGTCACGAGAAACGTGTTGCACGCTGTAGCTCGCGCGAACATGGACAAGTGAACGGCGTTCCATCGGTCGGCTTTTTCTTTTACTTCTTTTGTTCGCTCCTTCCAGTATTCGCTACTGTCCTTGTAGGCATCAAGGGGTGCGCCAAGGTACTTAACTGGCGTCGTGACCCAGGTTACGTTGGAAAAGTGGTCTGGTGTGGACGCCCATTCCCCGTGCCAAAACCCCAAACATTTCTGCCAGTTCACGAAGCTATTAGTGGCATTACCAAACTGTCTGACGATACTCACTGCGTTCAATACACTTTGCGTATCTTTACAACATACAGCCACATCGTCAGCATATGCCAATAACTTCACCTCTGCTGCTTGGAGGCAAAATCCCTTAATGTATTCATTTTCAATGATGGCCTGACATAGCGTTTCTATGTAAACACAAAACAGGAGTGGGCTGAGTGGACAACCCTGGCGAACGGAGCGCTTCACGTTAATGGGGGCCCCCAGCATTTGATTAATTATAAGTCTCGTATAGCAACTCCGGTACGCCATGGTCACCCCCTCAGTGATTATGTGGCCAAAATTAACATGTTGAAGGATGGTGAGCAATATCTCGTGAGAAACACAGTCAAATGCTTTCTCCAAGTCTAGCTGGAGGATCGCAACTGCCTCACACATGGCATCACAACACTCCAGCACACACTTCAACTTATGAATGTTAGTAAAGATGGTTCTTCCGCGAATTCCACACGTCTGGTGTGGGCCGACTACATCCTTAATGACTGACTGCATACGCCGTGCCAACACCTTCATCAATATTTTGTAGTCGCAATTAGTAAGCGCAATGGGTCTGTATGATGAAAGTTGCTTGAGCTTTTCGGTGTCTTCTGTTTTCGGTATTAGTACGGTATGGGACTGGCCAAAGGATGGTGGAAGTATTTTCAGTTCGTATGCTTCGTTGTAAACGGCGGTTAAGATATGAGCTAGGTGGCCTTTAAAAGATTTGTACCAGGCGGCACAAAGACCGTCTGGACCTGGCGACTTGCCAGGATTCAGGTCTTCGATGGCCTTCATCACTTCATGTTCTGTTAATGGTCGTTCTAAGGTTTCTTTAACTTCAGACGACAGCTGTGGCATTCGTTGCAAAAATAAATTATTGAAATCGTGCATGTTGACAGGCCTGAATGCAAAAAGTTTTTTGTAATGCTCAAGGAACGCATGCCCTATGTTATTGTTATCGGTTAATACCACCCCTTCATATTCAATGGCCTCAATCTGCTTACGTCTGGAATGTTTTTTTTCTAGTCCCATCGCTCTTTTCGTTGGCGTTTCCCCGCATGTTAGTCTTTCTGCTCTAGCACGCACGAGTGCGCCTCGATAGCGTTCTTCGTCGAACACTTCGAGCTTTTTCTTAACAGCGCGCATATCGTCTTGATAAGCGCCCGGTTGCTTGCATTCCAGCGTCGCCAATTTTGCCAGCAATGTTTTTAAATCCTTTTCACTGGCCTTTTCTTCATAACGCAGTACGCTACTTCTTTCAATTGCTTTCATTTTGATGGTTTGCTTCAACAACTCCCATTCCTCGCCAAACTTTATAGAACTATCCGTTGCAAAAGAATTCAGAGCAGCCACTACCTTTTCAATAAAAGTTTCATCTCGTAGCAGCTCAGAATTCATTTTCCACAGTTCCCAAACGAATTTGTTTCGTTCTTTCTTGCTGCCTACCCTGCATTTTACCAGGCAGTGATCCGAGAATGATATGGCCGTAACTGCATAGCACTGGCATTTTTCTACCAAATCGTATGATAGATAGATCCGGTCTAATCGTGCGTGACTTGTGCCCTGAAAGTGAGTGTACATCACGTCTCGGTCAGCCCGAAAACACTCAGCGACATCTTCTAATTCGAACTCATGTATAATTTGTGCGAGGATATCGCTGCTTTTGTCATAAACTACGCGTCGCGTAGACCTATCCTCAGCATTCAATACGCAGTTGAAATCCCCTACACAGGCTATTGTTTTTTGCACAGAGAAGTGATGCTTTAGGTTCAAAAAGAAAGTTGCCCTCTCTTGCACTGTATTAGGTGCATAAATGCACAACACGCGCCATTTGACCTCGCAATAACTGAAATCACAAACGACAAGTCGACCGGAAGTGCACGAGAAGTAACCGTCAATAACCAGTCCTGGAAGCTTCCTCACGAACAACACACATCCCGCCGAAGTCCCTAAGGCGTGGCTCACTACCGTATAGTAGTTGTACGTGAACCTTTGCACCATGCTCCCGGTCTCCTCCTCGCCGTCTACCTTGGTTTCTTGCACGGCTAAAACGTCGAGGTCGTGGTCCACTAGTAGTCTGTAAACCTGACTCTGTTTCTTTTTGGCGGCCAGACCTCGAACGTTTAGCGTGCCGAGGCTAAGCGACGGGTTGGTAGCCATTACTGATTTAAACGGGAGGGGAGAAGGCCCGGAGCATGGTGCTCACCTTAACGTCTAGCTGACCGCTAGACGCCTCCGTGGCCATCCGGTGGCCGTCGTCCGAGTTCGTCTTTGGTCGGCTTCGGGGTGAGCCTGCGGTCAGCCTCCAAGTTCGGCTTAGGCTTGATGGTGGAGCGCCTTCCGGGTAGCGTCTTAGCGGGTGGTGGCTCGGAGTCACCGCCGGCCTTTCCGTCGACTTTCTCCTCGTGCTGCAGGGATCTCTTGACCGGTGCCGAGACGGATTCGACGCGGGTGCTAGCATGGGTCGCGTTGTCGTCCGCCTCTGCCTGCGTTGCATCCGTAGCTCGCTGGTGGCTCTCATTTTCTTGCGGGGCCGTCTGCACGCTCTCGACTGTAGCTGCTGGTTCCTTAGGGGGAGGGATATTATTCCTTCCTGCTTCGGCCTGCTTGGTCGTCGCGCTCGTTTCTGCCGCCACGTTGCTGTTTCCAGCACCCTTGGCCGCTTCCTCCGCCTCGGTCACGTCCATCATATGTTCTGATGCCGACGGCTCGCTCTGCGCCGAGCCCGCGGCTACTGCGTAAGAGCGTACACAGTCCGCGTCGTTGTGTCCAAAAAGCCTGCACCGGGAACAACGGGGAACCTTGCATTCTCGTCGAACGTGGCCAGAGCCCCGGCAGCGTAGGCACTGCATGGGGCGACCTGGGGCTACCACCAGCGCAAGCTCGCCGGCGACGCGGATCTGGTGGGGCAGGTCGTCAACTTTCATTCCGGCTTTCAGCTGCAGCAGCACTGCTCGGGTCGTCGAGCCCTTGTCGGAAACGCCATCCACTCGCCAGCGCTCCCGGGTCACTTCCGTCACTTTGCCGAAGGAGGCCAGCGCGGTCTTGACGTCTTCGTCGTCCACCCCATGCAGAAGCCAGTGGATACGAAGCTTCACCTGTTGTTCCTTGGGGTCGATGACCAGGCAGCGACGCCCCTTCACCTGTAGCTCCTTCAGGGCAGCCAGCTTTTCGGCAGCCTCGGCTGTCTTCATCGTCACCGCCCATACATGGTTGATTTGGTATGCTCCAAGGGCGACGACGCCAGAGAGCATACCAACAGCTTGAAGCGCGTCCCGGAAATCTTCCACACGGAACGGGCGAACACGAGCGTCGCCGTGCAAAAAAACTGTATTTAAAACAATGCGTCCTGTAGGTAGCCGAGGCAAAATAATCTGGAAATCCTTATCTTCCTCCGTCGAAAGCCTGTTGCCGCGGCTAACAGCCGCATATGCCGCTCCATTGGAGCCCATGATCCTACGATCCGTTTAGCTCGGGAGCCGGAAGCAGAATGAATCGAACCCCGGTCTCCCGCGTGACAGGCGGGGGGATACTGGCCACTATACTAACGAGGATTTTTTTTTCTCTCTTTCATGGTATTTATTATAGTTGCATTCAACCAGACGTTCACCAGTTCTGCATACTCAGAGAATGGAGGGCACAATAAAAGTCACACACAGAAAAGGCAGCGTTCATACTGTGAGTAGAAACGTTCTTGTCACTTTAGAAGGGTGGCAAGGATAAGCACCTTACCAAAATATGGTACCAGTCCGGTTGTACACCGAGTCCATCATAAACCTGCTTTAGGTGTAGTGTCATTTGGATGAAATTTGCCCTTGTAGGTACAACCGTTTCGGTGTTTCTGTCCATCATTCGCGTTTTCCACAAACTGTGCATTCCCATGACAAAAAACATATCGAAAGGTGCACTATTATCAGAGGTTGGCAGCAGGTATCGCACAGTATGAGCGTTAATTTCAAAGTCTTTCTTTGAAGTCCGTTGGAGGACATCCCAGAATAGGATGGCGTCAGTGCAGCTAATAAAACAATGTTCAATTGTCTCTGGTACAGCACAAAGGCGACAGTTAACAGAAGAAAGAAAGATACCCTTTTTTGTAGCCATGTTTTAACCGGTATGGTTTCACTATGAACTATATAAAAGAATGTTTTGCAGCAAGGGGATAAATACATTTTGCGAACTCGCTTTAGCACATCGTGGCCTGGCAATTTAATGTATATTGACCGGTAAAGTGGAGGCGGAAATAGCATGGATATTAGGTCTTCGTACAACGTTTTGCGCGACACAGAATACAAGTATTCAGTGGAAAACCGAACTGTCAGGAAACGAACCGCCAAGTAAACTTCTTGCATGAACCCCCACAAGCATAAGCGCGAAGAAAAACTTGAAGAAACAACTAAATCAGGTAACGCATTAACAAGTGTGACTTGCATGTATGAACGAATTACAGGATGGGAAGTATCGCGAAAAAAGAAGAAACGAGACACTATTTGCCGCACATAAAGATGTACTCAGCCCAGCCCACCTTCACTAACGGGTCTGAAAATATTGTCTCGCCTCATGGGCTCAAAAGTTGAAGACCATACGAAGGTTGCAAAGATACGGTGAAAGCGTTGGATGTATAGCCTAGCACAATGGATAACTTGCAATACATAGAAAATTTTTGTTGCCAAGAACTTATTGCAGGCTTCGGCTTTCTCAAAAATAGAAAGTCGTTGTGGAACGAATGTCTGGGCGTAACTTTGTAGTACCGAAACCCGTTCTTTCCTATAGTGTGCGCTTAATTTATATGCGTCTAGCGGCACGCCAAGATACTTTGGCGGGACGTCAGTCCACTTAACGCCTGCAAACTGTTCTGGTGTATAGCACCATGAGCCAAACCATAAGCCTAAACTTTTTGAACAGTTCATTCGCCCTCCTGATACGCTGCCAAATTCTTCTATTTTCGATACTACTTTGTCAACACTGGACTTATCCGTGCAGAAGAACGCTAGATCATCTGCATAAGCTAAGACTTTAACTTCATTACCCAGTATATTGAAGCCATGGATGTGACTCGACTGAATTACGCTTAAGCATAGCGGTTCCAGGTAAAGGGCGAATAGTAGTGGGGACATCGGGCATCCTTGTTTTACTGATGAGCAAATAGAAATGGGTTCGGAGAGTTGGCCATTAATAACTAAACGAGTAGTACAACAGGTGTAGCAAAACCTAACGCCTTTAAGCACAATAGAGCCAACATTGACATGCTCCAGAAGGGAAAATAAATAGGAGTGATTGACACAATCGAAAGCTTTAGCAAGGTCTAGCTGGAGCATTGCAAGCTGCTCAGTGGAACCATAACAGTATTGAAGAAGGGTACGGGCGATATGTATGTTGGTTTGAATTGATCGGCCCCTGATTCCACACGTCTGATGGGAACCAATTAGAATTGACATCGTAAATTGCAATCTATTGGATAGAACTTTCGCAAAAATTTTGTAATCCACGTTTGACGATGTGATTGGTCGATAGCCTTCAACGGAACGCAGTTTCTCTTTATCTGAACTTTTGGGAATTAAAACTGTGTGGGTTTTGCAAAAAGACTGCGGAAGGGCATCAACGTCTAAACTTGTAATAAAAATATCCAATAATATGGGGCTGATAATTGATTTGAAAGCTTTGTAAAATTCACTTGATAGTCCATCGGGGCCGGGTGTTTTCGACAAAGGCAGCTGATCAATAGCTAGCTCAATTTCTTGAATCATAAGGCTACCACTGATGACTGCACAGTTATCATCCTGTAATGTTTTGACAAGAGATACAAAACTCTCTAAAACTTTTGCATCGTGATCGTCCGGAGGTGCACTAAACAACATAGTGTAGAAAGTTTCGAACTGAGAAATTATGTCATTAGTATTTGTTAGAAGACTACCTTCGGAGTATGTTTGCGGAATTACTTTGGAAATACCGTGACGTCGCTCGTCAAGTAAAGCTTGGCGTGTTGGTTGCTCAGATTGCAGAGCACGCCTGTTCCGAGATCGAATTCGCGCACCTCTGTAACGTAGTACGTCATACTTTTGTACCTCACATTAAATGTTTTCTATGTCGACAATGTAAGTGCCTGGCATTTCGCATTCAATCTCATAAAGGCTACATAGGCTCTTAAGAAGCGTTTTTTCTTCATTCTTTCTATAGAATGATTTCACCGATCCAATTTCTATAGCCACTGTACGAACCTCTTGTTTAAAGAGTTCCCAAGCAGCAAATAATGGCAAGTCACTAGAAAGGGAATTGGTTAGAGCCATGCGCACGCGAATAATAAATTCCTGATCATTTAGGAGCTCAGAGTTAAGCTTCCAGAGTGCCCACTGTGGTCGGAAATTAGTTACAGATTTTTCACCAATGTTTGCGATAACCATACAATGATCAGAGAATGAAACGGGGATAGTAATGCAGGATAGTCCTCGAGAGAGGAGTGATGAAGAAACATAAATCCGATCAAGGCGGGCGTAGGAATGACCTTGAATTCTTGTATAAGAGCGAGCTCCCTGTCCCGACACTCCTACATCAACGAGCCCTGCATTTTCTATTATGTTAGACAAATATTCACCACTCCTATCCCGCTGAGTGTTAATGCCGCTTCGATCGTTCGGATCACATACACAATTGCAATCTCCCATTAAAACAATGCAGCGATCACAGTCCAATAGACTAGACACAGTATCAAATAAAAGAGTTCGTTTTGCGGCGTCATTAAATGCATAGACGTTGACTATGCGCCATGGCACACCCTGCAACACGAAATCACAACATATATATCGATCTTCAGTGTCGACATGATAACTAAATGCTGAATAAAGTAGGCTCTTTTTTCAGAAACAGGAAACAGCCCGCGGATAAACCAAAAGCGTGTGAGACGCAAACATTGTACTCAGACAGAAAAGGTCGCAAAGCCCTTTCTGTCTCGTCGTCACTCTCAATCTTCGTCTCCTGCACGGCGACGAAGTCGAGGCGCCTCCTAGACAAAAGCCGGTGAAGCTGCGCCTGTTTCTGCAAAGACCTAAGGCCTCGTACGTTCAAGGTTGCGAATAGAAGTTGCTGGGACAGGGCCATGGTGACTGCCAACTATTTGGACCTAATGATCTATGTGATCGGTCCTAGAGGGCAACGGTGAGGCTCCCTCCGAAACCCCACCTGGCCTTCTGGACCGTGATCGCCGGCACTTTCCTGAATGTTTCGATGTTTTGCGGCGACGTGTTTTTCTTGTGGTACTGGTCGTCTCGCTGTCTGTGCTTGATTCCGATCTGTTAGTCGCACGGCGCTTCGGAACTGAAGTATCCGCGTTACTTCGTCTGTCCTCTGTCGGCTCAGCGCACGTGTCGAGATGCTTGGGTGCATCAGATGAGTCATCTCCGGCTCCCTCATTCGCTTGCTGGGCAGCAGCTGGCTCCGTGGTAGCGGGTGCTCCTTTGGGTTGTTGCTTCGGTTGGTCATCTTTCTCTTCGCTACTTTCTTTTTTCACGGGCAGTTCTGCGAGGCCATTGTGACTGTCTTTAACAGGCAGAGGGGCCTTACTGGCACAGCGGGTCTCCGCAGAAGAGGGCACGTCTCCCGTCGCGTCAAGAACCTCCGTAACGACCATTATGTGTTGCAAGCTTTCATCCGGAGGCTTTGTTCTGTGTCGTAACTTATCGGCGTATGTTACAACACATTCTTCAGCTGTGTGGCCAAAGCGCCGGCAGGTTTCACAACGTGGGGTTCTGCAGTTTCGACGAATGTGCCCCACCTTGTTACAGCGCAGACAAAGTAGGGGCCGGCCTAGAATTAATATGAGACTCTGCACTCCACAAACAGGTAGTAGATGTGGAACGTCTCCCACGCTCACTCCATCGGCAAGAGTCAACACCACGTCCCGATTTAACGTACGCATTTGTTCCATCTCCGATACTCTCCAGCTTTCTGCTGATATAGACTTGACTTTCCCGTAAGCCTGGAGCGCATCTCGAATGTAGTCATCTTCCAAACGTTCGGGAAGCCACAAAAGCTTCATTTTAACTTCCGTGGGCACGGGATCAATGACGACGCAGCGTCTACCTTTTATGGATAATTCCCCGCATGCGACTAGCTTTGATTTTGTCATCCCTGATTTGCACGTCACCATCCACACGTGCGACATCTGAAACTGTCCGATGGAACTTATTTCCTTCAGGTCAATAACGTTCCGAAGGGCGTCTCTGAAGTCTTGGGCTCTGTACGGTCGACCACTTAAGTCAGCATGCAGGAAAACGGAGTCCACAACCAGCTTACCGGTAGGAAGACGGGGTAACACAACACGGTAGTCATTGCTGCTGGCTGAAGCCTGAGCAGCACCTCGGCCAGGGGCCGTTAAATCCTTTGAAGCGGAGAACATGAGAAAAGCGACCGTTCGGAACGCCGTCTTCGTTCTCCGCCTCCGCCTACGCCTCCGCTTCTTTCTCCGCCTATACTAACGAGGAGACATGCGAGGTGGTTGTTGGTTGTTCCTGCGAAAATGGCTCATACCCACTATACTAACGAGGAGACATGCGAGGTGCCCGCTAAAGCAGTATATAGACGATTTGAAAAAAAAAAATGTGCAAAAGCGTTCACGCAATCTTACCCACAAGTGGACAAAAATTGAGACAGCTACTGGGGTGCAGTGTCGAGTGCGGCGCTGCGTGCGCCTACAAACAAGAAGAAAAAAAGAAACACTCCCCGCCGGGGAATCGAACCCCGGTCTCCCGCGTGACAGACGGGGATACTGGCCACTATATTAATCTCTTTTTAAGACAAGTCGTGTCGAGATTTTTGTTCCTACGTGATCAGAAAGATACATTCTTGTGCATAGTCCTTCAAAGGCGTTTGAGCAACGCGTTGCCTCAATTCGTTGTGTCCTCCGATTACAGCACAGGACCTAGGCTCAGAGGCTTCCTGCGAGAAGTCGTATTGGCCTTTGACTTCCTACATACGCGCTTTTCATTGAATTACCTTGCATCTGTTAAACGGAAAAGACTGTACAAAGATTTACTTGATGTATCATTGCCTGTGCCTGTCTATCGTTCTATGTACCGCGTTGAATCTAGAGGAAGAAACGTGCTCAAGCGAGTGAAGCGGATGCCGATACGGTCATCCGCAAAAACCTTTTTCTTCCATTTACACAGTGGAACGCTCCCAGTGAAGCCATGGCTAAGAGAAAGGGGAATCTTTGTGCCGTGGTCTGTAAACTGCTCAAGATGCAGGCAACCAGAGACGATTGAGCATATCTTTCTTGATTGTTCAGATGCAATGTTCTTGTGGGACATCCTGCAAAGAACGTTGAAAAAGGAATTACCGATAACACCGTACGGCATCCGCTTTTTGCCAACTGAGAACGCAGATATGCCATGTGACATGTTTATGGCAATGTGTTTACATAGCCTGTGGAAAACAAGAATGGATGAGCGTCATGAGAGGCTTGTTATTCATCCTGCGAGGGAGCATTTCATTGAAAGCGTGCTATATCTGCGTGAAGCTTATAAAACGAGAACAGAACCACCCGAATGGATGCATATATTGGATGAACTAGCGGTAATCAAGTGTTTTTAACTATTCGCAAGGGCCCAAGACGGTCATTGCTTTTACCATTATGAAGTGTATCTGTTTATGCCGTATGTGTACGTCGAAGACCGGAAATAAAGAAAAAAACTATACTAACGAGGAGACATGCGAGGCGCCAGCTAAAGCAGTATATACACGATTTGAAAAAAAAAATATGCAAAAGCGTTCACGCAATCTTACCCACAAGTGGAAAAAAATTGAGACAGCTACTGGGGTGGAGTGTCGAGTGCGGCGCTGCGTGCGCCTACAAATAAGAAGGAAAAAAGAAACACTCCCCGTCGGGGAATCGAACCCCGGTCTCCCGCGTGACAGGCGGGGATACTGGCCACTATAGTAACGAGGATTTTTTTTTATTCGCTGATTGGTACATCATGTGCAAAGAACAACAGAACAAAACGCATTTATAGCAGAAAATGACACTGAAAAATGTTTAAAAACGTCAAACATGCTTTGTTTGACGTGGGGATGATTATAATGACATGAGGTCATTCAGAACGGGTAGCCATTTCGGCTGTTCTTCGCCTGTGCAATATACATCCCTGGTGTGAGCTATACTTTCTGTAAAGTATTCTCTGGCTGGGCGTGCGTTTACATCCGCATGCCTCACCGCCATACGCGTCTTCCAAATTGCATGCATACTCAACAACATAAACATATCATACGGTATGCCACTTTCACACTGAACCGGCAGAAAACGAATACCGTATGGTGTTATAGGGAGGTCTTTCTTTAAAGTTCGCTGAAGGATGTCCCAGTGAAATACGGCATCCCAACAATCCAAAAAGATGTGTTCAATACTTTCCGGCTTAGGGCACAAGAGGCAATTGGTAGTCCACGGAACAAATAGGCCCTTTTCCTCTAGGCATGGTTTCACGGGGAACGTACCAGTATGTAGCTGAAAAAAAAAAAAAAAAAAGGTCTTGGCTGATGGCCGTACTACCCTTATTTTTATTCTTTTAAGGACATCTTTTCTGGGCCCGATTGCATACATGGTGCGATACAAGGGTTCTGGCATCGTTACGTCGATAACATCTTTATACAGCCTTTTTTTTTAACTTCGCACAAGTACTGCAGAGAAAAACGAACCTTTAATATACTGAAAGCCGATACTACTTCGCGCAGATAACCATTTATACCCATTCGCCCTGCACAAGAAGTCGATACAATGAATTCAGTTAAATAACAGCATAGTCTAACTTGTAACATGGTGCGCAGAAATGGATGACTCTGATCTCGTAGAAAAGTAAACCTCGACACCATCTGTCTTAAAAACAAATGGGCCAATCCCAGCCCACCAGCTCTCACTGATCGAAAAAGATTTGTACGACTCGTGCGTTACCATTGGGATCCCCAAACAAAAGTGGCAAAGATTCTGTGTATCTTCTGAATGTTTAGCCTATGCATGCACAGCACCTGAAGCTTTTTTTTTCTTTATTACCTTCTTGGTACATGACAATGAAAGACACACAAAACACTAATATCGCTTTACAAGTAAAAGATGCGAGCGGTGCACTGGCCAGCTCACACCAAAGGATTAAAAGCGTTTCAGTTTGGCGAGGTCATCCATTAATGGGAGCCATTCCGGCTGTTCTTTTTGAGCCTTAAACACATCTCTTACATAAGACACATTTTCAATAAAATACTCTCGTACAGGGAGGATAGTTTCATCTGCATGCCTAAACGCCATTCGATTTTTCCATATACTGTGTAAGCTGATAAGCATAAACATGTCCCACGGCACTTCGTCACCGCTCTCTACCGATAGAAATCTTATGCCATAAGGTTATATTGGAAGCTGCTTTTTTAAAGTTCGTTGCAAGACGTCCCAGTGAAATACAGCGTCTGTGCAGCGAAGGAACATGTGATCTATAGTCTCCGGTTTTCTACAGATTAGACAGTTTGTGGACCATGGGACAAATATTCCTTTCTCTTGTAGCCATGGTTTCACGGGCAGTGTGCCAGTGTGCAGCTGAAAGAAGAATGATTTCATTGAGGGCCGCACCGACATCTTGTTCACTCTCTTCTGTACATTCCCTTCACAGTATATGGAACGGTACAAAGGTATAGGCAACATAGTATCAATAAGGTCTTTATAAAGTTGTTTCCTTCTAACATCAGCAAGATACTGTGCAGAAAAGCGAACTTTCAAACACTGAAAAGCGCGCACAACCTCCCAAAGAAAGCCGCGCACCCGTACGCGTCTCACAGGGCTGGATGATACAACATATTCAGGCAGTGCCTCTTTCAACCAAATTTGCATTACCGCACGCAGGAAAGCATCTTTTTGGTCACGGGGGAACATAAATCTTGACACAAGTTGCCTAAGAAACAAATGAGCCAAACCTAGGCCACCCTTTCCAAGGGACAGAAATAGATCTGTGCGACTTGTCCTCTCCCAACTCGACCCCCAAATGAACACTGCGAAAAGTCGGTGCAATCTCTGGACTCTGGTCCGTGACATACACAGTGCCTGCAGCACATACCATACCTTGGCCACCAAAAAGAGGTTACGTACTGTGGCCCGAGCAAAAATTGAATGATAGCGGCCACCCCATTTGTGCGTACATTCGCTGTGAGGTCATTTTCCGCTTCCCAATATTTGGCAGGTTCTTGATATTGGTCTAGTGGCACTCCCAAGTACTTGACAGGTGACGTTGCCCACTGAACGCTC
This sequence comes from Dermacentor andersoni, assembly GCF_023375885.2. Lineage (NCBI taxonomy): Eukaryota > Metazoa > Arthropoda > Arachnida > Ixodida > Ixodidae > Dermacentor > Dermacentor andersoni. Next base: position 180,353,251 of record NC_092817.1, on the reverse strand, counting down.
TCAAACATTTCAGGCGCATAATCCCATTTTCCGTGCCAGAAACCAAAACACTTTTCCCAGTTTATCACACTTCCGGAGGCTTTGCAAAACCTAGCCGCGTCCTTCACCACTCAGTTAGACTTTCCCTATCTTCGCAAAATATGGCGATATCATCCGCATACGCAAGTAGTTTAACTTCAGTGGACAACATCGTGAAGCCACGCACTTTTTCGTTTGATATAATTTTCAGGCAAAAAGGTTCGAGATACAGTGCAAACAACAATGGAGACAATGGGCACCCTTGCCTCACGGAAGAACGAACTGTGATACTTTCACTCAGCTGCTTATTAACAATAAGGTTTGCCGTACAACCAGCATATGCCATTTTGACAACCTTCAAGAGCACTCGGCCGACATTCACGTGTTCGAGGATACAAAACAGAACATGGTGGTTGACGCGGTCAAAGGCCTTTTCCATGTCCAGTTGCAACATGGCTACACGTTTATCAAAAGCATCGCAGCATTCTAATATGCTCCGTGCTACGTGAATATTTGTCGTTATCGTACGTCCTTTAATCCCACTCGTTTGGTGCTGGCCTACGATAGCTTTTATTACGTTCTGCAACCTTCTGCCCAGAACCTTCATGAATATTTTATAGTCCACATTCGTGAGACTTATGGGCCGATACCCTCTGAATGACAATCTCTTAACCGGGTCTTCACTCTTCGGTACTAGGACGATGTGACTTCTTCGGAAGGACGGAGGCATCATCTGCTTTTCGTATGTTTCTTGAATTACGCTGTGTAGAATATGCGCCATGTCAGACTTAAACGCTTTGTCAAAAGCTGCGCCCAGCCCGTCGGGACCAGGTGATTTGCCGGAGCTTAACTCGTCGATTGCGCGCTCTACTTCCGTTGCACTAATCGATGCCTCGAGCCCCAGCTTGACTTCATCCTCTAAGATAGGCAGCAGTGCCAAAAACTCCGCCGCGAGGCCTTCATCAACACGTGACTCGTGACCCAGTAGTCCTTCGTAATTATGAACAAGCGCACGTTGAATAGTACTAGAGTCACGAGCCATTTCGCCCTTGTACTCTATCGCTTTTATATCGTTCTTTACTGCATATCGTTTTTCGTCGCACACGGACCGCTTTGTCGGCGTCTCGCCAAACCACAACCGTTCTGCACGTGCGCGTATGACCGCTCCTTTATATTTCTCTTTATCCATCAGTTCTAACTTATTTTTGGTTTCTTTTATTTCTTTTTCGTACTGGCCCGGCTGAGCACTTCCCAACCTCAGCAGCAAATCTAAGCGGCTCTGAAATTTTTTTCGTCTGCCTTGTCGCTTTGACGCAGCGCACTCGCTCTTTCTATAGCGATCATTTTTATTTCTTCTTTAAAATGTTCCCATTTTCCAATAACGTCCCTCTGATCACCCGTTTGCAAATAGTCAATTTTCTTCTTTTACTGTAAACACAAAACGTTCATCCTCAAGAAGCCTTATATTAAATTTCCATAGTTCCCAGTTGAACTTCGACCTTTTGTTCTTCGTTCCTATTGTAACCATTACCATGCAATGATCGCTGAACGCAACGTTTTTAATCAAGTAGTCACTGCACATTGGGACCAGGCCAGCAGACGCATAAACCCTGTCAAGTCCTGCATGACTTGCTTGTTGGAAATGTGTGAACTGCAGACGGGCACCTTCTGACAGAGCACTCCCGACGTCTTCCAAATCGTGCTCCAGGACAATTGCATTCAAAAGTAACAAGCTCTGGTTTCGACTGGTCGCGTTAGTAACTCTGTCTTCGGGCATGCATACGCAGTTGAAGTCACCCATCAGAATAATGTATCTAGGAGACTTCAGATAGGGCTGAACCATTTCGAAGAAAGCTTTGCACTCATTTTCCTTATTTAGGGCATACACACACATTACGCGCCACTGTAAATCAAGATACAAAACATCACACTTCACAAAACGCCCGTTGATGAAAACTGTAACAGATTCTTCAATAACACCTAAAGAATTTCGAATTAAAATGGCACACCCTCCTGCCGTACCAACAGAATGACACACGCATACATTGTAACGGCTTCTAAAAGGCTCAACCATGCGGTTCGTCTGAGCTTCACTTTCCACCTTGGTCTCTTGCACTGCCACTACGTCCACATCGTTCTCAAGCAGGAGGCGGCTTAATTGATACTGACGCCGCCTCGCTGCCAGTCTCCTTACATTAAAGGTGGCAAATTTAAGTGCTGCTTCTGTTCTGCCTGCCATTTGCGCGACAAATTAAATAGGCCGAACGGCTTCGTGCTCACCTTCAGTCTTAATACACCGAGAAGTGAAGCTCAGCAATTTTTCCTTCTCAAGAGTTCTCGAGCCCACCCAAGAGGCGTGCTCGCTTTCTGCAGCAGGCTGGCGCAGCCTCAGCGCGCTGGTCGTCGTAGTCCCGTTGTGGGTCGCCTCTCGTCCCTTGTCAAGCCAGAAGGGAGCCATGGTTGCTACGTCGGTGTAGTCTTCCCCGGCTTTTTGTCCGACGGGATGTTGGGCTTCGGGCGAAACGTCGGCCGGCGCTGCCCTCCCGATTTGGGGGGTGGTTCGTCGATACTCGCAGAAGGATGCTGAACCACTTCGACACAGTCCTTGTCTTGTGTCCTCTTTGCTGGAGCACTACTAATGCTTGTTTGGACGACGTCCATGCCTTCTCCCTCCTCTTGAGGTTTTCCATGTACTGCTTCCGTAGCAGTACTTGTGCTCAGCTCCGCTGCGTCAATCTTCGGGGCTACAACAACCTGCTTCGACGCAGTGGTCTGGTCTTCAGTCTGTATCGCTATCACGCCCCCCTTGACGGCGTTAGGCGCTGCCTGCGGTGTATTTTTTTCTGCTGTTCTCGCTGCCTCCTCGGATTCGTCCGCATCCATGAGAAGTTCGGAGTCGTCTTCTCCTCTCATGTGTCCTGTGACATTTGCGTACGTTTTGACGCACTGCGATTGGTCATGGCCGAAGCGACGGCACTGACTGCAACGGGGAACTTTACATTCCCGTCGGACGTGTCCTGAAGTATGGCACCTTAGGCAAAGCGGGGCTCTTCCAGGAACCACAACGAGGGCCTTCTCTCCAGCAATGCGTAGCTGGTGAGGCAGGTCATCAATTGTGACTCCAGGCTTCATCTTCAAGGACACACAACGCTTTGACGAACCTTTGTCCATGACTCCCTGAACGCGCCAGCTTTCCTTGGCGACTTCCGTCACCGTTCCGTAAGGTGCAAGAGCTTTTCGCACATCTTCGTCTTGCACGTTGTACAAAATTCATCCTCACGTCCTGGTCGTCGGGATCAATGACAGTGCACCGTCGTTCTTTAACAGTCACTTCACGGACTGAAAGCAGCTTCTTCATTCCGTCAACACTCTTGAACGTGATAGCCCAGATGTGATTCATTTGGTACGCCCCCAAGGCGACAACCTCGGGGAGCAGTGCCAAACGAACCACTGCGTCGCGAAAATCCTCGACCTTGTAGGGCCTTGCTCTGAGGTTGGCGTGCAAAAACAGCGTATTTGCAATAATTCGACCTGTTGGTAGCCGCGGCAAAGTAACTTCATAATCCTGGTCACTCGAGCCAGCAAACCTGTTTCCACGGCCAAGCTGGGCCGCTGATACCGCTCCGTTGGAGCGGTATCAGCACCTGAAGCACCTGAAGCACGTACCAAACTTTCGCTGCTAAAAAGATATTGCAGACTGTTGACCGGGCGAATATCGAGAAGTTTTTCCCTCCCCACTTATTTACTTTCTCTCTCAGCATTTCTGTTTCGTCCTTCCAATATTCATCTGGATCTTTATATCCATATAGTGGCGCACCGAGATACCTTGTGGGTACGTCCCTCCATTTCACATTTTCGAAAAAATCTGGCATTGCCTCCCAGGTGCCACGCCACAGACCTACACATTTATCCCAGTTTATGGCACTACCGGACCACTTGCAGTATTTGTCGACTACTCTCACAGCTTCGCTAATATTTTCTCTGTTTTCACATAAAACGGCAATGTCATCAGCATAAGATAATAATTTGACCTTCACCATCATAAGCTTAAAACCACGTACTTTGTTATTGTGAATTATGCTCAAACAAGAGGGCTCTAAGTAAGTAGCAAACAATAAAGGAGAAATTGGACACCCCTGGCGAACGCTCCTGGCAATATGAATACTTTCAGTGACTTCTTTGGTAATGATAATGTTAGCCTCACAATTTTTGTATGACATTTTCACACCTTCTAAGATAACATTCCCGACATTTACATGTTCCAATACTGTACAAAGTACGTCGTGCACTACACGATCGAAAGCCTTTTCGAGGTCTAATTGTAACATGGCGACTTGCCTGTCCCATGCATCACAGCATTCGAGGATGCTCCTCGCTGTGTGAATGTTCGTTCCTATTGTTCTGCCCTTTATGCCGCACGGTTGGTGAGGTCCTACGATTAGTTGTATTACAGTCTGCAGTCTTTTGGCTAGCACCTTCATGAACACCTTATAATCTACATTGGTGAGGCTTATAGGACGATAAGAACTCACCGATACCACCTTCACTGGATCATCACTTTTCGGTATCAGTACAATATGCGACCTTCTAAAGGATGGTGGTGCATCTTTTATTTCGTACGCCTCAGCGAAGAGCCGCGAAAGAGCCTTCGAGAGGTCATGCTTAAACACCTTATAAAAAGCAGCACCAAGTCCGTCTGGACCCGGCGTTTTCCCTTCACTTAGGTCGTCTATTGCTCTTTCTATTTCGGTTAAGCCAATTGGCATTGCAAGGCGTACTTTGGTTTCGTTATCTAATGTAGGCATTGGTGTCAAAAATTCAATGTGTAAAGAGGCCTCACTTTTACTGCTGCATCCCAGCAATCCTTTGTAATATTCGACAAACGCTTGTTGGATCATCAATTTGTCCCTTGTAATCTCTTCACCGTACGTTATCTGCGTTATTTCCTTACGTGAACCGTACCGCTTCTCCTCGCTCAAGGATCGTTTCGTCGGTGTTTCGCCGAGCCAGAGGTGTTCTGCGCGTGCGCGTACACCTGCGCCTCTGTATTTTTCTATATCCATTATTTCAAGCTGATTCTTTATTTTTCTTATTTCTTCATTGAAAGTGCTTGGCTGCGCGCTTTCGACTGTCAACAAGAATTCCAGCTGACACTGTAGTTCCCTTTCTTTTCTTTTTTCATTCTGGTGTAAAATGGAAGATCTCTCGATAGCGCTAATTATTACTTCTTCCATAAACCGCTCCCATGCGTCAACAAATCTCCCCGACTCAAACAAGTTCAATTTTTCTATAAGTACTTTCACATTGTCTACAAAGACTTTATCGTTAATTTGTTATTGAGTTTCCACAACTTCCACGAAAAACCTGGCCTACTTTTTTTTACGCCTATTGAAAACATCACGACACTGTGGTCAGTAAACGCTACCGGCTTAACCTCATAACTGTTGCAAAGTGGTACAAGCACGTCTGCCACGTACGCTCTGTCTAAACGGGAGTGGCAATCACGTTGGAAATGAGTATAGAATGTGCCACTTCCTTTTTGCAGTACATTTCCAACATCATCTGGTCCACACTCCTGCATAATCGTAGATAAAAACAAAGCACTTTGATCCCGAACTGGCAATCCCTTGCTCCTATCTTCCTTCAGGCATACACAGTTAAAATCACCGAGCAGAATCACTTTTCTTTCACATTTTAAATATGGTTCAACAGTTGCAAAAAACCTGAGACGATCTTTAACACTATTTGGTGCATATACACAAATGACGCGCCATTTCTGAAACAAGAACAGAAAATCACAAAATACAATTCGGCCGTCTTCACTAGAATAAACATATTCTTGCACAAGACCTAAAGAACTACGCAAGAAAATGGCACAGCCTCCAGAGGTGCCAAGGGAGTGACATACGCAAACGTTGTACAAATACCTAAAAGGTTCGACCATGCGATCCGTTTGCTCCTGACTTTCAACCTTGGTCTCCTGAACAGCTATCAAGTCAAGGTCATACTCACGGAAGAGACGACTGGCCTGATATTGCCTTCGTCTAGACCGTAGTCCACGAACGTTCAATGTAGCAACCCGTAACGCGTTTCTAGATTGCGAAGTCCGCGTGCCAGTAGGAACGGATCGCGTGGTTCCTACCACACACATGGGCGCGGTGTCGCCGGTGCAAAACCTTGAAGGACTTGCGGGTATACACGCACACGGCGTGCGCCCGCCACACACGTCACATGATGCTGAAGCCATTCTAGCCGTGTCCTTTTCCGTCTATGGTTTTAAGGCCCTTGGTTGTAGCACAACCCTCGTTGCTACGAGGGTGGCTTCCGCGGCGGTCGGGTGCCCGCTCCAATGTTAGGTGTGGGGTTAGTGCTCATTCGCCTGCCCGTGGCCACCTTCGTCGCCGGCTCACTCCCTGCCCCCTTGCCTAGTCGGCCGCCGTCAAGAGCGACGTCTTCAATCGGTCGCTTTGTAGTTGCGCCCCTTACGCCTGCACTCACGACGTCCATGTCTTCTGGCTGGCTGTTTGACGCGGTGGTATTCTTTCCTTCATCTTTGTTGTTTTCGTCCACTGGAGCATCGTTGACCGCTTTGGTTGGCTTGATAGAATGCCCGACTCTTCCGCGCGTTCCACATTCTTTTCTTTCTCCGCCGACAATTTAGAAAGGGGCGTGTACACGGGCTCCCCCATTCTGCTGCTGGCTGCTTCCTCTGCGTCAACTTGGTCCATGATGTGCTCCGAGACACGGTGGGCTGTAACCGTACCTGCCACCTCAGCATATGTCTGAGTGCATTCGTTGTCTTCATGACCATAGCGCCTACACTGACCGCACCGCGGTATTCGACAGTCACGTCTAATATGCCCCGTTCGGCGACACCGTAGGCACAGTGGCGCTCGGCCTGGCACAACCAGAAGTGTTGTCATGCCACCCACTCGAAGCTGATGTGGTAGGTCCTCGATGGTCATTCCGGTTTTCAGTTCCAGTGCTACGGTACGAGTCGAAGGTCCTTTGTCTGTGATACCACGGGCGCGCCATCGCTCCTTCGATACTTGCGTCACCTTCCCGTAGGCCGGAAACGCGGTGCGTACATCTTCATCCGGTACATAATGCAAAAGCCAATGTAGCTTTAGCCGAACGTCTTGCTTATTTGTGTCGATAGCGAGGCATCGCCTCTCCTTTATCTTGACGTCACCAACCGCGAGCATCTTCTTCATTCCTTCTGCTGTGCTGAAGGTCACCGCCCATACGTGGTTCATCTGGAAAGCCCCCAAAGCGAGCACCTCGGGCAGCATTCCCAGACGAACCATCGTGTTGCGGACATCTTCCACACGATAAGGTCTTGCCCTGATATCTCCGTGTAGAAAAACAGTATTTTTAATACACGCACCTTTAGGTGACTGTGGCAGAACGACTTCATATCCTTGGTTTTCTACGGCAAAAGAACCTGTTTCCACGACCTATATGGGCCGCTGTATCTGCTCCATCGGAGCTCATGGTGACACAACCTTTCGCTAGCGCGTCCGGAAGTGGAATGACTATACTAACGAGGAGGCATGCGAGGCGCCAGCTAAAGCAGTATATAGACGATCTGAAAAAAAAAAATACGCAAAAGCGTTCGCGCAATCTTACCCACAAGTGGGAAAAAATAGATACAGCTACTGTGGTGGAGTGTCGAGTGCGCCGCCGCGTGCGCCTACAAATAAGAAGGAAAAAAGAAACACTCCCCGTCGGGGAATCGAACCCCGGTCACCCGCGTGACAGGCGGGGATACTGGCCACTATACTAACGAGGAGGCATGCGAGGCGCCAGCTAAAGCAGTATATAGACGATCTGAAAAAAAAAAAATACGCAAAAGCGTTCGCGCAATCTTACCCACAAGTGGGAAAAAATAGATACAGCTACTGTGGTGGAGTGTCGAGTGCGCCGCCGCGTGCGCCTACAAATAAGAAGGAAAAAAGAAACACTCCCCGTCGGGGAATCGAACCCCGGTCACCCGCGTGACAGGCGGGGATACTGGCCACTATACTAACGAGGAGGCATGCGAGGCGCCAACTAAAGCAGTATATAGACGATCTGAAAAAAAAAATACGCAAAAGCGTTCGCGCAATCTTACCCACAAGTGGGAAAAAATAGATACAGCTACTGGGGTGGAGTGTCGAGTGCGCCGCCGCGTGCGCCTACAAATAAGAAGAAAAAAGAAACACTCCCCCGTCGGGGAATCGAACCCCGGTTTCCCGCGTGACAGGCGGGGATACTGGCCACTATACTAACGAGGATTTGTTTTTTTCTTTATTACCGGTTTTGCAAGGACAATACACTTACAACACATGAGAAGTCAAGACGGGGTTACAATACAATTTGTCAACACATTGAGCGAAAAGCCATCAGTCGTCTTCTGACTGACGTTGTCACTTAAAATTCCTTTAGTGTGACTAAGGTTTTCTTCCTACCCTGGCTACCCAGGGAGAAAGACATTCTTTTGTTTTTTCCACTTCTACTAACCGAGCAATGCTCTCTCTTAAGTACAGCCTTGCTGGTCTTGCATCCGGTTCACAGTAGAAGCCAGTCATTCTTGAGCGCCATATACTGTGCAGGCCTGTCAGCATGATTAGATCGAAAGGTACACCTTCTTCGTTGTCTATCGCAAGGTACCTAATTCCATGTATGTCTAGTGGGAATTCTTTTTTGATTGTCCTCTGCAACACATCCCAGAAGAACACCGCTTCCCAACAGTGAAGGAAAACGTGGTCGATCGTTTCCGGCTTTTTGCAAATAATGCAGTGAGACCCCCATGGCATATAAAACCCACGCTCCTCTAAGAAGGTTCTTACAGGGAGAGTTCCGGTATGCAGTTTGAAAAAGAAAGTTTTTGCACTTGGTGCTACTTGCATTCTTTTAACCCGTTTGAGTACGTTCTGACCCAGGCCTGCACTGTATATCACCCTGTACAAAGGGATTGGCAACACTATATCACATAAGTCTTTATACAGTTTCCTCTTTTTAACAGAATATAAATAATCATTAGAAAAACGCACACTCAAAAATCGCACACTCGCTACTACTTCCCGAAAATAACCTTGTGCCGTCCCCGTCAGGACTTGCGTGCTATTAACATATTCAGGTAGCAGCCGCCCTAATCTGGCCTGGCACACCGCTTGCAGAAAAGGGTCGCTGACCTCGCGAAAAAAGAAAAATCTATTAACTAATTGTTTGACAAAAAGGTGTGCCAGTCCAAGTCCCCCACACTTCACACTCCTGAACAAATTTGTGCGACTGCACCTTTCCCACGTCGATCCCCACACAAAGGTCGCAAAAACCCTATGAAGTTTCTGCATATTTACCCTAGAACAGTGCATCACTTGTATCACATACCATAGCTTAGCCACAAAAAACATGTTACACACGGTTGCCCTCGCCAACATAAAGAGATAATTCGCCCTCCAAGCATTCGCCTTTTCGCGTAAGAGTTCTGCTTGTTGCTGCCAGTAGTCATTATTATTTTTGTAGAACTCAAGTGGCACACCAAGGTACTTCACAGGCGTTTTCTGCCATACAACATTGGCAAAAATGCCCGGGGTGAACGGCCACACGCCGTGCCAAAGTCCCAGACACTTTCCCCAGTTTACTCGGCTTCCTGTAACGTCGCTGAAAAATTTAACACTTCGAATGGTTTCTTCAATGCCTTCGTAGTCAATACAACATACCGCCACATCATCGGCATATGCGAGCAGTTTTACCTCTGAAGATTGTAAACGAAAACCACGGATAGAATTATTTTCAATTATTGACAAATATAATGTTTCAATATATATACAAAACAAAAGTGGACTGATGGGACAGCCTTGACGCACGGAACGCTGCACTTTAATGGGGGCCCCCAATTCTTTGTTAATAATTAGTCTGGTAGAGCAGTTCCGATACGCCAGAGCTACACCATCCGTGATGACGGATCCGACATTAATGTGTTCCAACACTGCAAACAAATAGCATGCGCTACGCAATCAAATGCCTTCTCCAGATCCAATTGAAGTATGGCCACACACGCTTCAAGGGAGTCACAACATTCAAGAACTGAGCGCATCTTGTGAACATTCGTCGCAATAGTGCGACCCTCAATTCCACACGTTTGGGGTGGGCCGACTATGTCTTTAACAACCGACTGAAGTCTAGCTGCTAAGACTTTCATTAGTATCTTATAGTCTACATTTGTGAGTGCTATTGGTCTGTATGGTCTTACACTTTTCAACTTATCTACATCCTCTGTCTTCGGAATCAACACCGTGTGTGATTGACCGAAAGATGGCGGTAACGCCTTACCATCGTACGCTTCGTTAAAAATTGCTACAAGTACTGCTGACAATTCCTTTTTAAACCGCTTGTACCACAGAGCGCAAAGCCCATCAGGGCCCGGTGACTTGCCAGGATTCAAACTGTCAATTGCGCGTTCCACTTCAAAAACAGTTATCGGCGTTTCTAATGCAACTTTTCTTTCAGTCAGTTGAGGCATTCTTTTCAAGAAGTTCGTCTTAAACCGTTCTAGGTCCACCTGCCTAAATGCGAACAGATTTTCGTAGTGTTCAAAAAACGCACGTGCGATACTATCATTATCTGTAACTTCGTTACCACCCACCTCGATCACGTCAATATGATTACGTCGAGCGTGCGATTTTTCCAGTCCGAGCACCCTTTTAGTGGGCGCCTCCCCTATCGCAAAGGATTCGGCTCGAGCACGAACTATCGCTCCGCGATAGCGTTCCTCATCATGCAGTTCAAGTTTCTGTTTAATATTCCGTATGTCGCTTTTGTATGCTCCCGGTTCTTGGCACTCCAGTTCTGTCAGCTTTTCCAAGCTTATTCGCAGTTCCTTCTCTTTCTTTTTTGTTTCATGCATTATTGCGACGGAACGATCGATGGCTTTCATTTTAATGAACTGTTTAAACACTTCCCATCGATCTTTTAATTCACCCTCGCCGCTCATTAGAATTTTTTTGATGCAGTCCGATACATATTCTCCGAAACTTTCGTCAGTAGTTAAGTTTGAATTCATTCTCCACAGCTCCCAAGAGAAGCTGCCGCCTTTTTTCTTCCTTCCTAAGTCACATTTAACGAGACAATCATCAGTGAAGGAAATAGGACATACACTGTAACTATTACACATTGGTATTGCTTGAAGCGACAAGTAAATACGATCTAAGCGCGCATGGCTGTTTCCTTGAAAGTGCGTGAAACGCACATCTCGCGTCCCTATCATACATTCCGCCACATCCGCTAATTGGCATTCAGTAATTATCTCGTTCAAAACATCCCTACTTTTATCGCTCCTTAAACCTCTATTAGACCGATCTTGGGCATTGAGAACACAATTAAGATCACCTAACAGCACCATCTGCTTTTCAGAAGATATATACTCTTTTAACATGGAAAAAAACAAAGCCCGTTCCTCCAACGCATTTGGTGCATAAATACATACCACCCGCCATTCAATTCCATGCAAAGCAAAATCACAGAAAACTAATCTACCAGTTGGACATGAATAAAAACCTTGCACCGTTATACCGGGTAATATTCTAACAAACAGCACGCAGCCCGCCGACGTCCCTAAGGCGTGGCTCACTACCGCGTAGTAGCGTGGCGTAAACCGCTGCACCATACTGCGGGTCTCTTCATCACCATCTACTTTTGTCTCTTGCACGGCTAACACGTCAAGGTCATAGTCCACCAGCAGCCTACACACTTGGCTCTGCTTTCGCTTGGCGGCCAGACCTCGAACGTTTAGCGTGGCCAATCTAAGCGACGGGTTGGGAGCCATGATTATAGGTCTAGTGAAAAGTTTTGGCCCGGAGCATGGTGTTTACCTTTAGCGCCTAGCACACAGCTAGACGCCCCCGGAGCCGCCCGGTGGACCGGTGCCACTGGAGAGCGGTGGCGGCTTCTTCTCGGACTTCTTGTCTGCGTTGGCGGTGTTCGGTCGTGGCTTGTAGCTGCTGCGCCTGCCCGTTGGCGTCTTCGAAGGCGGCCCGTCTTCCCCACTTCCTTGGTTCGCTGCGCTGCTGTCTGCAGCCTTCTCAAGAGGCCGTTTGACCGAGGCTCCGACATTGCTGCTCATAGGGTCGTTCTGCGCCGACTGGTCCTCAGCTGTCTTCATTTGCTCGCTAGCTTCCGTTAGGCTGCTCTTGCTTTCTTCCTTGGTCTCTTCTGCTGGCTTTTTTGCCACACCTTCCGTAGAGTTTTCCTTGTCCGGTGGTGTCCCCGCGCCCGCATCAGGTGCAAGCACACCGCCTACAGCACATGGGGTTGCCTGGTCTCCTGCCCCTTTCGCCGCGTCTTCGGCCTCGGCCGCGTCCATTACCAACCTTGCTGTGTCATTGCCTTCGGCTGGCCCAGTCATAGAGGCGTATGTACTATCGGCCAAAAAAGTAAACGGACCACGGCTTAGGTGGCCGGAGCGGCTGCGGGGCCACACCTGGGCGCTGCTATCTCGCTCCGCGCGCTGACGGCGAGAGTGTGCCGGGTGACGCCAGACTTCGCCCTCACTCTCTCGCGGTGCCTCATCACACTTGATAAATTTCTAGTGCGCCGTTCGGTTGATCTACTGCTGGCAGTCGCGACGAAGGAAACCGTGCATCGCCGGTAGTCCAGCACATGGCGCTGTCGCACAGGGGCGGGAGGGGCGGGCCGCAGCCGGACAACAAACCGCGGCACTGAGAAGGAACGGAGACCCGTTCTGATTGTTGTTTTGTTTATGTTCACCGTATCTGTTATACTAGTGCATGTCGCCGGCGTCCACCGCCGCTCGACTTTAGGTAACATCGCGCAAGTAGCCGCAACGGCGGCTACCGTGACGCGCGATATTTCACGCCGTCGCGATAGTCGCAGGCGGCAAGGTTTACTGCGGGCACGGCTTATATGTCGAGATCACTTTTCCGTCATTGTCTCCAGTAGTACGTCTAATATTAACATCAGCGACGCCTCTGAAAACTGCTTTAATTAGATACTACAATGCGTAGGCCGTAATGAAACTTTACAAAAGCACGGCCAGGAAGAGACAATTGGGAAGACGAATAGGAATAACTATAGTCAGTCATGAAAGTTTATTCATGGAAACATTTCGTGGCTTGAAGGGGTCCTCAGTGCGATGAAAAGTTGCCGTCGACCACAATGACTTGGCTTACTCGCCTTGGCATCGAGAGCGCCGCCGCTATAGCTTCGGACGTCCACGCAGCGCTTCCAACTCTAAGTTATCGCGATGACGTGAAAGAGCGCGTGTCACGGTAGCCACCGTTGCGGCTAGTTGCGCGATGTTACCTAAAATCGAGCAGCGGTGGACGCCGGCGACATGCACTAGTATAACAGATACGGTGAATATAAACAAAACAATCAGAACGGGTCTCCGTTCCTTCTCAGTGCCGTGGTTTGTTGTCCGGATGCCGCCCGCCCCTGTGCGACAGCGCCATGTGCTCGACTACCGGCGATGCACGGTTTCCTTCGTTGCGACTGCCAGCAGTAGAAGCAACCGAACGGCGCACTAGAAATTTATCAAGCGTGACAAGGCACCGCGCGAGAGTGAGGGCGAAGTCTGGCGTCACCCGGCACACTCTCGCCGTCAGCGTGCGGAGCGAGATAGCAGCGCCCCGGTGTAGCCCCGCAGCCGCTCCGGCCACCTAAGCCGTGGTCCGTTTACTTTTTTGGCCGATAGTACGTACGCACTGGTCCTCGGCGTGTCCAAACCGACGGCATTGCGAGCACCGGGGAACCTTGCAGTCTCGTCGTACATGACCAGTGCCTTGACAGCGCAAGCACTGCATTGGCCTGCCAGGAACGACGACTAGGGCCAGCTCACCGGCGACCCTAATTTGGTGCGGGAAATCTTCCACCTTCACGCCGCTGTTGAGCTTGAGCAAGACGGACCGGGTAGTCGTCCCCTTGTCGTTGATACCCTGAACGCGCCATCGCTCTCGGGTGACTTGTACGGCTTTACCGAAAGCCGCCAATGCCGTTCTTACATCTTCATCGGCCACACCATGTATTAACCAATAAAGACGCAGCCGCACCTGCTGATCCTGAGGGTCGACCACGATGCAGCGCCGCCCCTTTACCTTCAGCTCCTTGACTTCCAGCATCCTTTTCGTGGCGTCCACGGTGTTCATAGTCACAGCCCAGACGTGGTTAATCTGGTAGGCCCCCAGGGCAAGCACTTCCGGCAGCAATCCTGTTGGGCCAAGAGCGTCCCGGAAATCTTCTACTTTGTAGGGTCTAGCTCGCACGTCGCCGTGCAAAAACACGGTGCTTAGCACGACGCGCCCCTTTGGCAGTGGAGGCAAAATAATCTGATAGCCTGCGTCGTCATCGCTGTTCCACCTGTTTCCGCGGCCAACAAAGGCCGCTGTCGCCGCTCCACTGGAGATCATGATTCGCCGTCCGTCACGCTCGGTGGCCGGAAGTAGAATGCACTATACTAACCAGGAGACATGCGAGGCGCCAGCTAAAGCAGTATATAGACGATCTGAAAAAAGAAATACGCAAGACCATTCGCGCAATCTTACCCACAAGTGGGAAAAAATGGATACAGCTACTGGGGTGGAGTGTCGAGTGCGCCGCCGCGTGGGCCTACAAACAAGAAGGCAAAAAGAAACACTCCCCGTCGGGGAATCGTACTACGGTCTCCCGCGTGACAGGTGGGGATACTGGCCACTATACTTTTTTTTTCTTTATTGCCAGATTTCTGGTGCATAACTTTTCACAATAGAGAGTAATCACTGTAACGCAAACCAAAGTACAACATACATTTGCTGTGTGTGCACGTATTCAACCGGTATCGTACTGGCTTAGTCTAATCAAAATTCGCGCAAATACACCAACGGCTCTACTCTTGGGAGCCACTCGGGTGATTCCTCTGTCGCTTTATGGAGGGCGACAAACCAGTGCATTTGTTCTCTGAAATACATTCGCGCAGGCCGCGCATCATTATCAACATGGTATCCTGCCATGCCACTATACTAACGAGGAGACATGCGAGGCACCAGCTAAAGCAGTATATAGACGATCTGAAAAAAAAAATATAGGCGAAAGCGTTCGCGCAATCTTATCCACAAGTGGGAAAAAATAGATACAGCTACTGGGGTGGAGTGTCGAGTGCGCCGCCGCGTGCGCCTACAAACAAGAAGGAAAAAAGAAACACTCCCCGTCGGGGAATCGAACCCCGGTCTCCCGCGTGACAGGCGGGGATACTGGCTACTATACTAACGAGGAGGCAAAGGTAGCGCTCGCTAATGCATTCTCTACACGATGGGAATGGAAGCGTAGAAGTGTTTCGCAACAACCTTACTCTCTTTTTTTTTTTCTCTTTATTGCCAACTTGGCACAATACAGTGAAAAACAACATCACAACATCACATTAAAAATGCTAGCTTGTGTCTGGCTAGCATAAGTGGGTAAAAAAACGCTTCACGGTCAGGAGTTCGTCCAGATAAACACACCAATCTGGCTTTTCTTCCTTCTGTCTGTACACATCTCGTAAATATGCAATGCTTTCGTTGAAGTTGTCCCGGGCTGACCTCGCGTTGACGTCCGCATTACGCACTGACATTCTGGTTTTCCAAACACTGTGCATTACTAGAATCATTAGCATATCGTACGGCACACCTTCGCTTTCGACGGGAAGAAATCGAATGCCGTAGGGTGTAAGCGGCAGTTCCTTATTCAGGGTTCTTTGCAAGATGTCCCATAAGAATACGGCATCGTAACAATCGAGAAACATGTGCTCGATTGTTTCAGGCCTCTCAATCGTGCGAAAGACACAGCCCGATACCGAGGATAAGTGTCGTTGGCACAGCTACGTGTGCCTATAATAGAGGAGCAGTAAAAAGAAAAAAACACTCCACGTCGGGGAATCGAACCCCGGTCTCCCGCGTGACAGGCGGGGACACTGGCCACTATACTAACGAGGAGACATGCGAGGCGCCAGCTAAAGCTGTATATAGACGATCTGAAAAAAAAATATATACGCAAAGCGTCCGCCCAATCTTATCCACAAGCGGGAAAAAATAGATGCAGCTACTGTGGGGTGGAGTGTCGAGTGCGCCGCCGCGTGCCCCTAAAAACGAGAAAGAAAAAAGAAACACTCCCCGTCGGGGAATCGAACCCCGGTCTCCCGCGTGACAGGCGGGGATACTGGCCACTATACTAACGAGGAGACATGCGAGGTGCCAGCTAGAGCTGTATATAGACGATCTGAAAAAAATATATATACGCAAAAGCGTCCGCCCAATCTTATCCACAAGCGGGAAAAAATAGATACAGCTACTGGGGTGGAGTGTCGAGTGCGCCGCCCCGTGCGCCTAAAAACGAGAAAGAACAAAGAAACACTCCCCGTCGGGGAATCAAACCCCGGTCTCCCGCGTGACAGGCGGGGATACTGGCGACCAATGCACGACACAGATTATAATTAATAAGTCCCTCAGCGAGAAGCTGTCACTCAGATCTTCCCTTAGACAAGGGTGTCCACTAAGTCCATTGCTTTTTGCATTGTACCTCGAGCCTTTCTGTTTAGCAGTGATGCGCAATGAAAACGCCCGAGTTTTTCGGCTACAGCTTTCTGAAGTCAAGGTACTGGCATACGCTGATGACATCGCAGTCTTCAACGAGGATCGTGATAGCGTACTTGATGTTGTACATCTTGTAAAGAAGTACTGTGAACAATCTGGGTCCCAGATCAATTGGCAAAAAAGCATCGGTATATGGCACGGTCATTGGGACATTATACCATCTCACTTTGCAAACATCCGGTGGTCAACAACGCCAACTAAGTACTTGGGTGTGCCGCTCGAGCACTATAATGATACCGCACAGTACTGGTCCGGTGAAGCTGATAGAATGAGTGAAAAATCAAAGGGTTGGCTCAGCCGAGATTTGTCAATGTTTGGACGTGCATCTGTGTGCAATCTCTTTTTAGTAGCGAAAGTGTGGTATATTATGCAAGTGTTATCAATGTGTCGTTCAAGTGTGCAAAAAATGCGTCGTGTATTTGCCGTATTCATATGGGCTTCCAGTTGGGAGAGGACAAGCAGAACCAATTTGTTTTGTTCAGCTCGAAGTGGTGGGCTAGGTCTGTCGCATTTGTTTATCAGACAAATTGTGTCGCGATTTCTTTTTTTTCGGGACCAGAGAACTGATTTTCTACGCACAGTAATTCAAGTTCGTTTGGGAAAAGCACTGCCGCAATATGTTGTAACGACCAGTGATGTGAAGGGAGGAAGTATTAGGGGATATCTGCGCGAAGTGGTTGATTCACTTCGTATGTTGCGTGTGCGGTTTTCCATGGAATATCTGTGCTCTGTGACAAGAAAAACACTGTATAAAGACTTAGTTGTTACAATGTTGCCAATACCATTGTACAGGTCTGTAAACTGGGGAGGCCAAGGAGATGATGTACTGAAACGGGTGAAAAAAATGCCAGTTAGACCCTCTCAAAAAACGTTTTTCTTTAAGCTACACACAAACACGCTACCCGTAAAAACATGGTTAGACGAAAAAGGAATATATGTGCCATGGACAGTAAACTGCTTACTTTGTAAAAAGCCAGAGACCATTGAACACGTTTTCATCGATTGCTGGGACCCAATATTTCATTGGGATATCTTACAACGTACACTTAAAAAAGAACTACCGATTACACCTCTTGGTATTCGATATTTGCCAACCGATAACGAAGGAGGAATTCCGTACGATATGTTTATGCTCCTTGGCCTCCACAGTCTGTGGAAAATGAGAATGGCAGTGCGACACTCGGATGTCGATACCCGTCCGGCGAGAATAAACTTCATCGAAAGTGTCGCGTATATTCGGGAAATATATCGTGCCCAGAGTGAGCCTCCCGGGTGGGTGGCTATTCTTGATGAACTGATCAAGCTGAAGCGATTTTAATATATAATGTTAGCCAAAGTGTGGTTGACATGTTTTAGCATTTGAATTTGTTCTTGGTTTGTGCAGCAAACAGGCAATAAAGAAAAAAAAACACTATACTAACGAGGAGACATGCGAGGTGCCAGCTAAAGCAGTATATAGACGATCTGAAAAAAAAAAAATACGCAAGACCATTCGCGCAATCTTACCCACAAGTGGGAAAAAATGGATACAGCTACTGGGGTGGAGTGTCGAGTGCGCCGCCGCGTGCGCCTACAAACAAGAAGGAAAAAAGAAACACTCCCCGTCGGGGAATCGAACCCCGGTCTCCCGCGTGACAGGCGGGGATACTGGCCACTATACTAACGAGGAAACATGCGAGGCGCCAGCTAAATCAGAATATAGACGATCTGAAAAAAAAAATGCGCGAGAGCATTCGCGCAATCTTACCCACAAGTGGGAAAAAATGGATACAGCTACTGGGGTGGAGTGTCGAGTGCGCTGCCGCGTGCGCCTACAAACAAGAAGGAAAAAAGAAACACTCCCCGTCGGGGAATCGAACCCCGGTCTCCCGCGTGACAGGCGGGGATACTGGCCACTATACTAACGAGGAGACATGCGAGGCGCCAGCTAAAGCTGTATATAGACGATCTGAAAAAAAAAAAATGCGCGAGAGCATTCGCGCAATCTTACCCACAAGCGGGGAAAAATGGATACAGCTACTGGGGTGGAGTGTCGAGTGCGCCGCCGCGTGCGCCTACAAACAAGAAGGCAAAAAGAAACACTCCCCGTCGGGTGTAGAGGTCGCCACATTTCAGCCCCATTTGTTAGGCTGCCACCAGAGTGTGGCGCCCCCTGTGATCTGTGTGTGTCTATATATGTTCGGGCCCAATAAAGGAGGGGCATTCCCTTTTCGTCCAAGCAAGTGGTCGCACGTTTCGGTCCCTCCCTGCGTGCTCGTGCCCCGCGCGGCACCAACAACGCGACATGGTGTCAGAAGTGGCCGGATAACGCCCCCCTGCCTTAGCCCTCACCTCATAGGAAGGCACCAAGATGTCCCTCGAGACCGGCGAGCCGCCAAAACTGTACGGCGTCAACTTCCAGCCGCCGGCACCGTTCGACTTCGCGAACCCGCCAACGTGGGCGACATGGCTCAGCCGCTACGAAGACTACGCAGTGGTTTCAGGACTGACGAAAGCGTCGGAAGACACGCAGGTACGCTCGCTACTGTACTGCATGGGCCCGGAGGCCCGCCCGCTTCTCGAGACTTTCTCGCTCGACGCCCAGTCGCTTGCTTCATACCAAGCCGTTGCCACCCGCTTCACTGAGCACTTCGTGCACCCGGCAAACCAGCTTTACGAATCGTCACGGTTCCACAGACGCGTTCAGCTGCCCGACGAAAGCGTCGACACGTACTACGCAGAACTGCGCAGGATGGTCAAGCGCTGTAACTATCCGTCTGCTGCTGTCGAGGAAAGGCTCGTACGCGACCGGTTCGTCGTCGGCCTCCGCGACTCCCGTCTCTCGGACCAGCTGTGCCGGAACGCGAAGTTGACACTACAGGACGCCTGGACACAAGCCCGTCAATCCGAAGACGCCGACAGGGAAAAGGCGTTGCCCCAGAACCGCACCGAGCACTCCCGCGAGCTCAACCTCGACGCCGCAAAAGCTAGCAAGTTCCCCTCTCGCCGCCGCTCCGCCGCTAAGCCTCGTTCGCCGCAGTCGCTAGTAGAGCGCTCACGCGAGCCGTCCACATGTGAATTCTGCGGCCGCGCGCCTCATCGACGTTCAGACTGCCCGGCCCGTTGCTCCACCTGCAACTTCTGCAAAAAGAAAGGCCACTTTGCCGAAGTATGCCGCTTGCGGAAGTTCAAGCAGTACAAGCTCAGCTCCGTTCAGCTGCACGCCGTCGCGACGCCCGCCTCGGCAAAGTTCGTCGACGTCACCGTTGACGACTACACAGCGCAGTTCAAGGTCGACTCCGGAGCCGAAGTATCTGCTGTTCCCAGCGACTTTCCTACCTTGCCTGCCACACTCGACCAAGTCGACACTCTGCTCACTGGCCCGGGAGGACAGCCACTGCGCGTGCTGGGCTCGTATAAGGCACGACTTCAGTGGCAAGGGAAAACAAGCTGTCAGCGCCTCTACGTGATCCAGTCTCTCACTGTGCCTCTTCTGCGACTGCCAGCGCTCCAAGCTCATCTCCAAGTAGTTCGGTTTCTTGATCAACTCAAAACTTCAAAAGCGACGCTGCACGCCGAGCTCTTCAATGGATTGGGAACCCTCAAGGACGAATACAACATCCCGTTGAAACCCGATGCCGTACCTTTCTCGCTAAGCGTACCTCGCAGGATCCCCATTCCGCTGCTCGAGATTGTCCGCCGCGAGCTGGACAAATTGGAAAGCGCAGGCGTGATCCGTAGGGTCGACAAGCCAACACCATGGTGCTCGGGTCTCGTCGTCGTCCGGAAAGGCGGTGGTTCCTACCGCCTCTGCGTCGACTTAACACAACTCAACAAGGTCGTCCTTCGTGAAAGACATATTCTGCCAACTGTCGAGCAAGTCCTTGGCCTCCTCGGCGATGCAACAGTTTTTTCGAAGCTGGACGCGACCGCAAGCTTCCACCAGGTGAAGCTCGCTGAAGACTCCCAAGAGCTTACGACATTTATCACCCCATATGGCCGATACTGCTTCTGCCGGCTCCCCTTTGGCATCACCTCCGCACCCGAGTACTTCCAAAAGCAGAT
The DNA here is from genome assembly GCF_023375885.2 of Dermacentor andersoni. Classification (NCBI taxonomy): domain Eukaryota; kingdom Metazoa; phylum Arthropoda; class Arachnida; order Ixodida; family Ixodidae; genus Dermacentor; species Dermacentor andersoni. The sequence goes on along the minus strand of NC_092817.1, from coordinate 180,332,585 downwards.
GGCAAGAATCCTGGAGGGCCAAGAAGGAGTCGCCAATATGATAGACGATATTTTGGTTTTTGGACGCACCCGCCAGGAACATGACGTCAGACTGAGCCAGGTGCTATCTCGCCTTGCAAAAGCAGGTATCACATTGAACCAGGACAAGTGTCGTTTTGGGGTACCCGAGGTCTCCTTCCTCGGAGTTGTCGTCTCGGCACAGGGCATCAGGCCAGATCCGGGCAAGGTCGAAGCAGTCAAAGCCATGGAAGCCCCAACGGACGTCGCTGGCGTTAGAAGACTGCTCGGAATGGTGAACCATCTTGCCAGGTTCTTGCCACACATCTCGGACGTCACGGCTCCCATCAGAGCCTTACTGAACAAGTCTGCGAGTTGGGTGTGGCAGCACGAGCAAAAGGCAGCGTTCGAGAAAATCAAGGAACTCTTGACGTCAGACAGGTGCATGGCCAAGTACCACCCGTCGTACGCCACTACGGTGTCTGCAGACGCAAGCTCATTCGGACTCGGCGCAGTTTTGCTACAGACGCAACCCTCAGGAGAGCGCCGCCCAGTCGCATTCGCTTCGAGGTCGATGACCGATACCGAGCAGCGTTACAGCCAGACTGAAAAAGAAGCTTTGGCAACGACGTGGGCTATCCAAAGGTTCGACGAGTTCGTCCGTGGCATCCCCTTCGACGTCGAGACTGACCACCTGCCACTCGTTTCGCTTCAGGGCAAGATGGAACTGGACGTGTTGCCGCCTAGTATTCAGAGACTACGGCTGAAGACCATGCAATACCAGTTCCGTATGCTGCACGTGCCAGGAAAGCTGCTGGCCACAGCTGATACGTTGTCGCGCATCACCTACAAGCCACCCACTCCTCTAGACACTATCGAACTTTTGCAGCACAGGTAGTCGGCTGCACGTCGGAAGTCTTGCCACTCAGCCCTAAAGACGTGCGACAGGCACAAGAGTCCGATGGCGAGTGCAAAGCCCTCGCTTCCTACTGCCAGAATGGTTGGCCTAAAAAGACCACGATACCACTGCACCTTACAAAGTACGCCTCGGTGGCAGACGAGCTCTCTGTCGGCGACGGTGTTCTGTTGAAGGGCGCCCGGTTAGTCATCCCATCGTCCCTTCGGCCAGCGGTCTTGACGCTGTTGCATGAAGGTCATCAGGGCATCAACAGGACCAAAGCCCTAGCTCGGGAGTCAGTTTGGTGGCCCGGTATCTCGACAGACATCGCCTCTCTCGTTGCCAACTCTGAACAGTGCGCTTCCACCCGCGAGAACTTTGCCGAGCCCCTGCTCTCCACAGCCCTACCTGGACATCCCTGGGAATTCCTTGGAATAGACTTGTTCCACCTCAACGGCCAGACGTTCATCCTGGTGGTGGACTATTACTCAAGGTTCCCTGAGGTGGTGACCCTGAGGAGCACGACAGCTCAGGCAGTCATTGACGCTCTCAAATCCATCTTTGCCCGCCATGGAATCCCGCAACAAGTCAGGTCCGACAACGGCCCACCGTTCTCGTCGCAAGAGTTCGCGGCGTTTGCAGCGTCATACGGCTTTAACCACAGGACCAGCAGTCCACACTACGCTCAATCGAACGGAGAGGCGGAGAGGATGGTGCGGACTATCAAGGACCTGTTTCGCAAGTCAAAGGATCCTTATCTGGCTCTGCACAGCTATAGGGACACTCCAGGAGTCAACGGCTTTAGTCCAGCCCAGCTGTTGATGGGACGTCAACTGAGAACCAGAGTCCCAAAGCAAGGCTCCCAGCTATGTCCCAACTGGCCTCCAATGAAAGAAGTCGTCGCCAAGGATGCGTCTTACAAGCAGAAGCAGGCCGACAATTACAACAGGCATCATGGAGCTCGAGACTTGCCGCCACTCCAAACAGGTCAGCGCGTCTGGGTGCGACCCGATCAAGTGCAGGCTACGGTCCTCAGTCCGGGGCAAAGACCAAGAAGCTACGTGGTCGAAACGGAGCGAGGTGGCACCCTACAGCGCAACCGGCGTCACCTAGTGCCTTTTGGGACTACTGCCTCCGGAGAGGAACCACCACTACTGCAGCAAGTTCGCTGTCAGGAGCCTCGGCCTGCCAACATCGTGGAATCAACGGTCCCCCCTCGGACAGTCCGTGCAACAGTCCCCTGCAGCCAGGGACCGCAGTGACGGTGTGACTCGAACACGTTACGGCCGGCCTATCGTTCCGCCACGCTGTTTGAACTTGTGAAACTTTTGAGGTGTCTGGCTTCCTGAATCTCTCCCGTCTAACCTCCAATGCTTCAAGGGGGGGAGATGTAGAGGTCGCCACATTTCAGCCCCATTTGTTAGGCTGCCACCAGAGTGTGGCGCCCCCTGTGATCTGTGTGTGTCTATATATGTTCGGGCCCAATAAAGGAGGGGCATTCCCTTTTCGTCCAAGCAAGTGGTCGCACGTTTCGGTCCCACCCTGCGTGCTCGTGCCCCGCGCGGCACCAACCACGCGAATCGAACTACGGTCTCCCGCGTGACAAGCGGGGATACTGGCCACTATACTTTTTTTTCTTTATTGCCAGATTTCTGGTGCATAACTTATCACAATAGAGAGTAATCACTGTAACGAAAACCAAAGTACAATATACATTTGCTGTGTGTGCACGTATTCAACCAGTATCGTACTGGCTTAGTCTAATCAAAATTCGCGCAAATACACCAACGGCTCTACTCTTGGGAGCCACTCGGGTGATTCCTCTGTCGCTTTATGGAGGGCGACAAACCAGTGCATTTGTTCTCTGAAATACATTCGCGCAGGCCGCGCATCATTATCAACATGGTATCCTGCCATGCCACTATACTAACGAGGAGACATGCGAGGCACCAGCTAAAGCAGTATATAGACGATCTGAAAAAAAAAATATAGGCGAAAGCGTTCGCGCAATCTTATCCACAAGTGGGAAAAAATAGATACAGCTACTGGGGTGGAGTGTCGAGTGCGCCGCCGCGTGCGCCTATAAACGAGAAGGAAAAAAGAAACACTCCCCGTCGGGGAATCGAACCCCGGTCTCCCGCGTGACAGGCGGGGATACTGGCTACTATACTAACGAGGAGGCAAAGGTAGCGCTCGCTAATGCATTCTCTACACGATGGGAATGGAAGCGTAAAAGTGTTTCGCAACAACCTTACTCTCAATCGTGCGAAAGACACAGCCCGATACCGATGATAAGTGTCGTTGGCGCAGCTACGTGTGCCTAAAATAGAGGAGCAGTAAAAAGAAAAAAACACTCCACGTTGGGGAATCGAACCCCGGTCTCCCGCGTGACAGGCGGGGATACTGGCCACTATACTATTTTTTTCTTTATTGCCGGTTTGCAATACATACAAATATGAACAAAACTCTACAAGAAAAAATTTTAAAAGCGCCTGCCACTCTGAGGCTGACGCGAGGTATTTAAAAGCATTTCATAGATGCCAGCTCATCTAATACTGAAATCCACTCATTGTCCTCGTTTCTTGCCTTGTACACTTCCCGCATGACGACCATGCTCTCAATAAAGTTTTCCCTTGAAGACTGAATCTTAATATGCTCATGACGTATCGCCATTCGTGTTTTCCATAGACTGTGTAGACACAATAACATGAACATATCATGAGGGACTCCATCGTCATTTGATGTAGGGAGAAAGCGCATTCCGTACGGCGTCACCGGTAGCTCCTTTTTTCAAGTTCGTTGCAAAATGTCCCACAAGAATACTGCATCTGGGTAGTCCAGGAACATGTGCTCTATTGTTTCTGGTTTTCTGCATATTAAACAGTTGACTGACCATGCTACAAACAAGCCTTTTTGTTCGAGCCATGGCTTAACCGGTAGCGTTTCGCTGTGAAGTTGAAAGAAAAAGGACTTGGCTGACGAGCGCACCGGCATCCGCTTTACCCTTTTTAACACATTTCTTTCATTTTCTATACAAAACTTGGTTTTATATATAGGAGCAGGCAGCAATGTGTCGACAACATCTTTGTAGCGTTTCTTTCGCTTCACACTGCTTAAATACTCTAAAGAAAAACGCGTGCACAAGAATTGGTACGCCCATGCAACTTCACGCAGAAAGCCCTTGATATTTGTTCTCGCTAGTCGTGTTGACACAATATAATTTGGTAAAGCGTCACTCAGACGTTCCTGAAACACAATTAATAAGAATTCATTTTGTTGATCGCGCAAGAACATAAAACGTGAAACCACTTGCTTCAAGAAGAAGTGAGCTAGGCCCAGGCCGCCTCGTTTAACCGATGTGAACAAATTGGTGCGGCTGATACGTTTCCACACAGATCCCCAGATAAATACGGCAAATTCCCGGTGCAGTTTTTGTATGCTCGTTCTTGATGCGCATATGGCCTGTAGCACGAACCAAATCTTGGCGACGGGAAAGAGGTTGCATACGGTTGCTCTCGCGAACATGGAAAGGTCCCTCCCACCAAATTGTTTTGTTTTTTCCTTCACTTCTGTGCATTGCTCTTTCCAGTAATCTTTCGTGTCCCGAAAATGCTGTAGCGGTACACCGAGGTACCTCATAGGGGTAGTCGTCCACTGTACACATTCCGTTTCAGTGGGAAAATGTTCCCAAGCGCCATGCAATATGCCTACCGATTTTCCCCAAATAATGACACTTCCTGTCATTTTACAAAACCTTTTTGCCACATCAACAGCTTTATTAACACTTTCTTTATCCCGGCATAACGCTGCTACATCATCTGCGTATGCTAGTATCTTTATTTCACTCGTGCCTACCCGATAACCTTTGATTTCACTACACAAAAGTACCTTTAAACAAAATGGCTCTAAATATAATGCAAAAAGCAAAGGTGACAAACAGCAGCCTTGTCTCAAAGAAGAAAGGAGTTGTATATTTTCTGATAATGTAGTATTAATTATAATCTTAGAAACTATTTGATCATAACACATTTTAACACCTTCTAGTAACATACATCCAACGTTCACATGTTCAAGTATAAGAAAAAGGATTTTATGCGCCACCCTATCGAATGCCTTTTCAAGGTCCAACTGTAATATTGCCACCTTCTCTGGAAAGGCATCACAACACTCAAGGACCGTCTGTACCACATGAATGTTTGTCATAATGGACCGTCCTTTTATTCCACACGTTTGGTGTGGTCCAACTAACTTCTGTATGACCGACTGTAGTCGCCTCCCGAGAACTTTCGTGTATATCTTGTAGTCTGTATTTGTAAGGCTAATGGGACGATATGCCCGCACCGAGAGTAGAGTTTGAGGGTCTTGACTCTTTGGTATTAATACCACATGGCTCTCACGAAACGAAGGTGGTAGAACTTGTTTCTCATATGCCTCATTAATTAATTGATGCAAAATTATTGCCATTTCCTTTTTAAAAGCCTTATAAAAAGCGGCCCCTAATCCGTCTGGCCCTGGCGCTTTACCTATAGCTAACTCATTTATTGCTTGTTCTATTTCTGCGATAGTAACTGGCTGCTCAAGGTTCCGCCTTGCGTCCTCATCCAACTTTGGAAGAAGCCTTAAAAATTCACTGTCGAAACCTCCCGAGTGCTCGCGTTTACTGCCTAACAACTCGCTGTAATATTCATAAAAAGCCCGCTGAATGCGTTGGTTTTCATGCACAATTGCGTTTCCATATGTGATGGCCCTTATCTCCTTTCGTGAAGCGTAGCCATTTTCGTCCGACAGAGCTCTTTTGGTCGGTACTTCACCGCACCATAATCTTTCTACGCGCGCACGTATAACCGCACCTCGATATTTCTCTTGATCGACGCTTTCTAACTGAGCTTTTACTTCTTTTATTCCCTTCGCAAAGCTACCTGGGCAAGCACCTTCCATTGCTAAGTAGAGGTTAAGTTGACACTGCAACTCTTTTTCTTCTCTTTGTTCCTCCCGTCGTAAAGTGCATGATCTTTCCATTGCCATTAACTTCGTTTCCTGCTTGAAATATTCCCATGCTTCTGCAATACTTTGATGGTACTTTTCTAATAGGTTCTGAATATGATCTTTAGGTTTCTGAACAAAAACCTCATCATCTAGCAGTTTAGAGTTTAATTTCCACAACGCCAAATTAAATTTTGGTTTTCTACGGCCCAACGCAAACATAAATAAACAGTGGTCACTATTTGACACAGCTTTTACCTCATAGTTGCTACACATTGGAATCAAATCAACAGACATATACACTCGGTCTAATCGTGCGTGCCTGACTCCTTGAAAATGCGTGAACCTTGTATTCATACCATTTCCCATGACATGGCCCCCATCTACCAGATTCACTTCGCCAACAATTTCGGCTAAAAATTGCGCGCTTGCGTCGTGAACCGGCGGGCTTAGCACTCTGTCCTCAGCGTAACACACACAGTTGAAATCCCCCATCAGTAAAATGCTGGTTTGACAATTCAATTGGCTTTTAAGGCATTGAAAGAAAACCTTGCGTTCACATTCGTTGTTAGGTGCGTATACACATATCGCTCGCCACTTCACTGCTCCAATAACAAAGTCGCACACTATTTGTCGTCCATTAGCATCACAAATCATGCTTTCAATAACTACGCCCAGAGAACTGCGAAAAAAAAGGGCGCACCCACCAGACCTCCCTACACATGTGACACACACGCATAATACCGTGGCCTAAAAGCCGCTACCATACGTTCCGTTGCTTCTTCACTTTCTATTTTAGTTTCTCGCACTGCGATAATGTCAAGATCGGTTTCCATGAACAGCCTGCTAAGCTGGTACTGTTTACGTTTAGAACCAAGGCCTCTTACATTTATACTTCCAACACGTAACGCGACATTGGTGGAATTCATTATGTTATGAAGAAGAAAAAAGACCGGTCATGGCCTACATTCAATGCCCTAAAGGCGCGCTCACACTAGCGGGAGACTTCCCGCAGCGGCACAGCGTCAACGCCGATGCTTCGTCGCAGCTGCTCGGAATGACGATCACACTGCGCGCGTTTTCTCGCTGCGGTTGTCTTGGAATGTAGAGAGAGGAGGCGTTGAGGGAGGACCCTAACGAGCAGAGAGGCAAGGGGATAGTCATGTGACACCAGTTTCCCACGTGGTCGTCTTGACCGTCTGCTAGCTCTCCTCGCGTCGCCCTTTTTGTCACGAGGATGGCTGGTGGCAAAGCAACCGCCGAGTGACCCGCAGCACGCGCGCAGCCTCTGCCTCCGCCGACGGGGTCACTGAACTGTGACCGACGTCACGGTTCGCGGTCGGCCCCCATTGGCTGTTCTCGTCAGCGGCGCGGGAAAAATAGGTACCCGACCCATCGCTCTGCGGGACGGCACAGCAGCCTGTCTGCGGGAGAAAAACCGGTTTGTGCGGGAGGCGGCTCGCGGAAAACGTTCTGCGTTGCCCGTTTTCCCGCCACTGTGAACGCGCCTTAACTCGCTGCACACTCACGTTTACCGACATAGCGCAGCGAAAACCATCCTCTGGACTGTCGTTGTTGGATTCCATATCTATGAATTTCCATCGCGAAACTTGCGTCTTGTTGCAGTCACCCGCTACCCCACCGTTCCCCCGCACACCCCTCCCCCCCCCCCAACCACAAAAAAATAAATAAAAGGAAAAACGGAAAGCGTCTGTTCTCCTGCTATGTCAGCGTTGACGCCGACGGTTTCCTATCGGGCGGCACATTCGGCGTCGGCTTCAAAGTCGGTCGCCGGACGTTGGTTGTCTTCAAAGGCGGCTCGCTTTGAACCGCTTTGATTTTCCCTGGTTCGCCGTCATTGCTCTCCTCAAGGGACCTCTTCGGCGTCGTACGGCTTGGGCCACTGGTGTCCATAGGAATTGCCTTCTCCCCTTCTGTCTTCTTTTTGTCTTTGCTGCTGTCCTTTGTGACGACCTTAGTCACTGCGTCCTTGGCAGACTTTTCCACGTCCGCGTCTGTTCTTTGCACTTTATCGTCCTTTCCATGCTTGACAGTGCTGCTGGCCCCGTCAGGCGTAGCGAGGACTTTTGCCTTTGAGCCTTGCGTAACGTCGGACCCACCAGCCGCTTCCTCAGCATCAGCGGCATCCATGACGTGCTCTTGTACTACATTGTCAGACTTTGCGGGGCCTGCGATGTTCGCATACGTCCGCACACACTGGCTCTCGTCGTGGCCAAAGCGCCCGCAAATAGAGCAGCGCGGTACGCGACAATCCCTGCTGCTGGCCCCGTCAGGCGTAGCGAGGACTTTTGCCTTTGAGCCTTGCGTAACGTCGGACCCACCAGCCGCTTCCTCAGCATCAGCGGCATCCATGACGTGCTCTTGTACTACATTGTCAGACTTTGCGCGGCCTGCGATGTTCGCATACGTCCGCACACACTGGCTCTCGTCGTGGCCAAAGCGCCCGCAAATAGAGCAGTGCGGTACGCGACAATCCCTGCTGATGTGTCCCGTGCGGTTGCACCTCAAGCATAAGGGAGTCCGTCCAGGGGCTACGAGAAGTGCCATCATACCGGCTACTCGAAACTGATGTGGCAGATCCTCAATGGTCACGCCCGCCTTCAGCTTCAAGGTTACGGAGCGCGTTGTCGAACCTTTGTCCGTGATGCCTTGCACACGCCAGCGTTTTCTAATCACGTCACCGGCTTTTCCATATGCTGCGAGTGCCACGCGGACGTCTTCGTCTTGGACATGGTGAAGGAGCCAGAAAACCTTCACGCGTATCTCCTGGTTAGCCGGGTCCAACACTAGGCACCTTCATTCGTTTACCTCAGCTTCGCCGCACGCCAACATTTTTTTCGTAGACTCAGAGTTCCTGAACGTAACCGCCCAAACGTGGTTCATCTGGAACGCCCCCAAGGTGACAACCTCGGGCAGTAGTCCCAGACGAGCCAGCATGTCCCGGAAGTCTCCGGCGCGAAATGGCCTTGCCGTCACGTCCCCGTGAAGGAACACAGCATTTAAAACGCAGGGTCCTGATGATGATGATGATGAAACGCAGGGTCCTGTAGGCAACTGGGGCAAAACAACTTGGTATTCTTTGTCTTCATCGCCAATAAACCTGTTTCCGCGGCTCGGCTGAGCCGCAAACACCGCCCCACCGGAGCAAGTCATTCTGCGTCCGCACCCAACGGTAGCCGGAAGTAGAATGGTCCTGGCCACTATACTAACGAGGATTTTCTTTTTCTTTATTACCGACATGGCAACATACAAAACAAGGCATTTTAACAATACACAACAGTCGCAACAAAATTTCTGCCATTGGATGGCGCCCACAGGGCTTTTTAAAAATGCTTGAAATTCGCTAGCTCAGCCATCACACTGATCCATGTTGGTTTTTCTTTTTGCAAATTATACATTTCCTTAATATGACAAATGCTTTCAATGTAGTATTCTCTAACAGGCCGGGCGTTTACTTCGGCATGTCTCACGGCCATTCTAGTTTTCCATTAACTATGTAAGGACACCAGCATGAACATGTCATAGGGTACTTTGTCTTCATTTAGAGTAGGCAAGAAACGAATTCCATATGGTGTAATCGGCAAGTCCTTCTTTAGTGTTCTCTGTAAGATGTCCCAATGGAACACAGCATCCCAGCAGTCAAGAAAAATCTGTTCTACTGTTTCGGGTTTCCGGCATAGTAAACAGTTGACGCTCCAAGGCACGGAAAGTCCTTTTTCATCTAGCCACGGTTTCACAGGTAAAGTATTGGTGTGGAGCTGGAAAAAGAAGGACTTTACCGACGGGCGTACTGGCATTCGTTTTACTCTTTTTAGTACGTCCTTTTCAGGTCTAATGCAGAACATCGAGCGATACAATGGCACCGGCAACATTGTGTCTACCAGGTCCTTATATAAGCGCTTTCGTGGTACCCTACTTAAGTATTCCATGGAAAACCGAACCTTTACCAGCTGAAAAGCCAAGACCACCTCTTTTAGAAAACCACGCGCTCTGCCTTGACTGCACCGATGTGACGATACAATAAACACAGGTATAGCTTCGCTCAGCCTTGTTTGAAACATAGTTAATAAAAATGGGTCATTTTGGTCCCGTAAGTAAACAAACCTCGACACAATCTGCCTAATGAACAAATGTGCCAGACCTAATCCTCCATTTTTACCCGAACGAAAGAGATTAGTGCGACTGGTGCGCTCCCAGCTTGAACCCCATACAAACACCGCGAGTACTCTGTGTAAACGTTGTATGTTAGCCCTTGACATGCACAACGCTTGGAGCACGTAAAAAATTTTGGCAACGGCAAACAGGTTGCACACTGTCGCACGAGCAAACATAGAGAAATTTCGGCCTCCCCATTTAAGTGTACATTCACGAACCCTTTCAGTTTCGGCATTCCAGTAATCAACGGCGTCATGGTAATGCTGAAGTGGCACCCCTAGGTACTTTGCCGGCGTGACTGTCCAGCGAATATTTGCAAAACTACTCGGATAGTCTTCCCAGTTGCCGATCCATACCCCTAGGGATTTAGCAAAGTTGATAGCACTGCCTGTCATTCTGCAGTATGATACAGCCTCTGCGACCGCGATTTCGATGCTTTCTTTATCGCGACAAAACAACGCGATGGCATCCGCGTATGCCAGCACTTTCACTTCCGCGGACTGCACTCTGAAACGCGATATTCTATTGTCATTCTTGATTTTCCTACAAAGCGGCTCTAGGTAAATTGCGAATAAAAGAGGCGACAAACCACACCCCTGGCGCACAGATGACCGGACGCTAAAGCTTTTGGTAACCTCCTTGTTTATAGTGAGGCTGGCGGTACAGTCTTGATAGCACATCTTTACCCCATCTAAGATCAAATCCCCTACCTTTTTGTTCTAGAATACTGAAAAGAATTTTATGGGCCACATGGTCGAAAGCCTTCTGCATATCTAACTGTAACATGGCACAATGTTCACCTAGGTCGTTACAGTATTCTAAAATGCTTCTGGCAATATGAATGTTTGTGTAGATGGACCTTCCTTTAATGCCGCATGTTTGATGCGACCCTACTATGCTGGTCACCACTCCCTGTAATCGCTTTCCGAGCACTCTTGTAAATATGTTATAGTCTACATTCATTAGTGATACCGGCCGGTAACCGTCGACAGCTAACAATTTTTCTGGGTCCTCTGATTTCGGTATCAGAACTACGTGCGATGTCCGAAAAGAAGACCTCTTTTTGCGCATAGGCCTCCTTAAACAACCGTAACAGGATCTGACTGACATAACTTTTATAGGCTTTATAAAAGGCCGCTCCGAGTCCATCAGGTCCCGGGGACTTGCCTACAACTAACTCATCTATGGCTCCTTCCACTTCGGCGATGCTCAGAGGCCACCCCAGACGCTTTTAAATGTCTTCCTCTAATTGCGGCATGTTTGACAAAATGTCCGCCTTGAATTCTTCTTTGACATCTTTAACAGTCCAGAATAATTTGCTATAATGATCAAGAAACGCCTCTTCAATTTTTTGAAGTTGGCTCGTGATCTCGTTCTCGTATTGAATCATTCTGATTTCATTTCGCTTCGCGTATGCCTTTTCGTCAGATAAGGCTCGTTTAGTCGGTGTCTCACCTAGCCAAACCCTTTCAGCTCGTGCCCTTATAACTGCTCCTTTCAACTTCTCTTCTTCGATAAGCTCAAGCTGGATTTTCAGTTCTCTTAATTCTTTTGTTCGGCTCCCGGGTCTCTCACTTTCCCCGGTGTACAAAAAATCAAGCTCACGTTGCATTTCATTTTCTTTTTTCCTTTTATTAAATTTCTCTTTAGTGGCTTCTTCTATAGCACTGATCTTAACTTCTTGTTTAAAGTTCTCCCATAATTCTAGCACGTCGCCATCTTTGGCCTCGATCAAATTGTCTAACTTTTCTTTCACGCTGTCACAAAAGGATTCATTCATTAACAGCCCATCGTTAAACTTCCGCAACTTCCAGTTAAATTTCGATTTTCCTTCTTTGGTACCTACACTAAAGGTTACAAGGCTGTGATCGCTGAACGAGACGTGTTTCACACTATAGCTGCCGCACATCGGAACAAGCTCCAGTGCGACATACCCTCTACCTAGCTTTGCGTGACTTTGCCCTTGAAAATGTGTGAATACTGGCGTGCTTGTAGTACACAGGAAATTACCGACGTCATCCAGATTAGATTCTTGCACTAGTGTGTTTAAAAGTAAAGCACTTTTGTCACGCACTGGAATGTTTTTCACTCGATCGGCCGCGTAACATACACGATTAAAATCTCCTAGCAATACGACTTTCCTGTCACACTGTAAATGCTGATTTACTCTCTCAAAGAAAGGCACACGCTCACTTTCAGTGTTTGGGGCGTAGACACATATCACGCGCCAACCTGCGCCTAAAAAAGAAAAATCCACAAAAACCATTCTTCCACTTTTACAAGAAAAGACCCCTTCTTCTCTAATTCCCAGGTTGTTTCTAATGAAGATAGCGCACCCCGCCGAAGTCCCGACAGCATGTGATACACAAACATTGTATCTGTTGCGAAACTGCAGCACCATGCGATCCGTCTGTTCCTCTCTTTCTATCTTTGTCTCCTGCACCGCTGCTATATCAACACCTGTTTCTAAGAATAGCCTGCTAAGCTGGCATTGCCGCTTTCTGGCACAAAGACCGCGGACATTTATAGTAGCAAAACGAAGTGCAGTGTTTTGAGCCATTCTTATGTTTTATGAAGAACAAACGAACCGCATGGTACCCACCTCATGCGTCTGGGGCCAAAGCTGCCTTCGCTTTTCGCACAAACATTCCGTAGCTGCCATGGCAGCATTCGGAAGGCACAGTTGATGTCCCTGTCATGGCGTTCCATCGTCCCTTGAGTTTGGCTTGATCAATAGGTGGACTAGAAGAGACGCCGCGAAGCACACGCTCTCGCGGCTACGTCGGCGGCGTCTCCGCCGCCCTCCGGTCCGGAGGTATGTTCGGACGCGGTCTCAGCGTTGACCGCCGAATGATCGCCGCCTTTGGCGGCGGTCCTTCCGAGATCCTTGCAGCCAGGGCCTCATGCTCGTCCAGCGTAGCGTCGTGGCCGCGCTTGGAGACTGAGGCTCCACTTGTTTCCTCGCTTACTTCCATGACGGCTGGCTCCTCAGGTCATAGAGTTTCCTACAAAAATTACTAGAGGGAACTCTGGCGCTGCAGTCGTTGTCCTACCATGGGAATGATGGGAAGTACATGGATTTGTCTGATCTTCGTGCTTGTGGATTCAGACGTTCTTGTAGCTTTGTATATTAGGCTATATAAATCTTATTGTCCTATATTTCACCGCAATCTATATTCTTCGAAGTGCAGAAGACGCCGGGAACGCTTACAATTGCTATTAATTGCATCGATTGAGCTTGTCCAGGTGGCCAAATCGAAACGCGCCAAGCGTCTCAAGGCACTGGCATGCCCACGATAAATTCATAAGGACGTTTCATTCGCTTGTGGACATATGCGTCCGTGGCTTAATGATTTCGATATCAGGCTTCTGTGCTAGAGTCCCTGTGTCCGAATCCTGCCGTAGGGCAATTTTAATGATGTTTATTTAATTATTTATTACGGAATACGCAGTTGAAAATGACGAGTTTCAAAAGTCACAAAGCCGTTTGAAGCCAAAAAGGACGAAGTTTAGGCAAATCCATGTACTTCCCATAATTTCCATGCTGGGACAACCGTTCTCGTTGCAGCTCCCGTAGACACTAGCGCCAGAGTTCCCTCTAGTAATTTTTGTAGGAAACTCTATGCCTCAGGTGACTTCGACGGCGTTGAGGCCTCCTGCACTTTCACGACTCCGGTGGTGTCGCCAGCTGCGTCGGTCTGCTTTCGGCTTTCCTTGTTAACACTACCGTCATGGGGCATGTCGGGTGGGGTTAACGTTGCCTCATCAAGTACCTCGAGCTTCGGCGTTGCTTCGCTTGCGGCTTCTTCAGCGTCGGCCTCGTCCATGACGAGTTCCGCAGTGTCTTCTCCTCCAACCGGCCCCACAACACTTGCGTACGTCTTCACACACTGAGATTCTTCGTGTCCAAAACGACGGCAGTGCGTGCAGCGAGGAACTCGGCATTCTCGTCTGATATGGCCCTTACTGTGACACCGCAGGCACAGTGGCGCTCTTCCAGGCGCGACTAGAAGGGCCATGTCACCGGCTACGCGAAGCTGGTGTGGAAAGTCATCGACCTTAATGCCGTTATGGAGCTTGAGGCACACCAGGCGTGTCCTCGACCCCTTGTCTTGGATCCCTTGAAATCTCCACTTTTCCTTCGAGACCTCGGTCACCTTTCCGAACGGACCAAGTGCTACACGCACATCATCGTCGGCCACATTGAAAAGAAGCCAGTGAAGCTTCAAACGCACGTCCTGGTTTGCCGGATCAATAACCAAACAACGTTGGCCCTTCACCTTCATTTCGCCGCCTTCCAAAGCTTTCTTCATCCCTTCCATGCTCTTGAAAGTCACAGCCCATACGTGGCTCATCTGGTATGCCCCCAACGCTACCACTTCAGGGAGCAAACCAAGACGCGCCAACGTGTCCGGGAAATGTTCGACTCGGTAAGGCCTCGACCGGACATCCGCGTGCAAAAATAAAGTATTCAAAACACTACGACCTGATGGCAGAGTAGGCAAAACCACTTCGTATCCCTCGGTATCCATTCCGTCGATCCTGCCACCGCGGCCGCTGTTAGCCGCAACCACCGCTCCTTGGGAGCACATGAAACGCACGTCCTTCCACCTCGGTAGCGAAGACTAACGAGGAGACATGGGATGCGCCAGCTAAAGCAGTATATACACGATTTGAAAAAAAAAAAAGATATGCAAAAGCGTTCACGCAATCTTACCCACAAGTGGAAAAAAAATAGGGACAGCCACTAGGGTGCAGTGTCGAGTGCGGCGCCGCGTGCGCCTACAAACAAGAAGGAAAAAAGAAACACTGCCCGTCGGGGAGTCGAACCCCGGTCTCCCGCGTGACAGGCGGGGATACTGGCCACTATACTAACGAGGACATTTTTTTTCTTTTCTTTATTGCCGGTCATTGGGCCGGATAAAAAATACACATTCACAGATAATCAAAAGGCACACTCACAATATGTTAGAAACGACCGCAGAACTTGTGCGGCTGCGCTTGTTCTAAAATTCCCTTATCGCCAATAATAATTCCACACGTGGCAACCACTCTGGGATGCACTCCTGCAACTTTTGTTCCTCTACAAAGTTCCGTATGCTTTCTTTGAAATACTGGCGAGCCGCTCTTGCATCGAGATCGGTGTGCCTTACCGCCATTCTACATTTCCAAATGCTATGCAGGGCAATAAGCATGATCACATCGAATGGGGTACCATCATCACTTTCTATTGGCAAGTAGCGAATCCCATACGCATCTAGGGGGAAATCTTTTTTGATTGTGCGCTGGAACACATCCCAGAGGAAAACGGCATCCCAACAATGCAGAAAAACATGTTCAATTGTCTCCTCCTGCTTGCAAATTGTACAATGAATGCCCCAAGGAACAAAGAAACCTCTTTCAGCCAGCCACGGTTTGACAGACAGCGTTCCGGAGTGCAATATAAAAAAGAACGTCTTAGCGCCTGACGGTACTAGCATCGCCTTAACGCGCTTCAGAACATTGTCCCCATGGCTAGCTCTGTAGAGAGACCGATATAAAGGCACGGGAAGAACAACATCACACAGGTCCTTGTACAGTTTTTTCCGGTTTACGTCACTCAAATATTGAAGTGAAAAACGCGCTGACAAAAACCTGCATGAAACCACAACTTCACGTAGAAAACCATGAACACCCCTTGGCAAACTGCCCGCTGAGACAACCATTTCGGGCAAGTGTTTGCCCAGGCGAAGTTGGCAGACAGTGTATACAAACGGGTTTTTTGCGTCCCTGAATAAAAAAAAGCGATTGACTACCTGTCTCAAAAACAAATGTGACAATCCAAGTCCTCCATTTCGAACTCGAAGAAACAAATTGGTGCGACTTGATCTCTCCCAAGACGATGCCCACAGAAACACTGCGAACACCCGGTGAACTTTTTGGATGTTTACCCTTCAGCAATGCAAGACTTGGAGGATGTACCAAAGTTTGCTCAATAAATATATGTTGCAAATTGTGGCTCTGGAAAACATAGACGAATTCCAGCCATTCTATTTGTTTACCCTGTCCCGAAGGTTATCCACTTCACTCCTCCAGTACGACTCACTGTCTTTGTAGCACTGAAGGGGAACACCCAAGTATTTCACCGGAGTCGTAACAAAACTCATGTTGGCAAAAGTGTCTGGGGCCCCACGCCAATCCCCGTGCCCGAATCCCAGGCACTTACCCCAGTTTACCGCGCTGGCGCTTACAGCACAAAAACGTTTAACGCATTTGACAGCCTTCGTTATACTGTCCGAATCAGTGCAAAACACAGCAATATCGTCTGCATAAGCCAACAGGCGGACTTCAACCTCGTGCAGTTTAAACCCGCGGACACAGTCATTCTCCATGACACTCAAACAAAAAGACTCAATATGCAAGCAAAACAACAGCGGCGAGAGAGGGCAGCCCTGACGCACCGAACGCTTAACTTGGATTCGCTCTCCCACCACCTTGTTGACAATAAGCCGCGGCGAGCAGTCCCGGTACGCCATGGCAACCCCCTCTCTAATTGTTCTACCCAAATTCACATAATCTAGAATGCACAAAAGAATGCCATGAGGCACCCGGTCAAACGCTTTCTCGAGATCAATTTGGAGCATTGCCACTCGTGCACCCATGGCATCGCAACATTCGAGGATACTGCTTGCTACGTGTATATTTGAGAAGATAGTTCGGCCTTTAATGCCACACGTTTGATGCGGCCCCACAAGCTTCGCAATGACAGTCTGCAACCTCTTTGCTAAGATTTTCATGATTATCTTATAGTATCCGTTAGTGAGATAATTTGGCCGGTAAGAAGTTACTCTTCGCAATGCAACGGGATCTTCTGACTTGGGTATGAGAATAGTGTGGGAAGATGAGAAGGACGGGGGTAGTACTTTGAGCTGGAATGCTTCGTTATATACATCCGCTAAGGCTGGTGAGATCGCACCTTTGAAATATTTATAAAAGGCTGAGGTTAGACCATCAGGGCCAGGGGACTTCTTCGGATGCACACTTTCAATAGCACTTTTGACTTCCTCTTCCGAAATTGGTTCCTCCAATATTTCTTTCGTACTTTCATCTAGCCTTGGCATCAGCGACAAAAAGTCCTTTTTAAAACGATCAATGTCGACTGCGCAGTAAGTGAATAAACCACTGTAGTGCTCGAAAAAAGCACGTTTGATATCTTCTGCTGCGTCGCTAACTTTTCCGCAATATTCGGTTTCCGCTATCTGATTGCTGCGCGCATGCCACTTTTCTGAGCCTAACGCTCTTTTCGACGGTACTTCTCCCATTATCAGCCTTTCAGCCCTTGCCCGCACCAAAGCACCGCGGTATCTTTCGATATCGAACAGTTCTATTTTATGTTTCAGTGCGCGAATATCGTCCATGAACATGCCGGGCATCCTACATTCCTCACTGATCAATTTTTCTAAATTCCTGCGCATCTGTTTTTCTTCTGCTCCTTTTTCTCTGCATATAGCGCTCGCACGCTCTAAAGCCTTGATTTTAACCGCCTGCTTGAAGTTCTCCCATTTTTCACCAGATGTCCTGTTATCAACAGCATTCATTTCTTCAACTTGCTTCGTTACATCCGCTGTAAACATTTCGTCGCTTAGTAATTTCGAATTAAATTTCCATAGTTGCCACATGAAGCCCTTTTTCTTTTCTTTCGTGCTTGCTACTAAAAAGCTGACCAAACAGTGATCACTGAATGAAAGTGCGCTCACATGGTACTCCTTACAAAGGGGTATCAAATCAAGGCTCACATACACTCTGTCAAGACGGGCGTGGCTGGCTGCCTGAAAGTGGGTGTACTGCGTAGTCCTCCCACCACCGAGACATTCTGCCACGTCTTCCAAACCATCGTCCCTTATCATATTGCTTAGGGCAATGGTGCTTGCATCCTTGTACGGTCGGGCGCTAGTTTTATCACGGGCTGAAAGAACACAGTTAAAATCAGCGGCAATAATGAGGAGCCAATTACACTGGGTATACTGTTTTAGCTGATCGAAAAATCTGCGTCTTTCCACAGCGACAGTCGGCGCGTACAAACAAATAACACGCCATTCCAATGACGATAATAAAAAATCGCAGAGAATAAGCCGACCTGACGGGCACGACGTCGCAGCTTATACTTTTGCTCCCAGACTATGTCGGATGAACAAAGCGCACCCGGAAGAAGTTCCCACAGCATGGCTCACTATAACACAGTATCGAGCTAAGAATTGACGCACCATGCCCGCGGTTTCGTCATCGCCCTCAACTTTCGTCTCCTGTACTGCTAGAATGTCCAGGTCATGTTCGCTAACTAGTCGATAGAGTTGACTTTGCTTCCTCCTTGAGCCAAGCCCACGTACGTTTAAAGTGACCACACGAAATGACCTATCCATAGACATCATTGCGAGGCGGTGAAAACCCGGGGGCATGACGCTCACCTCACTACTGCGTTTTTCCTGG
The DNA here is from genome assembly GCF_023375885.2 of Dermacentor andersoni. Classification (NCBI taxonomy): domain Eukaryota; kingdom Metazoa; phylum Arthropoda; class Arachnida; order Ixodida; family Ixodidae; genus Dermacentor; species Dermacentor andersoni. The sequence goes on along the minus strand of NC_092817.1, from coordinate 180,314,065 downwards.
GTGCCTTGTCACGGTGCAGTCCTCAGGGAGGCAAAGGCGGCGTTTCCGCCGTCTTGCGCTCCGTCGAAGTGTTCGGCCGAAGCCGAAGGGAAAGACGCCGCACGGGAGTCGTTTTCGCAGGCGGCTCGTCCGTTGCGACGGCGCTGGGCCCCTTCTCCTTTTCGCCTGCTTTGTGGGGCCGCTTTGCGGTCGCACTGGCACAGTCGCTATCGATGACTGTTATCGGCACTTCCTCGGGAGTAGTCTCTACAGCTCCGCCGGAAAAAGTTTGGCCGGTACTACTTGGAGCAGCTTTCTTACTCCGGTCCTCCACGGCTTCATGCAGAAGCCCGGCTTCGGGCTTACCTGGAGCTTCAAGGAGGGCGTCCTGTTGAGTGTTCGGGGTACCCTCTTCTGTAGACGGGTTTCGGCACACTCCTGCTGTTTCCTCGGAGTCTGCCTCATCCATAAGGTGGTCCAATGCATCGTTTGCCTGGACTGATCCGGTCACGCTGGCGTACGTCTTTGGGCAATCCGCGTCCTCATGGCCGAAGCGGCGACAACGACTGCAGCGAGGCACTTTGCAGTCCCGACGTATGTGCCCGGTGCTCTTGCAGCGCAGACACAGCGGAGCGCGGCCTGGAACAACGACGAGAGTCAGCTCTCCGGCTTTCTTGAGCTGGTGTGGAAAGTCGTCGACTTTGACGTCGCCATGCAATTGCAGTCCAACTGAGCGAGTCGTCGAGGCCTTTTCAGTGACGCCTTGCACACGCCACTTCTCCCGCGTCACCTCCAACACTTTCCCGTAGGGTGTCAGGGCCACACGAATGTCTTCGTCGGTCACGCCGTGCAGCAACCAGTGTAGCTTTAAGCGAACCTCCCGGTTGTTTGGATCGATGAGCAAACATGGGCGATCCTTTACCTTCACGTTGACAGCGGTGAGCAATTTCTGAGCGGCGTCAGCACTCGTCATTGTTACAGCCCACACGTGGTTCATCTGATACGCCCCAGACGCCAAAACGTCGGGGAGCGCACCTAGATTGGCCAAAGTGTCCCGGTAGTCTTCGACACGGTAGGGCCGAGATCTTGGGTCGCCGTGCATGAAAACGGTGTTCGCGACGATGCGTCCGGATGTCAGATTGGGCAGAATAACCTGATAATCTTCTGCAGTAGAAGCAAAAAACCTGTTACCGCGGCCCGCCTGGGCCGCCGAAACCGCTCCATGGGAGGAAGCCATCCCGCGACCGTTTCGCTTGAAAGCCGGAAGTGGAATGCACCTGGCATGTGTCCTCGTTAGTTACTATTATTATACTAACGAGGACACATGCGAGGTGCCAGCTAAAGCAGTATATACACGATTTGAAAAAAAAAAAGAAGATATGCAAGAGCGTTCACGCAATCTTACCCACAATTGTAAAGAAATAGAGACAGCCACTAGGGTGCAGCGTCGAGTGCGGCGCCGCGTGCGCCTACAAACAAGAAGGAAAAAAGACACGCTCCCCGTCGGGGAATCGAACCCCGGTCCCCCGCGTGACAGGCGGGGATACTGGCCACTATACTAACGAGTTTTTTTTTTTCTTTATTACCGGTTTGGCACTTCCAAACATGAAACTCATAAATACAATTTTACAAGTACAATAAAAGACGCGTGAGCCTTTCATGGCTGGTGTGAAGCTAAAATGGCTTGAGAGAAGCCAGCTTATCAAGCAGAGGTATCCAATCCGTTGGGTTCCTCTGAATTTTGAGAACATCTTGTATGTACACACAGTTTTCACTGAAGTTTTGCATGGCCGATCTTGCGTTGACATCCGCATTTCTGACCGCTATCCTCGTTTTCCACACACTATGTAAACACAGTAACATGAACATGTCGCATGGCATTTCATCAGGATCTTCACATGGCAAGAATCGGATACCAAAGGGTGTTACAGGCAAATCTTTCTGAAGTGTCCATTTAAGGATGTCCCACAGGAAAACAGCATCGTGACAGTCCAAAAAGATGTGCTCTATCGTTTCCTCCTTTCTGCATATCAGGCAGTGTAATCCCCATGGGACAAAGATACCTTTGCCACGGTTTTACAGCGAGTGTACCCGTGTGTAGTTGGAAAAAGAATGACTTAGATGACGCTCTTACCTGCATTTTTCGAACTTTGTTTTAATACGTCTCGTTCTGGTCCTAGTTGATAGATGGAGCGGTACAACGGTATTGGTAAAAAAACATCAATTAGATCTTTGTACAATCGTTTACGTGCCACTGCGCTGAAATATTCTAAGGAAAACCGTGGCTTCAGTAACTGATATGCAGACACTATTTCGCGCCAAAAATTGCTCAGTGTTCCACGCGTATCTGCATTTGATGACACAATATAATCCGGGATATGATTACACAGCCTCATGTGTATAACAGTACGCAAGAAAACATCGCTTTGGTCTCTCAGAAAGAAAAACCTTGAAACTATTTGTTTCAAAAATAAATGACACAGACCAAGCCCTCCGTGTCGCACCGAAAGGAACAAGTTTGACCGACTGGTGCGTTCCCAGGTAGAATTCCATTTATATATAGGTGGCAAACACTCTGTGTAATTTTTGGACACAAGTTCTGCTCATACAGAACACTTGGAGTACATAAAACACTTTTGCAACAAAAAACACATTACAGACTGCGGCGCGGGAAAACATAGAAAAGTCATGCCCTCCCCATTTTTCAGACTGATCCTTGAGCCTTTCTGTCTCTCCTGCCCAGTATTCTGCAGTATTTCCATAATGCTGGAGAGGAACCCCCAAGTATCTAGCAGGAATACTTGTCCATCTCATGTTTGCATACGCCTCCGGCGTTTGCCCCCAATTTCCATGCCCAATTGCCAGAGATTTATCCCAGCTAATGGCACTTCCGGTCGCACTGCAGAATGATGTAGCTTCCTTAACAGCTTCTTTAATACTGTCCTTGTCTTTGCAGAATATGGCTATGTCATCCGCATATGCTAGTATCTTTACTTCAGTAGCATAAAAGGAATAACCATGCACCCTTGTATTTAAGCGAATTTTTAAACATAAGGGTTCCAAATAAAGTGCAAAAAGAAGAGACGAACACGCACACCCTTGTTTTATTCCTGACAGTACTGGAATGTTTTCACTTAAGGTATTGTTGATTATAAGGTTTACTGCACACCCTTCATACACCATCTTGATGCCTTCAGTGATAACACTACCTACATTACAATGTTATAATAATAACTGTAATATGTCATGATTAACTCTATCAAATGCTTTCTGAAGATCCAGTTGTATCATAGCTATGTTGTCGTGAGTCATGTCACAGCTTTCTAGGATAGTTCTAGCGGTGTGTATGTTTGTGTAAATTGTTCTGCCTTTGATGCCACATGTGTGGTGAGGTAATACGAGGTGTGTGATAACGCTCTGCAATCTCTTGGCTAGCACCTTCGTAAATATTTTGTAGTCTACATTCGTGAGACTTATAGGTCAATAGGCCTCAACAGCCAAAAATTTCCTGGGATCACCGATTTTGGAATAAGTACTACATGGCATTTCATAAACGATAAAGGTGTTCTTTTTTGATCGTAGCACTCATTTATTACGCGATGTAACGCTCGTGCCAGTTCTTCCTTGAAGCATTTGTAAATGGCAGCCCCTAGTCCCTCAGGCCCAGGTGCTTTGCCGGTGCTTAGTTCATCAATGGCCTGTTTTACTGCATGCACACTAATTGGTAATTCAAGCGTTTGTCTTACTTCATCGCCTAGCCTTGGCATGAGCGACAGAAATTCGTTTCGAAAGGCTTCTGTATCTTTTATTTTTTGGCTTAGCAGTTTTTGATAGCATTCAACAAAGGCTTTCTCTATCGATTCCTTGTCACGTGTCACTTCGTTTTTATATCTTATTTCTTGTATATCTTTTTTTACTGCTTGCCTTTTTTCTTCACCGAGTGCCCGCTTAGTAGGCGTTTCCCCTAGCCATAGTCTTTCAGCCCGCGCTCTGACGATCGCTCCACGATATTTCTTTGCATCTATCACTTCGAGTTTACTTTTAAGGTCACGTAGTTCCTTGCTAAAGTGTCCAGGGTTAGCACTGTCAACCGCAATCATATAATCTAACGTGCTCCTAAGTTCTTTCTCTTGCTGTTTTTCAATGCTGCGCCGCACGCAAGCTCGTTCAATCGCCGCAATCTTTACTTCATTCTTAAATTGCTCCCAAAGCGCTGTGAAATTGGAAGAGTCAACCGAACGCATTTCACCTATCTTTTTCTTTACTTTTTTAACAAAAGTTTCATCATCCAACAGTGTATCGTTTAATTTCCACAAGTTCCAACTGAACTTGGCCACTTTTGTCTTGGTTCCTAGTGTCACTATCACCAAGCAGTGATCACTAAATGTGACGTTCTTTACTTTGTATGTAGTATTGTGTGGTATCACAACTGCCGGAACATATATGCGATCTAGTCTAGCATGACTTACACCTTGGTAGTGCGTATACTGTACGTGCGTTCGCGCAATCTTGCCCTCAAGTGGGAAAAAATAGAGACAGCTACTGGGGGGGGGAGTGTCGACTGCGCCGCTGCGTGCGCCTACAAACAAGAAGGAAAAAAGAAAGATTCTCCGACGGGGAATCGAACCCCGGTCTCCCGCGTGACAGGCAGGGATACTTGCCACTATACTAACGAGGAGACATGCGAGGTGCCAGCTAAAGCAGTATATACACGATCTGAAAAAAAAAAAAAACACGAAAGCAAAGAAGAAGACTGGATGGACGCCCTGCGAAGCGACGACCACCAGACCCAGCTTCGGGCCGTCCAGAGGGCTCACGAAAGGGCGGAGGCTCACGGGCTTCCCGTCCCAACGTGGGTGCGGCCCGCGACCCCTGCCGACCACTAAACCAAGAGTGGGTGGGAAGGGGTTCCTCAGGACCCAATAAAGTTCTTTCCTCCTCCTCCTCCTCCTCCGTTCGCGCAATCTTGCCCTCAAGTGGGAAAAAATAGAGACACCTACTGGGGGGAGTGTCGACTGCGCCGCTGCGTGCGCCTACAAACAAGAAGGAAAAAAGAAAGATTCTCCGTCGGGGAATCGAACCCCGGTCTCCCGCGTGACAGGCAGGGATACTTGCCACTATACTAACGAGGAGACATGCGAGGTGCCAGCTAAAGCAGTATATACACGATCTGAAAAAAAAAAAAAACGCGAACGCGTTCGCGCAATCTTGCCCTCAAGTGGGAAAAAATAGAGACAGCTACTGGGGGGGGAGTGTCGACTGCGCCGCCGCGTGCGCCTACAAACAAGAAGGAAAAAAGAAACACTCCCCGTCGGGGAATCGAACCCCGGTCTCCCGCGTGACAGGAGGGGATACTGGCCACTATACTAACGAGGAGACATGCGAGGTGCCAGCTAAAGCAGTATATACAGGATTTGAAAAAAAAAAAAAACGCAAAAGCGTTCGCGCAATCTTGCCCTCAAGTGTGAAAAAATAGAGACAGCTACTGGGGGGGAGTGTCGACTGCACCGCTGCGTGCGCCTACAAACAAGAAGGAAAAAAGAAAGACTCCCCGTCGGGGAATCGAACCCCGGTCTCCCGCGTGACAGGCAGAGATACTGGCCACTATACTAACGAGGAGACATGCAAGTTGCCAGCTAAAGCAGTATATACACGATTTGAAAAAAAAAACGCGAAAGCGTTCGCGCAATCTTGCCCTCAAGTGGGAAAAAATAGAGCCAGCTACTGGGGGGTAGTGTCGACTGCGCCGCCGCGTGCGCCTACAAACAAGAAGGAAAAAAGAAAGACTCCCCGTCGGGGAATCGAACCCCGGTCTCCCACGTGACAGGCGGGGATACTGGCCACTATACTAAAGAGGATTTTTTTTCTTTATTGCCGGATAATCAAAGATGCAGTGCATTCACCATACTAAGGTAAGAACAAAACAAAGTGTTACATAGTCATTACATATACTTCTCGAAATGCACATGTTAAAACGTTTTAAGGTCACCAGTGTATCCAGTACAGGTAACCATTCTGGTGGTTCAGCCTGAGATTTATACACGTTTCTTATTTGAGAAACACTTTCAATAAAATATTGTCTGGCTGGTTTGGCGTCCACATCAGCATTTCTTACGGCCATTCGCGTTTTCCATATGCTGTGTAGGCTCAGCGTCATGATCATGTCATAGGGCACGTCGTTTTCTTTTTCAACTGGGAGAAAGCGGATACCGTAGGGTGATATAGGGAGCTCTTTTTTCAGCGTTCTTTGCAAGACATCCCAGTGGAATATTGCATCCCTGCAGTCTAAGAAAATGTGTTCTATTGTCTCAGGCTTTGAACAAATGAGACGATTAACTGACCACGGTACGAACAGTCCTCTCTCTTGCAACCATGGTTTAACTGGCAAGGTAACTGGCAAGGCAAGGCTACCGCGGCTACTCCGACACCGAAGCCACTGGAGACGGAGAGCTCGAGGGTGCCGCCATGCAGCATGAGCAACCAGGTACGTCAAACACATACGATACCGCCGAGCAATGGCAGATTTATACTTCAAAACGCCAGAAAAAACAGCAGAGGAGCGGATCGCGGAACGCTGCCATTTTGAACTCGAACGAGACCCGGAGCGGGGAGAACAATAGCAAGATGGCGCCGGCCGCCTCGGCAGCAGGTGGTGTGAGCGGAACGACAGCTGGCGCGCCAGCTGCGCACAAAGAACAACGACAGCCGCGACAAAGGCTGCCACCGCTCCCAAAGGGCGACGCCAAAATTATTATCAGACCAAAGAATGGCCTACCAATCAAAGCACTGAAGGCGATAGAAATCGTGCAAGCCATCATCGAGGCATGCAACAACAAATTCAAGGATGAAGACTTCATAGTCAGACTAAGGACAGGATCGAACATCATCATAGCAAGTACTTCGAACGAGGAAGTAGCGAAGATGATGCTCGGAATAACCAACCTACGAGTCAGAGGCTAAGCCTACGAGGTCAACAGATACGTGGCAATGCCGGAGGACGTCAAGCGAGCCGTAATACACGGAGTCCCCGCGGGAACGCCGACGGAAATGCTCAAGGCGAAGATACGAGTCCGCACCCAAGGGGTTGTGGTGCTCACCGCAAGAATGCTAGGAAAATCGGAGACGGCGGTCATCACCTTTGACGCCTCCATCATACCCAAATACGTGATCTTTGCGGGCGCAGAGTTTAGATGCTACCCATACCGGCCGACGAGGCAGGTGTGCTACATTTGCTGCCAGCAGGGCCACCGCTCCGACGTCTGCCCGACGCCAAACGCCAGGGCGTGCAGGCAATGTGGAATGCAGAATCCGCCGGAAAATCACCAATGCCAAACCAAGTGCCTGATATTTGGAGGCGACCACGCCACCGGATCCAGGGACTGCAAGGATCGCCTGAAGAAAGCCAGAGAACTGCGAGGTCGACAGCACCAGTCGCAGCAGCAGCAGCGCAGCAGCAGGGAGAAAGAACGAAGGCAACGCCATCCGAGATGGTTCAGCTCGGAGGGCGAGCGGAGCCGATCCCGGAGCCGGTCACGGAACGGGTCACGGAACGGGTCACGGAGCCAGTCGCGGAGCCGTTCACGGAGCCGGTCCCGGTCCTTCCCACCCCTGCCGCCCCCGGCCATCGAGGGCCAGCAGCAGCAGCAGAAAAAGAAGCCCAAGGGTGGCACGAAGGTGAGCTGGGAAGCAGGCCCCCCCAAACCTTTGTTTCCGCGCTCGGGTAATAACCAGAACATTAGAGAGAAACAGCTAGAGGAAGAAAACAGGGCACTCAGGCGAGAGCTAGAAATTAGCCGTAGAGCGCGCGAAGAACAGGACACAAAAATCAATAGACTAATGCAGGAAGTACAGGACCTCAGGTCAGGTAGCGCTCCCAGGCCGCCATCAACACCCCCGCAAAGTCAACCTACCGAAATGACTCAGGGCAACCTCACCAAGTTTATAGCAGAAATACAGCAAGCTATGCAAAGAATGGAACAGCAGATAACCATGCAGGGAACAGAAATCCGCACCCTACGAAAACAGAAAATTACCGAAGGTGTCAAAGACAAGTTCAACCAGAGACGCCCGGCGTTAGAAAACTACAGTACTAGAGACGACGACCCCGAAATTTAAACATGGACAGTACAGCCAAAAGAACTAAAAAAGAAGAAAAACTAGAAATATGGCATTGGAACTGCAGAGGATATAGAAGAAAACAAGCATTACTACAACAGTACATCAGCACACAACTAACTCCACCCGACGTAATAGCTCTACAAGAAACAGGGATTACCCCAACACTACAGGGCTACACGTGCTACGAGAATCCGGAGGAAGGGAGAAGAACGGCAATCCTAGTCAACAAAACTCTCATCGCCATAAGCCATGACAGGATAGCCGACACAGACGTAGAGCACGTAATAGTCGAGATCATACCAAAAAAGGAAAGGAAGGGAGGAAGCATATTCATCGTAAATATGTACAGCCCCCCGAGACAAAGCAGGGCGAAATTCGACGCGCTGTTCAAAGGAGCAGACAAGCTGGCTAAAGGAAATGCACTAGTCATACTGGGAGATTTCAACGCCAGAGAGGAGAGCTGGGGATACACGAGAACGGATCAAAAGGGAAGAGCGGTAACCGAGGCAGCTGACAATATCGAGTGTGAACTCATCACGGAAGCCGATACCCCTACGAGAATCGGGAACAGCGTGAACAAGGACACCTGCCCCGATCTGACGTTCGTCAAAAGAACAAGGCAAGCGGAGTGGGACAACCTAATGGAAAACCTAGGTAGCGACCACTATATCCTAAAGACGCAAATCACAATAGCAGACAAAATTAGACGACAGATAGGGAAAGCAAACATAACGGACTGGAAAGCGTTCAGAGAAGCATGTGGCGATACAATAAACAGCATCGAATTTATAACAGACTGGGGGAACATGCTCAAAGAAACATAACTCAAATTCACCAAAGAAATTGAGCGTACGCCGCAGACGCCGGACGTGAACTCTAGACTTCTCAGACTATGGGAAGCCAGAAGGGGGCTCACAAAAAGGTGGAAAAGACAGAAATACAACAGAAAGCTCAAGGTAAAGATCGCGGAAATCACGAAAAAGGCAGAAGAGTACGCGGCGCAGCTATCGAAGCAAAATTGGCAACAATTTAGTGACTCTCTAAACGGAACCTTGAGCACTTCAAAAACATGGCGCATACTCAAGGCACTCCTAGATCCGGCAAAATCAAAGACCGAAAACAACAAATTCATATACCGACTGGTGCACCAGTACGAGGGAACAGACTCGGAACTATTGGACAAAGTACGCAAAAAGTGCTACGGCGACGCCGACCCAGCAGCCCACACAGAGCGCTACAAAGGAGAAGAAAATGGAAGGCTGGATAGACCCATCACCCGGGAAGAGGTGTACGAGGCGATAAGAAGCGCAACAAAGAACACAGCCGCAGGTGCGGACAAGATCAAAAACGCGCTCATCCGCAACCTCGGAGACGAGCTAGTCGCAAAGCTAACCGAATACCTCAATGGACACTGGCAAGCGGGAACAGTACCAGAAGAATGAAAGCACGCTGAAGTCATCATGATCCCGAAACAAGGCAAGAAACTTGAAGTGGAAAACCTCAGACCAATCTCCCTTACATCATGCCTAGGCAAGATCTATGAGAGAGTGGTTATGAGGAGGCTACAAAATCATATGGAAGAAAACGAGCTGCACCCCCACAGCATGTTTGGTTTCAGAGCCAGGCTCTCGACCCAAGATGTAGTCCTACAAATCAGAGAAGAGGTACTGAGCAATATCCCGCTCAACGGAGAGCACATCATCATGGCACTGGACGTCAAAGGCGCCTTTGACAACGTAAGCCACGTAGCCATCCTGACAGGACTAGACAACCTAAATTGCGGCATGAAAATACACAGCTACGTCAAGGCATTTTTCTCCAACAGAACAGCAACAATCGGCCTGGGCGAGCTGAGATCCGAAAAGTTCAACACCCCAAACAAAGGCACACCGCAGGGACCGGTCATCTCACCCATCCTGTTCAATGTTGCCATGATTGGACTGGCCCAACAGCTAGACCAAATCGACGGCGTACGCCACGCCATGTAAGCCGACGATATCACTGTATGGGTCACCAAAGGCTCGCTCAGGGAAAAGGAAGACATATTACAAGAAGCTGCGACATGCGTAGAGGAACATGTCAAGGCAAGAGGTCTACACTGTAAACGGAAATGAGCCGAAAAAGGCATTTTAAGGGATGTGACCTCCCTTGAGACTACGTGCCTGAAAACCGTGCTCCCTTAGAGTGGTGTAGAAATGCTCAGCGTCCTCCATTTCTCTCCCTCGCAAAATGCGGATGAAAGAAGGAGACAGAACCTCAATTCTACATCCTTTTTAAGAGGGAGTTTAGAAGATACAGGCCTCCCTTTAGCGTAAACGGAGTTCTGTTTCTTATTTTATGCGTTATTTTCTTTTCTTTTACACATCTGTGAGAAGGAAACTAGAAAGGAGAGATATATTGTCCAAGTGGTTCTTCTTCTTTTTTTTTCTTTCTGCAAATTTATACATTTCCGGAGTGCAAGCCAACTTATTTAGGGCGATATAATAGACGCTTTGTTCGTCTCGTCGACCACAATGTCCTGTCGCGCTGCCAGAACCCCCGGTCGGCATCTGACGAGCTGTCTTCGGAAGCGAGACCATGCAAAACTTCGACGGCTTAGGCCGCAGAATGTCCTCGCTTCTGTTCGTCTTCCCATCAACTAAAAGTGAAACTGAAGGCAAAGCTCGCAAAGCGCCACTGTCGTCGGCGCCGGTGACGGCACCTGTTTTGCTCATCGTAGTTCTGCGTGTGTGTCTATATGCGTGCTTACGAGGTAATTTTGGCGGCCGTCGGAGAGTGTTTCGTGTAGTGTGGAACCTCACAAGAAAGCTACCTGCCCCACTGCGCAGCACGGCGGTGATCGGCCACTGCGTAGTCATCGCTTTGACGTGATCTGTGTACTACAATACACTTTCGTGGTTCGCGCGGCCGTGCTCGGGTATTCCCTCCTGCGCCACGATATGACAGCGGCTAGATAAACCTCACCCACAGTCCTCACAAAATCGGACCGCGTACGGTGTCGACTGCTTTTGGAAACGGCGCGTTTCGGATTACCGCTTGCCCAGTTGCCTCATGTTTGACGCGGCCTTTTCAAGCTGCCGTGGTGAGTACGGCGCGGAAGCATTGCGCTATGCGCATAATGCTCACACCTTTTATGTCGCGGTGTTGAGACTTACCGGTCCTCTCAATAAAACTCAAGAAGACAGTGCCGCACAAAAAAGAGACGTTTCAACTTTTTTCTTTCTCTTTTTCAATTTAATTGTCGTGTTTTACGTGTCAGAACCATGATCTGTTCCTGTGACCTCGTGCTTAATACTAAGCACAACTCCAAGGACGCTTATAACAACCACGGCGGGTCAAAGAGTATTGGAGTTTCGTCATCAGGTGTGTTTGATAACCACTTCGCCTTAAGTGTCGATATAGGTTGTGACTGCCCACTTGAAAAACACAACAGGAAATTTTAGTCTGTCGTTCTGTTGTCCGTAGTGTGACGTCCTGTAGTTCTTGATCAATATTCAATTAAAAATTGACAGAGACCTCTTCAAGGCTATGTAAATTTGTTTGTAGAAAAAAGAAAAAAAAAAAAAGGAAAAAAAAAATCTCCCTGCAGGGGATTTGAACTCCGGACTGAGGCATCCCGAGCCCAGCATCTTACCACTACGCCACGACGAATATGCCCCTTCGTGCATATTTCAGCTATACAAACACTTTGCGTTTATGTTTATAATTGCATTTTAAGAGTCAACAGGCGCTTTCATTCCACCGCGTCAACTGCCGCATCTCTAGAAAAGTAAAAGTGTTCTTACCATCGACAGGTACATTGTGTAGTGCTAGAACCTCGATTTTGCTGTAGGATATCCATATTAAATAAGAAATACAGAAATAGACAACGGTGACCGGGGACACTGTTAGGTTGTTACTGCTAATTTCGACAGTTGTCTCTCGCTCTGCACTTTTGAGCGCGCATATAATTCTGTGTTCAATGCAAGATAGCTACATAAACATTCGTGGATGATTGTTCATTCTGACAGCATACTGGCATCTCTCGGCAGCGCTGTACCAGAATAATGAGACCCGAGCGAGACAGCTTTTCACGCAACTTTGTGGAACAACCCAAAACTTCTTTTTCGCTTTGTAAAAGCTTATGCAATATTTCTGGGAAGTTAACTGTGTCAGTGTAACGGCACATGTAAGTCCACAGGCCTGTGTGCCACGTCTTACCAAATAACACAAAACGGATACGCAGCCATTCCCGCAGATGATATGATTTTCATCAGCGGCCGATTTTGAGGAGGCCGTTAGGGCATTTATGGTGCTTCGTCGTCACGGCACAATTATAACAATTGGCCACTTCGACTTTAATACCGGTGTCTGTGCTATCAGCATTGCCGGCTTCAGAGAAGCACGATTGAATACCGCGCAAGAGAAAAGTACAGGGTACACCACCGATGCGAAATTTACATACAATTTTAAAGCGTCGCGACTGAAAGCGCTTCTGTCGCGGCGTCAGAAATTATGTCGCTGCGACAGAAAGTGGCACATTTCTAACGCCACGACCGAAAATGTGTAGTCCCGACAGAGAGTTCCTGTTGCGACGTCAGAATCGCTGTTGCGATAGAAAGTTGCTGTTGCGACTTCAGAACTCTTGGTCTTCACGACAGGATGATTCTGTTGGGACATCATAATTTCTGTCATAATGTCAGAAATGTCTGTCGCAACTACAGAAACATCAGGAACTTCTGTCGTAGAACAGAAATTTCCGTAGTTGCGACAGGAACTCCTGTTGTCTTTTTCAACTGGGAGCGATTTGCGTCACAGCAACATTATTTTTAAGGCGGCAAATTACTGTTATGCAGCATGAACAATGCGAACAGCCAGCCTGTTTCTGTGTTAAATGGAGGCACGCGGTGTGTGCACACAATTACGTTCATTTTGTCAGTTTTGTGAAATAAGCTTCAAGCTGCATGCATTTTCACTGGGAAATCTGTACCAGCACTTCCTTGTATCAAGTTGTCTATGCACAAAGGTTTGTGCATTAGAAATCACAGTTTCAGGCAGTTACAGCCTACAATTTCTTTTTTTTTTTTTGTATACAGACACTAACTGTGTTTTCATAGTCATGTATTGCACGTTTGACCAGTGCTGAAAAGGACAAATGGAATAAATTTAAATAGGCCTGCGAATTTGTTTGCTTGGTCAGGCTTTGATGTATTTTAGTAACGTGTTCATGTGCAGATGTCGTGTGAATGCATACTTGGACTTTAGTTACGTTTCACTGCATCAAAAGAAACCACCCAGCCAATCTCAATTTCCTTCCTTGTTTCTTGCCCTTGGTGTCCACATACCTGAATGTATTCTGAGTTTTTGTACCAAGACAACAGCAGGGCATCACACATGCTAGAAACATTAAGACAAAGAACAAGGAATGTGGCACAAATGATCCACAGAGTCACAAAACAACAAAGAGGCTTCAAAGAAGCGGAGGCAGTCAGACTTGTGCAAGCATTAATTATTAGCAGGGTGACCTATAGCCTCCCCTTTCAAAAACTAAATAAGGCTGAAATGTCTAAAGTGAGCTCCATCATCAGGGCAGCTAGGGCTCCCAAAAACACATGTGCCAAAAAGCTGGAGGCTCTTGGTATTCACAACACATATGAAGAACATGACACGGCATGTGGTCATGCCTCAGAGAGAACATCTGAATTCTACAAAACAAGGAAAGGCTCTGTTACAAAAGGCAGGATATCCCCTGATAGCGCAGTATGGCTGAGAAAAAACAGTTTTGCTACCCAGACAAACAAGAGAGGAAATTCTAGTTTCACGAATCCCAAAGAATATGAGCACGGAACACCACCAAAGCAGAAGAAAAGCGCAATCAAAGGCTTTACAAAAGAAATGTGAAAGAAATCCAGACGTGTACTACACAGATGCATGTAGAGTGGCAACAGACAAATTCAAAATAGTGGCCTTCAATTGGCCCACAGGGATAACAACTTCCATTCGGAACCCTTTAACCTGCACCGTGGAGGCAGCAGCCATAGCGCTGGCCTTTCGAGATGCAGAAGCAAAAGAAACAATCTGCATTGGCCATGATGGACTCTAAGGCAGCATGCTGTTCGTGCATGACGGGTACCGTCCCATACAAAATTCACAGAATTGCACCAGGTGGTAATTTGGTGCCCGGCGCACTCTGGACTCGAGGAAAATGAGAGGGTGGACCGAACTGCTCGAGCAAAAAGCATCCGAGCACTAGTCAGTCCTTTCAAGGAACTCCCATTGACCCACACGACACTTCGAAAACCAGGAAAAGGAAAGACAAAAATACAGCCGCCCGCACTCCAACCTTATGAAAGAACAGGCCAGGGATTCGCGCTGTGCACAGACTAACACATATTTACACCTACAAATACTCACTAAGGTACACCCTGCATTCTATGAAAGTATGTGTTCTTGGTGCGAGGAGCTGCCAACTCTTGCCCACGTAACATGAACGTATAAACTACAGCCTCCAAATTCCAATTCGCCCCTTATGGCGTAAGTGCCAAGTAACAGGCACTGGGATGTTTGGCTTGCTAGTGAAGATGTAGAGAGCCAGAGAGCTCTTCTCGATCAAGCCCAGCAAACCACAGAGATCAGTGGAGCCCTGGACTGAGGGACGCACCGACCGCCCAAACCACTAAGAGAAATAAACTTTACACTACTATTACTTGCCCTTAGTGCTATCAGCCATCAAGTTTACCTACAACTACAAATGAGCCACATGTCACTTGATTCACTCAGATTCCATTTCACTCTTTGTAGGAGGCCATGCATGACTGATTGCGTATGTGCAGCATTTTGTTGCCACAGAGGGGTATGTAATATGGAAACCAACATAAACATTAGTACACTCTGTAGTAACTTGTTCTGAATTGAACTTTTAAAAATAAAGAGCAATTTCAATAAATGACAACATGTGTTTTTTTTTTTTTAACTGGGTGAGTAGTGTGCTACCGTCTGGGATTTTTTTTATTCCACGTGGTAGAGGTGTGTGGCTGTCACTGTACTGCTTTCAAGCTTCTGCATCAAGTGTGCTTGTGGCACCTGGGACTAATTCTCAAAGCAAATATGCTTCAGGTAATTGTGAATTCTCGTCAAACATGACATGCATATTGCTGTATTTGTCTTGGAAAATTTATTCAGAAAAGCAGCTTTTATAGCTTCAGTAAATTATTCATTGTGGCCAATTCAGGTGACCCTTTCCGAGATTGACCATTAATTTTACAGCAGTGGCTTTCTATCATTCAAGTATTCAGTGTGTATACTGCTTCTTTTCAGATATGTTAACATCATACAAGTCTGCATTCCTAAGAACATAAACAGCCAGAGGCCACATTGCAAAGACAGGGATCTGAGTATCAAGAAAAGAAATCAGTAATAAAGGTAGCAAGAAGTACTCACAAGCAAATGTTTGTTGTCAGAGGGATGCAAGAATAATACAGCCCATCCAGGGGGTGCGCGAAAGCCAGATAATGGCCACAAAAAACAAAGCCTACTCATATGTCACAGCCATTTTAATCAATATTGACATTTAACTCCAGGGTATGCATATTGAAGCCTTGCTAATTATGTAAATTTACTAGCACTACCGTCCAGTACTGCTGTGCTCCTGAATGGTGGCTCACATTTGCAGGCAGCAATAGGTGCAGCGACATCCATCATTCGTGCATCACTCATTTTGGACAATACACACCTTGTTGCAAGGAAAAGTAGCCACAATATAGCTTTGTAACAATTATTGGCAATTAGTTTGAGAAAGGCGTTTCCAACCACACCAGGCTAGACCGGCATTGCTTTGCAGCATGCTCTACACCGGGAACGTAACTCCTTGCCCCCGAACCCAACATGTCTGTTTACCTGGCATAGGACAATGTGCAGACAATGCTCACCCCCCCCCCCCCCCCAACACATGCACCAATATATTCCTGGCTACCGGCACTGGTCCTTGTTACAAGAAATAGAAGTACGGATCCTTGGTCTCGATGTTCGCCAATCCGGAACAAGATCAAATTGGCTAGGCAAAATAAAGAAGACACCAATGTCAACCTTCCACCTGATATGAAGGATTGCATCTAAATGTGGAGAAGATTGTACCGAAATAGCCAGTAATGCTGTTTGGTCTGTACTCCCGCCACATATTATTTATCAGGCTCAGTTTTACTGGCCCTCACTGAAGCATAGGGACCAGATTGACATCATTATTCAGAACGTGATGAGGGCAATAGCTGCTCTCCCTCTGTTCGCTCAAGAACATGCCCAGGTGAACACCACGGCAGCATTGCTAATTCAATGTGAATGAGCATTTGAATTAAAGAGGTTGCATGTTGCAGTCACTTCTGATTGCTTGGGTGCAAGAACAGACTTAAGGCCATGGCACGGCTGTACACTGATGTTCCTTTGGACCAATGTATTTTGTACAGACGCTGCTATTACAAGAGATGGAAGCATAGTATCAGTCAGCCTTAAGTACTTCCCTCTTTATAAAAATAAGGAATCTACAATGGATGTCTGCAACTCTACTTGAGCTTCATACCATACATGACAAGAGTCTGCAGAACGGGGCTGGTACACGGTAAAGTCACACATGACACCAATGAGGCAGCCTCATTTTTATCAAACTTCACCCAAATACAGACACACCAATTCCTTGAGTGCCATTTAGCAGCTGAAGCAAGACAGTAAAGCCACATAGCTTTGTCAGAAGATACACAAGCTTCACAACTACTCACTTTTAATGCTTGCTTACACTAGGTACAGGGACACATCTCTGGCCTTTTCAATGCCATGGCAGATAACAAAGAACACAACAACATCAAGAACATGTATCTACCCGCACCTCTTGTGCCAGGCTCACTTACCGTCTTTCTACCCTGAAAAGTTTGCTCTGATGCGACACATGCTTTTACGCTCAAGTTCGACAGCCATTGCTGCATCAATTTTGCAAGCACTGTCAAGGACGCAGTATTCTTAACTGCAATTTATTATCAGGAAACACGTAAATTTTAATAATGTGAGCACAGGCATCTTGACTCACTTATTATGAATGGAAAGAAATGTCACTGCTGCCTGAATGAAAAGAGTAATCTTCTGCAGTTGTAGAGAGTCAGTGTAGCTTCATGCAATACTGTTTCACAGCAAGTTTGTACAAAGTATCATTACAGGCAGGGAATTATAGGCCTAATTGTGCTTTTCACTTGCTCTGAATGTGACCTTAAACAAAGCATTGTGTGTAAAAAGGGCAAATGTTCTTTGATATGAAGCATCTATCAGGGAGTAGCATTTTGCCTTTTGAGACTTTTTAGCATCCATGGGGGAGAGATTAAATTGCCAGTGTATCTCTATAAGGCATGCCTCTAAAGATGCACATGGCGTTTAGGAAGGTAAATTTTTTTGAACCAGGGAGGGACGTACGGAAATAACTTTAATGAGAAAAGGATCTGCAAGGTTTCCAGCCCAGGCTCAGGCCACCCGGGCATTATGTGCGGTGAGGCATAGCCTTTCCACTGCTGCCCGGGCCCACTGGATAGCCCATAGTTGGTCGTGTAGTTCCGAGCTAGTCAGAGCGCTTAGCTATCGCTCCTCGAGAAGGTCCTGTTCTATCTTGTCCTCTAGATATATCGATCTGATCTGTGTGCACTTCCATGAGATCTGTGCATTGTATGCGGGTTCTTGCTTGCAGAGCTTGCAGCTCGCGTCTGGGTATTGTGTTGAATTTACTCTGTCTAAATGTACTGGGTTTCGGAATATTCTGGTTTGCAACCTCCTCCAATCTGTTTCTTGAAACCTGTCGAGTTGTTTGCGGGGTTGTGGGTATGTTTCTCCTCGTTTCGTATAGTGTGTCAGTATGTCGTGGTACGTGACCAGTCTGTGCCTGTTGTCTCGTATCGCTACTTCGTTGTCGTTGCCTCCCCGCTGTCCTTCCCCTTTCCCCGGGGGTTGCGGGGTGTTGTGCCGTCACTGTCCGAGACGCGGTGGATTAGTTCTCGCGCGGCTCGGTCGGCCTTCTCATTGAGGTTGGGAGGGCCATTCATGGTTACTTCTTCCATATGTACTGGGATCCATTTGAGGTATTTGGGTCATGTCAGAGAAACACAAATGTATTGTTCCAAAATGGTACAGTGTTACTCCGCTGCTAGAAAGGTGATTTAGAAGAGCTCTCTAACTCCGTTGACTAAATTTTCAGAGGTCATTGCAATGGGTGATTCCCCTGTTACTCTGGTATTGCTAGTCTGGTGCTTACTGTCAGTGATATACACAGCATGCCAGTCTTGGAGCTCAACTTTCAAGAGCCAATTAAGAGGCATGTCATGGGTGATTTAATAAGCTTATTAGGCTTCTTTTTAAATAAACAATTAATTTATTCTTTATTTTTGCTGTCATTTTGATGGCCTGTCTATGCTTTTTGTTTTCAAAGGCCATATTATTTTCATAATTATGGCCTTCAATGTTTAATTGTAATATCCCTTATAATCCACAGTGATTACTCGTAAAAGAGAAATCAATATAGAACAAACAGTAGATGTGGGTAAATGTATGTGCATTGACTTGAACAGTCACCTGCAGAAGTTTAAAGTCAGGTTGCTCAATGGATTGAATAATCTCAGTTGGAAAGCAGCACTAAGTGTGTTCATATGCCCCTCACTCATCCAGTATACGTAAATGTAACCAAATGTAGTATATGTAACCAACACACTCTCAGACTTTAGCGCAATAAGTTAATATGTTGTGTTATGCTGTTGAGTTGAGACTGTGAATGGAACGATTATTAAAATGAGCAAGCTAGAGACAACTATTGCAGTGTTTATAATTTGTGGTAATTGCAGCATGATGTTGCAAAAGAACATAAATAATGCTCCTCTCAATGTTTCTATCTATGCCTTTCGTTCATCTCTTAGTCTCTCTGAAATTAAGCAGCAGAGCATGGCACAAGCACTGCTGCTTACGTTTATAATGGAGTCATCAGTGGGTTTCAGACAGAGGCAACTCCTGTCCCTTATGCACATATGTTTTGGTATTTTCAAGACTGTTCCTGTCATACCAAAGCCAAGGCTCACTGGCCCCTCATGGTATTGAAGCTTGCTCACCAATTACTCAGAGTGGATGATACATTTTCTGGATTTTGTCAGGTGCCATCTGTCTTGCCCTAATCATGGTATGAAAGGTAGGTCCTGCTGGTCCAATGCAGCTATCTTAATAAAAAAATATTATAATTTGCATGTTTCTTCTCTTGGCCACCGAAGTGCATCATCCAAACCAAACACAAACACTTTTTTTCCTAGGCGCACTCTTGAAAACAAAGGCTTGCAGCCACATGCAGAAGAAAGTACAAAACAAATTATGCAAATTAATGCTCTGCAGTGTGCAGATTATGCAATGTGTACAGTAACTAAGGCTGCACCTCTAATGCATTAACTGTATTCAAGATTATGAAAGCTTTTTGCTAATTAAGCCATGTTCTAAAATTGGATTGCATACCCTAGCTGCATATGTGACTAAAAATGTGGTAGCTCAGTTGAAAAAGCTACAAGTGGCATTCCTGTGGGGTATGTTTGTTCACTTGAAAAGCCCATTTTACTCAGTTGGTCATATGACAAGAAATTTTGTTGTTGTGTTCTTAATACTTCATTCCTACATTGCATATTACACTACACCCTAAATGTCCACACAGCCCACATATATCATCATTAAATTAATAAAATGTGAATACCATGTGCACATTTGTAATGTTCCTCTTCAGGCGAATATGTACGGTACTGTACCTATATGCCGCCCTCATCATTCGTCTACACGCTAATAGGAAGTTCGTTTACATAGTTGTGTGCGAGAAAAATACTAAACAGCACTTCATCGGCATGTCGTCGGCGAGCATATCTCATGAGAGCCTCTCAACTGTACGTGCCAATTCGACCGAGTCATACATACATACATACGGTGCGATTCGGCAAACATGAACCTATCTCCAGGGCCAGTATGTCAATGGATTCCTTTCTCGGGGTTATCGTTATTATTATTACCTACCGTCCATATAAACGACCTATCGGTGATAGTGTACGCGCAGCACGGCAAGGAAAGGCCCTAGCGAGTACGGCACCTCGATCCGGCCTGCCTGCTCTATCATAACATAGCATAACCGTCAAAATAAAGTGATCGCAATCGCACCTATTGTGTAACACAATAAGAAAAAAAGGCTAATGCCAACAGAGCTGTGATACGGAAGCGATCGACGTTTCACGTACCGTCAACACGCTAACTTAATTGTTGACAAAACACGATTTTACTACTAGCGCTGGCCAGACAGAAAGCGTTGTCGGCCGCATATGCCAAACTCGGTCCAAGGATGCTCGGGGCGGCCAAGCAATTGCTGACTCGGGCCCGGGCCGGGCTTGGACCTAGGAGCGTCTGGCCGGGGAACATTCATTGGCAACAGACGGGAAGTCAGCGAGTCGTGGAAAGTTCTTGCGCGAGCGAAACGCAAGCGAAATTAAAATATGTTACAATGTCCACCGTCTACAATCGGGCAGCGCGAAGCATTGGGCCGCGCAACAGCTACGCAGTTAATCTGAACCCTCGGGCTAATCACAGGTCACATACCGAACCCCGCGTCGTAAGAATGGGCTATTTTCCCATGCCCTTCACCTGCGGGGTGCCCTCACGCAGCGAGCGTACTACCATCCAAAAGTCAATCTATTATTGCCCGGCCGGCACCGCGTACGGCGGACGTGAGGTGGCACACAACGACGGGAGCTTTGCCCAAGCCGGATTAGCAAACGTTAAGAAACTGCCGTATTGTAATAAGTCGTGGTTATCAGCGCGTCAAATGACAAGGAAGAGCTCAATCATAAACTACGCTTATCCATGCCGGCCTGGTCGCTGTGGACGCGGATATAACACATAGCGTTACAGAAAAGTGTTCACAAACCATTAACAGCCCTGCTCGTGTATTTAATAACGTTTTCTACTCATCGTACCTTTGCGCTAGCTGTTACCAAAACTAAGATAAATCCTAACCAATTCGCCCACCTTGCTGTCTTGCTGACATAATATGACTGGTGAAAGTTATTCTAGTGCATGCACATATATCGTATTCACATGTGCATATATTGATTGTTTACTTCAGCATAAAAAAAAGAAGGATGCTCCATCTGTATAATTTCACAAAATTACATTTTCCTTCCTTTCTTTCCTTTTTTTTACTGTTGCAGTGGGTTGAGTACAATATGTACAAATAAAATATGTCACTTTCACACTACCCCATCACTTAGGAACAGCAAATCAGCAATCAGGATGACAGATATATTTATTTTCTTATTAATTTTTTAAAATTTGTAGTCAGTATGAGACAGCTCACACTAAGCTTGCTTGGTTTTTAACAAGCTCTTGGTCAACAACGACACATACGTTTGGGACTCGGAAATAAACTGTGCAGTGCGTCTGTCTCAGCATGCTTTAAGAATGACAAGCCAAACCTTCATCTTATGCAAGTGTGGAAACTGACAGTTTATGCAACCACACACCCATAACACGTCTACAAACCTGTCATTCTTATGCACTAGAGGTTGAAGTTTGATGTCAAAATATATGTCACTTTCATCACTGATTGATTCATGCGTGACATCTCTTCTTGTACTAATCAAGACGTGGCTAAACGATACCATCTCCTATAAAATTTTTCTTTTCACATCTGCATGCAACACTTTTTGTTGTGAATGATGCAACTGCATAGAAGGTGGCATGCTCATAGCTTTAAAAAAATAAATTCTTGCAGTTCCAACTGGCATTCGTTCATTCCTAGAGCACATTTTCATTTCACTTCAATGCTCAAGCAGAATGTTCTCATAAGTGCATACTACTGCCCTCCGGATGTAAATTGTGCATTTTCAAGCGAGTTTCAAAACATTCTAAATGAAGTGCATATGCTATTTTGGCATTCTACTGTTATCATTTATGGCAATTTTAATTTCTCCATTATTAACTGGACAACAGAATCTGTCACAGCTGCTCACGCTCAATGGCGTATTTTCCTTCATTCCTGTATATGTTACCTCAACTCATTACTCTCCCAACCTGTTCATCATGTACACTGGCCAATATTCTAGATCTCATCAGAGGTAGAAAAAAATTAACATTCAAATATGCAAAGCCATCAAAACTGCCCTGGGCCTACCATCTACGGCTTTGACTACGAGACTTCTCAAGACGGGCATACACAACACCTGGCAAGAATTAGCCGAAGCTCGTAAAGCCAGTCAGTTAGAATGACTTAAGCTCATGCCCACCGGGAGATCAGTGCTGCAACGGCTGAGCTACAGTGAAACCTTTATAGGCCACCACGGACCGAAAAGAAAGAATTCCTCCAAACATCTGCAAATCCCTGTGCATAGCACTAATTGTACCACAAGGAAAGAAGACAAGCCCAAGTGGATGCCCTACGGCAAAGACACAGGCAAGGTCCGGATGCCAGATACACCGACACAGTCAAATACCCGCAAAGAAATGCTTACGCCCTGAACGTCACAGATTCTAAGGGCAGAGAGCTAGCGTCTGCCACAGTCCGTGCGCAAAACTCTGAGACTGCAGAAGAGACGGCGATCGCCCTAGCAACTACCACGTGCAGACGCAGCTGTAGTTCTTTCCGATTCTGAAGCAGCTGTCAGGAACTATGCTAAGGGTCTAGTGTCGACAGAAGCACTAAAGATATTGAAGCACGACAGCGCTTCGATCCGCTACACCTGCGTGACCTGGGTTCCTGGGCATGACGGGCTGGAGGGGAACGAATCAGCACACGCCGTGGCCCGAGGCCACACCTGCCGGGCCAACCCTTCCTACTCTCAAGATGCCGGTCTGCGTCAGCAGGGGCAGAGACCGTACCCATCACCTACTCAGCGATCCTTCAATATCACAGGCTGGAACGCAGGCTGCACCCACCACCTCACCCAAAGCTCACCGAAGAAGAAAGTACCACACTCAGAAGACTACAGAGTAACACTTACACCCACGGAATACTCATGCACAGACTATACCAAATGCTACAAGGAAATATTCATGCACAGACTATGCCCAATGCTACAAGGATACCGCTGCCCAATGTGCGGCTTACCATACACCTTGGCGCACCTGATCCTCGAGTGTCCATGGCATCTAGATACAGACGCATCGCCTTCACCGAAAGAATATAAGGCCAGACAAGAAAGCGAAGACCTCATTGAAACGTGAGAGGCCAAGCTCGTCTCCGAGGGCCTGGAGCAACAATGACACCTCGTCGCCAGGGCCAAGGAGGCAGCGAAGGCCAGAGGATTCCTGGAATGAGGAGACCTCCCACCTAGAGTAGAACTGGGGCTTAACCCGGGATACTGTTTCAAAAATAAATGTTTATTCCTCCTCCTCCTCATCTCGACCAGCGATCCTCTAATCTGTTCCGGCATTACTCACCTGGACGGGCTGTCTGATCATGCAGTTATAGTAGGTCTGCTTAACTTCTCTTTAACAAAAAAGAAAACACTACTAAACACATTAGGTGCTACAATAGGGCCAACATTACTCGGCATAATCGTTAATTAGCCACCTTTGCAGACACAGTCGAGCTATTGAAGAGAACTGGTTATGTTTAGAGCCACCTTTGCAAATCTTATCAAAATGTTCGTCCTTTTTCTCAGCATTAGATGCAACAAAACATTCAGTAAACGCCTGCAGCACCTCATAAATAAAATGAAGCGCTCTATAGAATGGCAAATAAAAAAAAAAGCCAAGACATGGCAAAGATACATATTATGTGACAAAGAATGCCAGATGCTACTAAAATCCACACGTCAACAGGTTTACAGCTATGATTTATTATGAATAACAGTGATTATGGCACGTAATAAACCCCTATTCACAGCCTGACATAATCCTAATTCTGGTGGTGATGTAGTTCCTGAGTTATAGTGTGTGCAGTTACTAAATGATATGTTTTGTTGAGTGTCCAAATGTGAAGACATCACTGCATGCCCTGACTTCCCCATGCAATCTGACATGTCTGAAATTGTTATTAGTGGGTCGGGCATTTTTACCTTACTAAACAGATTAAAAACTTCATCTACAACAGGTCACAGCAAATTTAATAACAAGCTGCTCAAGAATGTGTCCCAGCTAGTGTCGCAACATACCCCCTGGGTTCATTCTTAAGACTGGTGAGTGGCTAAAGTCATCCCATTCTACAAATCCAGCGAGTGTTTATCACCCTTTAACTACCAATGAATATTATTAACCAGTACAATTCGCAAACTTATGGAACACATTATTAATTCACAAGTCATCGACTATTTCGAAGATCCCAGTTTAACATTCAACTACCAGCACAGGTTTTCATTTACATTACGACTTAGCATGAAACCACCACATTTACTCCATCTTTGCAGCAGCTCACCACTCTCTTGGCATCATCAAATTAAACCTAAAGCATGCTTTTGTCAACATACATAAACTTGCTTACACTACACTAATCCACACAAAGCTCGAATACGCATCGCTAATATAGCACTCTGGCAGGTAAACATTGTTGACGAGATTGCATTTGTTCAAAACTGGGCTGCTCACCTTCATATTTTCCGACTATTCATCTTACACTTCCGTGTCATCATTAAAAGCACGTACTGATTTAAAAGCACTATCCCTTCGCCACAAATCAGTGCGTCTTTGCCTGCTTGACAAACTTTATAATCGTACTTCTCTTCACAATGATTTCTTTCAGTCACCACCTGTCGTATTTTCATGCCGGGATCACCACCTCATATTTAAGCGTACACCATCTCGCATGTTACAATATGCATGCTCCTTTATACCCTGCACCATCACTGAAGGGAACTGCTTTCCCTCTGATATTGCCACAGAATCTGACATTAAAATTTTACGACGTGCTACGCACTGTTAATTAGTTGCCTCTTTTATTACATTCTTGTTTAGTTGTTTTTGTGAGTTACTAATAAATACCTGTATTAATACCGTAGTTTATGTGTGCATGCATATTTTCAACATTTTATTTTGCTGTGTGCATAACTTTTGTTTTGCAATTCTTATGATTTCTTACATTCTGTTTCTTAATACCTAAACAATGTTAGCATACCTTTGTTCTGTACTTTGTCCTATTATTTGTTGTAACTATTTCTTTGTAATCTCATTTATGTTTGTACTCTCCCTGCCCCTGTTATGTGATGGGCGCAACTGATGCCTTTAAGGGCACCGTTGAGCGCTGCAACACTGCTACTTTGATGTAGCAGTGTTGTGAGGCATTTTGCTACCCTAGGTAAAGTCAAACTACTGCACTCCTCTCCACTCTAGCACGAAATTTAGGTGCACCATGTGAAGAATTTTAAGACACATTGTAAGGCATTATAGTAACTAATATGGGAAGAAAGTTGGTACACAGGTTTCCAGGCATCACTTCATTGTTCTTTCAAAAGTCAGTCATCCATAGTGCATTTGAAATTGGATATTTTACGGAATCCAACATTGTCCTTTGCCATTGGTGAAATGTAAATGTTAAAGTGGGGTGAGGAACGACTAGATGCGATGTGCCCATCTAGAGCTGCCAAATCTAAGTGGCCACTTGTTTTGCCTACAGCACAATATACCTCTGCTTGGTTGTGTTGCTGGTCAGAAATATACATACAAAATAACAGAAGGTGCTGCTGTGCCAATATATTCACAAAAGTCTTACATGATTATACAGGTGCCATCCATTAGCATCAAAACATGGCCTGCACAACAAGCACAGTATCTTCAGCGGAAATTGTAGTGTTATATCTTGCATACAGAAATGCAGAAAAGTGTAAACAAGGTGCACTCTGCTAAAATTTGTCTTGTGAATTCCTACTGTGCCAACTGTGCAGATTGATGGCATATAGTTTGATCTGGGAGCTAGCCCAATGCACATGTACACAAAGGAAAATGATTCACCTCTTAAATATGTGAAATGACGCCCAGGTAGGCACAGTAAATTTTCAACTTTGTATGCTTCAGTGTTATGCTAGAAGAAAACGTTTTTTTAGTGTGTTGCTCATTCACAATTATATACCAACTATGCATATAGGAGAAGAATCTGCAATCTTTTAGGCTGCGTGTTAAAATACCATGTATACAAACCCAGGGAAAACATGGGGAAGGCAGGAAATGGAAATTCAAGACGATGAGCAAACCGAGAACAAGACGAAAGCAGGAGCCAACGTTTCAACAAGTGGACTTGACTTCTTCAAGGCGACATATGCTTTCCTCGCCACAGTTACAGATATTAGGAATCAATTTGGTTGATGCCCAGCCTGATACTCCGTGATTATACTGATAGATATGCATACAATTGTTTATCCTTTTTCTGTGGATTGCATTTCACCTACTAACAATTGAAAGATATCAGTCAACGTGAGATGCAAATAGTGTTGTACTTTGCGGAAGGTATGTATATATATATATATATATATATATATATATATATATATATATATATATATATATATATATATATATATATATATATACATATATATATAGCACCAGCAATTATGTTACGACCTTTGACGAGTCATGTGACGCGCTTGACACACCATGCTCGCCGCTGGGTTGTTGTGCTTTGAGTGCCACATGTTTTTCTGAGCACAGGTTTGACCGATAAAGGTTTAATGCTGTGAAGTGATGTTTCCAGTGATGTCACAACAACGCAACAATGCTCTGAAGTATATATTTATTGATTTGACAGCAAGAATTCCATAGACATTTTCTGTAGCATGAAGGAAGGAGATGCAGATATGGTAGCAGATCTGAATCATTATTATTATCATTATTATTATTATTATTATTATTATTATTATTATTATTATTATTATTATTATTATTATATACATAATATTACTGTATTAATCATTAATATACATCATTGTAGTGTGTGGTAGTACAATATATAGTATACCACTCAACACAGTCAGTGCTCAAAGTTAGCCAGGGCTCGAGAGAGTTCGGCCTCTCTTCCATTTTCTGAGCAGGGGTTCGGCCCCGTCTTTGCAGGTCAACTGTAGCACTGCGGCACCCATTCGACAAGCACTGTAGGTGATTTTATTGCCAATAGTGCCTTGTGAGGGGAAATTCCAACTCTCCAATTTTTTGGAATAATGACTTAAATAAACAACAAATCGGTTTACTACCTCTGTCCAAGCGGCGTGATTATGAATGCCTTAAATTGTTGCATAATTCAAATAACACCCCACACTACTCA
The DNA here is from genome assembly GCF_023375885.2 of Dermacentor andersoni. NCBI lineage: Eukaryota > Metazoa > Arthropoda > Arachnida > Ixodida > Ixodidae > Dermacentor > Dermacentor andersoni. Next base: position 180,286,710 of record NC_092817.1, on the reverse strand, counting down.
TTAAAGAACAACTATCTGTCTCCTGATAATTTGAAACCTACTAGGAATAGCCACAAACTTAACCTTGCTCCATTTCAACTGCATACTAACCTGTTTAAGTATAGCTTTCCTAATACAATTGAAAAATGGAACTTACTCCCAGGTGAAACTAGGTAAATTAGAAAAATCATTGTATTTACTTGATTCATGCTGCGTTTATTATACTGATTGTATCTTTTATATTGAAGTTATCATGTTTTTTAAGGCATTGAAGTTGATTTGTGCAGAAAAATATTTTGTTATATGCAATGTACAAACCCACTCCTGCGATAGCCCAATTGGACTACAGTATGTGAAAATAAAAATAAATAAATAAATAAGTGATTAATCAGTTGATAGGGCATGAGCAAAGACAGAGCAACAGCTATTGTCCTACTTCTGCATGCATTTCCCCAAGGCATTGCACATGACAGTCACCACCCTTAATTGCTCGACTAATTAAGATTCTTGGCACAGCTAGCATACTGTTTCATGAGTCAGTTGAGTGTGAACCTACCTGTTCGTGAATTATTGAAGGTTCACCTTGGTTTCTTAGTTTACAAATTAATTTTAATTCGTTTATTTTTGCATTACGAGTACAGTGCTATACCATGCATGTACTTTGTACACTTTTGCAGTAAGCAGGTGTGAAACCATGAAATATATTCTTGTAGTGCCCTGAGGTTCTAGGTCCTTTCGGCTCCCCTTATTACCACCGGTACCACTATAGCCGTTACCACCAGTGGTGCGGCCGGTATGTCGATCGATACCGCTGGAATGCTTTATTGAGCGATATATGTGTGAACGTGACACGCGCGGCTTGCCCGTAAATCCGTTTCACTTGCGCGTGCCGCGTCAACAGAAACACGCCGCTTTTCTTTCTTTCTTTTTCTGGTGGAAATGGGGCACAACATCGAATAAACGAAGCTTTGCACAACACGTTTACAAACGGACAAACACGAAATAACAACCACTCTGACTCATCATTAACATGTCTAATTGACCAACGATTTGGCGGCTGTCCATTGTATTTGTTAGGTTGTTAATTATGCTGTTTCTCACTGGTCAACCAAGCGAGACTGTACTAGTAATCATGCAAGCCGTTCGTTTTCTTGCATTTCGTGACTTGCTCGTCCGGCTCCTTTTGCCGACGAGAAGCAGCCTATATTTCTCGCTTTATCCCCAGCAGCGATACTCTACAAAACGAAATTTTGTCCCTCCATTTAAACCCCATTCAACCAGGTTTAATGTCCTCGACATTGAGCCACAATATGTAAGGAATATCGTTTAAAGGCCGCAGGCCAGCTGACAATGGACATAAATCGGAGGGGCCGAGGGGCCAAAGAAACTAAACTGAAACATTGTTTGCCGTGAGTATTTTCTAAACAGCATGTGCCTTATATCTTAAATAAATAAATATAAAATAATCTAGACGGACATATGTTAGAACTTTGTTTTGTTTTGTCCATATTCAAATTCTTCTATGTGGCGCCCCAACAGCTCATCGAAATGCACGCAGCGCGAATTCGAATCCACAGCGAGATTTGAGCGCGGGAAGCTGTTATGTGCCAGTATGCTGGGGTAGGCTTGACAACTCAAAATTTTCTATTTGTACTTACGAAGCAGCAGTATTTGACAGAAAAGAATAATACTTTGATGCTCTTCTCACGCCTACAAGCGAGGGCGGCGTGATTAACAACACAGCGTAATGCGCAACGGTGAACGCCAACGAACTGCGTGCCGCCACCAACCTGGACGAAGCATTTTGGTAAGCTCGTATTTTATTTCTTGTTTGCAAAGTTTGTCGCAGGCAAACAATTTCTTTATTTCTAGAAGGATCGCATTTGACTTCGCTATCGTGAGTCTCACGCCGTGAACAACGGCTTCTGCGATATCCAGAACGTATTGATGTGCTCAGTGCGCATGCATGATGTAAGACGATAGAATAAGCAGAACTGTGTAACCTCTATATCGTACAAGGGGGAGAAGGCGCGAAGATTATATGTCAGTTGAATAAAAAGGACACATCTCGTTTGTACGCGTCCTTTTGTTTTAGTTACTGTATATTTTGGTAATGTATCGTCATATGGGTTTACCAGTCATGGCCGGACTTGGTGCTCTCGTTCTCGCGTGCAAATGTGCCAGTTGGCTGAGGTGGCACTGTGAACAGCGCTAGACAGGGCGCGATTCCCCCGGTTCTTGAGCCCCTGGCCAAAAACTTATTTCTGGTATAGGAAAAATTTTCACAGCTGTGCACTGTACCCACCGTGGTTGCTTAGGGGTTATGGTGTTGGGCTGCTAAGCACGAGGTCGTGGGATCGATTCCCGGCCACGGCGGCCGCATTTTGATGGGGGCAGAATGCAGAAACACCCGTGTACTTTGATTTAGGTGCACGTTAAAGAACCTCAGGTGGTCAAAATTATTTCGGAGTCCCCCCACTATGGCGTGCCTCATAATCAGATTGTAGTTTTGGCAAGTAAAACTCCATGATCTATTTTTTTTACCTCCGCACTATGTGTTTTGAAATGTTCTCCCTTGTTTAAGCGTGTTGGTACAAGCCTTTACCGTAGTTTTAGCTTTAAGATTTGACCATATTCTCTCGGTGCGTAATGCCTTTATATACAACAACCGCGGATAGAAGTTGCGACTGTTTGAGATCGTAGCGCCTTTCCTCTAAGTTGTAGTGATTAGATGTCATTGGAAATGTGTAAGGTTGGAAATGCTTGTTTTCATCCTTCACATTCTAGAATACAAATTTATACTAGGGTAATTAAAACTTGCAAAATGCAGTGTGAAACTTCATACTAAACTTTATTTATTCAAAGAAAATAAACAATATTTTCAATGTCCCTTTATAAAAGCATCATTGTGCACTGTGGAGGTGAACTGGTTCGAAGGCACAAACTGACTGAATGGATTCTTATCTTGCTTTAGCATAACTCAGTTTCAGTATGGAAGAAAAAGTACAGGTGACAGGATGAGCACTAACTTCTAACTGGTCTTATTCCACGACCCTACTGCACATTATATGCGCCGCTCATAGCACACATGAGAAAAACAACTAAAACAACAACCTTACAAGAAGCAGACTGCTGCAGTTCACTGAAAACGTGCCGACCAACTTAGAAAGTAAAGTTCCTTGCCTGATAAAGATAAGGAGGGTGTACTCACGCACACCCTAACGTATTTGGCAATGGCATTAGCCTGATCAGTAATCTCGCGCATCAGTTGAATGTTACTGCATCCTATGATGACACATTCTTTAAAAAAACTAGTTTGCATCCACAAGTCTTGCAATGCATCGCAAGGGGCCTACTTCGTTAACTTTTATGAAGGTTGTAACTATGCTCGCCCAAGCAATCGTTGATACTGCATCAGAACGGCAAGTTGGGCCAGTTGGTTGGGATTCATACTAAGGTTTGTTACAGCGCAACCTAAGACAAGGACAACAGAAGGTACAAAACAGCGCCGTGTCGTCATTTTGTACCTTCTGTTGTCCTTGTCTTAGGTTGCGCTGTAACTATCCTTATTATGAATCATTGATACCTCTTCCCGTCTGTCTAATGTAGACGCCCTTGCACAACAAGGGAAACTTGTATACCATAGCTCAAGTGCAATTAACATGCCCGTTCATGTCTTTTTTCCAACCAGTGTGTCAAAACAGATATAAAATACTCGCAAATATGCAATGACCACTACGTCACTTCACATTTATTCTGCAATATTCTGCTATCTCAACTGCAGGTTGCCAAGAATGAAAAATTACCAGAGTGCACTACTCGAATGGTGTTCACTGTATCTGATGAGTGTCTTGATTTACCTAATCGATGAGATGTCAGTGAAAAGCTTTGTATGATGGTTACAAATGGCCGGTAACAGCATTTAAGACAGCCTAGGATTTGTGAAGGCACGAGAATGAAAGCCCGTGAAATAAATAAAAGGTGAAAATAAACTGTCCTTACCATGACAATGCTTCTGCGCACTATTGCATCAATCTTTACAAAAACTTTGTCAAATAGGGGCACTGGGAAAGAGCAGCTGCAGTTTTTTCTCGACATGTCAGCAGTTTTTGGCGGGCAAGTACAGTCCCTACCAAATGCGAAGTAGCGCGATCTTGGTAACAGTTCGCTTTGCGAACCTTTACAAGACTGTGCCCCAGGTTTGCACATTCATAATATATGCAGTGCACTGATGACACTGTTTCTGTCTGAGACCACTTATATTACTGTTGCGGAGTGCATTGTCACGTGAATTTCTAAAGAAAAATTCGCTTGGTTGTTTGTTTTTTTTTTTGTCGGAAAAAGAAAGACCACACATGAACTAGGTCGTTGTAACGCTGTTATCGGTCATTTCTCGGCGTATTCCACAACCTTTGCATTGGCACCATATTCGATAAGTAAGGAAATAAACATTCATTACAAGTACATATTAATTGCTTGTTCACAATGGAAAAAAAAAACTTGAGTAGCACAAACATAAACCTATCAACATAGAGTGGGTGATGTTCACGGAAAGCACTCATTAATTTTTTTCTTGGCCACAGTTAGTTGTCATATCCAGTATGTAATTTAATGGTGGTTTCCGAGAAACCTGTACAGGTCTCCTTCGTAGCTTCATGCTAAAGTAGGGTGGGTGAAAATTTTTCCTGTCATGAATTTTACTTGCCTTGCAGGCTTCCACAGAACTGATCTGCCATAATCAAATAGTGCTCTGTAAAGTAAAATAAGGAACACCTTTTCTTCATATACCTGTATTTCACTCATTGACCTCTACCAAGCTACTCATGTAAATATGTATTTACTGCTCGAAAACGGGCAATTCATGCTCCAGTGTGTCAAATTTGCCACCTCCCAGAGCTGCTCCAAAACTTCTTTGACTGCTTCCATCCCTGTATGAGTGGCCCATATAATGTTTAATGAAATTATCACTGGCATCCCAGAAACTTCAACATTTAACATCCGCCTGCCAAAGTGTCTACATCTCAACATTTTGGTTAGAACTGATCACTTTATTTGCTGCAGGACTGAAGCTGTCTTGATATCTACAATACATTGGACACTACATGCAGGATTATGAATGGATACCTGAACACTGCTTGAAGGAGCAAGCTCTACAGCATCACTTATGCTCCTTTCCATGGGTTGGCAAGAGGAACCGTGGCACGCAACTCTACAGGCACCTGTGCTCTTCACTACCTTCGGAGGAGAGATGCATTGGTATGCTGTACATATATTTGACTGTGGGTTCCAGCTGCATCTCTTGCATTGTCATTCGATGTGCAGGTAGAGGAGTTACCTATTGGGCGCACATGTTGGTTAACGATACAAAAAGGAAGGTGCTTCTTTGAACACCGATGACCCTGTCCTCCACTTATTTATTTTAATTTTCTTGTAACCTTATTTTTGCTGATTATATAAAGGTCGCAGGCAATTAAGCCAAGAAAAGCGTTGGTGTAATTAGCTGTGGTTGAAATTGAAATGTAGAAAATATTGAAAGAAAGTCATGAAAGCAGACGAAAGGACCTTGTCTGTGGTGGTGACTGAACCCACAACCTTTGCAGTACACACGCGATGCACTACCAATTGTGCTAACTTGGGTATTTATGGTATTTATGCCCTAGGAGTGTTAGCCAGCGCCATTTAGAGCCATGGTGGGCAGATGTGGAACATCTTTTTTTGCACGATGGTGTCGCGTAACACCTGAACTGAAGAGAGCAGGCATGTGGCTAATAAACCCATGCATGCTACCTAAAGGCATCAAAGCTGTGAGGTTTCAAACCCTCGCATGAATGAATGAGAAGGAAAACGGACTTCATTTTTTTAAAATCACGACCATATAAAGCCAGCAGGCAATGAAGCCAAGAAAAGCATAGGGGTAACTAGCTGTGGTTGAAACTGAAATGTTGAATTGGCTCTGCGGCCATCTATCAAATTTCACCGCAATGCATTATCATAACTCAATGGGCAGCACGTTTAAAAATTATAATTCAGAAGACTGCCATAATTTCAACAAATGAGCAGTTAGCAAGAATGATAGTGTATGCCCTTCTAATATTCTTTGTATTTATGGCACTTATTCGTAACTTTTCCGCTGTGTTATATCAGTGTTTTAATTCGGACCAAAACTGTGCTATAATGTAGCAATGAGGTTATGGTCTAGTGGCGTAAATGTGCATGTTAATAAGAGGGCAAATCGCCTTAACGTTAACTGAGAGTTGTTTAAACTTGGGCAGCCTTCCGAAATATACTTTTTTTGAAGCTGCTGTCCATTGAGTTACACTGGTGCACCGTGTCATGCGAGCTACCGCAACGAGATGGCGCTGTGTACACGGTCATGTAAGATGCGGAACAACGCCTCTGGGAGAGCGGACCAGACCGTGTAAGCCGAGCCGGCATGTAGCCGTGCTTGTTTTGCATACACAACCTAGTAAACAGTTCCAGTTAACACTTACGTTTTGTCAATCACGTATGCTCGTCACCCGACCATGACATGGAGGCAACGGTGGGATACTCGACAACGCTGTGAGAAATGCACCACGCAAGTAGAAGTCTACATCACAGCGCACTGCGGTGAATACGAAACTTTGCTACCCATGGCTTCACCTACAGTGTCCACAGCCCAGCACGCAGCTCCACTAAACTCGTTCGTCGTCAAACTGCCGGAAAAACTTGATTTTCGGCAGCCCGAGGAGTAGAAACGGTGGCTCACGAGAAGGGAGGGCTATAGAGCTATCTCCAGACCAAAGACGACGACGAGACGCAGGTGAACACACTCATTTATGCCATGGGTCTTGAATCCAAAGACGTCCTAGCCTTGCTCAGGCTCTGTGATGCTGAGAAACTCGACTTCAACACAGTAATGCAACTGTTCATAAAAAATTTCCTGACACGGATGAACATGATATACGAGTGTGCAAAGTTCAACAGTCAGAAGCAAGACGTGCATGAGACAGCCGATCTGTTCATCACTGAACTCTTCAGGCTCGCTGAAGCCTCTGAGTACAGCGCCCTGAAAGAGGAACTGATCTGTGATAGACTCGTGGTCGGTCCCACAGACACGTAGGTAAGTGAGAAGCTGCAACTTAATGCTGAGCTTACTCTGAAAGCCGCTGTCAACGCTGCTCGCAACATGGCGGCAACAATCAAACAGCAGCAAAAGGACCTACGGCCACAGCTACAATCACTTGAAGCTGTAGACACCATGCACAGCTTCTCGAAGAGCAAAGGAAAGTCAAATAATTCTCGTAAAATCCAGCGTGACCAAACTGCGCTGACATGCAAGTGGTATGGCTCAACAAGACACCTATGGTTCACCATCACACACTATGTGCACGGCGAATGGCAAAACATGCAGTGCCTGCAGTAAAAAGGAACACAGCTGCCATATGCTTTTCCGCTTCCAAAAAGCAGAACAAAATGCACATACCAAGCTGTTTTGGAAGAGGTTTACTTGGACAATTAACTGACCAACAGGATCCTGGGCCATGAAAAATCAATGTGATGGTCAATGGCTTCAAGGTAGACACTGGTGCAGATGTGACTGCCATGCCAACAAGCCTCTACGACGAACAAGTCACGGGAAACCTGAAGCAAGCAAAAGAACAGCTGCTCGGACCCGGCAGGACCAAAAAAAGCAACGGTTAGACTGCTACCGTGTGCTGAAATGGCTGGTTGTGTCAAGAACAAATTTATGTAATAGACAAGCTGCATGACGCACTTTTTGACGTCCCCCCGCAATCAAGTCCTTCAATGTCCAACCAAGTCTCCTAGAAGTAGCGGAGTCAAAAGGCAAGGTCAGCGACCCAGCCAACATTTTATGCCACTACCTCTACCTGGCTACAGACCTAGGCCTACCTTCTCAGGACTGATTACAATATATCGCTACTCCCTGATGCCAAGCGGTGTGCTATTATGTACTCGGGGCGAGTACCACTGCCCATGTTGCCAAGTGTCCAAATGTGAGTTGGAAAGAACGGAGAGCCTGGGTGTCATCATAAAGGTCGAAGAAACCACAGAGTGGCATGCACCTATGGTAGTGGCTAAAAATAAAGGAGGCGAGCTTCAAATCTGCAGTGACTTTGGAGGGTTAAAATAGAACATTCTGTGAGAATGAGTCTTAGTGCCCACCATCAATGATTGCCTGGCCAAACTCACCGGAGTTGCCTGGTTTAGCAAACTTGATGCTATAGCCGGATATTGGTTACTGGTTACCCGAGTCCCAGAGGTACAACACTTTCCTGACGCCACTTGGCCATTTTAAGTTCCTCTGATTGTCCTTCAGAATTTCCACAGCAACTGAATTTTTCCACTGGGAAATGCTAAGACTGCTAGAAGGCCTGGACGGCCAAGCATGTCTGCAAGACGACATAATAGTGTTTGGCCGCACGAAGACAGAACATGATGCACGACTGCACAAAGTACTTCAGCACCTGCAAGAAGCTGGCATCACCCTAAACGCAGGAAAGTGTGTACTACACCAGCAGTAAAAAATCGGGCCCCGTGGTTAACCCCCTTCTCGTTCATTACATAACGAGGGTCTCGAATCTGGCAACATTGGTGCCTTCAGGTACTACGTGTGGGTTTATTGACCAGTTGCCTTCACCCAAAAAGATCACATACTCGTGATGCCTGCGACAGAAAGGATGCTCTACATATCGCCAAGGTTTGTGAGTGGTGGCACTGGCTAACAATCCCAGGGTTAGTTCTAGTAGTAACATAAATACCCCAGAAAATAGATGGGAAGACGGTGCTGTGTTAGCTCGATCGGTAGAGCATCACACACGTAATGCGTAGATGTGGAATCGTTCCCCACCTGCGGGAAGTTGTTTCTTCATCCACTTTCAGTTCCGTTAATTTTCCCTGTGTTGTCCTTGGGGCCTTTGTTTGTTGGCGTCTTATGATTAATAAAAATCGGGCCCCTCGGTTAACCTGCTTTCTTCTCGTTCATTACATAACAAGGGTCTCGATTCCGGCAACATTGATGCCTTCAGTTGGCATGTGGGGCTTTATTGACCAGTTGCCTTCACCCAAAAAGATCACGTACTTGTGATGCCTGCAGCAGAAAGGATGTTCCACATCCACCGCGTGTGTGCCATGTTTTCTAAGAAAGCAGGAACTATTCATATAATCTCTCTGGAAGTTCATAAAAGAGGGGGAGGGAGGAAAGATTGCAAAGAAGGGAACAGGGTCAAACAAATGGAGGTGTAGCAACCTGTGTAAACCGAAAGCAAAAAACATTCATACACATACTTGTGAGAAATAGAAAAAAAAAGAATAATTACAGTCATTCTTTGATATTAAAAGAGCTTCTGATATCAGTTGTGAATTCATGTTTCTACTTCTGCCAAGAATATATTTCAAGTTGTGGATGACAAGTGCATGTGTTACAATGCTCACCTACATTGGTCTTACTTTGTTTTTATATTCTGCAAATGTTCTCTTGCCCTTTCATCAGTGCAGCGTCCAATTTGGCTTGTGTAGAGCTTACCAGAAGTAAGAGGTTATTTGGTAAACCATTCCAATGGCACAATTCATGAACGGTGTTGCATGCCTTTTGTTAAAAGCAGCTGTATTTTTACACTCAAGCGTGGGAAAAAAGCTTAGATGGCTTCTTCGGAACCAGCAGCACGAATGGGGCCCCATATTTGTCATTAACCTTCTTCAGTGAGTGCAACTGCTGTGCTCATGAGGCAGTGCCTCTGGCTGCTTCAAACTGCGCACTGTTACCTTTGCTGCTTTCCACTCCTGAAGTTTTCGCAGTAGGGATTCTGAGATTCCGATGATGAGAGTGAGGGAGGCCAGCCGTTATGAACATGCCAACGTGAGCACAAAATCTATTGCGCCTTGTGTTAATACACATTTTTAGAGCCTAGTCAAGGCACATTGGGCAATTGTGGGCTTAACATGGATTTAGGCTGGTTCATACAGTAGCTAACCTTTCTTTGCTCTTAGTTGGTAACTTCAGGAAACATGCGTTAGGGTGAGCATCAAATGTTTACCTAAGATATGCAGCATATTGTCAATGGGTTAATGAAGTTGAGTCTGACGAAGTCTTGTCCGGTTAGGAAGAGTCAAGGGAAAAAACAGAACTGACACCGACCAAAGTGAAAAATTATTTAAAGACACGTGGGAGCCTTGCATACAATGCTTTCACCATGCGTGTCTCATGTGTAAAGGTTAGTCCTTTTCCGTGCCCATTAAAGACATTTCAAATGTTATCTACCGTATTCTCATGTGTCATATTAGAGTTAGGTTGTAAAAGAATCAAGATATCGATGTATGTAAAAACACTTAGAACCACGGCGTTGTCAAATATCTAGTGATGCAATGTCACAAAGCACAGGAGCATTGCGATTATCACATCTCAAAACCCCTAATGCAAAAGCTTAAATTCCAAATGCAATGAAATTTCACTTTGGCTATATTGGTAATAAATTAGTAGTAAATACTACTGTAGTCATCTTGGCAAAGCTGCGGGGCTGGTATCTAATTTTCTTTTTGATATTCTTTTAATACTGTATTAGCAGACGACACATGAACCTGGTGGTTAGTGGCTATGACGAGAGTCCACATCGCCTTCAGGTTTTTATCACTGCAGGCAGCTGCAGGTGGTCCCTTATCTCGTAGGCCACACTAAGGTGCCCTGCAATCTGAGTCATGCCTCACTGCCAGTTACTGGTAATTGTGGCATTCATTTCAGTCTCGGTATCAAGATTGCTAGAATGCTGTTTTGTATTTACACTGTTTGAATCATTTTTTTATGCAGCCCTAACTTTTGTTGTGGTTGGGCTTTAAGGGCTGTAAAACAGCAAAAGCCAGCAGTGCGCACACTTTAAAGCAGCTGAAGCAGCTGGAAGTACTGCCTCATGAGCACAAAGTGATGCACTCACTGCAGAAGGTTGCTGACAAGCATGGGCTCTGAGTTGGGCTGTTTGGTGTTGCGCTGCCAAGCCTGATGGTGGATAATCAAATTGTAGCTGTGGCAGCTGCATTTTGATAGGTGTGAAATGCAAAAATGCATGTGTGTTTTGCACTGTATGCACAGTAGAGTAACCAAGGGGGTCAAAATTATTCCAGAATCCCTCGTACTTCATGCCTCATAATCATATTGTGGTTTTGGCAAATAAAACTACAGAATTTGGTTCAATATATTAGTTGGTGCCCTTTGATGTTCCAGTTCTCTAATTTTCTTGCTTATAAAAGCTCTGTTCTTGGTATAAATGATGAATTTGTTATTACAAAAGGCTAACCTCTAGTCTAACTTAACTCATTAATTTCCTTTAGTGTCCCTTTTCCATGCATTAAAAGCATGGAACACTAATACATTTGCATTAATTTTTATTTGACTCGTGCTCAACAGCTAGATGCCATAGAAGAGAACTACTACCGTGGGCTTCAAGTTGATAGGTTGCCGTATAAAAGCTTGTCTTTTCTTTTAGAGATAAAAACACCTGAGCCTAGTTTTCTGTCTTCATATAGACTATTGAGATAGGCAAACACCACTTGCATGATAGATCAGTGATTAGTTATGTGTTCAGTTTTTGCCCCCACCCCAAAAAAAAGAAAGTGAACTTGTGGGATCGTTCTCCACCTGTGGCAAGTTGTTTTTTCATCCACTTTCATTTCGATTAATTTATCATTTCGTTATTTCATTTATTAAGCTCAAGTAATTTCCCCTATGTTGCCCTTGGTGTTTGTTGGCTTCTTATGATATTACTAGTAAAAATTGGGCCCTCGGTTAACCCTCTTTCTTCTAATTTATTACATAACGAGTGTCTCGAATCAGGCAACATTGATGCCTTCAGGTAGCATGTGTGGGTTTATTGACCGGTTGCCTTCACTAAAAAAAGATCACGTTCTCGTGACGCCTGCGGCAGAAAGAATGTTCCATGTCCGCCGCCAAGGTCTGTGAGTGGTAACGCTGGCTAACACTCCCAGGGTTCTACAAGGAAACATAAATACCCAAGAAAGTGGATCGGTAAACGGCGCCGCGGTGCTCAATTGGTAGAGCATCGCATGCGAAATGCGAAGGTTGTGGGATTGTTCCCCACCTGTGGCAGGTTGTTTTTTCATCCACTTTCATTTCCATTAATTTATCGTTTCATTATTTCATTTATTAAGCTCAAGTAATTTCCCCTATGTTGTCCTTGGTGTCAGTGTTTGTTGGCTTCTTATGATAAGAATAATAAAAATAGGGGCCCTCGGTTAACCACCTTTCTTCCTGCAATAACATTTTTCATGGAGGATAACAAAAGCACGCTTGACTTTCTTTAAAAAAATATGCTTCATGTAGACAGTTTCTGCGTCCTTGTCTGTTTGCAACCTAAAAACATGAAAAACAGCTAGTAAAAGGCAGCAGAAAATTTTAAACGAACTGCTGATATTGCAGTAATAAAAACTCTTCACAAAGAATAGCTAATAAAAATATTTTAGAAATTTCAGTGGTTTTCTGAAAATAAAATTGGCTTGGAAAAGGTTAATCTTGTATGGGGCACTAAGAACAGTAGTAAAACAAATTAGTCACCTAACGCAATCTGTGTAATGAATTGAGGATAAGTGCTCTATAAACAATTACATGTTTTCGATGAGAGATGGTGATTATTTTCCGACACATGTCGATCTTTATTTGCTAATGTGGAAAACCACAATCACTTCCCTCTCAGCTCTCTCGGGGCTCTGCAACTAACCTCATGTGCTGGAAGATAGGGAAACACCCACGGCTCATATGTTCAGCCATGTGGCTACTGTAGTTATTTGTGCAAGTTCTGGGTTCACCCACTCCCTCATTGAAACATTGATAATGATTACGATTACTAATACTCGTTTCCATCCAGGAGCCAAATCAGCTTGTAGTTGATGCTAGTCCTGTTGACAGGTCTTTATCCTTGTTTCTTCCTGCTATCATACTTCTAAGAATAAATAATCTTGCATACTATTGCTGAAAGCTGGGAGAGTTGGTTACTGGCATTAGGAAACATAGTTACTACACTATAAGATGAAACACATGAAATGCACAGGATGAGCACTACACATGAACTTGTTTTAGTACATGAGTGCGATTATATGCATGCATGAAATGCTCAAATTTGCAGCAAAATTTGACTACACGTGACATATAACATACATCACTCATTTTATTTTGCATGTACCGTACATCTTTTTCAAGTAATCAATTTTTATATTCGAGATTTCAATAGAAGGTGTGCTATTGCATTTATCGGTTTGTCTGGGAAGGCCCTTATATATCAGTGTGGAATTTTACCTTTACATTTTTTCTGAGTATGTTGTGCTGTTGTATTTTGCCATGTATCGACATCTTTTACAATGTCCTGCAAGTGTTTCAGGCCTTGCTGACACGCTAACCTGCGCAGAATGCTCAGCCTGTCTTTGAGGCACCTTTGAGTGCCTTTAATGCCTTCAGCAGCAAGTGTTATACCCGTCACACGAGCATGCCAAAGGTCCTTTGAAGTTAAGGAGCCTTGAGCTTTCAAAGACATTAGTTCAACGGATATATGTCGGTGCTACATGGTCTCCAGGTAGTCTCCGTTGAAGCTTTTAACAGAGACCGCAATGTATCCTTAGCGCTACCATCACCTTGAAAGTAATAAAAAAATATAGCCCAATGCGTCTTATAATAAATTTGTCACATTTTTTTCAGCAACAATTATTTTTCCTAATACATAGAAACATCAAAACAAAATGCACACGTAGTAAAGGCATTACTTTATCACAAACAGATGTATTTATTGTAATGATGGCCACCATGTGTACCGCTTCGTACACCGCACATTGGCGTCGATTATTCATTGTTGCCTTTGCTTCAGCTGCTTTGTTTCGTTCGCTGTGGCTAGGTAGCGGTAGGTACACGTAAACGCTGTAAAAACTAAAAAACAAAAGTGACAAGGAAAGATGTGCAGAAAAAAGCCAAGGAGACTGGGATGCCTAGCAGCCACTAACCAAAGAACCAAATCGCACATGGCAACCGTGTTGTGTCGAGGTTGCTGCTGACGACAGGCCGTACCGGTGTTGCTGTACCGGCGCTTTCATGATGGAGATTGCGGGTGTCCCGAAAGTGTTTAGTACTTTAGTAACAGTATTCAGTACTTATAAGCTTGTTCTGAAGAAGTAAAAATTGAACTTCCATATCTTTAGATTATTTTTTCTACTGTCAGACGCCCTCTAGGCTTGGGAGTATTCCCTTGAGGTTTCAAAGGACGAACGCGCACTCCTTTGACTCAAAGCCACCTTCCAGTAGGGCTCCTTTGCTGTGCCTGTGTGACAGTGCACATTCTCCCTTGAAGTAAAGAATCTTTGGTTCAAAGGACTTTGAAAGTGCCCGTGTGACTGGGGTATTATGTAGGATAGACCAGGATTTGTGGTAATGGCAGGCTGCAGGAGCATTGTGCACAGATGTAGGTGGTAACAGCATCTGGATATCTCACAAAACATTGCAAAACATGCCAAACTGTGACTGTACACATGCAGTTTGCAAATATAAGGCAGGGAAGTGCAGATTTGTATACTAGGTCTTTTCCATCCAAGAAACCAATAACTGCATTAACAAACCTTCTACAGGGGTCTTGAATAAAGAAGTTGGTTACTTGAACAATATGATGTATGACATGGGTGCATCATGAATCACATAGTTTATATGTCGTGTATTGTGAAATTTCCTGCGAATGTGTCGTTTTTATGTATGTAATCATTGTTTAGTGAGGTTGCTTGATGTCCAGCACCCATTCTCTGCATATCATGTTGGTATTTTGTTTTGTCTTAGAACTGTAATTATGTTTCATAAAACCTTACATTGCTAAAATTAGACTTTGGGGCAGTTTGGTCTTTTCATCCACATTCTTGTTTTTGTCATTTCCCTTACCATGCAAGCATTTTTCTGGAGCACTTGCAGTATTTCGTCATGCTCTTGCGTTTACAAGCCAGATGTCTGTCTGTGAACAGCTCAAACCACTTGTAGCATGCAAATCTGATGCATCCTCAATAGAACTCCATAGTGAATGTATTGCTAAAAATATTTTTCAGGGGATGAAGCACTTCTATAACTACAGAGTTTTGCAGCAATAAAGAAGCAGAATGCTTGCATCTGTGTAATCTATATATAATATTTTCTTTGTATCATCTTTTATCTGACTGTCTGTCAGCATGGTAACATTGCATATTATCTTCTTAACATTCATGAGTTCCAAATAGCTACTATAATCTTTTTGTCCTCACATTTTCTGTAATATCCTTCACCGGAAGGACAACTAGCAGTTCACTTGATTTACCACTTACAGGCAACAAATTAATCATAATAGTAGTGTCATGCCTATTGCTTAAAAGCTCCTAAACGATTTTGCACATCTGAAAGTTCCTTGAATTCATGCAAGCAGGTGCTGCTTATATGATGGCTGAATGCTCATGTGATTGGTTTTTAGGCCAATGTGAAAGAAAAACGCCAGTACCTATGTGTTGCTTTATGATGTTGACCTGTATTTATTATTACGTTGGTGAACTGTGTGTGCACTCTGAAGATATGCACATTACTGCTGGTGTTTTGTATAATCTGTGTATAGTACAACAACATATATTATCAAGAACACATTCATTTTATTAGTTTTTGTAATATGTTGTCATGATTTCCTTTCATTGTCAGTGCTGCAAGGCGTCCTAATACCTAATTAAAGAGCTTCTGCAGACATAAAGAGTTGATTCAAAATTTCAGAAGCTTTTAATCACTGCAGCTATAGGTTTTTTTAATATAAGCTTTCTTCACTACAAAATGGGGGTTCCTAAATTGGTTATTTGCGCCTATAAACCACCCGAGCTGGATGAAAATACTTTTCAGAAATTGCTCGAAGGTCTATTATACTTAAGTCAGAATAAGAAGATACTCTTTGCAGATAGAAAACATTAATGGTCTATCTCACATAATGAAACATTCTGGAAGGCCTTGTGGTCATTCGTAGAAACACTTGTTTGTAGCTTTGTCAGTGCCGTGATGTTTCAACCTTAGCCTACAAGATAACGATACTCACACCATGTGAAATTTTCGCGAAGTAGTCTGTTTGTGCATTCTGCGACTCAAAAGGAAGAGGTCTGGACACTGACCAAAATGGTTTAAAGTACTTATTTGAATTTTTGAAGTTATTTGAATTTATTTGAATTTGAAAATGTAAAAAACTATTTTAAACATTTTGGTCGGTGTCTGGACCTCTTCCTTTTAGTATGCATCATCCCGACCAGACGGGCTTTCGTCATACTCTCCACTTCATCCAGCCTGCAACTGTACAATGGGCTGTAATTTTTCCTAAAATCTGAGGTGGCCAAGATGCACTTGGAGTGGTAGCATTGAATGGCCCAGCACTGTTGAATAATTGGTGATGCTATGTTTAAATATTCATGCGGTGTCTGTTTGCAATACAATAGTACATAATCTATTTTGTTTGGTTTTCCAGAATGCGCCCTATCATGCACTGCCATCTCAACAGTACCATGGCTTTTTGTGTGGATTCCTTCCCTTTTGAAGGCCACCACTGTTTGCACAGCATCACAGCCTGCCTGCCTTGATCTTGCGGAAGAAGAAAATACAAAATGCCTATTTTTTGAAATGCATGCATGGCTTCATGCAACACCACCTGTCGTCGGTGTGTTAAGGCTTTTTGCAGAGAAAATGTAATGACTCCTTATGTGTGCCCTGGTGGCAAAGTGTTTGCCTCTTTGCCTGTGTAAAAATTTCACACTTATGGATACTGTTAAAGGTTCCTGTATCATATTTTCTTTCACATCCTAAGAAATTTTTGTTTCATTATAAAACTAAAAATTATAGTTGAATTGCTGCTTTGTGTGATATGCAATATTCAGCTGAAGGTGATCAGCAGAGGTCGAACAAGTGTTATGTCAGGTGGAGAAATTTTTTTGAGAAGTGGACTTCTTCGTTAGGGTAACAACCGTTTTCCTTGGCAGTATTTATATAGTTCACTTTTCTCCACTCCATGGATATCCAGCAAAATGAGTGAGTGCATAGAGAAGGTGAGGTAAGTTTAAATGCTCACCATGGGGGTTTAGTTGGGGTAGCAAGGTGTGTAGAAGTATGGGAGTTTGGCAGGTTGCTGGCACCAATTTCTATGAATGATCTTGTTGTTTGTGTCTATGTCAGTTATATAATGCGAGGCGTCTTCTGACGCCAGAAATTTTGAAAAAAAAAACTCCTTATATTTGTGGAAATTCAGTATGTGCCCCTGGGGCTACTACGAGCACTTGGGGCCACTGGGTAGATGCAGCTCTCCAATGAACTTTTTTGACACAAACTTGTGTATGTACGCTGGGTGTGTGCCACTGCATATGTGCCACTCTTTAATGAACCTCTTTGATGCTGACTTAGGTCATGGGGCATCACAACACAAACCTATGTAGTGACATCTGTGTATGCAAGTAAGTGTGAGCTGGAATTGTCTGCTTGGATTTTCTTTCCCTGATGACGACTAGTCCCCTTGTTGAATTAACTTCAGCCTGAGATATCACCTGTTTGTCTACTGTTATCACATTATGCCCATTTTGCTGTGAACTTGTCATGTTCTCTAGCTGGCAAGCTTGAATTTCAGGTGCTGCACGCTAAGGAAATTGATTCAGAGTGGGTGGTACCACTTCTTTTTCTTTGCAGCTGTGTGTTACATGAGAGAATAAGTTGTACGTAGATGTCTATTAGAAATAGCATAGGTATTCAAAGGTACTTTCATTATGTTCTAGGTCATTTGTGCTGTCTGGCCTCCTTTGCATCATTTTTTGTAGCATGCTTTTTACATGCAAAAACAAATGTGGCCTGTTCTAATGCATGCAAGGACTGCCCAATAGCTCATGATGTTTTGAGCCGCTGAATTTCAGTCTTGGCTGCACTTGTGGATTTTCAACTGTACTGAAGCTTGCAATATGCTTGAATTTCCTGTCAAACTGGTTTGCTTGTTTGTATCCAATTTATTGAATTATTTCACTTTCATTATGCTAATAGTCATTGATTGTACTATCATGCTGGCACATTTGATTCTGGAACTGCAATAAATTTCCAGACATTTTATTGCTTTGTCATGGTTTTTGCACTCGTCAGACACAATCTACTAAACACACACACAAAAAGAACTCCCTTCAACCTCGTAAAATTCCCAAAAAGTGCATAATAAACTCCCAGACCTACCTGTAAAAGCCCTAATAAGGAGCTAAAATGCACTCCCAAAACATCTGTTTAAAACTCCCTTAGTAAAACAGCTCCCTAAAGCTGTAAAAATTCACTCCCAAGCATTCTCGTATATGTTCCCATAAAAAGCAAAAATCGAACTCTCAAAACTATCCATAAGTGCTCCCTTAAGCAGAGCTCCCAAAATATGGGAACGGTTGCTCCCAGGTTTACACCTAAGCACTCCTACAAGGAGGTAAAATAATTTCCCAAAGGTATCCTTCAAAACGCCCTTAAGAAGCCAAACGTTTCCGAAAATATGTACGTAAGAACTCCCATCGCTTCTCCTATAAATTCCCATAAGAAGCAAAATGAAATACCCATGTCAACTTGTAAAAGCTCCCAAAGCTCCTCATAAGAACTTCCATAGTTCTGGTGTTCAAAAGAGGAATGAAAAACTCCCAACGTTCCCCATATAGACTCCTGCAACCACTCGGGGGTTGGTGTTCAAAGGAGAATTAAATACCTCCCATAATTCTCCATATAGACTCCTGCAACCACTCAGGGGTTGGTGTTCAAAGGAGAATTAAAAAACTCCCATAATTCCCCTTAACACCACCAAACACAAGGGTGTAAAAAAAAACTCCGTTCGAATGGAGGATATTGTCCTCCCTTAAGGGCTGAAGTTATGCAACGAGGCCAAAACTCCCTAAAAGGGTCAAACCTGTTTACAGTGTAGCCTGCTCAATGGAGAAGTCCGAGCTCCTAAGAGTATGGCGAGGCAAGAGGAATCGCACCATCCCAGAGGAAGTAAACATGAAGTTGAACATCCACCTCGAGGCACAGCCAATCCCGGAGAAGACGCTCATCACGATATTAGGAATGTGGATACAATCGAACCAACGATGTACCCACACCCTAACACTACTTAAAACTGCAGCCAACCAAGTGGCCCGCATGATAACGCGGGTCTCGCGGAAAAGACACGGCATGAAGGAAGCAGACACACTCAAACTGGTCAGAAGCCTGGTGGTCAGTAGAGTGACGTACAGCCTCCCGTACTACCACTGTACGAAGCACGAAATGCAGCAAGCGGACGCAATCCTGAGGAAAGCCTTCAAGACGGCGCTCCACCTACCGCAGTCAACATCGACCGACAAACTCCTGGCCCTGGGGCTACACAACAGTCTCGAGGAGCTCCAAGAAGCGCAGATAATCGCGCAAATGCAAAGACTAAAGCTATCGGCAACGGGCAGAAGACTCCTGAGCAGATACGGCGGTGAAGCTACCATAAAGGAGACACAAAGCACGGAGACGATACCGGACGAATACAGAAACACCATCAAAGTAGCACCGATACCCAGCAATATGGACCCGAGCCTACACATGGCACGAAGAGAAGCAAGAGCAGAGTATGTACAAAGAACACTGGCAACTAGACACGACACAGTGTACGTAGACGCCGCTACCTACACTCAGGACAGAAACCACAAGAAAAGCAAAGTCGCAACGGTGATCAACTCGGACCTAAAAGAAATCACCAGCACATCAATTCGGAACTGTACGGTAGTCGAGGCCGAAGAGGCAGCCGTGGCTCTAGCGTCAGCGAAGGGCTACCGATCCAACAGGTCCTTAACCATACTCACAGACTCCCAAGCAGCATGCCGCAACTACCTAAACGGCAGAATCAGCCACAGCGCGCTCCGTATCCTCCGCTCACGTGGCAACACCGTCAACAACCAGGCCAAACACACGATAGTTTCGGTGCCGGGACATACCGACATTACGGGGAATCAGGAGGTAGATAGGATAGCTCGAGGGCACGCAACAAACCGAGCATCCAACAATCCCGACCCCGCTGAGGAACCCGAGCCGGTAGCCCAAAGCTATTCAGAGATACTAAACTACTACAGAGGCATCAGACGAAAATACCCGCCCCCTCACAAACAACTAAATAGAGAAGACGCCGTAGCATGGCGGCAGCTACAAACGGGAACATTCCCATGCCTAAACATGCTAAGCAAGATCTGCCCCACGCAGTACGAGAGGAAGTGACCATGGTGTGGAGACAAACGAACCCTATACCGTACCACATGGGCTTGCCAGAAAATAGATGGGCTAGCCATAATAAAAAACCCGAGTGCGGAACAGTGGGAGAGGATGCTATCCAGCGACATCCTGAAAGTCCAACAAGGACTAGTAAGGCGTGCACGCAGGGCAGCTACCCTCAGCGGAGCCCTGGACTAGGGGAACCGACCCTGGAGAGAAGATGGAAGACTCCATCTGAAGCCGCAAAAATCACTGCAAAATAGAGCAAATAAACGTTTTTCATCATCATCATCATGGAGCTGAAATGAGAACGTCTGAACTGAGGAGCGGACTGTCATTTTTTTAACACGTTTCAACACGTCACCTTCCGAACCTACACAATACATGGCACGATATATGGGCACTGGCAACATAATATCAATCAGATCCTTGTATAAACTCTTTTTAGGCACATTACTTAGGTACTCCATTGAGAATCTCCCCTTTAGCATTCGAAAAGACATAACGACCTCACGAAGAAAGCCGCGAACTCCCTTTTTTGTGACATTTGATACAACATATTCAGGAATTACATCACTCATTCGTAATTGAAGAATTGTTCGCAGAAATCCGTTATTTTGGTCGCGCAAAAAAATAAATCTTGACACAACTTGTTTGAGAAATAAATGACATAAACTTAGTCCGCCGCTACGGACTGATCGAAATAAATTAGTTCTGCTGCATCTTTCCCATGTTGAACGCCACACGAACACTGCAAATAGTCTGTGCAACTTCTGCACGTTGGTACGAGACATACAAAGCACTTGAAGAACATACCACACTTTCGCGACTAAAAACACGTTGCAAACTGTAGCACGCGCGAAAACGGAGAAATCCCGCCCACCCCATTTATCTGTTTGTTCCCTAACACGTTTGGTTTCCTCGTTCCAGTATTGCATTGTATCGCGATAATGTTCTAAGGGCACTCCGAGATATTTGACAGGTGTCACAGTCCATTTCATGTTAGCGAAATAATCTGAGGTGTTTTCCCACGGCCCATGCGAGAAGCCTAAACATTTGTTCCAATTTATCATACTGTCCGTGTGCGAGCAAAAAATTTCTGCTTCTTTAACGGTCTCCTTAACGCTTTCCTTATCGCAACAGAAGACTGCTATGTCGTCAGCATAACACAGTATTTTAACTTCACTTGTGAGTAATTTGAAGCCATGTATAGTGTCATTATTAAGAATCTTTAAACAGAAAGGTTCGAGAAAAATTGCAAACAATAATGATGATAATGGACACCCTTGCCTAATACTACATTGAACTTTGAAACTTTCGCTGACACTTTTGTTTACAATTATGCTTGCTGAACTGTGTGTGTAACACATTTTCACACCTGTCGCAATCACAAACCCAACATTAATATATTCCAAAAGACTAAAAAGAATTTGATGTGATACACGATCGAAAGCTTTTTCTAGATCAAGCTGTAGCATTGCTACCCGTTCTGAAAAGTCATCGCAGTATTCAAGTACACTTCTGGTAACATGAATGTTAGTAAATATCGAGCGTCCCCTGATCCCACATGTCTGGTGGGGTCCTACCAAAACTGTGATCACGGTTTGTAATCGTTTGGCCAGTACTTTCATATATATTTTGTAATCTACATTGCTTAAGCTTATCGGTCGATAGGACGAAACCGATAGAAGTTTAACTGGGTCATCTGTCTTGTGTATTAATACAACGTGAGAACAGTTGAAAGATAGGGGCACTGCATTTTCATTATATGCTTCGGTTATTACATGATGCAGGGCTTTTGCCAGATCCACTTTAAAAGCTTTGTAAAAACAACTGCTGAAGCCATCCGGGCCTGGAGATTTGCCTACGGATAACTCATCAATTGCGTCTTCAATTTCGCGTACGGTAATGTCTGCTTCAAGGCGGGTCTTCACGTCGTCGTCTAACCTTGGCATTAAGTGAAGGTACTCATTTTCAAAGCCGGTTTCAATATCAATTTTATGACTTAACAGATTTTTAAAGTACTCTACAAAAGCAAATTCAATTATCCGTTTGTCTTTGGTTATAACGCCCTCGTACTGTAATTCTTTTATTTCATTTTTGACGGCATAACTTTTCTCATCCGCGAGTGAGCGCTTAGTAGGCGTTTCTCCCAACCACAGTCTTTCGCCACGAGCGCGAACAATGGCTCCTTCATATCTTTCGACATCTATTGCTTCCAGTTTGTTTTTGACATCCTTAATTATATTATTTAATGCCCCTGGTTGTGTGGTTTCTGCGTTCAGCGAATAGTCTAATTGACTACGGAGCACATTTTCTTCGTTTCTTTCACTGCGGCGTAGTGCGCGTGCCCTCTCGATTGCAATGAGCTTAATCTCTTGCTTGAACAGCTCCCATTCAGCGATGAAACTATCCGTTTTAGACAGTAGTCTTTCTATGCATTCTTTTGCTTTGCTCACAAAGTTATCATTGTTCATAAGCTTATCATTAAACTTCCAAAGTGTGCAACTGAATGATGACCCTTTGTGCTTTGCTCCTAAGGAAAACATAAGCAAACTGTGATCACTGAACGAAACATGTTTTACGTTGTAATCTTGGCACAGCGGCACTATATTTGCAGATACGTATAACCTGTCCAAGCGTGCATGGCTTGTGCGTTGGAAGTGAGTGAAATGTGGCCGTTCTCCGCCAGCTGCAATATGACCAATGTCTTCTAGGCAGTGATCCGGAACTATCGCGCTTAATTTCATGGCACTATTATCGCGTACCGGTTCATTCTTTATTCTATCGGCAGAAAAACACACACAGTTAAAATCGCCAAGCATTAGAATCATTCTTTCAGAATTCAAATAGGATTCAAGACTTTCAAAAAAAGCTGAGCGATCGGTTTCTCTGTTAGGCGCGTACAAACATATTGCCCGCCACTTCAAAGCAGAGAAAATAAAATCACACACAACTAACCGCCCAGTTTTACACACAGTCACGGTCTCTACTATGATTCCCCGGGAGCGGCGTAGTAACAAGGCACACCAACCGGACGAGCCTACTGCGTGACACACACATACAAAAATCAAAGCAGATACTGGTCAAACTTGAAGTACCTTTATTTACACTAAAGATGCGTGCACGTGAAACATTATTACAGTACATAAGGCACCACTACATCGAACCTGGAGACATAGGCTCGTACTTACAGCACTCTAGCAGTGTAAATACATCTGAAAAAACCTATACATATGAATTAAATCAAAACGTTCATTGTGGTCTTTGCTTTCGACATAAGTTTATGACTAGAAGGCAAAGCGACTCAAAAGGCAGGGCTTAAGCATACCCTTCTAACAACCAACTTTGAACACATGAACACTTGAAGCTGCTTGCGTGTGGATACACACAAGACATCTGAATGCGTTATATTAACATGTTTCGCACACTAACCCATCACATGAAAAGTTACGGCTGACTGTGAGAAGGCAAAATAACAGACTTGAAACAAATGACTTCACGTAAATATATACAAGCTTTAGCACACGTCTTTCATCGCGACTAAAATTTAATGAAGTACCAAAGTAGACTTGTCTGAGCTTTTTGTCTTCGAGATGTATATATTTTCAGGTTGCCCAATTATTTTATAAAATAACATCACTCAAATTAGCTATTAATTGATGAGACATCATTTAGAAAGTTGTCGGGCATGGCGAACACCTGAATCATGTTTCTGACGAGCCAGGTTTGCAAGAACAGTACACCATTTGTATATGTTAAATTGAGGTACAGAAGAGTTTGTTGGTGGTATTTCCTCAATTTAGTGAGTTCATTTTCAGTTAATTTTTCTGGACTTGCACAAAGCTAATTAGAGCACTTTTGGGGGCCTTTTTCACTATACCCAGCAACTAAGTGGTTTTAAATAATTATTTAGCACAGAAAATTGGTAGTAACACACGGCTAACACAATTCCAGAGCCAAATAGATGGTAACCTGCACTTGCAGTATCAAGTAAACCTGCACTTGCAGTATCAAGTAGCCCAGAAATAGTCATAAAGGATGGGAAAAGGTTTCAATGACTGGACAGCCAGATTGGTGAGACAGTGAAAAACGCAAATAAATGTGTATACGAAAAACCAATGACCTAAATTGCGCAGGTAAAATATTATTCAAATGCTACCAGAATTTTATTGCATAAAATACATAAAAGTTGCATAAAAATTGGGACAAAGCAGTAAGAAAGACAGAGGGAGATACAGCACCCGTGTTGAAAAAAAATTACAAGTGATATACATGCATATTTAAGCTCAAGACAATTGTTTCTCCAATATATACAAAAAGAACCCATGCACTGACGGCATAAAAGGTTCCTGCGCCTGGAGAATGCAGCACAGTACAAAGCAGCGTCATGAGAACCGAAAACTAGAACTTAGTATGTTTAAAAAGTACGAATATTTGCGTACCTACAGGCATGTGACATGTCATCCCTTGACTGAATGAAATTCATAAATCTTACACAAATGAAGTTACCATCACTCTTATTGGCTTCCTCAGGGGACTCCTTGAAGTTGAACTAGAAAAATGTACATCAGTGTTAAAAACAGAGAAGATAAGACCCTATAGCGTTCTTCCTGAAATAAACAGCGCAAATATTTCATGTATAAATTATATGGACACTTCGCGAATTCGGTGTACATTAATATTTGACAACCACACAAACAGAAACGAGAAGGATGAATTAAGGTAGGAACACACATGAACGCTGACTCAACTAGAAGTTTATTCGTGAAGACAAATATTTTAAACAAATTGGCCAACTTCACAAAGAAAAAGCCATGGATGTGCAGCAGAAACAGCCCGGCACAACAAAAAAGGACCGAAAGACATGTCCTGTAGAACAAAGATATGCGTCAAAAACAAAAAAAAAAAAAAACACATGAAAACTGAAAGGTTTGTCCTGTAAGTGATATTAACGAGAAATAATGCAGCAACTCTTCTCCACTTAGAGTCACAGAAATCTTGCTTATGAATTTTTCTTCGTGATCAAAAAATAATTCTTTCATAAGTCCTCTTGTGTTCTGGTCTTTGTGATGAAACAACCGTTATTTCTGCTCTATACCTCAACACCGGAGGAGTTCCAGCAGCAATATTTATTGATCACAAACGAAACAAATACATAAGCAGGTTATCTGTTGCTTTAGTGGGAAAGACTTGCAGTTCTCAAGAGTATTTCTCGTTGGGTAGTATCACTCATCGAACAAATTTCACTTTTTCGAAAGATTTGTCCGCTAGTTCTCGTTTTTCACGCACGTTTATTCTACATGACATGGCTTTCTCATATTTTTTTCTTGTCGCTCGTGGCTGTTTCTTCCACGCATGCACGGCTCTTTACCTTTGTCAAGTTGACCAGCGTCTTTAATACCTCTGTCTTCAAAAATAAACTTAGTTGAACTTGCGCTCGTGTGTGCTCCTACCTATTTCGTCGTCCGTCTCATTTCGTGCTGCTGTTTCCAGTATGCACGTATCACTTGGTTAGGCTGGTAAACATTCTCGCAAGCAAAAGGAAATACCTCCCCTCAAAAGGTAGCCCATCCTTTACTACTACAAGCCAGAGCAAATCGAAAGCCTTCACAGCGTCCATGCGCGGCAGCTAGTACACGACAGAGCAGCAGAAAAAATTGTTAGAAATCCCACTTGATGGAGAGTGGCAACAGAGACGCGAGCTTGCTAGTGAATCAGCCACATATCAACGGGTGTCTCTTGCATGACGCCAAGCTGCTCTTGACGTAGAACACTTTAGCATCTGGGCATTTGCTACATGCGTAACCTGCGAGAAGGGAATGCGGACAGAAAATGAGATTGCGCGGATTCAGGATCTGCCACACACTGCACATAACTACGCACAAAATAGAAGTACATACTATACTGGCAAGTAAAAATTTGCGACTCTTTACGAGTGCTGTCTAGAAAAGGAAGAAATAGGTTGCTACGGTAAATGTTAGCTAAGACACGCACAGGGAAGTTTCACAGCGGGGAGAAATATTCCCGGCTCTCTCACAGAACCGAAGACCACGCGACGGTGCATAGCCGATCCCAAGCAGATATCGAATCTTTGGGTAGAAGTCCAGCAGCAGGAATGGCCTAAAGATACGCCGAGAGCGATGCGAGTGGTGAGCGTGCCTGTACAAGTGAGAACATGCACCGTTTCTTTGACGCTAGCCGCTCCGGCGTGTCTCCGATCATCCCACGCGATTTGTGTGTAGAACGTCGCGTACACGCCCTTGCGCGTTTTGCGCGGTAGCGTCTGCGCAGTGAGCTAGCTTCATGCACGCGTCATTCTTCACCGCGCAAACGGTGCTCGAGGCGACAACGCGCCGAGTGGCGCTCCTTTCGCTTCTGCAAGCATCGCACATTCGTATCGGCCCAGCTCAAAGAGGCAGCAGAGAACGGTGGCATGTTTCGGCTATCGCCAATTGAAATTGTACGGTACGCCTTCAACAGAAACGCGCCGCGCTAGATAAAGATGGTTACTGCGGTAGTTTTGGCGGTGATAGGCGATAAGGCGACCCCGTCGGCGGCTGTGTTCTTTGCCGAAGTCGTCACCACACCTCTGTTCATTTGCGCTGTGTATCCGTGTACAGTCACCGCGCGGAAGCTGTGACTAATCGGTTGGCCGTTCTCCGCAAATCCCAAAGATGCGAAATATATTTTGCGGTGCGCCGCATCATTAGGCGCAACCTAAATCGAGGCGCGCTTAACCGCTACGGCACAAAAGGTGATCACACTAACCGTATGGTATACGATGAGCCACTACGGATTGAAAAAAATAATTATGATGTCCTACGTGCGAAACCAACGATCTGATTATGAGGCAGGTTGTAGTTAGAGACTCCGTATTAATTTTGACTTCCTGGAAATTTTTACGTGCATACAATGCACAATGCACGAGCGTTTCTGCATTCCGCTCCTTTGGCATGCGGCCGCCGCAGGGATCGTATCCACGACCTCGAGCCCCAAATTGCCACGGCGGCCGCCATAGTTACGAAATGCGTATCGCGCGCTTTCGCTCCGGGGCATACGGTTTGCTTGTAGAAAGTGAACGGTGTGATTAACATCTCACGCTTGTCAATGTCAAAATAGAAAAAGGCTATGTGCCCAAGAAAACGAGATTACTTACCTATCTGCAGAAGTTCGGCTGCGACTGTTTCGGGGTGCTTTCTCTCCAACAGGCATCATGACCTCTGCCGCGCAACTCTTCAAAACAGCTAGGCTCGCACATCAGTCGAAGACTAGTAGCTGAGTCAGCCAACGACTTCAACGGATAAACGTCTCACTTATCTTCGTTAAAGCATTTCACTAAAATGTGCGTCTTGATGACCGAAAAGAAAAAAACACTTTCATCAAAAAGCACGATGCTTTAACCACCACGCAACGGCACCCAACTAACGGAGTCCGAAAGCCGTTCACAGCTTCACTATCGTATTCAGTTATCAAAACCTTTCAAACACAAAATAACGGCACTTAAAAACCGCTAATTAATTAGCAATAATTTTTCATCAACTAACCTTCATAAATTTTTAAGAACAACCTAATTTGTAGCGTAAACAATAAATACTACGACCAAGAAAGGGCCGCCGTTCCTGCGACCCGGTCGACGGAGTGGAAAGGGGGGGTAAGCGTTATAGTGCCCTGGTCGTTCGAACGCTTAAGGCCCGAAAGCGTTAGGTTCACCCAAAAAGACGCTAAATAATGGTTTGGCTTGGCTCCGTATATTATTTTTAAATAGATGGCGCTAAAGCGATGAACGCGACGAGAGCCCTGAATCGGTGCTTCCGTTCTGCCCGTGCGGTATGGTGCGGTCTTCGCTTGTGTGCGTGGCTGTGGAGAAGTGATTTTAGCTGTTTGATGTCGTTAAATGTGAGAGCTTGTGGCGAAGTCATTGAGTATGGCCGTAGTAATTCTGCCCATGTAGTGTTTTGCGGACTTCACCTATGCCTGTGACTGATCGTGTTGCCCAATAGCTTTGTGGAAAGCGACGTGGTTTATGTGGATGTCATCGCAGCGTTTGCCAGCTCCTGGGTGGCCCCTGTGCCAGTTGTTGATGGCGTTGCGCAGTAGCTTTGTGGAAGTTGATGTACCTTGTGTGGATTTCGTTGGCGCTTATGACTGCCTTAATTATAGGTGGTCACGCTGCCTTTTGAAGCGCGTCCGAGCGCGAGAAACTTCACCGAATTTTTTGTAAACAACGTGGACGGCTCGAAATGTTAGCTAGAAATCAACCAGCGGCAACGAAGTCTGTATTTTGTGGTTTTTCGAGCTTATGCTCATGCGAGCAGCAGAAGGACAAAAAATCCGTTACATAATGTCAGTTCCATAAAATCAGCTTTGCCGCAATACAGTCATGTTATGCGGTGAAGCATACGTAATGTATTGCGGTAAAGTGTATGAAAAAGTAGGCAGGGACCACTGCGTTACTGGGGCGATTTTCTTGTATTATGATCATGGCCGTGCGCAAACAAGGAAGAATCACAGTCGAAGAGCATGGCACAAACCTTGCCAATGCTTCAATTGGAAAAAAAAAAAAACGAATTGGAGTGGGTGATGCCAAAAACAAAGCCTTGACTTTTGTATTATCAAAGCAGTTCCGAGAATAGTCAATCATATTCCAAGCTCCTGCATTATTTATGATTGTATAAAGTATATGCATATATTATGCACCAGCCTTAGCACCAATTCTAATGTACTTTAATGATTTAAGTTTAATAACACCTGGCAAATATATAATTTGTGCTGTATGGTGTTGTGCTGTTTATAAGCTGCTGCTTTCATGTGGTAATGTGTACATTGGCTGGAAGAGTTGATGCATCCTCCTTATAGAACTCATTGAAAGGTGAACCACCTGTCAAGCCATCATTGTTCTTGCGGTTGTACACCAGATTTCACAAACATGGGGATAGTTATATAGAAAGAGTAGCTGAGGCTTAACATATCCACATGCATGCACAGGAGTGCGGGAGTCGACCATCTATCTCTCTAACTCGGGTTGAATGTGCATACTTGAGCATGTAACACTTGTTGGGTGTCAGGTTTCTTTTATTGTTAGCCTAGTTTGTGTTCTTTCTCCCATTTGTAGGTTTTAGTGTGCGTTGCTGTGTATGTATATAATTGCTTCCAGAGTGGCTTTCTTGTTGCTAATAAATTTAGAGAAGGCAGCGTTCTTCATTTTGTGCATCAGACAGCAAGTGAGCATGTTTCAAAGGATGTTGGATTTTGTTGCCATAAGCAACAAAAAGGCATAAGCATATAGACTGCTTGCTAGAGGTACTCTTTATAGCGTTAAGGATATTATCATGCTGATAACTCTGTGCACAATAACTAGAAAGATCACATCATGTCTGACATGTCTTCTTGCCACCATGAAATCTTGTCAGATGCATAACACGGGACCTACACCACAGATCTTGGCCAGCCATTCTCATTTGTGGTCTCGACCTCCTACCACTGAGCAGACTGGTCCAAGAGACAAAACAGGCAACTTTTATCTGATTAAATGTAGTGCATGTTGCACAAAATTAGATGTCAGGTGTTATTGTTGACACAGATACATATCTGTGAGCCTCATAAACTAATGTCAAAAGAAAGAGAGTAATACCCATGAAATGCACTCTTGGTAGGATGGCAGGACCATTCTCTTGCAGAGTTAAATAACAACCATGCAGCAGTATCATAATATCAAGCTGAACAATAATTCACTCCAAGAATAGGTTTCTTCATGCAACATTGCACTGATAGTCTTGAAATACAATACCCATTGCTAACAGAAGGCCTTCCAAATTATGCATGACAGGAGGGCATATTTTAGGAAGCAAGAATGAAAACGGAGCCGGTTAACTATGAAAGTTGTGAATGCAACTCTGCAGAAGTTAGAAAAATGAACCAAATGGAATAGTTTAAAAGTAAGGGGTTTAGAGACAAAAGGCTGTTTTATTCCATGCCAGAAAAGCAAGCATAGGTTGAAATGCTTTCCACATACATACCTTCAAGGTGCATGTACAGGGTCTCTCCTGAGAGTAGTGTCAGTAAGGCGATTAAAAATCATTTATTGAATTTGTTGTTACAAAAAGTTTAAAAATCTTCAAAATACTCTCCTTTTGCGTCAATACATCGGCTCCAGCGAGACTTGCAGCTCTCGAATGCGTTGCGGTAGTCCTTCTCCAGAATGGCCTTTAATGCTGTGGTGCTAGCTGCTTTGATCACGTCCGCTGTCCCAAAATGATTGCCTTTCAGGGGTGTTTTGAGGCATGAAAACAGAAAAAAGTCAGGGGGGAGCCAAGCCCGGGCTGTACGGGGGCTGGGGGATCGTTGGCACCCCTGCTTTAACCAGGTAGTCGGTGACGATGAAGGCACTGTGGGCCAGCACATTATCGTGGTGCAACTTCCAGTTGTGTGCAATGTCCGGCCGGATGTGTTGAACCCTGCGTTTCAGTCTTTCGAGGACATCCACATAAAATTTGGAGTTCACAGAGGTTCCAGGTTCTTCAAACTCATGATGAACCAGTCCGTGGATGTAAAAAAAAAACGATGAGCATGATCTTGATCTTTGATTTGCTCATCCTGGCTTTCTTCTGGGGAGGGGACGAGTGTGTGTGCCACTCAGATGATTGCCTTTTGGTCTCCAGGTCATATTCAAATACCCAAGTCTCGTCTTCTGTAATGACGTCCAAAAATGTTCGCTCACGTTTGCACATGTTGAGATTTTCTTGGCACGTTTCAACACGGTGTGACTTTTCGTTTTCAGTTCGCACTTTTGGAACCATTTTTGTGCACGCCTTCTGCATGCCAATATCGTTTGTAACAATTTCATGAACTTGAGTTTTCGGAACGTTTGACATGTCGGCCATTAAACGAACACTTAATCGTTGGTCTGAGTTCAACAATTCCCTCGCTCGTGTCACATTGTCAGTCGTAGTGATCGTGGATGGCCATCCAGCGCAGTCCTTGTCGTCGCCCTCTTCCCGGCCTTCCAAAAGGCCTTGTGCCACCGAAACACTTGCCGATCTGACAGGGCATGTTCTTTATAAGCAGTCTTGAGCATAGTAACAGTTTCCGCAGTGGCATTGCCAAGTTTCACACAAAACTTGATCGCAAATCTTTGTTCGAATGAGCGCTGCATTTTCACTTGCACAAGAATAAAAAACAGCTCTCACGGACAGGCCCGTCCAACACTCTCCGATGTTCGGAGCACAGTGAGTGACGGACCGCTGTGTGATGTGTGGTGCGCGACATGGTGCTTAGATGGATTCTGTCACCACTAGTTTCAACCAGTTAGACCGCTCTGACATACAGTCACATCACAATAAGCTTACTGACATTACTTTCAGGACGACCCTGTATGTGGCGATAGACAAGCTTTTTAGATATAAATGTTGGGAACCTGGATGGAGGTGAGGGACATGTACAGTAAAAACAAGATGTATAAGGTCAAAAATTAATTCTTTGAGTCAGAAATTGGTCAGTGGTGTCTGGCTTCTCTTGTTCCCTGGCCCTGGATGGTGAATACAAAGTATATATATATATATATATATATATATATATATATATATATATAATTGTGTACAATCAAGCATAGAATCATTGCCTTCTACCTGTGCTAACGTATGGGGCAGAAACTTGGAGGTTTCTTGGAGACAAAAAAGGGCATTGTGTTGTCATGTTGGAAAGCACTTTTCCGGAGGAGGGTGTGTCAGCCACTGACATAAATTTTAATGAAATTTATACCAATATAGCTGACAAAATGTTTAGCTGTCACAAAGTTGAATCAGTTTAGTTTGACAACAGTCTCGAATGATGTTAAGGTAGAAAAAGGTCTTCTTTTATGCGCCTTCTTCAGTGCAAAACACACAAGCTTAGGGAATCCGTTTCAGAACCATTTTGTCGGAATATAAATCATGGCTTCATGTTTCAGAATTTCTGCAAACACACCTTGACAGGCTGGGAATCAACGACCAATTTCTTGCTGCCAGCTCTCAGACTGTTGTACACTTCCTGCAGGAGCATAATCTGGGAAAATGGACAGGCTTTAGTATAGATGCAGAAGATCTATACAATTCTTTGCCGCAGGTGCGTCTCTTGCAGTTTGTTAAGGACTGTATACACAATCAAACAGGTTAGCTGGAATTTGCTGGAAGGTGTAAAATTCTTGTTGCAAACTTTCTGGAGCTTCTTGATTTCTATTTAAGGTCAATTTTGGTCTGGTGGGAAGGTAAAATATGTGTCCAGAATGCTGGCATCTGCATAGGTTCCGGTGTTGCACCAGTGCTCAGTAATATTTTAAGTTATGTTGACCAGAAAATAATCAAAACCTGAGT
The DNA here is from genome assembly GCF_023375885.2 of Dermacentor andersoni. Taxonomy (NCBI): domain Eukaryota; kingdom Metazoa; phylum Arthropoda; class Arachnida; order Ixodida; family Ixodidae; genus Dermacentor; species Dermacentor andersoni. The sequence continues at coordinate 180,254,130 of NC_092817.1, read as the reverse complement.
GGGCTTACTCTTAAAGTTTTCAAATACGTGGATGATTATTTGTTTTTCATGAGCAAATGATAACTTTCGCAGAGCTGTCATCGAAGTACTGAAGCTATTTAGAGAACAATAGCAAAGTTTCAACTTCACTTTAGAAGTTCCAGAAAAAAATGTGCTGCAACTTCTTATATCAGGCTTACTTTTATGTGGGATCACGTATGCTGGGGATATCAGTCGAGAACTTCTAAGGCCCTTCTTGATTATAGGTCTAGCCATTCAAAACTTATTAAGTACAGTATTGCCACTCACACAATTAGAGATGCCCCAACCAAGAGCTATCCTCACCTTATCCTTGAAAGTGTAAAGAATCTGGTGACAAGGCTTAATGAGGCAGGTTATTCAGTTTCAGTGGTTTTTTTATCTGGAAACACGTTAATTAAGGAACTTAATGTGCAACCAGGGTGGAAGAAGCTTAAGGAGCAAGAGTGGATCAAAGTTGCCATTATCCCCTCTATTAATTGTCGCACAGGCAGAAAAAGGTGGCTTCCAAGTTCCAGGAGAGAATTGGGTTTTCATTTAAAGATAAGCTGAAGGGAATATGTGAAGCAATAAACAAGCACATTCTTCACAACGAGTGTCTGAGCAGGGAGGACTGCAAAGTGAAATATAGCATACAGTTTGTCTCTTGCATACGAAATGTTGTTTATTCAATTCCTTTTTCTTGAAGCCTACAAAATATATATCAGTCAGACTGGAAGGCGCTTAAACATTCAACTAAGGAAGTACCATAGTTTTTTTAAGGGTTTTTGTGCATCCACACCTTTCTGTGCATTGTTGCAGCATTGGGCATCATGCAGTTTTTGAAAGTACTATTCTGCTGTTCACACACTGTGAAAAGCTCTCACATGATATAATGGAGGCTTATCACATTAGAAAGAAAGGCTCACTATGCGTTAGCCAGCCATCCATCTCGCTGCAAGATAGCGAGGTTGCCGTGTTGGATCTTAAGTAAAGCCACTGAGTTGCATTGTGCCTTAGTAATTGTTTTTTTACGTTGATTAATCAGCCGTGACATGTGTGTTGCCGTCAAAACATGTGCATTCGGTGATGTGAAGGTTGTTTTGGTATGTTTCTGCATATGCTAGGGGGCCGGGTGCTGGTCACGTGATGTGTGTTATAGGTTGTTTTCTTTCAATAAACTTCATTTGATAGTGCTGTATCCTGTCCCGTTCTATTACTTTTGTCGGCATCTGTCATGCAGTAGCTGTCATGAAGCTTCAACAACTTGCCCAATTTTCTATCGTATTTTCTATCGTATGGAGCATTAGAGTTACGGAATGGATGCCATGGTGTGTGTGTGTGTGTGTGTGTGTGTGTGCGTTCGTGCGTGCGTGCGTGTGTGTGTGCGTGTGTGTGTGTGTGTGTGTGTGTGTGTGTGTGTGTGTGTGTGTGTGTGTGTGTGTGTGTGTGTGTGTGTGTGTGTGTGTGTGTGTGTGTGTGTGTGTGTGTGTGTAAAGGTAAAATGGTGGTAAGGTGGGGTGGTATAAGTAAAATGAAGAGATTTTCACATCATGACTAGTCCTTTTAACACATTTACCTACAAAATTAAACACCCTGCTCTTATTAAGCACCTTGTACATAGGTATTCATATTACTAATAATCTTTCAATGCAAATGCATATCAACTTTTTGAGTAATGCTAATAACTGAACACATGGCTTTTTGTGCTGCAAGTTTTCTTGGACTCCTGCTTCCCTTAAACTTATACTGTATGATATGCTTGTAAGATCAAAACTGGAGTATGCTTCATCAATCCGGGATATACCTACAAAAAATACAACTCTCATATTTAGTTGAAGCCATAGAAAACCAACCTGTACATTTTATTGTAGCTGCTTATTCCCATACCGCAAGCATATCAACAATTAAAAGTTGCCTTGATTGGCTAGGCAACAAGAAAACTTACCTGTTTATTTCACAAATTCTAAACTGAAACAAGTTTTTATTACCTCCTTGTAGCTCATTGATATATATGTGTGTGCGTGTGTGTGCGTGTGTGTGTTCTGAGGCTGCCTTTTACAGGAATAGTAAAGATTGGTTTGGCAAGTTGGCACCTGTACCTTGAGGTTGTAGTTCATTCTCAATGAGATACAAGGAGGTAATAACATATGTTTCAATTGAGAATTTGTGAAATAAATGGGTAAGATTTTTTGTTGACAAGCCTGGCCAATCAAGGCAAGTTTTAATTGTTGATATGCTTGCGGTATGGAAATAAGCAGTTACAATAAAATTTACAGGTCGGTTTTGTATGGCTTCAACTAAATATGAGAGTTGTGTTTTTTGTCGGTGTATCCCGGATTGATGAAGCATACTGCAGTTTTGATCTCGCAAGCATATCATACAGTATAAGTTTAAGGGAAGCAGGAGTCCAAGAAAACTTGCAGCACAAAAAGCCATGTGTTCAGTTATTAGCATATTAGTCAAAAAGTTGATATGCATTTACACTGAAAGATCACTAGCAAAAAATCTGATAGGGCAACCTAATAAAAATTATATTAGTTTTTTTCTATTGCATGATGAAACGATACAACTGATACACTGATAAAATTACTTTTAGTTCTTTTCTGGACGTATTTGTGCTATTCTGCTTGTACCAGTCTACTAGTGTATTCTTTTTATTAGTGTAATAATGTATTCATATTAGTTTGCCAGATCTATAGTCTATCAGTATCTATATGTGTTGTATAGGTATAATGTGCTTCAAGGAGAAGCAAGCTTCCTCATTTGCCCAAAAAATGAGTCAGAAATAATGCATTTATATTATCACAAAAGACAATACATACGAATCAAATATGAAGCCCAGGATTCAGAAAGGAAAGACTGTTGGAACAACTATACACCATACAACAGCTTAAAAAGAATAAAAATGTGATCACATTTAAAAGAGAAAAGATGTTTACATTGGTTCACAACAAAGTTTAGCCTCTTTAAACAGGAGGTTATTGGCAGTCAAGCCACCGAATTGGTTCACACGTACACCACGAAGATTATCAAACTTCACAATCTGGAAAGCTAGTGAATGGAAGTGGTGGGTTCTTCATTATTCATTACCATGCCTTCGTGGCTTTTTGCCGGATAAGTATGTCAGACATTCCAGTTTGCTTGTGGAGGGTGTCTATATACTTCTACTGGACACCGTCACTTCAGATGACCATAATGAGATCATCTGATCTTCTCTCGGAGTTTGTTGTGAGAGCACAGTCTTTGTATGGATTGGGTGCAATGACATACAATGTACACCAAATCCTGCATCGTCTTAAAAGTGCGGCTAAACTAGGACCTCATTGGTCGCATTCTTCATTTGTATTTGAAGGCGGAAATGAACTTCTTGTGAAATTGGTACGCGGAGCTAATGATGTTCCTTTACAAATATTGGAATGTTATGTACTTGCTCGAAAGTTACAGGCAGCTAAAGCTAGTTTAAATCTTTCACCAGAAGCAGTGAGTTTTTTTGGTGTACAGGAGAGGAGAGCTGGTCAGCAGACAGTTTTGTTAGGCACTGGAAAGCAGTTCTTGAACATGGATGAAAGTGAAAAACAGGCTGTAGACCACAACCGTGGCGGTGACTCAACAAGTGTCACTGAATATTGCCGAATGGTCATCAACCAACAAACATTCCACTTTCTCCAGTACACTTGAACTATAAAGACGAAAAACAGTGCATTTGTCAGCTTCTCAGGTGCGTTTTCTCTCATTTGTAGAATTCTTACTGGAGCGAATTCTTGTATAATTCTGAAATGCAAGAAACCATTTCCTGTTGAAATTCTCCATGCAAAGCACCTTTCAGTCTGCGTCAGAAGAGAGGAGTCACTAGTTTACGTAACACCCGGCGAAGTTATGCGCCTTTATGTGTTTATAGAAATAGACAACAATATTTTTGAATGAAAAATATGAAACCATTATGAAAGAGACTAATTCCCGTGCTCAAGACAAGGCAACGATGAACAGTATGTCTCTGCAGCCATGGTACATGAATGTCTGGTAATAACAGGTTATAGCTTTAAAAAACAACAGTTGGTAACAGTGCACCACGCTTTATGGCGTTCTGTAATAATCAGCTTTTTGATGTTTGAATACATACACAAGCCAGAGCCATCAAAATTCTAGAGTGTTTGTTTTTTCTTGTGATAGCTTCTTGTTTTCCTAATGAACCAGCTAGCCCAATTTGCCACTCTTCATTATTGTACTCTTGTTGATTAAGTGCTTGGGGAATTGCATGGTCTGCATGTTGGCAGTAGTGATGCAGCTGCTGATGAACAGTTGCAGTAGCCAAAACATGACAATATTTTACAGGACTTATGCACAGTTTCGGGTCGGTGTCCTTACATGTAGCGAAGGGCCCTACTTAACCACGTGACTGCCTTGAGTGGGTGATCACAGTGAACAAACAGTGCTTCACTAGCAGATGGTGAAGAGGTAAAGCTTCTCAGTCTGTATGCAGAGGCATAGAAAGCAGCTGAATGTTAAGTGAGCAGTTATGCTACTTGATACAACAGCAACATTTTCACACCATGCATCTGTCTTCCTCACTTTATTTTCTCCTTTGACTCAATGTAGCTGGTGCAAGTTAATCCGTTAACTGTGGCCGCATGACTAAGACACTATCTTTTTTCTGAATGAAACAAGCAAACTCTGAAATTTTATTTTAACAGTGTATTACGGTTTGAATCAAAGACTCCAAACACTATATATGAAGCCTGTTCTGATAGTCTTCTTTGCTGTCGCGTGCTGAAAGCTACACAGGTTAAACTACTTTTACACATTTCGACGTGCGGTGGTTGAACTAGCACCCAGTGAAGAATTGTGTCTTCTGATTTTGCAATTTGTGCACTGATGTTTAGCTGTTTTTGTTCATGAATATGTGGTTTTAAAAATAGTAAATCCATGTTCTTACTTGAATAAACTCTCAGATCTGTACTCACTTTTGCTTAAATAATATTGCTGTATTGTCATGTTCTGATATATTGCTGTAGATCTTGTACCAATAGCGATGCTTGTCCTGTTAATTCCTTGCTTCCTGTCAGTGTGCCATGCCAGTTTGTTCTTTTTGCACAAGCTCACTTGTGTTCTGTCACATATCACAACACTTTTGGGATGAATGCAAAAGTGCATAGTCTAAAGAAAATAGCTTCATATGAAGTTGTAATATGATAAAAGCATGTGCCAATTAGACCTGGCGTTCTATCCAGCATCTGTGAGCACAAATGGGCATGGTGAAGTTGGTACTTCAGTCTGTGTTCTTCCTCTTATGTGCTTGTTTAAATGTGGCTAAAGTTGCTTGCTTATTCTTTAGATAATGGAGTGTAAAATAAACCCTAGTCATGTTTGTAGTCATGTTGCTTGTGTCTTGTCCTTGTTCCTTTGTGGATGGATGCATTAGCGTTGTCATAATTTTCAAATCATGTATGCACCAACTAGCCCAGAAAGTAGCTTTAATGAAATCACGTTGGTAGTCTCTAATTTATGGCATTCACAAACTCAGCCTGACATGTTAGAGCCACAGTTAGTATCCACAGTCTTGAAAGTGCTTTGTTTTGCTTTTGTAAATAAACTTTATTACAACAGTAGGAAGATACCTATGAAGAAAGGAGTCAGACAAGTAGACACAATCTCTGCAATGCTATTCACTGCGTGCTTGGAAGAAGTATTCAAGCTAATAAACTGGGAAGGTTTAGGAGTAGGGATCGATGGTGAACACCTCAGCAACATTCGGTTTGCCGATGACATTGTTCTATTCAGCAACACTGCGGACGAGTTACAACAAATGATTGAGGACCTTAACAGGGAGAGTGTAAGAGTGGGGCTGAAGATTAATATGCAGAAGACAAAGATAAGGATAAATAACCGGGCAAAGGAACAAGAGTTCCAGATCGCTAGTCAGCCTCTAGAGTCTGTGAAGGTGTACGTCTACCCAGGTCAACTAATCACAGGAAACCCTGACCACGAGAACGAAATTCAAAGAAGAATAAAAATGGGCTGGATCGCATACGGCAGACATTGTGAGCTCCTGACTGGGAGCTTACCATTATCATTGAAAAGGAAAGTATACAATCAGTGCATTTTACGGGTGCTGACATATGGCGCAGAGATTTGGAGACTGACAAGAAGCTTGAGAACAAGTTAAGGACCATGCAAAGAGTGATGGAATGAAGAGTGCTAAGTATAACTTTAAGAGACTGAAAGAGAGCAGTTTGGACAAGAGAGCAAACGGGTATAGATGATATTCTAATAGACATTAAGAGAAAAAAATGGCGCTGGGCAGGTCATGTAATGCGCAGATTAGATAACAGTTGGACCATTATGGTGACAGAATGGGTACCAAGAGAAGGGAAATGCAGTAGGGGATGGCAGAAGTCTAGATGGTGCGCCAAAATTAGGAAATTTGCGGGTACTAGTTGGAATCGGTTGGCGCAGGACAGAGGTAATTAGAGATCGAAGGGAGAGGCTTTCGTCCTGCAGTGGACATCAATATGATGATGATGATGATGATGATGACAGTAATCCTGTATTGGATATGCATTAAATGTTGCACATCCGTCTCACAAAATTTGTAAATGTAATCTTGTATTAAAAGAACTGTAGCACACCTGCTACAAAGATGGACTGATACTTTTCTCATGCAACTTCCCCAATGTAGTTTCACAGGCTAAGTAACGCTGCTGTGCTTTGAAAACGTGTGCTTTAATTTATGTTGAAACATGTTTAGGATAATACATGTGCATACAAGCTGTAAAAAGTTTTGATAATTGCACAGTTTACACGCTTCATTTTTATTTGATACTCTAATATCCCAACTGTGTTTGTTAATCTGTTCACGTGGCAGGCAATGCATTCAGGGTTGTATATTCAGTTCATTTTAAAAACGTCTCTTCAGGCGTGTGGGCACCGGCATGTGTGCTATTTCTAACATGCTTTTTCAGTGCCTCAATCAGATTCCTGTATGTCATATGATGATCTCTATCTGGGTTTAAAAGACTGATACATCATGCTATTTGGTCTTGTAGGCAGCACAGTGAGATCTATCTGCTGCCTGCCAGTCTGGTAAAGAGTTCTATGGGTCAGGTAGGAATATATATCACTCTTAGAAGGACCCATACAACCTATGCATATTCCTAAGAGACTTGTAGAAATTTCTATCAGTTTTTTTTGCTAGGGTACTGATATTAGGTTTTAAACTAGTGATGGCACTCCGAAGAGACATTAGTGGAGACATTGCCCCACTGGGCACGTGCAGCAGCTAAGCCCAGTGGGAGGGGGGGGGATATGGACTGGGCGCCGGCTTGCGAGAGCAAGGATGACGTGGCATTGCGGCGGCGCCCTCTGCCGTCACGCAACACCTGGCGTACTAGAGTGATGGCAGATGTACCCTTTCACCCGCTCTGCTCCGTAGAGGCACGCTCGCAATGTGGTCACAACCAATAGGATTTGAGGTTCCATTTCGCTGAGACGACAGACGCTGGCTTTTTTACTCAGTGGGCCATTTGTTTAGTCTGCTTGAACAGAAACGGACCTGCCAGAGTTTGGTTGTTTCACGACAAAACACACAGTCATCAACAGAAAGTTTAGTTTTCTACGTTAAGTTCTTTGCGAGATCTAAAATGAGAAAAATCAAGGGCCTAAACGCTCAGCATTGTGGCATGCCAGAAGTGACAAAAGAAAGATTTGTGAATTGGAGTTGTTAACATACAAATTGTGTTTAGTCATGAAGAAAGCATTCAGTGAATTTTAGTAATTGCATGTGGATCAATATTAAGTGAGCTTATTCAGGAGAAGGAGGCAGTGGTACAAAGTAGCAGAATTTAAAACGCTAGAAGCATCCATTCAACGCAAGAACTAAGTTCAATGGAGGAGATCAAGTTAGTGAACATGAAAATATAGTTATGTTTTTCATGCGAGACAAGGTCTTATGGCAACCATGTTGACATTTGTTATAGAAGTTTTGTGACACAATTTAGGATTATTATGGAGATTGAACTAAATGATGTTAGGGAGGCTTGGCGATTGAGGCCAGCAATTGTTCCGCCCAAGTGTCTCTCATAATATTACTGTGGCAGATCACCACGTGCATTCTGTTCTAGAAGCTGAAAAGGTAATGCTAATCTGTGTAATGCATCTGTCGAATGCCGACAACAGTATGATGCTGATGCGGTGACAACGATGGCACGATCGACGATGGGATGACAATTCTAGAGTCATCACGATTGAGGCATAACGACTTTGGGATGATGAGTGCATGCATGGCAATGACTGCGTATCTACTACACAGCGTGAAGGCGGCAGCATCCAACGGCGTGATATTACAACTAATTTGAAATGACAATGCAATGATGCCGACAGATTGAAGGCTGTGCATGGTGAACAATGATGCGTCCACTTAGCAACTAAAGAAAAACATACGAGGACAGCTAAGCATGTCTTATCTGAGTTGTGATTGCGAAAGCATTAATGCCCAATTGAACGCCACTGAGCAGTCCTTCGAGTTTTACGCTGCAAGTGATGCACCCTAGAGCTACATTGGGCCTGAGATAGCAAGCAGCAGCAGCCTGCGGTGCCAACACCACATGCCGCCGACGTGCTGCACGACCAGAGACCAGGAAACAGCAGTGGCCACCAAGGCCAGCAGGCACGCGCAGCAGCTAAGCCCAGTGGGAGGGGGGGGGGCGGGAGATACGGACTGAGTGCCGGCTTGCGAGAGCAAGGATGACGTGGGGTTGCGGCGGCGCCCTCTCCCCTCACGCAACACCTGGTGCGCTATAGCGACAGCAGGTGTACCCTTTCACCCGCTCTGTTTCGTCGAGGCGCGCTCGTGACGTGGTCGCAGCCAATGGGATTTGAGGCGCTGTTTCGCTGAGACGACAGACGCCGGCTTTTTTGCTCAATGGGCCATTTGACGCTTTCGCATAAATAATCGCTACAGAATAATGACGACGTGGTTATGTTGAGCTCGCGTTCACGCTTCATCTGCACGGACCGCCCTACCTGTGTACTTTTGGTACTGGGGCCAATTCTGTACCATGCAATACACTCAGCCATGGAGCACCCGCAATGATGATGCGATAGGCAAAAAACGCTGCGCTTTAAACATGCACCCATAGAGTGCCCCAATATTGCAACCAGCCGATCCGCGCATAGTGAAGCGTCCGCATGGCCGCGTTTGCCACGTGACCGTGCTATGCGAGTGTGTGGCTGATATATAATTGAGTAATCGCAAGACTGGTTCCGAATGCATTTACTAACGAATTTGAGTCCACGGCACTTTTATGTGCTGCTTTGAATAACTGCGTGTGGTACCGCGGTTCCCACAGTTGCCCAATGCATGTGGCGCATACTTTAGCAGCAGCGCTCGGCGTGTTTCAACTAAAGCAATTTCATTTCAATTCTGCTCGCCACTCATGGCGGCTGTAGCTGCTTATAGTTATACAGTACTTTGGTTATAAAGTACAGTAAGTCTAGTTAATAAATGTTATTGGGATGTGAGGTTTTATTATGGTAAATCGAGAACTTCGTCAAATTGAAACCACTTGATTAGATCACGCAACATGCCATAAAATTGATGCAAGGGCCAAAAATGTCGTTTTTCCCTACATTCACACTTATTGTAGCAGTTTAGCATGTACTCTGCCTTAACGGAAGAAACGATTAAACATTCTTAAAAGCTATATGTCAGTGATACTAAAATCCCCAGAACTCAATTAGACCTACTATACCCACATTTTTCTTTTTAATTATGACAAATCAGGCAAGATATTAGTTGATTTTAGGTTTTCAGTGCTCATGAATGTGACAGTGAAAGTATTGAATGTCATGTAGTGTAATGCAACGAAAACAAGGACGCAAGAAAAAGGAAAACACAGACATAATTAGGCGCTTGTGTCTGTGTTTCATTTCTTCTTGTGTTCTTGCTTTTGTTGCGCTACACTACATGCCGTTCCATGATGATCAACGAACAAGCCCACATTGCCACCCCCGTGTAGAGAACAGGAAATTTTTTTATACACTTAAACCTTGATATAACAAAGTAGGTAAAATCGGCAATTCGCTTCGTTATATAGAAATTTCCTTGTATTGAAATTCGATCTGTTATGCAAATGTCAGTACTGTCGCCGATCGTTTTTGTTGCACGGAAAGGGGCCATGCAATTTTCCGAATTATTGGGCAATAAAAAAAAGCAAGTTTGAATGAGAAAACATATTATTTTTGACGAATATAGGAGTCAGCGATGAATGATACGGTTTCATGCCACGTTGATATCTTTACATCAGCGGTACGAATTGAGTGACCGCATGCTTTCGCGTGCACTCCGCCCCCAAAGCGTCGCCCGGTCGCACTGCGACGACGCTATCATGAAAAGCGCCGGCAGCTGGGAGCGAATGCTTCGTCTGCTTCTCGGTCCAACGGGTCATCAAAACTCGAGATTGCGCAACCTTCAATACTAAACGTGCGGGAAAACAGCTTACATGGTGCCACGCCGTCTTGACATGCACGCTCTTTCCACACGCAGCAGATTACCTCTAGAGCAGGGTGCGCGGCTGCGTATGCACTCAGCCGCGCTTACAGCCGCGCTCAGCCGCGTCTCGGCCAGTCATGGCCGAGACGCGCGCCAACTTACCCTCCGCCCCCTCGCGCGCGCTTGATCGCGTTACCGCGAGCTCACTTTCCTTCCCCACTTTGCCATTGCTCGCGTGGGAAGGCCGCACTTATGAAGCCACCATCTTTCTTGTCTCACCCTCGCACACTTTCACTCGCACCTAAAGCACAAGTGCGCGGGGCGCGATAGGATCTGATCGCACTTGGACTTAATTTATACGGAACATGATGCGGCTCCAAGCTGTTGTTCTTGTCGCGCTGCACGCAGTTTGAGAGGTGCGTTTGCAAGGAGCCGCTTGTAATTCAGTCATTTGACTATCTGCGTCCGCGGAAGTTACCATTGATTGTCTCAATTGGCACTCCTCTGCGGCAGAAGCGAAATTTGGTTATATTGAAATTGCACACAAACACACTTCTTTATATTGAGGCTCTAAATGCATGGTGTTCTATGGAGAAGAGGTTATGAAAAGTTAAATTCTTCGTTATATCGAGAATTTCGTTATACCGAGGTTTAACTGTATAGAGATTTGAATTTATATACCTTGTTGTGCAGCTCCTTGGGTCATGGTTTCTATGACAATGACTAATATGACTCTGTATCTGTTGCGTAGGAAACCTCTCTCACCCCGTTTCCCTACGGTTCTCCTTTTGGAGGAGGCCCCCTTTTGATGCTATCCTTGTTCCCCTCTTGGCCCACATAATTTCATAATCGAGGCATCTAAGGCCACACTTCCTTATGCTATGCAGCTCTGACATCATGCGTACCATACAGAATTGTACATGAGCCTGAGCCCATGCATAACCATTCTTCTGATCAAATGTTAATTTTTAGACTGACGTCCTTTTCTCTTGCATGATAGTTATCTCTGCTGTATTGTTGCTGCTCTCTCATGTACGTATACCAATAAATTATCTTAGTCAATTTCTTCTTGAACATTGAGTCCAATCTTTGCGAACTTAAGTGTGTGTTGAATGTTAATTTTTTAAGACCTGTCTTCACAATCTGCCTCCACCTCATCCATTTTAGCATCCTCAATTCAGTCACTTCTCCATCCTGACTTCTAGGTGACATTATTAAACTTGTTTAGGTTCCATACAGTATTGCTGGTCATGTATTGTCTTATAAGTTTATTAGACAGTGAAAATCTTCAACTTGACTGGAACCTGTGTAACATAAATATCATAATGCATCTTTTCAGTTTTTTTAAACTATGCCAATTCTGCTGATTATGTGGGCTGTCCAAATTTTCCATGTTGGTGTTTTCAGTTATCATTGAACCAAGGTATCCGTCTTCTCTATGGTTTACTCTCAAGGCTTCCCTTTCATCTACTCTGAGAAATTGGCATGCGGCTACCAGATGCGGGCAGCTTGCCTCACAACACATGCACATGCTCAGCTACTTTCGCCAACCTTTGTGCTAGATGTCAATCAGCATGAGCGAAGCAGTGAGAATGGGGAATTATGAAATTAAGGCAGAGGTTCGAGCATTAAGGGAAGTCATACTTATGAGGTGAGTACATGTGAAGAAAAGTATTCAGAAATGTTGGGAATTTGCAGTTTCCTGTTTATTGGTCTATTAAACTCTCCCTAGCTATTTCAGTTATTTCATCATGTGTTGCAATTTTTAGTTGCAATATGTTTTTCTTAAGTGCTGCCACACTTACTACTAGAAGTTTGAGAACCTATATTTTTTATTCACTTGGTTCATTCATACCTACAACCAGCAGTCTTTTCACTTTACATCAGCTATTGAATGCAATGCCCAGATATGTTCTCAGTCTACTTCAGTGGGAGTCACTAACACAGTGAATGATCATGAAGCATGTGTGTTCTTAGAAAGTGCCTTCACGTGATGCAGCTGTAAGTTAAGGTAGGGGATGCTTTGGAAAGCATGTTATGTGGTTTACATGATAATTATTTTATGCCAGAAAGCACACAAATATTCGTGTTTATTTCTGGTGTTCTTCTTCCTTAATTACCTTCTTGATTCAGCGCATATATATGAAGCAAGAGATCCTGGCTTGTTCTTTCTTTACATTAGCAAATTACATTAACCATATAATAGCACACTTTATATAATTGAGCACACTAAAAGTCACTTGGTGAGCAAAACATGTACTTGTCTTTTTGAATATCCCAGCTTAATGTTTTAGTGTGTGCAGTTTGGACGTGATTCTTCAGAAGCACTACATCTGCTTCAAGTATATGAGGTATAATTACTTTTGCCTAAAAATAATCCTAATCTTCCTTGATAGCTGTCCTTTTTTTACTAGACAATATAAGCATGGTGCTTAATTCCAAGATAAATATGCCTGCTGTAACTGTATGCATCAGTGTTTGACTATTCGTTACCTACTATTCCTATTAGAAAAATGTATTTGCCAACCTCCAATTATTTGCATTGAAGTAGTGAAGAGTTTGATGGCAGCCTGTCTGGTTTGGTCAAAAGAGGCACGGTAAGTAGTTTAAGATTAGATGCCAACCATAAAAAGGAAAAATATGAACTCGTTCAACTGGAGCTTTGTTTACAATCTTTGTGAACAAAGCTTTCAAGTGGGAGCCGAAACATCTATCTTGTATGCCCAATCTTCATTTGCTTATTATTATTATTTGAATTCATCTCGCCCTAAAGAGGTGGCAATTTATTTCGAATACTACTCTTTGCATTTTGTTTCCATTGCTGAGTTGTTGTTTTTTAAAGTAACTTCATGCACCACACAAGTACAACTCAAACATTTTCATTCTTTCAAGGACGTCACAACTAGTGGAAGGTATTCTGCACTAACATAATTATTTTGAGATTTCCAGTAAATATGTAGTCCTCATAAAAAGTATCTAAATAATTTTGGCCTAAGCGGTTATACATTAACCATGTAGGCTTCATCAACTTCTGATATCACTTGGTCTTGGCAAACTTGTGAGCTGACAAGTTTGAGCATGCAGTCACTTCCCTCCATATTTTTTTCGATGAAGGCTTGCCCTTTGGTGCTACTCTGGATCCACCCCCGTTTCCTGTGATTACCACTACGGGCTTCAAGGCACACACCCTCAGGAAAACGTTTCATGCACAAACCTGGTTCTTTCACACTTTTACTAAGACAGACATAGAAAGCAAGGATGGCATAGCAGGCATGTTGGTTACAGAAGTACTTTATTAAATAGCTTTGTAAGTATTCACTTAGTGGACATGTCCATATCCTCTTCTGCTGAAGTGCAAAGTAGCTGGGAGAGCATGTCTCCTTCTCATGCATACGCCAGCCCAGCCAATCAGAACTTCAGGAGCGGATGGAATGGACATTTCCACTAGGTGGACACAGAATACATCCCCTGTTCTCTGTCCTATCTTTCCACCCTTCTCCATGTATTTTACTCAGTAAACTACTGGTTCAGCATGTTGGTCACCTTAATCAATCTTCCAGTAGCTCAGCACTTAAAATGTATACAATACAAATAAGGCACTGTAAACCCAAGCAGTTAGGCTGGCAATTGGTGCTGTTATGCACCATACAGGCTGAAGCAATGGCTTCACCGTAGCTTTCTAAGTTAACTTTACTGAACTTTGAATTTAGAGAAAACAGAATATAAAAACAGACTAGAATTTTTTTATGTGCTTCACCATTCCTCTTTTTTGTGTTACTAAAATAAGTATATTGAACCTAAATGAAGTAAAAAGACAAGGAAATTGTGTCACTAATTTCATTTCACTGTCTTTTTAACAGTATAGCAAGAGTTTTTAATTGCATTACGAGTTGTTACTTATGTTTCGATCTTAATGTTCATTTCTCATGCTCCAAATAGGGCTACAACTGCTCTCTTCCACAGCTATCAAGGCCTTATGGCAACTTTGGAAGCTCTTTGAACTGAGTAAATGCTATGCATTGCATAATTTCTTAATACATTTCCATGGCTGCCTTTAACCTCTATAGTTCCTCATTAAAGCCAGCATCTCTCTTGTGGCCACCTTTAAAGACCTTGTAGTAATGTATGCCTAACAAGAAAGATGGGTGCTTTGTAGTGCTAGTATGCTCTAAGTAAATCGTTTTATGCAAAAATTGCTGACATAATTGTCTGACAAATACTGCATCATGTTTGCTATTTTGCCTTCTGTTTCAATTTCACTGCATCTATACATTTTACCAGTGCATGAGTAGGGTTCAAGGCTGTTCTTTAAAATGCTCATGAGCACTTATCATGATCAGTTCCCCATACAAGTGGTTTTGCTGAAGAGAATACAGGAATATGAGCAAAATTGACATGGAACCAACATATAGATAACGTCTGCATAACTGCCTATCAAAAGTTATATTTTCTTAGAAAAAAAACTGGAACGTGCATCGCGTAATGTAAAACTTATTGCATACACCGCCTTCATTAGGATGATACTAGAATATTCAGCGTTGTTTGGAGCCCCCATCAAGTGACGCTTAAGAGGAAGTTGGAAAGAGTCTGGCGGCGCATTTTATTTGTTCGACATACCGAAGGAAGGAATCGGTCACGCTTATGTTACAGCGTTGCAACTTCGATCTTCTTGAGGTACGTAGGAAAAAATATAGGCTGAAGGTGCTTTATCAAATAATGCAGGATCAACTTAAGATTGATAAGCTCAAATATCTACATGCTCCAGGCAAAAGATACCCGCGAACTAACCACGACTACGTCATAAAGCCGGACCATACCAACAGTGATACATATCGATACTCATTTTTCCTGGATGCGATAGAAATGTGGAACCAATTGCCAAACGCTATTGTTAGCCTAAAAGATGTCACTGACTTTGAAAATGCTGCTGAGGCATATTTATGGGAGTTTTCGATTTAGTTTTGAAGTGCCAAGTGATATGTGCGACTTGATATTCATTGTACGTATTTTGATAAATGTCAGAAGTGTGCTGAACAGCATTCAAGTGAACATCTTATTAACTGTGAATTGACAAGTGTTAAGCAACTTTAGGTACATTGACATTGTCCATATTTGATTTATGTAATTGTATTGTCCTCTCTTTTATGACCCTCTATGAGAGTTGACAGTATTAATAAATAAATAAATAGACGAGGAATGTGGGTAAGAACACTTTATTTTCAGCACACATGTCTTTTTAATGAACTGCTGTTAAACTGCTAAAATCTGCACATTTAATAAAAGTACACTGCTTTGCTTCATCACTCCATGCTAAGTGCAATTATCTTGTACCAGGAAGTCAAACCAAGACGTGGGATGTTCAGCCTGTGAAAATAAAAACGAGTTTGAAACATTAACGTGCAAAAACTAAAGCACACTCAAGAAAATAAACACAGCACAGGAAGATATCCAATGAATCAGAATTACCTTTGAGAGCAAACATATAGTTTCTATGGCACAGTGAAGAAACCTTATTCCTCCGGCTTTTTTTGTGCGCGAGAAAATATGAAAGTGCATGTGTTCTCCCCATATTGTGTATCTGTCACCTTTTCACACACAACAAAGATGTCTCAATGTGCCCAACTGTCTTTGCATATCCATTTCTCTGCTCTCATACCATGATACCTACAGTTAAAGGCTGTAGCAATGCTTGCTACATGCACTGTGCTGTTGAACATGGCATTGTAAGTTAGATTCATGCACAGCACATTCATGTGCCATAAACATTTGATTGTGATTGTAGGCGAGATAAATAAAAAGAAGGTATGTAAATAAGAATATTCCCTAATAAGCTGTGCAGAAGTGCTCTACCGTTTGGACAGAAGCCGAGCACAGCTGCAGTGAACAACAAGCCAACTTATACAGCATTTAAAATCCAGGTTCTAAATGTGCTACAGATTTTTCTGAATTCATGGTCGAAAATCTAGGTGTTAAAGGTGACAAACATTTAAACAGGTCTCTATTCGGACTGGTAATGCTATGCGTCCCCTAGTTTGATAAAATATGCCATATCACTGGTCTCCCAAGCTACGGCTGCTGTCCAGTTGCAAGTACAAATCACTCAATTATGTCTAGGGCACGTTTGAGCAAAAGGCAGCCAAGATTACTGTGCCATTGAGATCTATTTCCTGACATCTGATTTCTTCTCAGAAAGCTACCTCTCAAAAAAAAACCTTCACAACAACATAACCCAAACTTTTCTTGAGTAAAGCCATCACACTGGTCCTTGAACACTAATTACACAGTGGCTCTTTGTGATGTAATGTTTTTAAGTACGTCAGCACCTAACGAAGTACAGGAAAATTTAATAACGGCAGCATGACAGGTACACAAAAAAGTAAAGGTATAAAACATCACACAGGCTCCATTTCAATGTGGATGTTTTTAGCAGTGAATACATGTTCTCATTAAACTGAGTCATATTATTACAAAAGCGAAGGGCAAGGGTCTTTACATTCTAAACTGACAAATCTGCTTTATTACGATTCACCGCAATACAGGAGGTGTTTTGCAGTGAACCATCACATAAGGTTTTGGCTAACTACGGCGGGCGTGTCCTGCAGCGGGGCCTCTTGTG
The DNA here is from genome assembly GCF_023375885.2 of Dermacentor andersoni. NCBI lineage: Eukaryota > Metazoa > Arthropoda > Arachnida > Ixodida > Ixodidae > Dermacentor > Dermacentor andersoni. The sequence goes on along the minus strand of NC_092817.1, from coordinate 180,237,028 downwards.
TATTGCGGTAAAGCGTATTATTGTGACAAGAGCTAACCTGGCACGTATGGCTTTAGCCAACAAAAGTTCTCAAGACATCATGCATCCTGCCACGAAAATCTGCTTTGATGAGAGTAGAACATTAGGTTAGTCGCTGACAGAAACCATACATTCCAGATTCACGTAAATCTTTCCCAATATCGGCATGCTTCACCGCAACACACAAATATGTTGCGGTGATAACGGTGGTCGAACAGGCTGGTGCAAATGTTTCGACAGGGGAGCGTGCCTTCATCAGGGTAACTGCTTTCCTTGGCAGTTTTCATATACGTGAGTCCCCCCAACTCCCAACAGGGGAGATTTACCTGGACCTTTGCCAAGAGACGTACCGACAGGCGTTTGGTAGTGGCTGGTAGAGATGCAGGAGTCTAAAAAACGTTGCGAAATTCGGTTCCGTAAGGTTAGCTTCACCGCAATACAAATATGTTAAGCGGTTAGACATACAAAATATGTTGCGGTGAATCATAGCAAGGGTACCTGGCCTTTGATGCAAAGCAACTTCCCAAGAGGCACGGTAATCCCGTGGCTAGTTATGCAGTTCCCCGCATGCGAGTGAGTTCCCTGCGTTCGGCGGTTTCCCAGTGACATACAACATTACATTGATTGACTGTGTTGTAAATGGGCGACGGCACTATATGCTGATGCAAAAGCGTCGTTTCGCTTTCGAAAACTGCGCTCGGCTAAAGAGAACAACCTTGACTCGCATATGACCAAAGCAGGTGAACAGGAAACTACGAAATTACGTAGCTTTTATGGAAGAAATCAACAGCTCAGAAAAAAATGGCCGTGTAAACATTAACTGGCTTACGAGGTCGACAAACCAACGGTTCAAAGCATCACAGCCACGTCCGAAGTAGCGCTGAAGGCCGGCCAGTACACTTAGGCGCCTCGGCGCGCGTAATGTAACAGGAGACGGCAGGTGCACGCGTACATCATTAAGGAACACATATTATTTATGTCGGTGAAAGCGGTCACTCTTCAGTTCTGACATGCTTCAGCGCGTAACACTAGTATACTGCGGCGAAGCTGACTTCAGGACGCCGATTTCTTCAACTCATCTAGCGAGGCAGGTCCGTTTATCACGCTTGGCGACGTTTGACATTTTCTGCCTTAATTTCGTTTGTTCTTTTTAATTTTCTTATCACAGTGACCCTGTATCACGCAGTAGCAGAGCTAGTGCCGCGTCTTAACTGCGTTAGGAAAGGCATGCGTGTATGCATGCAGCAGGCACGGCAGCATTGGCTCTTGTTTGGAAACTTCAAGAGACGCTCTTCCGCCCAGCGATGTCATTTGTATTATTAAAATAATGCAGGTGATGATTAAATGAGCCGCAGCAATGCTGTAAAAGAGCAGTAGTAATGCTGTTGTAAGATCCTCTCGCTCGAGCGAGATGGTCTTAAAAGAAAGCGCGATGTAACGCGATCTGACGGAACAGCTCGTCATGCCAGTGTTTCTTACGTCCTCGTTCTTTCGCGCATCCTCCCCTGAACCAGACTACTGAATGGTTCTGTGCACGCACTGACGATCCTGACGGAGGCAATACCACTCACATGAGCAGCTCCATATAAGATGCGACGGCCCATTCCACATGCCGGCTGCAATTTGACGCGGCCAGGAGGCAAAATATGCGCACAATGTACCTAATGGTAACGCATCAAACTGCTCACAGCCCCAATGCTTTATTACACGCATATAGCGTGGAAAGATGCATTACTCACGCTCTAAGTGGGCACGGAATACGGACCGTTTCGCAGCGCAGCCGGCTCCGTAAGACGGCCGCCATGGAAATGAGCGGATGTGACATCATGGGTTATAGCGGACGTGACGTCATGGGTGAACGTAGACATTTCGGGCACCTTTTGTCTGCTGTGCCCCGGGCACAGCAGACACAGCCACCAAGAAATGCGACTACGAAACTAGCAGTAACGATGTGTACTGTTGAAAAAGTGTGCAGAAAACAAAGCTACAACGGTTGCAACCGCGCGCGCACACACACGCACACACCCGAACGCTACCTTGACGTTGGTAGCGCCACCTAGAAGTGAAAATTACTACTAATTTTATTATTTTTACAAAAGTAATAGTACTAGAATAGTTTATTGCACCTTTGCAGATGACGAGGTGACAAGTAAGGTATGATAAGAGTCCGCTACCTGTATTTCTTTCATTTCCCTTTGGTGTTCTTCTATTTAACCGAACATACGGGACCTGTCCTGCGGACAACAGTTCGGCGAGGTTGAAATAAATCGCATGCTTCTTGCAAGGCGAGAGTCGGGAGCAGCCGCAGATACAGCGATTAGCTGCGATACTGTTGCGGCTGTTTCTGAATCAGAAGCTCTTTGAAGTCAATGGTTATAGCGGCTGCGCTCTGCCATCTCAAAGCGTGTTCGTTGTTTGATCTCTAGTACCACGGCCGTTGGATAGAAAAAGCTATATTTACTTTCCGGACGGAGGGTGCGTCGCAGGAAATTCGAAGATCTCTCACGTGTATGTTTGCAGCATGTGCGCCGCTTGGATCCTACGGTTCCCACAGCGCGTCGGATGCTCGAAGGTAGTAGCGTCGTCGCGTGTCGGCGCCTGTCTTATCGCCGGCCGCGCTGCCGCCGTGTCTACTTTTGGGGAACTCCACATGCGCGTAGTCGCCGTGTTTGCGAGTGAACTTCGCATTCTTCTGCTCCCCGAAACGTGCTCATTTTGGATCGTACCAATTGCTATGTCATCTAGTGTATGTTAAAACGACGATGGCGTTTGTGCACCGGCGAAGAAATAAATCGTTATGAACTTGGGCGGTCATGAAACTAGTCTAACGCTGCAGTTTTTACAGAGAGAAAACGGCTACGAAAGTGGGGCAGTCCCGGAGATAGGCGCTTGAAAGCGCCAGCGTTAGCGACAGCACGAGGAAGTGGCACGCTGCGCACGCGCCAAGCCTTTCAGAACTTACTGGCTTTCGAACGAGAGGAGCATGCGCGCGTTCATGGCCTAATGGTTAGACCACCGGGCTTGACGGCCGACGTTCAATGCCACCCCATCGGTCACACATTATTTTCTTTTTATGAAAACGAGGCGAAAGAAGAACCTACTTGCCGCAAAGTGACAGCAATGAGGTTGGAACGCTTCGCATTTTAATTTTTGGTATGTCTTCATATGCGAGTCCTAATTATTGATACTGGACTCAACTGCTGCACAACAAAAAAACAACTACAAAAATCAACACAAATTACCCAATAAATTGTTTATTGAGAACACTCAACGGTAATATTGTTGTGCAAGTGTTGAGCGAACTCAATTGCTTTTGAAAATTTGTTGAAGTCCGTTGTTTCAACAATTCCCCAATAATATATCAATGGTTAATCAACAGTCATTTTTGTACGGGTATGGCTCTGTATAAGGGCACTGGGGAAACAATGTCGCATACATCGCTATACAATGTTTTCCTTTTCACTTCACAAAGGTAATCATTTGTAAAACGAACAGAAAGGAAGTGTACACTGTCAACCACTTCCTTGAAATAACCACGCAGCGTTCCCGTCAGGCTTGCCATGCTAACAACATGTGTCGGCAAAGCGTTACTCAACCTTAGCTGACATACGGCGCGCAGAAAAGGATCGCGAACATCACGAAAAAACAAAAATCGGTTTACAACTTGACGAACAAGAAGATGCGCCATGCCCAAACCCCCATCCTTTACTCTTTTGAACAAATTTGTTCGGCTGCACCTTTCCCATGTTAATCCCCAGATGAAAACTGCGAACACTCTGTGCAGCCTTTGCACATTTACTCTAGAACAATACAGCGTTTTCAAGACGCAATATAACTTAGTAATAAAAAACACGTTACAAACTGTCGCTTTTGCAAAAATGGACAGGTTATTACCTTTCCATTTATCTACTTTTTCTTTCATTTCTTTGGTTTGGTTTCTCCAGTATTCGCCGCTGCTATTGTACCTGTCTAGGGGAACACCCAGATACCTTGTCGGAGTTTTCACCCAGTTCACGTTCGTGAGATAGTCGGGTGCAGAAAACCAGTCCCCGAGCCACAGCCCTAGCGATTTTCCCCAGTTTACTCTGCTACCCGTTACGGCACAGAAATGCTTTACTACAGATATTGTTTCCGTTACGCTCGGTTGGTCAGTGCAACACACTGCAATGTCATCTGCATATACAAGCAATTTCACTTCTGTCGCTGCCAATCTGAAGCCCCGTATTCCGTCATTTTCATTAATTGCTACACACATTGCTTCTACGTATATAGCAAATAACAGCGGGCTGAGGGAGCAGCCTTGGCGCACTGAACGCATGATGTTAATGGGGGCCCCTAGAGACTTATTAACAATTAATCTTGTTGTGCAATTATGGTACGCCAAGGCCACGCCCTCAGTGATGATGGAACCGACATTAACATGATCTAAGATGGTAAACAAAATAACGTGAGCGACACAATCGAACGCTTTCTCTAGGTCGAGCTGAAGAACTGCAACACCACCACCGGTGACGTCACAGCACTCGAGCACACATCGCAGCTTACGGATGTTTGAAAAAATAGATCGCCCTTTGATGCCTCAAGTTTGATGGTCTGCGACCATTTTCTTGATGACGCCTTGAAGCCTGCTAGCTAAAACCTTCATAAATATTTTATAATCGACGTTTGTTAGTGAAATCGGTCTGTAGGATGACACGAATCTAAGCTTGTCTACTTGATCGCTCTTCGGTATTTGAATGGTGTGCGTTTTTCCGAAGGAAGGTGGTAATGATTTCTTCTCGTATGCATCATTAAATATGTGTGCTAGCAAAGGCGCCAGCTCTCTTTTAAAAGCTTTATATAGACCTGCGCTGAGTCCAACAGGTCCCGGTGATTTACCCATGTTCAAATCGTCGATTGCCTTTTCGACTTCCCTCTCCATTATTTTTTCTTCTAATCGCTTTTTAACATCATCACTCAAACGTGGCATGCGATGCAGAAAACCTGCTTTAAAACCGTCAAGATTCGCTTCCTGAAATGCAAAAAGCGACTGGTAGTACTCAAAGAAGGCTTCACGAATGCTATCACTGTCTTCAACGACATTCCCGTTCACTAAGATCTGGTCGACATGGTTTCTTCGTCCATACGCCTTCTCTAAACCGAGCGCCCTTTTCGTGGGCGTCTCCCCTGCCGCTAGTGCATCTGCTCGTGCTCGCACGATGGCACCTTGATAGCGTTCCTTGTCAAACAGTTCAAGTTTTTCTTTGATGTTTCGCACATCCTCTTTGTACGCACCAGGCTCTTTGCACTCAAGCGTTAGCAGCTGCCCAAGCAGTGTTCTTAAACCCTTTTCTTTCATTTCCTTCTCAAATTTTTTACAACTGGATCTTTCTATCGCTTTCATTTTAATCTGTTGTTTAAAACATTCCCACTTGTCGACGATTGTTCCCGCAGCATCACATTGAACTTCAATAACCGCATCCCGTACTACCTGTAAAAAGGGCTGGTCATTTAGTAACAAGGCATTCGTTTTCCACATATCCCAGTTAAATACATGTCTCCTTTTCATTATACCTACGTTACATTTCACCAGGCAGTGATCTGAAATCGACACTGGTACTACACAATAACCGTGGCATCTTGGAATTGTATCCAATGAAATGTAAATTCGGTCCAAACGCGCATGGCTGCTGCCCTGAAAACGTGTGAAAATCACTTCACGCCCCCCTTCCAGACATTCAAAAGCATCATCGAGTTCATATTCATTAATTAAACTTGATAACACTTCACTGCTTCGGTCACGCACACCTGTATTATTGACCGTCTCCAGCACTTAACAAACAATTAAAGTCACCTAACAGCATCACGCGCATATTACAGCATACATATTGTGAAAGGTTCGAAAAAAAAAACGGAAGCGCTCATCTACTGAATTCAGCGCATATACGCATATAACGCGGAACTCAGCATCACACATAACAATATCACAGAGAACAATCCTTCCTGACTGACACGAAAAAATATTTTGAATCTGCAGTCCAGGCAGCTTTTTCACAAGAAGAACGTACCCTCCAGCCGTGCCTAACGCATGGCTAACCACCATAATATACCTAGTCGTGAAACGTCGCACCATGCTCCCGGTCCCCTCCTCTCCTTCAACCTTAGTTTCCTGGACAGCTAGTACGTCTATATCTTGGTCAGTGACCAACCGTAGGACCTGACTTTGCCTACGACTAGCCGCCAGCCCTCACGTTTAATGTGGCAATCCTAAGGGACGGTATTTGAGCCATCTTGATCTAAAAGAAAAGTAGGCCCGGAGCATGGTGCTTACCGCTCACGACTAGCCATCGGCTAGCCGCCTTCGGGACCTCCAGGCTTGTTGGTATCCTTAGGCGTGGGCGCTTTGTCGACAGGCTTCTTTTCAGGCGGTACGTTGGGCTTTGGCTTGAATCCCATCCGCCTCCCATGAGGCGTCTTCGTCGGCGGTCCTTCGCTGGTGCTGGTTGCCCGATCCTCGCGGTCCTTCGTCTGGTCCTGGGTGCGCTTGACGGAAGCAGCAAGAGCCCTAGTACGGTCGTCGTCGGTGACGTCCTCGTCCTGCTGCATTGCGGTCGCGTCGTCAGGTGCGTCTTCACTGACGCTTCCCGTCGCCTGCCCCTCAGTCGTAGCGACCTGTACCGCCCTACTCGGTTTCTGGGTAGCCTCAGCCGCCTTTACGTCTACCTCCAAAGTCGTCGTCCCTCTAGTTGTCGCTGTCGACACCATGTCACCGGTTCCTTTAGCCGCGTTCTCCGCCTCGGCCACGTCCATCACGTGCTCTGCCGCCATGTCAATAGCTGGTGAACCTGTCACAGCGGCGTAAGACTTGACGCAGTCAGCGTCGACGTGGCCGAAACGTCGGCACCGGGAACAGCGGTTGACTCTGCACTCTCGGCGGACGTGTCCCATGCCACGACAGCGTAGGCACTGCATCGGTCGACCAGGAACGACGACCAAGGCCAACTCACCGCCGACGTGGATCTGATGAGGAAGGTCCTCCACCTTCACGCTGCCCTTCAGTTTGAGGAGGACGGTCCACGCGCCACCGCTCACGGCTCACCTCCTCCACCTTGCCGAAAGCCGCGAACGCCGTCAGGACGTCCTCGTAGGCAACGCCGTACAGCAACCAGTGAAGCCTAATCTTCACCTGCGGGTCCTGCGGATCAACGATGACGCACCGTCGTCCCTTAACTTGTAGTTCCTTAAGGTCCAGCATCCTTTTTGTGGCAGTCGCATCACTGAGGGTCCCTGCCCAGACGTTGTTGATCTGGTACGCCCCTATGCATACCACGTCTGGCAACAGTCCCGTCGGCAGTAGGGCGTCTCTAAAATCTTCGACCTTGTAAGGTCTGGCGCAAATATCACCGTGCAAAAAGACGGTGTTAATCACCACTTGTACTTTAGGCAGTTGGGGCAAGATAAATGCATATTCCTTACCGTCACTTAGCCTGTTTCCGCGGCCAAAAGTGGCCGCTGTCGCTGCTCCACTGGAGCCCATGACTCTGCTGACCGCTCAGCTCGGCTGCCGGAAGCACAATCTGGCCTATGTACCACAGCCAGGCAATAAAGAAAAAAAAAAGTATACTAACGAGGAGAGATGCGAGGAGCCAGCTAAAGCAGTATATACACGATTTAAAAAAAAACGCAATGGCGTTCGCGCAATTTTACCCTCAAGTGGGAAAAAATAGAGACAGCTACTGGGGGGGAGTGTCGAGTGCGCGGCCGCGTGCGCCTACAAACAAGGAAAAAACAAACACTCCCCGTCAAGGAATCGAACCCCGGCCTCCCGCGTGACAGGCGGGGATACTGGCCACTATACTAACGAAGAGACATTCGAGGTGCCAGCTAAAGCAGTATATACACGATTTGAAAAAAAAAAAAAAACTCAAAAGTGTTCGCGCAATCTTGCCCTCAAGTGGGAAAAAAATAGAGACAGCTACTGGGGGCGAGTGTCGAGTGCGCGGCCGCGTGCGCCTACAAACAAGGAAAAAACAAACACTCCCCGTCAAGGAATCGAACCCCGGCCTCCCGTGTGACAGGCGGGGATACTGGCCACTATACTAACGAGGAGACATTCGAGGTGCCAGCTAAAGCAGTATATACACGATTTGAAAAAAAAAAACGCAAAAGTGTTCGCGCAATCTTGCCCTCAAGTGGGAAAAAAATAGAGACAGCTACTGGGGGCGAGTGTCGTGTGCGCGGCCGCGTGCGCCTACAAACAAGGAAAAAACAAACACTCCCCGTCGGGGAATCGAAACCCCGTCTCCCGCGTGACAGGCGGGGATACTGGCCACTATACTAACGAGGAGACATTCGAGGTGCCAGCTAAAGCAGTATATACACGATTTGAAAAAAAAAAAAACTCAAAAGTGTTCGCGCAATCTTGCCCTGAAGTGGGAAAAAAATAGAGAGAGCTACTGGGGGCGAGTGTCGAGTGCGCGGCCGCGTGCGCCTACAAACAAGGAAAAAACAAACACTCCCCGTCAAGGAATCGAAACCCCGTCTCCCGCGTGACAGGCGGGGATACTGGCCACTATACTAACGAGGAGACATTCGAGGTGCCAGCTAAAGCAGTATATACACGATTTGAAAAAAAAAAAACTCAAAAGTGTTCGCGCAATCTTGCCCTGAAGTGGGAAAAAAATAGAGAGAGCTACTGGGGGCGAGTGTCGAGTGCGCGGCCGCGTGCGCCTACAAACAAGGAAAAAACAAACACTCCCCGTCGGGGAATCGAAACCCCGTCTCCCGCGTGACAGGCGGGGATACTGGCCACTATACTAACGAGGAGACATTCGAGGTGCCAGCTAAAGCAGTATATACACGATTTGAAAAAAAAAAAACTCAAAAGTGTTCGCGCAATCTTGCCCTGAAGTGGGAAAAAAATAGAGAGAGCTACTGGGGGCGAGTGTCGAGTGCGCGGCCGCGTGCGCCTACAAACAAGGAAAAAACAAACACTCCCCGTCGGGGAATCGAAACCCCGTCTCCCGCGTGACAGGCGGGGATACTGGCCACTATACTAACGAGGAGACATTCGAGGTGCCAGCTAAAGCAGTATATACACGATTTGAAAAAAAAAAAACTCAAAAGTGTTCGCGCAATCTTGCCCTGAAGTGGGAAAAAAATAGAGACAGCTACTGGGGGCGAGTGTCGTGTGCGCGGCCGCGTGCGCCTACAAACAAGGAAAAAACAAACACTCCCCGTCAAGGAATCGAAACCCCGTCTCCCGCGTGACAGGCGGGGATACTGGCCACTATACTAACGAGGAGACATTCGAGGTGCCAGCTAAAGCAGTATATACACGATTTGAAAAAAAAAAAACTCAAAAGTGTTCGCGCAATCTTGCCCTGAAGTGGGAAAAAAATAGAGAGAGCTACTGGGGGCGAGTGTCGAGTGCGCGGCCGCGTGCGCCTACAAACAAGGAAAAAACAAACACTCCCCGTCGGGGAATCGAAACCCCGTCTCCCGCGTGACAGGCGGGGATACTGGCCACTATACTAACGAGGAGACATTCGAGGTGCCAGCTAAAGCAGTATATACACGATTTGAAAAAAAAAAAACTCAAAAGTGTTCGCGCAATCTTGCCCTGAAGTGGGAAAAAAATAGAGAGAGCTACTGGGGGCGAGTGTCGAGTGCGCGGCCGCGTGCGCCTACAAACAAGGAAAAAACAAACACTCCCCGTCAAGGAATCGAAACCCCGTCTCCCGCGTGACAGGCGGGGATACTGGCCACTATACTAACGAGGAGACATTCGAGGTGCCAGCTAAAGCAGTATATACACGATTTGAAAAAAAAAAAACTCAAAAGTGTTCGCGCAATCTTGCCCTGAAGTGGGAAAAAAATAGAGAGAGCTACTGGGGGCGAGTGTCGAGTGCGCGGCCGCGTGCGCCTACAAACAAGGAAAAAACAAACACTCCCCGTCAAGGAATCGAAACCCCGTCTCCCGCGTGACAGGCGGGGATACTGGCCACTATACTAACGAGGAGACATTCGAGGTGCCAGCTAAAGCAGTATATACACGATTTGAAAAAAAAAAAAACTCAAAAGTGTTCGCGCAATCTTGCCCTGAAGTGGGAAAAAAATAGAGAGAGCTACTGGGGGCGAGTGTCGAGTGCGCGGCCGCGTGCGCCTACAAACAAGGAAAAAACAAACACTCCCCGTCGGGGAATCGAAACCCCGTCTCCCGCGTGACAGGCGGGGATACTGGCCACTATACTAACGAGGAGACATTCGAGGTGCCAGCTAAAGCAGTATATACACGATTTGAAAAAAAAAAAACTCAAAAGTGTTCGCGCAATCTTGCCCTGAAGTGGGAAAAAAATAGAGAGAGCTACTGGGGGCGAGTGTCGAGTGCGCGGCCGCGTGCGCCTACAAACAAGGAAAAAACAAACACTCCCCGTCAAGGAATCGAAACCCCGTCTCCCGCGTGACAGGCGGGGATACTGGCCACTATACTAACGAGGAGACATTCGAGGTGCCAGCTAAAGCAGTATATACACGATTTGAAAAAAAAAAAACTCAAAAGTGTTCGCGCAATCTTGCCCTGAAGTGGGAAAAAAATAGAGAGAGCTACTGGGGGCGAGTGTCGAGTGCGCGGCCGCGTGCGCCTACAAACAAGGAAAAAACAAACACTCCCCGTCAAGGAATCGAACCCCGGCCTCCCGCGTGACAGGCGGGGATACTGGCCACTATACTAACGAGGAGACATTCGAGGTGCCAGCTAAAGCAGTATATACACGATTTGAAAAAAAAAAAACTCAAAAGTGTTCGCGCAATCTTGCCCTGAAGTGGGAAAAAAATAGAGACAGCTACTGGGGGCGAGTGTCGAGTGCGCGGCCGCGTGCGCCTACAAACAAGGAAAAAAGAAACACTCCCCGTCGGGGAATCGAAACCCGGTCTCCCGCATGACAGGCGGGGATACTGGCCACTATACTAACGAGGATTTCTTTTTTCTTTATTACCTTGTGATGAACATTGTACAAACATAACAGCAAACAAAAATACATCAAATCCCTAGCCATTCGGCTAGTTCGTATGTTTTAAGATGGCTTAATTTTGCCCAGTTCATCAAAAACAGTAATCCACTCCGGAGGATCATGTAGGGCCTCATAAACATCCCTAATATAAATGACAGCTTCTACGAAATAGTGTCTTGCCGATTGGGGATACAAATACGCATGTCTGACGTCCATTCTTGTTCGCCATATACTGTGCATGCACATGACCGTGAACGTATCACTGGGTAATCCTTCTGGCTCAGCACAAGGTAAGTACCCGATTCCGAAAGAGCTTAAAAGCCTGTCTTTTTTTAAAGTCCTTTGAAGTACATCCCATAGGAACATCGCGTCATGGCAGTCGAGAAAAACATGTTCAATTGTTTCCGGTTTTCTACAAATGGAGCAATTGTCAGACCATGGAACAAAAAGGCCTTTGCTGTGTCACGGGTAGTGTGCCGGTATGCAGTTGGAAAAAGAAAGATTTCATTGAAGGTTTCACCGGCATTCGCTTAATACGCTTGAGGACGTCACGCTCAGGGCCCAGCTGGTACAACTCACGGTACACAGGAATCGGCAAAAAAACATCAAGCAGGTCTTTGTATAATCGCTTACGTTTCACAGTCGTTGGGTACTCATAGGATAATCTTGCCTTAAGAATCTGCACCGAAGATACAACTTCTCGTAAGTAACCAGATAAGACTGCTGGCCTCAAATAATACGTTGATATTACGTAGTCTGGCAAGGAATCCTGTAACCGCACTTGGATTACAGTTCGAAGAAAACGTCAGCCTGTTCACGCAAGAAAAAAAATCTCGTCACAATCTGCTTGAAAAACAAATGCGATAGTCACAAGCCCTCGTTTCTAAGTTGATGAAAAAGGTTGCAACGGCTCATGCGCTCCCAAGTGGACCCCCAGATAAAAACTGCAAAGACCCCATGCAGTTTTTGTACAGAAACTAGTAATTCCTATCACCTACAGCACATAATACAACTTAGCAATTAGAAACACATTACAAACGGCGGCTCTTGAAAACATAGAAAAATTATGTCCCCCCCATTTTTCTGTTTGGAACCTAACTCTTCCTGCTTCATCTGCCCAATAGTCCTTGCTATCCTTATAGTGTTTCAGTGGAACTCCCAAATAGCTATCCGGTGTGGTGTTCCATGGTATTTTGCACAACGTGTCTGGAGCGTGTTCCCAGTTGCCATGCCAGAAGCCAAAACATTTTGACCAACTAATCACGCTTCCTGTTGCTGTACAAAAATCCTTAGCCTCTTGTACAACTTCACGCATGCTTCTTTCATCTTCGCAAAATGCTGCTATATCGTCAGCGCAAGCAAGGACCTTAACTTCAGTATTGAAAGAAGTGTAGCCCCGAATAATCGGATTTGCAAGTACGATTAAACAAAAGGGCTCCAGGTAAAGATCAAAAAGGAGGGATGGTAAACAACAGCCTTGTTTTACAGAAGTTCCAACGCAAATACTTTCACTCAGTTTCCTATTAATTACAAGTTTCACTGTACATTTGTCATACACCATTTTAACGCCCTCTAGAACTAAAGATCCTACATTGACGTGGTTCAGTATAAGGAACAATATTTCATGCACGACTCTGTCAAATGCCTTATTGAAATCTAGTTGAAGCATAGCAACTCGATCCTGCATGGCATCGCAACATTCAAGAACAGTTCTTGCTACATGGACATTTGTAAGAATAGATCTTCCTTTAATTCCGCATGTCTGATGCGGACCTACAAGGGACCTTACAACACTTTGGAAACGGCGAGACAAAACTTTCATGAAGACCTTGTAATCAGTATTCGTTAAGCTTATCGGTCGGTATGTTTCTACTGAAAGCAGCTTAACCGGGTCATTAGTTTTCGGAATGAGTATGACGTGGGATGTTCGAAAGGACGGTGGTGTTAGTTTCTTTTCATAGCACACCTCAATAACTCGGTGTAGAAATTCTGCCATTTCACTTTTGAAGAACTTATATACAGCTGCCCGAAGACCATCTGGGCCAGGTGATTTACCAGGACTTAGATCGTCTATGGCCTGCTCAACTTCTGCGACTGTTATTGGCCTTTCAAGTGACTGTTTTGTCTCGTCATCAAGACTAGGCATGAGCGGTAGAAAAACACTTCGAAACATTTCAGTATCGCATGCTTTATGACTAAAAAGATTTCTGTAATATTCAACAAAGGCACGCTCTATCATTTCACTCTCTCGAGTAACGTTATCTTGAAAACTGATTTCACTAATTTCCTTCAGTACTGCGTGTCTCTCCTCATCGCTGAGCGCGCGCTTTGAGGGCGTCTCAACCAACCATAGTCGCTCGCACCGCGCCCTTATCATTGCGCCGCGATACTTTCCTGTTTCTATGATCTCAAGCTTCGCCTTTACTTCTTTTATTTCTTTCGAGAACAACCCGGGCTTAGCATTGTCTCCGTTTACCATGTAATCTAACGCAATATGCAGCTCCTTTTCTTGCTGTTTTTCTTTCTGCCTTAACATACTTGCTCTTCCCAAAGCGGCGATTTTGAAGTCCATCTTGAACTGTTCCCACACCGGTATAAAATTACATGTTTGATTCAGCTGCATACTGTTTATATATTCCTTTATCTTTGCAACAAAAATTTCATCCTGTAGTAATTTGTTCTTGAATTTCCACAACTCCCAGTTGAACTTTGACACTTTTTTCTTTGCACCTAAAGCAATCATGACTAAGCAGTGATCACTAAAGCTCAGATGCTGCGTATGGTACTGGGCACACAAAGGTACAAATTCAGCAGGCACATAAATTCGGTCCAATCTAGCATGAGACATATTCTGAACGTGAGTGCATTTTGCTTGGTCTTCATGCGTCAACACTAAGCGAATATCTTCGAGTTCATTCTCCTCAATCATTACGCGTAATACTTCTGCACATTTATCTCTATGATTTCTGTTACTAGATCGATCTTCAGGTCGACATACGCAATTGAAGTCGCCAAGAAGTAATGCACTCCTTTCGCTTTCTAGAGAAGGTCGCACAGTATTAAAAAAATCTTGCCGCTCATTGATTCTATTCGGTGCATAGACACAAACAGCACGCCAGGCAACTTCAGCAAAAACAAAATCACAAAATACTAGCCGGCCATTTTGACTACTAGACACAGATTCAATAACCCCAATGCTTTTTCGAATAAACATAGCACAACCACCGGACCTACCAACTGCATGACTCACGCATACATTATATCTGCTACGGAAGACTTCTACCATTTTATCAGTAAGTTCTTCACTCTCGATTTTGGTCTCTTGGACCGCTAACAAGTCTATATCGCTTTCTAAGAGAATGCGACTTAGTTGATATTGCCGTCTTCGTGCAGAAAGGCCTCTTGAGTTAAAAGTTGCGATGCGCAAAGCATTTTTAAAGTTTACTGCCATATCAAGTTGGGATTATCGCCAATATTTTACTCACACTTTTACGTCAAACAGGGGCATGGCTTGACAAGGTTTCCATATATGTGGCCGTTCCAGGGTATTAACGCGAACAAGTAAACCGCTGACTGAGCGGCGTTGTACAAGGGAAAAAAAAAAAAGCACAAGCCGCCGCTCAGAAGGCGGCAGTTTTGAATTAGTCCGTCGGGCCGGCGCAAGGTTTGGCGTTGGCTTGAAAGGCTGCCGTCTGTACGTTGCAGCCTTTGGGGGAGGTTCTCCTGTTCTTGTTCCATCACCTCTTGCAGAGGTGTCTCCCGTTTCCTCTCGGTTTCTCTTTGCAGGTCCGCTGCCAGACGCTGCTATATCGACATCTGTGGAAATATCCTCTGTGGCTTTCGTGTTTTCCGGAAAGGAATCGCTGCTGTGGTCTTGGGTGTTGTTTGCGTCATCTTTCAGTGTGTCCAGGCTCGCTACGGTAGCGATAGGCCCAGGGTCTTCCTCGGTACTCGGCTTGTTGGCGTCTCCTCCTGGGGTGTGCAGAGGCACTGCTGCCTCAGTCTTTCCTTCCTCGCCGTGTTCTTTAGTAGCTTCTTCAGCATCAACTGCGTCCATCATGTGCTCGGAAATCAAATCCCTCCGGGCTGGGCCTGCTACGCTGGCCTAGGAGCGCACGCACTGGGTCTCGTCGTGGACATAGCGACGACAGAGCCCGCAACGTGGAACACGGCACTCCCGACGTATGTGGCCGATGCCGCGGCACCGGAGCCAGATCGGAGCTCTGCTGGAACCTGGACGAGTGCGACATCTTCAGCCACACGCAATTGATGAGGCAAATCTTCGATCGTGACGCCCACTTTCAGTTTTAGTGTTACGGAGCGCGTTGTTGATCCTTTATCAATGCATCCTTTCACCTTCCATTTCTCTCTTGTGATTTCAGTCACCTTTCCGAAGACCGCCAGAGCCGTTCGCACATCGTCGTCCGGCACACCATGGAGTAGCCAGTAGAGCTTGAGGCGTACTCCTCTGTCGCAGGGGTCTATAACCATGCAGCGCTCATTCTTGACATTGAAGGTGTCTGCAGCCAGTATCTTCTTTCCTTCCTCGTCCGTGAACGTCACTGCCCACAGGAGATTCATTCGGTACGCCCCAAGGGCA
The DNA here is from genome assembly GCF_023375885.2 of Dermacentor andersoni. Lineage (NCBI taxonomy): Eukaryota > Metazoa > Arthropoda > Arachnida > Ixodida > Ixodidae > Dermacentor > Dermacentor andersoni. The sequence goes on along the minus strand of NC_092817.1, from coordinate 180,221,419 downwards.
ACCACCTCCGGCAGCAGTGAAAGACGGTCGAGTGCGTCGCGGAAATGGTCGCAGCGATACGGCCTTTCCTTAGGCAACCGTGCAAAAAAACCGTATTCAAAACGGAGTCACCTGTGGGCAGATGCGGCACAACAACCTGGTAATCTTCAGCCTGCTTGTCAGAAGACCTAGTTCCGCGGCCATTGGCCGCTATAACCGCTCCGAGGGAGCACATGCTTGCACGACCGTTCACTGTGGTGGCCGGAAGTGGAAGCTATACTAACGAGGAGACATGCGAGGAGCCAGCTAAAGCAGTATATACACGATATCAAAAAAAAAAAAAAACCCGCAAAGCGTTCGCGCAATCTTGCCCTCAAGTGGGAAAAAAAATAGAGACAGCTACTGGGGCGGAGTGTCGAGTGCGCGGCCGCGCGCGCCTATAAACAAGAAGGAAAAAAGAAACACTCCCCGTCGGGGAATCGAACCCCGGTCTCCCGCGTGACAGGCGGGGATACTGCCCACTATACTAACGATGATTCTTTTTCTTTATTTCCCGATTTCGTCAATTATACGTCATAGAAGAATTCGCATCTGAAATCAACATAACTAAACATCTGCCGAGACATACCCAAACGGGACTTTCAGCTCGTGCCATGTAGCTTGGTCAGTAAGGTTTAAGCTCCAATAACTTTTCGATTATAGGCGACCATTCACGTTGCTCGTTAAGGGCCTTTAACACATCTCTACCATATGAAATACTTTCAGCAAAATATATCTTATCTGGCTTGGGATCCACATGCTCGTGTCTGAAATCTATTCTTGTTTTCCAGACACTGTTTATTGTAACCAACATCATGACATCACATGGCACGTCCCCTGTTTGCACAAATGGCAAGAACCGAATTCCGAATGGCATTTTATTTTATTTTATTTTATTACCTGATCTTATTAATTATTTTATTTTATTAGCTGGAAATCCTTTTTAGGCATCCTCTGCAGGACGTACCACAAGAAAATTGAATCAGAGAAATCTAAGAAAATATGCTCAATTGTATCTGGCTTGTTACATATCGTACAATTTACACCCCAAGGCTGATAGATACTTTCTTTCTTTTCACCATGTTTTAACAGGGAGCGTGCCACTGTGCATTATTAAGAAAGAAGTTTTAGTTGACGCTCTAATAGGCAATTTTAACACGTTTAAATACATCCTGTTCGGGTCATAATGCATACTTTGCACGACATAAATGTACAGGGCATAGCGCATCAACAAAATCCTTATACAATTGTTTTTTGCAGTCTGATGACAAATAGTCTATCGAAAAATGCACTTCAAGAAAACGAGCAGCATAAACAACTTCTTTAAAAAATCCTTTTGCCGCTACATGCTGTACAGAAAATGAGTATACAATGTACTGTGGTAGGGCATCACGCAGGTGCACTTGCATGACCGTACGTAGAAAGCCATCACTTTGATCACGCAAGAAACATATCGCGAAACAACTTGCTTAAGGAACAAGTGCGAGAAGCCAAGCCCGTATTCCTTGACAGAAGGAAACATATTTATTCTTCCGGTCCTCTACCAAGTCGATCTCCAGATAAAGATAGCAAAAGTCTCGAATCCAGCAAAATTAATGGCTTCAGGTAGTATGTGTGTGCTTATTGACCGGTAGCCTTCACCCAAAAAGATGACTTTATCGTGACACCTGCGCTAGAAAGGATGTTCCACATCCGTGGCGCCGGCTACCCAATAAAGTGGATGGGAAAACGGTGGCGCGGTAGCTCAATTGGTAGAGCGTCGCACGCGTACTGCGATGTTTGTGGGATCGTTCCCCACCTGCGGCAAGGTTGTTTGATCATCCACTTCATTTCCATTAATTTATCGTTTCTTTATTTCATTAATAAGCACAAGTAATTTTCCCTGTGTTGTCCCTGGTGTCGGTGTTTATTGGCTGCCTATGATCGTCATTGTAACACTAAGCGCAAGAGAACCATGAATGTCACATGGCGTTTCCGCGTTTTCAGTTGGCAAGAAGAGGGATGCCGTACGGTGTAATCGGTAACTACTTTTTCAACGTTCGTTGTAGGATGGCCCATAAGAACACTGCACCTGAACAATCAAGAAAGATATGCTCCATCGTGTCTGGTTGCCTGCCTTTTTAGGAGTTCACGGAACACGGCACAAAGCTTCCCCTTACCCTTAACCATTGCTGCTCTGGATGCGTTCCACTGTGTAATTGGATGAAAAGAGTTTTTTCGGATGACTGTATCGGCATCCACATCACTTTTTTGAGCACATTTCTTGCTCTGGAGTCAGCGTGATACATTTATTTATTTATTTATACATACTGCAGCGCAATTTGCGCTATAGCAGGAGTGGGTTAAGAAAGATACAGAAATGCAATGGAATATACAGCGGTAAACACAAGTGAACACTTTTAAAGAGCACTGATGAAAGGCAAATACACAAATAAACCCAAGCGAACACTTTTGCAAAAGAGCACTGATGAAAGAAAAATACACAAGAAGTTATACAAATGATGCCAGGCATGGGTGAGCACGATTATGCATCGGGAATGGCGGTTGCAAATATTTGGGATGAGCATGAGCGAATGGACCCAGGTAATGAATTCCAGTCTTCGATTGAGCGGGGAAAAAAAAGCTGAGTTTGAATATGAACGATAAACAGGCACTGGCGATGATACATGAAGTAAACCTTTGTACAGTATTTCCCGCTCAACAGATGCTAGGTAATCCAATGAGAAGCACGTATGTAGGAATTCAAACGTCAATACGACTTTTCGCAGGAAGCCTCTCAGCATTGGTCCTATATTGTAATTGAAGGCAACACAAATTGAGACAGCGCGTTACTCAAACGTGTTTGATGGACTGTGTGTAAAAATGAACTTATATGACCACATAAAACAAAAATCTGGAAGCGTCTTGTTTTAAAAAGGGATGAACTAAGCCTAGGCTTCCACTTTTCATCGTCCTAAACAAATTGGTGTGACCGGAACGCTCCCATACGGAACCCCAATTAAAAGAGACTTTTAGCGTGTCCGCTGTTCCGGCAAACGGGGGTGGTTTGGGCGGATTGCCGGATGGTCAGGGGCGTTACGTTAGCAGCCGGAGCGGTGCAGCCGCCTGGTGGCGTAGAGCTCAACCAGCCAAACACAGAGCTAAAATTGCAGTAACTTACTATATACTGCTTCGCTGCTGGTGCAAATTTTCGGCAGCGGTGCAATTGTGAACACGATTATGCCACTGTCGAAAATTTACGCCAGCAGCTAAGAAGAATATAGTAATTGGATGTGTGTTTATGTGGTTGAGCTTTGCACCACCAGCTGGCGCCACCAATCTGGCCACTCACGTTTACGCCCCCGCTCATCCGGCAAACCGCCCGCACTTGCCGGAATACCAGGCGCATTAAAATTCTCTAATGATGGCAAACTGTCACTGTGTTCTTTGTACGCTGACTCTTCTTGCGCACAGTGCATGTAGCACATACTAAATTTTGACCACTAAGAACACATTACACATTGTTGCTCGTGGGCACATTGATAAGTCTCGTCCACCGAACTTTGCCGTTTTTGCCTTATATTTCTGCCAGCTCTCCTTGCCAAAAAACTTTAGTGTCCTGTTAATGTTGTATGGGTACCCCAAGGTACTTCGTCAGCACATTATCCCACTGAATCTTTGTAAAAATTGGAGGTGTGTCCTCTCACTGTCCGTACCATATACCAATCGACTTGCCACCATACTAATGAGGAGACAATGTGGGCACCAACTACAGTACTATATATGCATTGGCGTTAAAAGCGCGAAAGTGGTTCTCCACAAGAAAAGTAGACAGTTATCTATAAAGAAGGGGGTAAGGCGAGGAGACACAATCTCTACAATGATATTCACTGCAGGCTTGGAAGAAGTATTCAAGCTATTATACTGGGAAAGCTTAAGAGTAAGGATTATCTCAGCAACCTAGCTTCGCTTGGTAGAACACATTGTCCTGTTCAGTAACACTGGGGACGAGTTGCTACCAATGGTTGATTACCTTAAAAGAGAGAGTGTAAAAGGGTGGTTGAAGATTAATATGTAGAAGTCAATGATAACGATCATTAGCCTAGCAAGAGAATAAGAGTTCAGCATCTGCAGTCAGTCTCTAGAGTCTGTACAGGAGTACGTTTACCTATGTCAGTTACTTACAGGGGATCCTGATCATTAGAAGGCAATTTACAGAAGAATAAGAATGAGTTGGAGTGCAACGCAGACATAAATCCTGACTGGAAGCTTACCACTATCATTGAAAAGAAAGGTGTACAATCAATTCATTCTACTGGTGCTAACATATGGGGAAGAAACTAGGAGATTGACAAAGCTCGAAAACATACTAAGGACCGCGCAAAGAGCAATGGCAAGAACAATGTTAGGCGTAACGTTAAGGGAGATGAGAGTGGTGTGGATCAGAGAGCGAACGGTGATAGGCGATATTCTAATTGACATTAAGAGAAAAAAAAGGAGCTTGCCAAGACACATAGTGCGTAGGTTAGATAACCAGTGAACCATTAGGGTCACAGAATGGGCGTCAAGCGAAGTGAAGCGCAGTCGAGGACGGAAGAAGTTTAGGTGAGGGAATGAAATTAGAAAATTCGCAGTTGCTCGGTGGAATCGGTTGGCGCAGGACTGGAGAATTTGGAGATCGGAGGGAAATGCCTTCTTCCTGCAGTGGACATCAAATAGGGGGATGATGATGATGATGATGATTGTATGAAAACATTGAATGTAAGTCCAGGCAAAATGAAGTATCTGCAGTACAGAAAATATTTTTGTAGCCAGGAACAACTTACAAGGCTTCGCCCTACCAATTATAGAAAGTCAGTGTGGCGTGAAATATGCGCATGCCGTAGAAGCACTGATACACGTTCTCGCCAAAATGTGCGCTAAGCATACACGCATAAAAAGTACACGAGGTGTTACGTTTCGCCTCCGACGTGCGGTAATGCCGGCGCGGATGCAACGGACGCCGGGGCTTCGTTCACAGCGGCGGATATTTTGGCCAGTTCAGCGCTGACCCAACGCCTCCTGCTATGCGGGTCCAGGCATGTTTCAATGCCACGTGTCTTCGTGTGTGTGTGTGTGAGTGTGTGTGCATGTTGGTGCCCACGCTTGTCAAAGCGCGGCAGCCGGGGAGAGGAGATCCCCCAACTGTGAAGCGAGGAGGTCTGAACGGCGCCGGCCCGGCAGATGCGTCACTTCTCGTCTCAACGTGTCCGTGCGCCGCCGTCACGGGCGCCTCTCCCAAGCCGTTCCTACTTGCCCTCGACTCCGAGAGTATAAAAGCAGCTGCCCCCGGACGCCAAGAGAGAGGCTTCAATTTCTTCCGTCGAGTAACGCGGTCTCCCGTTTCTCCACTTTGGTCGACCTGACCGGCCGCTCTTTTGCGATGCTAAAATAAACAAGTTCTGTTAGCAGTCGACTCATCCTTTGCCAGGACCTTCGGATGCTTCCAGATGTGCCCCAGGCCGCCAGGCCAACGCTGCCCTTGGGTCTTGCGACCCAGATGCAACAGAGGGTATTTAGATGGTATGGTTGTGCGTTCTAATTGGTGTACATCCCCATAAACCAAACAAAAGACCTGAGTTTTTTTTAATTATCTGGGCACTAGAAGCCACACAAATTTTTTCAGTCAATGATAGTACTTAGTCAATGCGCGGTTCGTCTGATCAGAAAGAAAGCAAGATCATGTGTGTAAGCCAGTACTTTGAATTCGTTGCCGAAAATGTTAATACCATGACTGTCACTGCACTCTTGAATGGTTATACACATATGGCTCCAAAGAAAGGGCAAATACAAGTGGCGATAAGGGAGAACGCTGTTTCATAGCGGAAAGAGCAGACACCGGCGCGGACACATTACCATCAACACTTATACTGGTAGAACAATTAGTGCAGCACATGCACGCACCTTTGTAAACGATGGACCCAGCATTAACGTATTCTAAAAGTTTGAAAAGGGATGCGTGGATCGCTTGGTAAAATGCTTTTTGCTAAATCTATCTGGAGTGCTGCACAGTAGTCAAAGTGGGATGAGCAATGCCTAGGAGCTGTTCCGGCTAGATGTAAGTTGGTTTGAATGAAGCTGCCTTTTAATACGGAAGTCTGATGAGGTTCAATAAGTAACGACATTGTATACAGGATTCGATTAGATCTAATGAAGACTTTTGCATAAATATTGTAGTCTACATTCGCCAGTATAACGAGCCTTTAGCATTCCACAGCCTCCAAGCTTTCTTTGTCAATACTTCTAGGGATTAAGGTAATATGACTTTTAGTGAATGATCATGGAATGCTTCATCAAAATCAGTAGTAAATACTTTAAATAAAACAGGGCTTAGTACTGTTACGTAAGAAGACGCAGATGGAAAGCTATATACAAGTATTTTTACAACGTAATATGCCGCACTTGGCCAAGAGGCAACAGCCCGCGCTAGCCTCCAATCGTCGTCGTCGTCTCCTTACTGCTCGCCTCTTCGTGATCGGTAATAGTATTCCGTAGCACTACCCCCTGCGGCAAAAGCGCCGTCCCGGAGCGACTAAAGGCCGGACTCGGAAGCAGTGTAGTAGGCCTTGAGCCTACTGACGTGCACGACATCACTAGATGCCAGAGTAGATGACGAGGTTGAGCTCACAGGAGCAATTTCGTACGTCACAGGCGTCACATGGCGCAGCACGCGGTAGGGCCCTGTGTATCGCGAAAGGAGCTTTTGTGAAAGTCCGACGTGACGAGAGGGCGACCACCAGAGCACGAGCGCACCAGGCGAAAACTGTACGTCACGGTGGCGGGCGTTGTACTGACGCTGCTGAGTGGTTTGCGAGTCCGTCAGTCGAGCACGGGCAAGCTGGCGTGCATGGTCGGCGAGGGCGATGGCGTCGCGCGCATACTCGATTGTTGAGATCGAAGCAGGAGGAAGTGCCCTGTCAAGGGGCAAGGTCGGTTTGCGACCGTAGAGTAGATAAAAGGGAGAAAATCCGGCGGTGTCGTGCCGGGAAGAATTGTAAGCAAATGTGACGTAAGGAAGGGCAATGTCCCAGTCGTGGTGGTCCTTGGAAACGTACTTGGACAGCATATCGGTAAGAGTACGGTTTAACCGCTCTGTCAGGCCATTGGTTTGAGGATGGTATGAGGTAGTCAGCTTGTGTTGAGTGGAGCAGGAAAGTACAATGTCGGCGATAACTTTCGAGAGGAAGTTACGACCACGGTCAGTGAGCAGCTGTCGCGGGGCGCCATGAAGTAAGATAATGTCACGCAAGAGAAAGTCCGCGACGTCAGTGGCGCAACTGGTAGGGAGAGCCCGCGTGATAGCGTATCGGGTGGCGTAATCAGTTGCGACGGCTACCCATTTGTTCCCAGAGGATGACGTGGGAAAGGGACGGAGGAGGTCTAATCCAACACGAAAGAACGGTTCCACAGGGACAGTGATCGGCTGGAGAAGACCGGCAGGTAGCACCTGAGGTGTTTTCCGACGCTGGCAGGTATCACAGGCAGCAACATGGCGTCGGACGGAGCGAGGGAGACCAGGCCAACAGAAGCAGCGGCTGACGCGGTCGTACGTGCGGGTTACGCCAAGATGTCCTGCAGTAGGTGCGTCATGCATCTCAAAGAGCAAAGTCTGTCGTAGATGTTTTGGAACGACAAGAAGAAGATCAGATCCGTCAGGGAGGAAGTTCCTTCGGTACAGAATGCCGCCCTGGAGAACATAGCGGCGAACGGACGCGTCGGTAGGTGTAGAGCGCAGACGCTCGATGAGTGCTCGCAGCGGTAGATCTCGGTACTGCTCATCGGCGATGTTAGCGAAGGCAGACAGAGAGAAAATGCCGGTGGCGGTACTACTGTCGGCGTCGTCAGGCTCGTCTACCGGGTAACGAGACAGGCAGTCAGCGTCCTTGTGTAGTCGGCCAGATTTGTAGGTGACAGTATATGAATATTCTTGGAGGCGTAATGCCCAGCGGCCAAGTCTTCCTGTAGGACCTTTCAGTGAGCATAACCAGCAAAGCGCGTGATGGTATGTGAGAACGGAAAAGGGTCGGCCATATAAGTATGGGCGGAACATCGCAACCGCCCAAACTAAGGCCAGACACGCTCAGTGATGGAATAGTTGCGCTCCGCGGGTGAGAGGAGCCTGCTGGCGTAAGCGATAACACGGTCGTTGCCGCGCTGGCGTTGTGCCAGTACTGCGCCAATTCCGTGACCACTGGCATCAGTACGGACTTCGGTAGGCGCAGAAGGATCGAAAGGGGCCAGAACGGGAGGCGTTGGGAGAACGTCGATTAGATGCGAGAATGCAGAGGCCTCGTTATCGCCCCACTGGAAAGGGGCGTCTTTTTTCAAAAGCTCGGTTAGTGGTCGGGCTATGGCCGCGAAATTTTTCACGAAACAGCGGAAGTAGGAACAAAGGCCGATGAAGTTGCGCACATCCTTGACACACTTCGGAACAGGGAAGTGCGTAACAGCATGGATCTTGCCTGGGTCTGGTTGCACTCCGTTCGCGTCAACGAGATGCCCAAGGACGGTAATCTGGCGACGGCCAAATTGGCACTTCGATGCGTTCATTTGCAGACCGGCGCGACGAAAAACGTCCAGGACTACCGAGAGGCGCTCGAGGTGCGTAGCAAACGTTGGGCAGAATACTATGACGTCGTCCAAGTAGCACAGGCATGTGGACCATTTGAAACCGGGAAGAAGGCAGTCCATCATGCGTTCAAAAGTGGCAGGAGCGTTACATAGACTGAACGGCATCACTTTGAATTGATAAAGACCGTCCGGAGTTACAAAAGCAGTCTTCTCGCGGTTGAGATCGTCCACGGCAATCTGCCAGTAGCCGGAGCGGAGGTCAATAGAGGAGAAGTAGCGAGCACCATGGAGGCAGTCAAGGGCGTCATCGATCCGAGGTAGGGGATACACGTCCTTTTTGGTAACCCTGTTAAGGTGCCGATAAGCCACGCAAAAGCGCCATGAGCCATCCTTCTTTTTTACCAGTGCAACAGGTGACGCCTATGGACTACATGACGGTTCTATGATGTTCCTTGCAAGCATTTTGCGAACTTCTACGTGAATAACTTGACGCTCAGCCGGTGACACTCGATACGGGCGGCGATGAATAGGAGGGGCATCGCCGGTATTAATGCGATGTTTAACAGTTGTAGTTTGGGCCAAAGGACGATCGTTAAAGTAAAAAATATCGTTGTAGGAAAACAGAACGCGGTAGAGCTCACGAGCGTGCTCGGACGGCATGTCGGGCGCAATCATTTCCTGTAAGTCGGCGATGGCACAAGTTGTCGACTCAGTTGGTAGAGGAGGATCGGCTGAATTGTCGTCTACCTCAATAAATGCTATTGAGTGATCCTCGAATGAGCAAAGCTGGGCCAGAGACATCCCGCGTGGCAGTACTTGTGTTGTCAAACTAAAATTCACCACTGGCATGCAGACGCAATTAGCCGTAATAGATAAAACGGTATGAGGTACCGTGATCCCGTGTGCAAGGAGGACATCTTGCATAGGAGCCGCGATATAGTGACCGTCGGGCACTGGTGGGGATGACACTAGGTCAACGTAAGTCAGTGCCGTAGGTGGCAAGCGAACGAAGTCGACGGAACTGAGGCGACTGGGGTGTGGTTCAGCGGGATCCAGAACAGGCAGGTCAAGGCGGAGAATACTGGCGGAGCAATCAATGAGAGCAGAATGTGCGGAGAGGAAGTCTAAGCCGAGGATGATGTCGTGGGGACAGTGGGCGATGACTGTGAATAGCACAATTGTGGAGCGGTGGGAGAAGGAGACACGGGCGGCACACATACCAATTGCGGGGGCTGTTCCGCCATGGGCGACACGGACAACATGCGTCGTGGCGGGCGTGATTATTTTTTTCAGGCGGGTACGAAAGTCCGCACTTATTACCGAAAAATGCGCCCCAGTGTCTATAAGAGGAGATAGAGGAACACCGTCGACTTGCACGTCAAGAAGGTTCAGGTGAGTGGGCAACGTCAGTAGAGGATTTGGCGGCGTAGGGAGCAATGCAGCGTCACCTCGAGGCGCTGCATCATCTAGTTTTCCGGCTGGGAGCGGCGTCCGAAGGGAGTCGGCGAAAAGGAGCGACGGGGCTGGGGAGAGCGAGATTATCGTCGTTGGGGCGAAGGTGAACGAGAATAGGGGCGGTTTGGTGCAGGAGAGTCAGTGGCGGCATTATGGGAGCGTGCGGCATAGGGACGAGAAGGGCCATCTGAGGGGCAAGAGTAGGCAGTATAAGCAGACCGGGTCGGGGCAGTCCAGCGACTTCGACAGTGCCGAGAAATGTGCCCGATGCGACGGCAGTGAAAACAAATGGGCTTGTCGTCAGCAGTGCGCCATTCAGCTGGGTTGCGGAAACGTGGTGGGTAAGAAGATGCGGGACGGGGCGGAATCGAAGAAGCCGGATGGGTATCAGGGCGATGGGCCGAGCAGATGGTGTGAAGGCCCATGTTTTCGAACTCCTGGCTGACAACTGCCTGGATCAGGGAAACCGTGACTGCAGGTGCGTTGGTGGGGCTGGAGTCGAAGGCAGCCCGATAGGCAGCCTCAATCTAACGCCGGACGATCTTGGTAATATCGCCAGTGTTGTTGGGACGAGGAGCGTCGGCACAGGAAGATGTCGCTGGGGTGTTGGGCAAACGGGCAAACTGCTGGTCGATACGTCGGCTTTTAACGAGTTCCAGACGGCGGCACTCTTTTATAACAGCGTCCACCGTCGCGACGTTGTTGAATACGAGGAAGTTGAAGGCGTCATCGGCAATGCCTTTGAGGATGTGGGATACCTTGTCTGACTCAGTCATGTGTGCATCAACTTTGCGGCATAGAGCCAAGACGTCCTGAATGTACGTGGCATAGGGCTCTGTTGACGTCTGCACACGGCCGGAAAGCGCCTTCTGCTGGGCAAGTTGATGACCGTAGGGGTTGCCGAACAAGTCCCGAAGCTTTTGCTTGAGCGAATCCCAACTAGTGAGCTCCTCTTCGTGCGTCCGAAACCAAACTCGAGGTGTGCCACCGAGGTAAAAGACTACGTTAGCGAGCAGGATAGTAGGGTGCCACCGGTTATTGCGGCTGACGTGTTCGTACAGGCTGATCCAGTCCTCGACGTCTTCCCCATATTTGCGCGAGAATACGCCAGGATCACGAGGAGCAGGGAGAGGGATGTAGGTCGTCGAAGTGGCAGCAGGTGTCGGAGGCGGCTGAGTCGACTTGTCATCGCCGGGGGCCATGAAGCTAGGCTCGACGTCCACTGCGAAGCTCCGTGACGAGGTACAGGGAACGTCCACCTCCACCAGATATGTTACGTAAGAAGACGCAGATGGAAAGCTATATACAAGTATATTTACAATGTAATACGCCGCACTTGGCCAAGAGGCAACAGCCCGCGCTAGCCTCCAATCGTCGTCGTCGTCTTCTTACTGCTCGCCTCTTCGTCATCGGTAATACTATTCCGTAGCAATATAAACCAAATGCTTTATAAAGTTCCGAGGAGATTCTATGAAAACCTGGTGTATTGGAAATCGGTAACTGATCAATCCCAATTTCTATTTCTTGTTGGGCAGATGGTCCACAAATAACAGAACCATAGTCCTCTGAGACAAGGTTCACTTGGGAGACGAGATATGTCAGAACATCAGTATTTGGCGTGTGTGTAGAGCTCAACATCGCTCTATAATATATTTGAAATTCCTTGATTGTATCTTTCGTGTTTGTGACATGCGTGCCATTAGCATATATGTCTGTGAGGTGCTTGGAATTTGCATGCCGCGCTCATGAAGTCCTGCCTGAGGCTTTGATACTTCAGAGTGCAAGGCATGGGTTGTACGTGAGCATCTCTATAGAGTTCAGCATCGTGCTCTTGGGAATGGCTTTTATCAAGGGTGATTTCGTCTATATGTGCACCAGGCATTTCTGATTGCAGCGCATGAAGGTTATTGTTGTTTCTTCGCACTTCTTGAAAAACGATGTTATTGAGCTAATTTCGATTACTATGCCTCGAATTCTCATGTTTAAGCATTCTCGAAGCTGCAAATCAGCGTAAATTCTTAGAAAAACTACAGGTTTGCAACGAACGTACTCGATATATGAAGTATTTATCACTAATTAGGCTCACATTAAGCTTCCATAGTGTCCCCTTTGGTTTGAAACTATAGTGCGATCCGTACCACCAAACCGGGCAATCAATACGCAGTGATAAGATAACAAAACAGGTTGCACTTCACGTGAAATCCGACAAATTTATGAGTGCTGCAGAAACAACAGAAAGCGATGAAGATTACCATAGTAACGCTCTTGGAGATGCGTGTAGGAATACGAATTCCTAGCACAACACCAGGTATCACACTAGGTTTGCTGAAGAGAAGACATGTCGTGCGCCAGATAAGTACTTTCTATATGTCAACACTGAAGGCACACAAGTCTACGCACGTAGAAGGTGCACGTAGAAGAAAAAAAAATCTTCCAGTCGGAGAATTTTTTCTTCCATATGCTCCATCAGGTTGCAAAATTTTTGCATTTCTTCCAAGATTTACGTAAGAAACACGTTTCAATGCGTTTAGCATTCCTAGGGAACTTCAGCCCCATTGTGGCATGTATATAAGGTGATCAGTTTTCAGTTTCAAGAAATGTTTAAAATCGCCGGTGGTAGATAACGTTATTCTTGTCATTAAGAAGGATTATTGGAAGAGGCGGACGTTATTAGCACATTCTCAAACGATAACCAAAATTACACTAATGAACTGTTTAACTAACTACTCTACGGCGTTTACTGCAATTTATGAAGTAAGTTTGCAAGACCCATCCAGTTGAAATCTGTTCCCATTATGACAGCAGTAAACGGCTTCATTTCACGAGATACATGGGTTCTATTTGGTTTTATGCTTCAATGCATAAAAGAGCGTTTTGTGAAAAAGTGGACCAACAGAGCATTTACACGGCGAGTTTGATCGCGCATATCTCCAAACTGGTTTCATTTCGGAAATTCATTCCAAATCGATGCGCCTGATGAACTCATTGGCTACAGTTCTGAACTGCAATATGTACCACTGAGTAAATACTTAGGAAGTTAATTAGTAGAGTTTTGCTATAAATGTTCTTGTGTGTTTCGAAGTTTCGTGCAAATAATGTCCGCCTCTTTGAAAAATCCCACACAAGGAATAAAATTATGCTATTTGCAACAAGCGATTTTTTTAAATAGTAACAGAAACTCAAGATTATCAACCCGTATATTATGGCGTGCACTCAGAAGCACTATTAATGAGCACGAGTACTGGGCCGAGACCCAGAGCAGCACACGATGAGGATGAGAACGCGCATCGGCGACGAAAAGACAAAAATACGATGATGATATTGTACAGATCAAAAAGAAGTGCATTGTGAACGACCACAATAGTTATGGGATACGGCCGTACTTAACGTCTTTTATGTCGCTCTTCAATAAAAAAAAAAAACAAGATCTTTAACATTTCTTCAGCGCCTCGCATAGTTTTACCCGCGTCACAGTGGTCCCTCAAGTACAGCAGCCCGAAGCTTCGGCGCCACGCCCACAATGTACGCGTACAGCGAGGGAACAATTCTTAGCATTGGCTCGTACCGGCGTGCCGCGCATCTCGGAGGTCACGCGCGGGGTTTACGGTGACGCGTCGATATGGCGCGACGCGTCGATGTGGAAGGGGAGGGAGCAGCCCCGCTGCAGTACGTGCTTCGTACATGACTCGTTTCGGGGGTGGCAATACACTGTGTCGCTGCATTCTTTTGTGGCTAATCACACTAATGTCCACATGCGACACGAACGGATTCTACGGGAGTGATTTTCCATGGCTTTTTTTTTTTTCACGCCTTTCCAAAGTTTCGAAAACTTTCCATTTCTACAATGTGATTTCCCCCGCTCGCTGAATGAGCTTCAATTATGGGTGGTTTTTGTTCCGAGCGATCTACAGGGGACGTCAAGCCGGAACACTGTGGGTGAATCAGTCTTAATTTTGCTTCATTTCACGCAAATCAAGATGTGTCCGTTCAGACGCTCACCTGGTTTGGTTATATAACTGCAGCCGATTAAACGCGACCAAAATATTATTCGCGATAAATTCACAACTTTATTAATCGCAAGGTGGATTGATCCATTTCCGAGTTCTATATTGAGATGTGATACGCAGAGGGCTTCGCTGAAGCATTTTGTTGAGGTTTGGTGTGCGCTGGGCTCAATAGCTTTTAGGGCGGGGTCTCAGAGCAGGTGTGTATACAGGTGTAAGTGTAGGTGTAAAGTCGATCATTAACAAAACCCCCCCAAGAAGTACAGGCTGAGTTCACGGCAATAAGCAGAACGTTGGCATTGTTGCTCGTTGTCACCTTTGATTTTATTGAATAGATGCACAGCGATGTATTTCAGCGTCTTCCAAAAAAGAAGAAAGCAACTTGGAGTGACGTCTTGCGTGCTGTCTTGGTCCATTGACCTCTCTCCCTTCTTGTTTGCTCAGCCACTAGCGGTACCTGCAAGTGGGCGAGGGATTAGAAAAAAGAAATGTTCGCCATATGCCGTATTGTCACTTTAAGTGGAATATGTGCCTTCGTAGAGGGCAAAGTACCAGTGGTTTGTATGAGTCCACTGCCCCGTGGGAAATACTACATGGGTTAAATTGGGCGCCAAACGAATGATCATTTAAGACAGAACGCGGTAGCAGTTAAGGCGGCAAGCAACCATTTGGCTGATTATTGCCCTAGCTCGGAATGCACTCTGCCTTTTGAATGCACACGCGTTCTAGGGCGGCTGCATAGGCAGTTGGATAAGGTAAAAACAAATGGTGTTGCATCCGAGCAGCAGCGGATGAGTGCCTATACACATTTTCTATTGCAGTCACACTTAAGGTGATCGGAAATCTGGAGAAATGTCATAGTGAGAACATGAGTTATTCGATTGACAACATGCATATTTAAAGAATGTGCCTCAGCTAGAAACCTCGCACATTGTTGACGTCTGGAATTTATAAATAGCGTTCAGTCCTCTATGTCTCGGTTCGTATGTCGTCTTTACTTAGGCGTAATTTCTTGGTCGGACTTAAAATTGCTCCGAGAAGCCTAATTTTCCTCTTTACGAATAGTTCAAGAGGAAAATTGGGTTAATCGGCAAAATTTCGAAGTCTAATTATGTAAGTCTACACACCGTACGTACCGTAAAGTTCACCGTACGTACAAGTGCACAAGCTAGGTGCAGCCACATGCGCTCAAGACTAACAGAAATGCACCTCTGTCATCCTCCCTCCTTTCCATTTCCTGCCGCCCTCATAGTGGATGTTTCGATTTGTTGCGGGAACCTCAGTTAGTCACTGAAACTGAATTTGACTAACATTTTGAATCGAGCGAGTTGGTGGAACGTTGCAAAGACACTTACCGGCGCTGCACAATGGCGGGGTTGAAGCACGTGCAAGACGCACGCCAGCTACAAACGGAGATTTATTCTCATGCAACCTCGTCTCTTATGCGCCTAAAGCTATCACAGGGAATCATCACGGGAGACAACAATGCAGAGTAGCAAACACCTGCACAAAGTTCCACACAAATGCATAATAATAGGAACACGAAGCACATCACTATGTCTTCTCGAAGAAGAAATTCCAGAAGATTCCTTCTAAAATTATGCAACTCGAGCTGCAGG
The DNA here is from genome assembly GCF_023375885.2 of Dermacentor andersoni. NCBI lineage: Eukaryota > Metazoa > Arthropoda > Arachnida > Ixodida > Ixodidae > Dermacentor > Dermacentor andersoni. The sequence continues at coordinate 180,205,734 of NC_092817.1, read as the reverse complement.
TGCCTCAAGGCTCTACGGCATGGGGTCTGCAGAGGAGAGACTCCCCAAGAGCTGCCGGTCAAGTGTTGACCGCGCTTTTTTTTGTGACACGTGCAAACGACACTCACAGCTTATGCCAAGAGACGCTTGGAGACTCGAGCTGAAGCCAAGTAGGGCGAGTTGGAGTAGCGGGCTGCCGCCCTGCGTGGCCGACTTCAGCGCGTCCAGAAGTTGGCAGCCGATGCCACTGAGAACTGTCAGGAACTGGGGAAACGAAAGCTGGCGGAGGAGACACTGCGAAGTAATGTCAAGGCAACGGAGTGACTTACAGGGCGTAAGCACTAGTCGCAGCTTCTGCTCTCTTTCTTTAACACTGGTGGGAGTCGAAGCTACGACCTCTGGTGTTAATTAACACGAAGTTAAGGCACAGGTAATTAAAATAGAGTTATTAAGTCACTCGAACCAATAACAGTTGGTGGGAGACGAACCTACTACCTTTGTTGTTAATTAAGGTGAAGTTAATTAGGGTAAAGTTAATTAAGATATAGTTAAGGCACTCGAACCCACGACCAGTAGTGAGAGAAAACAAGTAGTAAGAAAGAACAGCGCATTCGAATCAGAGTGTCGAGTAGTTTAATGAATGTCTCGTGAGCGCGGGGCTTTCGCCTTCATCCTCTTTAGCCTATACTAAAAAGACTAATTTTTTTGCAATCTGCCGGGGTGGCTTCGTGGCTATGGCATTGTGGCGCTGAGCACGAGGTCGAGGGTTCGATTCCCAGCCGCTGCAGCCGCATTGCAATGGGGGCGCAGTGCAATAACGCTCGCCTTGGATGCATAATAACGAACCCCTAATAATGTACAATTCGGAGCCCCCCCTCTCCCCCGATTTTCTCACCCTTTTGGCGCGCATCATAACCATATCGTGATTTGGGCGCTTGAAATTCCGGAATTTATTTATTTATATCAATGAGTATCTGCCACTGTGATACAAGAGGTACACAATCCTCGAAGGTGGCAAAATATGTGCAGTACTTTTCTGTAGGTACACCTGCCACCACGATTCTTCCGGTGACGAGCGTCATAAATTGCCTTCGTCCCCGTGAAATCTCTGCGTAGAAACCTGACACTGTGCATCCACCTGATTTGGTGTTTGAACTTCGGCATACCTTGGAGGCGCGTAGTTTAAAACATAAATATCCGAATGAAATTACATTTGTGACATTTGTGGTTTATAATCATGAACATTGCATGGAGTACGTCGCAGGCTGCACAGAATTAATGAAAGCACAACTGTGTGAGGAGGAAGAAGACGATGTTCTGGGCTGTAGGCGGATATAGCCTTGCTATGCATGCCGGTGATTGCTCTTTCCGAGCACCTCCTTTCAGGAAAGCTCGTCACTGTTCAGAAGCGCAGCACGAGACGGGTGAAATAAACAACACGTTCAGCGATCCAGAAAACTACTGAAGCCCTAGCGGCATTCCCGTTAGTTGGAGAGGGGATAGGGAAAGGAACAAGCTAAGGTTTCGCCCGGCAGTGCTACCCTAGTCGTGGGGAAGGGAAAACGGGAAGAAAGATATGAAGGAAGAAGGAGCCAAGAAGTAGAGCCATTCTGCACGCACTCGCGGATAAATGTTCACTCACTTTTACGAGTGCGTGCACCGTGGCTCTTCTTCTCTCCTTCCTCACTCACGTGTATTCTTCCCAGAAGTGCTCTATAGTCGCTTTAACGCACAAACAATTACACCACAGGTCGTTAGAATTAATGTGCAGCCAATCACGTACGAGAAGACGCATATCTTTATAGGAGTGATAAAAGATCAATACCGCTCTAGGAGTCCTCATGCCTCGTACCTGTAAAAGAAGCGAGCCATGATAACCCATGCCGAGAGATTTATTGAGGGACAGGCATGTGGTGCGTCTGGGATGGCTATGCTCCAACTCTATAACGCACTGCTTCTGAGTCTCCTATGCTATAGCTTACCTGTACTGGGGAGGAAGAAGAAGATCGAGGCGTGCAGACGTGTTTCGCATCGGCTCCGTGATTTCCACTTTTCCAAGCGCCCGAAATCTCCTCGTACCACTGAGATCAGCGGAATATCTTTGTAAACATCAAGGGGATTCAACGGAAGTGAACTTCGGTGAGCTGCAGTTTTAAGACCAACGAGAGCCCTACTCGTTCGGCCACGCCGACGGTAGGGTTAGCCCTAACGCCGAACGATGGCGCGCGGGAGCTCGGAGACGCGCAAGCAGCCACCGTGTCTACGGTTAGCTGCGGAGCCACCCAGCCCGGAACGCTACGATCGCGGGAAACCCAGGCACGATTGCTCACCAACCCACCGACACCGAAACCATGGAAGTTGTATCCGAGAGTCACCCGAGACCCCTGCCTGACGAGACCATGCCCGGGCCGTCTCCCGTCCTCTCGGAGCAGCTCTACAATGAAGAATCCCAGTGGCAAACGGTCGTTTCTTTTCATGGGAAACGCCGCCTGCAAAAACAATGCACTGGCGAGCAAGACCCAGTCGGGCAAACCCCACCATCGAAAGCAACACCTTTAGGGCTAGCTCTAACCCAGGCGCCATTCGCCGCCGTGAAAGCCACGTCGCAAGCTACCTGCGAAGAGCGCGGAGCCGGAACACCTATTTCTGAAGACGCGGCCGCGAGGAGCAGGCCTCGCCGACGCGTGCCTCCACTCCCGCGCACTGACACGAAAACTACAGAAAACTTCGTTCGAAAACTACAGACCCACCAAGTGGCCAAGGCGATCGTCCAAGCCACCGGAGGCCCACCGACCTGCAAGGAGGACGACTTCATCGTCCGCCTGCGACATGGCTCGAACATCATCATCGTGAGCACCCCTCACGAGGTCACGGCGGCCACCCTCATAAAAATTATGAGCCTCACCTTTCACTGACGATCACACCCTGTGAAGGTGTATCTATTAACACCCGAGGGCCTGCTTAAAGGTGTCGTACATCGATGCAGGCACCGGGGAAGAAGAGCTAATGGCGAATCTTCGGGTGCGCACACATGGAGTCCGCATCGTACGGGCCCGTATGCTCGGACAATCCCAGATAGCCCTACTCCACTTCGAGAGACCCCAGGTGCCTAGATTTGTATACTTCTACGGAGGGGATATGCCTTGCCGAGACTACCAGCCAACAAGGCAGTTCTGCTCCATTTTTAGAACCACCGCACACCGACCAGACGTCTGCCCCAACCCAACGGTTCGTGCGTGCAACGTTTGCAACCACATTAACCCAGACGACCGGCACACTTGTGTTCCGAAGGGCCCCTGCACGGAGGGGTCCATCTCTCGGCCACAACTCAGTACAACAACTTCCCCCAGATGGAAGCCCGACTCCACCACCACACCCCAAAACCAAACGACAGCCCCGCCCGGTCACTCAGTCGACCAAGGCGGCTGACCTTCGCCCGCGATGGTTCAACTCCGAGCGGGAAGACTCCGACTTCGACTACTCGGAGTCTTCGAGCATCTACGGATCCCGGTCTGGTTCCAACCCGAGGTCCAGGTCCCGCTCCTGCTCTCGGCCCCGGTCTCTCTTTCGGTCACCCAGACAGCGATCTCAGTCGACGCCCAAGCAAGGACAGCAGGCAGCACCAACCACCGCGGCACTCAAAGACAAGGGGCCCCAGTAACACCAACGAAAGACCAAGGAAGCCTCACTCAAGAAGACTACCACCAACGAACACGAGGTAAGCTGGGCAGCAGTAGCCTCTTCCTCGTATAAAAAACCACAGACGCCACCATCTATGAAATTGGAACAGGAACTCGCGGCCATGCGCGCACAGATACAAACACTCACACAGGAAAACAGACAACTCAAACAAGTGATGCAGCTCACACATACCACAAGAGATGGCTCTACACAAGGACATCATCCACCTACAAACCCATGTCGATGCCATCCGCAGCCAGATGCAGGCCTTCATGGACGCTACACGCGCCCAGTTGGAACAAATAACACAGACTGCAATAGAACACATAGAAGCCACTGTGGACAGCAAGCTTAAGAACCAGCTTCACTCCATAAAATTACGAAAGACACTACGACAGACCCTTTACAAGGCCGTACCTGTAGCAGCACCAACCGAAATCGTAACATCACCGACCACAACATCCAACAATGCCTAGACCATACAGGCAAGTCAAAGAATACTTGGAAATTTGGCAATGGAACTGCCGTGGGTACCGGAGGAAGAAAGGGCTGCTGACACAATGGGTCGTTCATTCTTCAAAGCCACCGGGGGTCATAGCCCTACAAGAGCCCGGTACCCGACCAACACTACATGGCTACGAAGAATACCACACAAGTCAAGACGACAAGTGGAAGGTAGCCACACTAGTAGAAAGAAATATCACAACCATACAACGCAAACCCATAGAAAACGTGGACGTACTGCATGCACTTCTCGAAAAAGCATACAAAGGCAACCAGAAACAGAGCGCCTTCGTCCTCAACATTTGCTGCCCTCCCCCCCCCCCCCCCAGTCATCATCATCATCATCATCAGCCTGGTTACGCCCACTGCAGGGCAAAGGCCTCTCCCATACTTCTCCAACGGCCCCGGTCATGTACTAATTGTGGCCATGTTGACCCTCCAAACTTCCTAATCTCATCTGCCCACCTAACTTTCTGTCGCCCCCTGCTACGCTTCCCTTCCCTCGGAATCCAGTCCGTAACCCTTAATGACCATCGGTTATCTTCCCTCCTTATTACATGTCCTGCCCATGCCCATTTCTTTTTCTTGATTTCAACTAAGATGTCATTAACGCGCGTTTGTTCCCTCACCCAATCTGCTCTTTTCTTATCCCTTAATGTTACACCTATCATTCTTCTTTCCATAGCTCGTTGCGTCGTCCTCAATTTAAGTAGAACCCTTTTCGTAAGCCTCCCGGTTTCTGCCCCGTACGTGAGTACTGGTAAGACACAGCTGTTATAAACTTTTCTCTTGATGGATAATGGCAACCTGCTGTTCATGATCTCAGAATGCCTGCCAAACGCACCCCAGCCCATTCTTATTCTTCTGATTATTTCACTCTCATGATCCGGATCAGCAGTCACTACCTGTCCTAAGTAGATGTATTCCCTTACCACTTGCAGTGCCTCGCTACCTATCGTAAACTGTTGTTCCCTTCCGAGACTGTTAAACATTACTTTAGTTTTTTGCAGATTAATTTTTAGTCCCACCCTTCTGCTCTGCCTCTCCAGGTCAGTGAGCATGCATTGCAGTTGGTCCCCTGAGTTACTAAGCAAGGCAATATCATCAGCGAAGCGCAAGTTACTAAGGTATTCTCCATTTACTCTTATCCCCAATTCTTCCCAATCCATGTCTCTGAATACCTCCTGTAAACATGCTGTGAATAGCATTGGAGAGATCGTATCGCCCTGCCTGACGCCTTTCTTTATAGGGATTTTGTTGCTTTCTTTATGGAGGACTACAGTGGCTGTGGAGCCGCTATAGATATCTTTCAGTACTTTTACGTACGGCTCGTCTACACCCTGATTCCGCAGTGCCTCCATGACTGCTGAGGTTTCGACTGAATCAAACGCTTTCTCATAATCAATGAAAGCTATATATAGTGGTTGGTTATATTCCGCACATTTCTCTATCACCTGATTGATAGTGTGAATATGATCTATTGTTGAGTAGCCTTTACGGAATCCTGCCTGGTCCTTTGCTTGACGGAAGTCTAAGGTGTTCCTGATTCTATTTGCAATTACCTTAGTAAATACTTTGTAGGCGACGGACAGTAAGCTGATCGGTCTATAATTTTTCAAGTCTTTGGCGTCCCCTTTCATATGGATTAGGATTATGTTAGCGTTCTTCCAAGATTCCGGTACGTTCGAGGTCATGAGGCATTGTGTATACAGGGTGGCCAGTTTTTCTAGAACAGTCTGCCCACCATCCTTCAACAAATCTGCTGTTACCTGATCCTCCCCAGCTGCCTTCCCCCTTTGCATAGCTCCCAAGGCTTTCCTTACTTCTTCCAGCGTTACTTGTGGGATTTCGAATTCCTCTAGACTATTCTCTCTTCCATTATCATCGTGGGTTCCACTCGTACTGTATAAATCTCTATAGAACTCCTCAGCCACTTGAACTATCTCATCCATCTTAGTAATGATATTGCCGGCTTTGTCTCTTAACGCATACATCTGATTCTTGCCAATTCCTAGTTTCTTCTTCTCTGCTTTTAGGCTTCCTCCGTTCCTGAGAGCTTGTTCAATTCTATCCATATTATACTTCCTTATGTCAGCTGTCTTACGCTTGTTGATTAACTTCGAAAGTTCTGCCAGTTCTATTCTAGCTGTAGGGTTAGAGGCTTTCCTACATTGGCGTTTCTTGATCAGATCTTTCGTCTCCTGCGATAGCTTACTGGTATCCTGTCTAACAGAGTTACCGCCGACTTCTATTGCACACTCCTTATGATGCCCACAAGATTGTCGTTCATTGCTTCAACACTAAGGTCCTCTTCCAGAGTCAAAGCCGAATACCTGTTCTGTAGCTTCTATTCCTCTATTTTCCCTCTTACCGCTAGCTCATTGATCGGCTTCTTATGTACCAGTTTCTTCCGTTCCCTCCTCAAGTCTAGGCTAATTCGAGTTCTTACCATCCTGTGGTCACTGCAGCGCACCTTACCGAGCACGTCCACATCTTGTATGATGCCAGGGTTAGCGCAGAGTATGAGGTCTATTTCATTTCTAGTCTCGCCGTTCGGGCTCCTCCACGTCCACTTTCGGCTATCCCGCTTGCGGAAGAAGGTATTCATTATCCGCATATTATTCTGTTCCGCAAACTGTACTAATAACTCTCCCCTGCTATTCCTAGTGCCTATGCCGTATTCCCCCACTGCCTTGTCTCCAGCCCGCTTCTTGCGTACCTTGGCATTGAAATCGCCCATCAGTATAGTGTATTTTGTTTTCACTCTACCCATCGCCGATTCCACGTCTTCATAGAAGCTTTCGACTTCCTGGTTATCATGACTGGATGTAGGAGCGTAGACCTCTACAACCTTCATTTTGTATCTCCTATTAAGTTTCAGAACAAGACATGCCACCCTCTCGTTAATGCTATAGAATTCCTGTATGTTACCAGCTATATTCTTATTGATCAGGAATCCGACTCCTAGTTCTCTTCTCTCCGCTAAGCCCCGGTAGCACAGGATATGCCCGCTTCTGAGCACTGTATATGCTTCTTTTGGCCTCCTAACTTCACTGAGCCCTATTATATCCCATTTGCTGCCCTCTAATTCTTCCAATAGCACTGCTAGACTCGCCTCACTAGATAAAGTTCTAGCGTTAAACGTTGCCAGGTTCATATTCCAATGGCGGCCTGTTCGGAGCCAGGGATTCTTACCACCCTTAGAGCGGTGGCGTAGAGGTAGAACACCCGCCTCGCGTGCAAGAGGTCCGTGGTTCGAATCCCGGTGCCGCGCAATTTTCCACCGGATTAAAAAAAAATCCGCGTGTTGATAAAATTGCATAAACAGGCCTGGAGTGTGGCCTGATCCCGGTGACCAGAACCGGTAACGCACTCCCTCACCAGAGCAGCATTGGCCACCCTGGTGCAGTACTTGGCCACAACCTCCTGTATGAACAGAACAATCAAACCCCCCCAGTCAAAAGCGGGCAAACATACGAAAACTCTTTGGGGACACCCTCCGCCTCGCTAAAGGCAATCCCCTGGTAATCATAGACGACTTCAACGCTCAGAACACGCTGTGGGGGTACGAGAGGCAGGATTGGAAGGGTCACCAGCTACAAACATTAATTGAACTGTGTCACCTCACACTCATCACAGACCTGAACATACCGACGAGGGAAGGAAACAGCGTAACGCGCGACACCACTCCCGACCTCGCCTTCATCACTCAAACCACGCGAGCCGAATGGCTCAACACACTCGAAAACCTAGGCAGCGATCACTACAAATTAAACATAACACTACAGCCTGGACGCCTACGCAGGCAAATCGGCACAGCTAAACTCACTGACTGGCGAAAAATCCGTGATGCCCAAGAACAGGACGCCAACACAATCACGAACCTGGAAGACTGGTTCGACAACCTCCGTCGTCATAAACAACGCCAAACAAAGGAAATCGCCAGAGCGGAAGAGACCCCAGAAGTGGATCCCCACTTACTACGCCTGTGGGATGGCAAACGGGGCCTTACCCGCCACTGGAAAAAAACAGAAATACAACAGGAAACTGAAGACGCGCATAGCACAAATAACAGCGGAAGCAAAAGAATATGCCATGCAACTCGCCTCCGCGAACTGGTATAGATTCTGCGACTCCTTCGGCGGCACGCTGGATACGGCCAAAACGCGGCACATCCTCAAAGCCTTCCTAGACCCCACCAAAACCGAAGGAGAAGGACACAGGGCACTGGAGTCGTTACTACACACCGACCCAGGCAGCCAACAGGACCTCATCGATGCCATCAAGACCAAGTGCTATGGAGATCCCGCTCCCACACAACCATGTACAACACCCTACACAGGACAACCCAACCCACTAATGGACGAGCCTATCACAGAAAACGAAATGAGAGCGGTCATCGCAGCCACCACCCGTAACACAGCGGCGGGCACGGACCAGATCACGAACTCTATGATCAGAAACCTGAGCGACAAGTCTATCTCCGCACTTACGGCCTTTCTCAACTGACACTGGGAACAAGGTATGGTGCCGGCGATGTGGAAACACGCACGAGTAATTATGATCCCCCAACCAGGCAACAAATTGGCAATTGAAAACCTCAGACCAATTTCGCTCACGTCCTGCCTCGGCAAGGTGTACGAAAAAATTATAAACACAAGACTACAGGACACTTAGAAAGACAACACCTGCCGGACACCATGTTCGGTTTCCGCGCAGGCCTGTCCACAGAATATGTGCTACTCCAAATCAAGGAAGAAGTCCTCAGCAACGTTTCTCGCAGCGGCGAACACGTCCTCCTAGCAATCGACATCAAAGGGGCTGAATACCAAATACCAAGGGAATACCAACTACAGCAAAGGGTTGAATACCACGGCCCGTTTTACGGACGCCGCCATGTATGGGATGAACAACAAGGGCGCAGTGGCAGTGGCATGCGACCACCGAGGCCACGGTACCTCCGCTGCATCGACCCACCCCTGCACGATTAAGGAAGCCGAAGAGCTGGCCATCGCGTTAGCCATCCGCGAGGGCCTACACGCAAACTAACCACTGACGATCCTCACGGATTCCCAACAGGCCTGCCGCAACTTCTTACAGGGATGAATTGCAAGACCTGCTGCACAAGTCCTAGCGCGAATACTCAAGGAGGACCCTGAGGACTTTACCACACAAAGCATCATCTGCATACCGGGCCACACTGGCATCACGGGCAAGCTGCAGGCCGACAGAGCAGCTCGAGAATTCGTACATAACCGAGCACTCATAAAGCCGGCTGCAGAAGGCCCGGACCCTGTCGACCTCGAGTATTCAGGTATAATGAACTACCACAGAGGGAGTCGCTTGCGATATCCACCACCCTATCGAAATCTAAAGACAGGGGATGCCGCTGCCTGGCGTAGGCTCCAGACAGACGCTTACAGGCACCTACACATATTACATTGCACACACGTACCCCACAGCCTACAGGGACGAATGCCCGTGGTGCGGGGCCACACCAACCCTATACCACCTTACGTGGGAGTGCACACTACACAACATAGAACACTCAGACACGAACACCACGAGGAAGCAATGGGAGGCACTGCTGTCCAGCTCGGCCCTCGACGACCAGCTCAAGCTGATGCAGAGAGCTGAGAAGATGGCAAGAGCCAGCGGAGCCCTGGACTAGGGGTCCCGACCATTAGCGGTTTTTCCGATTATTCTTTTAATAAAGTTTACCTATCTCTACTGGATGGGACTGGTAAGACCAACCTCCGTGTTCTCCAGTCTGTGCAAGCTCAAGCTGTGCGAATGTGCCTTGGCGTTTCCAGGTTTGCCTCCACGGAAGCAACAATAGCCATCGCGCATGGCCAACCCATCAATACGTACATTCAAGTCGACGGTTTAAGAATTCACATCTGGCACTTCGACGATTAACTTCCATCGCATCACCTCGCTTCCTTTCCTGCCTCTCAACCCCATTTAGCGTTTAGCAGGATTATCCCGATCAACCATGGAACCATAACATCGAACTTCACACCTGCAGCCCCACCATCTCGGCCGCTGCGGAGCCTGCTCTCACTCCAAGCTGTTCTTGTCATTCCCGGCACGAAAAAGAAAACGGCGATTTCAGCTTTCGCCTTCAAGCGAACTATACTTTCATTCCTGCATGAAAAGCGCATAGAACACATGCACGTTTACACGGACGGCTCTGCCTCCTCCAAAAGTTCACCTGGAGCAGTGGGAATTCCGGCGAAATCTATCATGATCCAATTCTAGACGTCTCACATTACATCATCGACCTCTGCAGAACTCGCAGCTATCCGTATTGTTCTGGAGTTAATTGGTCACGAATCATCAAAGTAACGGCCCATCTTTTATTTTGTAACTCGAAGGCAGCTCTCCAATGTCCGCATCCCCTTTCAACCATGGACCTAAGGTGCAGTTAGTCGCAGACATCCAACTACTTTCCCATCTTGCAATCGTTAAGGGGCAAAAAGTCATCCGCCAGTGGATAACCGGTCACTGCGGAATTTCTGGAAATCACACTGCCGATGACGCTACACGATTGGCCCAGGACGGTGCTCATATTATATCAATAGCACTGTCGAGAGCAGGTGCTGCCACAAGCTTTCGGTCCCTCGCACGCCAGCTCACGCAGACTTTGTGTAACGCGAGTGAATTCACAAACGCACGTCTGCACAGTTTATTCACGTCAGCAACTCCGTTTTGCACCAGCGTTACAACGAGTGGAAGCAAAACACTTCTGTGCCGTCTGTGGCTCGGCGTGGCATTCACGAATGCCTATTCCTTGCAAAGTGGAATGGTCGGCAGCCCTGCTTGTGACAGTTGTGGATGCGAGGAGACGATTCAGCACCTGTTCTGTGACTGTCCCCGTTACAATGTGGCAAGGAAAGTGCTCGCGACCGTGCTCGAAAACTGGAAGATCGTCCCTTGAAAAAGGACTACGCTCTAGGACACTGGTCCGCAAGGGTTTTGGCCCTCAAGGACTAAGTGCTCTGCTGAAGGTTTTAAGGTCTTTTGAACTGTGCGACCAGCTTTGAAAGTTGTAGCGCGTGGCATCGCGTTAGGGTGTGACTATTTCTCACTTTATCTTTTTATTTGTTTGTTATTTCATCTTTTATTCCTTTTAGCCTTTTTCCCAGCACAGGGTAGCTAGCAGGTGCTTACACTGACCAACCTTCCTGCCTTTCCTTCATTTTTTCTTCTCTCATTCTCGTACAGGTTAATTTATGACAAATTCTCCCTCCCAAGCTCTCACCTAGGCCGGTCGTCTTCAAAAAGCGCATTAGAACTTTGCTGGCCTTTTGCATACTAGAGGTCTTCGGCAAGAGTCCCAGTATCTCAGCTTCCGAGAAGGATGTGTTGTCTCAGTGGCTAAGTCTCCTAGACAGAACATGTCGTTAAGTGTTATAGCATGGACAATGACAGACAATGTGTTGTTTGGTCTCATCCCATCGACAAGAGTCGCATACGGTGCTACAGGCCATTACGATGAGGAATTAATAATCGCTTGAGGATGCGACGGCCAACCATGGGCAGCACACTAAAGTTGCTTCACTATGGCAGAGCCTGGATGGCAGGCGAAGTAGGAAATTCAGATCCAATGAATAGAATCTATAGGTGGTAAAATCCATCGAAATTCCAATCTCGAAGTGCACTGCCACGCGTAAGTGAGTGAAGCTGCCGCACTGCGTCAGGTTTCAACAATAGTATGACTACGCACTGATGCTGCTGGTGAGCCGAGCGTACTGTTTCATCTGCCCTGTCATTGCTGTCAATTGCGCAGGAGCTCGGCGTCCACTGAAGTATAATATCATGGCCATTCTCGAAAGTTTGGTGGCGCATGCGTCTAATCTTATATATGATCTGCTCGTGAGTGCCATGGCGCAAGGCAAACTGCAGTGTTTGTAGGGCGGCCTGGGAATATTACTGATCGATTAGGCGACTACTGAATCACATAAGTGACGGCACCTTCGAGAGCCGCATGTTCCACTGCTGCCGATGTCATAAGGTGCGAAAACTTTAGCTGCATACAGACGGAGCTCGATGAGATCATCGCAGCTCCCATAGAACTGTTAGATAACGCCCGTGTAAATATGTACGATGTCTAGATAGGGCTCACTTATGAGAAAAAGAGACAGCCATTTGAAGGCTAGTAATGACATGTCAGCCTTATTGGCAATGCTAGGAACTGAGAGACAAGCGCGAGGTGGCCGAGACAGCACAACGCTGATATGTAGGGTGCTTAGCTGGCTTGAAGTCACTGGTAGTAAGCCTCTGTGACTGGCCACAACACTGGAGCATGTTGCCTGTGGCCTACGCGCAGGCAAACAAGCTAAGGGGGGCGAAAATCGCTTGACTGGAGCTTTAATTCATATGCATTGCAACATGTACATTGAATATGCATAACTTTTTTCATCAGAGACACTCTCAGCGGGTTGGGCTTGCATGCGGGCACGGAAGCAGAGGTGAGCGTATTGCGTGCTTGTCCTAAACACATGAGCTTACCACCGATTATACATGGCCAAGCTGTCAACGGAAGCAGAATCAACATGTTTAGCAGCAGGTCGCTTGCCCAATATCTTGGAGTGAGAAATAAAAATGTCCGGAGAACCCATACCATGATGACTGTCGACGTTAATTATTTTAGCATTCAAACTATGCAGCAACACACAGTACTGCCATCGCTGAAATGTGTCATGAATGAGGCGTGTACAGCGGCCTATGTTCCTCTCTCACGCTTCACTCTGGACACGCTGTGCCATCTGGCGGTACGTGAAAAGTCCTCCTTCGGGATTCACCGGTGGCGTACTGGTGCCTGCTAACACTTAGAAATATTCCATCCTTAACCGCGTGTAGTCTTGACTCAGAGCCAAAGCGTCAAGCTGCTGCGCCTGAAGAAGGTGTATGACGCGGGTTTTAATCCGCCCAGCAATTGAGAAATTCTAAAGGATTTCTCAATATTGGAGATCGCCACAGCGACGCTAGATAGATGAATACAAAGTGGCTGAAGTAGTGAAAAATGGTAATTCCAATAAATTTTTTTCTTTTCATTGGAACTTCTGTTTTGCTCTCAAACGCAACCCAAGAGGCCGATTTCCTTTCTCATTATGGCCGTGTAGACACGGCTAAAAAGGAGGCGTACAATTCAACAACTGGTGAGGCAGTACTCGGGAGACAAGTGTGCCAGAACGCGCTGGCTACATGATTCTTCGAGGCGCGTTGGTTTTTGCAGAGAACCTGCTGCATGTTTGCTTGATGGTGTAAGTGGTAACACAAAGACACTCAGCTACAACGACTGTATCGTATGCGGATGACTCTAGAGGACTTTTTTTAAATGGAAGATAAGACCATTTCACTCTGCTGAGTCTTAGCAATAAACTAAATATCGAATGCAGCCAATACATCATGTCAGGTAACGTTTACGATGCCCTTCTGTGAATCGTCTTATGGATTATTTTCACATGATTGCTGTGTAATGAACTCTGACATTTTATATATTTATGTAAATTTTCTGGTGTTTTCACTAGATTCAAGCAAATGCACCATATGAAGATCAGAAAGTACGTTGCCTGGCCTTTGGTCCTCATGCCGTTAGCTTTATAAGTTATATAAAAATTTTGCCTTTTTCTTCGTATGTGCTCCGACGAGACTCTTTATCAACACAGCACGTATGCATGCTTGTGAGCGAGACAGTTCATTGAAATAAGAAACACATAGCGAATTTCTTCGAAGCCCTATAACGAAAGCTGCACAGAAACGTCAGGACACCGCACAGGTGCTACGACTCCTTGCTAAACTCTGGCCGTATGTATCAACGACACTAAATTAATGAAAAACGGCAGCATAATTAATTAAAATGTATCATTTTCAAAGCGTATTTCGCCCCGATTCTGCACCACACAAGTGATATCGCTGGGACGAAGGAAAACAAAGTAGGAACTACAACGTCAGAGTCTCAACAGCCTATCGTTGTTGCTTAAGCAATGGTGCTAATTTCTCAAAAGAAATGATTGAGAAAGACCAGCTCCCCGTGTGTGAGATACGTTGCAAAGAAATAACGCACAAGGCTGTCTTTCTGTGTTCTTGCGCACTAAAAAAAGCTGCTTTCCAGACTGCATAAGCTTTTAGAGTATAATGAGCACTTTAGAGGCAAAGTTCACATAAATAAACTTTTTTCAGCTTCATGTAGAGATGTTGATATGCGCAAATCCACTCAGTGGAGTGCCACCACAGCTTGTTTTGAGCGTATTACCAAAAACGATGGTAATAGTGCCATACTTACCACAACACCTTGAAACAGGGACTGGATAAAATTGGTCTGGAAAAGTAACAAAAGGAGCGACGAATATATATTGAGTCCTAATTGTTCTCATGGAATAAAAATGTGCACGATGAGTTCAGCACGAAACAAGGGCACACTGCTGTCTAGACATATTGGCATTTATCGCCAGTTATAGAGTATTTGCACCGCCGTAAGATAATGCGTCCACGTTTGATCTCATGGACGCACCGACCTGATTGGCTTTGTGTTTGTAAATGCAAATCGCGGACGATGGTAGGATCGCACAGCCGCAAAACATAGAGAAAGCATGTTTCGGAGGCACCTGGTAACCAATGTCGGCTACACATCAGTGGAATGACAACGAAACACTAATTGCTTCGAACTTTGCTTTTTGAAAGGTTGAGGATGCAGTCTGACAGTGATTACACTAGGTCATCGATAGTATACGCGCTCAAGCTTTCGTCAAACAAACACTCGAAGGGTGACACCAATTACACATGGAGCGTTTCCTTCTTTAGAACCGGATTGTCCTAAAGCAGGAAAAGTTCTCGAAATGTTTTAGGTTCAGTCTTTGTTTTTATTAGAATGCCGCGAAGTCTTGATTTACTAACAGCAGATGAACCATACTAGAACAAATGTAAGAATGCACTGTGTCACGGTGAATTGTTGCTCAAGCTTAAAGTGAAAGAAATTGGTTGACAGAGACGTGGAAAGCCTGTTGACCACATCGTAACTCTCTAAACCGCGTCGTCTGTCCTTGCTTTAGCCATTTTCTTTCTTGACTATGAAACAGTGGTTTACAGGGGACGCTGTCACGGAGGGCTCCGCATTAGTTTTGACTGCCGGAGGTTCCGCTTTGCTATTGCATCCCTCATAGCACCTAGCACGTTCACGCAGTGCGCGATATGTAGCAGCGTTTTTTGCATTCCACCCCGATCGGAATGCGGCGGCGGCGGCCGCGTCGGGTTCCCACCCATCACCCTGTGCTCAGCAGTGCAACACCACGGCCACTGAGCTAACACGGCAGGTTTTTGAATTATAACTGCTCCTGATTGGTTGATAAGTGCGGCTGATCATGACTGTAATTGCACAAGCTTAGTTTATGAGTATACGGCCTCGCTTACCATACTCTTTAGCGCATATTTGACTTCTTTAACGCCACTTAAGTTCGTACTGACCGCCGCGGTTGCTTAGTGTCTTTTCTGTTGGGCTGCTAAGCACGAAGCCGCATTTCGATGAGGGCGAAACGCGAAAACACCCATGCACTTAGATTTAGGTGCACGTTAAAGAACACAAAAGGGGTGAAATTCCGTAGTCCCTCACTACGGCGTGCCTCATAATCATATCGTAGTTTTGGCACGTAAAACTCACTAGCACACTGACACTAGCAGTCATGGAAGGAGTGTACGTGAGAGAGTAGGCGTTCACGGGCTTGGGGAACAAAATTTAGGCGACACATGCATAAAAGAGACAATTGTCATCCATCCGTCGGCACCGGGACGCTACAAAGAAAACCAAAACTACTTTCGCAGATAGAAAGCTTCGTAGCTGAAGAAAAAAAATTTCCTGGTTCGAGGCAGTTTATAGCTTCGTTCTAGGTTCGGGTGACAATTTTCCTTTTTGTGAACTTTCCTCTAAATCTCGGGCCTCCGCAGAACTGATTTGTTTTGCTGGAACATGCCCTCATCGCCGAAAGAGTTTGGCGCTTTGCTGCTGCTCCAAACGAGGATAAGGGCCTACCGCGGCTGCATTTTTATGGCAGTGGAATACTAAAACACCATTATACCTTGTTTCAGGTACGAGGTAACCTCTTATTCTCGCATGTTCTAGACTGAAGAAAAAGAACATACATTCCATTTGCCTTCGGATGTGATGTTAGAACATTCAATGTTTCTGCTAGATCACTACCCCATGGTAAAACTTGTAGAATCTTTATGAAAAACTGAAACGGACGTCTTGTGAGATAGCATACTGTTATATGAATATATTTTATCACTTCGCATATTTTTTCTTGTTAGGAAAACCACCCCGCATGCTACGGCAGTGCATAAAATTCTTGGCATATGGCTACTCAATTCGTAAAGCCGAATGGAAGCAGACGCCACAGTCTCTTGTAGAAGTCGGTTCGTTCAAATATACATACGTGGTACATTGTTTTGTAATGGGAGGTGGTAACACGGCACCATATGAAAACAACGTCCGATGTCCGAAGTGCTCCGCTCCTGCGTCAGCACCGGATGCACGCCATATAGTTGTACGTGCCCTGGGCCAAAGAGCGTCCGCTAAAGTGTACTTAGGGGCGTGCAGTTGTGGTGCGATCACACTGACGACTATGAACGATGGCTAATGGACCGCACATTTTATGAGTAATTATGGTAGTGTCTGCATGAAACGAGTGTACATGCTTATATGTACATGCTATGGGGCGTGGTAACCCAAGCAGAAAACAACAACCACAACCACTACTACGTGTAATATCAAGATCCCTATTCTCTAGCTTACATATTCCGTTCACACATAGGAGCTCGCAAACGGCATGCCGCGACATCGCGATCACCAGGAAGGCAGTGCAGAAGAACCGCAGAAGGTGCAACTTAATCGATGTGCTATGCTATTGTTACTCTCATAGCACCTAGCACAGTACTTTTTCTGCATGCAAAGCCCTTCCAATTAATTATTAATGGTCGAGAAGCTGGCATGCGCGCGCGGCTTCTCATGGAAGCACGTCCGCTCGTTGCTGCTCTACAGACGGCGAAATTCCGAAAGGAACTTCCGCGCCCGTATGGAAAATCTGCAAACTTTTGTGACCGGCAATAAAGTGCAGCTTGAATTTGGCACCAAAGGTACTCAAGGCGCTACTCCCGTGCCGCAGGTTCGGGCCACTTACCGTTGTAGGCGTTCCAGTTGTACAATTCCGTGTGTTTGCGAAGCACTGCAAGTGAAACGTGAAAATTAATAATGCGATTGGCATTCTTTGGGAACTTCACGCACTTTTCGGTCTGTCTCAGTCTGCCTGCTTTCGTGCCAACTCGGGCCACTGGGTATGCGCCCCAGTGGGCAACTTGGTTTGATCGGCTTACGCAACTGGGCGTGCGGCGCTCGGTACGTGCACATTTTTGACGAATCTTCCGGAATCGGTGTGTGCCAGTGGGTAGGTGGTCAATTAGATAAACATAACAAGAGGCAAGAAGCGAGGAAGGCGGCAACAGAATAGTTTACAGGTCAGACTTAGAGCAGTGAAAAATGCGGCATAGAAGGGAGCCGAGTTTGGAGAAAGAAGTGAACAGATTGGGACAAGAACGCGTATTGAGCGTGCAACGTTGGGCTACAGAAAAATTAACAAGATGTCGTTAACAGAATTCAGCTAGACAGAAGTGACGAATTCTTTTCAACACAGCGCGTGGCTGCATTCCTTCAATCCTAATCGTTTTACCGTTGAGGTTAATTGTGAAATGGGTTATGCCAGACCTATTAACGTCAACGCGCGGCAATTCTGCTGAAGGCCCTTTTTGTTTGTTTTTAAGCGGCTGAGCACGAGTTCGCGGCACCAAATCCCGGCCACGGCCACCGCATTTCGATTAGGGAGAAATGCAAAAACACTCGTGTACTTAGATTTCATCATCATCATCATTATCAACAGAAGCTGCAGCAGCAGAAGCAGCAGCAGAGTCTTATTTTTACGTCCACTGCAGGAACAAGGCCTCTCCCTGCAATCTCCAACTACCCCTGTCCTGCGCCAACTGATTCCAACTTCCGCCTGCAAATTTCCTAATTTCATTACCCCCCCCCCCCTCCCCTAGTTTTCTGTCATCTACGAAGTGTCTGCGAGTCAGGACGCTATTTATCTAGCTCAGCTGTTTTCTCCTTATTTCTGCGTACATCTTTGGAGAGCCGGCATGGTTTGTGGCACGGATGCAAGTTGACGTCCCCGTGCATCTGCCGGACGTGGCGACTTCAGCGGCGGCTGGCTCTAGGAAGCGGACCGGCCTCCAGAGTGACACCGACGGCGATGACACCAGCGTCTACTCGCTCAGCAATGAGGACTTCGATGACGTCTTGGATGACTTCGAGCACGCTAACGGTAGGACCAACTCGGAATACCGTAGTCCGTACGCTTCCATTTGTACCAGAACTTGCTACCGACAACCTGAGGCGACTCAATAGACAGTCTGTATCGGTTCAACTTGAAGCGGTGGCGCCAAATCAGTTAACAGGCGTTAGAGTCAACACACGAAGAAATGTGTTGGCTATCGACCTCACACATGAGAATGCGATGAGAAATTTGACTAAAGCTACAGAAATAGGCGGTGTTAAGCTCCGCTCGTACATCCCCCTGAACAGTGGTTCTACTAATGGTGTCATCTACGACGTGGTTGTGTCCATCTGCAGCGCTGACTTGCCCATTCTAATGAAGCCCGCCGTTGATGGCGTCTCTATAACACATGTGTGTCGCCTCGGCACATCCCGCTGAGCGAAAGTTATTTTCAAGGGCGAGACTCTCTCTTCGCACGTAAAGGTTGGCCACTTTATACACCCTGTGCGACCTATCATCCCAAGGCTACTGCAACGCCGCAATTGTATGAGGCTCGGACACGAGAGCGCCGTGTGCGACAACACGACAGTTTGCTCACGCTGCAGCGAGCCCCACGCTGCAGACTCTTGTGCAGTCCCGGTTCTCAAATGCGCCAATTGCCTGGGGTACCATGATGCTTAATCGAAGGACTGCCCCGAAATGAAGAAAGAAAAGGCGATCTTGAAGCAGATGGCGAGAGACAATTCGTCTCGTCGGGAAGCCGTTGTGGCCGTGAGAAAGCGACGCTCCAGACGCTGTCCGACTTCAATAAATGCTGATGCCTCTGTGAAAAGTACGCCGCATCCGACAACACCTCCTCTGCCCCCTAGGCCTAGCACAGTTCAATCTAAATCTGACAAGGCCACGGCGGGCCGGCAAGTGGTTATGATGCTCCGGTCTCTGATAAATACTTTTCGAATGCTCTTGAATAACCTGCACACTCCGTCAGCGCGAAGTGCAACGCCTGCCAAGTGCTCGATGTTCTCAATTCAGTACTTGCAACTCTTGAGTAAGCATCATGGCTCACCCGCATCATTCTATTCGCACTGAAGTCAAAAAGGCTGGGGTTTAGCTTAACAATATACTGCCACATACTGCAACGTACTGCTGGCGCCCACTGGCTCCTTGGTCTTCACTGGTGACTTCAGCGTGCATCACCAGCTATGAGGAAGCACCAAGATGAGCTTCAGACAGCAGAATGCCTGCAGCCTAACGTATCGGCGGAGCACTTGCTTGGACTTGACTGATTTCCAGGCACTTTGCTGCATGCACACACAGTGTTCCTTCTATCCCGCTTTCCTCTTTCTGTTCCCCTTTCCCTTCCCCCGTTGTAGGCTAGCAAACCGGACGCTCTTCTGGTTGACTTCCTCTGCCTTTCCTCTCTTTGCTATCTCTCTCTATCTCTCTCTATCTCTTTCGACTGCGCTTCCCTCGTCTTGGCACCCAGTGTGTAACTCTAATGGTCCACCAGTTATCCATCCTACACATTATATGGACTGCCCGGCTCTATTTTTTTCTCCTAATATCAATGAGAACATCGGTTATCCCCGTGGCTCTCTGATCTACAACGCTCTTTTCTGTTCCTTAACGTTACGTCGAACATTTTTCATTCCATAGTTCTTTGCCCAGTCCTTAACTTGCTCTCGTGCTGCTTTTTCTGCCTCCAAATTTCTGTTCCATATGTTAGCACAGGTAGAATGGAGGGATTGTACAGCTTTCTTTTCAATGATAGTGCTGAGGATGCCAGTCAGGATCTGGCAATGCCTGCTGTCTGCACTCCAACCCATTCTTATTTTTCTGTAAATTTCCTTCTCATGATCAGGGTCCCCTGTGAGCAATCGACCTAGATAAACGTACTGTTTTACAGACTCTAGAGGTTGACTGGTGATCCTGAACTCTCATTTCCGTAGATTTAGGTGCACGTCAATGGACCCCAAGTCGTGGAAATTAATTCGGAGTCCCAGCTACTGCGTGTGTCATAATCAGATCGTGGTTTTGGCATGTGAAATCCGCTAATTTTCATTTTCAATATTTTTTTGAAATGCATAAGCATTTCTATGCCTACCCAACAAGGAAAAACATACGTCCGTCCGTCACGTAAGACGATCGCTTTCAATTCACTTTCGCGCTGGCTCTCGCACCAACGTGAACTAAGCGGCGAGAACACAGCGCACGTGAAGCTATCATCACTCGGCGCATGTGTACCCATCGCAGATGGCTTTCAAGATAGCACCCGGGCGTGTCACTTCGGCGCGAACTAGACGGAGACACTACAGGCTCATGCGGCGGCGCTATACGCAGCCACCGCCGGAGTACGGTTGATCACGTTTGATAATAGTTCGACGCGGAGGGATAAGGCGCTAAAGAGCGATAACGGCTTGTAATTGTCGGAAAGTCATCAGCGCACCTAGATCGGCAACCTGCAGTAGTTTGCTTGCGTCATCAATTCACCTGGCGCCGCCGTCCACGGTAGTTGGTGTCACCGTTGCGCTGTAGCGTCGTTTGTACTGGTCGGATCAAGTCTCATAACATTGATAATGACGCTAGGCTGCGTGCATATGAACAAGCGGCACAATGCGTACACACATTTAGACAACTCCCAGTTGAGTTTCTGCGTATGTTTTTCCCGTTTTATTTTACTGTTTAAACACTTTTTGGTTGGTCCTCTCATGGGCTCGCTGTGAGAAAGGAAGGGAGAACGTCGCAACGTCGTAAAAAGAAAAATTTATCCCATGGCAGCACCTCTCTGAACAGCGTATGATTCTAGAACAGTGGGTGTTTTAACGATGCTCTTACGTATTTTGGCAGATAAAATTGCAGACTTGACAACAGGCTGTAAACCTAGCTTAAGGTAAGTTAACGTAGGTTGGGTGACCGGAATCCCACCTCGCGCAGGTCTCGCGCATCTCTGATCGTGCACACCAGCCTGCCACTTCCAAGATTTATCGGTACCATGGCTTGCCAGCTTAAATAAACCGTGGCCGTGGCGCCTACCTGCTCTCAGTGCCTCCGACAAAGTGGGGACCCTGGACGACCGAGCACAATCATGCCAGCTCAACTAAAAAAAAAAAAAAAATAAATGATGAGGTTTTACCGTTTTTCCTAGCTATTATCTAAGATTCCAAAAACGACGCACTCCTAAAATACGAACTGAATTCGGACGACAGAAAACGGAGTATCAGGTAACTGATGTATTGAATAAGGTCAAAGAAAAATTGGATTTCAGTACCACTAAAATATTTTCAAAAATAGCATAAAAATGTAATAATCATTTCAGAATTAACATACTCTCAGAAATAAATTTCGCTGTGGTTGTTTATCCACTTATTATTTTATTTCTTTTGGTGTGCATAAATATGCAAAGGCGTGCGATATGTATGTGTGTATACAGTCATCTTCGTATTTTGTATGAATACAGTTGCATAATAAAAAAAAGAAACACGCACGTGAAATGTATGTTCAATGTATATATGTACTTCATACATCATGTATGTAATGCAGACACGCATAGACATAGATATTGTTCGTATAAAATTGTAAAATGGTTATATTCTGTGTGTTTTTCAGTGTTTCTTGTTTGTTTATTTGTGATGAAACCGTGACTGTTATCTTTGCCTAAAACCGCTTGCCAAACTAAAAGGTCAAAGACCTTTGTCAAGCATTTTAGGCCTTTAGCCTCTGCCCCTCTAGCAGGCTCTGTATTAGGTCTGTTGAAAATAAAGCATCCATTCATACGTGTGAAAACCAGGATCTGATAATGAGGCACGCCGTAGTGGAGGACTCCGGAGATTCGGACCACCTGGGGTTCTTTAACGTGCACCCAAATGTAAGTACACGGGTGGTTTCGCATTTCGCCCCATCTAAATGCTGCCACCGTGGCCGGGATTTGATCCTGCGGGCTCGTGCTTAGCAGCCCAGCACCATAGCCCCGGCTCAACCAAGGCGAGAGCAACGTGGCCTCACTCGTTCCGGCAAACGATCCACCGTTGTACGGACTCTGCGAATTCTACATCTGCATGCCGGATGTTTGGTTCATCCAGCTGGCCAGTCACTTCCGTATCAATAAGGGGACCGACTCGCTGCTGCGATACTACCACGCGCAGCGGGAATTGCCCGAGGAACTACGTTCCAGGCTCCGGCTGCCACCCCTCGGTCCCGACTTCTACGAGGGCTTGCGGGCCGCCGTTCTTGCGCACTACGCTACCTCGAGAACTCAGTCTTCCCGGATGGCGCTGCGTCACAAAAGCTCTCACCATCTGAGCCGTCGCGTCATTCCGCGTGTTATCGCCGCACATTGTCTACGTCCACCCGTGCCGATCGTCAGCACGCGCACCGGCCCTGGCATCACACCTCTACCCTGCCCGTGAGCCTCCTCCCCACCTCAAAGGCAATTCCTCCCGAGAAATTCGCTAGGCCCCAAGATTTCCACACATCTTTTCAGTGTCTCCTGTGTGGAGGTTCCTTTCTTCATTCTTTATTTCTTCAGAAAGTGATTTCACATTGTTACTTCGTGGCTTGCATATGTGCGTTGCTTTTACTGCATTTTGCAACTGCTGTGCGCTTCGATGGCAAGCTTGTGCTGTAGACGGAGTTGGAGTTTATTTTTCGTTAGGAGCTTCAGTGCACGCCCTTAATAACTGGGCTTCTGCCAGGTTCAGCATAAGAACACCAGTATCACATGTTTTTTTAACGTTTCACTGTAAGCAGGGTTTAAAGTTAAGTCTATCCGTAAAGTCTTTACAGTGTTATTAATCTATGAATGACCGTAACGGTGGAGTGAAGTTAGCTGGAGCGGTGAATCTTGCTGGAAGAACATTCATGTCTGCCAGCGGAGGGCGCCAGTAGACACCAGGAGGACGGTGATATTAAGAGAAAGATAGAAATAATTTAATTTGAAGGAAGGCTGACGGGTCGACCTGAGCTGGCGTGCTTTAGGCTTTAGCACAGGGGGAGTGGGAAGAGGGAAGTCGTAAAGCCTCGATGAAGGGTGATGATGACATAGAAGAAGGATGCACAACAATGAAAGCAAGTTCAGCATTCTCCTGGTTATTAACAAGTTCAAAAATGTCATTCAGAAGTGTCATCCGTCTTACAAAGCATGGCTTCAGTCACAAATTTAATTGAAGCTTAACAAAAACGCGCAACGAAGAGGCTTATGTGTGGGCCTCTTTTGCGTGAGCTGCACATCGGCCAAAAAAGGTCTTTAAATGATCTAAAGAGCACCAATAATCGACTCCAGTGCGGCGAGGACTTGTAGGGCGCTTCTAGCAGCCGGAGTCTGGAGACTAGGCGCATTGATTCTAACAGGCGCGTCAGAATTTTTCAGAGCTTTCCTTGTCGTTTTACGGCGAAGCTGTACACCACTACCCTGCAAGGAAATTTTCGTGTCGTAAGCGAAAAACTCTCCATACGTGGACCGATCCCGCAGATAGTGCAATACCGGCGAGGCCCGCGGCGGAGGTAAAGCAGGCGTTAAGCATTCCCCATACGTGGACCGATCCCGAAGTTAGTGCAATGCCGGGCCGACCCGCGGCGAAAGTGAAGCAGGCGTTAAGAACTCCCCATACGTGGACCGATCCGGAAGATAGTGCAGTCGCGGTCCGACCCACGGCGGAGGTGCAGTTTGCCATTAAGGGGCCCATATACACAGCTTCTCTAGTCATCCTTCTTCACAGAGTGGAAGGGTCCTGAGTTCTTTTTTCGGCTTCTCGGTTGCCTGTAGGATCGTCGGCTTTACTAGCTTCAGGATCCACTTCTTTACGCAGAGGAACACTACGGTATGGTGCCGTGCCCGTGGGTCTACAGGGCCGCAAAGGCCACTCCATGCCTGTGCCACCCAGAGGCGACGAATGTTCGCCCTGTGCTCTCTGCGTCCCTGAATTTGCAGTACGCGCGGTTATCGTTCTCGGTGTAGGCACAGGCAGAGGTTGTCGTGGCCATTGCGCCCGCAATGCGTGTCTTTTCAAGTCACTAGGTGGCGCTTCTTACTGGAACGTTGACTGCTACGGCGAACCGATTGAGCAGCCTCTCTATGGGAAGATTTGTCTCTTGCAATTTTTCGGAGAATGCGAAGTTGCTGTTGCATCTTAAGGCAACCCTTCGACGTTGCTTCGGGAGAGCCAAGACAGCTGGGACATGTCAGTGAAGATGCCTCATAGTCGGCGGTATTATGCTGCCCACCGCAACGCTTGCAGGTAACTTGATTACGGCTCACAGCGCTTATATGGACTATCTTCGGACACTTCTAACACTGCAGAGGCCTCGCGACAAATGGTCGGACGCGGTGGACCGTGTAGGCCACTGTGATAGATGCTGGCAAAATTGACGAAGCAAATGCTATTTTGATGCACCCGGAGTTTCCAAACGGTGAATCTCAAGAATGAGAACCGATGAACTCAGCAGATTCCTGAGGTCCACATACTTGATGTCAATGTTGACGTCAGAAATTAGACCAGTAGTTGACTCCTTCCAGTAAAAAATAAATGAATGAACGGGAATTCCGCCCAATGTCAGAATAATGTTTAACTTCTCAACTATAATTGGATTTTTTGCACCTACTCTGAGGATGTTTTTTCGAGAGTTGATCCGGATTCGTTGGTGTGCCAAGGTGCCACATTTTCAATATATTCTGTTAAAGACTGCCTACTTTGGAAGTTTTGGTTGTGCGACGCCGTAAGCGGCACGTAAGAGACAATGAAAGATCGCTGCTCAATCTGGATAGACGAAGCCTGCTCACTCGACATATGGCGCATCTTCTTCAAACGACGGCACATGGATATGGTGCTCGTTGTCAAAGTCCATTGGCTTCAGGTGTTGAGCTCTTCCAGGAATGGAGCTGGACCCAACTGCGAAAGGCGTGTCGTTCAAACATGAGTGGTGAAGTAGACGGGCGACCTTGTTTGGGCGGTCGTGCGAGCGTCTTCTTGCTGAATCTTGATGAAAGTGCATTCTGGAAAGTGGCAAAACCGTAAAAAGCTGCTGAACAGCGAGAGGCTCAAAGCACCGGTGAGGCCTGGCCACTTCTACCTGTACCCCGTGACACTGAGATATTAAGGCAGCCTACGACACCATACACCGGGTACTGTTATGGGATATTATCAAGCACGAAGGCATAGATGATGATTTCGTGGAGCCGCTGAGGGAAATATATAGAGACAACCAAGTAGAAATTGTATAAGAGCGTAAATGTAATGATGTGGTGGAAGTTCACCAAGGACTGAAGCGAGAATGTACTCTGTCTCCAATGTTGTTGACGTTTTTAGTATAAGGGCATAGAAAGACAACTCGAAAACAGTGAAATAGGGTTTGATTTATCCGTAGTCGTCAAATACACTCTAAAAAGAAAAGGAGGAAATGGGGTATTGTGGTTACTCCTTTAGGGGAGGAACTGATCTGCCACATCCATTCCTCCCTTCAGGAGGTAAGTGTGAGGGGATGAACTGTTACTCCCCATGCGGTTACTCCTACCAGCACCTTTACTTTTCCGATTCTCTTCAAGGGAGTAACGGTCATTCTTTCCGATGCTCCGCAAACGTGGAATTCATGGAAATAGGCATTTGTACACTGATAAAAAAGTTACTGAGCTGAAAGAAAGAAGAACGAAAGGTCCCCGAAAGCAAGATTCGAATTCCCGTCCTCACACTTCCAAGTCAGGTACCCTAGCCACTTCACCACGGCGGTTATTTTTTTTTCTTTTTCGTGGTATTTATTACAGAAGCATTCAACCCGACATTCACCAGTTCTGCGTAGTCAGAGAATGGAAGGCACAATGAAAGACACGCAGAAAAGGCAGCGTTCATACTGTGAGTAGAAATGTTGGTTTCACTTTAGAAGGCCGGTAAGGACAAGCACCTAACCAAAATAGGGTACCAGTCCGGTTGTATATCGAGTCCATCATAAACGTGTTTTAGGTGTAGTGTCATTTGGATAAAATGTATCCTTGTAGGTACCACCGTTCCGGCATTCCGGTCTATCTTTGCGCTTCCCACAAACAGTGCATTCCCTTGATAAAAAACATATCGAAAGGTGCACTATTATCAGAGGTTGGCAGCAGGTATCGCACCGTATGAGCGTTAATCTCAAAGTATTTTTTTTAAAGTCCGTTGGAGGACATCCCAAAATAGGATGGCATTGGTGCAGCTAATAAAAGAATGTTCAATTGTCTCTGGTACATCACAAAGGCGACAGTTAACAGAAGAGACAAGGATACCCTTTTTCTGTAGCCATATTTTACCGGTATGGTTTAACTATGAAGTCTATAAAAGAATGTTTTGCAGCAAGGGGACAAATACATGTTGCGAACTCGCTTTAGTACATCGTGGCCTAGCCACTTAATGTATAGTGATCGGTAAAATGGAGGCGGAAATAGCATATACAGTGAATATTTGTATAGCGTTTTACGCGACACAGAGTCCAAGTATTCGGTGGAAAACTGAACTCTCAGGAAACGAACTGCCAAGTTAACTCCTTGCATGAACCTCAACAAGCATAAACGCGAAGAAAAACGTGGTGAAACAACTAAATCAGGTAATGCATTAACAAGTGCAACTTGCATGTATGACCGAATTATAGGATACGGAGTATCGCGAAAAAAGAAGAAACGAGACACCATTTGCCGCACATAAAGATGTACTAAGCCCAGCCTACCTTCAGTAACAGGCCTAAAGATATTGCCTCGCCTCATGGTCTCAGAAGTTGAAGACCATACGAAGGTTGCAAACATTCGGTGAAAACGTTGGCTATATAGCCTACCACAATGAATAACTTGCAATACATAGAAAATTTTTGTTGCCAAGAACTTATTGCAGGCTTCGGCTTTCCCCAAAACAGAAAGTCGTTGTTGTCCGGGCGGAACTTTGCAGGGTTGAAACTGGTTTTTTCCAATAGTGTACGCTTAATTTATATGCTTCTAGCGGCATGCCAAGATACTTTGGCGGGACATCAGACCACTTAACGCCTGCAAACAGTTCTGGTGTATAGCACCACGAGCCAAACCACCAGCCTAAACTTTTCGAGGAGTTCATTCGTGCTCCTGATACGTTGCCAAATTCTTCTATTGTCGATACTACCTTTTCAATACTGGACTTATCAGCGCAGAAGAAAGCTAGATAACCTGCATCAGCTAAGACTTTTACTACATTACCCACAATATTGAAGCCATGGATGTAACTCAACTGAAATACGCTTAAGCATAGCGGTCCCAGGTAAAGGGCGAATAGTAGTGGGGACATCGGGCATCCTTGTTTTACTGATGAGCAAATAGAAACGGGTTCGGAGAGTTGGCCATTAATAACTAAAGGAGTAGTACAACAGGTGTAGCAAAGCTGAACGCTTTTACGCACAATGGATCCAAGATTGGCATGCTCGAGAAGAGAAAATAAATATGAGTGACTGACAAGATCAAAAGATTAGCGAGGTCTACATGGAGCATTGCAAGCTGCTCAGTGGAACCATTACAGTACTGAAGAAGTGTACGGACGATATGTATGTTGGTTTGAATGGATCGACCCCTAATTCCACACGTCTGATGGGAACCACGGCGGGTCGGTTGGCAGGACAGGATATTGAGACTAGGTTAAGCGTCGGAGCGCAGGTGCGGGAATGTAGAAGCGACTCGGCATTTTGTGTGTGCTATGCGGGGAGAGTCTAACGTTGAGTGCACTTCCAACCATATGCGACTGCAAAAAGAAATCTGCCCGTTATTCATAGGGTGATTTAAACTGAGGCACTACGCGATGTATGCGTGCAGCGAGCTCAACCGGGGCACCCAATACGACAGAGACGGCCAATTTCTCTGCCGCTTAGAGTGTCGCGTTTGAGCTAAGCGTCGATTCAGTTAACTTTGTAAGCTCCTCAGAACGGAAGGAACGGTAGTATTATCCAAGAAAATTTAGCAGTCTATAAGTGACGCGCGTTTAATGTGTATCGCTCACTTATGGTTTGCGCACGAAGGGCATGGCTCTTCACATTCCAGCATTTAAATTACACACAGTTTTCTCACGAGGAGGCAAAGTGCTGCTTTGCATGCAGTTCAATAGACAGTGCACGAACTTCGAACTCTTGACGATTTATTGACAATACCGTTTTCGCCGCATCACACCACGACATGGACAAAAACAGCGGAGTGCATAGGGAGTAACTGCTGCCGTTCGTCCTGCCGTTGCTCTCTTTCCGACCCGGGACTAAACACTTACTTTCCGAAATTTGCACACGGCACGCACATTCATGCCGTTAGTCGCTTGAAGGACGAAAGCGTCCTTTTCAGGGCTAACTTCCCAGTTACTCCCGTTTTCACCGGGATTTTTCTTAGAGCACTTTGGGGCCAGATTAAATAGGTGGTGCATATCTGTAACGGTGTAATGGTGCCAGCGCTTACGTTCGCGATTGCGTTTATGTGCTTAAAATAACATATTTCGCCGGGGCCCGAAGGTAAAGATCGGTTGGTCTGTTGGTTTGGGAGCTCCCGGCAAAACCACAAATGAGGCAGTGCAGGGTGACATGGCTAGAGATTCCTTTGAAGTCAAAAAGCAGAGCGAAATTGGTTTCGAAGAAAGACTCAGGAACATGGATTAAAATAAATAGGCGGCTAAAGTACACAAGTATATCTAGCTGCAAAACGTGCACACGGAATGGAGGAGGAGGCCAAGAAGGTTGGCAGCCAAATACACGGCATCTGAAATTGCAGATAGACAAGCAGGAGTCATCAAAACGAAAGTAAGTGAAAAGAGGCAGTAAATTGGATGCAAAGAATGGAAACAAAAAGGAGCATGGAGATTTGCAAGAAGGAGATGAGAGAAATTAGAAGGGAAAATCTGCACGATAACACGAATAGAAATGCATTGATATTTTGAGGCTCCAGCTTGTTGCTTAAAAACAAAAAAAAAAGCATCTGTATGGCGCAGCAAAAATTCACAGACCACTCAGCAAATGCTAATGGAATGCGGAGGGATTCACCCAGTGAGACCCATAGATAACGGACATCTTCCAGAAGCACTTGAATTTAAATTGGAGTAGAACATCAATGGGTCAGCAGTCGAGATAAGCTAGAGATGTTGAGAGCATTGGTGGAGAAAAAGCAGGAAAGAGACTGATACGAGGTCATTCATTACAGTCATAGGTAGCGGTAAAAGGCCGATAGAGAAGTTTCGAGCAAGAGACGAAAGGCTTAAAGAGATATATTCAAAAATACCAGAATGAATTTTATTTACAGAATACCTGAGTAAGTCAAACAGGCTAGGTGACTATTTGTCAATGCTCAGTTTCAAAAGGAATAACAGTAAATCATCAGGCAACGAACTATACATTCGCGAGGCCTTCACTCAAAGATTGTTGGATACGCAAAACTACAAACGTGTCTTGCATTAAGCGCGTAACGCACGTAGAACTATCACGCTTGCGTGAGCAAAGCTTCTGCGTAAGCGATACAAAAGGTTGCTGATATCACACGAATGTTGGCTGCTCAGCACCTCAGAATGGTGAGAAGGGGCGAGATAAGCGCCAATATGCGCTAGGGGAAAGCAATTTCCAGTTGTAATACCGTCTCCTACGCTGGTTCGCAACCGGAGTGCACTCCCCCTGCCTTTCTTATCCTCGAGGCACATAGCGCACAGCCACAAATAACTAGGTCACGCCACCGCAGCTATTTACAGTCATGGCTTCTGCTTCTTAGTTATATGAGAGTGCACCTCACACGCGCTCATAAATTGACTATGCTGTTTTATTTTTATTTCCTGGCATATGTCCGGGTTCTAGTGCAATGCGAAGGAAAAGATCACCGCCACTTCCAATCTGTGAAGATGTTCGAGCATCGGAGCTGTTTTAGTTACAGTGAGTGTTACACCATGCAATGGAGTATGACCGTAATGTTGTATTTGTTCATGGTCGGCGCTGCCGTTTAAACGGGAATCTCCGGCGCGCAGCTTGGGGTCGGCCCAACGACGACGTGCCCGTTCACGAGCCAACTCTCGCTGACGCTCGCGGTAGGCGGCTTCTTCCTCAGGAGTACGCACTACTCGCTGTCTTCCCATGGTTGTAGCTTGAATGGAATGTGCGGAACCACTAATCGAAAGCTCCGTATATTGGGCGCAAGGCCCACCACTGGAGATGCAGGCGTTGCAATCGTGTTGACAATTGGTTGGATCGGTTTGGTAATTGACGTGGCTGCCGGCACTTGCTGGCGCAAGAAGTGCCGGCCGCTACGCGCTCCTAGTGTTGGCTTTCAATGGTTTCAATCGCTGGATACTATTCGTTGGCCGCAAACCGCCGCCAGCATAGCATTTGTTTCTTTCGCGGCAGGGTGGAATCAATCGTGGATAAATGTGATGCCGATCGTGCTCGATCGCCGAAAATGCATCGTGTGACAACTGTACAAGATTCGCGTATAGGACAGCATTTTCAAGAGGGAAAAGGTCGCTCCAACCCCTTTTTCTTTGTTGAGCTCTTCTTTTCCTCTACCGCTAGGTGCCGTGGCCCTTTTTTAGGGAAAACCGACAGCGACGTCACCAGGTCCGTATAAACAGATTCGCTTAAAAATCCAAAGTGCATTGCAGAATAAGTGCCCAAATCTTCGCCTTTTGTTAAATTGTTTTTTCGCAAACAGGGCTGCGAAGATAACGCTGGAAGGACCTGCGTGCTCCTGATATGAACAGCGTAGCAAACGAAGCTCGCATTGGAGAGTGCTCTGTGCGCTTGCGCATACTGTCGCCGAGCTCCACACTTCTCGTCGTTATAGGACGCTGGCTTGCCGTGTGGTCGATGTTTGCCCGATATTACTGAGGAATTTCTAGGGCGTACGTATAATTGCAGCCGTACGTGTAATCGCAACGCTGCTTAACTGTAGATTTCTTCGCTAACTGTTTTTCAATCAGGAGCACGGAATGAAGCCAAACTGTGTACTTTCCTGCAATTATCCCTAGTTATTACGACAGAAAAAAAAAGTCACAGTTTCGTCCGCAAGGCGAATCATTGATTGCGATAGAAGATTAGTAGACAGTTATACGGAGTAAGGATAGTAGTTTTAGCGGCCGTATAGAATTAGGGACAATCGCTTACTAAGTGAATTAGCAAGCATGGTGTCAGCGAGTACAGGCAAACTTTAACACATCCCACTCAATAACCGCAGACGTTCGCTGTGAAAACGCTGGCGTGAGCAAGTGCGGAAGCAGCAGGGAGCTAAGTGACCTTTGTGCCAATGTCCGATTGAACACCACTGAGCGGCCCTTCGTCTTATGAACTCCTCGCGGGCAAGCGACCGTGTTCAGACACCTTGCCATTGCCGGTGCGCCTCGATCCATGAGGTCATGATACTTTGCCGGACTGCCATAGAATCTAATGGGGACACTCCCGAGTGAGGTGCGGTGATTTTTACGCCACCGCTTTCGTCCCGCCGGGCTTGGCGATGGCATTTCCGTCCAAGCATCGTCACGTCATAAAGCAGAGTGCACAGGCTTGCTATCTAGGAGGCGCTGGTTTATCCCAGTGGGCAAGACACTCGGCGTCTGAGTGTAGGGCCGTAGGTTCGGCACTCACGACCACTAACGTTGTTCCTTTCAAATTTATTCAGTTTCGTTTATACATAAATTTCTTTATAGCGATTACAGAGGCGAAGTTAGAACGCATGCGAGAGCTTGCGTGGTCAAGGAACGCGCGGATAACACAAGCCTCCGAGAGCGAGAGTGACGTGTGTCATGGCGATGGCGTCACGGAACACATGGAGCGCCAGCAGTTGTCCCCTTTCGCCCCATCTGCTCCGTCAAGGCGCGCGCGTGACCTGACGTCGCAACCAATGGGAATTTAGATGCCATTTCGCTGCTACAGACAGCGACTTTTTCGCTCAATGGGCCATTTGATGCCTTTGAATCAAAATGCTGTTTAGCTCAGTGCGCTTCCTCCTGCGGTTGTTGGGTATATTTCTTAGCGCAGTCTACTAAACAGGCTAAAGTAAGTAAAAATATGTGTTGCGAATTTCGATAAGAACTACGTACTTCCGGAAGAAGCTGACTATCATCTGCTTACAGTCGACCGCCGCCGCCAGCGTAAGAATTAAACCTCGCCCACACCGCTTATCGCTGTCTAAGCCATCCGGTCTCGGTAATTTTGATTATTCTAGTCTCGAAGTAGTCTCGAAGTACGCAAAACTTACAGCCAGACCACACATGCACTTGCCAGCGCGGGCTCATTCCTGGCAGGTGCTTGCTAGATGCCTTCACAGAAATCGCCTCGTATTGAGCTATTCACAGCGCTTTGAAATGTCCAATTTGGACGGGGATACATCCGTCGATCAAGCTGGTGCAGAACACTACGTCACCATGCGTGGAAAAATGGTATATGAAATTAAGCACCTACAACAGTGAAGACTCAAACTTGCACTTGCAGTCACTGAATGAATGAACACTTGCTGAATTTTGAAAGTGATTTTTTTGTTTTTGCCTGTAAAATAAAGCGTGACACCGAAGCCAAAGACTGTCAGCCGCTGAGTTGTCCTGGCCTACTATGCATTCGTCCTTGTAACAACAGCAGGCAAGTAATAAACGAGCAAAAAGAAGCAATAACATATCTTAAGACAAACGTGCACATCACACAATTCGAATGTAACAAGAAATGTAAGGCACAAGAACCTAATAAACTGCATCATTTGTTGTTTATTACCTCGTACCCAATGTATTAAAATCCATCGCGCACCTTCGCCGATGCCTTTTCGCCAAGATGCTACGCTGAGGAGAAACGGCACTATTGATCTGATTCCTCGCGTGTTAGAGTAAAACACAAAGAATGATTAAAACTGTTCATCGGGGCAACGACGTACCGTGCGGAAACCGCCAATATCCGGCAGGCTGATTTTGATGGTACCATTGCACGAGTTGTTTTTGATGAGGCTGCACCCGCTTGAACCACATAGGCCCGAACTGCCCAGAATAGGGACTATCACGCTAGATTGGAAGCCTGGGGAAAAAGAGAGAGACATTGAGATGGGCTATAATTTATCACATCTATTTTTGTGATATAGCGCCCCCTCCCCCCCTCAAAGACTCAGACTCAACCACTGTTCCGTCCCAGTTTTAAGGAAAAGCCCCTCCTCTCTCACCTGCCCCAAGGAAGGAAGCAAAAAGGGGAGAAGGAAAGGCAGGGAGGTTAACTACTTTAGCTCAACCGGTTTGCTACCCTACACACCGGAGCGGGATGGGGGGGATGAAAGATGGGGAGGAGAGAGAGAGAGAGAGAGCACATAGCGCAGCACACACATCGCCAGTTAGAGTGCGTTACTCTTGCGTGGTACGTGGCATCACTATCACCGCCGCTTGTCCAAGCACGTCACTTTCAAAAACCGCAGTCCCTTCGTCGCCTTCAGATGCGATGTCTTCTGCCGGCAATATGTGAAAATCGTTTCAACTGACAATGGTCAACGTGCGCTAGAACGGACACCAGGGACTGTCTCTGAACATTATATTCAGGACAGTCGCACAGAATGTGTTCTAGCATCTCACAAAAACCGGCATTGCAGAGAGTGTTGTCGGCCATTCCAATGCGAATTGAGTAAGATTTCGTGAATGCCACCCCTAGCCATAAGCGATAAAGCAGAGTGGCCTCTATTTGGTGAAGTCCAGTTGGCATACAGAGGTGCATCAAAGAGGGAAGGTGGTATTGACGATTGCTCCCGTTGGTCTGGCTGCTTGGTGTGCAACATAGAGAGCGTGATCTTCTGTGCAAGCACTCGAAGTCTGCTGCCTGCGTCAGACCGTGAAAGTGGTATGGCTTCTTCCTTTGTGTCTTCAAGATCTGCGCGAGCGGCATTATCGGCGTCTTCGTTTCCTATGAGGCCGCAGTGACTTGGCAAGGACTGAAACGTCACGTGGTGTCCTTTCTCAAGTGATGTATGGAGTAGGCATCTAATATCGAATACGAGCTGTTAGAATGGCCCGTGACGCAGAGCTGATAACACAGATTGTAGGGCTGCCTTTGAGTCACTGAAGATTGACCATTGTCGAGGTGGTTCCCGATTACCGAAAGAAAGTGCAGCCTGAAGAGCAGCTAGTTCCGCGGATGTCGATGTCGTTAGGTTTTAATTCCTAAAGCTGATGGTAATAGCTCTTGCTGGGACAACCACAGCCCGGGCGAACACTGGATATTTGTGGAACCATCAGTATAAATATGTACACTGTCCACGTACCTCTCGTGCAGAAGAAGCAGAGACAGTTGTTTCAGCACAGGCGACGACAGCTCAGACTCTTTCTCGACTCCTGGTAGACTGAGATGTACTGTTGGGCTGAGAAGACACCAATGGGGTATCGATTGTTTAGATGCAGCGGTGAAGCCCGAGGGAAGTTTGTCGTTCTATTTGACGATAGCTTTAGAGAATAATGCTTGGTGCCTGTCTGAAGGTAGTGTTGCAAGGTGGTGATAGTGGGCACGTGCAAAATGTCTGATGTGCGTTCTCAAGGGTTCCATCGTAATGTGAGTTTGTATTGGATGGTCCCTTGTAATCGCAACAGTTGCCTCTGTTGACGTGTATCTGGGCAAACCAAGGCAAATTCTGAGTGCTTGAGCTTGTGCTGCCTGCAGAACACGAATATTATTCTTGCAGGTGTTGTCCAGTACAGGTAGACTATGTCTTAAAAAACAGAGAAAGAGAGCTCTGTAGAGTTTCCACATTGCGTCTACTGACATCCCCTACGTCTTTCCTGTCAAGTATTTAAACAACTAGGAAGCTGCTCTCAGGCGCCGTTTCATGTAGGCCATGTGCGGGCTCCAACAGAGGCCTCGGTCAATAATTGCGCCAAGAAATGTGTGGGTTCTGATATAGAAAATAGTCCGCCCATTGATTGAGATGATGACGTAAGGCGTCGTTGGTTTGCGAGTAAATGCCACTAGTGCGCATTTTTCTGGTGACATGCTGAGACCTTGTTTACACAAGTAGCTCGCTGTCAAAGTTGCCGCTCTTTGAAGGCGCGCACGTATCTGAGGACATGTGACTGCTGAAGTCCAGACACAGATGTCATCTTCGTATATTGAAATTTTGATGGTAGTTGGCAAGTATTCAGCAAGTCCAACAAGAGTGAGGTTGAATAGCGTCGGGCTGAGAGCACCGCCTGAGGAATTGAGGAATGCACCTGCTGGTATAGCGTCGCGTAGTTGTGCCATCGTCAGTTAACAGAAAGAATGATCTTGCAGATAGGTAACTTGCAATCCACCAAGAGACTCGAACACCTAGGCCAACCGTCACAAGAGCACCGAGAATGGCGTCATGTAATACGTTATCGTACGCCCCTTTCGCATCTAAGAATAAAGCTGCAGATGAACGCTTACGGGACCTTTTGTGCTGTACCTATGAAACGAGGTCAAGTACATTGTCGATGGAAGAGCGGTCACGTCGGAAAGCAGCCATGGAATTCGGATAAATCTTGTAGTGCTCAAGGTACCATTCCACGCGGCCAAGGATCATCCGTTTTATTATCTTTCCTGTGCAGCTTACCAGCGCTATTGGGCGGTAAGAGGTGAGCTGTAGTGGGGATTTGCCTTGCTTCAAGAGCGGCACCAGGTGGCTTATTTTCCAATCGTCAGGAAAATTTCCCTCCTACCATAAGGAGTTGTAAAAACTCAACAATTCTATACATGCGGATTCTCCAAGATAGCACAAGTCTCGGTATGATATACCATCTGGACCCGGAGATTGAGAGCGCCGGCAGAGAGCTAGTGCCGCCTCGAGCTCCTTCATTGTAAAAGGAAGGTCCATGCGGAAATCACGGGAATGGGGGACATCACCTCGGGCTGGAGCATCTGGACGAGTCGCTTGGTCTGCGATCTGCGCACAAAAGTCTTCTGCGACATCAATGTCTTGCCGCCCTTGGAAGAGCGCGGGCGCCTTGAATAGAAAACGCTGTTCCGAAAGGCAACGCAGACTTTGCACCGTTTTCCAAATGTAATACAGTGGCTTGCGGGAGTCTAGTGTCTGGCTAAACGGTGCCAAAAGTTTCGAAGCTAATCTATCTATACGGCGCTGAATATTTTTTTTTTTTGCATCCTCCTGGTTACCCCAAGGTCATGGATTGATTTTTGTACGCCGATATCGACGTTCCGCCCGGCGACGAAGTGCTCGAACTGGCCCTAATTCTATGTTGAAGTCGTTTCGTTTGAAAGAGATCGTCGTCGTGCGAGTGGCGTTTTGCATCGTATTTTTTAATAGTTTGATCTAACCGAGAGGATAGGCCATCGCGGCAGGCATATTTCATATAAGATTGGAAGTTGGCCCAGCGTCCGAATGGTATTCCGTGGACCAGATCTTGACGTCAAGCATTTGATGTTCAGATAGGTGGGAATGTGATCCCTCCCATTTGTCTCAGTATCTGGAAACCACTTCACACATCTGGCGAGAGAGTTGGAGACGAAAGCAAGGTCGAGGCAGCTGTCGTATGTCACGCCTCGAAGAAAGCTTGGGCTACCATCGTTCAGGAGAGTAAGGCTATAGTTGTAGGCGATGCTTGCTAATCTTCCTCCTCTTGCATTTGTTCTGGTACTACCCCCATGCTGGATGGTGTGCATTGAAATCTCCTATGATGACCCATGGGGCGGGAAAAACACTCAAGATATCCACTAATCTTTTAGTATCGAAATTGCTTGAAGGCGATATGTCCACGCCCAAAGAAGAGGCGGAATCCAGCATTGTTGTCTTAAAGTCGTAATTCAAAGTGAACAAAATTCTACGGCTAATGATTAACTTGTTCGGGGCGCTCGCGCAAAAAAATATTGTGGCATTTTTTTTTTACCAAGTTGAGCCGTGTTGCTAAGCAACAGCAACTATTTATTGAAGATAACTTTTCTTTCAAGCACTGATCACATTTTAAGCGCCATGACTTAAGCTTCGCCTGTGCGTTAGCCATAGGACTGGCCCACACATTCTCTAGCCGAATAACATCGAACAATATGAACACCGCAATAAAGTACAGTAAAACGGGGCCGATAAGCAGGACGACCACGTCTTTGCGTGTGTTCACTTCAGTGCACAGCACAATGAGAGTGGCAATATTGGGCGCGCTTACAATTAGGCAGAAAAAGAAAGAAGCACGGGAAGCTTACTCATAATGCTGCTGCTTGTGATCGCTTGCACCAGAGGCAAAAGGGCACTGATGATGCCTTGAGGAGAGCCCAACTTCGCGATGCCTTGAATGGAACACTGAAAAAGGAATGAATTTTTCGGCACTCCGCATATTCGGAGCTGCACACTTCAGCCCGGTCCTAAAGGGTGCGGGTGCAGTGCTGCAGAGTCCGCTTGTCATCTACCGGGAGTCGCTCATGCCGGACAGTTTTCTTCAGAGCAAACGCTTCTTTATTTTCGAGCCAACAATAATCAAACTGTTGCAACTGTTGTAACTAATTGCAATAACACTGGCCGTATACAGTGATTGATATGAGAAATGATTTCGCTAGACAGGCCTTCGCTTTGTCATATAAAGATTAATGAAACCTGCGTGATGTAAGTTGGAGTATTAGATAAAAAAGGTACTGTGAAATACGTGGTCTGTTAAAAAAAATATCGCACAGCACCCAAGCCACTCGAAAGAACGCATGGCGGGAAGTGGCGGTTTTTTGCCACTTCAGTTTACTACTGCCAGTAAGTAAGCCTCTGAAGTAAACTCTCCCGGGGACCGGCTTGCGGTTTTTTGAGGGCATAAAAAAAATATGTACTTTGAGGAACCACGATCCTGTCTCAAAGTCAGCCTCAAGCTAAAAAAAGCTCCAACTGAAACGTGAAAACGTTTTAACAAGATTTTTCGGGGATAGTTGTACAAGTTCATCGCACTGTATTGAGTGGCACAGCCCTTTCAAAAGAGGAAAAACGTCCATGAACAAAAAATCCTGAAAGCGGACGACCTGCCACTTCAAAAGACGGCATTTGCATCAATGCACTTCGTAATTTAATTCTCAAAAATATTCCTTTGACAATCACAGAGATTGATGAAGAGGCAGGCATCAACTTTTGATGGCGCCAAGCAGTTCTGGCAGAAAAAAACTCGACATGCATTTCATCGCTGTGAGGTTTGTGTCCTGTGTGTTGAAAGTGGACCAGAAAGCTAAGCGTGTTAAGACTATTTAAGAACAGCTTGATTAGGGCAGCGCTGAAGAAACGTTTCCCAAAATTATTGTAACAGGAGAAACCTGGGTGTAAAGGCATGACGTGAAAATCAAGACTCAGTCGTCGAAGCTGTTGGAGCGAGAATCGCCCCTATTGAAGGAAGCTCGTATAAGTCCACCCAGCATGAAGGTGGTTTTCTGAGACAGGTAAGGGGCCCAATCCACTTGGAATACATTCCGTATGAACATACAGTAAGCAAGAAATTCTGCATAGCTGTTACAAAAGGTTTTTAGGGAAGCCGTACGCCAGAAGACGTCTCAGCTGCAGGCGAACCAGAGTTGGGCGTAGCATGACGACAAAGCACAAGCTCGTTAGTCGCTCCTAAGGCACAAGTTTCTGGCGAAAAGCAGAAAGGCCGCCATACCACAGTGACCCTACTGTCAAGATATGGCTTCAACGGACTTGCATTTTTTTCCCGAAAATTCGTTGTCTGGAGACATTTGAAGTGATCAAGCAAAATTCGCAGGAGTTCGCTATTTCTAAAAAAAGTGTCTCAGAACCCACATAAAAGTTAAAATAAATGCTGGGAACAATGTATGTGCTAGGAAAACGAACTAATTGGAAGCCGACAAACATGAGTAAGTTGTATACCCTAAAACCAAGTTTTTTTTATTGGAAGAGTTCGGCCTTCTTTTGATGAGGCCTCGTATAAAGAAACAAGCGTGAGCTGAGGACATCAGCCATTCTGAAAGCCTATGCTTGAAGCACCCAGTATTTCGAAGTAGTCTATGGCGGCCATAAATCATTGAGATTTCGACAAAAAGTTACTAGGGGGAACTACGGCGCTGCCATGGCACAGATACCATGGGAATTGTGGTTAGTGCACGAATTTGCCTTATATTCGTGCTTGTGCCTCGCAACGTTCTTGCGACATTATATACTTTGCTTTACTCTTGTGAATTTCCAAGCACTCATGGTTCCAAACACAGTAAAGCAATTCGTCCTTTCACGAAGAGTTTACAGGCACCCTGTGAGTCTGAAAAGATCAAGAATTCATTGTCAGCTCCTAACCTTGAACATCACCACAAAGTCAAATGGTGCCCCGACCACATCGGCCTTCCGGGCAACGAGAGAGCCTGCGCCCTAGCTCGATAACTTTTTAACCGAGGGGGGCAGGTGATCGCGCTTTCACACACTCATATGCGCTCTTCTAGCAGAGACATTCTCAAGTATCACAGACTCAACCGACAGGCATTCGGTCCACCTCACAAATCCCTTCACAATACCGCAGACACTGGGACCACAGTTACCTCTATTATGTTAGGCACAAGCTTTCTTCGGCTCTTTACCGGTGTTTGGCGTTCATCGTACTTTCAGCGCTAAGAATCCTTGCGCGCGCGCTCACACACATGCACACACACACACACACACACACACACATGCATATATATATATATATGTATAGTCATATCATAAGAAGCCAACAAACACTCACACCCAGGACAACATAGGGGAATTTACTTGTGCTTAGTAAATGAAATAGAGAAACGATAAATTAATGGAAATTAAAGTGGATGAAAAAACTGGCAGTGATATGACTAATAAAAATTGGGCCCCTCGGTTAACCCCCTTTCTTCTCATTTATTACATAACGAAGGTCTCGAATCCGGCAACACTGATGCCTTCAGGTAGCATGCGTTGGTTTACTGACCAGTTGCCTTCACCCAAAAAGATCACATTCTCGTGACGCCTGTGGCAAAAAGGACGTTCCACGTCCGCCGCCAAGGTCTGTGAGTGGTGGCGCTGGCTAACACTCCCAGGGTTCTACTAGGGCACATAAATACCCAAGAAAGTGGATGGGCAAACGCCACCGCTGTAGTTCAATTGGTAGAGCATCGCACGCGAAATGCGAAGATTGTGGGTTCGCTTCCCACCTGCGGCAAGTTGTTTTTTCATCCACTTTAATTTCCATTAATTTATCGTTTCTCTACTTCATTTACTAAGCACAAGTAATTTCCCCTAAGTTGTCCTTGGTGTCAGTGTTTGTTGGCTTCTTGTGATATGACTAATAATAATCGGCCCGCTCGGTTAACCCCCTTTCTTAGCGTTTATATATATATATATATATATATATATATATATATATATATATATATATATATATATATATGTACTTGCATGGGGCTACTAGTGTGTTCTGGTCGCTGCATTGCCAAGCAGACAAATTGGGTCACTTGTTTGTACACGAACACGCCTCGATAACCTAGTGGCTTAGGCATTGTGCTGCTGAGCTCGAGGTCACGGGTTCGGTGCCAGCCGCGGAGGCAGCGTTTCGATGGGGGGCGAAATGCAACAACGGTCTTTTACCGAGGTTTTGCTACGTTTTAAGAACCCCAGCTGGTCAAAATTATGGCGACTTGCACCCCACTACGACCTGCATCGTAATCAGATGGTGGTTATGGCACGTAATATATCATCATCATCATCATCATCAGCCTGGTTACGCTCACTTCAGGGCAAAGGCCTCTCCCATACTTCTCCAACTGCCCCGGTCATGTACTAATTGTAGGCATGTTGTCCCTGGAAACTTCTTAATCTCATCCGCCCACCTAACTTTCTGCCGCCCTCTGCTACGCTTCCCTTCCCTTGGAATCTAGTCCGTAACCCTTAATGACCATCGGTTATTTTCCCTCCTCATTACATGTACTGCCCATGCCCATTTCTTCTTCTTGATTTCAACTAAGATATCATTAACTCGCGTTTGTTTCCTTACCCAATCTGCTCTTTTCTTATCCCTTAACGTTACACCTATCATTCTTCTTTCCATAGCTCGTTGCGTCGTTCTCAATTTCAGTAGAACCCTTTTCGTAAGCCTCCAGGTTTCTGCCCCGTACGTGAGTACTGGCAAGACAAAGCTGTTGTATACTTTTCTCTTAAAGGATAATGGCAACCTGCTGTTCATGATCTGAGAATGCCTGCCAAACGCACCCCAGCCCATTCTTATTCTTTTGATTATTTCAGTCTCATGATCCGGATCCCCAGTCACTACCTGTCCTAAGTAAATGTATTCCCTTACCACTTCGAGTGCCTCGCTACCTATCGTAAACTGCTGTTCTCTTCCGAGACTCTTAAACATTACTTTAGTTTTCTGCAGATTAATTTTTAGACCCACCCTTAGGCTTTGCCTCTCCAGGTCAGTGAGCATGCATTGCAGTTGGTCCCCTGAGTTACTAAGCAAGGCAATATCATCAGCGAATCGGAAGTTACTAAGGTATTCTCCATTAACTCTTACCCCCAATTCTTCCCAATCCAGGTCTCCGAATACCTCCTGTAAACACGCATTGGAGAGATCGTATCTCCCTGCCTGACGTCTTTCTTTATCACGTAAAACACCAGCATTTAATTCATGTGGCCAATTAGTCAACTTGCTGGCGGCTATTGTCTGGCCTAGCAGAGAAATTGGGCCGCTCGGTTTGTGCCATTGTGTAAGTGCCCAAACAGAAATTTCTGCCCTGGGGATGTGTAACTGGGTGTGTGTCACTGGCTTTGTCCACTCTCGGCCGGTCTCGTAGAATTAGTACGTGCCACAGCGCCACTAGGGCCGTAGAAGGCTAAATGTATTTCATATATTTAGATATGTGCAGTACATCTCTGTACGTACGTCTCTCCTCGACATTCTCGACATGTACTTCCCTCAACATACATGAAACCTAACGCAGACAGGCGAGAATGCTGAGCTCGTGTCATGCTCTGCTGCTGCTAACTCGCCTACTCTCAACAGCTCCGCGTCATTTAGATTTTCACCTTAGCTCCGAATGTGCCTGCTTTTTGTGTTCTTCTTTTGTAAAAAAATACATGCCATACATATCGCAAGGACTAGTGTGAGCGCAACAACTCCCCGTCTAGAAATGTGTTTATGTAGGTGCAAGATCCGCGTTTCGCGCTGTGGTATCACCAGCGCGATATCATGGCAGGAAAGAAACGCACACACAAGAAATGAAAAAAAAAAAAGAGTCCCCCACGCAAGGGTTTTTCATGTCCATGTGCACGTGTTTTCTCCGCGGTAGTTATGTTGTGGCCAGCCCAAATTAATGCATTTAGTCTAAGTCCATTCACTTTCTCCAGTCAACCTCACTTCTTCCTCTGTTACCACAAATATGATAAGCTCACGTTGCATCTTCCCTCAAGTGATGAAGCTGCAAGATATTCAAAAATTATGCGCTTAGGCGTGAAAAAAAGTATCGTTACAGGACTGAAATGCCATCTGCGGATAAAATTACCTATCTTGTCCTGTTGAGTAAGGCCCTACCCAAAGAAGTGAACTTAAGCTTGCAAAAGAAAGCCCTGCTTGGCGCTTTCCTTTCTTTTTTTTTGCAATAAAAGACTGCCGATACTTACACTTGTTAACTTCATGACCCCTTGAATCAATCCACTTCCCTGTGCCGTAATAAAGAAAAGAACCATTATAAATTTAGGCCCCTTTAAGGAAACAATGCACTTTCGACAAGAGAAAGATTGCGTTTATCACTATAGCTTGAGAAATGCGCCTGTTTATTTGCCTGGAAATCCAGACCATTTAGTTGGGTCACAGGGAATACATGTTTAATGGCAGATGTATGACCTAGAATTACGACAATAGCGTGATTCTGCTGCTGTTTCCTAATATGGCGCATATCTGGAATTTTAACGCTAGAACAAATTCAGAAGGCACTTAACTCTGCAGCTGCAGCTTAGAAAATCATTAAAAAAAAGGAACTCGTCGTTAGGCTTGCTGTTTCCTCCTCGATAATTTAACAAAAAATGTTAATGTTGCCTTTCGCAGTATCTTTAATTTTTGTTCTTTAAGTCACCAAAAGCTCTCGGGCACTGCCATGCTTCCTTCACCGACAGTCGGACACCAATAGTCTGGTCTCTGGAACGCTGGCCAATGGCCGCAACTGTCGGCAACAACAGACGAAAAAAAAAGTACAGAAAAAGAGAGAAAAGAAAGAAATGAAGTTAACATATTTGATTTCTCAACCAAACTAGGTTACGAAGTTGTGGCCCCCGAATGCCATGGAAATAGCGAAAATAGTCACGAATAGATTTGCAAGAATGCGACATCGAAATTGCGTTATCCATGAAAAAATAGTAGAGTTTGCGAGCATATGCCAGAAAGTATATT
Source organism: Dermacentor andersoni (assembly GCF_023375885.2). NCBI lineage: Eukaryota > Metazoa > Arthropoda > Arachnida > Ixodida > Ixodidae > Dermacentor > Dermacentor andersoni. The sequence goes on along the minus strand of NC_092817.1, from coordinate 180,161,978 downwards.
TAGGCCAAGGAGTCTATGATAATGAGTACTTCGTTGAACATTGCTCAAGAACGCAATTGCACAGCGTGGACAAGAAGCTAATGGGATAGCTATAAAGAAACAGCTGCATCCGCCTGGATTACGCCATGGCTGTGGCGCTCTGCTAGTGAGCACGAGGTCGTTGGCTCGAGTCCCGGTCACGGCGGCTGTAATTTGAAGGAGGCAGAATACTAAGAAGCTCATGTGCGGCACTTTTCGCGCACGTTACTGAACCCCACGGGATAAAAATTGTTCCGGAACCCTGCACAACGGCGTTTCTCATTGTTGCTTTGGGGAGATAAATCACATGAATCAACCAATTTTTTGAACTAATGCTAATAGTCCCTCGTATGCTTTCATTACTTTTTTTCGCAACAATATTAGCATTGAAATTACCCGCTTTGACGCGTTCGCAGCTTTCTGAACGTGAATATAGGTTTAAATCGTTCCAAGGTTCTAGCTGCCACGAACAGAGAATGCGTGCTGCCTGAAGCCGTACTATTCCAAGACAGTGTCAATGACGAGCTGCTTGTATGTTAGCATAGACTAGGCCTTCTTTGCTTGATGTCGATAACCAATCCAAGAAGACAACCACGATAACGCTCGAACTTTGCTGTCCATGTATTAAGGGCAGCAAAATACTACACCATTGACTTCCTGTGAAGGAAGCGAACGGGTTAGAAATGGGTACCCGTTCGACCTTGGAACCGGCATGTCGGGTGGTGACGCAGTTTCCATGGAGTGAAAGTGCGCAGGAAACCTCAAGACAAAAAATAAAGCTGCGCAGGAAATGAACGATGATGGTTGTCAATGTGAGTGAACATCCGAACGCTTCTAACGAACCCATTCGCTTTATTAAAAACATAATGCTCTCAAGGGCACACATTTTTGTAGAGAAGACATTTAGATAGCATTTGTTGTTTCATTGCGTTATTCTGTACAGAACCGAGCCGTTAACCAGCAGAACTGTGCCGGCAATAGGTGCACATCACGCGGGTCTCGAAGAGCTACAATAATTGGCATCAGGCGATGAACGCGGCCCGCAATTCGCGAGCCCTTTGCATTGGCCGCCTTTGTCAACTGGAGGTGAAAGTCCAATAACGAAAACCGGGAAAGTACCAAGAAAAGCTGCTCGCTGGAAATATGGCAGTTTCACCCAAATGTCGAAGCGCAGAAAATGACAGCAAGGTTGAGTGTCGAGCTCGAACTCCTCGGATGGTGTTCGACACAAGGGCGATACGTTGGTGTCACGCCGCACGCAATGCAGGTGCTTAATGCACAGAGGGAACAACGCCATGGCAGTCGCCAGGTGTCTTCCAACGCCGACGAGCTCAAGGGTGAGGTGTAGTTCGTATTTATTGGAAATATAGGGTATGTTATGGGTTATGTGCAGGGAAAGTTCAAAGTGTTTGGGTGGGTTACGGCATTTGCAACAAATTACCCATTCGAGTGTGTCAGTCTGTCATGGCTCAGTTTTACAAGCTGCGTAAATTTAGCATGAAGCCCTTGCATAATACCATTATTACCAAAATCAAACTTGGCAAAGATGAGGGAACCAAAATATGGCATACTTGTGGGCGAAGTTGAATACTGGTGGGCCAAATAGAAACTCCTTATTCCATGCATGTGTCGATCTCTGGACAGTCCACCGCTCAGTGTCCCTTCATTCTACAACGAGCATGAGTGTCGGCCGGCGGACGTATGTGCTAAGGGTACGTAGCAATCGCCGACTCACCTGCATTCCGTCCAGTGCCTTGCTGAGCGATGGAGGTTTGTTCATGTCGCTCCGTCCAGCATCTCGTTGGTCTACCTGCTCGACGTACTTCAGGAACTGGCTGATGGAGTCACGTGGAATATCGTGAAGAGCTACGAACATTGGCTTCGTACATTTTGGCCGCATTGCTTGTATGGCCAGTTGACTACGTCGTAGTATGAGAGCTTTTTTACAAGCACGTATGATCCGTTTGAGGCGTGCGTATGTGTACCTTTCATACTTTTATTTTCTCTGTGTGCTCTTGCAAAATAATAGCGCTTTTGAGTTTTTAGGAGGTCGCAAATCAGTTTTCACTGTGAGACTTCCTTCTGTATACCTCTATCTGTAAAGCGCTTTGTGAAGTGATAAAAAGTGATTGATTGATTGATTGATTGATTGAATTATGCCTACAGCACCGTCACGCGCCATGTTCAGTCGTTGTACCGGTTACCTGTAATTTGATGTCAAGCGCCTGCATGGCCCCGAAGTCGTGAAATGCCGGCGCTCAGGGTAGCTCCACCTCCCTATAAATACCAATTGCGCTGCGATGCCACCTTGGTTTTTCACTGCTCTATATTGTTGGCCTTGATTCCCAAATATGTCGGCAATGTCCCTGTCAGGTCTGTCAATCTCGTCATTTGCAGTTGAACACAAGTGCTATTGCTTTCTGGCGTGCTTGATAGTGTTCCCAGCTGTCTTTCAAGAAGACGTGCCACCATACGTAGAGTCCAGTAGAGCATCGCTAGCTCCGTCGTTCCGTTTGCGGTTGCGTTTCTCATAGTTGCGTTTTCCATTTGGTCTGGAGGCGTCGCCATGCAAGTTATTTCAAGGCACGTCGTGGAGTCGTAAGCTGCAGCTCGTTGCTGCAGAAACCAGCTTGGTCTGTGATCAGCGCGAAGCAACGTGATCGCTTTCTGTGTTTGTCAGCGTGATGGCTGCATCCTTTGTGGCTCACCTCAAGACCTTGACAGCTCACGCACTCACTTGCGTCTTCAGTTTGTGGTCCACCTCGGTTTCCTACGGAAGTCCTCGTCACCATGTCAGTCGCACAGATGACGATGACGTGCTCGTAATACCAAGAATACGTTATCTATTCGTCGATTAACTGGGCTTTGGAGCAGCCATGCGATTCTCGCGCCAGTGCTTCGGCTGAGTACCACTCATTTACACCGCTGTCGCCCTCGTGGCCTCGAACCGAAAACTCAGCTTCTTCTAATCACTAACTGCAGATGACGGTAGATGTCTGCTCGCTGACGCGGTCCATAACGCGGGTCGCCAACTGCTGCATGCAAGCCTCGTGCATGAGAAATATTGGGGAGGATTAGCGATCAAGTGAGCTCTGTGAAACGTATGCCATTGCTTAGGGAAATCAGTTAGTCATACAGCTAAGCAGTTCTTGGTCCTGTTTCCTCTTTTTGTGTTGTTTGCGCCGTATGCAGGTACTCCGTATGCCCGCAAAAGGAGAAGTCAAAATGTGCTGTTGCGCATTTATGAACATCGCTGCCTTATAGTGACTATGGTTATAACCATCAAGCCAGCAATGAACTGGCCCATCCATGTCTCTTTATACTGAATAAAAATGCCTTGCGTCTAGGTCTTTTTGATAGAATTAAAGAAGAAAGGGATACAGCTCCTTAAACTCCGCCGCATTGCATATTTCGCCAACTTTCACTCCATAAAGCTTATTTTCATCTCAATGCGAAATTGTTTGCCTTCCACATTCTCTCTGAACACTTTGTACCAATATTTCATTTACTTTAACCCGACGGGAAAGGCGACATCATTCTCTCTTTTTTTCACAATCCTCGAACACTGAGACAGATGCAAACACCTATCTAGGGAATAATGCGAATCATGGAGCGCGACTTCTAGCTTTTGCCGTCATACAAGTTCATCTAAGTTTCCTTGTTTTTGCATTCTTATATCCCAAATATTAGATTCCTCTTACCATCCGCTCTGGCTCAACAGTGCTGGTGCTGAGAACAATCTAGCAGGGTCGATTTCAGGCTGTGGAGACTGCATTTAAATTTTGGCGGAAAACGAGAACGTTCCTGTACCACCTTTGGGGGCATGTTAGAGTACACCAGGAGGTGAAAGTGAATCCGGAGCCCTCTAACCGTGCACCTCGTATACCATAGTTGTTTTCAGATGTTACACCTAAAATTTCACTTAATTCTAGCTCAACTTCGTCATTTAAACAGGGTTGATTGCAAAATCTAATGAAATAAAAAGGATTACATATAAGGATTACATATATATAAGGATTACATATATATATGCTCGCGATCTCGCACCCTTGTATTCTTCATTTCCAGTGAAGAGGGTTCGCATAACCGCTAAGATAAAGGAACATAGAGAAGAAGCACAGCAAGCACATCACACCCTTAAAATACAGAACGTAATGCTTTAAAAATACGTTTCTTGTTATGAGTGTGGATGCATGCAACTAAACCGTCAGGTAATGTCATAACAAGTGTTAATGTAAAAAAAATGTGCAGCTTTACTCTTTTAATGCAATACTGTAGAATTATATCGAATGAATCCATTGCTTGAGTAATTGTTTTCAAATGTCTGTTGTACTCGCTTTATTGTTTATGGACGTACAAAATTACCTTCTTGCATTATTACCCTTCGAATTTTCGGTACACGTTTGACTGCATAATAAAGTTGCAAAGCTTATTCTTGGCAAGTATTTTATCCTTTTACTGAAGCTGCTCTGTATCATATTTTTCTGATGCCCAACAACAGAAATTCCTGTTTTGGCAAGTAACTGACAGTATGAAAGAAATCAGCATTTAAAACGGCTTAAAACTTGTGAATGCACGACCTTCATAGCAGCGACAAACTTACGGTGGTACTGCCGCAGAAGTTCAAGGACGTGCCAATACACTGCAAGAAAACATGGTATTCAACATTTTAAGAGAAACGTGCCAGTCTTCAAGCTAGTACTGGACGTGTCGTGTTGGCCAAAGCAGTGGACGGCTACGCAACTATTTAAAACGCTATATGTTAACGGCTATGCAAACAACCACATCCAACATTCTCGATGCGAGTTCTTAGTTTGGCTAGAAAGATCAGAAAGCGACCTGTGGCTATTCTCTACCGTTGCCTCTTTCAGGCGCTCTAGATACTTGAGAACAGTAGAGTCACTGGAAAAAATTGCAGAGTACCGCAAAGGTCGGGATTTGACTGGCAACACTGAGCGGCCATCGCCATATGCCTTCCAAACCGACTGCGTCGCGGGAAGGCCGCCGTGTTGGAAGAGCTTGATATTCGGCGACACATCGGGTTGAGTGTTTACTGAAGTACAAATGAGGAAGAAGAAGTGCCTCGGAAGAAGAACGCCTATAGCTGTTGTCTCTTCATTTTCCTGTGTCTCGGACGTTTTTCAACATCAGAGGCTGTGCAAAGGGCACAACGTCATCCTCCAGGATGGGGGATAGGAATCCCAACCAAGCGTTTGACCCTGGTCGTCCACCACTGGCTGCATCGAAGACAAGGGACCACACTGGCCCTTCCACTGTCGCCCTTGAATCTTCCGACAGCTCAACGGTTGAAGAAATGGAATCGGAAAACGATTTCACACTTGCCGTGGGTCGCCGTTTCAAGAGAAAACTCAGGAGGACATCAACAGACAGTGAATCGTTGCCCAGGCAGGACAGTGGTAAGCAATCATTCACTGTTGCTTACGTCCCTACCACAGCTACCGACGATCTGAATACCTTGAAGAGGCAGAGCTTAACGGAGTACTTTGAGCGAATTGCGCCAGGCCAAGTCAGCGAGATCAGAATTAACGCACGGAGGAACATCCTTTCGGTGGACGTGAACAACAAGTCATTTCTGGATACGCCAAATCTGCCACACTACTAGGAAACATCCCAGTGCGCTCCTTCTTTGCGTATGGAAACGAAACCTCGACTGGCGTTATTTCTGACGTGGACAAAGAAATCGCAGACACTGACCTCAAGAGGCTTTTGAATTCCACCGCACCAATAGTGCAGATTCACCGCTTCGGTCAATCCCGGTGTAATAAAATAGTCTTTGACTCTGAAACATTACCTGACTACGTAAAAGTAGGATACGTAAGGCACCGTGTGCGCCCTTACGTGCCAAAACTGGTGCAGTGTCGGAAGTGTTTCAAAATAGGATACGTAAGCGCAGCTTGCAAGGGCGGCGTAACATGCCAACGGTGTGGAGGGTCCAATCAAAATGATAGCTGCGATGCTACTGCCCTAAAATGTCTTTATTGTGCCGGTCCACATGAAGCGACATCAAAAGACTGCCAGAAAATCAAGGACGAAATGTCAGTGCTTCGAAAGATGGTACGGGACAGCTCCACTCACAGACAGGCTGCTACATCAATACGCCGCCGCAGACGTCGATCGCGACACAGGCGACAGCAAGACAAGAGTACTTTCCGTACAGATGGACCATCGGCCGCATGGCAAACTCCTCGCTTGCCAAGTTTGCTTCTGCGATCAAGATGCGGGCCCGACGTACCTCTTCGGCAGCAGCACGTGGAACGCATGCGCTGCATAAAACGACGCTTCCGCCGACCGACTCTGACATTGACTGGCCGTCGCTCCCACCCAAACAAACAGGCTTAAATGCGTCGGGTGATGTGTCTGAAAAGGTGGTTGAGAATGATAAGAACGAAAATGAAAATGTACGAAGTATGCTGAAACACCTGATAACTACGATGTGTTCACTTCTCTGCGGACTACAGACGCCGGTTGCTAAGACCGCGCTACATGTTCTAGATGCTTTGGAACCGCTCCTCGCGGCTCTAGAATAAGGCATCATGGCGCTCTCTTTTGAAAACCAGTTACGAAGATCTGCAATAATGCAGTGGAATGCCAGAGGCCTACGAGGCCGCCTAGCAGACTTTCGGCAATGGATGTTCAAATACCAGTTTCCCGTGGCTGTAATATGTGAACCAAACATGACGTCTTTACTACGCGTATCTGGATATGTGCCACTGTGGTCAAGGAATGACCACAATTTAAGCAAAGTGCTCACTTTTGTTCGTCGGAATTTAACGTGCCTTCGTAAAGACATTCCGGCACACGCTTCCAACGAGTACGTTTGCATAACGCTGAAGTACAAGCGGCGCATACTCTCAGTAATTGGCGGGTATATACCCCCAACCTCGAGCATAGACTGTTCATATTTGCTGTCCATACTGAAAGCGTGTCCGGGTCCCCACATAGCCATCGGTGACTTTAATGTCTACCATCCCATGTGGGGCTCTGCTTCGACGAATGCCCGCGGTAAAGACTTGGCTGATTTCATGCTTAGTCAAGGCTTGATGGTGATCAATGATGGCTCGCCAACATACCTTCGAGGCTCTTACTACAGCAGTTGTCTTGACATTGCGTTTGTTTCAAAAAGTCTGCTGTCTGCTACACGATGGTGTACTGATCTCGACATCCATGGAAGTGAACATCTACCAACATATGTTCAGTTGAAATGGTTACATCCCCCAGCTCCGCACACTGTGCGTTCTATCGATTGGCCAACATTTCGAGAATATGTGACCACCACATGTCAAGCCATCCAAGCACCATGCAATATTGAAGACGTCATCGCGGCCACTTTACGTGACACAACAAAACACCTCAGCGCACCTTCACCTAGATCATCTATTGATGACCGGTACGAGCGACTTCGCGCGATACGGCGTCGAGCAGAACGGAAGTACAGAAGGACCAAATCGCCATTAGACGTCACTGCAGCACGCCGGGCTCAGCGTCATGTCCTGCGCCACCTTGACAAGCTCGACAAACAACGCTGGAGATCATTCTGTGGCTCTCTGGATGCGAGAAAACCTCTCTCTAGAATTTGGAAAATTGTACGAAGCCTTCGCTCGCCTCCACAACAGCTTCACCCGTGCAGCGCTGTGGCCATACGGCAAGGCCGGTGTGAAGTTGAGGTCGCCGATGACTTCTGCAAATTACTCGTGAGCTCCTCGAACGATATACCAACCCATTCACGACTGACTTTCCCGTCATCTATTGATCACCGTCTGGACGCGCCTTTTACTATGCACGAGCTTGACGCTGCGATATCTTCTTCCCGCCGGTCAACTTGTCCAGAACCAGACGGAATTACATACTCCGCGATTTGTCATCTTGGAGTAGAAGCTCGAGAAATTCTCCTGGCGCTCTACAACTCTACGTGGGACACAGCAACTGTGCCTAATCACTGGAAGTGCAGTCGTCTTGTGGCTTTGCTAAAACCTGGGAAATGCCCACATGATCTCTCACATTATCGGCCAATAGCCTTGGCAAGCTGTGTCGGTAAAGTGATGGAGCGGATGGTACTCAGCAGACTGGAATGGCTACTCGAGAAAAGTGGTGGACTTCCTGATTTCATCAATGGATTCAGAAGAGGCCGATCATCCATTGACGGTGTGATCGACCTAGTATCTTCTGTTCAACAGGAAAAGAGACGCCGTCGTCTGGTATGCGCAATATTTCTGGATATCAAAAGTGCCTACGACGTCTTCCACCATTCGATTCTTCAGGCGCTTGAGGATATTGGTGTTGGTGGCCGGATGTATGCATGGCTGCAGAGTTACCTCAGTGGCCGCACCATTTTCATGTCCACTTCGGATGGCGAGACTGATAGACATGGCGTTCGCAGGGGTGTTCCGCAGGGTGGTGTCCTTAGCCCAATATTGTTCAATAGCATACTGGTGGGCCTTGCAGACGAGCTACCTGAAACAGCGCGTATCAGTACGTACGCGGATGATATATGTATTTGGTCATCTGGGGTCACACGTCCAAAAGTGCGTGCAAGGCTCCAACGTGCGGCTACCATAACAGCGAAGTACTTGCGCCGTAGAGGCCTGCAACTCTCAGCAACTAAGTGTGCAGTCATGGCATTCACGCGCAAATCAATGTCACATTATCCGATCGTTGTCGACGGAACGGCGCTCCCTTTAGTCACCCACCAGAGATATCTTGGCGTGATAATAGACCGCAGTCTTTCTTGGACCAAGCATGTTATTGCGCTTAGGGCTAAACTGACTAACTTCATACACGTTCTTCGTGTAATATCAGGACTGAGATGCGGCCCCTCTGAGCGAAGTTTGCTCCAAGTGTACTAGGCACTTTTTGTGGGCTACATACGCTACAGCATGCCTGTGTTATCTAACATGGGGTCATCTTGTATACGCACGCTGGAGAGCCTTCAGGCACAAGCACTACAGATATGTCTTGGCTTGCCACGCTGCACGTCAACTAAGGACACAATAGCGGAAGCACGGGCTTGTCCTATCGACATATACAGGTCTTGTGAACCTGTGCGAACCTATCTTCGCCTGCTAACCAGACACTCACGCCATCCACTGTCAACTCTTCTAAGCACCAACCGTGACTGTGCTTTTTTTAAAGCTATTGCATGTCACGCAAGCATTGTACCTGCAAGATTCCAGGCCACCGACATCCCCGCGACAAATCCATGGACATTGACAAGACCACTAGTGAGGCTTCAGATACCCAGAATTAGGAAGAAATCTCACGTTTGCTCGATTGGCTTGAAGCAGCTGACCCTGTCCCATATATTTACATTATATAGTGGGACTGTACAAGTATATATTGATCGTTAGGTCACGCCATCTGCCACAACGGCCGCATTTGTCATCCCACAACTTGGAATTACTCAACGATTTCGATTAGACCACAAATCGACATCTACGGCTCCGGAACTTGCGGGAATACGGGAGGCTGTCCTTTTTATGAGAACGCAGACACCCCATAAATGGACGATATTGTGCGATGCCAAATCAGCGCTACAGGCGCTAAAATACTTTTTAAAGAAAGGACCATACTATCTGCTCGTGCTGGAAATCGTCGAACATTATCACAGTGCCGAGTTAAGTGGTCACGTGATCACCTTTCAATGGGTGCCTAGCCATTGTGGTGTTTTTGGTAATGAACTCGCTCACAGTGAGGCAAGATCGGCCTACTCTTCCTCTGATGAAATACGGATTGCCTACTCACGACCTGACACCAACTCCATGAACAAGGCACTCATGCAGGACCTTACAAAGGCTTACAGAGCCTACTCTGATAACAGTCACAGACGTCTACATACGATTGACCCATACGGTAAATTCTGTTTGCCCCCGAAGCTTACACGGAGCAAAACATCATTGCTACACAGGATTCGGCTCGGCGTTGCTTTCACCCGTCGCTACGCACACCTCATCGGCCAATCGAACAGCCCTGATTGTGTACACTGCCAGATGCCCGAAACACTGCGACACGTACTTTGCGACTGCCCAGCATATATGCTGGAGCGAAGGACGTTAGACAGTTTCCTAGCCAGCGTTGGCAGACAACTACTATCGGAGAAAGCTATCGTCGGCCCATGGCCTGACACTGCAATTTCAATGCGTGCAACAAAAGTATTGTTGAAGTTCCTGCAGGACACCAAGCTCGACGAGCGGCTCTAGCGAGGCAACTGTCTCATGTACATAAGCACTCACCACTTCTCTTATCATCATCATCCATCCCAATACTTTCACTCCCCTTCCCTCTTCCCCAGTGCAGAGTAGCAGACTAGAGCGCACTAGCTCAGGTCGACCTCTCTGTCTTTCCTATCGATAAATTCTATTCATTCATTACGAAGTACAAGTACTTTGTGCCCGGAGATAATAGTTGCTAAGAACGAAAATAACATGTCATTTTGTGCGAAGTAATGCAGCCGGTGGTTGTTTTGCACGCCGATCGTGTTTACTGCTGTGCTACGATTGTGGGCAGCAGCTTAGCGCTGCTATCGGTAGTTTATGCACGCGTTTTTTTTCCCCTTCCGCGGAGCGAGCTACGAAGGAAACGTTTCGTCACTTCGAGCCGGAATGAGGCAAGCTTGTGCTTTTTGGCATGAACATCGTGGACCGCCGTCGGCTTCTATTGAATGTTTCTAAGCAGGACGAAACTAACACCTGACAGTGTCACAGGCACGTACGTTCATCATATAATTTCAGAAGCTAAATCGGATACATTTAATTTAGTTTGTAAACGGATACCGCGCATTCTCGGTTCTGCCGGGCGACTTCGTCCGCCGTATACGCACGACACACTGCGACCGCCGTGTGCGCACCGGTGTTTGGGGGTGATCGTAAGACGATCTGTGCACAGCAGGCGTAAAAACCAACTTCGATGACCACTTTGCGCACTAAATTTTGTGGAAGGCCAATATGAGCCATTTGCGTGATTACAGCAACGTATATGTACTTCTGTACACTGATAATGAGCGAGAGTTTGCTACATTGCGATTTATGATGTGGCTTTCTGGTGCGTTCATGAGCGGCTACTCTTTTCAACTTATTTATGACTGTTTTCTTAGACTGCCAAGATTTGCTGCCTGTGTAAAAAAAAAAGCAGGAACGCCCGCTGGTGACGCAGCACTTTTTTTTCTAAGTTACATCGGCGATGTATAAAATCCTTGTGCTTTTAGTGCGGTTTATGTAACATGCATAGTGACAGTGAAACTAAAGCTACTGGGTGTAGTGTTGTCTTGGATTTCTTGTCATGCATCAAGCACAACATTATTTGGGTATGCACCGTAGCATTTCAACATAGAACATAATATGTATGCTGACTTCAGTTCATTGCGTGTGCTCGGCTTACAAGCTCAAAATTTGAAGTTGTGAATATCACCTAGCCATTGGTTTCAAGCTCGAAATGCGTATGTACAAATGAGCAAAGGATAAGTGGAAAAAAGTAAGTATCATGGGCCTCGTATTGACCATGTTTTTATTGACTGCGATCGTCACGACCTGCGAAAAACAACTGCCATTTTGGGTCGAGTGACTCGAGGCAATAGCGCGCTCACGTGCGCGGAGAAATCATGCGAATACCTGGTGCACGTGAGGACGCGGAATTCTCGCGCGACAAGTGAATCTAACTTGGATAAATGCGACAGCAGACTTTTCCACATGTGGGAAGCTAAGCAGTCGCTTCAGAATAGACTTAGCGGTCAGAAGCATAACAGAAATTTAGGAAAGCGCATAGCACTGCTCCACAAAAAATAGAAGAACATGCTAAGCAATTGACCAAACAACAATGGGACGAGATATGTAATTCCATGGACGGACAACTAAGCACCGGCAAAACCTGGCACATGCTCAGGTTCCTGCTTGACCATGACAATAACAAGAAAAATCACATGAAAGCCATTAATAAGTTAATACACGCATATGAGGGCACAGAAGAGGAAGTTCTCAATTAATTACAGCAGAAATACTTAAAACAGGCACCCCCTTGCATCTATCCTAGCTACAACGGGAATACAAACGCAAAATTAGACGAGGAACTCACGGAGGCAGAAATCCGCGCGGCCCTGCAAAAGTTAAACACCAAATCCGCCCCAGGTCCGGATGGCATAACCAACAAGACTCTCAGGAACCTCGATGATGAATCGATAGCCAAACTAACAGAATACATAAACGAGTGTTGGGTAAAGGGAGAAGTGCCAGCTCAATGGAAGAAAGCGACGATGACGCTTATTCCAAAACCTGGCAAGAAGCTTGAGATCGACAACCTCAGACCAATCTCCCTAACATCCTGCGTGGGAAAATTATTGGAACATGTAATTTTAAACAGAGTAGACAACTTCTTAGAGGATAATAACATATACCGAGATACAATGATAGGATTTCGCAAAAATCTTTCGACACAAGATGTGATGCTCCAACTTAAGCATCAGATAATCGATTATAAAACGCGCTCGACAAGGGCCATCTTGGGCCTTGATCTTAAAGAAGCTTTCGATAATGCCAACCACGCAACCATATTGGAAAACATCGAACGAATAGGACTAGGGCAACGGACGTATAACTACATCAAGAGCTTCTTATCAGATAGGAAAGCAGTCATCTCCGTCGGAGGGCTCAAGTCGCCCGAGATCGACATAGGGGGGGCCGGCACGCCGCAAGGCACTGTCATCTCACCGTTGATGTTTAATCTCGTCTTGATGGGACTCCCCGAGAAATTAAATCGCATAGAGTCCCTGAATCACACAATCTACGCGGACGATATTACTATCTGGACCTGTGATGGCAGTGACGGATCAATAGAACAACGACTCCAGACTGCAATTAATACAGTAGAAGAACACCTCATAGGATTAGGCCTCACATGCTCTGCAGAGAAATCTGAACTTCTATTGTACCGCCCCACACTTAGAGGCAGGCCCCCAAAAGGATACGACAGAAACAAGGCTGATGAGGAAATCAAGCTACAAACCAAGAACGGCCGGAATATCCCAATAGTCAACCAGCTCAATGTGCTGGGTCTGGTAATCGAGAACAAAGGCACAAATAGGGAAACCGTAAAGAAGTTAGACACAAAGGTAACAAACACCATGAGATTAATAAAACGAATTACTAACAAGCACCAAGGTATGAAGGAAGGAAGTCTCATACGGCTGATACAATCATTCGTAATCAGTCAGATCACATACATAGCAGCCTTCCACAATTGGTTTGCAGCTGAAAAGCGTACAAACTAGCACTAGGGATTCCCATCAGTACGAGCACGGATCTCTTGCTAAAGTTAGGGCTCCACAACACACTGGACGAAATCATAGAAGCACAACAAACATCTCAAGCAGAGCGACTAACCAAAACCAAAACGGGACGGCATATACTAAGCAAACTAGGAATGAATTACCACAATCTATACTGGGAAAAGAGGACGATAACGAGAGAAATTCGTGACAAACTTCTAGTACCAAATATACCCAAGAACATGCATCCAGGTTACAACGACGGCAGACGCAAGAGTAGAGCAGAGAAAATTATCCGAAGCTTTGGGTTAGACGACAGAGCAACCTTCGTGGACGCGGCTGAATACCCAGACAGAAATAGCTATGTAGCAGTAATCGTAGATCACACCCAAAAACCCCTTACAAGCGTATCAGTTAATACCAAACATTCCGAGACTGCAGAGGAGGTAGCCATTGCACTAGCATTGGTCTCCACGAATGTTCAGTACATCATTAGCGATTCTCAAGCGGCCATTAGAAATTATGCAAAAGGTAGGATCTCTCCTGAGGCATGGCACATCATCAGAGTCAATGAAGCAAAATTCTCCAATGCAGAGAAGAACGGCAGGCAATTGCTCTGGTTCCCAGCGCATACGACTCCAGACATTCCCGCAGTCAACCTCGACGAGGTAGCACACCGCGAAGCTCGAGGTCTTACTCGCCGAGCTGAGCAAAGAGTGACTTCCATCGGTCAGGAGAACGCGGCGGAGGAAATCTGGAGAGAAAAAGATATATTAACAAGATTTAGCGATATTACCAAATTCTATCAAAATCGGGGGCGAGTTTTACCACCACCTCACACTAAACTGAACAGAGCTGAGTCCGTTACTTGGAGGCGACTACAAACAGAAACTTATACGAGTCCCGTGCAACTCAAAACTTTCTACCCCGATATATACGAGAGCGATATGTGCAAGCTATGCAATTCTGTTAGAGCCACCCTTCAACACATGTTGTGGGGATGTGAAATATACCAAAATAAAATGGCAGTCTCCCCAGAAAATCTACGGGCGCGGTGGTCGGCCGTGCTGCTCACCTCAGAACTCCAAGACCAACTTTGGGCCGTCCAGCGAGCCAAGGAAGCCGCACGGGAGCAGCAGCTCCCAATGGTCATCTAGGCGGCCCCAGGCCCGGGCCTCCCAATCGCCGGATTCCAAATAAAGTTATCACATCACAAGTGTGCCTTCGCGTGCCACGAGCACGGAATAACCGCGTGTGTTGAGCAACAAACGCTTACACGTGTACCCGCGTCAAGCGTGCAAGACGCGAACGATCCCTGCAATGAACTCCTATTTTGGTTAAAAGGTAAACAAAAACCCGGGGCACTTCGCCGACCAAATAAAGATTTAAAAGAAAAGAAGACGTTTCGGCTCCCACACGGGAGCCTTGTTCACAGGTAAAATAAACAAAGGTGCTCGAGCAGCTCGCTTAAATAGACTTGAACACGTGACGCAGGCAGCGCGCATACACTGACGGCAGATTGCCATCGCTCCTGTTCAGAGTGTGTGGCGTAGTCTGAATCATGAGCGACTCAAGATAAAGGCGTCGAGATAGCCCTTTTTCCCTGGCAAGGACACGTGCCTTCCCCCAGTCTTCTTTTCTTTTAGATCTTTATTTGGTCGGCGAAGTGCCCCGGGCTTTTGTTTACCTTTTAACCATGTTTCATCCCGACCAGACGGGCTTCCGTCAAACACTGAACTTCAACTCCTAGTTTCGTAGCATCGCTAACACCGCGTGCACTTCGCTTAAATATCTTCTAAAATAGTGCCGAAAAGCACAAGCAAGGTGTACTTATACCTCGCACACCCGGGTGTTTTTTGTAGGCTTCAAGTTCTCCCGGCCGATTCTGTGTAACCACGCACAACGACGCTATTGGTCATTTTTCCCGGTCGGAATCTAGAAAAAAGTCTTTCCAGACTCAATTCGGTTGGTGCATCCGAAGGCGCAGCAGTCAGGCATGATTTCCTTGTAGTCAAACGCGAGTGAGACAATCGGAACACAAAAAACGTAGGGAACCTGCATGCGCTGCCTGCGCTTCAACTCGGCCGGCCCACCCGGTGCTTGGAAGGTATATGGAACTCCGAAGTCACGTGGTACGGTTGGGCCAATGAACGCGTCGGCGGCGCGGGAAAAACGAATGCGGTACTCTGAAATTTATTCCAGTGACTCTAGAGAACAGACCTCGGCAGTGTCACCTAGCGCCCCACGAAGACAACGACCTCAAAACGGCAACCCACAGCTGCAACGGTCAAGGACGCAAATCAAATTTACATCGACCTATCATGGATGCCCAAAAAGACCTCAATGTACCCTGACGTTTTCAGTGATTAAATATGTCAATGATTTATTATGCTGTTGGTGCACATAAACTGTTCAGTTGGCCTTGTTTTTCTTGTTGCCTGGGCCAATGCGAGAGCCCTGCAATACGTTTTACATTCTTACGCAAACAATGATTCTCCTGTGAATGTCAACCATCACGGTTCAAAAAATAACTATGACTGCAACAACAGTACATGTGCCGCCATGCGCACAAGCCAGATATTTTATAGCTTTATCTGACATCCTGTAGCTCTAAAAAATTCCATCTCTTAAAGTGTAGGTTTATTTTTCGGAATATAATTCACGATCAATAAAATATTATTAGCATAGCCATTGAGCTATGGCTGTGCAGGACTGGTTTTGCCCAGATTTACGGAACTGATGCCAAAGTCAATGAGATGCAGCAGTGCAAGGAATAAATTTGCAGTTGTATTTGGTGCACGTATAATCTGTGATTATCTGTGTGTGATGGTGCTTGTTTAATTCCCTATAGCGTGTTATTGCCTTGTTTCGCGAAGCCCATGGTTCAACAAGCTTACTCAAACACGCCTGACTGGTTATTTTATGTTATTTTCTGTGCGTGGGCAGTGTATTTCCTGCTCCGTGCATTTGTACTTATTTTCTTTCTGATCTTCTTTATCTTGCACTCGTGGCCTGTTGAACACCTGTCGGCGAAACACCTTTCGGACATTTGGTAATCTCTATGAGACTTGCGTTGATTTAAAGGCAATAAGATCTCTCACTGGCACAGCATTTTATCCGGCGTCCTGAGTAAGAACCTTTCATTGCCAAGCAGAATATTTGTCTATATATTCAAAAATGATTTGTAGCTAGCATTATTTCCATCTATGTTATGCGTGCATCGTGAATGTCACATTTCTGATAGATATATACTCAAGCAATCGTATACGGCCAGGAATACATTGATTTGGACTCACGTGTAGATATGTATCTACATATAGGAGGCCTGATATGCCCATGTGCGACCCCAAGACCAATTATTCTAGCCTACTGAGGAGGACCGCCACAAAGATGGGCCACCGACAAGACACGTCGATTGCATAATGGACCGCTTACACTACAGGACGCTTATGGTACGTGCCGCTTATGAGTTGGCCCCTTTAAAGGTATCGTTGAAAAGTGAAGCAAACTTGATTTAGTTGCCGTCTTGCACGTGTGCTAGTTCTTTTTACCCAGAGTATTAATAAAAGTGTTTTGAAATGCTTACAGTGCCAATGCCTAGAATGTTGCTGATAGTAGTGTTGACACACGAGGCTGAAACAAAAGATAGAAGAATGAACAGAAAACAGACTTTATGGTCGGGACTGTGGTTTATGTGACGTAAAAGTTTCAAAGTGCGCCGCTACCACTAGCTAACGTACGACCTAAGCACCACCTGGAGGAAGTAATTTTCTGGGTGAGTTGTTTTGGCTGCGTAAACTTGTTATTTACCGCCCCACACGGAGGGCTGAATTTTTACAGCAGCGGAGCGAGCGAGCACATGGCACGCGTTTCAGCGACGACAGCCTCGAAATGTTTATGATTTTGAAGCAAGGTAATATTTTTTGTCGTTGAAACTTATAGCAGTGGGGAATTTCGGTCCAAAGTAATTATTTATAACGGACATTAGGAATTAAGCTCTCCTCTATGATAACCTCTTAGGAAAGCTTCATTGACCCGTATTAAGATAACAAGACTGCTGCACGTGCTGCAGTTGCGACATTGAAACGAAAAGCTGCTCAAAGCGCGCACAACTAGAAGGAATTGCGACGTCATGGCACCAGTTAAGGGATAATCGTCTTCAAACTTGCGGGGACATGAATCGGCTTTCTCCATACCACCTTCCCATAAAGCCTTCCTTGGCACTGCAGAACTAACCTACGCGGAACAATGGTGTGCTGAATAGGTTATCGGCCGGACGGCGAAACATATAACACTAGGTAGACTGAGCTTTGACCGCTGTCGAAGAGCACCGAAAAGCACCGAGGCTAAACGACCTAAGGACGGAAGCATAGGTTCCAAACGCAATGTTTAATAGGCAATAATGAGCTGGGTGATTTCTGTTACAAGCCCTGCGAGCGACTGTCCACATAGGCTTCGAAATCATCTTTCGCACTCTGACTCACCTCGTGGAAAGTTAGCACTTTCTCCATCACTTTACGTTAACAAGGAGCTCCTTATCTTCTTCGATAACGCTGGTCTTCTTGAAGTCTTAGTTCATACTGGCTTAACATTTCATCGTCACATATGTCCAGTATAGAAAAAATAAAAGTCCTAGGACACGTGTAGTAAAAACTCGTATTAAAGTTAAGCTCCAAGTCCTAATCACCTTATATAGGGCATTTGTCCGCAGCCATATAATTGATTGCATTGTAAGTTGGGGTCATTAGTATTCAAAAACAAGTTCGTCGCATCATTTATTTTCTGACTTGAAGAACACCTTCTTTCTTTTATTCAACCTAATAAATAACCTGTCCTTGTCACAGGTTTATTTGTATGAAAATGGCAATACGTTCGTCTAAGGTCGGCCGCCGCATTTTTGTTTTCAGCATATTCCCAGAACCCATGCTTTCCAATAAAAACTATACTTCATCACAACTTGCGTTTACAGAGAATTTATTGTAATTAGTATGCATCAACTCTGCTTTCTTCTGCTGTATCTTTTTGCGGGACCCATTCAGTATTATTTGAAAGGAATAGCTTGTTTGGAATTGTTTGAAGGAAGCTTGGAAATATTCCCTATTTAGTTCTAATAAACCATATCTTAATAATTTCAATTTCGACCTTACCTCTTTTTATTGTATTCTGGAATTCACTCTCAAAGGCTTCGCTTTTCCATAGTTTACTTGCACAGGGGGTCCCGCACACAGTGTATTATCTTGAGATCTCCTTCTGTATTTCATGTTTCTGTATTTACGATTGATATTCTCTGAACAATCTTGAATTATCCGTCTGTCTATATTGCCTTCCTGCATTGTACCTGGCGGGGTGAACGACTTTCCTCTCGGTTCGTTTGCTTGTTACTTAGAGGTGAAAGCAAGTCCATACATATTTCTGTAGGTCAAGAAGCAGAGAAATAAGGACGTGCCGACCATCAAATTGTTATTATGGACGAGCACAGCGGTAAAAGTGCGCGCTGAATGTCGAAACCGGAGTCATCAGATGTCATTTTTTCCCCCGAGAAACGTATTCTTCCGTTGGTATTGCACAGTACTTCGAGTGCCGCCGTTAAGCCTTAGGAATTAACACAGGCGCTTCGAGATTGCAATGAGCAACGAGCGGTAATAAAGGCTCATAATTCAGTGTCCACGGATTGGTGCCATCACATTCGACTCACCACCGCCACGTTACGTTTATCCCGCAGCTCATATCGGTGAGTAAATGATGGTATCGATAATGCACAGAGCGAACTGCCGCGCCGCGCTGTTTCACGAAACGACCGCGACGGTTTCTATGTACGATATCGGTGGGCTATGATTATTTTTATCAGAATACAGCAGCAGTGGGTTGAATATTTAAAGTGTGCGAAAAGCTCGTGCGCGGTGATGTGCACGTTGCTGAATTCCAAGTGGCCGAAATAATTCCTCAGTCTCTCATTGCGGTGTGCCATAATCAGATAGTTGTTTTGTTACGTAAAGCAATTCAGGTATCAACAAGTCAGGGATAATTTTCAGGCGCCAATTCATGCATCAGCAGGCATCAGCAGGTCAGTCCAGTTTTTCTCTGCGGTACATAACAACGGTGCGCGTATATCCATTGCGCTTGCATTTTCATTGGCTGTAGGTTTACGAACGGATTGAAAACTGGGCAACCACCAAAAAGGTTTTTGTTGCCTCTTTTCATAACACTCGACTCGTAATACGCTGATTATAAGTGGAGTGTCAGAGCTTAGAGGCGTCGCTTGGAAAACTTGTCTTTGTTGCGTGTTGCTCGGTGTTTATTGGTTTTTATTACGGTGTTTCTGGAGGTGCCTTCGAAGCGAATAACTTCACCTGTGAATACTTTGCACAGGTTATCTGCACCAATAAGTAGACTTATTCCAGTTTCCGTGTCCAATTCCACCGTCACCCAATGGCTCACTAGACTCTTGCCTTCGTATCAGACCTCCTGAACAAAGTCTTGTCCAGTGATGGCAAGGTGACGTCATGACGGATTACAGGTATTGTGGCCGATTCAATGGTGACGAGATTTCTGCCGCGCGTAACGGCTAAATGGAAGCTCCACGACCTGCTTTTCAGCTCGAGTGGAGCGTGCACCTTCGAAAGTATTCACCACCAATTGTGTCTCCCGTAACAATATCAATTGAACTTGGAAGCCAATTCCTCCTGAACAAAAGATTTTTCGTTCCTGCCATCGAAACTCAACAGATGATTCTTCTACGATCGTTGTTGGCAATCCTTGTTCGAAGTGTTTGAAGATACACCACGTTTAATTTTGTTTGGTGACTGGACAACGCTTCTTCTGCAGATGATAGTGCACTGGATGAAGCATAGACTGTGCTGCTTCCTGCTATCTCCCTTTACGAAGCGTTACGTTTCTTATACGTTGGATCGCGCATATTTGATGCGCGTCTCCCGCAGCATGACAAGCAAGCCAACCTAACGCGCCACTTTTTATCCTAGCGTCCTGCCGATGTGCATCGAGAACACCAGCGATATTTTCCCAACAGCTTCTTCTTCCTCGAAATGCAGATGTCTGCGTCGCTGCTTCGCATCACATGCTTGTCTCAAGGACAAAAGAAGCATTCGATCATATTGCAGGACGTGAAGTTTAGAAATGTTGCTGCTGGTGTTTCTCTGTGCCTACCACTGGGCTCCTAGAAAGTAGGCTTTTGATGAGGTGCGGCACACTGTTCACGACTGTCCAACTCGACTCTCCTAAAACAGAGACCTTCGAGCTATGCGTCCGACAAAGCTGCTGGCAGAATTACTGCAGACTCAGCTTGGGACGTTTTCTTTTTTTTAATCGGGGCCTCAAGGCGTGGCTTCGTGTTTCTCGTGGTCACCCGGGTGGATGTTGCATGGTAACGCCTACTGTAGTATATATAAGTCAGCAGAGAAGAGAACGCCTCAACATCAAGTGCGCTTAAACTGCGGATATGAAGCTGTGCGGCGTTGTGTAGCTTGCGCAGAACTCGTACGTGCCTTGCCTTCTTCACATTGGGAAAATCGCCAAGTTTCGGTAAATGATGCTGTGCAATTCTTGGCCGGTCCCGGTACCTTTCCTTTAGCAATGCAACGGCATCAGCATAGTAAGCCCCAGACGTTAGCTACCATGCAATCACTTCCGCTGCTTCTCCAGCGAAGGAACTTCGCACATAATAAAGCTTGGTTCAAAAAGAGAGAACGTCGTTTAAGTAAACAGTCTGTTCAACCTGCCCCTAAATTCTGTCCAAATGTTGAAGTTGCTCTTACAAATTGGTAATTCCTATTTCAGTAATTTGGCCCTGCTAACCTTGTCGACGTCTTGTTTCTAGCTGTGACAGGTTCGGTTATTTGCGTAGAGTTGCTTCTTTCTATCTACAGGTCAGTGATTCGGCAGCGAATTTCAGCCAGCACGCTCATGGCTTGATTGTTATAATCGGCTACTGTCGTGTACTCTGCTTCATGGTATTCAGTTGGAATCTATGCTTCGAGTAATTCGAAAAGCTTGGTAAGCTCATCGTTGCTGGTAGCAAGACGGCATGGAATGCTTGAGAGCCTGCCGACGTCAATCGTTGGCGCCCTTTAACTTATTTGCTCTGTACACCTACACTATTATACGAAGTACACTGAGATTTTTTTCTGTCAAGATCGAGAACGCACTAGCGCTCTGATCACGGTGCTTGCTCTACACGTACCAGCTATCATGCACCGACTTTAAAAATAGAGAAAGACGGATCAGCCTACGCAAAGGATGCCAGGTGTATCTTGTTCGAAGTCCAGTTGAGAAACCGCCAGTAATATTTTATTCGATGACATCCAGTAGGTAGAATAAAATCAATTATCTAAAACTTAATTGTTATTCAGAATGTCAATGAAAGAGTTTTAGATAACTGTCATAGTCGGCATATTCAGATGTTTCTAGCAAAACACAAACCACAAGCTTACTTTTCCTGCCAATAAGCCAAAGCTTGCCAATACAAAAAAAAAAAGATTTCGTGTGACTAGGCGCCGGCGCGCACGAGGATAGCAGCACCATGAAACAGTCTTCGCGGGAAAGCGAGTGGTTCATCACAGGCTCACCGCTTCAGGGCAGCGCGTTTCCTTGAATTTCGTGAACAATAACCATCGGGTTCTGTTGATGCGTCGTGCAAAGAAGGCGCGCACTTTCATCGTCGCCACTGGACCCAATAATAGGTCAACAGCTTGTTTTCCCAGACACTGAAGTATTGAAATGTTGAGACCGTCTCGGCTGACCTACAGGACCGGCAATTGCCATTTTTTCATTAGCAACCTTTATATTGCATCTAAACAGAGGAGCCTGCACAGGGTGGTTTACGAATATGCCGCAGCACTCCGCTTACGATAATTTTCAGCGGGCTGTGGGCAACCGCGGGCGCCGCCTGATCTCGGAGGCCACGCCGAGGAGCCGCGAGCATAAAAGTATGCCGCGAAATCTGGGTCGTGTTTCAGTTTCACCCAGCGGTAATGGCAGTGTTCTTTTTAATTTTGCTAGAAAAAAACCTTCGCTTTTTTTTAAAGCATCTGGTCTTGTGACGAATCCACTATTGTTTCAAACGTAATTTTCTTTTACACATTCTGCCTCTGAAACTAGGCGCTTTACGTGGTCAAAATTTTCTTGAGGCTGGACTTTAATGCCTCTGGCCCTGAAAGCACATATAGATAAATAAATAAACACATAAATAAATAATCCGGGATGAGCGTATAGAGCGCCATACGTGGTCAAGGTGTCCTATAAAGCCGGTGTCTTCATCGCGCGCTAAACCCGCCGTGGTTACTCAGTGGCTGTGGTGTTCGGCTGCTGAGCACGAGGTCACGGAATCGAATCCCGGCCACGGCGGCCGCATTCCGATGGGGGCGAAATGCGAAAACACCCGTGTGCATAGATTTAGGTGCACGTGAAAGAACCCCAGGTGGTCGAAATTTCCGGAGTCCCCCACTACGGCATCCCTCCTAATCAGAAAGTGGTTGTGGCACGTAAAACCCCATGATTTAATTTAATCGCGCGCTAACTTAGAAGGAAATGCATCAGTTTGAATATAATACCATAGTGAAAATCTCCATAATTCGGTTACAATGTATTGTCTGCTTACGCATTTCCGTATTGACACTATCCTGGTTGCTCTTGGAAAAACAAAGCATTACAAGAACATATTCCGTAATCATTTTGGCTAGGAATGAATGCTTTCAAATGTTTGGTTAACAAGAATACGAGAATCGTCTAGTGCTGCTAATGGGTCAAGTAACATTCGCCACCATTCTCGCTAAACTTGGCGACGCAATGTAGTGTTGCACACTCACAGGCCGAGGCTGTGGCTCCCGACGTCGTGGCTGTGATGACCAGGAGTGCAGCAGGGAGGAAGTACGCAGCAGCCATCGTTAAGGAACCGCGAAAGAACCCTCCGATGCGGCATCTTCGACGGAACGCGAGGGTATTTATATATCGAATGTTGCCCGGGGAAATGGCACAGGCCGAGCCCTATCGAGAATGCTTTATAATCCCAAAAATACTATTAGGGCTTAAGCACGCGTTTGTAGTGAGTTCAATGTGCTGTTGCTAAGGGTTAACCCCTGAGCAACAATTGTTCGCTGCTCCTGCTGACATACTGTGCCATTACACGTGCTTTTTGTACCCATTCCAGTGCCTTGCACGAACAGGAAGGACGTACATTGCTCTGGTGCGGAGCGTGCAGTAAATTCAAAAGAAAGGTGATGCACGAGTAGGCGCGTTTCGTTCCGCTATGAAAAATGCCGCCTCATCGGCAGAAAAAAAAAGTAAAGTTTTTGCACCCCAGTCTTTTTCAGGGTACTATTACTTTTAGAAGCAGTTGGGCTTCATTTCTGACTCACCCATGGATCATTACAGAAAAGTGCTATTGTACACGGATACGTATGAACGCTCATCCAAGTTCCGTGAAAAAGTGGACGCAAAGATACGATGTTTTTCATTTGAGTGCTGTGTGCTAAACTGCTCAGAAGTTTGGTGCTGCGTTATGCCAGACCCATGACAAATGTCTCGTGAACACGCACCATCTTCTCACGTTATTCACTCAACACAGCACATCCACTGCGCACACATTTGCGTGTTCCCTGGATGTATCACAAGAAAACCGCGTATATAAAATACGTGCGTGCTCGTGGTGGAAATTTTAACAACAGGTATGGAAAGGTTAACCGAGCAAAACGCTTTGCATGCTACTGCAGGCTTCATACATGACAAGACGTCGAAGGTGGAGAGAAAAGGGGAAACAAAGACGCACACGCATCCTCCACCACAAAAACGTGGAAAAGGGCAAAAATGAGCACCGCCGAATGCACAAAGTGCGCCTTCAGGGCACTTTCAATAAACAAATTGTTATCTACGTCGCAGTGGCGGTACCACGGAGCTGGACATAAGGTACCATTTGTGGAATGACTTTTTCTGCTGCATCGGTAATAAAACCAGTAAAATACGTCATTCTGTAATCCATACTAAGGTCGCCGAAAAGGATGTCATAAGTTGATTTTCTAAATCGTTTCTACTCACGCTATGCTATCTGGAATCGGGAGGCATGCGTAGGGCAGTAATGTTGCCCTAATAGGTTCCCCTTTATGAGGAAGTGGTCGATTTCACGTGGATGTTTTGTTGACAGTCCATTTTAAGTAATGAAGGTCAGCCGCAGGACCATTCCATACAGACACATCTGTTCAAGGAGGAGGAGGAGCAAGTAAATGGAGAAGGCAGGGATGTTAATCAAAAATGTGTCTGGTTGGGTACCCTATACTCTCGGGGACGGGAAAGAGGGAATAGAAAGAGCAGATATAGAGAAGTAGGGGAGGCGGAAGAAAGCAGTTCAAGAGTACCACTCATGCTGGACATCCTAATAGGTGGGCTATTTTTTATTAAAGATTGAGGCATGCATCGGAGGTTAATATAAAGTTTTATTGGGGCCGAGGACTTACGGAGTCACCATGTGTATGAAGCGCGTCACTTGCGTAGTATGAGGTATAACGCGGCGAGCTGCTCTTAAGTTTGGGTGACCGCGATCAATAAAAACACAACGCAGGAGCCCTCCTGAACATTTCTGTAAGTACTCTCAAAGCGGAAGAAGCTTTTAGTGTCAAAATGATAATCTTGGCAAACAGAACGCACAGAATGGTTTACAGTCACTATCTCTTTACCGAATATGTACAGTGAACGCCCATTGCGCGCGGCCACCGCGATTGAGTCCCCTGAACCGGCTTCTTGCGTGAAAGGTTGGCAGTCGCTGAGAGCAAACTATGTGAAATATGTTCTTATGGTGAGCTGCCTTTATATAACCAAATCGAGCACAAGAGAATGAAGCCTCAATGCAGCGATCACACGGGTTCGCGCTGACCGACTGTGCGTCTGCATGCATGTCCGCTCAGAATGTTTCGCTTTCGCTGCGAGCTCATTTTGGTACTATGCCTTGAGCTTTAGTCGGCAGAATATGAGCCTTTGACTATACACAAGCAATCATTGTTGCGTGGACAACAAGAGAAAATAATTTCGTTAGAACTAGGGACTTTGACGCCTACGGCGATTTGTGATATGTGCCATCGCGACAATTCAACCTTTTTTTTTCAATACCGTTGGACATTTCAATATCATTATTTCTCAAATTGCGTCGCTGTGTACATTTATCGGTCTTCTCAGAGAGCAATTACCCGCTGCTCCTTTTTCTTAATCCACTACATTATTCATTGTTTGGTGCTACACAAAACCTGACACCTGACAGTTCTTGTAACTACGGGACCTCCTTCTGTACTAATGAGGAATGATGAAATAAAAATAAAAAAAGGAAACATGAACATATGCCGTGCCCTTCTTTATGTGCTTCTTACCGTTCCCTTTCCATTCTAGTGAACTTGCCAGTATCTAGCATCAACACGTTCATAGACCAAAGCTTCATGACAATAGCCGGGCAGCGTGCGCGGTTGAGCGTCTCAGTGCGCGCTCTCTGCTACTAACCAAACACCTCAGCCACGACCCCGTATCAGAAATCTTCCTCGCGGAAGTGCTTGCTGCACACCCTAGTTGTAGCCGATAGCTGGTTGCCGGTTCTCAGTTTCGAGATCCAAGCTTCACGTAGCTTCTTGTCCTGCGTACCACCTCGAGGCGCGTTTGGAGGGAAGAATGCTGGTAAGCACCAACGAAAGCTCTTTTGGGATTGGATTTGGAAAAAGCTTTTGATCGTATAAAGCATCAGGCAATACGTGGCGTCCTCTCGGAAATGGGGTTAGGTAAGAGACTTTTTAACATGACTAAGGACTTTCTTAGAAATCGAACTGCACAACTCATGCTGGGTGAGCTTAAATCAGAAGCTAAGAATTTGGGAAATAGGGGCACTCCACAAGGGGCTGTGCTCTCACCCATGCTATTTAATTTAGCAATGTCCATGGTTGCAGGAAATCTGGAGGAAATCGAGGGTATACATTATGTGGTATATGCCGACGACATAACCATATGGAGTGCCAAGGGTAATGTAGGACAGACAGAGACCAGATTACAGGAAAGTTTATATGTTGTTGAGAACACACTGAAAGACATGGGGTTGAAATGCTCGGCAGCCAAATTAAAACTCTTGGTCATTAAACATCGCAGAAAAGGTCGCAAACCAAGAGGTTACATTCCGGAAGATGAGCCAAGAGTGTGCTTATACACTCAAGAAGGATCCGCAGTCAGGCTAGTTGAAACAATCAAGGTTCTTGGGCATCTCATAGACGGAAACAATGCTAACTATAGAACAATACAACATATCTCGAATAAAACAGATGAAGTCATTAGGTTACTAAGGAGAATTACCAATAGACACAGAGACTTAGGAGAGGACAGCGCTTTGAGGCTAATACACGCCTTTGCTCTCTGTCACTTCACTTATGTGGCTGGATTATTCAAATGGAAGCAGGCAGAACTTAACAAACTTCATGTGATGCTCAGGAAGCTCGTTAAAGTAGCCCTAGGGATACCCAGTAACGCTGCAACTCACAAACTCATGAGTCTAGGGGTGCACAACACAATGGAAGAAATCGCGGAGGCCCAACAGCTAGCGCAACACGAAAGATTGACAAAATCATGAGCTGGCAGGAACATATTACAGGCAATAGGTGCAGAACTGAATACATCACGGAGCCCAATAGAGGCTGAAGTAGAATTAAGGAATGACGTTAGGAACAAGATCAGAACCAACCCTCTCCCCAGAAACATGCATCCAGAATATAATGTCGAAAGGAGAAAGGCAAGAGCTAAATCACTCTTGCAGGAAATAGAACAGCAGAACCAATTGGCAGCTATAGTTGATGCAGCCTGGGTGAAAGGTAAAGAAGCATATACGGCCATTGTCTCAAATTATCAAGGGAAGGTGCAAGACGCTATCACTATTTTTACCACGGACCCCATGGTGGCGCAACAAGTGGCAATTGCTCTAGCCATCAGGAGTAATAAATGGGCCTGCATTTGCAGTGATTCGAAATCCGCTATAAAGTGTTTTGATAAAGGCTACATAGCTGGTGTTGCAGCTAAACTTTTGGAAAACATTGGGATTATGAGAACTGAAATTCGATGGTTTCCTGCGCATATGGGAAAAGTGGACGAGACTCGGATAAACCTCAATGAGGTTGCTCATGACTTGGCACGAGGACTTGCTAACCGTGACAGTCACAACCGAGCCGTTCACCATCAAGCCAGGGAATCTAGAGATCATTTAATAACATACAATGACATTACCAAACACTATTATTTAGGACGCAGGCAATTCCCATTGCCACATTCAAAACTGAACACGGCTCAGGCAGTCTCACTGCGCTTATTGCAAACAGGTACATATCCCACACAGTACACCATTAATAAAATATATCCAGAGAGGGAGATTAAGATGGACTGCAATGATTGTAATGGCATCACTGGAATCAGACATATGGTGGCGGGGTGCCCCGCGATTCTCCCCAACCTCGCTGAAGAATGGACACAGTGGGAGAAAAGGATTCAAAGCCCATTGTTTCAGGACCAAGTAAGGGCCGTCCAGAGGGCCCATGATGTCGCTGAAAGGCTTGGCCTGACAGTGCCAACGTGGGAGCGGTCCGCCTTGACTTAAGAAGTCGAGCCTCCGGACCTCATTCCAATAAATGTTTTCACACACACACACCAACAGTACCCACGACTATTGCTGCACATCGAGATGAGGCAAACGCGTCCTCATGATTTTTTCTGGAGATCGCATTCTGCCGGAGAAAACTTAATTGTTCCGATTTGAAGTGTGTCTCCTGGACAGACAATGCATTAGGCTGATATTGAGATAACAATTCAGTTATACCAGAGTCCTTCCATGTTTTTCTGGTCACGAAACTCCGCCGTCACGGTATGGGAGAGGTTCATATGCTGCCCAAAGGTGCCGCGACGTGGCGCCATTGTGCCACACAGGGCATCGTTGGCGTACCGAAACGCGTGCGCAGTGCGAGGCGAGCTGAGTGATCGGGTGCGTTCTGTGCATGTGTTGCGCTATTTTTCGAGTGCTGGGCTGTTTAGTTGAACTGGCGGGATGGGACAACGATGCCGAACACGTGTTGCAAGTAACAGCTGAAGAAGTAGAATGGTGGCATCTCTAACAAGCCATTAAAAAAGAAATTGCTGTATTTGTGATGTGGCTACTTGTGTTCGTTTGAGAGTTGTTTTACCATGTGTTATGAAATGCTTATGCTTTACACTTCCTTGTTTATAGAAACCATCGACTATGCATTCTGTATCTATTGCCATTCGTTTGCTGATGTTTGTTTCCTACCCCCCAATGCATATCTCTCACGTTTGATGTTATTTCTTTATGCTTGTTATATCAGTGTCATGCTTTTAACAAACTTCTTGCATTGTGAATGGTGGACCATTCGTGACCGGACGCCTCTGTGCTGTCTGTACTTCGCTCCGCCTATTTTACATGATAAATAAATTATCGTGCTTCTATGTTGTTTTTGTACCAACACGTTGTATTTCTTTTCTTAATCGAATTATAAAGTTTTTAACATATTGTAAATAGTTGCGCATTGAGAACCAAATACCTAGTCTCGTCGTTTCTGCGCCGAAACCACGAGCAGCGTGAATAAGTGCTGGGCTTACTGACGCTTCTAAACGACTGCTTGCTAAGGCAATTGCCTAATTACAATACAGCTAGTTTCAACTGCACAGGTCCTAACACTTCATGTTCGCCTAAATCCGTTGCTAAAAGCCGCACCGAAGACATTTAGTAGCGAAGTTTGTCTTGCATTAATCCTACCTAAATCTCATTCAGAAATGGCATCGCTTTGCAGAGAAATAAGCGCACGGAGCAGCTTAATTTCCTTTTCTTTGTCATTAAGTATTCTACGGTAGCAGCCCTTTGCAATAACAATTTGATTCTTTTGATCTCCTTATAAGATACTGCCCACAGTCAGAGTCCTTCTCTGCCACAGTTTAACAGAAAGTGAACAGCAGTGCTCGGCGAACAATCTGGCGCCATGCGCAACGGAGAGTTGGCGCTTACTTACGGGTAAGCGGGGGGTGCAACAGCCTACATTTTGCATCTGGTGATAAGTGGGACCACTGGCGCTTTGTTACGAATGCGCACTGTTTAATTTCAGGTAAATATTAAAAATCGGAGCCCACCGAAGTGTTGAGGCGAACGGCGATGATGAAGAAACCTGGACCGAGACCGCCCGGCCGTGTACAGCGGACGCATTTCGACGGGGGCGAAAAAACACCCGTTTATTTAAATTTAGGTGCATTTTAAAGACGTCTAGTAGCGAAGTTTGTCTTGCATTAATCCTACCTAAATCTCATTCAGACATTTATTTACGGTTACTTAAATTTGGGTGCATTTTAAAGGATCCCAGGTGGCCAAAATTAATCCTGAGTCCCCCACTACGGCGTGCCTCATAATTGTATCGCGGTTCTGGCTCTTAAAATCCCAGATGTTTATTTATTTATTTTTTTTTTTTTTGGTCGGAGACCGCCTCAAGCTCCATGTTATGAGCGGCTATTTTTTCGTCCCCGGCGCTCATATCATGGCAGAAGACGCACTCAGGCAGTAATTTAAGCATTATCAATGTTAAAAATAGTTACGTGAAACTAAAGTGACGGTTGGGGAAGTTGAGAAAGCTAGAATACCGAGGCTGCCCCACACACAACCACAGCGGTAGCGGCGTTCGCATGCCCTCTCATGCACGGTTGCGCCTCTAGAGGCGGGTGCTGGCTCTATATGAAACTGAGGCGGCAGTTTCGTGACCAGAAAAAAAAAGAAAGGAAGGACTCTGGTTATACCAACAGGATTACGGATAAGTATGCCGGCATTGCAATGCATTATCCGTGTCGCCATAATAATAACTACACAATGTGTTCTCTGAGTGAGCGACAAACTCAAATTTGTGTTCAGGTGTCTTTTTGACCCGTGATCATTCGTTTTTCTTATTTCATGGGTAAGGAAAAACCGCGAAGCTTATTTGACTTAAAAAGCGCAACCTTTGTTGCGTTCAATGGCTCACTAGAGACGCTGGGTGCTCGCACTTTGGGGTTGTTTCTTCGTGTTTCAGGCTCCGCCTGGTGAGGAGCGGTCTCGTGGCCCAACGGCCCCGGAGTTCGCGGACTTTGCCGCTGAGTGGGGGAGGACAGCCGAGGACTCGCTGCACGCAGGCCGGCAGTCGTCGGCGGTCGATGCAACGCAGCGTCCTGAGGTACCGCATCAGTAGAAGCTGAAGTGTGAAAGGCTCAGCACCTATTACAAGCTACTTTGAAAATTGCACTTTCCTTGACTTTGAGCTTGATTATTTCCTATTTCCTCTTTGCATTCGGGCAAGAGGGCGAATATGCTGCGTGGTCGGCTTCGCAGTTGGCGGCATGCCAGCGCAGTTGTGCGAGGGGTGGTTTTGGATTCAATGTTTTGCACAGGTCAGTAGGCCACATCACATCTGGGAGCGATGGCTATATCGCTGACACTGCGCAAGCATCGTCGGGGTTTTGGAGTGTACGGGCCTACAGCTATCCTAAAATATCCTGTTTCAATGGTGTCTGGCCGAACGCTGGATACAAAGGTTAGTATCAGTTGTTTGGTTGGGTTTTCCTTGTTGTTACGTCACGTGATGATGGTTACCTTTCCGTTCTTTCCAATCCTCGAGCAGTAAGGCTTCGGAATGGTCCGTGAGGTAACCTGTACTACCTGATCACCGATCATGTAGTCTTGCAAAGGATGGTGGTCCGATACCCGTGTACTTTGTTTCGGTAGTAATAGCAGCCACCCACTACGGTGCGCAACTTGGGCACACTGCAAGATTTAATAGGCAGGGTGTCCCAACTATGAGGCACAAAGACTTAAGAATATGCAAATGCTACGCAGCTGGGGAGAACCAAAGTTATGTTTTTCGCAGTCGCTTGGAGATACTCAGATTATTTTTCCATTTTTCCTAATTACGTAATTAGTCTTGATTAATTAATCAACTTCTCAAATATTCAAAATGGCCACTTCCTCCTAATTTCTCCTAATTACGTAATTAGTCTTGATTAATTCCCCCCTAATTCTCCTAATTACGCAATTAGTCTTGATTAATTAATCAACTTCTCAACTAATCAACTTCTCAAGACTAATTACGTAATTAGTCTTGATTAATTCCTCCTAATCTTTCCTAATTACGTAATTAGTCTTGAATAGTTATGAAAAGGAAATGGCCACTTCCTCGGCCGAGACGGCCGAGGAAGTGGCCACTGCCCTGGCCCCTCTTGACCCATCCTGTCACACCATAATGAGCGATTCTCGCGCAGCAGTCAACAACTACATCAAAGGTCGTATTTCTCATCAATCACTCCGTATCTTACGACAAGCCCCGCATTCGTCTGAAAATCAAATCACCCTCGTCTCGATCCCAGCACACGCCGGCGTTGTCCACCCGCACCTCACCAACCTCAACGAGGTTACACACTCCGTAGCACGAGGACTAGTCAACCGTGCCGGAGACGGTGCAGGTGCACCCGCAGGGCGCGACCGCCTTACAAGATACAACGACCCTGTAAAGTCACTTTACCTCGCAAGAAGAACCTTCCCCACCCCTCAACGCAAGTTAAACAGGGCACAGGCAACCACCCTTCGCCTGCTACAGACGAATACATACCCCTCCCTCACACGCTATCACACTATATACCCCGACATCTACCCGAGCCAGAAGTGCAAGATCTGTAAAACTGAATCGGCAACACTCCCCCACATGCTCATCATCATCATCATCATCAGCCTAGTTACGCCCACTGCAGGGCAAAGGCCTCTCCCATACTTCTCCAACTACCCCGGTCATGTACTAATTGTGGCCATGTTGTCCCTGCAAACTTCCTAATGTCATCTGCCCACCTAACTTTCTGCCGCCCCCTGCTACGCTTCCCTTCCCTTGGAATCCAGTCCGTAACTCTTAGTGACCATCGGTTATCTTCCCTCCTCATTACATGTCCGGCCCATGCCCATTTCTTTTTCTTGATTTCAACTAAGATGTCGTTTACCCGCGTTTGTTGCCTCACCCAATCTGCTCTTTTCTTATCCCTTAACGTTACACCCATCATTCTTCTTTCCATAGCTCGTTGCGTCGTCCTCAATTTCAGCAGAACCCTTTTCGTAAGCCTCCAGGTTTCTGCCCCATATGTGAGTACTGGTAACACACAGCTGTTGTGCACTTTCCTTGTGAGGGATAGTGGCAACCTACTGTTCATGATTTGAGAATGCCTGCCAAACGCACCCCAACCCATTCTTATTCTTCTGGTTATTTCAGTCTCATGATCCGGATCCGTGGTCACTACCTGCCCTAAGTAGATGTATTCCCTTACCACTTCCAGTGTTTCGCTACCTATCGTAAACTGCTGTTCTCTTCCGAGACTGTACTTTAGTTTTCCGAACAGTACTTTAGTTTTCTGCAGATTAATTTTAGACCCACCCTTCTGCTGTGCCTCTCCAGGTCAGTGAGCATGCATTGCAATTGGTCCCCTGAGTTACTAAGCAAGGCAATATCGTCAGCGAATCGCAAGTTACTAAGGTATTCTCCATTAACTCTTATCCCGAATTATTCCCAATCTAAGCCTCTGAATACCTCCTGTAAACACACAGTGAATAGCATTGGAGAGGTCGTATCTCCCTGCCTGACGCCTTTCTTTATTGGGATTTTCTCGCTTTCTTTATGGAGGACTACGGTGGCTGTGGAGCCGCTGTATATATCTTTCAGTATTTTTACATACGGCTCGTCTACACCCTGATTCCGCAATGCCTCCATGACTGCTGAGGTTTCGACTAAATCAAACGTCTCCTCGTAATCAATGAAAGCTATATATAAGGGTTGGTTATATTCCGCACATTTCTCTATAAACTAATTGATACTGTGAATACGGTCTATTGTTGAGTAGCCTTTACGGAATCCTGCCTGGTCCTTTGATTGGGAGAAGTCTAAGGTGTTCCTGATTCTATTTGCGATTACCTTAGTAAATATTTCGTAGGCCACGGACAGTAAGCTGATCGCTCTATAATTTTTCATGTCCTTGGCGTCTCCTTTCTTATGGATTAGAATTATGTTAGCGTTCTTCCAAGATTCCGGTACGCTCGAGGTCATTAGGCAATGCGTATACAGAGTGGCTACTTTTTCTAGAACAATCTGCCCACCATCCTTCAACAAATCTGCTGTTGCCTGATCCTCCCCACCTGCCTTCGCTCTGTGCATAGCTCCCAAGGCTTTCTTTACTTCTTCCGGCATTACTTGTGGGATTTCAAATTCCTCTAGACTATTCTCTCTTCCATTATCGTCGTGGGTGCCACTGGTACTGTATAAATCTCTATAGAACTCGTCAGCCACTTGAACTATCTCATCCAAATTAGTGATGATATTGCCGGCTTTGTCTCTTAACGCATACATCTGAGTCTTGCCAATTCCTAGTTTCTTCTTCACTGCTTTTAGGCTTCGTCCATTCCTGAGAGCATGTTCAATTCTATCCATATTGACACGTGTACTTATCTTTATCGGGCGACCACGTTTCGCCGCCGAACAAATGTTATCGCACAGCGCGGGACGCGCCTACATGTATCCGAAGTTTCTGGAAAGTTATCGATGCTTCTCTCCGCTGTCTGTTGTCACCGAACATTGTATTGTCTGATTTCATCGCGTGATGCGAATAATGTAGAACTTTGTGGAAGGCACGCGGGTGTTAATGTTATTTAACATTTCTTTATTCGCTTCTTTTCATTTATAGACTTTCTTCGACATTGTTCAATGTAGTTCATTGCTCATGTGAATTATATCTTTGTTTTGCTTGCTTTTACGTTTTGGGGATCTAATTCCTCTAATACACTTGTGAAAATCATTTGTGAAACTCTTCGAATTCCTTTAAAAGCAAGCTGAAACACTGATAAGAACAAAAAAAAAGAGCATTCTGGGAATTATTATACGTTTCAACCTCCTAATTACGAAAATCGTAGAATAAGTTAGTACAAGTCACGAGAAGTGGTTTTAATTTAGCGAAAACGAGCAGCTGCGACTGCGGGAGATGCCGTGGGCCGACTAACTGGTTCTGATGATGATGATGTTTGTGGTGTCATCCTGGGTATCGGTGAAGTGCGTGTTTTGAAGAGAGCGCTCCCGCGATCCAGGTGTCAACTTCATACTAGCACCCGTTTTTTTCAGCGCTGTGCTGGGTACGCGAAGGGGGGGGGGGGGGAATCTTCGACGAAAATTTAAACGGCAATGGCGGCGCTGCGACGAACACAATCGAGAAAATAACTGAGACGTTTAACTACACTGTCACATTGTAGTCACGTTGAAAAACATAGTGGCAAATCTGTATGTCGCGAAACTACTTTCTTTTTGGACAAACTTGTTTCCAAAGAAACCAAGTGACACTATAAGAACAACGACAGCAGCGACCACAGTCGGATATAGTCGAAATCTGGGGGGCTATTCTGTAAGTGTCCACAAAGTGGACGTGTCCATTTCATCTGCTCCTGAAGTGCTTATTGGCTGAAGGTACCTATAGCCTTCTCACGATTACCCCAGCCCAGCCAATTAGAACTTCAGCAGCAGCAATACCCTTCCCCCCTGCCCCCCCCCCCATTTGGTGGGTCAGACAAATGCCACCTAGATAGCGCAAGGCCTGTTTACTCCGATCCATGACGTCACAAACATGGCCCTAAATTCCCATTGACAAGGCTGGGGTGACGAAAGCGGTGACGTCAAAATCACTGTTGCCTACTCGGGATCATCCCCATTGTATTCTATGGCAGCCGGGCTAGGTAACATGACGTCATGGATCGGAGTGAAAAGGCCTTGTGCTATCTAGGTGGTGTTGGTCAGACGCGTTGCTATTCACACTTGACTCGTAGAAGGTTCCAGCGCAATCGCCGATGAGCGAACAAGTTTTAGAATGAACAACACATGCAACCCCATTCCCAAAGATTCGGCCGCAATTCAGACAACAGGTAGAACCGGCTACAAGAACCGCGGATGTTGTCATTCAAGTTTGTGCGTCCGGCGCCGAGCAATCACGCTCAACATTTAACCGGTGAAAAACGGTCGCCGAACGATGATAAAATAACTGCATGTGTAGATACTGTCGCAGCCCTTGCCAAGCCACCGTAAATCATCCAATTTTAAACCCTCTTCAGCGTCCTTTAAATTGGTAACTGGCGACACGTTTATGCTAGGTTTCTTTTATATGCATCATTATGTTCAGCACCAAATTAAAAATTAAATTCTAAGGTTTATTATCGGGGGCACCAGATGCAATTTTGAACCTCTGGGGTTCTCTAACGTGCACCTCCATGACTCTGAGTGGCGCGGTCTGGATCTGCAATGGTTATATCCAGTGCTCTTAGTGCTCTAGTGCCTAGTGCTCTAATGCCTAGTGCTCTAGTGTCGTCGGTCTTCCACAATCGGCAGTGTATCGCACGAGTAATGCGAAGGTTGTGGGTTCGGTTTGTACTACGACAAGTTATCTTTCAGCCAATAAAAATATCGAGCCCTACTGTTCCCCTTTTCTTATATATACATTATACTCACCGGTTTCTGCATAAAATTTGTTGAGAACCTGTGTTGTGCACTTCTATTCTTGTCCGTCTTGTTATTCTCGCGCTGCATCTATAGTGATGAATCACCAACGAGCCCAACGTTCCACCACTTGACCTTTTTTGTTTTTACACGTGCTATCGTATCTGCCTAATTAGAACAAGAAATAATTGTACAAATAAAAGTGGTATATGGTAAGACCGTCTGAGAGCATCGGATACCGTAAAATTAAGCAGTGCGATACAAATCTACGAACCATATTGGAATCAATGGACAATTTGTACAGAAGTTCCGCCTAAGCGTTCAAATGACTTTGTAGTAGACTACAATGTTACTGCGTGCACTCGTATCCGTCTCCTGTTAGGGTTACATTGTCACCAGCGCCTGTCACAGCAGTTCCATAAACGCAGGGTGACGCAGTAAAGCTCAAGCATTCCGACCTGTAGACAGCCAGAACAATAATAATTAAACCTTTGAATGAGTTCGCGCAGTGAATTGACATTCAACGGTAAACACTCAGCGAACCAAGCAAACAAACTAAATCTACAGTACTTGACGAAACATCACTGCGTCTCCTCGCTTTGAGAGTCACATGTGAAAAAGGTTCGCAAGACACTCAACTGTGTACACCGCAAGTGGATAGTTTCATTGCAGCTCAAGTTGGACAAGTAAGGCCGAGCAGATACGAGGTCATTGAATGTGGCGAATCAGGAAAAGAAGCTGCACCTTTTCTCGACATGCATCGCCGAATCTTTCGGGCAAGAGAACGCTTTGGCGAAAGCACGATGGCCCCGCACTGCTTTGTTGCAGTCTGCCGAAGACGTGCGCCTCTGTTCACGTGACGTGCAAGTCATGTAGCACAGTGTCAGAAAGAAAACCTTGTCATTGGAGAGATTTCTGTCAATCCGCCGATCGTGCTTGTTTGCTTTCTCGTAGGCCACGTAGGCAATGTCTAGAGCCGGTATTTCTGGGAATATGCTTGGAAAGCCATTTTTCTTGAGGCAGCTCTCCTTTGCATGGTAAGTGGTCATTGTAGACTTGGACATTATAGAGTATCCGAGGCCGCGGGAAGGTTTCCACCTGAGACCTTCACTATCCAACGTCTTCACCATCTGGAGCGCCATGGAAAACCCGAGTCCGCCATACAACATCGCCATCGTTCCGCTCGGGTAAAATAGTGGTCTCGCAACTCCTCCAAGTGCTGTGCCGAGACTGTTCTGCATGTAATTGAAGCTGAAGTATTCAGGCGAGTTGTTATCTGGCAGCTCCAGGACGTGCTCGTAATCGGATACCCTCTGCCGGACCTTGCGAAGTAACCGCCGCGTATTTACCCAGTATTCGCCAAAAGACGGCTCGTTATACGGAAAATCGAAATAAATAGCCTCGAGCACGTCTTTATCGAGGAACTTTGGAAGAGGCCA
The DNA here is from genome assembly GCF_023375885.2 of Dermacentor andersoni. Taxonomy (NCBI): domain Eukaryota; kingdom Metazoa; phylum Arthropoda; class Arachnida; order Ixodida; family Ixodidae; genus Dermacentor; species Dermacentor andersoni. The sequence continues at coordinate 180,124,710 of NC_092817.1, read as the reverse complement.
CAGACGGTTGTCGAGAAGCGATGCCTTCTTGCCGAGCAGTTTCTTGCTGGCCATATCGATCCAACTCGAGGCATTCAGTTGAGCGGACAAGGTCAACTTGAGGCTCTCGAAGGCTTCCATCACGCGGTCACGCTCCTCAGCCTGGAATTTCGAGGCGATGTGCAGGGCCAGAACGAGCGCCTTGTACGACACTTCAACGTTGGCGCCGCAGAAAATGGGACGGTGGGACTCAATAGCCTCCACGCTACCGAATCGTGCACGGAAGAACCGATAGCTGGAAACAACTGCGTACTCCTGAACAACATGCCATGCCAAATGAGTGAGCAGCTCCTCGTTGCTGTAGGTGGCAAAAATCCTGCCGATTTCTTTCAAGTAGCCGATGTCGTCAGAGATCATTTTGTCACTGCTAGCGATCGCTGAGCCCAGGTTCATCTTGGCGTTGAGCTGCATTATCCATTCCTCGGATGAAAGTGGTTTCGTATAGCGGTCGATGGCCCCAGCCTTAAATTCGGCAGCAGACTTCGGCTGGGCCTCGGAGGCGTTCACCAAGCGCTTTAGTATGTCGGCTTCAATACGAGCAGCTCTCTCAATTTCGGCATCGGTAGTAGGAGGCATGGAGTCGTTAAGAAACACAGTCTCAAAGTTCTTCCAGTACCTAGCGTACATTCCACTCGAGCTGACGCTCTGGTGGTGTCGCAGGAGCAGCGAGATGGAGGGAACATGCGAGAGGGCAATTACACGTGTGCTGCCTAGTTTCCATGTTGTCACTGTAAACCAGAAGGCGGCCTGCAAGTCGACGTCGAGGGCGATGAGTACGCCGAGAGCATTTACGTTGGGAAGGGGGGGTCCTGGCCAGCGTAGCCCGTACTGCTGTAGCACCTCGAGGAATTGTGCCACCGACTCCCCGTACTGCGATTCGGTGCCCATGCAGGAGTCGTACATGGCGCGGGCTTTCATCCCGACAGGCAACGCCAACGTCCCGCGGTAGAGGCTTGTGTTGAAGTCCTTGTACCACGCAAATCTTAGCTCATCCAACGTAGACTTCACGTAGTCGCGGTACCTGCTGTCCGGTAACCAACGGGAACACACGTGGCCGTACAGGTCATCGCAAGGGTCGATGCTCGTGTTCATATTGCGCAACAGCAAGCTAGCGTGCTGCTGGCAGTCTTCTGTGCGGCAGAGCTCCTCGACGCGCTGGGGTTGGCGTTTCCTGGATAGCAATAATACCGCAGCAACCGCGGCGATGGCGATGAATGTTGCGGCAGCGATCAAGGCCTGTTGGATTCTCTTCTCAACATCGGGAAATGCGTGACTCACTACCTGAAAAAATAATGCGCCCCATGAAGACAGATAAGCTCCTCACAAGAAAACGTGTTGATACTGAACTCGATAAATTATGACTTTATGACATTTATTATGACTCTATTGTGATAATTTAGACGCCATCGGTTGTTATCATGTAGGCGTCCAACTTTAAGGACGTCCCAAAACCTCCAGATATGCTTACTACACGCAGAGCATGCAGTGGGAACACTTGAAAATATTGCGCTATTGACCTGTGCAGTTGAACTCTGCATTGTGTAACAATATTTTAACTGTGTAAACATTCCGTCATGCGGCTTGTTCACCCTATCTAATCTCTGTAGCAAACACTCAGGAGATGCGCCGCCAGGAAGAAAAAAATTCAGCCCGCGGTGTTCTCTACGTGATACCCCTTATATACAATGTCGTCGAACCAACGCTTTCCTAATTTTTCACACATGAAATATAAGTGAAATGGCATTTGGCAAGCAATTTCGTCAACTTCATCACTTGACAGTTACAGCGGAAATTTGGATTTCCTTGCGAGTAAATTCGACAAGCATTTCTTCATGCAAATATGCGAACGTCCTTTGAATTGCAGACAAATTTAAAAGGAATGTCAAAGCACTTAAGAAAACCTCGGCACATTGCTTTAAAAAATACAGTATTTCTTACAACTTCAGAAAGTACAAGTGTCATTAAAGTATGACGACGTCATCCTTCATTAACGAGTGATAGCCGCAGTACCTAGTCTGGATCATTTAGAGAAGTTGATTACATGTTGATTTTTGCTTTGCACAGTCTTTCGGAGGTTGACGCTAGCCGTCCAAAACTTTTTTTATCGTATTCAGAGAGTTATATTTTGCTGCTGTTGCTGCGGACTAGAAGCTCTCAATGTCGTTATAGGGTAATTTTCCCACATGTATTTAACACCAAAGCAACCTGGAAGACGCACAAAATTTATAAATTGTTATCGCCGTCATATTGAGGCAATTTTGAAGTGTGTGGATTAATCAGGGATTAAATGGAAATTTTGAAACCCTCTTTCTCAGCCCGTTTCGAGGCGTTAAACAAAATGTTCACAAGGTTTCATATTTAGTGTAAATAAGCTGCACTTCATAGGTGACGTGTGGTAAAAGTTTGAAATCTGTAGAGTGATTATGCGCTTAAACAGACTTACTGGATACTCGTATTCTCCCAAATTTTACGATTTACACGAGGCAAGCAGTTGGTTTCCCGGTCTCTTCAGGAAACTATGGCCGGCGCGTTGTTTATTTTTCGTTCACGGTATGTACACCGCCTTCGAGTAAAAACATTTACTATTCTAGTCATAAAGCATCCGTTACATTTTTTATCGTGTAAAGCCTATGTAAACCTTTCACGTAATTAAATTATGAAAACTATAGAAAATATGTTTTACATTGAAAATTGGCTGAATTAGGAGTGTTGCGCGAACCGTAGTAACTAAGAAACAGTAAGTACGAAACAAATGCCAACGGGCAGGTGCCGATTGGAGAAAAGCCGCGTTATCATCAAAAGAGTGAAAGATGTAACTCGTGGCATACTGTTTTTTTTATTTTTGCGGGATAATTGCACCGCCCCCCCCCCCCCCCCCATGGTATAAAAGGTCGCCACTCAGTTTCGGTTATTCTGCTTCAGTGCACAGCTGAATGTATAAAGAAACAGCACGCAAAATTTCATGCGAAAATATTATGACAAAAAGTTATAACTGCTCGCGTAACTACAGAAAGCAAAAAAAAAGAAGAGTGTTTTGAGAAAATGGTTGGAACATAAGCAAATTTCTAGGTATTGAAAGCCCTCTAGTGGAAGTTCTTACCTGATAAGAACAACAACCATCCCAAAATACTTTTAAAAGCTTTTGTAACGTACAAGCGAAATAAAATTGCATGTTATTTAAAGCAATCGATATTTGTGATGAAATTGCTCATGTTATGAAATAAAAAGAAGTTCAGTTTTTGTTTGGCATTGCAAGCAGGAGAGGATGGCAATACATTCTTTACTTTTTAACGGCTTAAGATGGAAACTTAATTCAAATTGCTATTATTCTTGAATAACCAGAGATCTATAATAGTATCCATGGCACAAAACCGATATTTGTTTCAGAAAATACGCTTTTAAACGACGTGGCGTACCCTAATAGGAAGCATGTGAATGGTCGCATAAGGAAGCGTACAGTTTCGGTAGTAACAGGCGATAAATGTTTATTCTATGTAGCATAACTACAGTTCTTGCAGGAAATTACTTATTTGGGCATATGAGGGTGTCATACTGCGGTTATTCATAATTTTCCCCCAGAGTTCTAAAAGAGTTGTGCAAGACACCAAGCTCAACCTCGGTGCATATTGGGTGAATATGAAGTGTAACGTGTGACGAAAGTTCCATGTGATGAACCCAGTTAGAAGCTTTGCAACTAAGTAATGAGCCATAGTTCTAGCTCCTGAAACCTGGCCGGCTCCGTGCTGGGTTCTATGTATACGCTGCTGGCGTTCTCATTTTCTTTCATATTTTACAGGACTAATGCTTAAAAAAGAAAAGAGGATAACATGTAAAAATAAAAAAAAAGATGCATACAAATTTATTTTATCCTGAGGAAATAAGTGTTTACTCATCTCCAGAAGACTACCTATAACTGCGTGCCCCATGATATATGACACAGCTATAAATTCTTGCCTCACTGAAGCACCCTTATCCTAAATAAAGAACGGGGCCGACAGACACGGTGGTTTATAGGCTATTTAAACAGGGATAAACTGCCTCATAGAGGCTGGGCAACGTTTCGGTAGGCGAACCTATCTTCGTCACAGGTGGCCTTTTCATCAACGGCGAGTTAGATTTACCCATAGAGTAAAAACACTAACTGAAAAACAAAACTGGGGGAAAGAAGTGGCAAAAGCAAAGGCGCCGCCATGTTGCTACCTCTCAATTTTCATAGCTAAAAATATTCAAAATACGCTGGAAAACCAGCATTCACACGTAGCACGTACGCATGGACAACGTGGATATGTTATTTCGTGTCATTTTCAAAAAGATCCGAAGGCTATGTGTAAAATATTAATGTCATATTTACAGTGCACGAAAGAATTCGTTTGCAGGACAGTGAATTGGGTGGCGCCGTCACCATGAGAAAGGCGAAGGATCGCGTTGATTGCGCGCCTCGTCTGAATCGCCTCTGGTCATCTGCGGCTGCGCGCCTACACAGAGTAGCACCACCACGACGCCCTTCAGGTTGCTGATTTCAAGGCCCCATGGGGAGCTTTTCTTCGGAAGGTCTCGATTTGAACCCGACGGTTTTAACCGGTTAATAGGGCGACGACGCGGCAGCTTGCTGTATAGGAAGAGGCTGAAAAGAATACGAGCGCTTTCATTCGGCGTTTCCGAGCATCGAGGCGTGAATGAAATGGTTGGAAGAGGAGGGGAAGGGAGAGCCGGGAAAGTGGGAGGAGGCTGGAAAATAAAGAATTCGGCAGAACCCGTCTCAGGACGAGTGTCACCGGTAACGCGCTTGGCGACGAATTATTATAGCCGCACAGTGTATTGCCCCCGTCAAAACGAATTGCGTACGAGACGTGCACTCCAGCGGGACTCCTCTTTCGTGCTTCCCCGAAGAACACTTGGCGCCTCCTGACGGCGTCGCCACGAAGCCTGCACGTGGCCTCCGAAATGCATGGCGCGCTGGTTCGTGTGGATGGATGGATGGATGGATGGATGGATGGATGGATGGATGGATGGATGGATGTTATGAGCGTCCCCTTTGGAACGGGGCGGTAGGTTGCGCCACCAAGCTGTTGCTATTATACTGCCTAATGTCCTACCTAGGTTAAACAATAAAAAAAAGAAAAAAAAAGACACTATGAACTCCCACAACCAAATTTTCTGATCCCCTATTGCGCACTTTGCTTTCGTACGTCCCCGTTTTTTGTCGTTTCCATACTTTTATTCCACCAATCCCCCAATCACCTCTTAATAATCTCTATTGTGGACATGTTTATTTTACTACTGTTCCCGCTGAACTCAAGGGTTTCAAGGAGGCCAGTGGTGCCTAAATCGACCACTGGGCAGACGTCTTCACATTCTAATAAAACATGCTCCATCGTTTCCCTAGCTTTACCGCAGCAAGCACATGCTTCTTCCTCCTTCTAGTTCCTCCTTCTAGTTCTTCTAGCGCTTTATTTTTCTGGACAGACTGCGTCATTTAATGGCGCTGCCGAGAAGTTCGCGCTTGGGTTCCGAGACGAGAAGAGTGGCGTGCTGGTGCGTGCGAACGTTGAAGATTGTTCCCTCGCTTGCCGCACACCTGGTGGCCCATGCATAGTGACCAAAGTCGGTGAGAGGACCCTTCCCTTTTATTGAGGGTGGGGAGGAGTGTGCGATGCGTACTTAAAAACGCCAAGGAAATCATTTAGCAAGGCGTTACCACGAGGTCCCCTCGTCGTAACGTCTGCTTGCCACATTCCTTGTTCTACTACTCCTAAGCATAGCAGTAGTTAAGCAGCGGGTGTCGTGTTCATCGCTGCGTGTTCTTGCAAGAGAATGAGTCCCCATGTTCAGTCGAGTTGCATGCGTTTCCGGACGCATGTCCCAGCACGCACAGTGCCTATATCCAGCTACGTGCGTTTTCAGAAAACCACACTCACAAACGCAGCTGGTGTTGCACCTCTCAAACGGACTTTGCTCCCGCGCTTGCAACAATGGGCCTGCCTCATCGGTGCAAAGTTGTGTGAATGTAGTTCTGAATGAATCCACTCAGTCCCGTCGCTGAACTCAGTTCCCGTTTGCTTTCGGGCTAATTCACTCATTGCTTTGCAGGGAATTCGGAGTACGGTGACAAAAAGAGATCTGTTGGTGCGTCATCGAATATCTGAGATTTATCACCTGGCAGACATCGCCGACACGGAGCTAGATTGTGCCGGAAAGAGACGATCTAGCTCGCTTGGTAGCACGAAATGTACGGTCAGCCTGTCTTTTTTGTGTCAACTGAAACATGGAATGACAGTGGAAGTGGCCGAAGCGTGATACCTGCGCGGCAAAGCGACTGCGTCAGCCAGGCGTGGAACGTAAAGTTAGTTGACGACGGTACAGGGTTAACCCATGCCACTTCAACCCCCGCGTAATCATGATTAGCCTAGCGTTGTATCGTTTCGCGGTACGACGACTACATTGAGTGGCAGAACGAATATATTGGTGAATGCAGCCAAGATTTTGTGAATACCGGTGCACTCTTCACCGCCGCGTACGTATACAACACGACGGGGCTACCGCGAAAGAAACGATACGTCCAGTTCCCCATCATATTTGCGGAAAGCGCACTGTACTCTCTTTGCACAACGTGTTCAGCTTAAAGAATGACGAGAAAAGTTTCGCAGCTAAGTAGGCGATATGCGCAAGAATGCCGCATAATATTATTAGTACGCGCGTCTGATGCCGTTGTTCTTGATGATTGGTTGGTGAATGCACGCCTTCTCTCCTACTTCGCCAACCGCACCAACTTTCCACTTAGTGTACGCGCTTTCGGAGGTATGCACCTGCATACTAGATCCTGCAAGTACCACGCCCTTTATACCTAACCAGTCATTTAACACAATTTTACACCCTTATTATGTTCTTTCGCCACAGACTGATGTAGATTGATCTCTGTTGGACCGTCCATGCAATTAAACCAGTGGTTGGCTTTCCCGTTGCATAAAAGAACAAAGTGCTATAGCGACTTTGTGAGAAAAACGTAATAACAGCCTGAAGGAAACGCACAAGCGTTACACACCGTAGTTCCTGGCGTCTACACCCGAAATAGTTTTAAATTCGGCAGTGATTAAGTCGTAAGTGCGCGCGGCAGCGCCACCATTTCCTGCCTACTCACCAAGGACCTGGCTTCCAAAGCGGCGTCCAAGTGGCTGAGGATGCCGCTCGTGAGGGCCTTGGGGCCCACAGCGCCGGTCGGTTCGTCGAAACCTACGCTGTCTGGTTCCAAGGAGCACATGGCAAACTCTTCGGCCCTGATGGCTACGGCCAGCTGGTCATACAGCGCCATTGTGTCCGGCGTGGCGGCACCGGCATTGTGGGGAGCGGTCTCCGAGGCAGCTGCGGCAGCGCATTTTTTCCGAGCTCTCTTCGCTCTGCAAGCATAGATGTGATGTAAGATGCAAATGTCGCAAATCTATCTCCGCACGCTTTATCGTCTCGGTGCAGCAGCACGAACGTCGTGGTCTATGATGCAGCTTTATTTCTTACGGATCTTGCCTGAAATTTAGGATTTTTACTGCCACATCTAATGTCATTTTTAAAAGTTTATGAGAAGCTACTTTCTTGTTGATCAGCGACCCAAGAGATCTTTTATCTTTTAATGGTTTCGCTTGGGGTTGAGCTTGACAAACATATTAATTTCGATACCCTTATAGCCTCGCTTATGCCGTAACTAGAATGTTGTTAAAATGTTATCCTTATTTCAGTTATCAATCTTTTGTCGCTCTATTACGCCTTCTTCCCAGTCATATTATCTACGGCACTTCATCATGGGCAACACCTACATTTCTCATTTATGCCCAGCTCAACAAATTCTGATTCAAGCTATACGTAATATACCTTTTGGTGCTCGTATGTATAACGCCTCTTTGTTACTTTGACGAATAACATTTTATCGGAAAAACGTTCTACCTATAATTTATTGATATTATGATGTTTATGTACGCGTCTGGAAAGCTTCCGCTTGCTTAGTAGGCCAGTTTTCTCTTGTTTGGTTAACACGCTTTGCTACAGCAAATAAATGCTTGTTATCTAAGCTCCAAATAAATTATGGCTAGTTCACTGGAAGGTTTTTAGTGGTTTTATTGTGGAATTCGTTGTCTGGAGGCATGTATATAAAGTAAGGTTCCATTCATTCGTTTGAATTTGCGTCAATATTTTGCGAATATATAGCTTCCTCCTGATAACTTTAGTTTCTTCGCAATGCTGTACTTATTCTATTCATTAAGCTTGTTTTGCAATTTGCGGTGTTAGCTATTCTAAAGAACTTGATGCTGTTTATTCTATAATTATTTTTCTTTAATGCACGTAATAACAGGAGGTCTCGCAATCAGTGTTTACAACATGAAAACGTCTTCTTTGAAATCAATATTGCATATTTGTCAGAATGGAATACAATCAAATAGTGTTGCCAACTCTGCGGGATATAATTTTAATGGCGATAAATACAGAAAACGTTATGCAGAAACCACGCACAATAGGAATGCATATTAAGCGAAGCATTTTGCTTGTAGCTGGCTATCCACAATGGAGTGGGGTTCCGCAACGTGGTACCAGGAGGGCCAACGTGTTTATTTAAAGCGACCAGTTGTGGGTACGACGTGAGTACTTGTTTGAAAAGAGCAGCAAATCGACGGTGACGATGATCGAACGATGGCGACGGCATGACTCCTACTCCGGCCGTGTGACGCCAGCTGGCGGCATGCTAATTCTACGAACCTACGGCTATCGCACGAACCCACGTCGAAGTCATGCGGTCTATGTTAAAAGGACGATTGCGTTTGCACTACGCCGAACAAACGTCCACACACGTCCATCCATGAAAGCGGCACGATTTCGCACAGCTTCTACGTAAGGCAAACTGCTACGACGAAAGGGCCGAGGAATCTGTGCGAAACCCGAATCGTGAGCAACACAACGTCTCAAAGCTTTTACGATGAGATGATACAGGGGCAACTGGCGATCGCAGGGAGAGGCCGTCGTCTTGCAGTGGACACAAAAAGGCTGATGATGATGATGATGATGATGATGATAATTATGATGAACGCGAGAAACTGGCACGTGGTACTCACGCTCACGCCTCAAACAGCTAAATTCGCTTTGGCAGGAGATTAGAATGCTTGCGACCATGTCCTGATAATGAAGCATCGCGCTGCATCGCTGGGTCCGGAGGTGCGAGCCCACGAGCGCTGTCGGATTTCTTCTTATTGAGGAGGCCCGAAACGAGGAGAGACAGGAACCTACCTATCAATACACCTACGGCAAGGTGCCTGGAATGAGGCCAAAAATGCTCCGCATTAAAACGGCAAATCCAGTGTCACGTGCACAGATGCCTCAACACTGACAGAAATCGTGGAGTTTCTTTTGTGTGCTGGCATTCGGCGTCCTCCGGCAGTTGCGCACTGAGTGCTATGCTACTATGGAGTGGCGCAGTAGATGGCGCCGATTGCGCGAAATTTCATGCACCTTCCTGCATATGCGTGAGAACCGCGTTGTGCGAGTTCGAGTGATACTTCACGCTGTTCCACTTTAGTTAGCCAACAATGTCAGCAATGAATGTTCGTGTGAGTGCCGTATCAACCTTCTCCTTTTCACCGGCTCACTGAAATTGAATGCGACTAAAATAAGAAAGAAAGGGAGCCAATGACAAGGCACGGATCCGTGAGTTGATGTCTTGCGAGCCACATTCGTTATCTTGCGTGTAAGGCTTTGATGCCACCATGCCTACATACACCATCATTACACCATCCCCTTATGCGTTGCCGCTTTCTCATTCTTAGTTTTAGTTGCCAAGTTTCACCGCCACCACATTACATTTATCCTGGTGCAGAAATAAAAAAACAACAACAATAAAATGCTGGCTCTCCCGTAATAGAGAGTATATGTAAGCGTGAAATGGCAATCGGCAAACGAGATTGGTTGGAGACGATACTAGCCACAATCTTAAAATGGGTGTGGTGCATGTTCGCAACAACGCACACCACCCCGTCGCACCGCACCACGCCAGACTGTGTCCTAGTCCATATCGACATTGCCCGGCTAGAAGAAGAAAACCGGCTGAAGGCCGCACGACAGGCAGCGAAAGACGCCAGGGCGACAGAGGACACTGCCCAGCTAGAAGAATGAATTTTGTGATTTTATGTGCCACAACCACGTTTTAGGCTTAGACATGCCGCAGTGGGGAACTCCAAATGAAATTTGACCACCAAGGGCCCTTTCATGAACCCCGAATGCACGGGACAGAGGCGTTCTTGCATTTCGCCTCCATTGAAATGTAGCCGATGCAGCCGGGATGTAATCCTGCGACATCGTGCTTAGCAGCGCAACACCATAACCACTAAGCCACCCCGGCGGATAGAAGTGCCTGAAGGGGGCTCCACGTAGCGTGGCGCCATCTCTCGATATGACGTACAACCCACGCCGCGCCACTCGCGGGCCGCTGACGTTCAGTGCTCGGCGCCAAAAGAAGACTATACTGCCCTGTATCGGCCGTTAGAACGTCGCTATTGGAAATCAGCGTAATAGAAGGTACAGCTTGAGTGATATTGTGAACGCACATTATGAAGAACTGGGAAGCAATATTTTTTGTAACTTGTTTGGACAGTAACTAGCCTATGTAATGTGGTCCGGTAGAAAGAGTTGGGCGTCAGAGACGGCATCTGTTTATGTTTTGTCTCGTTGCCCGGATGATTTCGTATTATTCTTGCAAACTTGCCCGGATAACGGCTCGGGCTTTTGGCTCAATGTCACTTGATGGTCGCCGACAACGGGAGCGAAAGGCATTTCATGCCTAAATGCCTAAGACAAAGCGATAAAAGAAGAGTGAGCAAGCTGGCTGGAAAGCACTGGCTCCGGCCACCATGGCTACACGATTCAAGGCGATGCATGGTAATCTCGCCGGCGCTCATCCTTCCGAGTCCTTTAACATTTGGCAAACCTGCGAAGCTGAACTAGTTTGCGCAGCTCTTAGAAGAAGTTTTTTATCAAACAAATTTATCATCATATATACAGTCATCCATCTTCACAGAGTAGAATGGCTCTGAAGTTTTTCTCATGCTTCCCGAGAGTAGTGCTTCCACCCACAGTACAGAGATACGAATCGACTCGTGAGGATACAAGGAACACGGGTGTGCTACCCACGTGGCCCTTGGTGAAGCTCGTGAAACCCAGGGATCTTACAAACCTAGACTACGGGGCAGCGTCGATAACCCCGACGCCAGCTTGGCGCAGCAGCCGGTGCTGCTCCGACGCGTGAGGAACGCGAACGGCAGCAACCGTTCTGCCTGGGCATGGCTACGGGAACGCTTAGCGAACTTCAGACGATGACGACAATGCAAGGTGAGACCACACCAGCAGAGAACATGGATCTAACAAATTTAGACTGAACAGAAGACGGAATAACAGGCTCCGTTGGCCACAACGCCGGGGGACGCCAGCAGACGGACGACGACTGGCAGACAGTCCTGACACTACGGCAAAAGCAGCAGCAGGCTCGAGAGCGCAAGCGAGAAACGGACTCAACGGGCAGCACTAACCCGGCGAAACTAAGGAAACGACGAAGAGGCATACCCAAACTTCCTCCTCTTCTTAAGGATGACGTCAAGATAGTTATCTGACCACACCAGGGACTGCCTTTAAAGACTATCAGCACGCCGGCCCTCGCCGAAGCGATCGTCACGGCCTGCGACTACCAAATAAGAGGTCAGCAATTTTTGCTCCGCATAAAGCCCGGCTCCAATATCGCCATACTTTCGACATCGAGTCAGGAGGTCGCAGAGCAGGCACGCCGAGTCCACTCCGTTACTATCAACGGACGTTCGCATGACGTTAACGTATACGCTGCCACCGGAGAGGAAGCTATCCGAGGAGTTATACACGGACTTCCACCCTGCACGCCACCGGAGACCATCATAGCAAACATACGTATACGGACTCAAGGCGTCGAACTTATCCAAGCAAGAATGATCGGAGAAACAAAGAGTGCCGCCCTTACTTTCTGCGGCCCGTCACTACCTCGGGTGGTGTACTACAACGGAGGCGAACTTCTGTGTCATCCTTACCGTGCTACTGTTCAGGTGTGCAAAACATGCCATGGAAAAGGGCATCGGACAGACGTCTGTCCACAGCCCGACCTGCGAGTGTGCCGAATTTGTGGACTCAGAAACCCAGTGGACGGACACCCGTGTGAGCGAAAGTGTGCCTCGTGTGAGGGGGCCCACGTCACCGGGGACCGCAGCTGCCAACGACGCCTCAAGCAACCGAAAAAACCACAAGTCAAAAAGAGCACTGACAAGCGCAATGAAGGGCAGAAAAAACCTCGCTGGTTCGCCTCAGAGGATGAGGAATCGGACTACACGAACGGCCATAGGAGCGACCAACGCGACCGACAGGGAAGGACGAGATCGCCACCGACAGAACGCTCGGTCCAGATCAGCGTCACCTCACCAGAGCAGATCCCGCTCTGGTGAGGTGTCCAGGGAGGAGAAGCAAGACTGATGCAACGATCATCCAGAGAAGCGCCGAAGGCGGCCTCCGTTCTGACAAATCCACAGGTAAGCTGGGCAGCGGTCGCGTCCTCCACAACCACACCTATCACACAAAACGAGGAATACAAGAAAATAGTTGCCGAAAACAGACAACTTAAGGCAAACTTGGACAGCATGAAAAATGAACTCGAAACACTTAAGCGACAAATGGCAAGCATGATGACGCACGGAGGAACCCATAAAACAAACGCACCCGCACAACTGTCCAACACACAGACGAACCCAACACAGACCAAACCACTATCACAAACGCAGCCTATAGCACAGGTGCCTACACCCATCACTCATCTGGAAGGGAAACTAGACAATATGTGCGCACAAATGCAATTATTTTTTTGCAGAGCTTCACAATCTTAAGCGGTACATCGACGACTCGTTCAAAGGAGTAAAAAAAAAACGTTAAAACGTCGTAGCAGCCTTAGCCCGAAGAACCGAGATCCAAAGGTCACCGTAACCACAGACACAGAACATTTCGAGAGCCCATACTCTGGCTAACTACACACCTACCCACCAAGAGAGTCTCGTAACTTGGCAGTGGAACTGCCGATCACTACAAAACAAACATGCTGCACTTACACAATATATCAAGGCGGCGCTCGTCCCACCTGACATTATTTGTCTTCAAGAAGTGGGGAAAATGCGGATACCTATTGGGGGCTACCGTTTTTACAGCGATTCGAACTACCCTGAAGTGGCAGCATTGGCCCGCAAGGACCTGACAATCACTGTCGCCATAGCACCTGGCGTAGAAATCCACCACCAAATACTCACCATTTGGCCAGTTAAGAAGGGTCGTCCCAAGTGCCTGATAACCAACGTATATAGCCCCCCTAGGGATAAGAGGGCCGATTGTTCATTAATTTTAAGTCACGTATCTGCCTTGCTCTCAACGAAAGACCGACTAATCTTTCTCGGAGACTTTAACGCTTGCCACTCCGCATGGGGTTATCAACGCGACACCGCGAAGGGCTTCAATCTACTACGAGAAACTCAGTCCCACGAACTTGTACTGATTACCCAGCCAGGCACTCCTACAAGGATAGAAAACAGCGTTGCCGGGGACACCACGCCGGACCTTACGTTTGTCAACAATGAGATGGGGGTCACTTGGTGTAACCTAGATGAAACGCTAGGCAGTGATTACTATCTATTGTGTCTCAATGTTAACACAGCTAAAGTTCGACAGCCCCTAGGGGTGGCCAGGCTCACTGATTGGAAAAGGTATAGAGAACAACAGCAGGCTGCTTCCTCATTTCCAGCCACGGCCGCAGGTTGGACAACTTTCCTCAAGGAGGCCCATGCTGCCACCACCAGAGAGATCAAGACCACAGCGGAAGCACCAGCAGTAGACAGCCATCTCGCCCACCTCTGGGAGGCCCACAGAAGCCTCACCAAACGCTGGAAGCGGCAGCGGCGTAATCGCAAACTTAGGCGCCGAATAGCCCTGCTGGCAAACGAAGCTAGCACCTATGCAAAGGAGCTGAATAGTCAAAATTGGCGCAGCTTCTGCGACTCTCCCAGAGGCACCCTCAGCACCAAGAAGACCTGGGCCATTCTTCGGTGCATGTTAGACCCAACTAGCACGCGCACCGAGACGTCTAACGTCATGCGACGGCTCTTAGGAGAATACAAGGGCTCAGAACAAGAACTACTCGAGCACCTAAAACGCACCTACACCAGCGCTGCCCAGACATCTTCGCACGTTATGAGAGAATACCAAGGACAGGATAACTCGAGCTTGGACGCCCCCATCACCTTCTCAGAGCTCTACGCAGTGGCACAAACCTTCAAGAAGAACACGGCTCCTGGACCCGACCAAATCACCAACGCACTGCTGCGCAACCTTAGTGATGTAGCCCTACAGCACTTAGTCGACTTCTTCAATGAACAGGTCTGGCGACCGGATGGAAGACTACCGCGAGAATGGAAGGAGGCAGACATCGTGCTTATACCAAAACCGGGCAAGCCGCGCGAGCTGAACCATCTCAGGCCCATATCGCTCACGTCTTGCATGGGCAAGCTCTTTGAACGAGTAATTCTAAGCCGACTCGAAGCCCACATCGAAGGAAACTCACTCTTTCCTGAAGCCATGTTCGGTTTCCGCAGGAGAATCTGTGCACAGGACGTCCTTCTTCTATTAAGAGATGAGGTGCTCGATCCTCCTCCGGGCAGTATGGACAGAATCCTGCTAGCACTCGACGTCCATAAGGCATTTGATAACATCTCACACACTACAATACTAGACGGACTACGAGATGTCGGGTGTGGTGAAAGAGTATTTCATTACGTTCAAGACTTCCTGAGCAGCCACTCCGCGAAAATAGGACTGGGTTCAGCACGTTCTGCCCTGTATCGCCTACCAGATAAGGGCACTCCTCAATGATCCATATTGTCACCACTTCTTTTTAACACCGGCTTACGTAGAATGGCCCTGGACTTACAGAAGAACCGGGACCTTGGCTGCGCCATATATGCAGACGACATTACACTCTGGGCCTGCAAAGGGTCCTACGGAAACCGACAGGACACGCTTCAACAGGCCATCAACACCATTGAAAGCTATATGAGGCAAGCAGGCATGAGGTGCGCTCCAGAGAAATCGGAGTATATTCATATTAGACCTAGACATACCCTAGCGACCAGGGCTCCGGATCTGCAACTCACCTTGGAGGGAGAGCCCATTAAGAGGGCATCTCACCTGCGCGTACTGGTAATGTGCATTCAAGAAACGGGCAGCGTTAACATAGCGCTCTCCAATCTCAGACGCACTGTTCGGAGCGTAACTGGGCTTATTAGCAGAGTTGCACGCAGCCGAGAAGGCATGACCGAAGCAGACACCATGCAACTAGTAAACGCCTTCGTCATTAGTCGTGTAACGTACGCTCTGCCTTTCCAAACCACGCGGCGTAACGACATCGAACATGCGGATAAGCTCATAAGAATCGCCTGTAAAGCAGCACTCGGCCTGCCTGAAAGCACAAGTACGATCCGACTGAACGAACCAGGAATGATGAACACTTTCGAGGAATATGCAGCGGCCACCCTAATGGCGCAGCGTGAACGGCTAAACACGACACCTCAGGGACGCTCGGTTTTACAAAGACTTCTCTATCCACTGACACCACAATATTGCGGCGACGAAACAATACTACTGCCATCTGAAATCCGAGAGGCAATCCACGTGGCACCAATCCCCCGTCACATGCACCCAGTTTATCATGCGGCACGGAGACGCGCGCGGGCAGCCACCTTACTAAGGCGGCGAAGCGATCCGGATACTTACTTTACAGACGCGAGTTCGTATCACAAGAATACAACCACCCTCAATACATTTGCAGCAGTCGTGACTAGCCAAGGACGAACAACCGTAGCAGCATCCATACACACGAAATCGGTTGCAACGGCCGAAGCTGTGGCCATAGCCCTGGCCATACGCGCCGCGGAAGCTAAGGGCCAATCGGCCAACGTGCTGACAAACTCGCAGGACGCCTGCCGCCTCTTCCTTGGGGGGGGGGGGGGGGGGGGGGCTTTACCGGGCTGCGTCTTCCGGATCCTAGGAACGGAACTCACCCTGGATCATTGCGTGACCTGGTGCCTGGCGCATACAGGGATAGCGGGGAACGAACGGGCGGACCGCTTGGCTCGAGGCATGACAGGCCGAGCCGCGGGCCACACCGCCCGAGAGAACACCTCGACACCCGGTGCGCCAAGAGAAATCCTCTAATAACAACGACTAAGTAGGCGAACCAAAGCCCTTCCTCACCCAAACCTAGACAGGAGGCAAGCACGGGACTGGCGCCGCCTGCAAACAAACACTTTGCCACATTTATACAGGCTACACAAAATGTACCCAGACAAATACAGCAACACATGCCCGTGGTGCGAAGGAACACCGACATTGGAACAGATAACATTACAGTGCACGTTACGTCCGGCGGCAGCCACCTCCCCGCTGCTAGACAACACTCTACATAACTGGTTGTGGGAGGCGCGACTCGCGGAAGTGGAATTGGGAAGCCAACTGGCGACCATTGACCAGGCCCGGCGAGCCGCTGTAACCAGTGGGGCCCTGGAGGAGGGGCTCCACCCACCATAACCAAACAACCTCTATTACAATAAACGTTTACTCTCTCTCATGCTTCCCACTTTTTGCGAGGAGTCTTCTGTCAGCAGAGTTTATGTCGCCTTAGTGGCCTCGTTTTCTGATACCTCTGCTTCACATTGGATCATGTTGTTTCGAAAGATGACGGCGCTCATCGGGCCCGTGTTACTGTACAGCGATTGTTTAGAGCGCAGTTCTTAGGCGCCCATTCCTGCGGCGTGCCTCGGCGTTGCAGCTCTGCATAATCGAGGGAACGAGAACAGCGAAAGATTAACGCGAGCGAGCGCGAAGAGCCGCGCGGGTTGAAAGACGCGAGGAGGAAAGCGGAGCAGGGTGCAGCTGAATAATGATGCGGAAATCGGAGGAGGGCATGGCGGAAAGCGTCAGACGAAAAGTGCAGTGCGGCGACAAAGGCAACGATACGATGCCAGCGCAGCCCGCATGCAGCGCGCGTCGGTCAGTCGGCGGCGGCTGCAGTGAATCGCGCCCACCCGTGACCCAGGCGTTGGCTCTCGCGACTCTCCAAATTAGCGAGGCAGTCGCGCCGCACGTCGCTCCGTTTGCAGCGTGTCGCACGAGACAGACTGTCCACGTGCGCCAATAAATCGCTAAATGAAAACACGTATAGAGGTGCGCTAAAACTTCGTATCAAGGGGTATCGTAATTCATCGGTGAATTTTTTCGGGTTGCCGCCTGATATATCTAAGACAGTTCACCGCGTACCGCAGTATCTCACAAAATGGAAGCACTGTATAAGCAAAAACGCCAATGTGTAGCATGGGGTGAAGAAGCTTGGGCCGGTCTTGAATAAAAAAGAACTATCCGCATAAAAAAAGAAGAACGAGCGCACGTTTTTAAAAGCATTATATTGAGCTTCAAATGTCTATTTAGCGTTAATAATAAATACCGTACACACTCGACTAAGGGCCGCGCTCGCGTAAGGGCCGCTCCCCTCAACTTGCCAGTCCAAATTTTGAAAAAAAAAAGAATTCTCGCCAGAAAAAGGCAGCATCGTCCCGTACGGCACATTTCGCGGAAGCCACCAGATGGCAATCCTGTGGCTTCGTCACGTGGCGCTATCTGTGAGCTTCGGGCGCGTGGCGCTATCTGGGAGATCTTGTCGCTATTCTTGGCGGCGCCATTGATCTTTTGTGTCGCTGTTCATTTTGACGACTGCCTATAGCATAACCGCTTGCGATGGAATACAAGAAAGGCTTAACGACGTGCGATGCTGCGTTCAAACTTCAAGCTGTCGCATACGCCGAACAGAATGGAAACTTGCAACCGGCCGCAATTTCCACGTCGACAAGTGCGTGCGTCGATGGTGCGACCAAAAGAGCTGGCCGCAACAACCAACCAAGACTAGGAAAGAATTCCGCGCGAAGCCTTGCAAATTTCCAACATTCGAGAAGGAGCTCATGAAGTACGTCACGGACATCAGGAAAGACGGCTACGCGTTGTTAGCCGAGATGCTCCGCGTCAAGGCCCTTGCAATCGCACGCCACATGAACATTTCTCCTACGGATTTTAAGGCAAGCGAGGGATGGCTTCGGAGAGTTATGAAGGGACAACAGCTCAGCATCCGCCGCCGGACAACACTCTGCCAAAGACTTCCACGCGAGTTCGATAACAAAGTGATCAAGTTTCACCGCTTTGTTAACGCGCTGCGAGCGGACCACGAGTAGCACCTACACCAGATGGGAAATGCGGACCAAACGCCTGTTTCTTTCGATGCTCCCGAGAACACGACGGTCAACCAAACGGGCGCGAAGAGCATCCTTGTGCGCACGGCCGGTGCCGAGCGTCAGCGTAGCACTGTAATGCTATCTGTCACAGCCGATGCAAGGAAGCTGCCCCCGTACGTAGTGTTTAAGCGAAAGACGCTACCCTACCCAAGAAGAGCTTCCCGAATGGAATCGTCGTAAGAGTACAAGGGCTGGATGTTAGATGAACTGGTGGTGGACTGAATGAAAACGGTGTGGGCTAACCGGCCGGGAGGCCTGCTGCGACTGAACTCCGTGCTCGTATTGGACAGCTTTCGTGGCCAACTCACAGAGGGCGTGAAGGCTCGTCTTGTAGAAGCTCGTACGCATCTGGTGGTCATCCCCGTCGGTTTAACAAGCATGCTGCAACCACTAGATGTGTCTTTTAATAGGCCGTTTAAGGAAGAAATCAGAGGCCAGTACTCAGAATGGATGGCAGTGGGCGACCACGAGAAAACGCCGACCGCACGACAAAGGAGGGTGTCACTTCAGCTGGTCTGCTCTTGAATTTTAAACGCGTGGCGTGCGGTGTCCACGGACACTATTGTAAACAGTTTTGAGACCACCTGGATTTACAATGCCATGGACGGCGCTGAGGACGATTGGATACATGAACGTGCGGATGACACGAGCAGCGGCGACGAGCCAAGCCCGAGCAGCGATACCGATGAAGACATCCAGCGAGGATGTCCACAGCTAGACGCCACATATCTCATCGTTAGGTATATATGGCACCATTAAACAGGTTTTTCCATACGTGGATCGAAAAGTGAACAAAAATTTCACACTTCCGTGGAAGGGCGGCACCGCATCAAAATCGCGGAAAAAAGTGCGGTCCTCACACGAGTGTATACTGCAGTTATATTTCATCGCTTCAGTTAGCAGATGCGACTTCTTTTGGCGCCTACGCCTAATTCGAGAAGAAGATTTCGCACTATCCGCGACATAAAGATGTGTATGCATATTGAATGAAACGATATTGTTGTATTTCTGCATATTCGCCCCTTCGATGTAATGTCCTGAAAGCATTCACTTCTATAACAAATATCAGGGCTCTATTCTTACCTGTTGCTCGGCTCAGAGAATGAGTGCGCCCGCTTGGCGGCATTGTCTGCATCCGTTCGTTCCAGTGGATTCGTGGTTCCACGTTTCTTACGGCTGGCCCCGAACTTTTCGCTACCCGCTTCTCCATTGTGACGTGGTGATGACTGCTTGCGCTGTGAAATAATAGTTTGACAGGGACGTTCAGAACACTATATAATGCTTGACACTACGGAGCGAAAAAAGCACAACTTATTTAGAATGCAGGCAAGCATTGTGCGCTCGATCATAGGCCATTGAAATAGCATTGCCGTGAGTGCGGAAAGAACGTGAAAACAGCATGAGCTGAAATTTCAATATTTGTTGAGAAGATCTAGATGGCAGAAATTGCAGTGAGATATAGTGATCCTGTATTCACTTGAGTCCACCTCGACGTTAGTCAAAGGCAGCTTTCAAAACTACCAAGGAGCATAGTGTAGTTTCGTCATTAACCACGTCATCAGTTTGTTTGAATATACCTTTGTCGAAAACAACACCGATTAAACGTGACAGATAGAGAGAGGGAGAGAGAGGAATAGAAGAGCTCCTAAACACCTAGTTCTAGTATAAGCGTTCATGTTCACACAGTAAAGGCATAACCAACATCCTAAACAGAAGCTGTAGTGCAAAATACCACGCAAATACAACTCCAATAACGGGCCATAAACGCAACATTTGCAAAGATAGGAAGACCTTGAAATTGAGCGCACTTACAGGCTCATCAGGCACTTCCAGGCTCAGAATCGAACTGGCCGAACTTTCCAAGTTAATCAACAAGCGCAAGACAGCTGAAATAAGGAAGTATAGTATGGAAAGAATTAAACATGGTCTGAGGAACGGAGGAAGCCTAAAAGCAGTGAAGAAGAAACTAGGAATAGGCAAGTATCAGATGTATGCGCTAAGAGACAAAGCCGGCAATATCACTACTAATATGGATGAGATAGTTCAAGTGGCTGAGGAGTTCTATAGAGATTTGTGCAGTACCAGTGGCACCCACGACGATAATGGAAGAGAGAATAGTCTAGAGGAACTTGAAATCCCACAAGTAACGCCGGAAGAAGTAAAGAAAGCCTTGGGAGCTATGCAAAGAGGGAAGGCAGCTGGGGACGATCAGGTAACTGCAGGTTTTTGAAGGATGGTGTGCAATTGTTCTAGAAAATCTGGCCACCCTCTACACGCAATGCCTCATGACTTCGAGCGTACCGAAATCTTGGAAGAACGCTAACATAATCCTAATCCATCAGAAAGGGGATGCCAAAGACTTGCAAAATTATATACCGAGCAGCTTACTGTCGGTTGCCTACAAAATATTTACTAAGGTAATCACAAATAGAATCAGGAGCACCTTAGACTTCTGTCAAGCAAAAGACCAGGCAGGATTGCGTAAAGGCTACTCAACAATAGACCATATTTACACTATCAATCAGGTGATAGAGAAATGTGCGAAATATAACCAACCCGTATATATTGCTTTCATTGATTACGAGAAAGCGTTTGATTCAGTCGAAACCTCAGCAGTCATGCAGGCATTACGTTATCAGGGTGTAGACGAGCGGTATGTAAAAATACCGAAAGATAACTATAGCGGCTCCACCAGCCACCGTAGTCCTCCATAAAGAAAGTAACAAAATCCGAATAAAGAAATGCGTGAGGCAGGGAGATACGATCTCTCCAATGCTATTCACAGCGTGTTTACAGGAGGTATTCAGAGACCTGAATTGGGAAGAATGGGGGATAAAAGTTAAAGGAGAATACCTTAGTAACTTGCGATTCCCTGATGATATTGCCTTGCTTAGTAATTCAGGGGACCAATTGCAATGCGTGCTGACTGACCTGGAGATGCAAAGCAAAAGGGTGGGTCTAAAAATTAATCTGCAGAAAACTAGAGTAATGTTTACCAGTCTCAGAAGAGAACAGGAGTATACGATAGGTAGCGAGGCACTGGAAGTGATAAGGGAACACATCTACTTAGGACTGGTAGTGATCGCGAATCCGGATCATGAGACTGAAATAATCAGAAGAATAAGAATGGGCTAGGGTGCGCTTGGCAGGCATTCTCAGATCATGAACAGCAGGTTGTCATTATCCCTCAAGAGAAAAGTGTATAACAGCTAAGTCTTACCAGTACTCACGTACGGGGCAGAAACCTGGAGGCTTACAAAAAGGGTTCTACTTAAATTGAGGACGACGCAACGAGCTATGTAAATAAGAATAATAGGTGTAACATTAACGGATAAGAAAAGAGCAGATTGGGTGAGGCAACAAACGCGAGTTAATGACATCTTAGTTGAAATCAAGAAAATGAAATGGGCATGGGCAGAACATGTTATGAGTAGGGAAGATAACCGATGGTCATTAAGGGTTACGGACTGGATTCCAATGGAAGGGAAGCGTAGCAGGGGACGGCAGAACGTTAGGTGGGCGGATGAGATTACAAAGTTTGCAGGGACAACATGGCCCCAATACTACATGACCGGGGTAGTTGGGGAAGCATGGGAGAGGCCTGTGCCCTGCAGTGGCTGATGATGATGATGATGATGATGATGATGATGACAGGCTCATCAAGAGATATGAAATCAACAAGTAGCACTGCTTTTTGCCAGACCTCGATATTGCCTATTGCAAGCTGCCGTGTTTGTTCGAGACCTTCGAGACCATTGCCTTTGACGTATGGATTTACAAAATGAAAACGGTAGAATGGTGTCTGCATAGTACTCTACAGTATACTACTGTACGAGTTTGTGTAATGGCAGCCAGTGGTTTCGTGCATAGACTAGGTAAACCGAACAAAGCTTTGTATTATTCGTATTCCTTCACCTAACCTTAACGTCATAGATGCACGGCCACACTATCTTATATATATATATACATATATATATATATATATATATATATATATATATATATATATATATATATATATATATATATATATATATGAGGGTCATCTCCACGAATCCAGAAACTTCCAGAATCCAGCTGCCTTCTCGAATGCTAGAAATTGTTCTGCCTGCGCGAGCTCAAAATAAACCACTTAATAACGAAGCTAAACAGGAAACAGACGGCTCTCCCATGCAACATAGGTCGAAACCAGGCAAAGTTAGCGCGTTGCCATGAATTTATGTCCCGGTATACCCACGCCATACTGAAATGACGGGTAGCCGTAGCTGTCAATGACTTCCTGGACATAGATGTGAAGATTATGTACTATAGCGTGCCTAAAGCAGGGTTGCATCAGCAGCAGCAGCAGCGCCAGGAAAATCGGGAGAAGAGCAAAGAAAACTTCGCTTTAAAAAACAAGGCCCGCTCCTTCAACAGATACATCAGCACTACCAGGATTCAAGACGATCATCCAGTCCCCCTTCGCGCGCTTTGCTCCCAGCTGAAGGAGCTTTGCGAATCGAGTCTCGCCGTAATGTCATTGCAGTGTCCGTCCACACGTTCTTCTCGTGGCCGGTGTTCGCCAATATTTCATCGAAATAATATGTTGTCCCAAGAAGAAATGTATTCAACGATGTTTCAGCTACACGAGAAGGCTTTGGTATTTGCTGTGCTTCCTTAAAAAAAGGATGAGTATAACCACCTTCCCTCTTTGAAACGCCTCATCACCTAGCCCATAACCAAGTGTGTATATATATATATATATATATATATGATGACAGCCTGCTTTCTTGGTCGGGGATTAACTGGTCGGACGGAATTGGACAGGCGGTGTTCCACAGCACTCGAAAAACTTAGAGGACGCTTAAACTTCGCCTTTAAGAGTGGAACGCGATAGCACTCAAAAACTTCATGAGACCGAGAACCCTATCAGGCTGATAACATCAATGGAAACCTGTCTGGCAAAGTCCTGTCGGATTCTAGAGCACGAATCCATGCTTCCATGGCCATGTCAGTCGGAATTGAGGTAAACAGCGACATCACCTCGAATGAAACCATCACCTCGTCGTCATCACGAACCTTTTCAATGAAGTAGTCGGAGTTGCTGACATGCGTGGAGCTCTTCCCGATGAGTGGAGACAGAATCTGGTGCAGGTATCCGGACAATTTTTCTATCTCAGGTTCTGTCTCCATTCATTGGGAAGGGCTCCACACACGTGAGCAACTCCTGCGGCTTTACTGAAAATGCTTGTGACGTGACTCTGAACAACGATCAAAAGGACACTCACACTGCTGCTTCCAATACTTTCAGTCCGTTCATCCTGACGCTCACAAAAGGTGGGCTGCTGCCTCCTTGTTCAACCGTGGGAACTGCATTCGTACCAAAGCAGAAGGTCGTTCCATCGACTTGGACTGCGTGCGAGTCCAATGGACTGCGTGCATGTCCTATTCCGTCCGACCGACTTATCTCCGACCGAAACCGCGAGCTGCCATACCTTACGTTCCCGGTATAAGCCAAATCTTGTCTCGCGTTCTGCGCAGTTATGACGTTGAGGTGGCAAACGCGCCTGTGTGTAAGCTGAGGCACGCATTCGTGAGCAGTATAAGGACAGGCTCCTGAAAGAGTAGTTTCCTGGCGTAGTCTACAGGATACCGTGCGCTGATTGCGACTACGCATACATGGGTGAATCGGGCAACTTCAAACAGAGACTGAGGCAGTACCAGAACGATGTAGAAAAGAAACCAACAGTTTCGAATACCCCTGCCGATGACACGGATGCGACGGGCCAGAAGATTGACTGGAAAAAGTCAAGAATTATCGGCCAAGGAAAAAACTTGAAATCGCGGCTGCATCTTGAGTGGTTGGAGATGCATAGAACATGTCACGCGTTCATTCGAAGCCAGGAAACCCTCCCCGCGTCGTACACGCGCTGCTTAGGTCACGTGCTGAAGAATAAATAGGCTTCCATGAACTTACTTTCGTCCCCTTGTGAACAAGGCTTCCGTAGCGAAGCCAAAACGTCTTGAGGAATTATTCATTTTTAGCATTTCGATTGGTCGGTGTCTGTCGTTTTATTGCTTCACGTAAGCGTAAGTAATGTTCACAGAATGTGCAAAGAATCTTCTTGCATGCTAACGTGCGCTGCATAGTTCTAATAATTAAGACACACGCGAGCAATTAAAGCATGATACCACTTACCAGATGATGCGTGTTTGTTATCGTCCTTTCTTAGTTTGCGTCTTTTAAGAACTATGCGACGCCACTTGGCATACACGACCAAGAACTTCCTAGCCTTACATGTACGCAACCAGCTAAAGAGTCTTCACGCGAAAAAAAAAAGCATTGTCGGTTCGTTGGGATTTGTTTTCCCAGAAAAATTTATTCTTTTCGCTTGTTCGTTGCAGCGCATTTGTACAGTATTGTTATTTTTATGGTCGCCTTTGTTTACAAATCCACTTCTGAGTGCGCGATAGCATTGTCGGAGTATATCGAAATAATAAAATCGTCGAAACTTGAATGTAAACTACAAAACGAAAAAAAAGAAGAAAAGGCGAGAAACGAGAGAAAAAGAAAACAAGAAGAGACACCAGTGCTGTTTAAGATTATGTTGCGGGAGATCACTATGGATAACCTCAAAATGATCATACTCAATTTGAACAATGTATCTATCGGATTTGAGATCGCGCTAGCTATTTGTTTGCTTAAATGAGAACGCAGCTTCAAAAAAGGAAAAAGGAAAGGCAGGTACTTCTACATATTTTTAAACTACACGTTTGTATTCCAAAGAGAGGAAGGTTATTGACGGTGCTTTCTTATGTTTTTTTTAGCCGACTTTCAATAATTTTGGATCGTAGATGTAAGAAAATAATGTCCCTCTCTTGCAGTAGGCTACCAGAAGCTGTAGGATGGAGCTATTCGGCACACGCAATATATATATATATATATATATATATATATATATATATATATATATATATATATATATATATATATATATTTGTCAGGATACATCACAATATGCACGCAGGCTGTAACACTAGGGTCACAGCATGTCACTACAGCTTTAGTGCACTTACGTTCCTGCCTTTCGTATCAATCAGTCTCGCCGGCGGACGCGACGAATGGGCACCTCCTTCCACCCGCGCTCCGGTAGCACCTGGAGTGTTTGGTTCAGGGGCGTCCTGTTTACCGTGGAGCGGTAAGTTCTCTGCGCTCTCGGAAGGACGCGGCGGCGGCGAGGCGGAACCGGCACCTCCGAGCCCGTGGTCCATGGCCTTACCCGAAGCATCCACCAGCGATGAGGGAACGGCAGCGGAGCGTTCGATCCTGCCACTCTGTCGCACCTTGTGGCTACCGTGGCGTCGCCTGCTCAGGCTCGCAGCCTTGAGGGGCGTGGCTGTCTGGTCCGTGCCCATGAAAGACTTCGCGCTCGGCGATGCAGGAAGCAAGCCTTCTGGACAATTCGGTGGAGCGCTGACCAGGTCAGTAGCTGGTGCTGTGCCGTTTGTCCGAGCGCTCGTGCTCAACGAGACCGCAGTGAGCGGATCGCTCGGCGGTGCAGCTCCCTTCGAGTTGCTGAAAGGTGCTTGGCGACTAACAGCGCTGGTCGAGGCCGAAACAATACAGGAAGGTTGGTGGCCGTTGCGGGCGAACCTGTCATGCTCTGGTTTCCCTTCGCGCATGGTGGCAGGCCGACGACGCTCGCTGTCGATGCCCAGTGCGCAAGCCGCGTACGGCGTTGACACTGCAAGGAATGGCTCGCGACAGTGCGCCCGCAGCAAGAAGAACCGGTGCTACGCACACAGTCGATCGCTTGCACTGCAGCTTGCACTGATACCAATGTCTGCTCGCCGCCAGGAATCACACCTGCAAACTAATTGCCTCGGTGCACTGTAGACTCGTGGAAAAGGCGAAGGCTGAGCGCAAGGTCACAGAACGATGGACTCCGTGGGTGAAAAGTCTTCTTCTTCATCTTCCGTAGGACGATGCTGGTGATGACAAGACCAGACAGTGGCACAGACCAATAACAGGAGATTGGCTAAGAAGTCAGTGTTACCAGTAGGTATCACGATGATGGTGATTATGTTTATCCGGATGAAGGGCGCGCACCAAATAATGGGGGTAAGCCAAGAATCGGGCACCAATGAGCAACTTGAAACAATCATATTCTTAGTGAAGAAAAAGGAATGAACGGAAGAACAAGAGCACGTGAATCGAGTAGTAAAACTAACAAAACATATGTGTGAAAGAAGCATTAATGAAGGAGAGAATAATGACCCCAATAATAAAGAATTTGAAGAAAAATTGATGCGATATATTAGTGAACAGAGCAGTAAAGATTTAAAGGAAATGAGCAGGTGGTGCAGTGCTTTCACAAAGAGCTCCTATATATATTTCAAGGAAAGGTTATGTATGTCCGGTGCATACGTAGTTGAAGAAACGCAGGCGGACACTTGCGAAAATTGCATATTTAATGCTTTACCGTTTTGGCCATGGCACGGCCTTCGTATGAATAAACACGGATACAAGTGCGCACCCGCTTTTATGGGCATGCGCACGTGGGCATAATCAGCAGTACAAGCACGTGAACACTTACAAATAATTAAAAAAAAAGAAAAAAGAGCAGCAGTAAGTATAACTGAAGCACGATAAATCATTATCATCATCATCAACCTATTCATGTCCATTGCAGTACGAAGGCCTCTCCCTGTGATCTCCAATCACCCCTGTCCTGTGCCAACCGATTCCAACTAGCACCCCCATATTTCTTAATTTCGTCGCACCATCTAGTTTTCTGCCGTCCTCTACTGCGCTTCCGTTCTCTTGGTACCCATTCTGTCACCCTAATGGTTCAACGGTTATCTAATCTTCACATTACATGACCTACCTAGGGCCATTTTTTCTCTTAATGTCTATTAGAATATCGTCTATACCCGTTTGCTCTCTGAACCAAAGCGCTCTCTTTCTGTCTCTTAAAGTTATGCCTAGCATTCTTCGTTCCATCGCTCTTTGCGCTGTCTTTAACTGGTTCTCAAGCTTCTCAAGTTCTCAAGCCTCCAAGTCTCAGCGCCGTGTGTCAGCACCGGTAAAATGAACTGATTGTATATTTTCCATTTCAATGATAACAGTAAGCTCCAAGTCAGGAGCTCACGATGTCTGTCGTATGCGATCCAGCCCATTTTTATCCTGTGAATTTACTTCGCATGCTCCGGGTTTCCTGTGATTAGTTGACCTAGGTAAACATACTCTTCCACAGGCTCTAGAGGCTGACTTGCAATCTTGAAC
Organism: Dermacentor andersoni; assembly: GCF_023375885.2. Lineage (NCBI taxonomy): Eukaryota > Metazoa > Arthropoda > Arachnida > Ixodida > Ixodidae > Dermacentor > Dermacentor andersoni. Next base: position 180,096,993 of record NC_092817.1, on the reverse strand, counting down.
TCTTGTTACCTTGCCAGGTTATTTATAATTATCTTTGTCTTCTGCATATTAATCTTCAGCCCCACTCTTACACTCTTCCTGTTAAGGTCCTCAATCATTTGTTGCAACTCGTATGCATTGTTGCTGGATAGAACAATGTCCTCGCAAACTAAAGGCTGTTGAGGTATTCGGCGTCAATCTTTATTCCTAAGCCTTCCCAGTTCAATAGCTTGAATACATCTAGGCACGCAGTGAATAGCATTGGAGAGATCGTGTCTCCTTGTCTGACCGCTTTCTTTATAGGTATCTTCCTACTTTTCTTGTGTAGAATTAAGGTAGCTGTTGAATATCAGTATATATTTTCCACGGTATTTACGTAAGCGGTTTGTACTCCTTGATTACGCAACGCCTCTAGGACTGCTGGTATCTCTACTGAATCAAATGCTTTTTCGTAATCTATCAAAGCCATATAGAGATGCTTATTATACTCGGCGGATTTCTCGATAACCTGGTTATAGACATGGATGTGATCAATTGTAGAGTAACCTTTCCTGAATCCAGCCTGCTATCTTGATTGTCTAAGGTCTAGTGTTGTCATTATTCTGTTGGAGATTATTTTGGTAAATATTTTGTATAATGCTGGGAGTAAGCTAATGGGCCAATAATTTTTTAGCTCTTTAGCGTCGCCCTATTTATGGATTAGTATAATGTTTGCGTTCTTCCAGTTTTCTGGGACCCTTGCAGTCGATAGACACTTCGTATAGAGAGCGGCTAATTTTCCTAGGAATATGTCTCCTCCATCTTTGATTAAATCGACAATTATTCCATCCGCTCCTGCCGCGTTTCTCCGTTTCATGCCTTGCAAGGCCTTTCTGACCTCATCTCTAGTTATAGGAGTTTCTGTGTACTCTTCGTTATTGTTTCGAATAGAGTGCACCTGAGTCGTTTGGGTACTGTAAAGGTCAGTATGTAATTATCCAGCTGCTTTTAATATATCTTCGAGATTATTATAGATATTACCCTGCTTATCTTTTAGTGCACACATCTTGGTTTGTCCTATGACAAGTTTATTTCTCACTGATTTCAGGCTGCGTCCACTTTTTACGGCTTCTTCAATCTTCCCGACGTTATAGTTTCGAATATCACTTATTTTTCCATTATTCATCAGTTTTGACAGTTCCGTGAATTCTATCTTATCTCTTGAGTTGAACACTTCCATTCTTTGTCGTTTCTTTATTAAGTGCTTTGTTACTTGGGAGAGCTTGCCTACTGGTTGCTTTGGTGCCTTGCCTCCCACTTCGATTGCTGCCTCTAAAGGCAGCCTCGTTACGGTTTCATTCATTACCTCTATGTCATCATCATCATCTCTCTGTTCTAAGGCAGCATATTTGTTTGTAAGTACCAGCCTAAATTTTGCTGCCTTTACCCTTACTGCCTCTAAGTTAAGCTGTTTTTTCTTTACCAATTTTACTCTTTCTCTGTTCAAATTGAGGTAACTCAATGATCACTAAGCTATGATCACTACACTTTACCCTGCCTATTACTTCTACACCCTGCATTATGCTGGGATCGGCAGAAAGTGTGAAATCAGTTTCATTTCTTGTTTCACCATTATGGCTTTTCCAGGTCCATTTTCTGTTGCTACGTTCCCTGAAAAAAGTGTTCATTATTCTCAGCTTATTCCTGCCGGCGAATTCTAACAGTATCTCACCTATAGCTTTCCTAGAATCGATACCGTACTTGCCAATTGCCTGTTCGCCCGCTTGCTTTTCCCTCACTTTTGCATTGAAGACCCCACTACTACTGTATACCGCATTTGAATTTTTCTCATCGCTACTTCAACATCTTCATAAAACTGATCTACTTCCTCATCATCGTGACTGGACGTTGGAGCGTAGGTTTGTAAGACCTTTAATCAATACCTTTTATTGAGTTTGATTACGACTACTGCTACTCTCTCGTTGATGCTGTATAATCCGTCAATGTTGCCTGCTATGTCTTTATGGATTACGAATCTTACCCCGTATTGCTTCTTATCCGAGAGACCTCTATTGCAGAAGACATGGCCGTTATTCAGCAATATGTAAGCCTCACCAGTTCTTCTAATCTCACTAAGGCCTAAAATATCCCAAACAATGTCTGAATGTTCTTCGAAGTGTCCTGCTAAGCTACCCTCATTCGAGAGGGTACGGGTGTTTAACTTGGCAAGGGTCAGTTCCATTGGCGGCCTATCCGGACCCAGGTATTCTCAGCACCCTCTGCTGCGTTGCAAGTCTGACCGCCGCCTTGGCCAGGTGCTGCGCAGCCGCTGGGAATTGAGGGCCATTTCATTGAGGAGATCATTTCATTAGGGAGGGTGAGGCCGAATACTGCACCAGGGAGGCCAATCCCTGTTCTGATGAGGGAGTGTCTTTGTTCAAGCTTAGTGGGCCTTCCTAATTTTATTGTACCTGGATGAGTATAGCCCCCTTCGCTCTCGGCATCTTTCGCCGGTGTCAGGCGCCACTCCAAGCCTGCAGATGTAGTGCACTGGAGAATGCCATACGCAGATACGCCATCGTTAAAGAAAGAGAGGGAGAATTTGTTCCCTTTCCCGCTAAGCACGATAAATGATATATATGAAATATGATTACGAGATCACGAGGATTGTACATGAAGTTTCAGAATGATATCCATTGCCACATGGCAAAACTGGGAACTAATTGATTTGGCATACTTTGTCAATTCTCTACAAGAACATACACATCAAGATGTGGCAGAAAGGAACGACATTTTTCCAACGCTCTCGCTGATACCGGATGACGCAGTCTTAAATTTATGAATCAGAAAGGATTCTCGTACTTCTCGATCATGGTGCAATTTGAAACTTGATTTTTTTACCGTTACTTTGATGTTGTCAAGCGTATGACCTCTCAGTAGAACATGTTTAGATACTGGAATGCGCAGCAAGCTGTTAATGTGCGCTTTGTGGTTGTAAAATCTGATACGTGAAGATGTTTCGGTCTGACCCATATACTGCATATGACACACTGAACATTCAAGCAGATATATGATGTTAGTGCTGTCGCAAGTGAAGTCACCATTTATTTTAAGACAAAAATTGAATGCTGTGCTTCAAGCAGTGTTTGATTTGGTCATATTTGTACAAACTTTACAAACTTTACAACATTACAAATAGCGTGTAAATAGCATCTTTCGTCTGTGTCTTTCCACACGTAACGTTTCTGGTGGAGGTCAGCGATCCCCGTCCTCACCACGGAACTCCGAAGTGGTCGGCACAGCGAACTTGTCACCATGCCTCCCGGTGTCGAGCCCGCCTCTGCAACGGCTTCGGCTTGTCCGACGGCTCTAATCGCCACGGTTGCCCCACACCGTGACCCAGGTGTGTTCTCTGGCCTGGAGGGACAGGATGTTGACGACTGGATCAAGCTGTATGAACACGCGAGTGCTAATAACAAGTAGGACCAAACGATTATGCTCGCCAATGTCATCTTTTATCTCGGCGGCACCCCACGCGTGTGGCACCAAACTCATGATGATGAAATAACCAGTTGGGACAGCTTCAAAGAAAAGCTACGAGAACTGTTCGGGGACCCCATTGGGCGCAAGGCTGCCGCGAGAAAGGCTCTTGCATCTCGTGTTCAGTCATCGACAGAGCCATTCGTTTCCTACATCCTCGACGTCTTGGCTCTATGTCGTAAAGCTGACGATAATATGTCCGAAGCAGATAAAGTGGCACATGTGCTAAAAGGCATCGCCGACGACGCTTTCAATTTGCTCGTTTTTGGCAACGTCTCGACTATAGACGCCATTATAAAAGAATGCCGTCGCCTTGAACAGGCTAAGAGCCGCCGTATCTCACACCACATTGCGCGGCTACCCAACACTGCTGCTACGTCGACATGTGAGGGTCGACCGCGTCAGACCACCACCTGCGACGACGTCACCCGAATTGTTCGCCGCGAACTCGAGGCCGCCTGTTCCTTCTCCACGACGCCTGCCGATCCGCCAGCAACCACCATTGCGATGATTCAGGCTGTCGTTCAGTTCAGTTCAGTTCAGTTTCAGTTTTATTCGTCATTCCAAAACAATAAGTAAACAACAAATAGTATGCAGACGAGGGTCCCAAAGTCAATGACTGCAACGGGACCCTCGGTTCTAAAAAGAAAAAAAGATGTATACAAAACGTAGGTTAACGCAGCAAATATAAAAGAGTACAAGGAAAACAAATGAATGCGCGTAATGCAATACATTAGTAAGAGACAACAAACGAAAAAGTACATATATCAAAAAGCATAATTATACAGAGAACATATTATAGGACATGAAACTATTTACAATAAGAAATAAAGCATCTTAACTCATGTTTGAATATATTCAAAGATGACGTTAGTTTAAGTGAATGGGGTAGGTCATTCCATATTTTTAAAGCTGAATACGAGGATGCCATTTTCCCATAGTTAGTGTTACATTTAGGTAATAAGAAGTTGTAATTATGCGCAAACCTAGTGTGGTTGGTATTAGTGAGTAATTTGTAGACCACAAATTCGTAAGGAAGCTGTTTGTTAAGTAACTTAAAAAAGAAAACGCTTAGATGATACCTAAACAAGCCAGATACAGGTAGTATAAAGTTTGCCTGGAGTAGCGGGAGAGCAGTTGAGTTAAAGGAACTGTTGGTGATAATGCGAATAGCCTGGTTCTGTATGTGTTGAATAGACGAGAGGTGGCAGTTATACGTATTTTCCCAGGAAGCAATACCATAGGTGATATGACTGTGAATGAACGCAAAGTATAAAGATAATAATGCGTGTTCTGAAAAGAATGCACGTGATTTTATGAGAGCTCTTATGCCGAAAGCTGTTTTCTGTTTAATAAACGCAATATGATTAATAAATTTCAAGCGAGGATCTAATTTTATGCCAAGGAACAAAACACAGTCCGCTGCAGAAATAAGGTGACTGTCGAGAGTTACTCGGGGGAAAAACGGCACGATCTTCTGCTTTGTTTTTAATAACATGAACTGAGTTTTGAGAGGGTTTAAAATTAAATGATTTAAACGACACCATTCAACAACTTTTGCTAGTTCATTGTTCAGCTTAAGGAGTAAGGTTGCTAATGAGTTATCAGACATGGAAATAGTGGTATCATCAGCATATAAAATGGCATTAGAAAGGTCAAGAACATCGGGTAAGTCGTTAATATAAATGCAAAATAACAAGGGTCCCAGTATTGAGCCCTGTGGTACCCCTTGATTAACAACTTTCGACTCGGAATAAGCGCCCCTTACACAGACTGTTTGCTCACGGTCATGTAAGTAATCTTTAAGAAAAGTTAAAGCTGGACCTGTTATACCTAAAGATTCTAGTTTGGCAAATAAAATGGTATGATTCACAGTGTCAAAAGCTTTAGTAAAATCTAAAAATACTGAGCCAACAAATTTACCACTGTCAATAGAACACCTTATGTAATCGGTTAAGGCAATAAGCGCTAAGCTCGTCGAACTGCCAGGACGGAAACCGAATTGACAAGATTTCAACAACTTAAACTTTGTTAGGTAACTGTTTACACGTTTCAGAAATAATTTCTCGGTAAGCTTACTAATGGAGGACAAAATGGAGATTGGGCGATAATTAGACACAAGAGATTTATCACCTTTTTTAAAGACAGGAATTACTTTTGCCTTCTTAAGCGAACTTGGAAAGGTACCACATTTAAAAATTAGATTAATTATGCTGCTTAGTGTTTCCGCAATGCAAGGGGCAACAAGTTTTAATTGATAGGCAGAGACATTATCTAGACCTGGGCAAGTGTTTTTTAGATTTAATATAGCAGAACAGACCTCATCGGCTGTGACGGGAAAAAGAAAGAATGTGTGATTGCAACGGTTACATGGATAGGAAGAGGCTATCGGGCAAAACTGTACACTTCATGGAAGTAATCACTAAACGAGTTAGCTATGCAAGACGATGCAGTGCAAGTGTCATGTTTATAAGTTATTTTATCAATGGTTCTACTAGCCTGGGGAACATTCAAAAAGTCGTTGAAAAGTTGCCATTGTTTCTTAGGATTATTTTTAGCTTTGCAGAATTCTTTCTCGTAATAAAGCCGTTTTGATTTTTTGAGTAGGTTGTTCAACATGGTATTGTATTTTTTATAGCGATGCGCTAGATTCACATTGAAAGGCTGTTTTTTAGTCTTCCTGTAAAGATTATCTTTTTTACGCATGCTCGTTAACAAACCTTTAGTTATCCAGGGATTACGTGGGAATTTAAACTTTTTTTTTTGCATTTGACAGTTGTAGTACTAGCGCGCGCAGCCTTCAAAAATAATGAGCAGAATTTTTCGAGTGCCTCTTCAGGATCACATAGATTACCAATTGATGACCAGTTGGTAGTATTTATTGTATTAACAAAGTTATCCCGGTCGAACCTGGTTGTAAAGTAATTAGTGTCATAATAAGGTTTTTCTGTAGCAAAGGTAACGAAAATGGGAAGATGATCTGTGATAGACATGTCAATGACACCCGCACTTGGAGATGGTGTGACATTGCTTAAAGCGTGATCAAGAAGTGTATTAGTTCCAGAAGCGGAAAACCTAGTAGGAGAAGTAATTAAAGACTCAAGCCCGAATCCAACAAAACAATCGCTATATGATATTACTAAACTATTATCAGTATCCAGTAAGTTGATGTTAATGTCACCAACTATTAAAATCTGTTTATTTTCAGCTGAAACTTTATGAAGAATTGTGGAAATGTTGTGTAAGAAATCAGGAGTAGATGAAGATGGGGAGCGATAAATGCAACCAATGATTAGATCACTGCGATTACTAGTAGACGATAGGTTAGTTTCGATCCACACTGATTCACATTTAGATACGTTTAAACATAGGTAAAGCCTACGTTCGTACTTGATTTTCGATGATATGAAGATAGCCGAACCACCATGCCGATCCGAACTGCGGTGACAGTATTCGGAATGGAACGACCGAAAACCATATAAATTACCATCAGAAGAGTCAAGCCAAGTTTCGGATATGCACAAAAATGAAAAGGAATGTCCAAGTGAATCAATAAAGGCAGTAATGCTATCTTGGGTTTTGCATAAACTTCGCGCATTGAAGTGTAGTAATGAGTAGTTAGAACCAGCGAGCAACGATTTCGATTCCGTTGTTGAGAACAATGCCATTGAGGAAATGTTGTCAAGAACCGATTATGAAAATGACAAATGTTGCGAATTGATATCTATGTGAAGATGCGCAGATCTGACTCGGCACTTATTCTGAAGACCCTGCTGTCATCAGTCTTGCGCGCCTTGATATGGCAATTCTCAGTCCAAAGGTAACGCCATTTCATTTCTTTTTTGAGGGCCAGCGCTTTGCTGAATAGTCGTTTGTTGTCAATGGTCAGATGTTCGTTGACGTAAATAGCGCTATCCTTGCTACCTGTCAGACCTATCAGAGACGTATGCAAACGTGCTTTTCGAGCTTTCCGAAGGAACTCGTTTTTGTTGTCACGCGAACAAAAACGGGCGATAATGCTTTTTTCTGGTGTCTTGCTGGCGACACGGTGAACTGCGTCTATGTCTGTGGATGCAATGGGGCATTCAACAACTTCAGCAATTGTGTTCGAAATGACAGCGCAGTCTTCCCCCTGTGTACAGGGGATGCCTTTGATTTCAATGTTATTTAGCCGGCTGTATTGTTCCATTGCTGCAATCCTCCTGGCGAGCGCTTCGTCTTCGGCCCTCAAATCTTTGTTTGAATTTAGCAATTCACTGACAGTAGTCTGCACTTTGTCATACTGGTCACTCATGTGACGCACACTCTCAGCCAGAGATGTAAGGTTAGCAAGACCCTGGTCATCAAGCTGTTTTGTAATTTTAGAAGCAAGTTCATCAACAAGGTTGTCAAGTTTGTTATTAAGGAGTGATTCAAGTTGCTCAATTTTTTTAGCCAGTTCAGCATTTGAAGGCATGTTATATAGCACAGGCAATAACCAAAGAAACACTAGTGAGCAGACAGGAAACACTAGTGAGAGACAGGAATTTGAAAACATGGGTCTGAACACCGTGTGTTCGACGTCTCGACACAGCGGTCCCCAGTTATCTAGCGGTCCCCCTCGTCCCCGGCAGTCCTTTTCTGCCACATCTCGCCGCAACCCGTCCGAATGGCGTACGCATGATGACCGGCCGATCTGCTTCCACTGCTGTCGAAACAGCCACGTCGCCCGTCACGGCCGAAACCGATGCCCAACACCTCCTCGGACTTACGCCGCCACTTATTCCCGCACCTTTGGACCTACTGTACCCTATGCCACCTGCCATGAGCCCACTACCGCTGATGCCCCTGCTCCGAACCTTCGCTACAGCCGCTCGCTCTCACCTCGACGCCACCAGTCTCGTTCGCCCCAACCCCGCCGTTTCTCTTCGCCGCCTATCGGCTCCCGGACCCAACCGGAAAACTAGGCACTGCAGCTTCTGGAGGTGAAGCTGCGTTGTCGACCCTGCCCTCAAATCCTCTGCTCACGTTACCCGCGAACCGAAACCTTCTTGACGTTGACGTTGACGGCTACCCTGTCACGGCACTCATCGATACAGGAGCACATCTTTCTATTATGAGTGCTGCCTTCCGACGACGACTGAACAAGCTCCTCACCCCAGCGTCGGCACGCGTCGTCCGCATTGCGGATGGCGGTACTGTGCCTATCATCGGCATGTGTACGGCACGTGTCAGCATCGCCGGCCTCCACACTCCTGTCTTCTTCACCGTAATTGCTCATTGCCCCCAAGACCTCATTCTCGGCCTCGATTTTCTCTCCGCCCCTTCTGCCCTTATTGACTGCTCTTCCAGTACCCTTCGCCTTGAGTTGCCAATGCTCGCAGAACCTTCTGACGCACCCACTGCCGCTTACGCTCCACCGGCTTTCTTCGCCTGCCGCCAAAGTCCATAGCCTACATTGAACTGTTGTCTTTCTCACCAGTTCCTGATGGCGAGTGCCTCGTCACTCCTTTTCCCGACATCCCAATACAGTATGACGTCACCGTGCCTCACAGTATACTTACAATTACTGCGAACCACTCGCATGCCTGTCTGTAACTTTGGATTGGCAAAGCAAGTTCTACCGAAAGGTATTTGCCTTGCCACCATTGATTGTCTCAGCGACCAATACGTGGCAGCGTTATCGCCCGATGGTTCTCGCGAGCTTAGCATGCCCCTCGCGCCAGCCTCGGGCGTTGATCCCAACACCAACATAAAGAAAATGGTTGCGACGGACCTGTCCTCTACGCAAGCTGAAGACCTTTCCGAAGTATTATCGTCCTACCGCGATATTTTCGACTTCGACGATCGCCCTTTAGGCCAGACGCTCGCGATGAAGCATCGCATTCTGACTGGCGATGCTGCGCCTATTCACCGACGACCGTATCGAGTTTCTGCGTCGGAACGCCGAGTAATTCAAGATGAAGTGAACAAAATCTCAGATAAAAACATCATTGAGCCTTCATCGAGTCCCTGGGCGTCACCTGTGGTGTTGGTTAAGAAGGACGGCACGTGGCGCTTCTGTGTAGACTACCGTCATCTGAACAGCGTTACAAAGAAGAACGTCTACCCGCTCCCACGTATAGACGACGCCCTTGACTGCCTGCACGGTTCCAGCTATTTCTCGTCTATTGATCTTCGTTCGGGATATTGGCAGATTGCTGTTGACGATATGGACAGAGAAAAAACCGCGTTCATCACACCTGATGGCCTATACCAATTTAAAGTAATGCCGTTTGGATTATGCAACGCCCCTGTCTTCTTTGAGCGTATGGTGGACTCCTTGCTCCAAGGTTTCAAATGGTCCACATGCCTCTGCTACCTCGACGACGTCATCGTCTTCTCGCCAACGCTCGACACTCACCTTGAGCGTCTCACAACTATACTTGATGTATTTCGAAAGGCGAAGCTGCAACTTAACTCGTCCAAATGTCGTTTTGGCCACCGACAAATTACTCTTCTGGGCCATCTCGTTGACGTTTCCGCAGTACATCCTGATCCCGACAAAACTCCCGCTGTCCGAGAGTTTCCGGTTCCGAAGACAGCCGCAGACGTTCGAAGTTTTGTAGGGCTGTGCTGGTACTTTCGTCGTTTTGTTCGAGATTTTGCGACAATTGCTAGGCCCCTGAATAATCTTTTGAAGAAAGGCGTGCGATTCTCGTGGGGTACTGCAGAAGCCGCCGCCTTCTCTCGTCTCGTCACTCTTCTAACCTCACCACCCATTCTCGCCCACTTCGACCCTGATGCCCCCACAGAATTACGTACAGATGCCAGCTGTCATGGCGTAGCTGCCGTCTTAGCCCAGCGTCAGCGTGGCAAGGATCGCGTTATTGCTTATGCGAGCCGCCTCCTAGCACCATCGGAGCGCAACTATTCCATTACGGAACTCGAATGCCTTGCTGTTGTCTGGGCGGTTGCGAAGTTCTGCCCTTACCTTTACGGCCGCCCTTTTTCCGTAGTCACTGACCATCATGCTCTCTGCTGGCTCTCATCGCTAAAAGATCCTACAGGCCGGCTTGGTCGATGGGCTTTGAGGCTACAGGATTTTTCATATTCCGTGGTGTACAAGTGTGGCCGCCTGCGCCAAGACGCTGACAGATTGTCGCGTTACCGACGACTCTGACTTCTCTAATACTGCCAGTGCTTCTTGCGTATTCTCCGTATCCCAGCTGCTTCATTTCGCCGACGAGCAACGCCGTGACGCCTACATCAGAGCACTCATCGACCGTTTTGAACGCTCTCCGGCCGATGCTGCTCTACGCCTCTTCGTCCTCCGCGGCGGTACTTTGTACCGTCGTAACCTTCATCCGGACGGCTCTGAGTTCCTGCTTGTAATACCTAAACACCTCCGCTCCACCGTTCTAGAAGAGCTTCACGACGCACCAACGGCAGGACACCTCGGCGTATCTCGAACCTATGACCGTGTACGTCGCCGTTTTTCTGGCCGGGCCTTGCCCCATTCCGTACGACGTTACGTCGCCGCTTGTGAACTTTGCCAACGACGGAAGAAGCCTTCCCAGCTCCCCGCTGGTTACCTGCAGCCGCTCGACATCCCTGCCGAGCCCTTCCATCGTGTCGGCTTGGACCTTCTCGGCCCATTTCCGGAAGCCACATCAGGAAACAAGTGGGTTGCAGTCGCGGCGGACTACGCGACCCGCTACGCCGTAGCCCGTGCTCTTCCGACCAGTTGCGCAACTGATGTTGCGGACTTCCTGCTCCATGATATCATTTTCATGCATGGTGCTCCGCGTCAATTGCTTACAGACCGCGGATGCACCTTTTTGGCCAAAGTCATTGACGACATCATGCGTGCCTGCTCAATACAGCATAAATTTACTACCTCCTACCACCCTCAAATGAACGGCCTCACTGAGCGTTTGAACCGCACCCTTACAGATATGCTATCCAAATACGTTTCAGACGACCACCGTGACTGGGACTTGGCTCTACCTTACATTACCTTTGCATACAACTCTTCCCGTCTCGAAACTCCTGGCTTTTCCCCGTTTTACCTATTGTATGACCGCGAACCGACGCTACCACTGGACACTGTGCTTCCTTCCGCCACAGCTTCGACTAGCGATTATGCCCGTGATGCAATCGCCCATGATGACCATGCTCGCCAACTTGCGCGTGCTCGTCTACAAGTGTCTCAAGGCAAGCAGAAACAACGTTACGACCTCCGTCACCGTGATGTCCATTTTGTGCCCGGCGCCCTCGTGTTGCTTTGGTCACCATCGCGTAAAGTCGGCCTTTGTGAAAAACTGCTTTCCTGTTACACAGGCCCATATCGCGTGATACGCAAAGTGACCGATGTCACCTATGAAATCGCTCTAGGCACGCCCACCACGTCCTCCGCTGTGACAACCAGTGACGTTGTCCACGTTGCCCGACTCAAGCCCTACAACTCTCCATGCACCTTGGATATTTAACAGCACCGTGACGGTGCTTTTGCCGCCGGGGGGTAATATTACGATATCACGGAGCGATGCTCAAGAGACGAGCTGCCGCGAGAACGACGAAGTTGGTCGGTGCCCTTGGCACGAGCGAGTGTCAGCCTGGATGCCTGTCTCCAGTGTAAATAGCGTGTAAATAGCATCTTTCGTCTGTGTCTTTCCACACGTAACTATATATATATATATATATATATATATATATATATATATATCGGAAAATATGCAGGCTGTAATAACAGTCACTGTTTAGATCAAGCGCTATAATTTAACGTCCCGAGCAACACGTCCTACAGTGTGAGCTTCAGATTCACTTTGACGTCATTTGGCCACGTGAACGGGAGTAAGTGGGTGAAGAAAATTTATTACAGGTCCGGCGAAGACGCGAACTCGTCCTGTACCCGATGAATCCCAGTCGGGACCGGCAGGTCTAGCCCACTGGATCAGTTGTGGGCACGCCGGACAGCCAGAATTCGCTTGTCTAGAGCGGGGCTACGCAGAGACAAGTCCCACTCCTCCTTGATGAACTTGGGGTATGTTGACCCTCACTCCCAGAGCATGTGTGCTAGAGTGGAGGTCTACCCGCAGGACGGGCAGGCATCGTCGCAATATACGTCGGGGTAAGCCTCGTGGAGAACGGACAGACACGGATATGTGCTGGTGTGTAGAAGTCTAAGCGAAATGGCTTGCGCCCTATTCAACTTGGGGTGAGGGGGTGGAAAGACCCTTCTAGAGATGTAGAAGAATTTAATAACCTCGTGGTGAGTAGCGGGAGCCTCCTTGTGGCCGTAGGGAGGAGGAGAGTCGGCGCTCCTTGCAGAGGAAGCGTGGACAGTGAGGTCACGCGCAGCCTCGTGAGCAGACCCATTGAGGTTCGGGGGGCACCCTCGACCGGCCCTACGTGAGCGGGAAACCAGTGAATCGAATGATGCGTCAGAGCATATGGACTCAAGCCGTTAAGAAGTCGAGCAGCTTGCTGGGCGATGCAACTCTTCTGAAAAGCCGTAACTACCGTTCTGGAATCGCTATATATCTCGGACCCACGACCGTCTAGCAAGGCGAGGGCGATGGCGGCTTGCTCGGCGACTCCGGGGTCTGAAGTGGGAATCGAGGCGCTATTGGCAATCTTGTTGCTGGAGTCAACCACAACGATGGCAAAGGTCTTCCCATTGTTGTACTCCGCGGCGTCGACGAAGCTTGCTCTAATGTCTTGTTGCTTGATCTGTTTGAGGATCGTTGCAGCTCTGGCCTTGCGTCTGCCCACGTTGTGGACGGGATGGACGTTTCGGGGCAAAGGGGCCACTTTGAATTTGTCTCGAATGCACCTAGGGATCGGGGTACTGACCTTCGTGAATCCCGCAGGGGGGTAACCCATCTCTTTGAGGTTGTGAACGTGTTCCTAATGTGCAGTATATGAACCTCTTTACATTCCCGCCACATCGGGAAGTGTACCTTGACTGGGAATGAATAATGGACTGCCATTAAAACCGCTCATATATCGAGCCGGTAGTGCGTTCATGCGACCACGACGGTCCGGCCAGTACCAGCTACCTCTCGTTCAGAATAGTCACTTTCTTGTCAATAAGATGGCTTTAATTGTGAATTCTACCTCTCATTTCTCGTACCGTTCACGATTTATTCGTAAACCAGTGACGCTATGATCGGTCCCTGTAAAAGGGGACACTGCTGCACACACACACACACACACACACACACACACACACACACACACACACACACACACACACACACACGCACACGCACACGCACACGCACGCACGCACGCACGCACGCACGCACGCACGCACGCACACACACACACACACACACACACACACACACACACACACACACACACACGCACGCACGCACGCACGCACGCACGCACGCACGCACACACACACACACACACACACACACACGCGCGCGCGCGCGCTCCCGCACGCACGCATACGCACATGCGCGCGCGCGCACACACACACATTTTAGCTTACGGCAGAACTCGTTCCGATTTTGTCAAATGTATATTTGTCCTATCCCATTATTAGGTGTGGCGCTATTCTTGAACTAACGCCAGCAACGGTAGAGCTGGTAGCAACAAGAGTTCAGCACTCTTCTAGAAACTGACTGCTCGGTTGATGAGTGAGTTTGCAAAAGCCATTAATAAAACTGGGACCTCGACGCAAATTTTTTCAGCTACCTTTTCATCATTAAGTATGTCTATCTGTGTCACAGCTGAATCTTGAACGCTACTCTCGTATGCGTAAGGTCCTTAGTTCTCCAATGCTTCTGACGCATTCTAAGTGCCCGTAAAAGGCCATATATGATAGACACGTAAGTACAAATGTCGAGCACCTACGTTGTCAAAATAAAAAAAAAATTATCAAATTTAAATTTAAATCGCGCTTCAGATCTTTCACTTGAGTGCATTATAAGTAGTTCTTTACCTTTAGTAGTCTTGAGGTTGCGGGGTCAAATCCCGGCCACGGCGGCCGCATTTCGATGGGGGCAAAATGGGAAAACACCCGTGTACTTAGATTCCCAGGTGGTCGAAATTTCCGGAGTCCTCCAGTACGGCGTGCCTCATAATCAGAAAGTGGTTTTTGCACGTTAAACCCCATAACTTTTTTTAATAGTCTTACGCAAGATTAGTCCCTGTTTCACCACCGGTAAAATGTGTTACCGTTGTGTCGTTCAGTTTGTTCCCGCTCTATCTGTCTAGTCGTATCTAGGAACCGGTTGACCAGATGACGAAGCTATTCAAAAATAAAAAGTCATGCATCCTTATTGCCGTAAAGTGGTAAAGTAGTTCGGTGTGTTGAAAAGCTCGGAATAAGAACTGTCAGTGTCAGACTAGCACCGAGAAAATGTGGCAGCACGAAAGAACCTGCAAAGCAGCTGACGCCTCGAATGTGAACGTGGCTTACGGTGATTATTTCATATTCTTGGGACGTCAAACGTAATAATATTAATTTTAACGGTCTGCACGGAATATGAAATACGAAACACCGCGTCAAGGTGGGCAATCATAACACTTACACAATGTTCTACCATTCGCCTAAAAAGTTGGACACGCCTGTTAACATGACAGAAAGCGGTTAATACCGTAACAGGAAGTCACAGAAACGCATGAACTATGCCTTTTACATCATTCGCCGATAACTGCAGTCGCATTAAAATGTCTGAAGATATTCTCGTCTGTAAATGTTGTCTTACAACGTTTCACTTTCTAACGTACACGTGCATTGATGACTTGATAGTTGGGTTACAAATAAAACTAAAATAAAATTAAAAGTAAAATTTATTAAAATTAAATGCTGACCGAACGGTCAATTAAAATTGACAGTTCAGTGAGCAGACTGAAAACATTTCGCTACTGTGCATTTCCTGTCCCTGAGGGCCAGTTCCGTTTACGTTTAAACACTATATAAAATGCAGCAAATCGTTGACTTTAGAAAAGTCAGTAACACCGAAAGCATTGGTTTTCGACCATGAATTGGAAAATGGCTTTCGCGTGTTAAACGCGTTTGTGTGTTCAAATTCGTGTCCTCGTGGGTTAAAGCGCAATGGAGGCCAAAACTGACGAATTATTGTCCATACCGGCCCACAATCCCTGATGTGGACCAAACTACCTCTCCTAAACAGAAAAGTGAAGGAGATATGGACAAAATAAATGCAATATCAAAAAACAAAGCCAATGACAAGAATCGTGTATGAAATAGTGTATCTCCTAATCTGGCTCTCTGAGCTCCGGCCTGCCGTTCAGCGTGTCGCTTTACATGAGCTACTTAGCATTCCTGCGTTGTAATGCATTTTTAAGCATGGGGAGTCGTGAACGCTTCGACGATATAAAAGGAAACAGCTTTTTAGTTCCTGCTCATGGGACGGAACAATGTACACTTGGTAAAAAGTGTTTCCTCTCATGATCATTACTCAAACATTTCGGTGCTCGTTTAAAAGCAGTCAGTACGCTCGATAAGTTCGTGAGAGCATGTGCGAGATTACTGTCATGGCGGCAATTTCGTACACGTTGACTGCGTGCCAGTGGAAAACGGGCTTAAGAGCGAAGAGCTTCGTGCGTGCTCTTGTTGCTTTGAGAGAAACATAAATGTGCTCAGTACTTCACCGATTTAGTACTCATCCGGCAATCAAGCTTCACCCCATCTTTTGTTCGCATTCGCAATCTCATAAATAAGGAGCTTTAAAAAACCGATTAAGGAGGCGCGCATAAGGACGGTACTCAAAAGAACGAAACAGACGTAATCAGCCCTGTATCTTTTCATAGCCAACTTTGACAAAGCTGCACTGTTTCACCAGTGGACGATGCGGTCGAGCGCGTAGCGATTTTGTTCACCGCGACTGTTCCGTCCACTTATCTGATCCTAGTGGCCTCGCAGATATAGTTTGAGTTGATCAATGCTATGATAAGCATTATGACGGCGCTTAGGTCGTCATTAGCTGGGCCAGTGTTGATCTCCTCCCCACAGCACAGGAAGCACGTTGAGCCAATACTTAGGCACCTACTGTTTCCGATGATATACTGAGCACGTCGCAGTCAGGTCACATCTGCGAGTTTTTTTGTAAATTTCGCCCTTGGCAGAAGACATCCGGTCTACACACCGATGTAGCAATTTATTTTCAATATCATTCTAGGACAGTGTTCCGGTTGTCATCATGGCCCACTGAAAGCACAAGCAGAGCACCATACTCATGTTTCGACATCCACAGTACGGAAAATCGCATGGACACACTTTCAGAAAATTTCTCAAACAGCTCTGTAACCTCGTGAGCGGTACTGATAATTATTTAAACGTCCCGACCATGGGAATTGGAAGGTGCACTGATCGGGAGAAGTTACTTTCGTTTCAGTTTTTTAGTTACGACCAAAAATCAGATATCCTATTACCAATACGGCGAAATTACAAGGCAATCGCGTCCTTAAACGGTGGTAGCTCAGGTGACCTTAAGTTGTGTCCTGAAGTTGCTGCTTTCATGAATGCCTACATAATTTTTAGAAATAGTAAGGTTCGTTACAGTGCAACACAAGACAAGGACAAAAAAAAGGAACAAAATGACGAAAAGACCTTCTTTTGTCCTTGTATTGTGTTGCGCTGTAACGAACCTTACTATGAATCCCAACCAACTGTCCCAACATGCCCTCTTGATTCTTAAAATTGTATTCAAAATATTCAGAGCCCAAAGTGGATGCATTTTACTTACCGGTTGATGGACGTGATCCTCCATACTAGAAGCGCTCGGCTAAACAAGCAACCCATATTTTCTCGCGCACAGTATTCTGCCCATACGCTTTCCTTCTAAACTAGGATCAAGACACTGTCGAATTCGCAGTAATCGACTTCTGGCTTTTGCTATGCTGGTTGCTGGTCGCCCTGATGGTTCCACGGTCCATGCACTTGGATGGTCCTGGATCTTTTCCACAGCATATGGTCAATTGTCAGGGTCCATTTTACTCTTTTCTTCTTGATCCGTTTTGCTCGGCAGATGTCCCCAAGCTTTCCATCATCTTGGATGGAGCATCGTCATGGCTCTGTTCGTATTTACCATGATGGCTTTGGGCAACTATATTTTGTCTAGCATCACTGCCACTGGCAGCGTCTTGTCAATAAAAGGGAGTGTGCACTACTTGGTGGAGCTAGAATGCTGGGAACCCAGTTATAGGCTGAAAACATGCTCCAGCACTAGTTAAGACAACTTCTTCATGCACCCCGACCCACTCCACGTCGGTTCGAACCACCACTATCAATTCATTAGGAATATGTATAGATAAAGGTTTGCGGAGACAAGACACATCGGATTGCCACAGGAAGACTCATGAAAGAACACAGGGTTTTCGTCTTGCGCCAAAGAGGACATCGTTCGGGCTTCGAAGGAGAACCTAGTTCCGAGCGAGCCTCTCCTCCTGCTACGGCGGATGCCTGCAATGCATCTGGTAAACCCCTTCAGGTAGGTTCGCTATGTCGTGCTCGGTCGGCGAAACTCTTTCATTTTGTAGTTAACCCATACATTTGCACATCTTCAACCATGGTTGAATCTTGCACCACAAAAGAACACTTACACATGTAGCAGCATGAAGAAACTGGCTTTGAAATTTAATTTGGACAATCATTTGGGTAGTTCAGTTATAGCACTCATGATCTCTGATGTAAAAGGAAACATTGCTTACTTGTTGCCATCTATATTTTCTGGCATATAGCATTGCAATTCTATGCGCGTATGGTCGTAACCTTCCATCTTATTTGATTCCGCGGGTTCTAATAAAAAAAATGGAAGGTAGAATCGTAGGAACCTGCATTTATATAAACTGTAGCGAAGGTGATTTTCACGCGCTGCAGCGGCATCGCCATAACTTCGCTTGCAGCAGAGCTTGCGCTTCGGGAGGCCAGACTGGTATAGAGCGCTGGCGCACTGCAGTGCTCAGATACTCATTTCGTGGTTGCTGGCATTTTCACCCACCCTGGAATTGCGCAACCGACCTCTCCCGTTCATCGTGCAGTGATGACGCCAGCCACACTGCACCACCGGCTTCTCAAGCCCTTGTTTGTGCTGGTGTCCTGCGTCACCGATATCCTGCTATCTCCAGCGGCACCGGTGACAGTGACGTCGAAGACTGGCTGTCATCATATGTACGAGCGAGTGCACACAGTTGAGGTGATAGCGAAAAATTCACCAACATTATCTTTTGTTTAACGGCTGTGCCCAATCCGTGGGTTATAAACCACGAAGCAAACATTCGTCCGTGGATCGACTTCAAGTCCAGCTTCTCAAAAGTCTTTGGCCGAATTGCCGTCTTCGAAGCTGGTTTGAGCAAATTGATGAGACATTCAACATCTATATAGTGGACATCGTCGACGTCTGCAGACACTTAGGTGCGGCAATGACGCAGGCGGACAAGTAATGCCACATCATGAAGGCAATTTCCGGCGATGCCTTTCATATACTGTTGTCCAAGAGCCCTGGAACAGTTGCTGAGGACTTCAAGCTTTGCAAAAGCTTCGATGAGCTCAGCTGGCAACAACTACTCACGCAGCGTCCCTCTGTGTCAGGCGAAGTCCTTTCGAGCATAGTCACCATTTCCGACCCAGCTTTCCGAGATCAAATAGTTTGCCCGTGCAGAAATCATTCGGCAGTATTGGCTGCTCTCTTCTTCCGGACAGCCGCATCGTTCTTGCCTCCACAGCGTCGTCAGGTGATAACGGAGCAAGTTTGCGAAGCTCTATCTTCTGCACCCGAGCCTCGGCTTGTGCCGACTCCCGTTGCTTATGCCCAGATAACTGCACGTCCAACCTGCGGCGGGGCTGCAGCAAGACTGTCACCTCAGACATTGTTGCCGTTGCCGATAGATGTATCACTAAGTCCAGCTCATCGCTTCATTCAGCCGAGGTACCCACCTAGCAATGGATAATGGCACACCACAGACAACCAGCCAATCTTTTGTGCCTGTGGTGTGCCTAGCCAAGTCGCATGATTCTGCTATGGCAGCGTATCTACCTGCCGGCAGAGTTTTCCACCTGAATCGTTTGTTTTGCCCTACCCATTGTCCTCAGCACCCAGCAATGCTGGCCAGATATTCCCATACTCAGACCGCAACCTCTCGTTGACCACCACTTACCGTTGCTTCGACGCAGCTCCATAGCGCCGAAGCGTCGTCGTACCCATACGCAAGAACTGGAAAGCTAATTGCCGCAGTTCTCAAGGCACGAACTGCGTCGTCGACGAAAAGACCAAGGCCTATTTAGCCTCCGATGATGATGATGAGGATGGTAATTTATGATGTTTAATGGCACAGAGGTTACTATTGCCATAGAGTGCCGTAGCAGTAGGGATTTGGCAGCTCAGGGCAATAATTTTCCAACAAATATGATAGATGTACATGTGGATGGTGCTGTTGCACTCGCCCTGGTCTGCGCTGGTGCAGCAGTCTCAGCCACAAGTGCCAAACTCTGCCGCTCGCTTCATAAAAGTACGAGGCGCTTACCGAACATTTCACTTCGCATTGACCGTGCAGACTATACCACGCTTGCGGTCGCATGCCCTTATTGTCGTTGAAGGTATCTTATACATCGCTGAGTTGTCGATGTTGTGTTCTTGTTCGCACCATATTATTTTAGGCGGGGACTTTCCGCTAATCAAGCCGTCATCGACTCTTCACGCGCTGAAGTGGAACTTGCTGCGCTTTCCGATGTGCTGTTTGCTGATGCTCAGCAAGCCTAAAGTATTCATTGCGGATGACGTCTAAATTCCACAGCATTCTTCTGCTCTTGCCACGCTGTCCAGCAACATTGTTATTGGCGGAAGCGCCGCTTTTACACCTTCTGCCATCTTCATTCGTCTTAAATGTTACCGACTGCCTTTTGTCCGACTATTCGTCTGCAACCAGTTGCCATATCTTCGCACTCTGCTTCGCATTGTGTGCATTGACCATATGCGGAGCGTCGCCCCTTCTCATATCATTGGTATGCCGCCAGGTTCCAACACCACTAAGATCGACGCGCTCACGTGTAGCCCTGCCCATGACCCCGCGTCTGCCGATGTGCTCAATCGCTCCTTCCCAACGCACCCAGCTTCTACATCTCCTAGACAAATTTCTGTCCTCCTGTGACTGCCAACGTGCTTCTTTGGGACGCACGTCAACTCTTTGTCAGCCCATCGACTTGGGTCTCAGAGCACCTCTGTGACAAAGGTCATGCCATGCGTCAGTGTCAGACGCTGTGTTGTCGACGACCAAGTAACTAATACGCTAAAGCATTACGTCGTGCAACCTTCTAACAGCTCCTGGGCGTCCGCAGTTCTTGTTAAGACGAAAGATGGATCAATTCACTTTTTTGTCGATTTCCCCCGACTTAAGGAGATTACTCGCAAAGATGATTATAATCCCTTTGCCGGGGATTGATCTTTACCGCCTTCACGGGGCAGTGCTCTTCTCTTGTATCGGCTTACTTAGCGGCTATTGGAGTCTCCGCGGCGCCGGACGACCAACCTAAAACAGCCTTTGTCAAACCAGACGGCTTATATGAGTTTCGAGCCATGATTTTTGGTCTTTTCAACACCTCTACAGCTTTCGAACGGATTATGGACAAGCTTCTACATGGTCTCAAGCGAAAGACGCGTCTGCGTTACCAGACAATGTCGTTATTTTGTATGCCCTATCGCGCGTTGCTCGGAGACATCGGTTGACTTTCTGAGCATATCGTGGCATCCTGGGACAGAACTATCCAGCCTTAGAAATGCCAGCTAGACGGCGTTATTGATTATAAAAGCTATATTTTGACAGGGGAAATGATGCGCTTGCTACAATAGAGCAAAGCACTCACAGTGATAACCAGTGGGTGATTACGCTTTCGGAATAGCGTCTAGCATAGCTGTGTTTATTCTGAAAATTAAGTGCGGAGGGCTCAGGCTCTTCAAACTGGGCATGCGTCAAGGCTTTAAATACTTAAAAGCAATTGACCGATCGCCGATATATCCTTGATTGATCAGTATTCTGGGTTGCCTTCTAGTAAGTCAAAGCCATCGAAGGTGCACTGACGTAAAACGATCTCTTGGAATGCATAGAAAAAATATTCATGCAGAAACTCCTCTGGTAGTTGTATACTTATACGTAAGCATTCTGCCACTTGCTCATCTTCACGTAGCCCGGTGTCATGATCTACGTTATAGAAGTTGATCCCACCAGTATAAGCCTTTATCAAACCTCATTGGTGGTTTGCTTAGCATGTTGGATAGCGAACATGATAAGACAGCTTTAATTAAGAGAGGGTTCATTACGGCACTTGAACCCACGAACATTGTTGCTCAGTTGTAGTTAATTAGCCACAGGTTATTATGATAGAAGTAATTAAGGCTCTCGTATCCTCGACTTTTGGTGGCAATTGAAGCCCTGACCTCTGATGATAATTAAAGTGAATTAGTGTAATTTAGCAAAGCGGTTGCAAAGCCACCATTACATTTGCAGTGAGGGTTATGCAGTGCTTTACTGATGGTTCGGATGCTTGTCTTGAGGTTGTTCTTTATTCACACGTGTGTTGTTCTGTGTAGTACGGGTGATTATAATGAGTGTATGCAGTGTTGGCTTCCCTTAGCTGATCGCGTGTAGCCTCTGCCTTACGTGGGTATGAGCCATTGCATTTCCTTCCCTGCTTCCCCATGCCTATACAGAGTAGCATCCCAGCGGCTATATACGCGCCGGCAAAATTCCGTGTTTTTCTAATAAAGAGCTCTCTCTCTCTCTCTCACTGCTTACGGCGGTATGAGCCATTGCTTAAGAGGGTATGATATATTCATTCTTTTAGGTGATGGACAAATTTCATGCATCGTAGGAATAGAAATGCTTACACATTTAAAATTCCCGCATAAACTACTTTGGTAGTTGTCTAAGTATGCATGAACATTGTGCCACCTGCTCATCTCCACTCAGCCCGGTGTCATTATTAATACATTGAAACTTTATGCAGCATGTATAAACCTTTCCCAACCCTTATCGGTGACTGCATCCAACCCTTACCAGTAGTTAGTAACCTTATCCTCTCTAGTGAGACCCTTATCATTCCTTAACTGTCCATATCAACCTTAACGGACAAGATCCGACTGTTATCAACTCTATCGGTCCTTATGAATCTTAACAGAAGCACCTTATCCATCCGTGTTGAATCATTATCAAAAGCGATGAGGCCCATATAACCCATCCTCACTCTTTATTAATCTATTTACTACTGATCTGTCAGTGTTGAGCAACGTGAAGCGCGCGAGCACTCAGAGATCAGTGGCATTTCGGTTGGTGCAGGAACGACCCAACGGAATTCACGTAACGAGATCACCGAAACGCATTGGGGATGCGGCGTGTTTGGCAATAAAATTTTCGAAAAGCGGAATTTTCCTGGTGTTTACAATGCTCCATGTCAATTCTACATGTGGCCGTAAAGGTAGGTTTTGTCCCACTATCCACAAATCTTCCAACAAAGTTTTCCTAGAAACTTTTCTCCTCCGACATATGTTTTGTACCGCGCGTGCAACACATTCGTGTGGTTCATATATAGAACCTAACTACTGGTTTCTGTGGCACAGAACTGTGTCGCACCTACGAACTGATCAACATCCTAAGGAAGAAGTTCCAGGGAGCAGAAGCTTTACAGACGCTGACGTTACGCTGCTGGATGGCGACAGCAGCGGTCTCGTTGTGAGGCCAAAATTTGCAGTCAAGCGGCGGACCACCTCGCTGGAACTGCTGTCCATGGTGCGGAAGGCTTCAAGCTTGGTCCCCGCGAGTGAGAAGCTGTAATTGTATTTCTGACAGTGGCAGATTGTGCGCCCAGACCAAACTGCAGCCGCATCAAATCTTCAGGATCAGCGCCAAAGTGGACGGCCAGCAAGGGCCTCTGAACCATGATGAGGGTCATCAACGTCAAGCGTATGACTTGATTCCGGGAAATCGCAGGAGCAAACAACAAGAGAGCGTAACAACACTCGCTATTTTCATTGGTTCAATGAACCACGTCATTAAGCACCTCCTGCGTTACAAGAGTATTTGCGCTGGTTGGGTACGCTTCGGCGACTCTTTCATGTCAGTCGTCAGTTGCCGTGCTACCGCGGTCCGTATCTCTCTAGGTCACCCCCTTTGGACTTAGCTGTTGAGCACGTCCGCCGGCCTCGGCGGCCGCTGCTGCTTCCTCGGTCACTCGTCGCGTAGGACGTCGGTCGCATGCGGCGTTGAAACCGCACGCGGCGTTGGCCCCGAAGGCTGCTGCTGCTTGCTGGCTCGGGCAGCACGCACTGCTAGGCACATTGCTAGCCGCGCGAAACTCGAAGTACCGCTGAGCATCGTTCAATTGGACAATATTGTTTTCGCTTTCACAACTCGGAAGTGCTCACAATTCATAACACTTTTCATGGTGACGGGTAGCATCAAGAATCAAAACCAACTCCCCCAATTTTCCGTATTTTTGGGTAATACTGCTTTCGTTATGGGATACTTTTTGTTACGAATCGAACAAATTTGTTTTACATTGATGTGAAATGCCAGTGCCATCCGGATGGCACGTCAGGTGTTCATATATATATAGATATATATATATATACATATATTGCCGCCCAGTGTTTTCGGGGAAAATGCATTGTACGTGTTCAGAAAAATGGGGTGCAAATAGGTCAGGATAGTAGCGAATTGCACTGAACGGCTCCGACAAAACGGAACTACCCTGTTATGTTGTTTACTTTGACATTCAACCACGTGACAAGACTGGTGGTGCTGCTTGATACAACAACAACCACGTATCCCATGCACAAGGCCCCGTCCAGCAAGTACAACACGAGTCCTAGACCCGTGAGCACTCTAGTTCGCAGAGCAAGCCATCGGCGACGAGGCCTACTATCAGATACGCGAGGACAGCTTAGCGAGACAGGTGTTATGGCGTCGTGTGAAGTTACTTTCCGTACCTCGCCGTACCTTTCCGTACCTTTCTGAACCCGCTGTCGCCCTCGGCCTTTCAGGGAGATATATACGAAGACGTGAATGACTGGCTGAGTGAGTTTGAACGTGTCGCTGCGTCCCTTTTGGGGGCGAGGTTGCCGCAACAAAGGCTCTTGCGACTCGTGTTCAGACATATACAGAGCTGTATATTTCATACGTCCAAGATGTCTTGGCTCTTTGCCGTAAAGCTGGCGACATGATGTCTGAAGTAAGCGAAGAGCTAATATACTAAAAGGAATCGCAGACGACGCTTTTAATATGCTTGTCTTCGGCAACATCTCGACTATCGACGCAATCATAAAAGAATGCTGTCTCCTTAAACAAGCCAAGAGCCACCGTATCACACAGCATATCACACGGCTGCTGAATATTGCTGCCACGTCGACATGTTAGGGTCGACTGTGTCAGCCCACCACCTGTGACGGTGTAACCCGCACGGTTTCCCGCGAGGTCGAGGCCGCCTGTTCCGTCTGCGCGATGCTTCCCGATCCACCAGCAACTATGATTTCGATGATCGAGGCTGTCGTCCGAAGAGAGTATGAGAACATGGGTCCCATATCCATCTTTTCGTCGACACAACCCAGCGCACCCTAAATCTGTCGCGGCCCTCCTCGTATTCGGCAGTCCTTTTCCGCCACTTTTAGCGACCCGTTCGAATAGCGTACCACTGACGACAAACCTATCTACTTTTACTGCTGTCGCGTCGGCCACGTAACTCGTCACTGCCACAACCGATGGCCACCACAAACTCAACATGCGCCACTGCCTATTCCCGCACCTTTGGACCAACTGCTCCTTATATCGCCCGCCATGAACCCACTGCCTCTGATGCCCTAGTTCCAAACCTTCGCTACGGCCCATCACATTCACCTCGAGGACGCCAATCTCGGACGCTTCAACCCCATCGCTTCGGCGCCTATCGATGCCCGCACCAAGCCACAAAAGTAGGCACTGCACCTTCTGGATCTGGAGTTGCACTGCCAACCCTTCCCTCAAGCCATCTGCTCATGTTACCCGCTAACCAAAACATTCTTGACGTTGACGGCTGTCTTGTCCCTGCACTTACCGATACAGAAGCCTATCTTTCGATTACGGGTGCTGCCGTCCGACGACGCCTCAAAAAGCTCCTCACCCCAACGTCGGCACGAGTCGTCCGCATTGCGCATGGCGGTACTGTCCCTATCGTCGGCGTATAAACGCCACTTGTCAGCATTGCCGGCCGCCACAATCCTGTCCTTTCCACCGTGATTCCCCATTGCCCTCACGACCTAATTCTCGGACTCGATTTCTCTCCGCGCATTACGCTGTTATTGACTGCTCTGCCAGTACGTTTCTCCTTGAGTTGCCTCTTCTCGCAGAACGTTGTAACGCACCCCCGTGCCGCTTATGACCAAGTGGCTTTAGTCACCTGCCACCAAAGTAATTAGCTGTTCTTGATGGCGAGTACCTCGTCACTCCTTTGCCCGACGTTCCAATGCAGTATGACGTCACTGTGCCTCACCGCACTCTCATGATTACTGCTAACCGGAGTCGCATGCCTATTTGTAACTTTGAATGGGGAAAACAACTTCTGTGCAAAGTAGACTGTGCCTTATAAACGGTGATTCTTTTTCAGAAATCAGGTCTGCGGAGCAGTGGGAGACGCGCTATTCAGCTCCGATCCGGAAGCACAAGTCCGACTCGTCCGGATGGTTGAAGACACCGGCGGGACCCAATGACTCCCGGTTGCCGCCTCAAGGGGGAAGAAGACAGAAGAGGATCTCCCACCTCCCCCCCCCTCTCTTGACCCCAACCAGGGCATGCAATAAAGCTGTCCTCTCTCCCTCTCTCGGCAACAATCAAGTGGCGGCTTCATCAACCGATGATTGTTGCGAGCTTAGCAGGCCCCTCACGCCGGCCTCCGTCCCAACGTAAAGAAAATGGCTTTGGCGGTCGTTTCCTCTGCGCAGGCTGCTGACCTTTGCAAAGTTTTATCGTTCTGGAGAGAAATTTTCGACTTCGACGATCGCCCTTTAGGCCAGGCGCTCCGGGTCAAGCATCGCATTCATACTGGCGGTGCTCCTTTCACCGACGAGTACGTGTAGTTGCTGCGTCTGAACGCTGAGTAATTCAAAGTGAAGAAAGTGCTTGATAAAAACATCATTAAGCCTTCTTAGAGACACTGCACGGCACTTATAGTGTTAGTTAAGGAGAAGGGCGGCCCGTGGCGCTTCTGTGTAGACCTTCGCCATCTGAAGAAAATACAAAGGAAGACGTCTACCCGCTCCCACCTGTATACAACTCCCTTGACTGCCTCCACGGTTCTAGCCATTTCTCTTCGATTGATCTTCGTTCTCAACACTGGTAGGTTGCTGTTGTGGATATGCGCAGAAAAAAGACCGCGTTCGTACTGCCTGATGGCCTAAACCAATTTAAAGTGACGCACTTTGGTTTATGCAACGCTTTCAGCGTATGATGGACTCCTTGCTCCAAGGTTCTCAATGATCCACATGCTTCTACTACCTCAACCACGTCATCTTCTACTCCAGAACGTTCGACACTCGCCTTGAGCGTCTAGCCACTATATTGATGTTTTACAGAGAAGCTGTTAGCCTCTAGTTGGTCGAAATTTTTCGTGTCCGTCAGCAAAAAAAAAAGAAAGTGAACCGAAAAAAAGTGCATATCTTCTTTGGAATCAGGCATACAACACACAGCTCAGCATTCATTTCAAAAGGAAGCACAAAAAAAGTGTCAGAACCTCATGATGGATGATAAGGCGCCTGTGAACAACGCGAGGCACGTTCTCTCTCCCCGCGCGTGTTTTCCGGTAAAGATTACGGTTGAATGAGCTGCTCCTCTGGGAAAGAGGCAACAGCAGCATAGGATTCAATGAGTGACGTCACCAAACTTTATATATAAGAGGAAGACCAGCCTAGTAACACATTCAGTTCATTGCAAGAGTGCTATGGGTAGACCACGCAAAGTTAAGCCTCCCGAAAAGCAGTGTGAACACGATCAGCGTCGATGAATGCAAATTGTAATGCTCAATAACGCTGTGGTGCTAAGATTAGGAAGAAAAATAAAACATTTCAGATCCCCGTTGACTCCATTTGATGGGTTTTCTAACAGGTTCGCTGGCCTTTTACTGTCGCAGGGTCGGGACGGCGAGTCAATTTTTCCGAAAGACGAAGCTCCAAGTGAACTCGTCTAAATATCGTTTGGGCTGCTGAAAAATTACTGTCCTGAGCCATCTTGTTGATGCTTCCGGAGTACAGCCCTTTCCCTGCAAAACTCGCGCTGTCCGATGTTTTGTGATTCCGAAGACAGCCGCAGACCTTCGAAGTTTCGTAGGGCCATGCTCGTACTTTCGTCGTTTGTTCACGATTTTGCGGCAATTGCTAGAACCCTCACTAACATTT
Source organism: Dermacentor andersoni (assembly GCF_023375885.2). Taxonomy (NCBI): domain Eukaryota; kingdom Metazoa; phylum Arthropoda; class Arachnida; order Ixodida; family Ixodidae; genus Dermacentor; species Dermacentor andersoni. Next base: position 180,069,142 of record NC_092817.1, on the reverse strand, counting down.
TGTAGAAAGGCGTAGGATTCTCGTGGGGTACTTCAGAAGCCGCCGCCTTCTCTCGTCTCCTCACTCTTCTGACCACCCAGCTTCGCCAACTTCGACCCGGACGCCCCTACATAACTACATGCAGATGCCAGCGGTCATTGCGGAGGTCCTGTACTAGCCTAGCATCAGGGAGGCCAGGATCGTGTTATTGCTTATGCAAGCCGCCTCCTATCACCGTCCGAGCATATCTATTCGATTACGGAAAAGGAATGCCTGGGCGGTCGAGAATTTCCACCCCTCCCTCTGCGGCCGTCCTTTCTCCGTAGTCACTGACGATCATGCTCTTTGCTGGCTTTCACCCCAAAATAATCCTACAGGCCGGATTGGTCGATGGGCTTTGAGGCTCCAAGCGTTTTTATATTCTGCGGTGTGCAAGTTGGGACGCCTGCACCGAGGCGCTGACAGCTTGTCGAATTACCCTGCTGACGACTGTGACCGCTCAAAAACAGAAAATGCTGCTTGTGTTTTCTCAGTATCGCAGCTAATTGATATTGCCGACGAGCAACGTTGTGACACCTACATCAAAGCACTCATCGGCCGTTTTGAACATTCTCCGGCCAAGGCAACTCTACGCCTCTTCGTCGTATTCGTGTTGATCGCAATATTCATCCGGACGTCCCTGATTTTCTAGTTGCGATGCCTAAAAGCCTCGGCTATACTGTGCTAAAAGAGCTTCGCGACGCACGAGCGGCGGGACATCTCAGCGTGCCTTGAACCTACGATCTAGTAAGGTGCCGTTTTTTTTATGGGCTTGCCCGTTCTGTGCGACGTTACATCACCGCTTGTCACGCATGCCAACGACGTAAGAAACCATCCCAGCTACCCGCTGTTTACCGGCAACCACTCGATATCCCACCGAGTCGTTCAGTCAGGTCGGCTTAGACCATCTCGGCCCCTTTCCGGGATCTACATCACGGATCCAGTGGGTTGCCGCAGCTGCGGAGTACGCGAACCCCTGCGGCATAGCACGTGTTCTTGCGACCAGTTGCGTAACCGATGTTGCGGACTTTCTCCTACACTATATGATTTTGATGTATTGGACTCCGCGTCAAATGCTCACAAACGGAACCGTACATTTTTGTCCAAAGTCATTGACATGATGCGTGTCTGCTGTATACAGCAAAAACTTATCACCTCCTACCATTTACAAATGATCTGCCTCACTGAGCGTTTGCGCCGAACCCTTCCAGACGTGATATCGATATACGTTTACACCAACCACCGTGGCGGGGACGTTGCTCGACCTAACATTGCCTTTGCTTACAGTTCTTCCCGTCTCAAAACTGCTGGCTATTCTGCATTCCACCTTTTGTATGGACGAGAACAGGCGCTGGGAATCGATGCAGCGTTTCCGCCTACCACAGCTTCAACTAGCGATTATGCCCGTGATGCTATCTCTCATGCTGATCATGCTCGCCAACTTGCACACGGTGGTTGACAAGTGTCTCAAGACACTTGCAGCTATGCAGCACCGCTATGACCTCTGTCACCGCGATGCCAATTTCTTTTTGCCCGGAACCCTCGTGTTGCTTTGGTCACCATGTCGTAAAGCTTGCCTTTGTGAAAAACTGCTCTCCTGTTGCACAGGACGATATGGCGTGCTCCACAAAGGGTCCGATGTCCCCTATGAAATCATTCTAACCACTGCCACTACGTTCACCGATGTTACAACCAGTGACACTGTCCGCGCCGCCAGGCTTAAACCCTAAAGCTCTCCACGCGCCTTAGATCTTAGAACAGTCCCGGGATGGCACTTTGCCGATGGCGGTTAGTATAAGGATCCCATAAACAGACGCTCAAGAAGTGTAAAGTGTCTTTTTTGTCTGTGTAAACACACGTAAATATATATGTATATGGGACGCGAGCGGGGAGGAGGGAGCAGGGGGACGGAGACAAACATTATTCTTCGTCTACCTCGTTCTTCACCATTGCACCGTACCATCCTTACGCGCGCGTGTGCACACACACACACACACACACACACACACACACACACACACACACACACACACACACACACACACACACACACACACACACACACACACACACACACACACACACACACACACACACACACACACACACACACACACACACACACGCACGCACACGCACACACACACACACACGCACACGCACACACGCACACACGCACGCACGCACGCACGCACACACACACACACACACACACACACACACGCGCGCGCGCGCGCACGCACGCACGCACATGTATATATATAGGCACTTTGCATGGCAGCACTACAAAATTTCACTACATGGTTTGCACCGTGATCCGGGACCTCAAACAGGTACCACGTATTGCTAACGCATTTCTTTCGCATTTACCGCTAATTCTCCACTCACTTTCTTCTTAGGCCAACTGTGCAGAAGGCTCGTGAGTTATCAGTGGAATTGAAAGCTCCAATTCAACATACGCCGATGATATTCAGAAGCCCCCAATCTTTCCTGGAAATTAGATGCCCGGCAATTGCTCATCTTTGTAACATTATTTTATGTTGAGGCGCCTTTGCTTAATGCACGAAAGAAGCCCGAGTAATACCAATATTTGAACAGGTGACTAAAACATGCTAATTAGCGCGCAAATTTAGACGCTACCTGCTTTTTCAACATATATCGAATAGATAGAACACATAAGATATTATATCATGCCCTAATGACCACACTCTACTGCGTGATTTTTGCCATGGCTTCAGTGGAAATTGATCGAGTGAAACAGCACTTTTCGGACCAACGGAATTTGTCATAAAGCATTCAGTAGCATTTTTTTAATCATCCACTGGTATTCATGTACCTTTCAAAGGACTTCTATTTATTCGAATACGAGGTGTTATTTTATAAACAGGACGCATACGGTGTTGTGATGCTTTCCGAGTTCACTAAAATATTATCTTTCACATAGAAAACAATTTGTAAATACTATTAACGAGACATCCTCATCTCTGCAAGTGTACACATGTCTCACAGGGCAACATAGTGGTACGGCTATTATTTTTAGCATGAATATGTGATATAGCACGCACGGTCTAAAATGTCGAAATGATTTCATGTGGAGAGAAGGCGACCCTATGTAAGCGGTAGATCAGAAATACAGATATAAACGAAGGCACATGAAAAACTTAGAAAAACGGAAGAAGGAACTCACAATAACAGGTTAAGAAAAACGCTAGTGCGAAGTTCACCTACGCTCTCGAAGCAAAAAGAATATTATAACATGCATGTTACCTTGTGCATAAAATTATTAGTGGGTATGTATACTTTAGGAGTCATTTTTGCTGAATATTCTCTAGGCGTTCTTATACGCATGCAGCGTATGCTCTCCTATTAGGTGACACTAACATTATATAAATCATTGTATTGAAGAAATGCAATAGTGTCACATTATCTGATGCGCAGCAGGATAGCCTAGCCCAATGAAAGTGTACTTCCTAAATGAAAGCGTTCTTTCAAAATGGGCCGTTTATTTACCACACTGGTAAACTTTCCGAGAGATATGATGTCCTGCTTGTGTTTGCGTTACGTAAATATTGGCTCCTCCTAAGCTGACTATCCTATTTAAAGCGAATTTGCTCCCTAACATTCTATTTATCCGAGCTTCAGGAAAATTTAACGCCCGATTAAGAACGCACATAAAAAAGTGGTTAATACCATCACGTATAAAACGAACGATGAGAAGCGCTCCTTGGTTTATGGAGAGCTGTCTTTGCTAAATGATGTTTACTGTGAAATTTGCACATCTCGCGTGACTCAAATTGTCAAATTAAGCTGTATGAAAGCGACAGTGGTAAGGGCCCCGTGTCGCAGAAAATCCGGCGTCGGGCGTCGGACGTCATCCTTGCAAAATGATTTTCGAGCGCCCCGTACCCAGACCTTCCATGTGGCGCAAGGAAGCTACTGCACTAATTGAATTTCTCAAGCTAACACACGTAGAAAAATTGTAAAGTACGACTTACATACAACCTACCGACACGGTAGCGTCGGATTGTAATTTGACGATGCGAGGAAACAAATTCTATTACGCGACAACTCAAAGAAACCCCTTTTGCAGCGTTTCTACCAGGCATATACCCGCGACGGCGTCTACCATTTGTGCACGCCGGCCTGTGAGTGTCTTGGGGGCCATGGAACGCCGCGCCCGGTTCCTTGCAATACCTCGAGATGGCGCTCGCCTTCGTGCAAAGCGTTCGCGGCCAGCGTTTCCTGGTAAACATTACCGTTACATATACTTCATATGCCGGGAAGAGTGGGAAGCAGCCAGGGATCTTTTAGTGCTATCGCGTTCCACTCTTAAAGGCGAAGCTTAGGCCTCCTTCATCTTTTTCTAACATGAATTATCGGCAGAAGAGTACGCATTTGGGCTGGTTGGTTTCTGCTCGTAATGAATTATCTTCTTATATACTTGTACGAGCTCTCATCTTTTGTTTTCATGGTAAGCGCATATACAAATACGTTTCTCTAAAAAAGTATGTTTATTTCTTTGCATACATTTTTTGTATGATTATTTCTTATATCGTGCGTTACTTCTGCTGAAATGCTAAAGATATATATATATATATATATATATATATATATATATATATATATATATATATATATATATATATATGCGTTAATGAAGAGATCAGAGGTTCCTTCGAACACTCGGATTTCTCTCCCGAGGTCATCGTCTTCTTCCTTTCTTCCCGTGCTGCCTTAACAATCTTATTTTTACACTGGGCCATGCTGCAGGTTTCGGGCGTAAGTTGCAACCTGGCACGCAACAACGTGGTTGGAGAGTCGACGAAGAGGCTCTGCCACTGGAACACAAATGTATTTCATCCCACACTTTAGGAAATAATATTTCGAAATTAGAGCCGCTCTGGGGATTAGTTGCAACTGGATACAGCTTGCAATCTCACCGGCTATAATTCACTACTCGTTTTATATACCATAAAGTAAATAATTAAAAAGATAATTAGTAACTGTTTGGCAATTACTTGATTATGTGTTTTCATTTTTAGTGTTAGTAATGTTTCCCTAGTCGTATAATCGTATGATCTAGCTCAAAGGCAAGAATTATGCTGGCTTCTGCAGGCTACTTTTCTTTAAGCTACGCAAGAACCTAAATATCATCAACTGGTGTTTTACTTCGCCAAAAATTTATGGTGCTGAATGCAATAAATTATTAAAGCGTATTAAAGCCTCTTCTGTCTGGGGCCTTAGCGCCAGCTTTATTACGATGATTTCGCAAAGATGAGTCTATAACTTCAAAGAGGCGTCGAAGTAGCACACTGTTGAAGCAGTGCTGTTCTGTTGACTTTCCCAGTCTCCGTCTTTGGTAGGGAGTCGAGGAAGAACACACCTCCATATAGCCACTTATGCCTGGCCAAGTTTCCTGCAGTAAGAGATGTGTGTATATTAGATCCATGGTTATATTAGACGCAATAACGAATCATGACTGAGTATCTGGTACCGGTCGCCATAGGATAGATCGCACAATTTAAGTGATTCCATCCTGAGAACTTATTAGGTACTTCGTCCGCAAGACGTAACGTGTGCAAATAGTATTTTACATATAATAGTAAATGAACTTGAATACTTTAACGTAAATCGCAATACTTTATCTAGAACTTCGGGACTAGTAGACACCAGTAAAACAGCTGCGCACGAATTTCTCTGGCGTACAGCAAATGTCATATATCGTGGAATCTAGTTAATATTTTTCCTGTTAGTTCTGTTAGTTCATTATACAACACTTAACATTAGATATTGCGTTGTGTACACGATTTATCGCTTTCGATTCGGTAAAAGTTGTTACAGACATCTTAAGTAATGGTAAACATTGTAGATAAGCAAGGCTCAAGTAATTGCAAAACATCCCAGGGAAACAACGAAAATTGAACTTACTCCTGTAATCAGTCTCACCTTCGCTACGAGCAAAGTGAGGAACCAGGCTCGTTTTGCGTTGTACGTGTTTGTGACAACACCAGCCCATCGCAAACTAAAAAAAAAAAAAACTACGAAGGCCAAGCTAAGTTTGAAGGCCACCACAATGCATGCGGTAGGGCTTTATCGAAACACATCTAACATATGCAATGAGGCAAGTCATGTCCAACAGTAACAACTTTATTTACTCGTGTAATATTCGCAGTTTTTTGGATTTCTTTACTGGGCGCAGGCCTCACACGATGCAAGCTTATAGCGACTCATAGATGCCCCGGAGTCCGCTCAGACTGCCATGCAAAATGATGTAAACACTGACTGCCGATTAGGGACAGATTCACAGCGGCAGACCAATTTTAGAGCGCAGAACTTAGGTGCCCGTTCCTACGTTGAGCGTCGGCGTTGCTAGGCGTGCCTCGGCTTCGCCCGTAGCCGAGCGAACGAGCGCAGCGAAGGACGAAAGAGAGAACGTGGATTGCAATAGAAGATGAGAGATGGCGAGAGCGGAGAGTGCGCGAGGAGGAAAGCAGAGGAGGTGGAGGCAACACCAGTTCTCTACAGGGTGTCGGTGGGGGCAGCGGAAGCATGAGGAGGAAAGCGGAGGAGGAGAGTGTGGCAGAAGGGTGAGGAGGAAAGTGGCGTTTTGCACGAGACAGGCCCAACGGCGGCAACCAAGCATGCGGTGAGCCCTATGAAAGAAAGCGCTCGCTTGCGTGGGCGTCGGATCCAGTACACCGCTGCCGCTAGAGAAAGCGCTCGGTGCCCGGCACGCGTTCCTATGTTCACGCGGTTCTTCCGGGCAATGAGCAAAGCTAACGGTGGAAATGCTTCATCTGCCGTTGCTGCTAAACAAACGGCCCATCCAGGCCAGTTCTCCTGTCCAGTAAATGGATGGAAAAACAGCGCCCTGCTACCTCAATTGGTAAGAGCATCTGATGTGTAATGCGAAGACGTGGGTTCGTGCCCCACCAGCGGCGATTAGTTCTTTCATCTAGTTTCATCTCCTTTGATTTATTATTTATGAATGTGAACTGTTAAGTGAAATTCCCCTAATATATATATATATATATATATATATATATATATATATATATATATATATGTGTGTGTACCATATCTCTCATGTGCGTTTTGATTAACCCTCTAGCTTGCACGACATAAGACTTGGCCTACAGTGTATTTCTTGCTATATTTCTTGATATTGCTCAGGTGAAATAAACATAAATATATTTATATATCAAAAGAAATATTAAAGGGTTCCTCTAAAATGTGAACGAGATACAGTACGTCTAAAATATTGTTGCCCAGCTCCTTAAATATAGATGTATGGTCCGAAACTTGTGTTTGGTACTTGCTTTGACAAGGTGAATGTGCGTTCTTGACATGCACTTCTACGGGGATAAAAAGTAAGACTTTGTTTTAACGAAGGAACGAATATTCACATTCGCGCGATTGTGACCATCATGTGCGCTAAGAGCAGATTGACGAAGCCTTCAAGTTTTGTGACCAATACTACAGCTGCTGCTCAGGGTCTACGTTTTTGTGAATAGCACTGTTGAGCAGGAACACAAATAATGTCAAACTTGAAAGGCGCAGACTAACATTTCGATTTGCAAAGATTTGCGGAAGGACTTTTTTTTTCAGGTAAACAATAATGTTGAGCTACCAGGCAAACGGATTTCAAGAGGTATACTTCGTGCAACGTACCTGCTATGGTAGCCTTCATCTTATCTGCCATGCCGGCGAGTGCATCGTGACCGGGTGTTTTCTTGAGCACGACTGCAGCCGCAGGCGCCTGTCCGAGCTCGTGGTGCTCGAGTCCCACCACGGCCACTTCAGAGATGTCTCCCGAGTATTCCTGGAGCAGCAGTCCTTCGAGTTCCGCGGGTACGACCTGGTTGTCCATGCATTTGATCATCTCCTTCAAACGCTGCACGAAGTGGAACCGTCCGTTTTCGTCGTAGTAGCCAGCGTCGCCTGAAATTATTTAGTTTACCCGAGTGAAAGCAGGGCTTTATCGCCACCATCGTCACATTTGTTGCTAAATAACATTCAAGCCGCCGGACAATTTCGTTGTTGTGGTGCTGTGATGTTGAGCCCGAGGCCGCGGAGTGATGCGCAGACATGGAGGACTAATTTCCCCGGTGGTAGAGTTAAAACAAGAAATCACTCGGTTACTTATACTGTGCTCCAACAAACATGATGTGGGAAAAACTTCTACAGAGTCCCCCACAAAACATATGGCACCTCTCACAGTCAAGGTGTTGATCTAGCCCGTCGGACACAGCTAGACATTTTTATCAGGAAATGCGTTTCTTGCAAGAAGAAACCATTGTACGATGCGCTACAATTCTACAATTTTTTTTTCCACAATGATGCGAATGGACAGGGCAACATTTTCGAACTTCTTGATACTAAATGGTTTCCTGTATCGTCAGTGCGCATTTTTCGTGCTGTCGTATTTTATGTGTCATTTTTAGAGATGCCTACGCATAGGTTGCAACCTGCACCTTTTCGTAAAAGCCTAGTTTCTGCTGCAGTATTCTGCTAAGGAAGCTAACGTACATATTGCCAACGCTGCAGTTACCTGTACCTTTGTCTTTTCCTGGTGGCTATAGTGCCTCGCCACGACAACGACATTGTGCGCGGCAGAGTTGCGAGACCACTATATTTTGAATATACCTTATTTGGTAACTAACCTCGTCTGTTTTTATTTATTTATTTCAAATACATTACAGGCCCCAAGGGCGGCATTCAGTAAGGGGGGCGTCATTGAACAAATGATAAGAGAAAACAGATATATGAGCTCTAAAAAATGTGAGAGCTAGAAATGTTTGTAATGATCACATGCTTGCAAAACTGTGTAAAAAATAAAAACGCTAAATCAATACAAAGAGTTATCGGGTAATCAATACAAAGGGTTGTTCAAGCTCGGACGAGACGACATTGAATAAGACTTATAGTTGGGATGGCTAGTCTATGTTTTCTTGCTTACAATAAGTTTAGTGCGAAGCAAACAACCACACACACAAAAAGACACGCGATGACAGTTATTTCTCAAATGCTTGTTCTAGAAACATAGATCCTGAATACTTAGCTGCAACAAAGATGATGCGACAGCGTTCCTTTTCGTATTAGTTTTATCTTCTTGTCCAAACATTTCACTATGTCGCGCACACAGCTATAAAGTCCGGATATTTCTAAGGCACTTGCTTATTCCACAAACCCTATTATGACCACCCTGTTATGACCACCCTATTATGACCACCCTATTATTAGTAAAAGCCCTTTTACTTGGCATTGGCTCAACCATCAGGATCGCCCTTTTCTTTGGACATGGCTGAGCAACATACGGCTAAGCAGAGTCCCACCCCCAAGCGCTTGGGGCGATTTTGTCGAAAGACAGTAAAGAGCCTGCGGACTCCTGGTGTCTCTGCAAGGGGTTTTCCCCTCCCAGCCAAAAGATACTGATCCTTGGGTTGTACTGCTAAATTGGAGTCCATTAAACACAACATGACAAAACTCCTTAATTATTACATTAACACGACTAAACTGTCTCGAACAGAGCGGACATTGTATTTTGCTAACTTGTAAACATATGTATACGTGCATAAGGGACAGCTATCCTGTGACATTCATTTATTTCTGACATATCTTGCTCTTTTTGCCAGTATGCAGTTCTTAGGTCATTACGCCACCGCGAAACGTCACCGTGAATATTGCGTGTCAGGTATCTTGACACAGTGCGCGTCCTGCAAAAGTGCATAGAAATTTCCCCTTGCTGCGTTTCTTTTTTGTTAATATGCCTTCAATTGCCTTACTTTTTAGTGTTCCTGTTCGTGTGCCCTTCAAGAGGACGATCTGTTCCCGCGCTGCCATGTACAGATACAACGCCTCCTGGGACCAGTCGAAGAGTTTACGACAGCTTTTAGCCATGGAGAACATTTCTAATGTGTACACCAGAAAACTATGAAGTTGAACGTGAAGTTGAATGCACAGGGGCAAAGTTCTGGATTTCGTTGGACGCACGCATTCATCTTGCAGTGTGTCTAAGATCTTTGTCTTTGTCGCTGAGCATCGCATTTAAAAACTTTTTTTGAGCTATTGGAATACCTTGCACCTTTCCAGCGTGAAAGACTCTTGTCAAAACTGCGCTGTGCAAGGTGTTTGTAGGATTTCTTCAGGAAATTAGTGTGGGTCACATATGGTAATCGCCTGTGAACCAAGTTCGCGTGGGTAAAGGTGATCGGCCAAAAAAAGTTTAGAGCTCTAAGTTACGAAGAACGTGGAATCATGGCACTTGTGAAACTTGAAACTTACACTATGGACTTTCCACAGCAACAACGGGCCTACGGGATAAAACATTGCGCTGCGCTTCCGATAAATTTCGGCCACCTTGAGGACGTTGACGCGTAACCGAAGCGCGCAATACACAAGCGACTTCGCTTTTTCTCTCCACAGCTGTGAGCCTGCCGACGTTGTAATAAAGCCCATGAACTTGTGCTCCACAGAATGGCACAGCCACACAGACACCGCGGTGTGGGTCGTGAAAACTTGGGGAAAAGTTGAAGGTAAAATGTTGTGGCACGCTGCTCAGACAGTTCGTACTTATATTCTAATGACTGTACTGTCTCTTCAAACAGATAGGATGGGACAAACATCAACTTAGTAGAATAAATCCTCAGCATTCACTAAAAAAATTGTAGTAAGCGAAAATTTATATCCCTGCCATTTACTTCAGCTTCTCGTCCAGTGGCCTGTCATGGTTCGCAAAAAATTGGAGAAAGTACATTACAGGCATTTGCTTTCGAGTGTTAACTTTGTCGCTTTGTCTTGCATAGGTTTATTTACGGTATAGGAAAAACAATCTCGGAAATCCTGCACCAGCGATACCTCAGGGCTGTGTAAATAAGCGCGTTAGTGAGACTCACAGCACAGTGCGACAAATCGTTCAGAGTTGCATATCAGTGTGCACAGCTGTTAATGGAAGGGCCGATGATAACTTATAGTCATAATCTGCGCAATCTAGTCGTCTGAATATAGAAGGCACAGGAAAGAAGGCTGACTATACGGTGTGGTACTGACTAGAATTGCAGAAATCCATAGAAAAGTGAATGTGAAAAAATATCACCGACGATTACGATACTCCCTAATGCGACATTTGAGCTCAGATCTACACGTGTTTTCATTCGCGATATACTGATGTAAACAACTTGAGAGGGACCAGTAGCAAAGACGGCAATCACCAAAAATCTGCGGGTCAAGCACAACGGAGTTTATGCATGATTCGTCGAAGGTTCGAGTGTGGTTGCCGGTGCCCGCGTGGCTTCCAGAAAGCACTACACAATTCGCGCCAAGCATCCAATCCGATTAGAAAAATTTTGGTGACAACAACCAACCGATGCAACTATCGATAACATTCATGAAACTTATGATACATGCAGGCGCATCATGCGTCAAGGAATAACGTTTAACCTTTGTTAGCCGGTGAAAAGCAGTGACCGAATAAAGAGAAAGAAGTCATCGGTGATCAGGCGATGGCGCACTTGATGTGGCTCAACGGATTCTGCATGAATTTAGACATGTCTGGTTTATGTACCCTACACTAAATCCTACAAGTATACGTATGTCGTAGATCCTTTACACATTATAAACGTCGATCGCGGCGCTAGTAGGAAGCTTTGAAGTTAGAGATAGGATGTAAATACTGAGTTTATGAAAAGGAGTAACGAATACGTACCCGCCGTGGTGGCGTAGTGGCTTCTAAATCGCGGCTACGACGCTGCACTTCGAGGGGGCGAAATGTAAAATTGCCCGTGTACGATGCAGTGGGTGCAAGTTAAAGAATCCCAGGTGGTCAAAATTAGACCACTACGGCCAGCCTGATGATGACATCGTGGTTTAAGCACGTGAAACCCCAGATTACAAACAATAATAATACATAGGTAACAATTTTCGGTACTACCTCTAGGTGCCATATGCCTGTAAATACAAAAAAAAGCATTCACCGACGTTTATAATACTCCCGAAAACGACATTTGAGCGCCGCTCTGAACTTATTATTGACAAGTGCTTGTCTTTATCGGGCGACACGTTTCACCACCTAACAAATGTTATCGCACAGCGCAGGACGCGCCTGCGTGTATTGGAAGTTTCTGGAATGCTATCGATGGTTCCATCCGCTGTCTGTGACCGAACCTTGTGTTATCTCATTCCATGTGTGAGCGACGCGAATAATGTACAACTTTGTGAAAGGCACGCGGGTCCCAGCGATTAGTCTGGAACTTTCGGCGACTGGTGTATAAAAGCCGACGCGCTTGACCCGCTCATCAGATTTTCGCCGATCGCCGAGCTTATTGGCCGCTATCGTTCTTTGAGTGTAGCCTGCTTTTGAGGGCACAAGTTCGCCCAATAAAACCCTAGTTTCGTTAATGAAAGTTTTGGTGCCTTCGTCACCGTCACTACCACATGACATTATTATTTCGTGATATATTGGCTGGCACGGACAATCTGTCTCGTTAGGCACGTTGCAAATGGAGCGAAGTGTGCCGCGACTATCTTGCTTATCTGGAAGGAAGGAAAGAAAAATAACTTTATTTAAGGCCAGCACTAAGGCCCAGTAGAGTGCTTGCTTCGCTAGGGGGCTTGCTTGGCTAGGGGGCCTTGTTGAACCGCCGAGTCTGAGTGAAGCCATGCACTCCAGCAAGCAGAGTAAGGATAAGGGCAACTGTCTGGAGATAAGGGCAGATAGAGAACACATTCTGAACTCATGTAACACTGCTAATCTGGAGATCGCGAAAGCGAGCACGTGGGTGACGCGTGGGCGCGATTCACAGCAGCCGTTACCGACAGTCCTATATACCAGATGATAGGCGCTAGTCTGGCGCCATCGTAGCCATCGTCGGTACACTACGCTTTTCTTCTCTCGCTTTCACCATGCCGTCCTCCGCTTTCCGCCTCGTGGTTCCACCGCAGCCTCCTCTCCGCTTGCGTCCTCGCATCTTTCATACCCCCCTGCGCTCCGCGTTCGCTTCCATCTTTCGCTGTGCTCGTTCGCTCGGTTACGCCGACGCTCGCCGCAAAAGGAGGTGCCTGCCGGGATAAACATCCCGGTACGCGCCTGTGTTTTTGCTTAGTAATTGTGCATTCGCGCTACATTATCTTGGTAGGCGCCTAAGAGATGCTGTAAAGCAGTGATTTGGTCTTGATGGTAAGTTATCGTGAGGCTTATAGCGCGTGAAAAAGACAAGGACGAAAGGGAGACGTGACACACACAAGCGCCTGTGTGTGTCGCGTCTCCCTTTTGTCCTTGTCTTTTTCACGCGCTTTTTCACGGCGCCTAAGAAGTGTGCTGTAAGAATGAATCATGTCTTACTAACCGTATTGGGGAAAAGAATGCTGCTTTTAACGTCCAAAAACTCAACTCAGTAATGAGGGAGACCGTAGTGCAGTGCTCTCGATTAAGTTTGCCCAACTGGGATTTATTAAAATGGATAAATTTGAATAACTGTGGTTCTTTAACGCTGACTTACAAAATAGTACACGAGTGTTTTCGCAATCAACTCCCATCAAAAAGCGGCTGCCATGGCATGAGAATAAAATCCACCAATTTAATTAAGCAAGCGTTTTAGTACAAATACTTATGAGCCCTTTTCGACACTCATTTGCAGTGGAATCACCACGTTAACAATGCATGTAGGCAATTAGACTTTGTGTGCTACACTCTGATAAAAGCCAAACAACGTATTCGCTCTTCTGTGCTTAGTTATCTGTAGTTTTCGTTCTGCCACTCCTACAGTAGCTACTGCCTTATATCCTCGGGACTTGCATATATAACATGTTTATCCTCCTTATCGCGTCTAGATATACTGGCATTATGCATTTTTAGCAGAAACCCATTGTGTCTCTCAAGTACAAACTTTTTCAACAGCTCGGTATCTTACCGTTTATGTAACTGCGAAATTGTAAGTTTTGCGTCACTATAAACAGCATTACGCAAACTAATTATCTATCACCACTGAGTATTTCCTCTCGAAAATCCTAATAACCCTAGGCAATATTCTTATTGCAGTTTCAGGCGTGGGAAAATACGGCTAATTGTGCGGCGAAGCGTTATTCATTGTGGCTGCGCAAAAGTTTGGAATGAGTTGCCAACAAGAGTAAAAACACATAAGATTTTAAACTAAGTTGTAAGTGGCATTACTTACCTAACGAAACAGAATGCTTAAGTTTATTTTTACTGTGGAGTGTCTGTTCTTACTCTGTGTATTGTATCTCTCGTAAATGGCACCACCGCCAAAATCACATTTAGCGATGCTGAAATGTTTTTGTTATTTTGACATTGTGAAATGTCTTTTTTTTTTCAGGAGGCTGTGTGTCCAAACGCAACAATTATGCAGACGTGCCTGTTAGAATTTGTTCTATTGTGTTTTTAAGTTGTACACGACGGCTACATGTGAAGGCATGTTGCATCTGAACGTTGCTTGCGTTTTCTCCTCACACATAACCTGTATACATGGATGATAGTAGACCAGCTATAAGCTTTTAACTTACCGCTGTCTATTTCAATCGCTGATAGCGTGCAGTGACGCCGACCGATTGTGATTGCGTGTCTGTATTCTCCTTACTAACGAGAAAGCGTCATATGCCCCTTTAAGCGGGAATTCAGCGTTGTCGGCGGCGGCGTGACCGAAAGATGGCACCAAAATTGGCCGACGGTGCGAAGAGCGAAAGCACGTAAGAAACTGACGTCAACTTTGTCAAGCAGGTTTCTGTAAACAAAGTAAATTAACGCCTCCGGAAAGGTAATTAGGTAAATTTCGGTTTGGGATGAAAACGAATGCGGACCTCCGGGGTGTGAGACGAGCACGCTTACCCGACACTAGGGTGTCTCCATGGTTACGACTGAATAAAGTTGTGCCTAGTGCGTGCACCGATGCAAACGTGACGTCACTGCCTCCGTCACTGCCTCCCCCGTGTCACTTGCTCTTCGGGCTTCACCGGTGCTGCGTCTACGGCGATGCACTCTCGACGCCGAATCATGAGTATATTGAATGACGTGTGCCTAGTGCCTGCGTCATTACGCGCGTCACTTGCTCTTCGGATTTCATCGGCCCTGAGCCAACTGCGATTCACTCCGAAGCGTCTACCTAGGCGGCAGCTGTGAAGCGTGGTCGCCCATGGAAGCTCGCCTCAGAAAAGGAAGCAAGAGAACACAAAAGAAGACATAGTAACGACAGACCTACCATTAGGCATAAAATAAAATTCATTTGTTTCAACTTACTTTTTCTTTCTAAACTAAATTATTGTCACCCAGTCTGGGCAACAACATCAAAACAAAACATCACTAAACTAAAATTATGTCAAGGATGAGCCATTCGTGCTGTAGCCAATCTGTCCTCCAAAGAACACGCGTCTAAATATTTTTACGTGTACAAAATAATACCGGTTGAATTCATTTATTCATGTCGTCTAGCATGCATGTACAGAACTACGCTGACGAGGAGAAATGTTGATTATGTAAATTTGTTTAACCTGGAATCGTCGCGAAATTCTCTGTAACACGAGACATACAGACGTTTGGTTAACAGGTTTCTGTCCTACAAATTGTCGGCATCCAATCCGTATTCTACCGCATTTCTGATCGTCTAAACGCCCCAACTGCAAGTGGATTACACCTGGATACTATTTCTCCTCGTTTCTTTTTTACTTATTGCCTTTCGCGAAATCCCACTGTGTGATTCTTCTACTTGTATTTGATGATTGTATACATATCAATATGCATGAGCACGTGTATTCCTCCCATCATATATATATATATATATATATATATACACGTATGTTGTCTATTCAAATCAAGTTTGATGAGTCTGATGTATTCATTTTTGTTCTTATTTCCATTTGCGGTGAAATGCCTTAGTTTATTTCCTGAAATTATTTTGTACGTACCTGATACCGTTCTTCAACTTCTTTCTGCTATATAAAAAAAGCCCAATTTACTGCCTGTAGATCCATGTTACTGTATTGGACATTTCTTTTATCTTCACACTTTCTGTAAAGTGCCTAGACTTATGTTACGCTGTCATGTACCTATGTTACTGCTGCACACTGTCGAATTGTACTGTAGGGGGCCGGGCTTAGTCAAGCTGCGCTAATGCAGCTTTTTACCACCACTCACCTTTCTCTCTCTGTTGAGAGATGAAATAAAGTTTGATTTGACTTGATTAGATTGTTCTGCAGCAAAATCGCCCGAATGTTTCCAGCCTGTGGTCAACCGATACGCAAACACACACGTCGAATTCAGCAGAAAGAACTTTAATGCATGTCGAATAGACCTATCGAAAACGTTTCCCCTAAGCAATTATAATGATTTCGCATTGCCACATGTAAGTAACGCGTATGAATTTTCGAGCTCTCTATACATTTTCCTGTCACTTTACATCCCCCTCCCCTCACTCCCGAGTGCAGGATAGCAAACCGGATCGTCCGCTCTGGTTAACCTCCCTGCCTTTC
This sequence comes from Dermacentor andersoni, assembly GCF_023375885.2. NCBI lineage: Eukaryota > Metazoa > Arthropoda > Arachnida > Ixodida > Ixodidae > Dermacentor > Dermacentor andersoni. The sequence goes on along the minus strand of NC_092817.1, from coordinate 180,052,648 downwards.
GCCTTTTTTCTGTATCTCCATCTTTTTTTAAGTTTTCGGTAGTTTTTTGTCATTTTGCTTGGTACCTAGAATGTAGAGCAAGGCAAAAAAAAAAAGAAAGCAGAAAAACGCGACCTCGTCCTACTCACCAGTGCAACGTCACCATGACTGACCTACCACGGTAGGTGCAGTCTTCGGATCGAGACATTATAACGCGATAAGGCTGAGGACCCCATGTCGTGAAAAATCCAGTGTGGGTGTCGGTGTCGCCGGAGTTGTCCACGGGCGGAAATTTTCGTGTATATTAAAGTACGTCTGTATGCCACATCTTGGTATATGACAGGCTGTATATGCAGATTGTACTGCCACACAATTCTATCAATAAATTTGCTCATACCTTGCCTTACATTATTGACAAAGTTGTTCTTTGGAATTTTGAGAATGGCAACTCACAAACAAATGTCATGAAACAAAACACCGGCAGAGCATGCCTTTTATGTGAAATGTTCACAGACTCAATATTAAATGCAACTCAATAACAGAAACCTGCAAATTATGTATTCTGTCTAGGCGCGGCTGTGTACTGCCTCCGGGATCGGCCCACGCAAGAGGCCGCGTTTCTAACAGAAAGCTTGTCTTCATGCATAGCGCTCGCAAACAGCGTTTCCCGTTAAATATTACGGTTACATAAGTTCCGGTTTCGGGGAAGTGTTAGAAGCAGTTGGGGATCTTCGAATGCTAAAGGCGAAGCTTAAGCGCCCTCGAAGTTTCTTATTTGTGCTTGCAGATTGCCTTGCTGGCAAGCTGGTCGAATAGGTATCACACCTACCTGTCCTACACCAGCCGTTACCTTCGAAGAACTCCGCTGTCTCTTTCGGCCGCTTATAGTAGCCACGCATGACAGTGGGAGTGCGAAAGCAAATTTCGCCGATCTCCTGTGGGCCCAGCGTCCGACGGGACTCAATGTCCACCACCTACGGACATGAGGAGATTTGTCTGTTACATCATTTTCAGGAGTTGCTCGTCACATCTAGAACACTCGAGAAGTAGTAGTAGTAGTATAAAACTTTTATTTAAAGAAAATTACATTCAGGTCCAGTGGGTGGGTCCCTCAGTCCAGGGCCCCACTGGCATCGCGGCACGCCGGGCTTGGTCGAGAAGGGCCAATTGGTCCTCCCGCACCGTGCTGGCTAGCCACACCTCCCACTGCCTACTGTTGGAGTTTTGCCCCATAAGGGGTGATTGGATTTCTTGTGACCGGCTCTGGCACGACCATGTGATATGGTCAAGAGATGCCGCCCTCCGCACCAAGGGCAAGTGTTGGGATACCGGGTGGGGTGTATGTGGTGTAGTAGGAGTAGGTGTGGGTATGTACGGGTTTGTAGTCGGCGCCAGTCCCGCATTTGCGCTGAGTCCAAGGATGTGTCTGGAAAGCTATACCGCGGCCTTCCTCGTCTCTGTGCCTCCAAGATATCTTTTGTTGTGATTGGAGATTCTACGAGAATGCGTTCCGTCGCTCGGATGCTATATTCTCGAGTGAGGCGGTCCGCCCTCTCGTTACCCCTCACTCCGGCGTGCGCGGGACACCACGTAATAGCGTGGTGTTCCGTGAGATTTCTTCCTAGGATTTTGATGGTGAGTTTGGGCAGGGTGCCTGCCATGAAAAGGCGACATGCCGACTTCGAGTCGGTTAGTATTAACGCAGAACGTGCTCTATTTTCAGCGTCACGTATAGCTTGAGCCACCGCAGTAGCCTCTGCTGTGGCCACCGACCCTGTTCTGACTGTTGCGGAAATAGTAGTTTGTGAGTTTGTGGCTACCACAGTGAAAGTTTTGCTATCCTGCTTGCACGCGTCCGTGTTATAAACCTCCGGATTTCTACCGAACCTGCGTTCGAGTGTCCTGGCCCGTGCAAGGCGCCGTTGTCTGTGCTATTTCTCGCTCATGTTTTTAGGGATTGGGGACACAGAGATCTGAGCTCGTATGTTCGGTGGGAGGAGTTCTGTTTGGTCGTTACAATGTGCCGGTCTGAGTGGATACCCTAATCGACGGAGAAGTGTTCGACCTTGCTCCGTGGAATTGAGCCTTTCTCGTTGCGCAATCAGTGTTGCAGCCACGAGTTCTTCAAATGTGTTGCTAATACCCATTGCATTAAAAAGGGTCGTGCTAGTGCAAATCGGTAGACCAAGCGCCGCCTTATAAGCTGTGCGTATAAGGGCGTTTATTTTAGTTTCCTCTGAGTTTGATACTTTTTGAAAAGGAAGGCCAAAGGTTACACGGCTTATGATGAATGCCTGTACGAGCCTTATCTTCTCTTCCTCCTTGAAGCCTTTTCTGTTTCTTGCTACTCTCTTTATCATCCTAGACACGCTGTTAACCGTTTTCCGGAGATTTGCGATCGTGTGCCCTACTGCTCCATTTTCCTGTATCCATAGTCCGAGTATCCGAGCTTTAGATACCTCCTGTATTGTTTGACCTCCCAGAGCAAGCTTTATCGGAAGTCTATTTTCCCTTCGTTTATAAGCCGCTCTTACTCGGATTAGTTCTGACTTCTCCGGGGCGCAATTCATGCCAGCTTTTGTTACATGATCCTCAACAATGTTAATTGCCTTCTGGAGGGTTTCCTGACATTCCCCTAAAGATCCATTTGCGGTCCAGAGAGTTACGTCGGCCGCCTAAATCGCATGTCCTAAGTTTGAGAGCCGTTGTAGTTTCACCGCTAGTCCTTTATCCCTATATTGAAGAGTAGCGGTGAAAGAATTGAACCTTGCGGTGTTCCTCTTTTGGGGGTCTGAAGAACATCTGAGCGGGTGGATCCTAGCCCTATCGTGGCTGTGCGGTTGTCTAGAAAGGATTTTATGTATTCATAGGTGCGCTGTCCGCAGTGCATGTTCGATAGTTCTGTTAAGATGCTTTCGTGCGAGATGGTATCGAAAGCTTTTTTGATATCTAATGCCACTATGAATCTGTCTGCATTTCCTCTCTTTGTGTTTAGTACTTCTACTTTCAGTAGGAGAAACACGCCCTGTACCGACATATGCTGTCTAAAGCCGAACATAGTTTCCGGGAAAAGGTTGCTGTTTTCTATGTACCTAGTGAGTCTCATCTCTATAACCTTTTGAAAAAGCTTACCCAGACATGAGGTAAGATATGGGTCGGAGGTTTTTTATGTACCTCGGTTTCCCTGGTTTCGGTATTAGAATTATCTCTGCATGCTTCCATGCCTGTGGGATTTGACCTCCTTTAGTCCATACATGTTTGTTAAAAAGATGTGTTAGCCTTGTTAAAGCATTGAGGCTAAGATTGCGAATCATGGTGTCTGTTATTTTGTCAGGTCCAGGCGCCGTATTTTTCTTGAAAGTTTGCGCTGCCACGTAAACCTCTGCCACCGATATAGAGGCATCTAGCTCCTCATTGTTCCCTCCTAAATATGTGATAGTATCATGGTTTTGCGTGGAATTTGCTCATATATACATGTCTTCTAGTGTGTCTAGGAGATGGGTATCAGCGTCTCGAAATTCGCATTCAAGTAATCGCAGATCTCCGTTCATCGCTGTTTTTGCACTTGCAGGATCTATCATGCATCTCGAAATGGCCCATGTATTTTTTGCGTGTAAGGTTCCTTGTAGCGATTCACAGAATTGGTGCCAATTATTGTTTTCTAGTGTTTGTGCATAAGCATTAGCCTCCTGTGTTAATTGAGCTATACGTATTTTGAGCTTTCTACAGAAAGTATATTCAAATATAGCACTCTTAAAAACACATTGTCAACTTTTGAGGCGTAAATGTAGGAGCTATTTTCAACATGAGAAACTTCATTGCGGGAAAGGAAGTGACTAGAAAGAAGTTTTCTGTGAAAGGCAAACGACTACTATAGGGTACGCAATAGACAAGACGCCGCAAGGTGAAGTACGCAGAACTTACAAAATGAGAAGAAAAAAGAATTTGACAGCACGAACTTTTTGAAAACGTGCGTTGTCTCTGAAAAAATTACACGTGAACAGAGCAGCGATATTGCAAAGATCACGCAAATCTTATAGCTGCATTATGCCATTTCTAAATTTAAATGTTTATCTTACGGATATTTGAAAGTTACGCTTTACACTTCGCCTGCGCTTCACTTGTATGTATTCCCCCTTTGGTACAGAGAAATAGGACTGAATCCAGTACTAAACTCTTAAGAACAGAAGAAGAATAATATGTAATGTTGCGAATGGGCCACGGTATGTATCGGCGGTAGTAATTTTTCTAAAATGCCTAATTAGCTAAGCTAGTGATATGTTTATTTATAAAATGTCGCGCGGTTTTTGTATCGGATTCTAACACACGAACCAAGGACCCACGTGGTAAATACAACTGTGTATAAAGAAATCTATGTGCCAATTTTACTAAACCCACGAACTGTTGCAAAAGTTCCTCAAAGCCGTACAAAAAACAAAAATTGGTTTTAACAGTAGTTTCACTTCATCGTGTAAAGTGGGTCAATGTCGTGCGCGGTTCCCCTCCGTTCAGCAAGCTACAATACCGGGGGAGGTAGTACACGGTCATATTCGATATCCCCAATTAAAACGTCGGCACAACACGCATTGTAGCGTTATTACTTCTGCATGGCAGTGTTTTCGTTCGCACTATTAAATATGAATCCCCCGTTGCCCACCGTGTGGCTGCAAGGATCAGCAACTTTTTACTCAATTTGGAGTTGCGTGCGCGCAAGGAAACGGAAGAGGCCCGACGCAGTTCTGTAGGTAAAGAATCGAGACGAAACAGTAAGCGTTGATATCTGCATTACTAAATTGTGCACGAAGTACAGTTCAAGTCCCTGAAAGCCTTCGCAAGAGCAGCTCTGACGCTTTGCATATCGTCGAGACTTGTTTCTTGTATAAGGAGTGTATCAAGGCTCTGCTTTGATTGTGATGTTAAGAGAGACTTAATTCAGCGAGAAAATATTCGACTACGCACGACACGCAAGACATGCGCACCTTGAGTTCTGTCATGGGGGCGGGAAAGCCCAAGTCCGTGGTGCCGTCCGTGGACGGCGTGCAGAGGATGCCACCGCATTCGGTGAGGCTGTAGACGTTAACCAGGCTCCGGAGGCCACCGAATACTTTCATGGCGGCATCGTACGTCGCTCGAGTCAGGGGCGCGCCGCCGACGCCCGCACGACGAATTGTGTCCAGCCGCTCCCCCGAGCGTCGCATCTCTTCGCACAGGGCGCGAAGTTGAGAGGGAAAGAAGAACGCCCTCGTCACCTGCGAGCAAGAAGAGAGGAGCTGGCGGTCCCGACGTTGGCACGAGGGCAAGCAGAAGGGATGGCTTCGCCTCTGCGTTACTAGAGCTATTTCGGGGCATTTGTTGTTGAATAAGTCGGGGAAAATGCAAAACGATAGTTCTTTTAAAAGTGCAAAGTGCAAAGCCTGCGTTAATCTACAATGGCACTCTGAACCGTGCGTGCTCGGTCAGATTTCGCCCCAATGGCGTCGCAGTGTTCCGTGACTCACATAATACTTCCTCCGGTCTTCGCTTTACCACCAACGGCCTAAAAGCTGTGTAGAGTCGTTAGTACATCATTTATTCATGCTCTCTAAGAAAAGACCTCTACGGATAGGTCATCGAGTCGGAGTCACTTTTTTTTACATACTTGCAATTACCTAGCTAAGGTGGGTTCTACACACCTTAGCTAAGGTGGGCAACTGTGGGTTCGAGAAGTAAACCGCTGTTTAACGGTACCAGAATACGTGACAAGTCTGTAAAGAATTTCCTTTTATTTATAATTACCTCTTGTAGTTCAAGAAGGCTGAAGCCGCAATCATATATTCTTATGCAGAAACCATTATTACCGGCGGAATCCCGCCCGCCTACCTTTTTGTTGCGCGGTCGCGACCGCAATTGTGCTTCCAACGCTGCAGATCGGTTCAGTGCATATACAGGAAAGAAGAAGTACATATTTGTATTGACGTGTGTAATACGCAGTTTTGCGTTGCTCTCTACGAACAGAAGGTATGCCTGCAACGTCGAAAACGCAATTGCAGTGGCGACAGAGCGAGAAAAGGGAAGGCGCGCGTCACTCTGCCGGTCATCGATGGTTAGCGAGTATGAAACTCCGAGTGCGGTAACAGCTTTCATAAACCCCAAAGAGCAGCATCACGAGGCAGAGAAAGGCAAGAGTTGGTGGCGGTGGCGGGAACGGGGCGACTAAATTAGAAGAACGTAAGGGGTCACCGCGATCTTGAGGGGTTCTCTTAAGAAAGCTGACAAATCGGCTCGGTGCCGGTCTGGGAAATAATAGTCCTTTCGGGAATTAAGGCATAAAAAACGATAAAAATGTTCAGGAGACGCAGCAGCCTCTGTTACAAATATGGATTGCGCAACTTCATGTAGATTTATTGCTGGCGTGCTGATGCTTCAGCGCGATAAGGACAAATGACAAAATAATATAAAATGTGCACATTTATCGTCTACTAACTGAGTACGAAGTAATGCTTAGGCAGCCCTTCAGGGTAGCTTTGAGAACTTCTCCTAAGTACCTGCACGACATCACTTTGCGTATGAGTTTCTGAACGTTTCATATCCTTCATTTATCCTCCTTGTCCATTATTTTCTCATGGGAAAAACCTTACCAAAGGGACTTGATGCAAAACAGGTCCTAACATTGGTCATGTATTTAACACAGCCCTTGAGGAAAGAGATCATATAGAACCAATCGTACTGCGTGTTTCTTGACGACAGGGGCCAAGTCTTGGAGTCTCAGTAGGGGCGGTGTCAAAATGCACGTCGCTCCATTCAGCACGGACATTGGAGTCCACAGGAGTCCTGACACGTGCGTGATGGGTGCCGAGGCAAGCACCACGTCCGCAGTGTCGTAAAGCATGCCCGCTCTGCGAGCAAGGAAAGGATATTTGGTGTATCGCACAAAGTATACCATTACAATACACGCACAACTCTGTTTAGGAAGCGCTGTCTGCAAACGTGCGCAAGAAACTGACTCATGTAAAAAATTGGCGGAAAAATGATTTTGCGTAGTGTATCTGTCACCTCGACTAAAATAATTATCACTGTGCAGCCCCCGTAATAGTTCACAGAGCGCAACTACAGCGTGCCCCGGTGCGCCTTTTGCATGACACCCTGGAACTTGTTTCGGGAATAGGATAGAACCCGTTAGGACAGATTCCCCGTAGATGTGAGACATCAAAGTCTGTTAGACACTGCGCATGAATCCGCGTGGCAGGTAGAGAATTGAACCTAGTAAACGAACTCTCCTATATGTATTTGCAATCCTCAATGTCTGAAGCATTAAAACTAATAACGCTCTGAGTTCCTGCGCATTTTGGTAACTTGAATTGGTGGCTCAATTGAATAACTGAAAGTCTCATGACACTAGAGTTTTAATTCCACCGAGCCTACACTTGCCCAAGATTTTACCAAGTGGTATTTTTTCTATATGAACGATAATATAATATAATTAATTGGTTCTTTAGGAAGGTTAGAATATATTCTGAGATTTTACGTGCCAAATCTACGATACGATCATTAGGCACATCGTATCAAAGTTCTACAGTTCAATTTTGACCACCCAAAGTTCTTTAGCATGCACTCTATCTACGGTACCTGTTTTAAGGCGAAAGGCTTAAATCTCTATATTTCAAAGTTGTATTGTGAGGCACAGGAAATCAGAGTGCTAGTGCTACTCCTCGTGCCACTGTTCGCGCGTTCGCCGTCGTCTTCATCCACATCACACATTTATTTCATATAGAGTTAACCATCAAGGCCCGAAAAAATCTACCAGCTACATTTCGTTGATTTTCGTCTCACACAATCTTCACTGTTCACTGTAACTACATTGTGAACATTTTGTGAGTGGTGCTTTATTCTTTGAAATGCTACGATAGTGTAGAAGGATGATGGTTATAAGGCCCCTGAGGCCCTTTAATGTGAAACAATTCAAATCTGTTTTTATTCCACTCTCCTTGCGTCAAATTTACTTAACCCCCGACTCAAGCATCGGGCGGTGGCCCGCAGCGTCGTCGGAACAGCCCAATCAAAGCGTCTTTTCGTTTACTTGTATACTTTCTCATATTTTATTGGAAAAGTTCCCATACTTATCTGAGAATATTTTTTTGCACGTGGAAAGACTGCTGACGGGACACTTTTGAGCGAAAATTCCCCTATGCGTGTAGTCTCAACGTACTTGACTACGCAATAGTTGACCACGAAGCTGTAGTGCGTCAGCTCGACACCTTTCGGAAGCCCCGTGGTGCCAGAAGTGTAGACGACTGCGAGGACCGTGTCTCTTGGGTCCTCGATGGGGCACTCCTGGAAGGCGGCCTCGTCCAAGTCTCGAAAGGATGCCGCGCACACGAACCCATCCACCTCGCCCATCGCGAACAAACCCTGCGATCCAAGAGATTGAAAAACAATGACGCTGATTGTTTTTGCTGGTACGATAACGAGGTCGTGTCACGAAAGTGAACCAAAAAGCAAACAGTAGCTGTAAAGACTGTAAAGAAGTTCAAAGTATCATCTAAGGAGTTCACACTATTTTTGGCTTTGCACTTACAAGCGTCACAATGCTTTAAGATTTATACATGCTCTGCAGCACGAATCACATCAAAAGAGATAGTGTTTGGAGAGAGAGAGAGAGAGAGAGAGAGAGAGAGAGAAAGGAAGAAAAAGGAAGGCAGGTAGGTAAACCAGACTAGCCTCTCGTTCGCTACCCCACACTGGGCAAAGGGAAAAAGGAATAGAAAGAGGAAAAAGGGAGAAAGCAAACAGTGTACGCGCAGGCTGGACTGTGTGCATAGAAAGAGAGAGATAGAGAATAGCATTTTATTGAGTGAAAAGGAACGCGGTGTTGGGAGCGGGTGGGTAGGTTCCTATTCCGAGACTCTACTACTCCGTCTGACGCGGCCGCTGTCGTTACCATGCAGTACAACACAAATCGCGGCGGACGGAGCTGGGGATCACGCGGACGCAGACTGCGATGTCAAGGAGTTTCCGGCAACGTACTCAGAGGTGACTGGTCACTACAGGAAAGAAAGAAGAAAATATCCACAACCCCACGGGCGTCTAGACAGGTCCCAGGCGGTCGACCTACGACGGTTGCAGATGGGCACTTTCACCAACCCCTACCACCTGCACCGCCTGTGGCCCGCGCTGCGCCCGTCGCCCGGCTGCCCGTGGTGCGAGCACGAACGGGCCGATATGGCCCATGTGCTTTGGGAATGCCAACGCCACGTGGAACAAGGACAAAGAGGAAGGGGGAATACAACAGCGGAACCCTCTGAAGTGGGGCGCCTCGCTGAGAGATGGCAAGCCGCCCTCCTCAGCGAGGCACCCGAAGACCAGGAGTGGGCCGTCCAGCGGGCCAGGGCGTTGCCGAGGATCTCGAACGACCTTCCTCGGATGATGGACCCCTGGCAGCCTAGCCCCGGGCACCAACATCAACAACCGTTGGACAAATAAAGTTTATTCCTATCCTATCCTACTGACCAGAGCTACTCGCCGGGCCAGGTCGAGGAGACGCCTCTGGGTTCTCCAGGTCCGCGCCGGCGAGGATGGTTTTCCGCTGCTCCATATTTGTGATTTCGCATCTCAGCAGGGGGAATTGAATTTTGGGGGCCTGCTCGTGCGTTCCCACATTACATGGGTGAGAGTTGGTTTCCCCCCGCACCTTGGGCAGTGGCCGGGATAGGCCGTAGGCCAGATGGCATGCCAAAGCCCGAGGTGCGGGTAGGTGTTTTTCTGAATTAGTCTCCAATCCCGGGCATCCAAGGCTACGGTGGGGCCCCGCGTATGTTCTGCGGTCCAGACACTGGCAGCAAAGCTCCTTGAGACTCAAGTCCGAACATGTGCCCTTCCGTTACACTGGCCTGCCATAATTCTGATATCTGAAGCTATTATTGGCGCTTCAGCGTAGCTGGCGATGTGCATTGAAGTCACTAGGGATAAAACTAAGGGCCCAGTGGTCGTCAGCAGTACGCTGCAGTACGCAGCGGTATATTGATAGCGTAAACCACTGCCTTTTGGATATCATTGCGGATAGAATGCAGCGAGTGAGCTATGGTGCTTGCTCAAAACTTTAAAACACTGAATTGAGAGTACCCAGTACTTGCACATAACTTCAGCTTATACAAGAGCAGTCGAAAAGTATTTATCAATGACGGGAGCATCAGAACTACTTGCTGGTTATCTGGCAATTTGTCAAGAGCCCGCGCTCTGTACTCTACATAGGTGCGCTGTATAACTTGAAGTGTCCCCGGCCGTGGTATCGGCTGAGGGTTCTGTTGTGGCTTTGGTTATGGCTGTGGCTTCGGCTGTGGCTTTACTAGTGCCGACCGAGCTTTATTATTCACCGCCATGATCTCATTGACTAATTTAGATTGGATTTTCCAGGCCTTGGGGGAAGAAGAAGAGGTGTTGTAGGAAGTTGCATACTGTTCACAGAGGCATCGGCGTTGTTTGAAGTCTGACGGTGTCAGGAGCGTCGATTTTTATCGGCGGTAACAGCTTTCGGAGGACAGGAACGGTCTGGCGCCATCTGCTTGAACACCGACTTTTCCTTCATCATTTTCATGCAGTCTTTTGAGGAAGGGGCATGGGACCAAATGCAATGGGTGCATTTGAGAGCCGTCGGGGAAGAAGAGTCTGCAGCGTGTGGCTCAGCGCAGAGCACCGCAAACGCTTGTGTTCTCGCACACGGCGCTTATGTAGCCCACGCTCATACAATTGCGACATTGGAGTGACCTTGGGTAAATGGTCGCACTGGCCCCATTTGACGTGCGAGGGGAGAGACCACCGCTTCAAAATTATGTTCACACAGCGGGATGTGCTCAAGCAAGACATATGGGTTATGGCGACGCCATCAACGGCAGGCTTCCCTAGAACTGACCAGTCAGCGCTGGAGATGGAGACGTCCACGTCGCAGATGACACCAGTAGTGAAACCACTATCCCGGGGTTAAGCGAACGAAACTTCATGCCACCAAGTTCTGTACATTTACTCAGAGTGCTCAGCGCCGTCTCATGGACGGCGTAAATAGCCAACACATTTTTCTTGGTTTGACTATGACGTCTGTAACTTGCATTGGAGCCACCGATCCAAGCCCCACCGAGTCAGTACTGTCTGTCAATTGAGTCACCTCAGGTTGTCGGTAGCGAGTTCTGGTAGAAATACAATCGTACCGACTGCGGTATTCCGCGGTGGCCCTACCATTGGCATAATCGAAGACATGAACGCCCTTATGTTTCTCCGTTTCACCTTGCAGCTCCGCACAAGTTCAAAGTCATCATCGAAGAAGTCCTCTAGCCGGCTGGCCGGTTCCCGTGAGCGCAGTCTCGATAGGCTAGCTGCACTCGGTGACTGCATATGCGGCTGTTCGTCTGTGGCTCAGTTACCTCTAACCGCTGCGAGAGTCTCATAGCCAGGAGACCAAGTCGCACCTGGAGGAAACAGTCGATTTCCTTGCCAGTGCATTGGAGAAGCTGACAAAAGCTGGAAACATTGGCGACCAACTTCGCCACAATCGTTCGCATTCATAGTCTCAGCGCAAACTGAGACTCGCCATTGCAGTTGTGCTGGTACGACCGTCGCCATTTCGAACAAGCACGTCACTGCACCAAGCTCTCTTCGTCGACGGGAAAAGCACGGGCCAGTCGCTAACAGCGACATGCGACATCGGCCATCGCGCAAGCCGCCTATTCCACGTAGTCGACCGCATCCCCGGCACCCGCCTGCTTGTCGACACAGAAGCCGAGCTGACTATTGCACCCGCCACGGCCGCACAGTGCCAACGCGGCAAGTCCACACCCAAGCTCCACGCTGTGAACAACACTGCCATCACGTCATGTGGGCTCCGCTCAATAACGCTAGACATCGGACTGCGACGCTTGCACAGATGAGTGTTTAAACCTAGATTTAAACCTAGATGTGAGTGTTCGCAATGAACGCTTAAAGGATAACGCCACATCCCTCGATGTACTTTGCCTGCAGTCCAGCCTCAAGTAATCTGGCATCCGTATGTTTTGGCCGGTCTCAACGTACGACAAGATGTTTGCAGAGTACCCGCCACTCACGAAGTCCCGAAACGATGTGCTGCCCGTAAAACCCGATATCATGCATCATGCCACCACCACCAGCCCACCTTTCGCTGCACGGCCCCGGAGGATCGCTAGACCGAGGTTGGAAGTCGCCTGCCATGAGTTCGAACACATGATTCAGCTCAGCGTTATTCTTGCTTCCTCCAGCAATTGGTCTTCGCTTCTCCATCTGCTTCCAAAGTAGGACAGTGGCGAGTGGCGGCCTTGTGGTGATTTACCGAGATTCGAATGCTGTCACTATTGCGGATCAATATCCCCTTCCCCATATATGTGTTTTCGGCGCTCGTGTCGAAGGAACGAAAATATACAAGATAGATTTGATGAGCGCGTACCACCAAATTCCCGTCGAACCCAGCGACACTCCGAAGACAGTAATCACTACTCCATTTGACCTATTTGACTACTCCATTTGACCATTTGACCTACTCCATTTGACCTATTGTCTACCTCGACGACATTCTCTTCGCAAGTCGCACAGACGAAGACCACCTTCGCCTTCTGTGTGAGCGATCGGCTGAACACAGTTAGGTCTTAAATCCCCAGAAATGAAATTTCGGTGTTGAAGCCGTGGATTTTCTCGGTCATCGCATTTACCTCCAACGCATCAAGCCACTGGAATCACGGGTGTCAGCAGCCGAGGACTTCCCCTCTCTGACCACCTTCCGAGAGTTGCACGAGTTTCTGTGGCTGATAAGTTCCATTCAATTATCAACGATATCCCTAGGACCCAAAATCAGGCAGCTGACGCACTGTCCCTGGTTGGCACTGTGCCCACAGTCCCCGTGAATTTGTAAGCTCTAGCCTCTGCCGAGAAAAACTAGCCCGAGCTTCGCCAATTATGGGAAAAAGGCTCGTCGCTCCATCTAGCGGAGGTGCCGCTTCCCTAACCAACAACATTAATCATGTAGGACACTTCGCAGACAGCTGCTCGCCCCTTCATGCCCGATCAGTTTCGGAGGCCAATATTTCATTCACTACACTGTGTAAGCGATCCTGGAATCAGAACGACAGAAGGACTTATCACAGACAGGTTCGTCTGGCCAGGGGTCAACAAAGATGTTTAAGCTGAGCAAGAAGCTACCAAGCCTGTCAAGCCGTGAAAGTGGCCCAGTGCACGAGTTTGACAGTGGAGATGTTTCGACCACCAGAGAGCCGTTTCAATCACGTGCATTCAGACTTGATGCAAGAAGACTCTTTCGCCCTGTGAAGGTTTCAGGTGCCTCCGCACGTTTGTCGATCTGTACACAATTAAGGTGGCCTAAGACGATGTCTCTACAAGACAGCATGGTCAGAACAGTGGCGGACGCGTTTCTTACCTCACGAGTATTGAGGTACGGTTGCCCGTTGCGCATAACTACTGACCGAGGCTGACAATTCCAAAGCTAGCTTTTTTTCTGCCCTCGCGAGACTGCTCGGCACATGCCTTCATAACACCACGGCTTACCACCCACAGAACAACGGCATGGCCGAGCTTCTCCATCTACAATTGAATGCGTCATTGACGCCCCATTCGACAGACAGCACTGGGTGCAAAGGCTACCCTTAGTACTGCTGGGGTTGCGAACAACAATCAAGGCTGACCTTGGAGTCACTAGAGCCAAATCGCTCTATGGGTCAGTAATCTGCGTTCCAGGCCAGTTTTACGGCACCCAGCAAGACACTCCGCCATCGTTCACGCCGCACAAGGGATGCATTCCTGGTTCAACCAGCTTCGATCTTCACCCCTACGTATCGCCCGCGCGCAGCCTGTGTTTAGTTTCCCGACAATGGACATGGCCACACGCGTCTTTCTGCAGCGCGACTCTATCAAGTCGCCATTGTCTCCTTCCTATGAAGGGCCCTTTCGTGTGATTTCGCGTTGAGGGTCGGGCGACCGGGTGAAGGCAACCTGTCTTGAACATTAACACTTCATTCCTCGCACAATGCGCACGTAAGCCTCCGGTATTCTAACGGGATCGCCTTTGTGGCGACCGTCCGTCACTTCGGCGTACCTCGCCGGGAGGGGGTCATTGCCACTCGCTTCGGAAATCCAGTTTACTTCGCCGCGCCTCACCCTGGCGGTCATTTCCGCCTGCTCTTCCTTGAAACCAAGACGCCAGTGTGACTGGAGTACCACCACATCGGCTCGGCATGCCTGCTGTTATTCTTGAATAAACCCAGTCAACTCCATTTTCAAGCTGTCAAAATGTGCAGTCCTTACGTCCGCCAAACCGAGCTCCCAACAGAATTCTTTGAAGGGGCGTAGGCACCAGCCAATACGCTGAAACCTTGAACCTGCCATGTACTAGAGCCGACGCGCTTGACCCACTGATCAGATTTTCGACGATCGCTGACTGTGGTCACCAGTATCATTGTGCTTGACTTGCTTCTTCTTTCCGGGCACAGGTCCACCCATTACAAAATTACATTTATGATTCAGAGTTTTCGCTACTGTTTTCTTCACTGTAACTTCAACGACATCTGGTGCATGTGCTTGTGCGTTACTGTACTGAACGCCCCGGAAAAGCCGTGATCTAAGCCCGAACCCTGAAGCCAACACCAAAGCCATCCTAGACCGTCGAACAAGTCTCAGGTTACAAAACTGGCCCACGGAATAAGGAGTTAGCCAAGGCGAAGTCAAGTGCGATGGCAGCCGCAGTGCCGCCTACACCGATCGTGCTTCAACGATCCGGGACGCCTCCTACTTTCTATGGAATTTCATCGGACGACGTGGAGACCAGGCTTGAGATATTCGAAAGCGTGTCAACCTGAAACGAGTGGAACGCTGAGGACAGAATGAAATACTTCTATTTTTCATTGCAAGAAGCAGCCAGAACGTGGTTCGAAAGTACAGAGTCCTCATTATTGACATGACACCTGTTCTAACAGTTCCTAACGACATTCACAAGCATCATCAGAAGAGAAAGGGCCGAACACCTACTTCAAGCACGAGTGCAGCTGCCTAGCGAGAACATCAATGTTTTAAAGCAGAAGGTGATCCAATTCTTCCGCCACGCGGGCCTATATATGCCTGAGGAGAAGAAAATTCCGTTCCTCGTGCGTGAGGTAAAGCAAAAACTCTTTGCTGGACTTGTGCGCCAGCCGGAAAAAACTGCAGCAGAATTTCTCGCGGATGCCAAGCGGCCCACCAAAGATCTGAGGACCGATTGGCTTTGGGAGCTCACGGCAAAACCACTTATGAGGTAGTGCATGGGGACATAGGTTGGGCCGCCTTGCTTGAAGTCAGAGACATGCAAAGCAAAAATAGCTTTGAAGAAACATCTACGATCATGGATCAATATAAATGGGTGGCTAAAGTGCATAAGTATCTGTACATAAATTGCGTAGACACAGAATGGAGGAAGAGGTCGAGAACGTTGCCAAGCAAGTACAGGGTAATTGAATGTGTAGGCGGACAATCAGGAGTACAAGCAGAAAGAAGGTGAGAGAAAGAGAGATAGCGAATGGCGATAAAGATCATGGAGATTTGCAGGAATTATAACAAAGAAATTAGAAGGCAAAATATGTACGATAACATGAAAAGAAGTGTCTTGCTATTTGACACTCGAGCGGGTTGCCTAAGGTTAAAAATATATCGGAGCAAAAATTAGCAATTAGATTATGCTGCAGCAAAAATCCGGAGGATACTCAGCACATGTTAATGGAATGTGAAGGAATTCACCCAGCGAGACCAATACGTAACGTACAATTTCCAGAAGGGCTTGGATTTAAAGTGGATGTAAGTATAAAGCAAAAAACCGGAGGCCACTCAGCACATCTTAATGGAATGTGAAGGAATTCACTCAGCGAGACCACTACGTAACGTACAATTTCCAGAAGTGCTTGAATTTAAAGTGTATGGAAGTATAAACCGGCCAGCCGTCGAGATAAGCAAGAGACGTGCAGAATATTGGTGAAAAGTAGGGAAAAGACTAATACGACCGGATTCAGTACGGATGTGCAGCATACGCGTACATCCTCATTCTAGTAAGCCCTCAGCGCAAAGCGAGTGCGTTATTGAACTAATTCATTTTCTGAAAGTAAACTTCGCCAGAAAATTCCTAAAGCACGACTTAAACACAACCTGTGGAGATAACATCGAATTAAGGGGACATTTGAAGTAATTCGAATGCAAGAGAAAACATAATTCTGGTGCGCGGAGATTTAGACACAAACCCCTTTTCCAGCTGCCACTAGATGTCTATTTTTCGGGTGAGCACACATCCAAAAATACGAACCAACTAGAGGCTAAGGGCGTCGCTATAAAACGTGACTTCTGCTAACATTGAACGTGCAGGAAGACGGTGCGTATCACACCGCCGTTCTTATCGGCTCGCCCTGCCACGCATGCATTCGTGCTCGCAGAAGATACGGCGTCCGACTTGCTCATTCTCCTCGCACTTGAACTTAGTCCTCTCGCAATAAAAAGAAAGTGGCAGCGTGGAAAGTGCGTCATGTTGAAATAATGTGTATTGTGTCTGGGCCATTTCCTGCAGAGTACAGAGTGAATACAAAAGCGTAGATTCTCTCAAATAACTTCGGTGTTACGATAAAGCCTCCCTGGGTTCGCGACTGGTTAAAAAACAGGTGTCTTTGTGCTATAGGTAAGGAAAGCTGCTGATTTGCGCATAAATATGACTCCGAAAACAAATTTCGGTATCGGCCAGCGCAGTACCAAACACTCTAGGCAGCAGAAAAAAAAGTAACCTCACTGCGTAGATAGCTCTCGCAGTAGTTGCATATATCGAAAAGTGCGTGTATTTAATTGCGTGGAGTATATTTTTACCTTTTCTCAAACCTTTCTACGTTAAAAAAATTCAGCACATTATCTATAGCATCAACATCGCGTACTCTGAATACATCAATGAGACAGACAATATCGACTGTACCTTTATGCATAATGATGAGGTTGCACTTTTAATTTTTGCTGCAAACTTGCTGTCTGTAAGGACGTGCGTGCAGTCGCTGTCGCTGATGAGATACTGCAGCTCTCCTGTTGAAAGAAAAAAAAAACATGTTTTAGCTCACGATGCTTGAGAACAGAAAGATAGGGTTTGCGAAAGCTTGGCAGTCACAAACGTTAATATTCAGAAGCGCTCGGCGCTAACAGCTTACAGTCTGTGGCGCATTTTCAATGTAAATACATTTTTGCTTTGTAGCAATTTCAAACCCGATATTGATTGAGAGAATGGCTCAGCAACCAAATAAAAAGTAGCCCAAGTCTTGAATTCCGTACGAAACCAACATTTACAATGGTAGTGCTTTAACGGTGAACTTATCATACACGATTTAGTACGTATTCAAGCAATTTAACATATGTGCCATTCAAATATACAATGCCTTTATTGAAGAGTACACGGGCAGTGACAACAACGAATGATTCCAGATAGAATTTTCGAGGATAATGCCGTTGTGTAACCAGCGTATATGTCCCTTCCCAATTTACCATTTGCATTTAGTCTCACTCACGTTCTAAGATGCGTTGCTTCATTGCGTGTGTGCTCTTTCTTGATGTCATCCTGACGTGTTTTCAAGGCTTTTCGCAGATTCCCATAATCGGCGATGGACACGCAATTGTACTCGGAACACAGTATCTTACCCACAACACCGAGAAATGGCGCTCTAGGTAGAGGGTACTTCAAGCGTAGGAATGGTGGTTCGAAGCTTACTTGTCGGGACGTGCGCGTATTGTACATCGCGGTCACTGAACATGCAAGCGCATTGCGCGCTGGTGTATACCACCTAGGGGACAGCAGCGTCCCTTGAAATCTGCGTCCACGAGGCGCTCTATCCACTTAGTGGTAGTAGTTGTTTGTTGTTAACTTTCAGCGCCATCTTGCGAAAAAAGTACTTTAGTATATTCGTTTTTCATTAAGTAGTTTTCAATGGTTCATATCTGTTCCTTGAGGCCGGCTGCGGTAAAGCAAGTCCGCTTTCTTCAGCTGACCTGTGATGTCGTGACAGAGCAGTTGCGTGTGGTTGATGTGTGTGTATGGGACGAGAACGAAAGCTCAACTGTTTTCCGTAGTGTGTGGGTTTTCTCTAGCTACAATTAGATAAGCCGGGAATTGAGCCGTCAATGACGCCATTGACTTCAATTTCTGGCTTGGGTTTGTGGCTTGGGCTTGGGTTTGTAGATACAGAACTGCCTGTTGGCCTAGTTGGTGCTTGCTAAAAGACGCGTTTTTTGCTGCAAATTAATTGTTCAATTGCGGCAAAAAAGATGCCCTTGTAGATACAGTTAAGATGCTGGGCTGCTGAGCACGAGATCGCGGGATCGAATCCTGGCCATGGGGGCCGCATTTCGATGGGGGCGAAATGCGAAAACACCCGTGTGCTTAGATTTAGGTGCACGTTAAAGAGCCCCAGGTGGTCGAAATTTCCGGAGTCCTCCGCTACAGCGCGCCTCATATTCAGAAAGTGGTTTTGGCACGTAAAAGCCCATAACTTAATTTCAGATACAGTTAAGCCCTATACCTGTCTGTGGCGAATCTTCGATTCACAGAAAGAAGTAGTTCTGAATAACCTTTAAATAACATAATCACAGCACAATTAAAGCTCGAAGGAAGGACGTGCTTGAAAAAAGAAAGACGCGAACGGTTCCGACCCCTTCGCGCGTTATTTGTACTCATTATGTAAAACAAGGTTGTCACCTCCATGCCTGTAGAAGCCTACGAACTATACGTACGCAGGGAAAAGTTTCTTACCGCTGGTACTACCAAAGGGCCAGGAGGGGGAGGAGGCGCGCCAATGTACATGACGTGTATTCTTATAATCGCATTTGCTTCCAAGATTTAATGTATTCTCTTACCAAGACCTCTGTTCGCAATGGTTGTTTTGTTTCGTGTTGTTGGACGCAGCCAGAACATTTACCAAGATGCGCTAAGTGCCACGGTACACGTTATATTTCTGCTGCCACAGCCCTTGGTTGGGCAACTCTCTGTTTATCTGAAGATTCGGTAATAGGTACCTGGTTGAAATATTTGGGCAGTTCTTCAAAAACTTCCCGAGGTTCTTTCGAAATGTTCTACCTTGCAAAAGAAGAACCCGCAACACGTAATGCCTCCGAACTCTATTTTTGTGTCCGTCATTAAAATACGAAGTGCGTCGTTTATTGTCAGAACTCAAGGAACAAAATTGTCAAACTAAATTGACACATTGGCATAGCCTTTTTGTTCGTTTCTTTACTGTCATCAGACCGACAGCATGGCATCCATTCGAAGGCTGGACTGGATGTTATTTCCGCCGCGACAAATTGTTTGAGTAATTTGTGAGGGCAGGTCAACCATAATGCAGCGCACTACTTAAACGAAAAAAAAAGGCGAACCCTTGGCGTAACTTTGCACAGTGTGTTGATTATGTTTATCGCATTCAAGTAAGGTGGGAAAAATTGCTCGTAGGGCCTACACCTTAACTCTAAGCTGAGAGACCCGCAATTGAAGACGGCGAGAGCAAACACCAGGCCACATACCTCTTGAGTGTAGAAGTTGTGTCGGCCTGTCACAATTTGAAAAAAAAAGAAACGAAAGCAAAAGACGTTGTGAGCCCAAATCATGGCGAGGTAACATGTGGAATTATGGACGACTAGGAAGTTATCCGAGTACAAATGGTGGCGTTAGCACCTCTTGGCTGGCTTTGCCGTACAAAACATTTTTTGTGTATGCATAGTTTGAATGCTTAGCGCTGCGGTCATCTCTTTTCGCATATAACAGCACCTATCCCAATTTTGTTCATTCCTGTACTGTGCCATGTTCCTTCTAGATGTGTCGGTCAAAGCACAATAAAAGTGAAGATGAGGGCCGCAGGTCGGAGTATAACTTTTACGTTCTTCGCTCGCTGTCTCTTCTACGGTACAGATACAGTTTGGGAAGCGCGTGTTTGGTAGACACAGAGGAACAGAAACGATGTACATAGGAAGCAAGAAATTGTTATACGTCTTGTGCCTATTCACCTAACATAAATTTATCTTTCAAATATAATGCGTAAACTAGCTTACCCTGAAGCCTGAAAATTACTATTGTAATTACAAAATAAGCCTGTGTGAACTCCCGCAATTCGAACGCCTTTCTTGTTACCTGTCCCTGTTGTTTCTTATCTCTCTTTCAAATTATCATTTGTCCAACCCCAGTGCAGGGTAGCGAAACGAAAACTAGAATCTGGTTAACCTCCTTGCCTTTACTCTCTCTCTAAGTTGGAGTAGAAACGAAAATACTTCAAACGAAGAATTATTCCCTTTTGCCTGGAGTTTGACAATCGATCGTAACCCGCCGTGGTTGCTCAGTGGCTATAGTGTTAGGCTGCTGAGCGCGAGGTCGCGGGAGCGAATCCTGGCCACGCCGGCCGCATTTCGATCGGGCGAAATGCGAAAACACCCGTGTACTTAGATTTAGGTGCACGTTAAAGAACCCCAGGTGGTCGAAATTTCCCAAGTCCTCCACTACGGCGTGCCTCATAATCAGAAAGTGGTTTTGGCACGTAAAACCCCATAATTTAACAATCGATCGTAGCCGTATCTTTGGCGTATGTATTTACGGATTACATATAAACAGCTTTGGTCGCCATGTATGTCCTGGCGGCTGCATTACCGAAAGTGCAATTAGGGTCATTGAGTATTTGACCGACGAGTCAAATTGCTGCTGGTTGGTCTGATCTAGTCAACGACAACATCGATAAATCGGCATGTGTAATTTGAAATGTGCCCAAACAGACAACTGCCGCACCGTGCTTCTGCAACTGAGTCTGTGCCAGCAGATGCGTGTTTATTCTTGACAAATATCGCTGAATGCATGTGCCACCATGACAGATGGAGTATGAAGCCCTAAATTCATTTCGATTTGTTGCCAATAATCAGTTAAACCGCTTATCATAAACGTATTTCCCTCGACAAGCCTCACTCATCGCCTTAGTCCTCTTGACGCACACAGCTAACAGCTACAGAAGCTGAGCCCGTGCTAGAGTCATCCATTCCTCCTGCCATATCGCTTAGTCGCACAAGCGT
The DNA here is from genome assembly GCF_023375885.2 of Dermacentor andersoni. Lineage (NCBI taxonomy): Eukaryota > Metazoa > Arthropoda > Arachnida > Ixodida > Ixodidae > Dermacentor > Dermacentor andersoni. The sequence goes on along the minus strand of NC_092817.1, from coordinate 180,031,600 downwards.
CAGGTCATATAGATGCAGACACTACGTAGGATCTGCATGTTTGTTTCCTTTGGTTACCTGTCATCACTGCCGGCGAATAGTACTTTTCTTTCATTCTGAAAAAAATGAATATTTCCGCAGGTGATAATCCAAATCGTAGTTCTAAAGAGAATTCACAGTGAAACATGACTTCTGCAATGACACACGAACGCAAAGCGTACGCCAGGTTTTTGCGTTTCTCGCTTGTGTCCTTCAAACTACCTACGCATGCAATGCGTGCGTGTTGTATGCTCGTACGGAAACCACTCTGTAGCGTTTAACCAAGCGTCTTTTCTATAGTTTTTTTCCAGACCCATACTTTCAGTAAGAGAAGGCTTGGCAAGAACGAGTGTGGCCCCCGCGAAGACGCAGCCATACATGGCGGCAAAGCCTTCCACGCTGTTCCGCAAGTGGATGCAAATTTTATCTCCCGCCGATACGCCGTGCTTCTGGAAGCCGGCAGCGTAGCGCTTCATCCGGACAAAGAGCTGGCCGCTTGTAAGCCTGCCATCCTCGTCGACCTGCGTATGCAAACAAAAAAAATTTCTTTAAGTTCAGATCTATCTGCAGAAGGACAGGAAGTGCTGCAGAAAAACATTATAACGTCTTATAAGCCACACCTGCCCCCCTCCCCCCCCCCCCCTGATATTATTATTTCTTTTCAGTTTTTGCTCTTCTATGTCATTCTGTGATGAACCTAATTTCGTTTCGTTATCTGCTTCGTAAGTGTTCCAAAACATTTTACTGTTGAATCGGGAAGTGATGAAACTGCAGAAAGCGGTGTTCATACAGTTGTTTCTCGCAGCATAAGCTAAACATTAAAATGTGCAAAGGCCACGCAGGTGAACCGAACGAAGGTAATGTTGTTTGGCGTTGCTTTGAGATAGATTATTTTTTGCATTCTGCCTAATTACATTATTAGCCTCAATTATTTACCAGCTTCTCGAATATTGTAATGAGGTTAAGAGTGTCAGTGAGAAAATTGTATCGGAACATGAAAAACTCACAATACAGCTTTGTGTTACTCAATATGGGCTAGATAACCGTGCTTTTCGGAGCGGGAAAGAAGCCCGCGATTACACGCAAAATTACCATGCGACTGGCCGCTTGAGACAGTTTGCGCTGGAACCAAAGCCCAAAGTTTATGACGTGCTTGGGGCTCCTGCAATCGGTTCCACCATATGCAACAAGGAAAAGCATAGCCCTCCAGATGTGCAGATGTTTATCCAATGCGTGCCACCAGTTGGGCGTCTGTTTGGACAACGTCCATTACCGGCCAGTGGAAAGTAATTGCGCGTGCGCGCACAAGGATCAAGTCGGAATTTGTGGCCGAGAAACTCTTGATCGGTGACACCAGTGAGGAAACGAAGCATGAAGTTACCGTATAAACCTGAATGCAGATTGACATTTTCCCCGTAAAAACCACAGCTGAAAACGCCCTTGTTCGTCTAGGGCAGTCTTTAGAAAATTGTGTGTCGTCCTCTGGCAAAGTCAAGTTCAGGGTTCACCCTATGTACCGGGCCCACCTATATTACGCCTAATACCGTAGCTTCTGGGATGCCTTAAAATTTTACCGCAAAGGACCACCAAGCAACCCTCCATTAAGGGCGCCTCAAAAGGGAAACTGTCAGAATTGACGTAAGGCGGCCAAACCGCAATGAAGGCTTCCTCACTAAGGTAAGAAATGTTTCAGAATTTGGCCCCTAGCGTTTTGGTGCACATCGTTTCTAAGGTTGATCTGGGTCCACTGCATCATTATTGAAGACGTTCGCCGTTGTTTACACAGGAGGTTTTCATTTTCTTTATGAAATGTATTGAGCTTCAGCAGCCCAGGCTCAAATGATTTTAATCAGTTTATAGCGATGAGGGTCGCGTCCCTGGAGTGTCTGCATAACGGGAAGCCTTCTGTCCGCCGGCCCTCGCTTTAAAGATATTTGTAGGCAGCACAGACGATAACAGAAACATTTTTTTCCTGGTACCATAAATAGTAACTGCACATTGCGGTTTATTTTAGCTCGCCTACTGAACGGTTGAAATATCTAACCTTGCAATATATTGACCTGCTACCTCAAGGGTAATGTCACGTTGTAGAGATCGTCAGTAACAAGCTGGGAATGACGAAGCTAACATTTTATTGGGCAATCTTGTGCTCTGAAAGGCAAATGACATTTGGAGCCCACAGATAACGGCGAACACAGTCGGCGATCGTCGAAATCTGATCTGCCAGTCAAGCGGGTCGGCATTTACATATGATTCATGGAAGTTTCCAGACTAATCGCTGGTACCCGCGTCCTCGTGTCTTCCAGAATCTATACACAATTCGTGTCGCGCATACAACCTGATTACAGAAGCTTCGGTGACAACCGAAAACGGAAGAAACCATCATAACAATCCAGAAAGTTCTAGTCATGCAGGTGCGCCTTACCCTGAGCGATAACTTTAAAGCGTGTGATGTGGGTGAAATGCAGTCCCCGAGGAAATTATAAAATAAGTACCCGAGTCGATATCATCGCTATTTCAGAGTAAACGTATTCATCGTTCTAACACCGTGATGAACTTTCGTGGATGGGAAGCCAAAATGCACGGTACCAGAGGGGGGCACTGGCGAACAAGCACAGAATAGGAGTAATTCATTTCCTTCGGTAGAATGTCTGTTCAATGTCAAAGAGTTCGTCGGGCATGGATGCTGTAACTCCGTCTTTCCAATCAATTTTATCGTTTAAGAGCTTCTGCGGCAACACATCGCAGGTTGACCTATGTAAAGTTTTAACCGCGCACTCCACTTGCAAGTTTTGCTTCCACGCGTATTGGTCGTCGGCCATAATTTACAGGATAAACCGTAACTAGTGAATACGACAAGTGCTGTTAGATTACAGAATATAAAGCTGGATTCATTAGCTGGAACGGAGCGCGAATTCACTCAGTAGACGGCTGAGATGCAAGAAATCGTAACGTAAGCATCTTGTCCAGGGCATATTTCTGTGCGGCGTAATTAGCGCTTCTGAGCTTAAGCTATGCTCATGCGCTGGGTTAATCGGTAAAGCGTTTTCTCGTGCGAATCCAGCTTAAGGAGCATCGGGCTCGGTGAGCAGTTATCAGAAGGAGAGGACCTAAATACGCGAATGAGGATGGTTCCCATTCTGCTACGGGATATCACAGATGTGCGCCTTAAGCGAGACAGCTAGGATGTGTGGCGGCAGCAGTTGTTTCTTTCATCCTACCGTAACGGTTTTTAGGCGTAACTGGTTGCATTACAGTCTCGTGCAATTACGGCCGTGTGCAGATTAGTTGCGCGGCTGCTCACTGCCCGCACAAAGGTTATGATGAAGTAAACCATATCCGCATGATTGGTCTTTCACCGTGACCGCTTCATACAAGTCGGCGGCTGCTATACTGACATGCTGCGACTGGCAGATGTGAAGACTTTTTTATGCACGTTGGCTTGGGTGTGCGGAAGCGTTTATGAATGATACGTTCCTTTAAACAAGGCCAAGCAGTATAGAAAGAAAGTGCGAAAAGAAATATTTATAAAGATTATCGAGGCTCCATATAATCAAGGTTATGCGCAGCATTACGCAGGTAGCTGGCTATTCAGCATCATATCAGTGTCTTCGAAACCTTACGAGATAGACCAGTATGTCTGCGTAATGTCACCGGTTGCACACATGTGTATGTGGCGGGACCATGTTGGAAACCACAGCAGCAGTACTATGATGACAGTGATACGAAGGCAGCGGCCTTACTTATTCTGTTCATTCTCACAAGAAAACGTTATACCTGCACTCTTGCGACCTGAGTGTACCTGGAGAATGGCACAACGTCACACAGCGTCTACGTGGCGCTAGGTACTACGAGAAAAGTAGGGAAAGTCGGTATATCAAGAAGGCGGGTGCAAGAAAAGACAGGCCTCGATTTCAATAACGATTTATTGCTGTGCAACGTGCCACACGCGAAGACAGCGGTGAAGGTGACTGTTAGCGCGTTTGTTTCTTCCGTATGTGCGCAAATGGAAGCTCACCCGCGCACACGCGCTCTTTGAGAGGTGGAATTGCGATGTGACGCGTACTGCAGTGGTATAAAAGATCTGGTTGGTGTTGGAGCTGAAGAAATGTCTGCGTCAGTATATTGTCAACTGATCCTGCAATTCTGATTGCTATGCGCAGCATTTGTAGGAAGCGCATAGCTACTATTCCCGCAAATGTTGATATTGGCCGATTCGTTCATGCTTCTGTGAACTTATTGCAAAGTTTCTTGAACCGTGTGGTACACAAAAAAAAAAAAAAAACCAGCACGAGAGAGGCATATCACATTGAGGTCACTTAACTGCCTGACTTAATTTTGAAATTCTTGCGGCGGGAAGAATGTCTCCCGTAGAAAAGCGAGAAAAAATTAAATAAATAAATAAAAAGCAGCCTTATGGGCAGAGCACCCGGCTGTCGAGAACTGAGACACGGAGGTTAGATTACATTATTGTACATTTTTTTTATTGAAGAACCTACCTAGCCACGCTTTACCTACACAAAGAGCGCGGTATAAATTACAGTTTTATTTAGTTGGTCATAACATAGTGGTAGATTGAGATAGAGAGTACACCGATATGTTGCAAGGGTTTACAGCGGGAAGGTGTAATAATCCTCATCAGCCTACCATTATGTCCATTGCAGAACGAAGGCGTCTCACACCGATCTTGAATTACGCCTCTCTTGCGCTAGCTGATTCTGGATTGTGCATGCAAATTTCCTAATTTTATCCCCTCGTTTAATTTTCTGCCGCACTCGACTGCACTTCCCTACCCTCGGCGCCCAGTTTGTAATTCTAACGGTCCACCAATTGTCTGCCCTACGTGGTCTGCCCAGTTCCATCTTTCACGCCGGATGTCAACTAGAACATCGGCCATTCCCGTCTGCTTTCTGAACCACCCGGCTCTCTAACTTTCTCTTAACGTTACGAGTAACATTTTTTGTTCCATTCCTCGTTGCATGTTCTCGAGCTTCTCTGTAAAGCTACAAGTTTCTGCCCCACAATTTAGCACCTGTAGAAAGCAATGATTTTGCACATTTGTTTTGAACGAGAGTGGTAAGCTCCCAGCAAGGATTTGCCAGGTTGGATTGTCAGGTTGGAGTGCATTAGGCAGGCATTAGCCTGCCTTATGCACTCCAACCCATTCATATTTTATTGTAAACGCCCTTCTCGTGACTAGGGTCAATTGTCAGTAATTGACCAAGATAAACATATTCCTGCGCATACTGCAGTGGCTGACTAAAGATTATGAATTCTTCTTCCAACGCGGAGCATTTGGACATTACTTTTGCATTTTTATGGGCCAAAGCAACGATCCGATGAAAAGGCACGCCGTAGTGGTGGGGGCAGAATTAATTCCTGCCACGAGGGGTTCACTAACGAATTAACCATTAATTAAACATCCTTAACCATCAACCAACTAACCATCAATCAAATATGAACCAATTAATTAGCCAGTTAATGGTAGACGGGCGTTACTGCATTTCGTTCCCGTCGAAATGCGCACGCCGTGGCCAGGGTTGCCAAATTGGGCTATTAATAGCCAAATAGGCGACTTTTTGTCTGAGTTGGCGTCAGAATTTTCCTTTTGGCTATGCGGCTATTTTTGGGCTACACCTTTTTCTCTGTAAGAAAAAAGCAAAAATAGTTATGCAGAAATTAAAAGTATGTTGCAATCAAAATGCAGACGACAGCAGGCTAAAGAAATTGAGTGCGTCTGCTACAAAATAAAAATTAGCAAGTTCTATGTGAGAGAACACATATGCATGTCAAAGGGAAGGATCGCGTCCTTTTGATAATTTTAATTAAGAAAGCTGGCCTCAGGAAACATGTCTCTATCCGCGAACTAACGCTACCCGCGCGCGCGCACCAGCGAACATAGACTGTTGCGGTCTCGACATGTGAGCTTTCGGTGTCCTGCGTTTTAAGCATGAGATGCTTTTATATCCCTCTGATGGTGCGCCGCGGGGGACCTCGGCGGCAGAACGGAGTGAGAACACCGAGCTGAACCCAACTGAACTTTGCCAAATTTTCTGCCTACCGCATGGCGCCTACGTGGCAGTTCGCTCGGACCATTCTTGCCAAACTTGCCCCTGCTCCAACGCCAATGTAAAACATATCTTCTTCCGTTGCCCCGCAGCCACCACAGTCATCCTTTCCCTACACAACTCTCAACCCTCCTCCTGTCTTTGCTATCACTACCCGTATCAAATGCCGCCGTTGAACGCGTGTTCAGCCAGGTCTCGTTCATTAAAACCGACCTTCGAAATAGAATGTCGAACGAGACATTGGTAGCGTTCCTCCACGTGAAGTGTGGCCTGGCTAGGAACGGAAGCTGCTGCAAGGATATTAAACCGGGCCAAGAATTTTTGTCGCGTTTCAGCTCTGAAATTTTTTATGGACCAAGCAGTTCCACTTCGCCATAAACTCGTGATGCTTAAGCATAGAATACTTTCTATGTCTAAATATCGTACTAGATTTTGTACCAACTGCCATTTATTGTGTTAGACTTTGTCTTGCGAATTTTTGTAGTTTTTTGATTAGTGCATTGTGTGCTGTTATGTGAAAATATCATGAGCTGTAAGTAATAATACTGAACGCCTGAATGTATGCCAGTGCTTAGCGTGTTTAGTGCGCGGTGCTATTTGTGTGTTGTTCTTTTAGTGATTTTTGCTGCTCTGGAAAAAATAAAGCAGTGCATTTGCACTGAAGACCGCATTTGCCTTATCATGAAGTTGCCTGTATGTCAGCGTTTCTGCACTTCTTGCGCTTGTGCAGCATATGTTTTCCATGCCGCGTGGCCTCGGTGACGATGCGCGCGGAGGTCATGCGTGGTCAAGCGTGGTAAAACTACTATGTGGGTATTCTTGCTGATAATTAATTCAGTATGTTTAAAAAACGACTTCAGAAAAAGATAGAGCTTCTTGGCTACTTTTGGGCTACTCAATAGTTTCGCTTTTGGCTACATTTGGGCTACTGCGGAGGCCAATTTGGCTACCTGTGGTTGGAGCGATCTGGCAACCCTGGCCGTGGCTGGTATTTGATACCGCGACCTTGTGCTTATGAACGCAATACCATCGATGCTTGGCAACATCGGCGTTTTCTTTTTGTTCTCTTTAACTAATTTCCAGTGATTAACCGCCTATGTAGTTTATTGAGTAAACATACGGCCAATATGTCACAACGACGTTGAGCGCAATTGAAAAGCGGAGTTTTACTTGTTTTCTGTTAGTTATCTTGACGTGCATATGTTTTTCCACTTGTGTCACAAGTATACGAAACTAGAAGAAAAAGCATGACCTTGGACCCACTGCGAGCGAACTGAACGGTCACCCTGCCAACGACTATGAGTGCATAAAATTCGCTGGCGTTTATCTTGGTGCGACTGATATATTTCTGCTAACGGTGAGCTCGGCGTCTAGAGTGAGCGCGGAGCGGTTTGTGATAGCGATAGGTAATCTCTGAAAGACGCGTCATCACAAACCGTGCGTCGACTTCTGGTAAAAGCAGCCCAAAAAGGCAGCAGCGCAAGACTGAGAAATACAGAGGACAGGCGCTGTGCCTGTCTTGTGTATTTCTCTGTCTTGGGCTGCTGTCTTCTAGCGCGACCTTTGCAGATCAGCTAACTCGCCTAGTTTGGCACCCTACTGCAATCGACTTGCGCAGTCATAGCAACAGAAACAGCGGAATGAACGCTCTATCTGATATACACGCGGGCTATTACGTCAGCGGAATTACTCCGTTGCAAATATGTTTGAAAGACGCGACTGGTCCATATTCAAAATTTCTGGGGGCTTCTTTCAAAGCGAGAGAAAGGCGTTATGATGAAGATAGCTCAGCGTTATCAACTGAAGCTTACGTACGTGTTGATGCATTGTTAGTACAATTTATACTCCCTCCTCTATTATTGAACGCAAGCTATATAGCCCTCAGGAGATCAGATAAGATTGAGATAGCCTCAAGCTTTAGGAACGCAGTCCAGTCATCGGCCAGGACGCGTGATTCTTTGGGGCTTCTGAACTGCCTCTAATAAACGTTGCCATGGCAGCCTACAGTGGCAGCATGCATCTTTTTTATTTAAAACCTTCTTAATCGCATATAATGTTTTCAAACAAAAGACAAGAAAACAAAACGAGACAGGATCCTACATGCGAGTGCTTGCGCAATTGAGTGTAACTTTAAAAAAGAAGAGAAAAACTTGTTGCGCGTTACCTGGGACAGCATAGGCATCTGGAAAATGTGTTATGGAATGGACTGCACGTCGGACAACGCTAAGAACCTGGCAAAGCGAAATCCATCCCACAAGTGCCTGGCTTAAGGATCAAGTTTGCTGTCTCACTCTTTCATCGCGCGCAATGTCAAACAATCGTATTGCGGCTTCAAAAGGCTTGGTTAGCCTCCCAAAGCACGAGCACAATTCCATACCAGAGCAAATGAAAACAGCATTTGAACAATTACTTTTGGCCCCGAAGAGTATATTGGCACATAGCAATTAGCGTAAGGATATTTGAGCAAAGATGATCTGTATAACACTTGCGTAATAATTGACTAGATTGCTGAACTATCAAGAACTAAAAACCTCCTCCACCATATCGAAAACGTTAGTGTAGGCTCTACAATGTGTTCAGGCCTTAAATAAGAGTTTTTAGGCATTGACGCCAGCGTATAGAAAATTATGTGTTGGGCAGTGTGGAGTTAAAGAGCTGGTCAATATAAACGGCGTGCTTTGTGACTGCTTAAAGACGTACAATACACTTACCACAGCCACTCGCTCCGGGCACTCCGTAAGCGCGTCTTTGACGACCGTGTACACCGAGCACCGGGGCACCTCTACACTCGGAAAAGGCGAGTACACCACACCGTTTTCCACCCGAGGCTTCATCTTCTTGCTCTACGGTGTCCCCGCGGCGACGTTCGATTCCAGACTGCTGGTTTTCAACGTCTGCTTTCAGACTGCCGCGTTGAACGGAAGGGAAAATCGGAGAGTGTGTTTTAGATAAGAGAGAGAACAGAAAAACGCCTAGTGCGTGTGTCGACACTAATAGTGGAAGAGCTCTTGTCGATCAAGTATGCCGAATAGTCGGAGCAGCGATAAAGTAGATAAGCTAGTGTTCAGATATCACCAATCATTTCGACGCGATTCGTACGGTGCTTCGATGTTTACAATGCAATTTGAGACTGCATCCACCTCTTGTTTGCTAAGCCGTTATCTGACAATGTCTCCGAAGCAGAGTCGCGCTTCTCCGACGTTCCTCGAATTTAGAGGGAAAGGACAAAACTCGAAATCTGAACGCGTGGCTCGCTCTCGGAGGAGGAACTGGCAGAGGTGACACCACATGACTGCAGTAAACGTCCGTGGGCCCTGGGTGCCAGGTGCCATTTGGGACGGGGGGCGGTGTCATATATGTCTGAAGAGCCCCCTCTTTCTGCCCGTTAGACTGGGCGTAAATGCAAAGAATGCTCCGGTAACGAGCAGCCCGAGTTCACGTACCCGATATACCAGATGTGTAATGCCGAAGAATGGTCGGCTGCAGCTTTATCAAAATCCTACGTAATAATTGCATGGATGCGCAGCTAAAATATTTAATTCGGCAAGTGGTCGCTAAACTACTCGCCTTAGCGGATCATTTCGCGTGTGGTGCACCCGTACTGATGCGTCGATAAACACACAGTCTGGCGATGTGGCTGTTGGGTCCCTCTTCCGTTCAGTCCACGCTATGGTAAAATATGATGCCTTGCATAACTGCTTAAATACCAATTACAGAGTAAACATCGCAATTAAAAATTCAGGACCCTAATTGATATTGTTAGTTCAACAATTTATTTTTCTCTAAACAAAATCGTCTTGGGTGCTTACGGACGAGTACTTTGGCACTGCTGGCGGCTAACTATGGCAGTACCGAAAGAAATGTAAAATAGTGGACCAGTGACGTCGATCTCTCTATCCTCTCCATTGCGAGTGCCGACCAACAGTAGCGGAAGCTTTCGCTGGCCCGGGCTTCATCGCGGCCTTCTCTCTTTTTTGTATGGTGACGCCAGGAATCGAAGCGAAGCGCGCTCTATTCCGTACCCAACCTTGTGGCGGTACCGCAGCTCGGATAGCGACGTTTACTAAGAGCACCAAATAAAGATGGGCTTTAGGGATCAGAATGAAGACAATTCGTAATTTCATAGCACTGTCGCCCGGGCAGCAGGGAAGCACGTAGCATTTGCTAATAGTATGGGGAGATCATCTTCACTGACACGCTATTTAATTTTCGTTTGGGTTCAGGGCTGCCCACAGCCAAAATACTGCGCGCCGTAGTACCTAAGACGAATTCTGTGAATTTGTTTTGGGGAAATATATGACTGACAGGCTTTATTATTGCAAATGCAATGTTGCCTCCGAAATCGCTACTTAAAATCTCATTAAAATATTTTAGTTACTTGAAAACCATTAGTTTAGTTACTTGTGAGCTGCCAAGCCTTACAGTCGAACCGCAGATGTGCAAATGCGCTTTATCACAAGTTGTCAGTACAGCACCCTGTGTAATTTGGTGCAAAAAATGAAACAGCCTGTATATTTGCTACATTCGCGATCTCTGGGAACGAAAGCGAAGGGAGGGGGGATGGGACATGCGTGGTATCCAAGGCGGCTGTGCTGGTGCTGAAAATGCCCCCCCCCCCCCCTCCTCCCCGTAAATTTTCAATATCCTCGCCTTCGGGACAACATCAAGGAGGGGGGGCGAGGAGTGACGCAAGACCTATGGGTGCCGTGTGCCAGACGGCCTAGCTATGGCAATGGAGGAGAGTGACCGAAAGTTTCCGAGAGGGATCTAGAGCGTTCAAAAACGACCGGCCGAAGATTCATAAACCTAGTGGGGTGTTATTGCGAACCCACTACGTCGACATTTTCAGACATTGCGGTTCGAGAACAGACTCATTATAATTAATATTCAGAGTTTTACTTGCCGTAACAAGAGACCAAATTCACAAAGCCTTTAGTTCCTAAGTGCTCTTTGTCATTGATCGGTGGCTTTTGCTAATACGTACAGCATCAGTATTGTAGCGCAGGAACGTTTTTGCGATACGGGCCCAGTATCACAATACAAGGTGCTCGCCGTAAGAGGGACCTCAGGGTGAAGTTACACCACGTCATCTTCTTTAACGTGTTCTTTGCGCGTTAAACAGGATTCGTGTCACGCATATGGCGGCTTCTTTGCAATATCGTTTCTGCATTTCACCCCCGTAGAAATACCGCCGCTGCGGCCGGGGCTCAAGCTGCGAGCTCAGCAAAGCAGCCTCGTAGCCATTGCCTAAAGCAGTGGGTAATGTAGCGGCACTTCACAGGTTGTGCCTTGTGTAAGACAGGTGTGTATTCCACAAGTCCTGCCACGTAACAAAAACTAAAGATCGTCACCATTGAAACAGCACATGTAATATTAACACCTGAGTTAGTGTATTTGCCTGTATAAAGCGAAAACTTCCGTGCACTCTGTTCTGGGTTGGTGAGCAGGGAAAAGAAAAAGAAACGACAAATAAAAGGCAGGTGGATTAACCAGGACTTAGCCCGGTTGGCGACCGTGCGATGGGGGAAGGGAAACGTGGAGTTAAAGAATAAAACAAGAGAAAGACTGCTGCGGTAATCGGCGAAGTAGTAACAGTTTCTGCTCTACATTGTTACGTGTAAATATGCACAAGAATGACTGTATACGGGTACATTTACAAGCGCGTATGCATGTAGCCCTGCCCAGAACGTTTGGCTTTGTTGGGTTTGGTGCGTACGGATATGGCCAACCCTCTACTGGGGATCGGCCGTGAGTCGGGCGGAAGTTGGTAAAAAGGGAAGAGTACTTAATAGAATTTTGTAATTCAAAAATGATGATAGATGAATACTAATCGCTAAAATAAATTTTCAGGCTATGTTATTTTAAAGCTTGAAATTAATATATTTGCTTTTATATCGAGAAAAGTAAAACGATAAAAACTAACATGGCAGTTTCCTTGTTCCACTTACAAAATTAAATATGACATCACATACGTACTTATTGCAGTGTCCTAGGGCCGACGCTATAAGAGGCATTATCACAGGAAGCGTAATGACCCATCAAATTTGGCGAAGGGGACCTTCTAGAAGTAATTTTCTGTGCACGTCGAACCTACGACCGAACAGGCCATGCCAGGTGATAACATATAACATCGTCATCGTCGTCTGCTCAATGATGACAGGCCAGCACTTTTCAACGAAATAACTGTTCCGTAAGATTACCCCGGCGGCATAAGCACCATCCCGGGGCTCTAAAGGGAGTCGTCGGAGCATTAGAGGTAGATCTTGAGCCGTGATGCATGTACTACCTCACAAGATGGAAGGAGAGACGATGAGCTTGAACTGACAGGGGCAATCTCGAGGGTCACGGGTGTCACCTGGAGCGGCAAACGGTAGGATTCCTTATACCGGCAAAGAAGCTTTTCTGAGAGTTCCCCAGAGCTGGAAGGGGACCAGAGAATCACAGGTGCACAAGGGAAGAAAGTCGCTTCGCGGGGCGAAGCATCATTGCAACATCGACATGCCTGCACAGCGCAAAAGACGAGGGCAGCAGAGAGGACACAACATATGTGCTGACTTCAACTAAGCTTCATTTGAAAACCGCCTGAACTATAGTTTAGACATGAGCAAAAAGTAGAAAGAATACACTACATGATTTTGCACGTCTCACGATACGCTATCACGTCACATCCAGATATGGCATGATAAACTTGATTCAGGTCCTGAAGATCAACATACTTGATCTCGTTTTTGGTGACAGTGATGGACGGCATGCTGATGCAAAGTTCGCCCAGCCTCTGTATCTTGTCAGTCTATATGATTTCATAGCTAACTTGTTCACGACGTTTGAAGATTACAGCGCGTTTTTCAAATTCAGGAACACCAGGGCAGTCTCTGCAGTGAATGCCAAGATGACCTTGAACGGCTGTATGAACGTCATAAAAATGCTCTTTCAATGTCTCATTTAGGCAGCCAACCGCTTGGTCGACGTATTTATTTTCTCAAGTCAAGGGAATCATGTAAACGACACCTCAAGCGCATGCTCCAAAACGCCTCCTGTTTTTAGTGGTGCAAATACATCCTCGTGTGGCATGAGCATTCAAACGCCTGCAAAGAATTGATAATTTGTAGGGCGCGGTAAAGCCAGTTTGGCATTTACTTTATTACCTATATTCATCAAGCTACGTGATATATCGTGGAAGTGGGGGAGCGCCGTGAATCGCTTGTTGTCTCTGGGAGCGCAGTTTTCTGGTGCTTTGTCTGCCTGCTTGATTTTCTTTAATACATTTTATGTTACTGAAACTAACAGAAGCTCGGGGTACCCAGCACACGTCAGGCAGGAGGCCTGCGCAAGGAGACTGCGCCTTAAAGAGTGGCAGCAAGACTTCTTTAGGCCATTTGTGAAGCAAATATTAACAATGCCCCGTTTAACCACCTTGGAGTGGGCCGACAGATAAAAGTGGCTTGTTACCTCTGGGCTCATACATTCAGCACAGGTGATCTCTAGAAATGATAAATCGCAAATCTAAACACCTTAACGAGGCATCCACCGGTTGTTCATGCATCAGGGCAAGTGGCGATAAACACTGGTTGAATGGGCAAAGAGCATCTGAAACAGCAAGCTCAAAACCGTGACTTTCTGAAGCAAAAATTAACAAAAACTCTTTCGTTAACCGTAAAGCCTTTACAACTGCTGTGTTATCAAGGCGGCTAGCAAGAAGTCAGTCGTGGTAAGGAAGAAAAATGTCGCCTATGATTGGTGCTCTACATAAACCAATGCACACACCGATTTTTAAAAATATGAATGTGTTCATTCTATCAGGCGAACGTTGATGTTATGTAGAACCCAAGTAGCTCAAGAAAGCCTCTCACCGAAACAGCAGAAGCATTCTGGAACGAAACTGAGCTGTAGTGGTCAATACAGTGCTCGACCAACTGTAGCAGCGTGTCATGCGGTAAAGAGTAGTACAGGTCTTTGGTGTCAACATAGCAGCCGTTGAGGCGCTTGTCATTACTCGAAATGTACACTATGATGCCACTAGAGTCTTTCACCAGAAAAGGATCGTCAGTTGCTAGCAGGTTAAGTTTCTCCGGTAGAAACAAGGAAAACACTTTCCGCCACGTCCCCCTTCTCAGAGATAAGGACTTTTAGTGGCCAGTCAACATTGTGGGTTTTTACAGTAAAAAAACAAATCCACGCTAGGCTTCTTGTCTTTGTCAACTGAGCTGGCCAACCGCTTTAGACTCGGCACGTTACAAAGCTTTTTCGCTTCCGTTCCTACGTTTAAAAACGACAAGTCATGTCGGCGGTTGAACACAGAATTAACAGCCTCGTGGGCTTTTCAGCCAAACATGTCATTGGGTAGAACAGCAAAGATCCCTTCTTTATAAGCGGTTAGCAAAGAAAGGGAATGCTCTGTAAAAAAACGCCACGACGTTGTTTACACCAGGTTAGTTTGTGTGGGGACTATTAGCCTGCAATAATAGCCTAGTGGTCTAATAGGCGCTACAAAATCTTGTGTGCCAGTGAATGGTTTGAAAACACCCTGTAAACGCATTCATACCTGTCTTCTTCCCGCAACGTTTTCGTGGAGGTTGGGGGCTCCCCAAGACTCACGACGCATTTGCGCAGTGAGTACTCCTTCGCTGCATTGGCAATGCCACCTCAAGGTGAGAACCCTTCGGGCACGTCGCCATCCGAGCCCACCGTCATCGTGGCAAAACCGCGCGACCGAGGAACCTTTTCTGGCACGGGTAATACCAACAATTTATGAATGGCTTCAACTATACGAACGGGTGAGCGCGAGCAATCAATGGGACCAGATTGTCATGGTCGCTGAGCTGATCTTTTGCCTAGTGCAAACGGCACGTGTTTGATTTGAGACCCACGAACAGGACTCCTCACTAGCTGGGACTTGTGCAAACAAAACCTCTCTGATTTGTTCCGCAAGCGTGTTGGCCACCAGCTTGTCGCGCGGAAGACTTTGCGTGCCGAATTGAGACTTGCACTGAGTCTTGTGTGACATATATCCAGGACGTGCTTGTGCATTGTCGCAAGGTTGACAAGAAGATGCCGGAAGCCGAGAAAGTCGCCCATATCCTTTAAGGAATCGCAGACGACGCATTGGTTCTCCTTATCTTTCAAAAATCTTTGACAGTGCAGGAAATCATTGCTGAATGCCACGAATAAGAAGAAACCAAAATTCGTCGCATTGCCCACCACTTTTCTCGCCTTCCCAACAAGGATGCAACATCTACCTCCAAAGACCACTGCCACCCACCCATGCCCGCTGCAGCCGACAGTATTGCGCGCATCGTCCGTCGGGAGATTGAAGCTGCCGTTCCAGTTCCGTCCCATGTTCGCGCTGCAGACGAGTCCTATGCAATCATATCCCCCATGCAGACCATTGTACGGCGAGAATTCGCCGATCTCGGACTCCAGTCACTTTGTCCAGTCAACAGACTCGCCTATCGCTCACCCGGCGTACCCGATCTAGCAAGAATTTTCTACGCTCGTCCTCGTTATCGAAATCCGGGAGAATGGCGCACTTCTGATGAGAGGCTTATCTGCTTCAGCTGTGGACACCTTGGACACAATTCCCGCCATTATCGCAGTTCTTGGAACTCGCAGCCTTGACTGAGCTTTCGAAATAACAAGCGTAGTCCCCACCCGCCCACACACATTGAAGAACACACCGCTAGAGTATCTCTGCCCGTACGACCAAACTTTTACCCTTCGGCACGCCTTCGTCCTTCCCGCTCGCCTCTAGCACATTGCCCTGCCCTTCGTAACAATTCATTATAATTCTTCCCAACATGACTCTGCAGGTTTTTCTCCGTTTTATTGTTTATAAGAAACCCTACGCTGACATTTGACACATTCCTTCCCGCCGTTCTTGAAATGTCGTCAGAATACGCCCGTGACTACATCTACAGAGCTGTAGAGGCATGCCGTATTGCCTGCCTGCGGCTCAGCACTTCGCAGTAAAGGTATCGTCGCTTCTATGATGCCCGCCACTGCGATGCCCACTTTAAGCATAGTGATATGGTTGTTCTTTGGACACCGTCACGGGGAGCAAGCCTTTCCGAAATGTTTATTTCGCCCTACTCTGGCCCTCACCATGTCTTGCGCCAAGTGAATCACGTCGTATATGAAATCACGTCTCTCGATCTCTCGATTCCACCATGTCTGGACCGTCCACCAATGTCGTTCACGTCACCCGCCTTAAACGATATCACTCGGACGATCTAGCGACCACCAGGACGGTGCCTTCGCAGCAGGAAGTTATCTTACCAAGCAGTGCGAGATACAAAGCAGAGGACAGTGCAGAAGACGACGACTCTCACTAATGTCGCGCGGACTGGCTTCCATCTTGTGTGTCACTGAATGCTTTGTGTATGCCCTGTAAATATAATTAAACCTGTCTTCCCCACAGGTGAGCTGGGCGGCGGTCGCCTCCGGAGGCGCACCTCGTGCGCCGCTATCGCGAACCGAGACTGCCATTAATAGAAACCCCGGAGCCACTAGCAGCAGCAGTAGCGCTCAGAGTAGCAACAACGGAACAGAAAGCTTGTTACAGAAGCGACTGGATCAGTTAGAATCCGTCATCAAAACACTCCAGCAGGAAAATGATAGGCTAAAGACCGAAATTACCACGTTAAAGGGGGCCCCAGCAACTCCCTCTCCTCCTCCTCTGACCAAACCCGTCGCCGCAGATGCGGCTGGTCGAACGGTCGAGAGCGTGGAGGAAGTCATGGAGGCGCAGGACGCACAGCCCGCTCCTACTAAACGCAAGGCGCTAGACCCGCAACAGACCGAGATCAAATTGCAAACGCGCGAGCAGAAACTCCGCGAGCGAGTGGACAGCCTCGAAGACAAGGTAGACGCGATGATGACGCAACAAGCGCATCAAACAACGCAACTGAACCGCGCAATAGCTCAGCAAACCGCGCAAACCGAACAGCTGAGCAGTGCAATAGCACACTCACTCAAATGGTCGCGACGCTCCAATCGCGCATAGACAATATTGAAATGCGGCTCCCGGGAGCAGCGGGTCGCCCGGTACGGACGACTGGGAAACCGTACCTTAGGCCGATACCAGACGAAGAGGTGCAGGATCAGCCGGACGGCAAATAATAATGCGAACAGTCACCATGGCTCTACACGACACCACACAAACACAACGCCCAAGACAGCGTAACACACACAGCACGTTCACAATCTGGCAGTGGAACTGCAGAGGGTACAGGAGGAAGCGGGGGCATCTTCAACAATTCCTGCGCAACCGAGAACGGCCCGACGTAATACTATTACAAGAAACCAACGACGCGGCCAAGCTGGCCGGTTACAAAGCGATCGACGAGGACGTGACCGCGGGAGCACCGCCGGCCGCTGCAACGCTAGTGAGACGCAACCTCACCGTGGCGCAACGCGAACTCATGAACGTTAGAATACCGCACGTACTGATTGAGCTTATTCCGACGAAAGGGCGCGGTCTGTTTGTATTGAACGTGTACAGTAGACCTAAAGACAAACACCGCTTTAACACGTTACTGCGAAAGGCGAGCGCGGCAGCCGGCGACAGGCCCTTAATCATCGCGGGTGATTTCAACGCGCCTCACGCGGCGTGGGGGTACAAGTACGAAACGCCGAAGGGTAAGCGCCTGTGGGAAGACGCGCAGAATGAGGGGCTGGAGCTCATTACGGACCCTTCCGCACCCACACGCAAGGGCAACAGCGTATGTGCGGACACTTCGCCCGACCTCACGTTTACGAAGAACGTCGCTGGCGCGCGGTGGCATAACACGCAGGAGGACTTGGGTAGCGATCATTCGGTGATCGAGATCCAGGTCGATGCGGGACCGCACGACCATCACCACGGTCATCGGGACGACACCAAGGGCAACCACTATCGGCTGGTAGAATGGGACGCGTTTCGCAAAGCCCGGAAAGAGCATAATCGTGGCAGCGAGGCTATCGACGACATCGAGAGCTGGACCGCGACGCTCAGGAGAGACGTTGAGGTGGCAACGCGGGAAGTACCGCAGGAATCACACCTAGAGGTGATATATAGTAAACTCCTACACATGTGGGAAGCCAAGCGCAGCCTACAAGACAGGTGGAAGCGTCAACGACACAATCGAACGCTACGCAGACGCACAGCACGGCTAAACAGAGACATAGAGGACCACGCATTGCAGGTATGCAAAACGCAATGGGAGGAGACGTGCAACTGTATGGAGAATCAGCTAGGAATGGCCAAGACATGGCACCTCCTCCGGCATCTCTTGGATCCTGAGGAGACCAAATCAGCGCACGCCCATAAGATCAACAAGCTAGTACACGACTACGAAGGCACGTCCGCAGACTTTCTAGAAGCCGTGCGAACCCGTTATGTCAAGGCAACTAGCCCCGTTGCGCATCCGGCGTACGCGGGGGAGAGTAACCCGCAGCTAGATGAAGACTTTAGCGTAGCAGAGGTGAGGGCGGTACTGCACAAGCTCAACAGAAAATCGGCGTCGGGCCCGGACGGCGTGACCAATAAAACGCTCCGCAACTTGGACGACGAGTCGATAGCACAGCTGACGGATTACATTAACGTGTGCTGGAATGCCGGTACGATACCGAGCTCGTGGAAAACGGCGCGCATAATTATGATCCTCAAACCGGGCAAACGGGTACAGATCGACAATCTTCGACCCATATCCCTGACGTCCTGCGTCGGCAAGGTCATGGAACACGCGGTTCTTACTCGCCTTACCAACTACCTTGAGGACCGAGACATGCTGCCGCACACGATGCTGGGGTTCCGTCGTGGCCTTTCCACGCAGGACGTCATGATTCAACTCAAACACCACATCGTAGACAATCCCACGCGATCCACAAAAGCAATACTCGGTCTTGACCTCAAAAAGGCGTTCGACAACGTTAAACACGCCGCGATACTTGAAAGCATACGAGCATTAGGACTGGGCGAGAGAACGTACGACTACGTACGGGACTTCCTTACGGGTCGCCATGCCCGCATAGTGATCGGCGGACTGGAATCGCAAGACATAGACATAGGTTGCACGGGCACACCGCAGGGCTCTGTCATCTCGCCCATGCTCTTTAACGTCGTGCTTCTCGGATTACCCCAGAAACTGGCAGAGATAGAAGGCCTCCACCACAGCTTGTACGCCGATGACATCACGCTCTGGGTTGCTGAGGGAAATGACGGCCACGTTGAGCAAACCTTACAGGCGGCTGTCGACGCGGTTCAGGAATATCTGCGTGACACGGGCCTCGAATGCTCCGCGGCCAAATCGGAGCTCCTGCTTTACAGACCCACGCGCAGGGGCCGCAAACCCAAGAACGCCGATTCCGCAGTCGAGCGCGCCGACAGAGAAATTAGAGTAGTCACATCTGATGGCACCGTCATCCCGCGTGTTCACAAAATTAGGGTACTAGGCTTGCACCTGTCGGCCAACGGCCACAACGGCGAAACCGTACGCAGACTAGAGCGTGCGGTCAATGAAACGATCCGGTTACTGAAACGTATCACGAACAGACATAGTGGAATGAAAGAAAGCAATACGATCCGCCTGGTACAGGCGTTCGTAACCAGTCACATAAAGTACGTCGCCTCCTACCTCAAGTGGCAGGTGGCCGAACGAACTAAACTAGACCGCCTCATCCGCAAGGCGTATAAACGTGCCATAGGATTGCCGATCAATACCAGCACGGATAAATTTCTCGAACTGGGTTTACACAATACCCTAGACGAGATAATAGAAGCGCACAACGTCGCGCAGTACGAGCGTTTGTCAAAAAGCAGAACCGGACGACACATCCTCGAGACGCTGGGCATCAGCTACCACACAGAGCAGGGCGAGAAGGTTGCGATACCCATACCGATTCGCGAGCGCATCGCCGTTTCGCCGTTGCCCAAGAACATGCACCCGACGCATCACGTTGGCCGGCGCAACAGGCGCGCGCGAGATTTGCAAAAGAAATACGGCAGCAACAAAGAAACTGTCTACGTAGATGCGGCCCGTTACGAGCGGCAACGTGGTTTCGCCGTCGCAATCACGGACCACAGCGGAACTTGCGTCGCGAGCGCGACGATACGCACGGAAGAGACGGAGGCGGCCGAGGAAGCAGCGATAGCCCTCGCGGTAGCCACCACGGATGCCGAGGTGATAATAAGCGACTCGCAGGCAGCGATACGCAACTACGCTAGCGGCCGGATCTCCCGGGAAGCGGCCCGCATTCTCCAAATTCAACAGGGCAATATTTGCCGCAAAAACGACCGTTTCCTCGTATGGACCCCCGCCCACACGGACCCTCCGCTCCCGGGAAACGAGACGGCCCGCGCCACGGCTCGAGGACTTACATGCCGAGCCGCGGCGCCCGCCGGCATTCCCGACGTCTCGCCCACCACGAGAGGGATGCGGGAGTGGACGTGGGGGGATCGCATGACCACTTTCAGAGACATCACGCAACACTACAGATTGAACAGATGTAAATACCCACCACCGCACGCCAAACTAAACAAGAAACAGGCGGTTGCGTGGAGGCAATTGCAGACACACACATATCCTAACCCGGCGATCCTTCACCTCTGCTACCCTGACATTTATCCGTCCGACGACTGTAAAGCGTGCGGAGCCAGAGCGACGCTGCAGCACATGCTGTGGGCATGTACCGGTAGCCAGCAGCAGGAGTCCCCGACTAACGGGATAGAAATGGCAGTCTCGAACCGAGGGGCGCGTTGGGAGGCGGCCCTGCTCAGCCACGACCTCGCCGATCAACTGTGGGCCGTCCGGCACGCCGAGGAAGCCGCCCGAGTCCAAGGACTCGAGGCCGTCACCTAGGCTGGGGTGCTTATGGCCCCACCCCGCCCACATCGCCGGACATTTGCAATAAAGTTTCACTCCTCCTCCTTCTCCACTTAACAATAATAACTGTGGACTGCCGATGAGCTCAGGAACGCCAACACACGAGTAATTCCCTTCAAACACCCAAGCAGGTGTCCTAAACGGGATCAGCTTCGAGGCAGGCCATGCCCGTCTGCTGCACTTCATGCTGCCCTCATCAATCCAGGGCAAACGAGGAGGCAGCGTCTTCCACGTCTCCACAATGTGGAGCAGAAAAGCTGACAAAGAGACCACGACACGCCAAGGTGAATACAAGCCCACCGACAGACGATGTTGCCGAAGACACGGGTGAGGCTGTCGCGTACAAGAAACAACGACCAGCAGGAATTACGGTCATATTCAAGCCAACGCAAGCTGTGTGCACGCTGTGGAAAGTAAACCCTGGCATTCCAGCATCATGGATCGTGTCGACCGCACGAGAAATAGTCCTCTGTCATCACTTCATTAAGGATGGCTGCCTCATGGGGAGAGTGTGGTAACTCACCGCGGCTTATCACCTGCTCACTGTCATTATGTTAGGTGGGACGGTCGCGCAAACTCGCGTCCCGTCATCGTACTCGGCCACTTATGAACATATTCAAGGAGTCCCTGTGGAACACTCTGACAAAGATCTAGAGGAATACCTCTCGGAACATGGCGTCCTGTCAGCTCGAAGGCAAGTTTCATACATCTCTGACGAGGAAGAAACCATTACAAAAGCACGTCGAAGATCAGGGATTCTAGAATTTGCCAAGGATTCGCGAAGGAGAACCCATGCCAAAACGTATGTTACTTGCATTCAGCAGCTATGCTATGAATGAGTACATGGAATCTGCGACGCAATGATACAACTGCCAAAGGCTCAGTCATATTGTACAAAACTGCAACACATTCCGCTGCAAGGTTTGTGCGGACCCCATTCACACAAAGGTTGCGCTTCGCGTGCCCAACCACGATTCGCTAACTGCGGTGGACCTCATCAGGCACAGTAAGGAAGATGCCCGAAGAAAAAGCAAGCTGCACTTGCACATGCAGTAAAACAGTACAAGAAAAAGCCCCATCGTGGCGAGAGTCCCCTATAATTCCGAGGTGGTATTTACGAGCCTGAATTCTGTCGACGGGAATGCGTCCCACCGCGCAGTGACGCAATAAGAAAGAGACTTGTCGAACCTAACATAATACAAGGTGGACAAACGCCAAAAAAGACCTATGCTTCAGCTGCTCTGGAATTACGAGAACCAACCAAGCCACTGCACAAGACCTCACAAGACCGCACATTTAGTCCACCTGCCACTGCGTTCCAGAACAACCCGGAAGTTCATATACATGCTTCGTCCCGAAAACAAGTGAACTTAATATCGCGAATTTGATAGGACTTATCCCATTAGGAGCAATCAAAGCTCTTCTTCGCGCTAATCCTGCAGTTAGCAATCTGCGTGAGGCTGAGGCTGGTATGGCTCTCGAGCCCCTAGTGACAGCCTCTTAGGCGTCCCACCGTAATTCTTCGATAAACCAGCAATTACTTCTTCGGGAACCTCAAAGCCAGCGGTGACCACACACAGTCATCTGAAATCCTGTAATATCTTAACTGGAATGTGTGATATCTGCGTTCGAATCTGTCTGATTTTCGACTCCTTTCAAGTACTTACAAACTTCCTTTTGTGATAATATCCGAGTCCCGTGTCGACCAGACCTTCGGATAAGCTGTTATCGTTTCCTCTATCCTCAGCGGATGAATGTTATCAGCCGGCTACAAGTTGGCTTCCGCAACGACGTTCCTATAACCGAGACAATTGTCTTCCCACATAACACGAACGAGTACACCTGCGGAAAAACAATCAATGGCAATCAGACGTTTAATTTATTAGCTGCCTACTTGGAGCCAGGAGCAGTTTTCGATGTGCTAAGACTGGAAAATTTAATCCCAAGAACTCCTGGTCCACACATTCTCTGTGACAATCTTAACACGCATAACATAATTGTGGGTAGCATGCGCACTTGTTCGCTAGGCTATAGGATAGATCGAGGAAATTAAACGATGCTATCATTATTTACCTGAACAGACCGCAAGACACCAGCTGCATTGATATATTATTTGTGTCAAGGTCTATTATTAAAAGACTAAGCCGATGCATTGACTTCAAGACAAGGGGCGGGGACCGCTATCGAATTCTTGTAACGGATTTTCTATTATAAATTCCTTCACTTAAAGTAGAAATACTGGCACGTTTTTAGAGATAACTCTAGCTGAAGTATTACATCTGCAACTGGAGACAGCGAACATGCGCCGACATTTCCTCATTGCATGAATAAGACATCGCGCAATACATTCCAGCACCCTGATATTGCTGCTAATGATGAAGAGTATGAGCGCCTTCGCGCTATCGGAAGACGTGTGGAGCGAAAAGCACTGCCTACTAAGGATCTTGAAGATCTGCCTGCTTCTCAACGAGTACAGTGCTGTCTAAGATGGTATCGCACAAAATAGTCTGCAACTATGGAGAGAAGTCGGCGCGCCGCTAGATGTACGTGAACCTGCGGCTAGTATCTCGCGTGTCATCAAACCATGCGGCTGCCGACCCAGCACTTATGCCCTTTCAAGGTGCTCTCATTACACGAAGGACTAACCGTGAAATAAACTGCAGAATATTACTATAGGCTTATTTCTGGAGCTGGGCATCGTGGTGCACACAACGTGTCTTCGGCTGATAGACATCCACTGCGAACGTTTATCAAGCCATAAGCGTCCCCTTCGCCATGCGATAACATTCAGCGGCTGTAGCTCATACCAATGAAAAGTATACTCCCGGCACTCATAAAGTCAACAATGGAGTTATCACGCACCTTTACCGCCACTGCCGCCTCCGACTGCTGGAAATGTGCAGTACATCGTGGACAAGTGGTACAAGGCCTGCCGAACGGAAACTCGCTAATATTGCCCCTGTCATTAAGCATTCAAAACAGCCGAGCAGTTACGCATTTTCCAGACCTATGGCTCTCATCACCTGTGCTGGGAAACTAATAGAAAAAAATATTCATAGGCGAATAACAGGGTTTCTTGAAATCCTAGGCATCTATTCCAGAAGAATGAATGGCTTTAGACAATTGATCAGCACTGGACAAAATAATATCCGTGATTTTCTCCATGAAGAGAATTTAAAGGGCCCCTCACCAGGTCTGGCCGTTTTGAGCTGACAAACGCCGTGCATAGAATCCACTGTAACGATTGTGTCTGCTAAGTATTACATTGCTACGCGCCCCGAAAAAGCTCGAATTTCAAACCGAACGCCATTTGCCTTTTTCCTCGGGGGCGCTGTGCTCCCAGCCGGGCAGTCGACGTATATCGCACATGTGCGGCTACGTAAATCGCACTGCTGTGACGTCACCCGTAGCGACAGGTGACTTCGCGAAATTTCGAGGCAACATCTGTATTTGGGTAATCTGGTGCTTCAATTGACGAATTAAAGGTGAGAAATAATAAAACACAAACCGAATTTACGCGTGTTCTTCTATTAGTTCGCACCGCAGCAAGAGAGATATATGTAATTCCGTTTTGTCTGCTTGTTCCTACGTCTTGCAGTCGCGTGCTCAGACAAAGAAACCATGCTATTTTTCTACCCTGTTAGAGGGAGCGACCATGCTCTCTGAACCACTTGTTTCTACCTCAGTACGGACGGACGAAAAAAAAAACACTTTATTGAATGAAGGACCTGCGAAGTTTCCAGCCCGGCGTAGGCCACCCGGGCATTGTGTGCGGTCAGGTAGAGCTTTTCCACCGCTGCCCGGGCCCGATGAATTGTCCATGGTTGATCGTGTAGTTACGAGCTAGTCAGAGCGCTTAGCCATCACTCCTGGGGAAGGTCCGGTTCTATGTTGTAATCTACGTATGTTGCTCCGATCTCTGTGCATTCCTTTAAGGTGCGTACATGCCGGCGTGCTCGTCCTTGCAGAGCTTGCAGCTCGCTTCTGGGTATTGTCTGGAATTTACTCTGTTTAAGTGTGCTGGGTTTCGGAAGGTACTGCTTTGCAACCTTCTACAAAAGCATAGAAAGGTGGGCGAGTTGGTACGGTAACATGATCTTGGATTGTAGCGCCAAGTGAACACGGACACAGAAAGGAGCAGGACCTTCTCCAATCTGTTTTTTGAGACCCGCCGAGTTGTTTGTGCGATTGTGGGTATGCTTCTCTTTGTTTAGTATAATGTGTCAGCATGTCTTGGCCCTTGACCAGTCGGTCCCTGTTGTCTTGTATCGCCAATTCGTTGTCATCGCCTCCTCCGTGTTCTCCGTCGCCACCACCACAGTGCTCCCCCCAACCGTGTGGTGTTTCGGGTTATTGGGCCGTCGCTGTCTGAGTTGCGGTGGGTTAGTTCTCGCGCGGCTTGGTGGGCCTTCTCGTTGAGGTTGGGAGGGGTGCTTGGACCTTTTGTGGTTACTTCCCCTATATGTGACGGGATCCATATGAAGCATTTGGTTGTGATGTTGCCGTTGTTGAAGTCTTGTGCTCTGCGTTTCAGAATTTCGGCCGCGTCGGTGGAGATTCAGCCCTCTGTGAAGTTCCTGATGGCCGTCTTGGAATTGCTGATTACTGTACTGTCTAGTTGCCGACCGTTGATTAGAGCCAATGCGATTGCCATTGTTTCTTCTGCATGCGATGATCTGGTCCTTACGGAGCCCGCAGTCACAGCCTTTCCTTTTGTGTCTACTAGCCCGCCTCTCCCTGTTAAAAATTGCGAAGAGGGAGGCACCTCGTCACCGCCAACATCCCCATTGTCGTCTCGGTTTCGGGGGTACCGGGTGGCGACTACGAAGAGCGCCCTCTCCCGCGCACCGTGATTTTTGAGGATCGTTTCCTTGTGGCACTTTGTCTTCTTGACATTGTGCACGGGGTGCGCATTCTTCGGGGTGTTTTAAGTGTTTATTGCGGCTCGGACGTTCGGGTGAATCTCCATCTTGGGGCCCTTCATTCCGTGGTGGTTATTGCGGATTTTCTCCATGATTTCGCTGCCCGCCTTGGTTCCGGAGAGTATTTCGAGTTGCACTATCCTCTGTACTTCAAGGATTTCGTCCAGCATGTCGTCTATCCCGAGTTGTAGTACCCTTTCGTTTTGTTGTACATTGTTAGCGACTCAGTGCAGTTCTGTACGCTTTTATAATGAGCGCGTTGATATGGTCTTTCTCAGCCTTGTTGCAGTAGACGAATGCCGTCACTGACGCAACGTGTCTGATTGCGTACACCTGGAAGGGGCGTAGCACGTTTCTTAATGCCCTTTCTGCTGCTGGAGACTCTCTGCATTAGCCTAACAGTCGCCATGACTTTCTTTTAAAGGTGCGTTATGGTTTCCGCGTTTGTTCCTCGGGCTTCGATCCAGAGACCTAGCGAATCTGATTTTTCGGACCATGGGTATTTCCGTGCCTTTTCTCGTGGTTGTTGTGATTCCCCTATTGTGCAGTTCTGATATTTCTGTGGACGGCTCGCCTAGCCTCCTGAGGCAATAGAGTAGCAGTTTCGATTTCTCAAGCGAGCTTTCTAGTCCGTTGCCCTGAAGGTGAATCTCGATTGCCTCCACCGACCCTTGAAATCTGTTCTCTGCCTCGCCGTCACTTGTATCCATCGGGGTCCAAATCGTAATGTCGTGTGCATAAACTGTGTGATTAATGCCTTCTATTCGCTCCAGTTTTTCCGATAGCCCTAAATTGAACGAGGTTGAAGAGCATCAGGGACACAATGGTCCCTTGCGTGTGCCCGCGCTGGCCATGTCCACTTGCATGCTCTTTTCTTCGTCCAGTTTGATTTGATCTGTTCTTCCGTAAGGAACTTTTTGATATAATTATGCGTTTGTTCGCCCAGCCTGAGTTGCGCGATTCAGTCGAAGATGGCCGCAAGCTCAACCCTGTCGACGGCCTTCTTTAGATCGAGTCCAAGTATCGCCCTGAAGCCTTGCCCTGTATAGTCTATTAGTTGCTCCTTGAGTTGTATCACGGCGCCTTGGGTAGAGAGCCCTCTTCCGAAGCCAATCGTGTTGTTGCGGTATGTGTCGTTGGACACCTGGTAGCCGTTAAAGGGACACTAAAGGCCAATAATAAGTCGAAATTGATTGTTTAATTACCGTTGCAGAAACCTCGCAACGCTTGTTTCGGGTCAAGAAAGAACTTAGTTTACGAGA
Source organism: Dermacentor andersoni (assembly GCF_023375885.2). NCBI lineage: Eukaryota > Metazoa > Arthropoda > Arachnida > Ixodida > Ixodidae > Dermacentor > Dermacentor andersoni. The sequence goes on along the minus strand of NC_092817.1, from coordinate 180,004,472 downwards.
AAATTGCATCTGAATGGTCCGAGTGCCTTTTTCGAAATTCAAATGTCCTGCCTCCCAAGCGGGGGAGTGCTGACGTTGCGTACGCCATCATCGCCCTTTACTGCCGTCGGTGATTGAAACGGCTCCCGACAGACGGCGGCACCGAGCCAAGACAGAGCGGTGGATTCGCCGCTGGAGCTGCTTTTTGGGCAAGTGGCGTACACATGTAGGGCGTCCCACGACATCCCATGTATGCTGAATTCTCTGCTACTTGCAGTTTATGCGAGTTTCGCGAGCCAGAAAAACCAGCGCAGCACTACGCCGTAGCCAAGCTACTGAAACGCGAAAAGGTGGGCGGCGCAGAGACTAGCGAAAACGAAAGCTTTCGACCGCCCACGTCATTGTCAAAGGCAATTTAAATTAGTTCTTTCTTCTAAAATTCAAATAGAATTAGATAAGTAGCATTTCATTTCGTCTTCTAATACAGTACAATTATGTTTTCTGCAACGAGTGGTTGGGTACTATTGACAGAATTTAACTGAGAAGTTCTTTCGTCCTCAGGCAAATGCTTGAATGTCGTGGGGGAGTCTCTAATCATGTCCTGCATTTACCTCGATTTCTCTTATTTAGGCCCTGTTCACGATAATGTTGACGCCTTAGAGACTCTGAAGCACGAACTTATCGCTTTAGCTTGACGTAATATTTGCCATTCATCATCATCGTCATCATCATCAACAACAACAACAACAACAACATCATCCTCAGCAGCAGCAGCCTGGTTACGCCCACTGCAGAGCAAAGGCCTCTCCCATACTTCTCCAATTACACCGGTGTTGTACTAATTGTGGCCATGTTGTCCCTGCAAACTTCTTAATCTCTTCCGCCCACCTAACTTTCTGCCACCCCCTGCTACGCTTCCTTTCAGTTCGAATCCAGTCCGTAACCCTTTATGACCATCGGTTATCTTCCCTTCTCATTACATGTCCGGCCCATGCCCATTTATTTTTCTTGATTTCAACTAAGGTGTCATTAACACGCACTTGTTCCCTCACCCAATCTGCTCTTTTCTTATCTCTTAAGGTTACACCCATCATTCTTCTTTCCATAGCTCGTTGCGTCGTCCTCACTTTAAGTAGAGCCCTTTTCGTAAGCCTCCAGGTTTCTGCCCCGTACGTCGGTACTGGTAAGACACAGCTGTTATATACTTTTCTCTTGAGGGATAATGGCAACCTCCTGTTCATGATCTGAGAATGCCTGCCAAACGCACCCCAGCCCATTCTTATTCTTTTAATTATTTCAGTCTCATGATGCGGATCCGCAGTCACTACCTGTCCTAAGTAGATGTGTTCCCTTACCACTTCCAGTGCCTCACTACCTATCGCAAACTGCTGTTCTCTTCCGAGACTGTTAAACATTACTTTAGTTTTCTGCAGATTAATTTTTAGACCCACCCTTCGGCTTTGCCTCTCCAGGTCAGTGAGCATGCATTGCAGTTGGTCCCCTGAGTTACTAAGCAAGGCAATATCATCAGCGAATCGCAAGTTACGAACGTATTCTCCATTAACTCTTATCCCGAATTCTTCTCAATTCAGGTCTCTGAATGCCTCCGGAACCCTACTGAACTCTACTATGGATGGATGGATGTTATGCGCGTCCCCTTTGGAACGGGGCGGTGGGTTGCGCAACCAAGCTTTTGCTATTATACTGCCTAATGTGCTACTTAGGTTAAACAATAAAAAGAGAAAAAAGACACTATAGACTACCCCACTCAAATTTTCTGATCCCCTATTTTGAACTGTGCTTTTGTACGTTTCCGTTTTTTTCGTGTCCCTACTTTTCTTCCACCAATCCTCTAATCGTCTCTTGTATAAAGGGACACTAAAGTAAAAAATCATTTCTTCTGCATCAGTAAATTACCGTTCTACAACACCAAAAATATCACTTTTACAACGATAAGACGTTTGGTAAGCCAGAAAAAGCACAAGAACGAAATACGGGTGGCGACGCCTAATTATTTTCCCGCACCTGGGGGCTGTGACGTCTTGGATTTTGATGGCATCTTCTAGGGCCTATTAATTATATATAGCGGTACAGACTGACTACATTGTGTTCTAAAAGAACCAAATATTAAACCTGGCAAGTTTCGGGAACCTTTATTCTGCCAACGCGGCCGAAATGCGAAAAGATGCTTTGGAATTTCTGACGTCACGCTGACGTACCGGCACTGGGGTTTCGGCGTGACATTCAAATACTGCTACTTGGACCATCATTTCCTCATCTAATAATCAAATTATTTTTTGAAATGACTTCCTGCAGTGTTCTCAAGCAATGCTTCATTAGTCTAAAGTGATTTACAATTTCGCTTTAGTGCCCCTTTAAGACCGGCAAGCTAGCTCCACCTGCTGGAGGAGCCGGGAAGCTACCGGCGACTCCACTGCCGCCGCACGGCGGAATCGGTAAGCAGTCGACGGCGCCACCACACGACGAGGCCGGTGTTGGGTGGCTAGAATCGGGAGGTGTGAAGACCGCATTGCCGACACCATTGCCTAGCGAGTCCTCGCTGCGCGTTCCTGCCACTGGGGGGGAGAATTTGGCGCTTCCATTGGGGGCGCCGTGAGTCTGTCAGTCTCGTAGGCCGCGGCGCTGCGCAAGGTAGCTCTCGTGGTATAGTGCAGCTCTGTTAAGCTTTTACAGAACTGCACGAGGTTTTACAGCTTGGCAAAGCTGTAAAACCTCATGGAAGAGAAAGTACCACATCAATTGCCACGGGAGGAAATGTGTCCCCTGTACATTTGGAGGCGCTGCTGTCGGAGTACCAGCTGCTCCCAGAAATCGAAGGAACAGCCTTGGACAACACTGCACTACATGTCGAAGCAAAAGAAGCCACAGAAGTTGCCTGGGACCATGTGGACTATGTGGAGAAACACAGTGATGCACGCCTGGTTTATTACATTGGTGGCTACGTAGCCAGGTAGCGCATCATTTTAACTGATTGCAAGGCATGTAGGGACGTCTGCCTTGTGATAAGAGAAAGTACCACATCAATTGCCAGCAGAAGCTTGCAAACAGTGGGACATGGGGGGGGGGGGGGGGGCGGAGGGAGGCCTTCTGTGCCCATCAGTCTGCCTCTACAACCTTATAGACTCTCGAGGGCAGACTCATTCGTGCATTTAGCACTACACGACTGCATGCAAAAGGGGTCAAGGATTTCTTGCCAGTAGCAGCCAATGTGCCCCTGATTGGCTGCATGGAGCATTCCACTCCACTAACACGATGGCTCGCTAAGTTTTAATGCATCACGTGCTCGCTTTTCGCTCAAAGGGCTAAACTAGTGTGCTCCTCACAACACAGTCAAAAGGGTTAAGCCGCGTGCATTGTAAAAAAAATGTTATGCTCTGCAATGACTGTGCTATTTGCAATAAACTCGTATTAAGTCATCAGCGTTTTGTACTTTTTGAAATTCTTTTACCACATTGCTGATATGTTGCATTGACTTCCTCCCTTTAAAGCTACCTATCCGCGGTCACTACCTGCCCTAAGTAGGTAGGTGTATTCCCTTACCACTTCCAGTGCCACGCTGCCTATCTTAAACTGCTGTTCTCTTCCGAGACTGTTAAACATTACTTTAGTTTTCTGTGGATTAATTTTTAGACCCACCCTTCTGCTTTGCATCTCTAGGTCAGTGAGCATATTTACAATCGCAAATATGTGACTAATGTGCACGCGACCCATTCAAAGCTGTTCCAACGCATTGGCCTTCTACGGTGGTTCCTATGAACTGGACTTCCGGCATGGCATGAGCGCGCCAACCTCAGCAAAAGGCGGATGCAAAAGTCCTCCTCGCTGTATCGGCTGCGCGGTCGGTGCTCGCAGTTTCTACATGCAATGAGAGCTGTGAAATACTCCACTAAATTCCCTCGGTATCTACAACGCAGAAAAAAAATACCTGTCAGCATCGAAAGCATTGAAGCTGAAAAACTAAAGAGCGACAAATCATTTGACCATCCGGAGGTATGCAGACGCTGCGAGAATCTACGGCGCCCGTGCGCTCAGCGCCGTCAAGCGGCAAGAACGCCCTTTGGGACAAGCCTCCAGGGGCCGGTCTTCACACCTCCCCATTCTAGCCACCTTAGCTGGGGCCTGGGGCAACGCCGTCATAGAGTTAGTATAAACAGCTCTAGAGGAAAAGCTGGCCCGTAAAAGTGGGAACCACTAGGGCGCCGCCCTGTTGCTACTGGTCAATGTGGATAGCGCAGTTACTATTGAAAGAGCTGAACACAAGTACAGGTCACCTTATGCTTTGTTATTTAAAAACGCAAACCGATGGCTTCATGAAGGTGATGCGTTAATATTAAGTTTACGGAAAGCGCTTGCTAAGTGCATGACTTATGTGAATCATGATGTACGCATTCATGTAATAAAAAATTACACGAATTTCGGTTTCGAATCTGTTTTTTGGAAGCGTAGTAGTTTCGTACAGTTTAGGTTTGACATGCGATCACGCGTCATCATCGGACGCTATGGCACATTCATGCCTTTTGTGTCACCGAAGCCTCGAAGTACTGTGGCATATACCTTCGCATGCAAGTAAACGAATGTATCTTCTTTTTCAGAACACGACGCGAGTAGACAGCTACTGCGATGCATCACAATCGTTTGAGAAGCGTCAGAGTAGAGAATTTCTTTACATGGGCGGGGGGGGGGGGGGGGGGGGAGAGCGGGGTTTTTATTTGCAGGTTTCCCTTCCGTAGGAAATTGCTGGACAGGCCGACCAGCGCACAGGAATTGTACTGGCAAATCCACAAGCAAGTCATAGAAACTTGAATTGTTGCACTTTGAACAATCATGCTTCTGCAAAAGCCAAAGGAGAAAAACAGCCTGATGCCGAGTATTTCTGTGCCACGAAGCAATAAAGAGGTGAGTGCCTAATATGAACGAAATCAATTGCATAAACCCACATATTATTAGCGTAGGTGTTTTATTAACTGTGTAATATTTTGAACACTTCCTTGCATGCCATTTCTTGTGGCATAACTTTTCTCGTCACAAATATGTCCAGCGAATCTACTTCCATGATCGACTCCGGGCCTGTGGGACGGTTCACTTGCACTTGATGCTGAGTCTTTTACATGTATCCATAAATAGCAGATATGCACGTCAGATCCCTACGAGCATTTTCAAAATTCAATTATTTTAGACAACAGGCACATATATGCAATACTGACATAAACTCAGATACCACTAAGCAGCTGGGGCACATTCTTGTTGGGTATACTCGCAGGTAAAATAAGTAGATCATGTGGACAGCTCCAGCTCATTTTCCTTAAATCAGTGAAGTAACTTTTTTCTCGCGCACCGATTATTTTGCTGTATAAGCAAGAGAACCCACCATGTCCGTGTGACATATCTTGTGCATCACACTAATATGTGCTTTAATTTACCAAGTCAGATTAGTTACTTTTATGGCTCATTCAGTCAAATCACACTGAAAGCTGCATTCATCAATCTTCTATTGGATTTCGCAAATGTTTAATGAAACATGCTGCCCTGTTATGCAGATATGCAATGTCAAGCCCTTCTGTGTGTTCCAAAGGTAAAATTTAAGCTCTATATTGAAGAAGACATTTCTTGTCCGAAACAACAAGCAAAAATGGTGAATGTATAGTATCAGAAGCCCAAGATAAAGAAATTTTGAGAAGTGTCGGATGATATTAAGGGAAAGAATGGTATCTGAAAATGCAAGATTCTTTAGTAGAGGTCAAGCAACTCAATTTAGGTAAAATACTCCGAAAAATTATACGAGTGATGGGATGGCAAACAATGGGTCAGGAAATGCGTTGTTTTTCTGCAAAACAAAAGCTGATGCTTGTCATTACATAAGTCATTTTAGCATCATGAGACTTCTGCTTGATAAAATCAGAAACAAAAACCAAAAACCAAAAAAGAAGACACGCAAAAATAAAAATCAATTTAATGATGCTCTGTCCACACTGGGATAAATAAAAAGAAATCGATCACATCTAATACAGACATATCAGACGCCTTGTGAAACACTAAAGAATAAATTCAGTTTCGAGCTATGTATGGCACTTGCTGCATAGATGTGGGGACCTTGTACCAATAGGGATGGTTACCAGTGCATTTAGAAATTGAAAGCATTCATGCAGACAAGGATGATTCTTCATGTTTTTCGCTACCACTTCAAATGCCTCCACCAAGTGTTACATGTACATGGACGTTGTGAAGAAGTTACAGGGTGTCTTAAGAAAGACGACGAAAGGACGAGGGGAGAAAATAAAGAAGATGGTTAACACCATAGCCTAGCCCTACTGTATATTATTACAAATTACGAAAAAGTGAGAGGGCCCAAAACGGTTGAAGAACTTCTGCAGGGAATGCGAAACGTCTACCTACCAGACTCGGGACCCCAGCGGAAGCTCATGATGACTGGTGCAAGGTGCCCAACTGCCACACGAGCTGATGAAAGACGCCCGCTTGCAAGTTGGAAGTCTTCCGCTTCTCCTGTGTCCTTTCTGACTGACCAAGGAGGCTCAAGCCAACACGAATAGTAAGATGCTGTGACAAAAAACTAAATAAAGAGGGCTTTGCTTCCGCCTGGAGGCACCAAGATAAGCTGTTTATTTGTCGCATGCAAACCTCTTGTATATATCTGTTTTTGTTGATGGAAAGGAAAGGAGAGCGTTAGTTGACAGTGGAGCAAGCATCACAATTATAAATGCCCCTATTGTTGAGACTGAGAATGTACAACTGGGACGGGCTGTGGAAGTACAAGGGTACGACGGAAGGCGAGATATTCGTGATAAATGGACATGTTTAACCATATCCTGTCTCGGCAAAAGTGTTGCTACGCAGGCGCTAGTACTCGACGGAGTACCCTATGAATTACTCCTATCGCGCCCAGCCATCGGTGCACTTCGCCTTAACATCTACTAGACTGGTGAAGTAACTACGGATGAAAAGCGGCACAATCTCAACGTTTCTTGACCTCCTTCTTCGAGGAGCCTGCGGCAGACATCGTCAGGTGAAGATGTTAAGAAGCTTTACCCGGAATTGCAATGCTTGAAGAGATATCCCAAGGGAACTACAAAGTTTTAGGCACCATTTAAGTTAGGTGATACTACAGTGGTGAGAAAAAAGCCATATAATATGTCGCAGGAGAAGAGATTATGGCTGAAGAACGAGCTTCAAAAGATGTTGGATGCACAGATAATTCATCCATCCACGTCGACATTCACGTCGACCATCGCTTTTGCACCTAAGGAAGATGGAAGCCTCTGACTCTGCATGGATTACAGGCAAATTAATAAGCAGACAGAGCTTTTTCCTTTTCCTATGCCACGAATAGACTCTATCATAGACGAGACGGGTGGCTGCAGAGCGTTTCCCGCGTATTGATTTATGTATAGAATTTGGGCAAGTTCCACATTATGAAGAATACAAGAAATACTCTGCCTTCATAACGCCTTTTGACATCTATGAGTGTAATCGACTGTCGTTTGGATGGAAGAATTCATCCTCTTGTTTCCAGAAAATGATAAAGGACGTCTCGCGACCGCTTCTTGGGAAGTTTTACAACGCGTACATCGACGATATAATAATTTACTCTCGCAATGAGGAGGAGCACTCAGAGCATCTTGCTTGTGTACTTCAAACACTGAGTGATGCGGAGCTCAAGATTAATGACAAGAAAAGTGAGCTTTGCCAAAGAAATGTTGTGTTTCTAGGTAGAGTATTTGATGGACCAAGCAAGACAACAAAGCAGGAATCACTCAAACTAATATCAAAATTGCAGAAACCGTATGACCTACACTCTTTGCGGGTATTTCTCGGTTTCGCGGGACATTTTCGGGCTTTCATTAGAGATTATACCACGAAAACAAAGCGCCTCACAGAAATGACCAAGAAGAATCGTCATTGCGGTGGAGTGTGGTTCCGTTTATCAAAGCCTTGTGAGCATCATGTCGCCTGACTCAATTCTGACGCTTCCAGGCTTCAAGTTGCCCTTCGAGCTGAACACCGACGCTTCTCATTGCGGCACAGGCGCAGTGCTTTATCAGGAGGTTTCAGAAGCTCCACGGAGCGGGCAACAAAAGGTCGTGGGATATTATTCGCATACATTCTCGAAAGCACAACTGAGTTACACGACTACGGAGAAAGAAGCTTTGGAAGTCCTAATGGTCGTGCGCTGATTTAGACCTTACCTGGATGGCAGGAGCTTCACGCTCTTTACCGATCACCAAGCCTAATATATCCTTAACCTCGCAGAGCCTAGAGGAAAAATTTCGCGGTGGGTGAGTGAACTCCAGCAGTTTGTGTACGTGGTTCATCACGGACCTGGAGAGCACCTGAAGGATGCAGACGCATTCTCCAGACTCACGGTAACCACAGATAAGGAGGCTGTCCGCGCAACTCTGCTGTGGGATAGAACTGAAGAACTGGAGTTCCACGATGGAAAGATCGTTGTCCCGGAAACAATGGTGCCTCGAACCTTGGAACTTTATCATGACTCCCCGGATTCTGGCGGCCACGACGGGTTATGGCGAACTTATCGCAAGATTCTTCAGCGTTTCCGGTGGAAACACTTGAAAAATGGCGTCCAGCGGTACGTCCAGCTTTGCCATCAATGTCAAGTCCATAAAGTAAAGTACCTTCAGAGAACAGAAGAAATGGTCCTACCTCGAAATTCTGACTTAACGTTTGAAGTCATCCAGGTGGCTTTTGCAGAGCTTAAGAGAAAGGCTACAGGAGTAAGAAAAACACAATCTTTCCTAGTGCCAATAGACCAGTGCACTAGAATAGTGGCCACACGACCGGATAGGGAAGATGCAAATAGTACGATTGCCCTTTTGAGCCGAGATATCTTTAATAATACCAAAGTAGTAATATCGAACAATGGGCCAGCATTTGTAAGCGAGCGTCTGCAAGAGTGGGTGAAGGAACGAGGAGTTGTTTTGCGACGCTGCGCGCCCTATCATCCTGCAGGAAATGGCATGGCTGAAAGAATCACACAAGACTTGAAACAGTTTATTTACATGTATCCCAGTTTCAAAGGCGGATGGAACTGCTGCTTGGAGGCCGCTGTAGCTCATCACAATCGGTCGCACACTGCGAGTATTGGCTGTAGTCTCTAATTCGCAGCATTTGGAAAGACACCGGTGCTCCCTGCTGATCAACAGCTTGGTATTTTGCAGTGCAAAAAGGTGCTCTCGAGAGAGTTGGTTACGTCAGCCGCCTGCAATTGTGCGAGGAGCGGAAAACTGAAAGCTTACCAGCGATACCGCGAAGATATGAAGAGGCAGTTCGACCACCGCCACAACACGTGGATACGCTGTACACAGCTGAACAATTTAGTACTCATCAGAAAAGGTCTTCTGGGTAAGAAGCAGGTGTACATGGGACCGTATCGCGTGGTACAAACTGCAGTGCAAAAAGGTGCTCTCGAGAGAGTTGGTTACGTCAGCGGTGACGGCGTGCTCCAGTTTGAAACCATTGGGAACGCATTTGTGTATCATCCCAGGAGGGATGAGTCTTCAAAGAGGGGTAGTGTACGTGGACGTTGTGAAGAGGAAGTTACAGGTTGTTTTAACGAAGACGACGAAGGGACGAGGGGAAGATAGAATAAACTTTAATGTCCAACGGAAAAGGTGATCTACCCACCCCCCGACACGCAGGTCAGGGGGCGAGTGCCGCCGCCTCAGATGCAGGCTGGGAGGTCTTGGGTCCCAGCAGCCTCTTCAGGCAGTTGGACGAACCGGGGCTGGAGCTCAGAGTCAGAGCTGCGCAGCAGGGTCTCTCAGGTGTCTCTACTACCTATTTTGTGTGTTCCCCCGGGAGAGTACGGACATTCCCATATTATGTGGTCGAGGGTCCCTCTCGCCCCACAAAGATTACATTTATCGCTCCTGGCCTCGGGGAACATGTGGTTCGCCATAACCGGGTGCGGATATGTATAAGTTTGTAGTCGTCTCCACGCGACTGCTTGTCTGTTGTTTAATTTTGGGTCTGGCGGGCATACCAGTCTACGAGCCAATCTATAATGCTGCGTGATCTCCCCATATTTTAGCCTGCGCTCTCCGCTACCTCGGTCATCGAGGGGCCCCGTAGCGGCTCGGCGGTAGAGATCTCGAGGCAGCTCGTGGGCCGCCTCGTTGCCGGGGATGGCTTCGTGTGCCGGAGACCAAATTATTTGAATTTTTCTATCTAGCTTTCTCTGGCCTAGGATTCTGGCCGCTAAGGGCGAGATCCTTCACTTGCTAAAATTTTGTATGGCAGTTTTGCTGTCACTGAGGTGAGGGGAAAGAATAAAGAAGATGGCTAACACCATAGCCTAGCCCGACTGTGTATTATTACATCACAATGCTGCACGTAGCGATACTAAGGATCTCACAGCAACACCTGCAGGTAAAAAGCAAAAGCAGTCAAAGTGCTGTTGAATTCTGGACGCTATGTTTGAAAACTTTTAGGCAAGAAGAGTGCAAGAAGCAGACATAAGAACTGCATTCCTGTCAGAAATGTCAGACATTCCTGACATTTGCAGTTGTGAAATATTCCTGCTGAGGACCCAAGTCTTTCTCAAACATGGCAACAGCGCCAATACAGGCTGATAATGTTATGTGTCTCCAAAACAAGACGTGTATCGATCCAATATATATAACCATTGTCATAAGTAGAACAAGACAGGGCTCTAACCAATGTTTTGGAAGCGTCGCAGATGAGTTATGACGCTTGCTATATTCTGTCAGTCCCACATAGAGCGATAAAATGGAAGCTACGTGTGCACACTGGGTAACTTCAGAAAAGCTGAAGTGGCGGTAATCCGCAAGGGAGACCCAGACACGCTCAAGAAATCTTATCAACTGGCGCAGCACGGCATGCGGAGCTGTTTGTGGAGCAGTAAAACCCAGGCTGCGACGGAGGCTCGCTGTCCGCACTTGCCGGGTGTTTCAGGCCTTGGGTGATGCTTCGGACCCAGTCCTGCCGTAGAAGCTTATAACAAGTTTGTTTTGCGCAACGTCAAGCACGCACTTCAACGCGGTGTTCAGTCATGAAAGCTTTAATTAAAGACGGTGTGGTGTACTCCCCATTTCCGAGCGTAGAGATACCCCTGTGCTCGGCATACACAATCGTCAAGCAAGTTCTTGCCAAAAATCCTGAACGACTGGCCTTGGTGAGTGATCATTGACTCCTTTCGAAACTTCAGCGTGATAAAGAAGATATGGGGCCGTATAACGTAAAACTATTCCAATATGTTTTTATTCCAATCTCCTGAAGTCAAATTTGCTTAACCGCCGACGCAAGCATTGGGCAGTCACCCGCAGGGTTGTCCGAACAGACCAATCAAACGCTCTCCTCGATCATAGGAGGTTCCTTTTGTTTGCTGGAAAAACGAATAACATTGCCTACACTTAGCGGCTTGTCTGATCTAATTGGCCCACAGGAGGCGAGGAGCATGCTCAAGTGGAGAGGGATTATATGGGGCCGAGCCACTGCATTGAATATCGATAGCCGGATGAAGAGGGTGCGGCCGGCGTCTACGATTGGTCCGTGTTCTCTTACTTAGCTTGCGGTGGCTCGTCGACAATCGCGGCGGCATGCAATGGAAGCTTAAGAATGACGCTAAAACGAATCCTCAGCAAAGAAAAGTTGGCAGAACGAGGTCGTAAACGTGCCAAAAGTGCTCTAAAACGTTACACAGCCACGCAAAAAGATTTATTATCCGCAATTAAACCCACGCTATCCGGCAGGTGCGAGTCGCCAGTGCTTGAGCGATCGTTAGCAGCAATCTCTTATTCCTTTCGGAATTGGGCAGCCTGCGGCTATTCAGAAGAAAAGTCAGTTTTGTTCGGCATATTAATGCATCTTTATCACGTACACGTCACTTTGACGCGTGAGTTCTTGCGGTTTTGTGACGTCGCGTGACAGGCAGGTGAAGTGGGTGCAGCCCGAATACTTTTAACCAATAGCCGAGGGCTAACGGCAAAAAGGCGTCGAATCAGAAATAACTGTCTTTCTTTTTCTGTAAAATCATGCATAATCAGTGTGTACACATCATATCAGATGGGGAGGTATCGCGGTTTTCGTGACGTCGCGTGACAGACAGGTGGAGTGGGGGTGGTCCAAAAAAGTTTTTGACCAATCGCGATGGGCTGATTGCAGAATTGTAATAGAAAAGTTTGGAATAGTTTTACGTTATAGCGCCCATGGAATTCAAAACATGGACGCCATTCACGATGCAGTCGGCCCCTGCTACTTCGGTAGCCTTTGAACATTGTTTCTCTTTTTACACAAAGACGTTTGTTACTTGTTTGTTATTATTGGCTGTATGTTGAAGGAACAGATTCGCTTGAACACGTGTGCCCACTCGAGCGTCCTGACAGGCGCTTTGCCGTAATCTTATATGTCCCTACCTTGCAGGTGCATTGCCCTCTTGTAGCTTACCAGCAGTGCGCTGTTTACACCACGCGTTCCTTTCCTCACCTGCTAGTGTCATCGGTTGGCCCATGAAAGGCTACCTGACGAAAGCTGTGCCACGGCATAATGTTAGGAAACAGAGTCGCTTGTGTTGCACCCATGGAAAATTATTTCCTGAAATACCTACCGCAGTCAATGGATATTATTTTTGTATAAACTATATCTGCGAATAATATTACAGTGGAGCATTATGAGTTTTAAGTTTCCAAGCATGTGACGTGCTTTCCCGAGTTAATATTTTCGCTCCAAGATTGCTTCATTTTTTTTGCAATTATACACTTTCAAGCACCCTTCCCACTACCCGGCGTCTCATATGGTGGTCATAGTAAGGAAAGCTGGCAGTGGTGCTAGAGGCGTCGCAACACCATCGAGCACACTGAAGGAAAAGCTTTGCCGTTTATAGCATGAGAAGTGTACTGTCCGTTCCACTAAGACCACTGCATGCACCAGAGCGTCGTTTGCAGCTGCGAACCAGGAATGCTAGTGCTTGTTTGCGCGACGCTCATGATATTGTAGCAACACATGACTTTTTAGTTTTTTAGCCGGCAAACGCACTGCGTGTCCGTCCCCATCAATGACGATCTTCTCACTATCCGCGCACGGCATGCACATCGTCAATTTTATTCACCACCACCTACAGACGCCAAGGCCTTCCGACTGCCACGACGACTAGCTTGCTATTCCCAGCGTGCCCCAGCTTTCTGCACTACAAGGTCAACGGATCAAACTATGATCACCACCTTGTGAGCATCCGCTACAACGTTGTCCCTTCTGCTGTCCAGCCTTCCTTCAGCGATTCGACCTGTCCCCTCCGGAACACGGCCGAATCTCTTACCCTCACCATTTCCTCTTTCTGTACTCACTTTTCCTTTCCTCTCAATTTTCCCTCATGACGCAGTACCTTGCTTCCCTTAAGGGTTCCAGGACTAACCGTCTTTTCGTGTTCAGGAGCATTTACCGTCATTGCAGTGGAATCGACGGCGACGGCAACAGCGAAAATGTGCCTCGAGCAATGAAATTATTTCGCAGATGTGATCCCACAATAGAAAAACTCAACCTACCCAGTTTATTCACCGCAGTGCCCACAGCGTGAAGATCGCCAGGAACTGGGTTAGGGCACCTGCGACTGTTTTCTCTGCCTCTCCCACTTCCATGCTTCTTGTTTATGTCGAAACGGCATTAGAGGGGGAAGCTTACAAGAACGTCGTGCATTTCACTTGCACACGCCTTGGAATCGGAACGCATGTAGCCACGCCGATCGCCGTCTTAGCTTTCTGGTAAACTTGCTTTGGCTTACCCATTCAGGCTAACACCAAATTGCAGGAAAAATGTTCTGCCCAGTTTCTTTCGTTTTTATGCGAAGCATATTAACGTAGGTTTCGGGCCTTCGCGCGACGCCCGGCGGTGGCCACCATTGACCCTGAAGTGGGGTCACGTGACATGACGTCACGTGATGACGTCACACAGGCTGCAGATGGGGCCTCATATCGCGCCGTCGGTCGCCTCCCGGCGGTGGCCACCATTGACCTTCAAGTGACCTTCAAGAGGGCCACGTGACATGACGTCACGTGATGACGTCACACAGGCTGCAGATGGGGCCTCATATCGCGCCGTCGGTCGCCTCCCGGCGGTGGCCACCATTGACCTTCAAGTGACCTTCAAGTAGGTCACGTGACAAGACGTCACGTGATGACGTCACACCGGCTGCAGATGGGGCTTCATATCGCGCCGTCGGTCGCCTCCCGGCGGTGGCCACCATTGACCCTGAAGTGAGATCACATGATGTGACGTCACGTGATGACGTCACACCGGCTGCAGATGGGGCCTCATATCGCGCCGTCGGACGTCGCCCGGCGGAGGCCTCCACGCTTCGGTTCGCGCCGTCGCGCGCGACGCGGCGGCGGCGCCGCCATCGCTGCATCACGTGATATGTGACGTCACGCCAGGGATGAAGCGGCGCGCGCCCGCCGTCGCGTCAGTCTCTGTGCCCGCAACCGCACCAGCGTCTTTGCGCCGGGCGTGTATGCGGTCAAGATGCCTCCAAACGCTAAGGATACGCTAAGGTTAAGCCCAGTGGATGCGAAGCATCCACTGGGCTTAACCTTCATAAGCCTCCAATTTTTTAACACGAAAGCGTTTTATGCCTGGCTCCGCCGAAAATGTGTCCCGTGTACGTACGTGCCGGAATTACCATGGCGCTAGTTGCCTGGAATTCGCATGAAATGACGGTATTTTGTGGCTTTGTGAGCTGAAAGCAAAGTGGTTGCAGAACGCCACCAGTTGGTGCTGCTGTCTGCGAGTCATCTCGGTGGACCACCTGGGCGGGCGGCATACAGGGTTGGTGGCGGGCTTGTTCTTTCTGGGGTGACCAGAAAACCAATAGGACGCGCGATGAGGCATGAAGATGTACGTTGAGTGGCACCACATTTTAGATAGCGCTATGGGCCGCGCATCGCAGAAAATTTGTTCTTGGCGTCAGCGAAAATTCCCGTATGTATTTAGGTAAATCTTTATGCCACGCCTTGCTATATGACGTGCGGTATATGCCGGTTATGTTGCCACACCTTTCCATCATTAAGGTTGGTCATACCTTAATTGGCTTACATGCTTGACAAGGTTATTCCTCGTAATTTTGAGAATGTGCACCCACAAACAAACGCCATGAAAAAAAAAAAAACACCGACCGCATATGCCTTTTACGTAATACCTTGACGGACTTAAATAGTAAAAGAAAGAAACAATAACATCAACCTAAAAATGATGCCATTTTTTTTTTGCGTAGCTGCGCACGTTTTTGCGTAGCTGCGCACGCAAGAGGGCACGTTTCTACCAGAAAACACGCCCTCGTGCATGGCGTTTGCCGGCAGCATTTTGCGGCAAAAATTACGGTTACATAAGCTGCAGTTGACGAAAAATGTGACAAGCAGTCAGGCATTTTTCAATGCCATTGCACTCCACTTTTAAAGGCGAAGCGTCCTCCAGTTTTTCATTTCCTTCATGCGGGTGCTCTCGCGTCCATGGCGGGGCTGGCGTTCGTGGGGCGTTGCCTTTTTAGTGGCTACAAAGCGCCATGCGATACCGCCTGGCGGCTTCCGGACTGCTCTTTCGGCGCCCAGCAGCCCTGGCATCGTGTCCTTAGTATTATCGTCATGGCTTTCGCCCTTCCAGCGAAGCTATCACTCAATCAAGCAAAGCTTGTATTGCCGCACTCGCGTCGCTGTCGGTGTTGCCGTACTAAAAGATCCAAGCCACGCGAAAATTAGTATTGCTCGTCAGGCTGTGAATTCGAGCTACCGACCTCCTAGTTGAGAGACCACCACGCTAACCGATTCAGCCACTATCAGTTCATCGCACGTGATCTTTAAATCGGGGTTTTATAGGCATGAAGAAGGGGGGTAGACGCAGCGAAAGGCGCGAGCGAATCACAGGCCTTCCGGAAGAGGGAAAGGGCGTGACCACGTGTTGGCTCGCGTCGCGCCGCCATTTCTCGCCAGTTCAGGCCCGGCAGTCAGATGGGGAGGCCGCGTTTGGTTCGTTCTACCGAAGAGCAGGCTGCGTTGAAGGAAAGGGAGCGAGCCGCGCGTCATGCGTTGGGCCGAACAACAGGCAGCGTTTCATGAACGCCGCCGGGAACTCGCTCGAGATAGGGCTCGTCGTCGACGTGCGGACCTCGCCGTGAGGGAGCGCAAAGCCGAGGCATTACCACAACGAAGAGCCGCGGATCCCGAGCTTCGCTTGCACCCGTCTTCGCAGTAGTGGAATGGAGGACAATTTATTTATTTAGTTATATTGATAAAGTACTGTTATGACTATAAGGGGACTTGTATTTGTGAATGTGCAACGAAGCTTCCGCTTATTTTTTGAATATGCGTTTTGCGTTTGTGTTATGACCAAGTCATCTAAAGAGGGAGCTAGGAATTTTTTTCACAATGTGAACTTCGAATGCTGAACCCTTATGCATGTATTTGAGGCGTTTTTGGGGTATTTATTCGGGACATGTGCTACATAAGATGGCGTAGGAGAGGGGGAAGAAAGCGGCTGTATCGCGGCTTGACAATGCTTGACATAACAAACAGTAATTTCAGCCAGTACAATAATAACAGACTGAATTCCAAAACTAAACATACCTGCAACAACTTTCGGTACTGTAGGAATCAATCCCAAAATATTTTCCTAAGGTTTTCCTAAGACAGTAGCGATAGATATATTTAGTCTATGATTATTTAGCGTTGAAGGAAGAGCATATTTGAACGTTTGCATACTACAGTATGTGCGGGGCCGTGGCACATACGGGAATTCACAGTGTCGGGTTGTGTAGGGAATTGGATTCCTGTGTAGACTCGAAGTTTCGAATAAAAAAAGCAATTCTGTACTGAAAGTGCTACTTATACAGGCAGAGAATGCACATTGGCTAAAGAGCAGTAGCATTGCTAACGCGTAAACTGGAGTATAATGGTACGGAGGGAACTAAAAGAAAGGTGTGTAGGCAATAAGCTCCTAACGCGCCCTGTTGCAATGTTATTAATTTGTTCATGTTAAATAATGAGGCTGCTCCCAACGCCAAGTGGAAGTATTTTAAGTGTGACTGAAACAGAGAAAAACATATTGGCCACTTAGTTTGCGGAGGCAATGTACTTTAAGATCTTCCTAAAGTACCTAAGTTCGGGATAGTGTGTCTGCCAAGTTTTTCATGTGCACATCCCACAACAAAAGTTCGCGAAAAGTGATACCAAGGCTTTTAACTTTACCAGCTAACATTGCTTCCGAACGTAAGAGCCCATTCTACTGTGTACGACATGATTTTTTTCCTCTGTGTTAGGAGACTCTGTTATGAAGGTGGTTATTAAATGTCCGTTATGCCCAAGCGATGGTTGCCCAGGTCACTTTGCCTGTGAGGCTGCTCGCGTGAGTTGCTGTAATAAATTCGTATCGTCTGCCTAAATAACGGATTCGACTTCGCTGTCTATGTGCACTAAATCAATGCCGCAAATATTTATGAATGGACCTTTATGAAGTATCTTTACATTGAATATGGCCGGTTTCTGGTCGTAACATAGACACAGGCCGTAACGTCCCCTGGAACAGGCTTAAATACATCTATTTTTTCGCACGTGTAAGTACGTGCTAAATAAGATCAAAAAGTCGAACAAAGCTAATCGATGGATCAAACACGACTTTATCCAGAAAAAAGAAACTAAAACTAAGAAGGCTACACAAACGCTCAAAATCAATCCCGTTCACTGAACTAGACATAGGCTCAGTGAAGCAGTTATCGATACAAAACCTAAAATTACGGCCGGTAAAGCAAACTATTACACGAGAATTGTTCCCAATTTTTTTAAGAACACGCCGCAGAAATTTTAAAATTGCCGTGACCATGATTTCTTCTAGCAATTATTTCCAATCACATTTCCTTCCACCCATGTAGCCGTGTGCCCGTAGGCATACGACTACAGTATATATCCACTTTATATAGCTAAGCAGGGGTACTAAACCGTCTAGTGAAGACAGACACGATAAAAGCTGCTGGCTGAGGCAATATATCCAACGTATTTTTTAATATGTTCAATGAACCACTAATACTGTTACCTAACCATTAACAAATTTTTAAGAACGTGTACCCTTCCTGCAGATTGGAAAATTCCCAAAATAGTCGCAGTTCACAAATCTTGAAACGTTTCTTAGGTGTCCAGACCGTTTACTGTTGGCGTCAGGAGTGGTAGATGACGTTCAAGGAACAGAAAGCTTCGACATTAACATTAACTGGAAAGAAACAAATATCTGACTGAATTTACATTAATAATGAGAGGCCTCTAACTAGAATTTTCGAGCACAAGTACTTAGGTCTAACGTATCACGTGAGCTCTGATGGAAAACGTACGTTAAAAAATTACATCGAGCGCGCTAAAGTGGCTCTTTTTTTCCTGTGAAAGAGCCTTCGTCCGGCGTCACTAGACCCAAAGCTACTATCTCACGGCGTGATTCTTCAACTATCCTTGAGTGTGCTGAGATTCTTTGGTTTCCTTTCACTAATAAAGCTATTGGCCAGGCTGGAAGGCTTGCAGAAAAGGGCATTAGAGTTTATTTCAAATTATTATGGATTAACGACTAACGAAACATATTGGTTTGCTAACCTTACGAAGGTGAGATAACTGTGCAAGACTAAATTTCAGTTTCATTTTTTTCACGGCGACATAACCTTTCACACATTCATGGTTATGTGTTTGGCGCGTACCAGACCTTTTAGGGCATAAACACCCTCACAAGATTGTTGAACACAGGTACAACTCAAAGTGTTTTAAATACTCTTAGTTTGATTGTGCAATCAGAGAGTGGAACGAATTAGGCCCTTGAATTACGGTAACTTTGACTTGAAAAACTTTCAAGTGTTGGCCGAGAAAGCAGTACGTGCCCATAGGTGAGGATCAATAATTGACACCCTATTTTTATTCATTTTTCAACGCTAACATGTTCGTCTCAAAAACTGTGCAACGTTTCTTTCTGTATACTTAGTTTTATGTTACTTGCTTTTGATTCTGTGTTTTTGTATTTAGGTTCTGTGTATTGTGACAGTTATCTTGATGCATAATTACCATAACTCTGTATTGCATTGTGTTTCACAGTACCTGTCCTAAGTCTGTTTTACGCTTAACTCATGTATGTGTCCTCCCTGCTATGATTTCGTTTGAGATTGGCGGCATACATAAAAAAATATATTTATGAAAAGTCTTAGAAAAACAGCTTTTTTTTCACCCAATTTAAGAAGGGACACGATATTGGCTGATTTCCGCTCCGGAAGATGATGTCTGAAGTGAATTACGTGTTGAAAGTGACATTCAAATGAACTGCACACCAAATAGATTAACGAATCAGAAAGCTCTCCTCAATATTCTCAGGACCTGGGCACTTCAGTTTACCGAAGTTTACTTGCAGAAACAGGATACAATTTCCACTGATGACAATATCACTCGCAGAACACTTCGGTTAGGTATTCGTAAGAGATGACAATGAATTCGAATCTTGCGCACACACGCAGTGGAATTTAAGATTCAAATACTTATTCAGATCAGTTTCATCATATATGGTTGTTGTGCCATCTGATTTAAAACGAGGTGCAGTGGTGTTTACTGGTGAGGCAAAGCACCATAATTGGCGGCCTTAGTTTTAATTTATCATGGTAGTTGAACACAAGAAGTGGAAGTGCGTATCAGACATTCAGTTTTTTATTGTACTGTTTGTTTACACATACATTGTCTGGGATGAAGGGGCCGAAGGAAGGTGTAAGTGCCTAATGAACGCCTTCTTAACCGTACATAAGCAGCTTTTAACAACGTTAAAACGAATATACCTCTCATTATTTACTGCGTTGTCCTGCTGGAGCAAGCGACGAACCCGTCACAGCAATGACCGTATAAGCTGTGGTTCACCCAGGATTCACCCAGGTTCACTCAGGTTCACTCAGCACACCTTTACAGTGAGTCATAGACACCCAAACTGATATATAATTATCAGAATCACAATCAGTTTATTCATGACAAAATGGGGATAATTACAGCATATGTACATACAGAAGGAGGTCCCGTAGTTAAAACTTAAATTGGACCTCCTAAAGTGTTGAAGCGTTTAAAAAAGCTAAATTTAGAGCCTATGTATCCGTTGTACATGTGTGATCAGCATGCGTGAAGTCAAACGACGTTGTAAAGTTAGGTCATCGTTGTTAATCAAGGAGCAAGGAAACGATATGTGCATTGCTTTGTGTGTAACACATTCTGACCATTATATCACCTGGAAACAACGTTAGGCCGAGCGGGAAACTGGGAATAAATAGATGTACAAGCCAGTTATGATGCAGTGAATCACTAGCGGTTTTATCGAAACAAAGCATTACGAAAGAGAAATGACCTTTACACAGATAGAAATGTCACAATCGTAAAAATTCAGGAATCGCCAGGCAATTCCCGGCGTGTTAAAAATTATCCATCGGCAGTAAGCCTCGGGGTCAACGTCGTTCTCGTTCTCGTGGCTGTGATTTCCAAATTGAATTTCCAAAGAGGAACATCGCGGACGGGATGAGACGGGACGGATCACCAGCCATTGTAGAATATTTATTCATTTAGAACCTACGCTAAGCAGCTTCAGCATCCCTCGAGTAAGAGATAAAATAAAATTTGACGTGTCGGCTAAGCAGCAGCACGACGTTGCCACCCTCGCCACTAGATAATTCATTCCTAGTTGCTGTGGTTGGGTGCATACAGAGCAAAACACGCCAGCATACAAACAGATTTCCCTATGAAGAAACGACAGAAAGAAAGGAGGAATACTGTTGACAACATTTTGCGTTGATATAAAAGACGTACAGATTGCTAGTACTTGGTGGTTCTCAGCGGAAACTTGCTCCTGCTATGACAACAGAACGTTTGTCACTACGAGTGGCATCTCGCATTAGGGAGGGTAGGCTAGCGTCCCAATCAGATCTGGTGTTCCATAGGTAACGCACCTCATGGACGTGGCATACATTATAATATAACCTGCAGTTGCGCCGTATGGTTTCCTGCGTGTGACGCATAAATTTGGCAAAAAAGCCTTCACTTATATGGCAAACACATTGTTGGAGCTTGGTGACATTTTTCAACTGCTGCACTTTATTGTTGTAATCTAAAAAAAATACACTACGACCAGGCACGGCCACCCATCTCGGACTTTACTTATACGAGGGCAGCGCTCGTTTCGCCTCGCGCAGCTTTCATGAGGATTCGACGCGTGCAGAGTACGAACCAGTCAGTACAGTATGGTGGGTCCAATGATTATATGTACCCACAGACATGGTTTATGAGCCAATTGCATTGAAGAATGATTGGCTTTAAGTAAATTTCAGCTGGAGTTTAGTCTGCGATTTTTTGTTGAGTACAGAGGGTTATGTTTTTTTTTTTTGCTAGAGATTTTTTATTATAATGAATGAATAGAATTTATTGATAGGAAAGACAGAGAGGTCGACCTGAGCTAGTGCGCTCTAGTCTGCTACTCTGCACTGGGGAAGAGGGAAGGGGAGTGAAAGTATTGGGATGGATGATGATGACAAGAGAAGTGGTGAGTGCGTATGTACATGAGACAGTTGCCTCGCTAGAGCCACTCGTGGAGCTTGGGGTCCTGCAGGAACTTCAACAATACTTTTGTTGCGCGCATTCAAATTGCAGTGTCAGGCCATGGGCCGAGGATAGCTTCCTCCGACAGTAGTTGTCTGCCAACGCTGGCTAGGAAACTGTCTAACGTCCTTCGCTCCAGCATATATGCTGGGCAGTCGCAAAGTACGTGTTGCAGTGTTTCGGGCATCTGGCAGTGTACACAATCAGGGCTGTTCGATTGGCCGATGAGGTGTGCGTAGCGACGGGTGAAAGCAACGCCGAGCCGAATCCTGTGTAGCAATGATGTTTTGCTCCGTGTAAACTTCGGCGGCAAACAGAATTTACCGTCTGGGTCAATCGTATGTAGACGTCTGTGAATGTTATCAGAGTGGGCTCTGTAAGCCTCTGTAAGGTCCTGCATGAGTGCCTTGATCATGGAGTTCGTGTCAGGTCGCGAGTAGGCAATCCGTATTTCATCAGAGGAAGAGGAGGCCGATCTTGCCTCACTGTCAGCGAGTTCATTACCAAAAACACCACAGTGGCTAGGCACCCATTGAAAGGTGATCACGTGGCCACTTAACTCCGCACTGTGATAAAGTTCGATGATTTCCAGCACGAGCAGATAGTATGGTCCTTTCTTTAAAAAGTATTTTAGCGCCTGTAGCGCTGATTTGGCATCGCACAATATCGTCCATTTATGGGGTGTCTGCGTTCTCATAAAACGGACAGCCTCCCGTATTCCCGCAAGTTCCGCAGCCGTAGATGTCGATTTGTGGTCTAATCGAAATCGTTGAGTAATTCCAAGTTGTGGGATGACAAATGCGGCCGCTGTGGCAGATGGCGTGACCGAACCATCGGTATGTACTTGTACAGTCCCACTATATAATGTAAATATATGGGACAGGGTGAGCTGCTTCAAGCCAATGGAGCAAACGTGACATTTCTTCCTAATTCCGGGTATCTGAAGCCTCACTAGTGGTCTTGGCAATGTCCATGGAGGTGTCGCGGGGATGTCGGTGGCCTGGAATCTTGCAGGTACAATGCTTGCGTGACATGCAATAGCTTTAGAAAAAGCACAGTGAAGGTTGGTGCTTGGAAGTGTTGACAGTGGATGGTGTGTTTATTATAAAGGCTACGAGCGTAGTAGCGCAGTAGGTGCTTTCTTAATAGGAGCTCCTGGTGAGGGTGGGCACACTTGGTCACTAAGAATTTAACTTTCAGAGAACTAATACCGAATTTCTGGTAATTCATTATTACAAGAGTCTAGGGACAGCTCTCAAAATGGCAAATGCGGAGGCAGTCACATTTTAATACACCCATACTAATCATATCTCGAAAATTGCATCTAATCGGAGGTATTCATTGTCGAATTTAAATGCTCAATCTACGCAATATTGAAACTGAGTGCGACCCGTCACGAAGGATAGGATTCGGTTTCAGTGATGGCATGTTGTGCCTGCTTGGCAAAATGTGCCGTATCAGTGCCTGCTTCTTCTCGGCACGACATTCAATTTCGAAGTAGGTCCAGTTTCGTTGAACGGCGTTTCCGTGTTTTGCAATAGCGGGGTGCCCTTTACTGCGCGCACTCTGCGCTCGGTTCGTATTTCGGATCTATAGAGGGTTCCAATTCGAAGACAATCATCTCGTAACAGGTAAGATTTTCTAGACTTCTAAAAAGATTTGGATGTATTGTAATGTGACTTCCTCCAAATTTGTCATTGAAAGATATGCACAGCCGTGAGAAAAAAATTAACGGAGAAGTTCTTTCGGGAGTTGTATAAGTATGCGTCAGCGTTGTGTGCCTTGCTCATCTCCAGGCAGCCCGGTGTCATCGGTATTATGAAACTTGATTCGACCAGCATAAACCCTTATCAACCCTCATCGGCCGTTATCAACCTTATAGAACATGATCCGACCCTATCGACTCTTATCGGTCCTTGTCAAAATGGTTGTCCAACGAAGCTCTGGCAAAATCATTAATTACTACAATTGCTTAAGGAGGTATGCAGTGCTTCATTGATGGTTCGGATGCTTATATTGAGCTTGATATTTATTGAAGCGTATGCTGTTATTTGTGTTGTATGGGTGTTTTAAATGAATGCATGCACTGTTCGCTTTACTATGCTGAGCCTCTGCCTTACGTGGGTATGCGCCGTTGTACTTTTCATTTTATTACGGGTGTATAACACATTGCTTGCGGTATGAACCATTGCATTCGATTGTCAACCATCGCAATGGTATGAACCATTGTTCAGGGCGGTATGAACTATTGCATTCGTCTTACGTGATGGACGGAAAAATTTATAGTTGGGTAAGCATACAAATGCTACGCATGTAAACGTCGCTTACCAGTGCTTGGTAATTACGCCTCTGAAACTCGCGTTAATGGCGGCAAAGAATGTGCTCCTTAGCTAGGAATTTCTCTGATAAAAAAAAAAAAAAACATTACGTTCGCTAAGCACTACACCGTTTTATAAAAAAATGATATCGTCTAAAAACATATAAAGGAAAACACCACCTACATTTCTCGCAAGTTGCGTTTGCTTTACATTGTATGTTTCTTTTTCTACTCTTGTGCATTCATTTATTTTGTACTGTTTCCTTGCCTCACTGATGCAGTGAACCCTTTCCTAGTAGCTTGATGAATGCTTCACCTGTCGTAAAACATTACACAAGAGGGGTAAGGCTAAGTTTTCTATCGCTGCTGTCTGACCACTACAACTTAGAACACCACCCCTAGCCCGACTTCATCCTGCCTAAGGAGACATGAATGCTATTTTTTTATTGGCTGAATGATTGACTGAGAAGGCAAAGACAGTCGTACACGCTGCGTCATTAACGTTGAATGTACGTAGCGCGTACAGCAGAGTCAAGCGATTCATGAAACGACAACTTTGCACGGCAATCTCTCCATTCTCTTGTTCTCGTCTTGCAGGTCGATAATGACGAACATCTTACACGACGCGAGTTTTTCCTGCGAATGCAACGCTACGCTACAGGCTTCCAGCAGCACGGCGTCTCAACGGGTGACCGCGTCTGCGTTCACTTGAGCAACAGCGTAGACAACGTGGCTGCCATGTACGGCTGCATATTTGCCGGTGCCACGTTAGTGCTGGCCAAGACTTCACTGACAGAAGGTGCGTTCTACGAAAGCTAAATCTACGACCTCAATAAATTGAAATTATGACGGTTAATATGCTAGCATTAGAAGTACAATATCCCCGAAAATGCATGTGTAGGAAGTGTGGAAAACCGGTGGCGAGGCAAGGGTATATACAAGGCGATAATTTTAAACTTTACGTAATTCTTTAATATGGCCTGTGGCAGACAGGATCATTTCTTTTTTCACGAGCTAGAATATTCAACGAGGCGGATAAGACTAGCACGATAAATCAAAACGCAGATCCAAGTAATTAAGGGAAATTCACTCAATAACTTCTTCAGTAATTTATTTACGGCCCATACTGAAATTTACAAATTGTAGCCGGTGAGCTTGCATGACTTATCCACTTGAAACTGGTTTCCGGGAGGACGCCTTCTTGAGATATTTTCCCCATAATGTGGAACGAAACAGGTGAGAATTCCAATTACTTTTACGCTTTAATTCATAAACGAGCCTTTCGCTAAAAAAGCAAGTGGAACAAAACTAAATTTTTACGGCAGGTTTGATGGAGCATATCTCCAAAGTAGCGTCATTCTCGAAATTAATTGCAAGTGGATACGCCTTGCAAACTCACCGCCAATAATGCGTAAATTACAATTTGTGTCGTGAAGGAAATAATAGAAAAGAAAGTTAGCTATTTTTGTTAATTGGTTGAATATGTCTCAATTTCTCGTGCAAGCGATGTCCGCCTCTCTTAATAAGAGACATGATTAGAATGATGTTTCCTGCCACATGCTATTTTTAAAATTACATAATGACTTAGAAATGATCACCCTGTGTATAAATTGAAAGAGCGCAGGCACACGTCTCAAAACAAAACTTTTTATTTCGACGTTTCCGCCGGGGTCGGGCCTTCATCAAAAACCTTAATGAAGGCCGGAAGCGGCCGGAACGTTAGAATTGAAGGAGGATCGACATTTGGGCGAGTCGGTACTGGTTGAACTTGTTGAAGGGGCGGTGCAAGACAAACGAAGACAGAAGGCGATCTTCGTCGTCTTGCGCCGCATCATCAAGACGTTCAAATTGAATATAATTTATCAACAGAAGCTCAACTTCGCAGTTATATTCAGCTTCTTTGCGCAATAGATTCCGTTGGTGGATTAACCGCCTCAAACGGCTGCAGAGAATTCCCGCAGCTCTGTCTTTTATAAATATGGGTACAGAAAAGAAAGAATACGAAAGAAAAATGAGGCAGCGTAGAAAAGAGAAAAAAGAAAGTCGTAAATAGAGCTGAGGGCTAATACATTTCTCGTTGGTTCTAGTGGTACTATCCATGAATTCCCGGAGTAGCGCCCCTCATCATTGGCGGAGCTCGGGTCGTTGACACGTTCCTCAAAACGAGTGTCATGGGGCCATGACGTCAGCGGCGGAAAAAAAGAATGCGGTACGCGTGCGACTACAAGCTAGACGAACACGCAAGCTGTATTGTGGTGCTCTGATCAATCACAGGTGGTGTTTGTGGATTCAGACGATCTTGTAGCTTTCTTTATTATGCTATGATGGTTAGGATCGTCACGTTGCAAGGCGTGTGAAGCGAGGAAGATGGAGGAGAGAGTGCATGATTAGGAAACACACGACAATTATAACAGACGGCACGTAAACACGACTAAAATCTTCAACTAGAACCATGCATGCAAGGCTGTTCGTAAACAGGGAAAAAAAGAAATGTAGTCTCACGAGGTTGCGGTTGAAGTCAGGAGTGTGGAGAGTGTCGTAGAGTACTTGAGGTGGAACAATCGCTGGTAGAGTGATGACCGGCGTGGAAAAGTAGACGCAGCAGTACGGGGCAAGAAAGGGGGACGGGCCACAGCTCTGTAGACGGGAATAGGCCGCTCCGAGGTCTCGTGCAAGAACACTGCCCAAGGCGCTCGTTTTCGATGACGGACGCTCTTCTTAACCTCGCGCGTAGATGCGGGTTCGAGGTTGCAGCAGGCCGCTCCGAGGTCTCGTGCCGTGCAAAGACCCGAGGCGTTCGCTGTCCCGAAGACGGACGCCCATGTCGAGTGAACTTCACTCGCAGATGTGGGTTCCGTAGACCCTGCGGCCCTAGTCGTGCCGGCGTTCCAACGATCTCCCTTGCGCGAGCCCCTTTTTCATTCGCTGCAAGCGCCTCCCTTGTGTTTCTTTTCCTCTTGTTGAGGACAGCCACACTGTCGTCTGCTATTGCGTTCCTTACTTTGTGAGTACGTCTTCACATATGCTTTAACTGCCTTCATTCTCATAAATTTGAAGGCACTCTACGCTTTATATGTTGCGATGGGCTCTGCGAACCCGCACAGCTTTTACTAATGGCAGTGGTACAGCCTGTCGAGGGGATCAAACCGTATCACTCTAAGGCTCTGTACGCGTTGGCTTGCCCCGGAGAAAGCTGTAAGGGCGTTCTATTCCGCGCGTTGATTCATGCATCCTTGGCGTAATGCTTTCAATATCGGGCTTTTGTGCTTGAAGTCCTGAATTTGAATCGCGCAGTCGGACAATTTTCATAACATTTATTTATTTATTTATTTATTACGCAGTCCTTTGTCGAAATTGACAAGTTTACAAAGTCTCGAAGCGGTTTGAAGCCACAAGGACGAAGTTTAGGCAAATCCATCTACAACCCATCATTCTCATGCTGCTTGAACCACCGCGCTTGCAGCTCCCGGAGACACTAGAGCCAGAGTTACATCAAGTATGTATTGTCTGAAGCTCTATTGTCGAAAGATTACAGTATGTGAGGCCCGAATTATGCACTACAAGACTATGTATCCTGTGGCATGATTACCATGCTTCGTAGGATCACGGCTTTATGACGTCAGTGTGCAGCTGCGCAGTCGATAGCGGTTTGAAAGCTTAGGAAGCTTCGCCTTAAATATTTTGAAAGGATGTGTAGAGGAGATGGCGTCGTGGTCAAATTTTACGCACAACTGAACGCGATAGAAGCTTGAGATTTCCGCAACTTGGGCTGCGTATACTTGTATGTGACAACAACTTAATGTTGTAGGTTTGTACAGACTACGTTCATATGTTGCTCAGAAATTCATGATTTTTGAGATCTCGCCGTCCGTAAACTATTGGCACCGACTATATACGTAACAATTTTAGAACAGGAAGATGGATAACATAAAGGTAATGAATGAAACTCTATCTACATTGATTGTTTAAGAAACAATTAAGTGGTAAGTACGGTAATAAGTAAGCAGGCTGTACAAAGAATCAAGTGACCTAATAAAGAAACGACAAAGCATGAAAGCGTCAAGTGACAGAATAAGCTGACCCGTCAATGCCAATAAACTAGGACAAAGCAAGTGGTAATAAAAATTGAGGAAGCAGTAAAATATGTTCGCAGTGTAAAATCAGTGAAACGATAACTTGGCATAGGGAAGAGCAAGATGCATACAGTGAAAGATAAGCAGAGCAATGTCATCAGCATTTTCGATGATATAGCAAAGGCAGGACAGGACTTCCACACTGAACTATACTGTACACAGATGGGCTCGCAAGCTTGATTGGATGTAGTAACGAACAGTATACTGAAGTTCCATGTGTAACTAGCCATGAAATTAAAAGGACTTTGCAAGACATGTCCGGGGAAAAGTGTCAGGGAAAGATCAAATAACTCTCGATTTAAGCGAAGATGACGCGAATATTATAATTAAAAAGCTTGCGACCTTTCATACGCAATGTCTCAAGAGCTGAAGTGTACCAGAAAGCTTCCATAATGCCAACATTACACTAATCCATAAAAAGGGAGATGTTAAAGAATGGATGAATTATAGGCTTGCTAGTTAACGTATAGTGTTGTATAAAATGTTCACAAAGGTAATTAATTCCCAATCGGATCAAGTCAACACCTTCAATCGACCAAGAGAACAAGCTGGCTTTAGGAAGGCGTATTCTACAATGGATTACATCCAAGTCATCAAATCAGTTAATTGAAAAAAATTTACGAAGGATAACCCACCGCTTAGGCTTCCCTAAGTAGACGGCACCCTTCTTACCCGTTAAAACGAACACGCCAAGCATGAGCAAGCCGCCTTTCACAAATCTAATTTCACTCATCTAAGCGTCGGCGAGCCTGTCTGAGGCATTTCATCCCTATTTATACTACTTCTATTCTATAGGTTACGGAAATGAATTTCTATAAAAGAGGTAGCAACAGTAAGGAAGTATGGCGCTATAAGCATAGCTGAGTTGTATAAAA
The DNA here is from genome assembly GCF_023375885.2 of Dermacentor andersoni. Lineage (NCBI taxonomy): Eukaryota > Metazoa > Arthropoda > Arachnida > Ixodida > Ixodidae > Dermacentor > Dermacentor andersoni. The sequence goes on along the minus strand of NC_092817.1, from coordinate 179,975,533 downwards.
GTTACTATAAAGGCTTGACAATCATTCTACTTCTCCACGAGTGGACCGGACCAATCAAGAAAGTGGTCAGGTAAGGAGACGCTATCTATACAGTGATGTCTCTCATTCTCTCTCTCTCTGCAATCATATTCAATGCATGTTGACAAGCAGAATTCTAGCTGTTAAACTAGGAAGGACTAGAAGTGCGGATGAACGGTGAATATCTCGGCAAACGACGGTTTGCGAATCACATTGTCTGATTCAGCGGCGCTAGTGATGACTAGCAACATATGTTTCAGCACCTTAGCAGGGAAAGTTATGAGTACTATTGAAATTTGAGATTCAGAAGACAAATGTTATGTTCAGTAGCGTGGCAAGATATAAAGAATTCACCACTGGGAGTCAGCCTCGAAAACCTGCGAAAGGGTAGCTTTATTTAATTTAATGTAGTACAGAGGACGCTGATTACGAGAGGAAAATTTACGGAAGTACAAAAATTAGTTGGGACATATACGGCACGCATAACAAAATCTAAATTCTAAATTAATGGTTTACCTTGTTGTGTTTCCAATAACATATATTGATCCTATTGCTTTTGACAGTGTTAGTTATGTAGGGTTTATGGTGCTAAAGCGACTACGTCTATGATGTGCCAGACTGTCATATATGGTGTGATTTCTAACGAGCATGACCAACATAAAGTACAGTTGAACCTATATTATTCAAGAATTTTGTTTGAAAAATCAATAAGGAATTAGATATTAACAAGCCAAAACTCATTTGTGAATCTCGGGAACACGAGCACCTTCCAGTCTACAAACTTAACAGCACTACTCCTGAGCATGTTTCGGGTTATCGATGCCTTGGCGTCAGTGTTTGATCTAATAAGAAAAAACACACATCAGTATAATAGTTATTATTGCCAATCGGATGTTAGTGTACCTGCATCAATATTTTAATGAATTTGTTATGGCAATAACACTGCCGCTTTCATAAGCCTTGTTGGCTCTAAGTTTGAGTATGCCGCTGCTATTTGTGATGCTAAATACGACAACCAAACTATCGCTTTAACTGTTTCAAGTGCTATATCACTCGCTTTATCGTAGCTAACTGTTGTCGCACAGCTAATATAACACTGAGAAAAGCCAGTTTATCATTGTCCCAATTATCACCGTGCACGTAAAACATTTTTCATTTATGGATGCTTCCCAATGTGTACTATTATCATTTCTTACACGCGGAACTCATCTCTGCGGTTACGTAGCATTTATTAGGAGTTAACCACGATAACAGACTTGAGTGTGCGCCCTGTAATACAAATACCTTCTTGCATTTTTTCATTCAGCACACATCATCAGAGTGGAAACACTTGCCCTCTAACATTGCTTTTATCACGGGTTATCGCTTGTTCAGGCCACTTATGTTCGCGCTTTTACATTGGAATTGATTAACCACATAACCATGTCCATATATTGTGCTATTAATATGAGTTCTTTCCAATTTTTTTCTCTTTGTTATCTTTATTGTTTTGTGGCTGTCGGAACTTTCCTGTTCTATTCTTCCTTTTGATGTGCAAGTCACCTTGCTCTCATTAATATTTCATGTTATACCTTCACAGATTTTTTAATTGCTGTTCAATATTCTCTAACGAAATCACCTTTATAATGCTTTTGAGTTTGAGCGAATACAGAACAAATAATTTAATAGACAAATGACCGGCAGCTTAGCCCTATCTTTGAAAGGTGTACACTCATTGCCATCTACTATTATTAAGATATGGAACAGAAGCTTTGAAATTAAAAAAATAAGCTTAAGGTGAAGTTAAGAACCGCTCAACGAGCGCTACAAACAAAAATCTTAGGTGTAACTTTGCGGGGCAAGAAAACGGCGGTGTGGATTAGAGAACAAACGGGGGTAGCCGGTATTCGAGTTGACACAAAGAGAGAAAGACGGGGAGCTGGGCAGGCCACTTAATGCGTAGGGCAGATAGCCGGCGGTACATTAGAGTTACAAAATGTATACCAAAATAAAAAAAAAACCGTAGTGGAGTACGACAGAAAATTTGATGGTGAAAATTTACAGGCATAACATCAGATCAGCTGGCGGAAGACAGGGGTATTTCATGTCGCTGACACAGGCTTCCTCTCTGCAGTATGGACAAAAAATAGGCTTCTGCTGATGATGATGGTTGTGGTAGACTTAGCAACCATACAAGCCTTACTGCATACAAAATGTTTGAGAAACTTAGCAACAAATGATTACGGCATGTTTCGCAATTAACTTCCAATGATGTCTTTCAATCCCGTGACAGAGCTGGGAGAGCGACTTGAGGGACGTTTAAGACATTAAACTTAGGTTCTAAAGCAAGCAAGTGGTTGCAAGTAGACATATGCACACCAAATCGTCTTCTACAATACACGTGTTGCATATTGTAGCGATACGCTGCTGTGCGTACTTTAAAATGAGACGGAGGCTCACAAAATCACCCCTTTGAGACTTCACCGTATGCTATATATACATTCAAATTTTCATCAGTATTGCATAATCGCCTGTCCTACCACTCCGGTTGAAAACAGAGGACAGGAAAAAACAAGAACAAGCATATTTCACTGTGAAGGGCATAAAGAGGTGCTTTGAAGATGCAACTTGAGCTGTTTTAGTTGCTTGGCAAACCTTGCAGTCCTGTAAAGCGACTCAGACCTTTCAGGGCACTTTCTGTCTATAACTCACACTCTTACACCCCTCACGGCTCTTAAGGTGTAAGTTGTAGACGAACTAGCACCCTTAAGGCCCATAAGGGTGTAAATTGGTTTCCAGTGTGACACTATCGGCCCCACCTATTACAGCGGACAGGTAAGCACTGTCACGAAACACTCTGTAGTTCCACACCTTCGGTCGTGCGCTGATGCCCCTGATGCCCCTTACTGATGTCCCTTACTGGTTGGTCTTGCGTTCGCCTCAGTTAGAGAGATTACACGTCTGCCCACGATCCGGTGATTACGAACTATACATTTGACAGCTGCCGGAAGAAATGTGCAGGTGCAAGACGTAGGCACAGTCGACTCAGTGGAAGTCGCACAAGTCACGTGGGTAAGATTCAATGAAATTTTAGCCTAAATTGAGAAATCCCAGATTCCGATGGCTCAGATGATACACACAGGCACAATGGCATAAATGTGGCAGCCCGGCACATAGCAGTTAGCAATGTACAAAACTGCAAAATATGTGATAGTTCTTTCACGGCTGTCTTACGCGTAATTTCGGTCACCGTCATTATAATTGTTCAGGGAGGAATCAGAATCACTGCTCGACTTTAACGACAAAGAGAAACTTTCACCGACTAATCTACGCTGCCGCAACTCTCACCTGTGTCCCCAAGTCTAGCCGAACATGACAAACGGCTTAGAAACGAGTATTCTACAGCGAAGTCATATTCGGGCAGGAAATTTGTAGGTGTATAGTGAAGGTACTGCAAAGGTCATCACATACACACAACTATTACGGACAAACAAGCAGCCACACATCCTCTTCGTAAAAAAAAAAAAAAACCGAAAGAGAGCGTTAAGACTGCTTACGTAGGGGAATGCAACAGCATTATAGTCCCTTCAGTGAAAAGGTTTCGATTGATGTTTTCCATTGGCAGGCAGCGCGCTCCTTTTAAACACCCATAACGTGGCGCCACCTCCTGCCAATCGGCTTTGCCGTCACGTGCTCAATGATGAACGCCGTAGGCAGCACCTTTGGTAAGCCAGATGGCTAAGACGTGACGTGTGCAATGACCCGTGTACTAGGCACGCCTTTAGTGAACAAGAACCGTGGAGCCGCCGTAGCGTCTTTGCGCTGTCGGCCATTTTTTGTACCATCACTCAGCCACACCGCCGCCGCCGCCGAAGTATGCCGAAGTATTCTCTCGTAATGGGGCATGTAATGCTTGCGCAATAATAATAAAAATACTATTATGGGCTGTTCTCGCTAAAGCATATTTTATCTATGGACAATCCTGAGTTTTAGTCAAAGGGTCATTTATTTATTGTTGGTTTTTCTCGCAGGAGAGCTGCACTATCAGATCAACGACAGCAACTGCACGCACGTTTTGTCCGATGTCCAATTCACAGGGAAAGTGAAGAAGACAACAGCGTCTCTACATCTCAAGGTGCAGCAACGAGCGGACTTTGGTTTCTCGTTTCTCAAGATTTCTTGGCTGCCTTAGCTGGTCACATCAAATTATCGTGCGCAGTGGTTATTGCCTTGTGTAAAACTCTTCCTTGGCAGTGCTTTATATGCCACCACGCTTGTGTCCGGCAATGCACCATCTCAAAAAGAATCAAACATAAGGGAACTGCATACTGGAGCCACAACTTCAGTTGATGTCAATCGTGCGGAGTAAGTAAATTGATCTTTATTTACGGGAATAAGAAACTGCCGCAAAATGTGGTCTTGAAATAGTTTTATTTTCTGTAATGAAAATGTCAAACAAAACTTCATCGCATTAAAATGCTTACGGCTAGTTGTTTCGCTTACGTGTAGTTGGAGCACGAGAAGTTGAAAATCAAACCAAGAATAAAAAAGCAACAGAAAATTCTAGAAAATAAAATGAGGTAACCGAGCACCCACGAGATAAACCGGTGCACAGTCATTTGAACAACAGCGTAGGTGAAAACAGCGTGTAGGTGGAAACAGTCGATCTCAGTCACTTGTTTCTGAAGAACAATTTTAAACTTCTGAGATATGCTGAAAACAAGAAATACTTCTATAAAGAGCCATGGGTAGCGAGCACTACAATATAAAAAAAGCCTGCGTATATGTATGCCCATTAGAGCAACCGATACCTTACCGATAATAAAGCAGTGAAAGCGAGTTCTCAGATCTTTCAGAATGATCTGTTCAATGGCCGTGTTTAGGTTGATAGATCAGCGTCGTCCTGGTCATACGGCTCTCTTTGAGGCTCCTATTTAGGCGACTTTTCTGGATAACACCACGAGCTTGAGCTGGCGAAGCAGTAGAAACTGCTAGCTCACTGGCATAACACGACGTGAGATTATATATTACTGGCTGAAAGATAGGACATGCAAGTTGTCTTTTTCCCTTATGTATGCGCAAGATAACCTGTATATTTTGATCGTTTAGTAAAACATTGCTGTCACTTCGTTGGTGCAGCGCACGTTGTGCTGCATTTACATTTGATACCAACTGTGCCATCGCACACCAGCCTTTACCGTCGCAAGAAAACTGTTCCGCTAATTCTGCTAACAGCTTCGCAGCCAATATCATAGTTTATGTTGTGCAGAAGCGTTTGCGGTAAGAATAAGTTTCCGAATGACAATATGCAACAATATTCCTATCACATGTCTTGCACGTGAGTTCAATGTACATTTGGGTATTGTGCACCGTTTTAGTCTCCGATAGAAATTAAACACAAACCAACAATATATTGCAGATGGAGCAAAGCACTACAGCGACTGGCCACATCGAATGAGTCAAAAGAAGCTTCAGTGTCAGGATTGTAGCCGAGTATATCAACATGAGATATCGCGTAAATTTGGAAAATACCGTGATCCCATGTCACCATTGCGTTGTGTTAGAAGCAAGCATCGTGTTGCGTTTGAAGCAACTAATAAATTTATGATTTGCTGGTGCGAAAACAATCAAGTCGAAGCCCTGCCCGGGCTGCTTGATGGAATCTGTCAGTTTCTTGTTCTACCACCATAAAGAATTATTTCGCATTTTCAGTGCACACATGAACATTTTTACATTAGACAAGCGTCAAATCATATAGACCTTACCATACGCTCATGCACTTCTCGCGATCAGACTTCCACTTGTGTCAAAGGGCTCCTGTCAGAAAGTGTGCTTGCACATTCCTCATCCTAATCTAAACAGCGACAACACCAGCATATACAAATAGTATAACGCCACTACATGTGAATGCAAATTAACTTTTTTCCGCTGCTGTTGCCTTCTTTTCTGTTCAGTCATTCTCAAGGTAGCCACGGAAAGAACAACAGTGGGACAGAGGAAATTATTGTATACACGATGAAACACAACTATACGTTAATAATTTGCGACATACCAGTGGTGCTCTTTTTATAGGCCATCTCAACACCGTTTCCTAGAACTTTGAGTGTCTACATTTTCTAGAAGACAGGAAACAATTGCAAGCACTCTCTTGAAGACCTTAGCCAACTCACGCAGATCATCGCCACATCGCGAAAACCATGTCACAGTATTCTAATAGGCTACGAATAGCTTGAACAAGACTATACGAGAGGGATCCGAAAATAACCGGAATCGTGCCCCTATGCATCGCGCACTTGTAGTACAAGCACCTTTGCAGGGCGAGGTTGTGCCTATAGGTAGGTATATGAACTTCAGCGACCGTACACGTCTAGTTTAACTGGTATAATCTTTAATAGAACTTCTGTATTCCTTTGTTAAATTATTCATAGGCAGCGTCTAGCTCACCAATTGAAGCGTAAAGTGTATATACCCCAATTATACTACATAAGTTAGCTCTCTTTAGTTTTTGAGCTTAAGCCTGTCTGCAAATTTTATTTTTAAAGGCGATTGCTACGTGGTATTGACGGTCAAGAACACCGTAGCAAAACTGTCCATGGCGAAAGTAACTCTTTATTGGGAGAACCTGTGACCAGAAAAACGGGATACACTACAACTACGATAGCAGCGAATACACTCGGCGATCGTCAAAAATTTGATCTGCCGGTCAAACGTGTAGGCTTTCACACGAGTCATCGGCATTTCTAGAGCTGTCGCTGGTGCGAGCGTGCTATTTCAGAAAGGGCTACACAATTTGCGTCGCACATGCATGAAATCGCACCACACAATCGTCGGTGACAACAGACAACAGATAGAACCATCGACAATTTTCCAGTAAGTTCTAATCATGCAGGCGCGACTTGCGCTGAACGAGGTAAATTTGAATTGTTAGCGGGTGAAACGCAGCCCCCAAAACAGGATAAATTAGCACACGCGTCAATTTCCACTTCTTAAAAAGTATTGTCCCAATGCCGCAAACAGGAGCGCAGGAAACTAAAGCTACATGCAGAGAAGAGAAATAACAAACAAACAAAAGAAGTTTCGTTGTTTGTTAACGCTAGTAGAAGGGCTTAAGGCACGCAACATAGATTATTTCAGGTGGTGGTCGGCGTCGCTATGATTGCGAAATGCCGTCTGGCACAATCTCATAGTCGAGTGCGCCAATACGTTTGATGATCTTGGAGGGTCCGAAATAGCGTCGCAAATGTTTCTCGCTAAGCTCTCGTTGGCGTATTGGGGTCCAAATCCAGACACGGTCGCCGGGCTGGTACTTGGCGTAACGTCGCCGAAGTTTGTTACGCCGGCTGTTGGTCCTCTGCTAGTTCTTGATACGCAGGCGGGTGAGCTGTCCGAATTTTTCAGCGCGCTGGAGATAGGTGGCGACGTCTAGTTTCTCTTCGTCCGTGACGTGCAGCAGAATGGCATCGAGAGTCGTCGTCGGCTTTCTGTCGTAAACCAGCTTGAACGGCGCGATATCCGCTGTTTCTTGCACCGCCGTGCTGTAAGCGAAGGTTACTTACGGCAGGACGGCATCCCACGTCTTGTGCTCGACATCGATGTACATTGCAATCACGTCGGCGAGGGTCCTGCTCAGCCGCTCTGTAAGAGCAATTCGTCTGCGGGTGGTAGGCAGCCGTGCTGTGGCTCGTCTGGCTGTATTGCAAAATGGCCTGGGTGAGCTTTGCAGTGGAGGCTGTTCCTCTGTAGGTGATCAAGGCTTCTGGTGCACCATTCACAGCAGGATGTTCTCGGCGAAACATTTAGCAGATTCGGCTGTACTACCTATAGGCAGAGCTTTAGTTTAAGGTAAGGTACTCAGGAGCCACGACGATTCACTTATTTCCAGACGTTGACGCCGAAAATAGTACCAACAAATCCATCGCGATCTGGTGAAATGGTCGGCAAAGAGGCTCAATCGGCTGTAGTATTCCCGACCACGTTGGCGGTCAGGTGCTGCCAGTAATGTCTTTCCTGTATCCCCGATAGCGTCCGGGAGAATCCAAGGTACCCAGTGGTCACGTAAGGCGTGCAGTACTTGTGGACGGAGTGCTGAGCGAATAAGAAGAAGCTAGTTGGTGCGGACTGCTGAAAAGTTCTTTACTAGGACTTAAATTTTCAGGGAAAATGAAGGCAATCTTCGCCCAAATGCCATAGGTACGACGTCGGTCTTGCCTTCCAAATACTTGTAGGCTTCTTAGCTCCGGGTCTGCTCGTTGCTGTTCAGCGAAGTCCTCCGCGCTTATTGTTCATAGGAAGGCGCCATCTTCCTCGTCGTTTTGCTGCGGCAGGTCAATGGGGGTGCGCGATAGACAGTCGGCATCAGAGTGCTTTCGTCCGGTTTTGTGGATGATCGTTATGTCGAATTCCTGAAGTATGGAACTCAATCGTGCGATGTGCCCGGTAGGCTAGGCCATGTGATGCGTAGGCTAGATAAACGATGCACCATCAGAGTTACAGAATGAATGCCAAGGAAAAGGAAGTGCAGTCGAGAATGGCGGAAAATTAGGTGGGATGAGGAAATCAGGAAATTTCTAGGCACAAGTTGGGGTCAGCTAGCGCAACACGGGACAATTGGAAATCGCTTGGAGAGGCGTTCATCCTGCAGTGGACATGAATATAGGTGGATGATGATGATGATGATGACGATGATGATAATGTCCCTTATCGAACAGGTAAAAAAACCCTCACTGCATGCTGCATCTTGCGCAGGGCTTGTTCACGATGGGCGAAGCTGACGGTTTTGTATCAGCGGCACCCTTCAAAGACATGGATGAAGCACGTTTAAGGGAATGTCTCATCAGAGACCCTCGAAACTCCGTGATCGCTATTATCTACACGTCTGGCACTACAGGACTCCCCAAGGGAGTCGAGTTTACACACTACTGCTTCGTGGCCAACCACTGCATCTCCAAGTGAGCTTTGGTTGGCGCTTGTTGCCTTTTTTTTGGTGGCAGTATGCTTTACGACATGAATGGGACACTTGTTGAGAGTTTTGTAAAGGGTATAAGCCAAACTGCTATTAGACTGTGCATGCAACTCAAGAACATTCATGAGCGTTGTCTGTTTGACTTGACACAAAACTTCATGTAGGCTGCATATAAACGTATGTTTGGTCAGGCACGTACGCCCTTTGAAAAAGTATAGCACACTCGTGCGACGTTTAAGAAACACGCGCCGATATCCAGTAAATCTGTTTCTTTCGAGCAGTGTCATTAAGAACTGCAGAGACATGCAATTAAACTAACACTTCATAATGTAACCCGGATCTAATACACTAGACCACTTGCCGTGAGAAAAGATTCACGATGTTTGTTAATGAGCTCCCCACATTCAACTTCTCATGCAAATTTTTCATCATGTTTTCCCAAATTTTGTTAGATTTTATCTCGTTGAAATTTAGAGTTCTTCCAAAGGCAGCTGGCTAATTTCTGCATCGTTCACGAAACACAATTATAACGTTCGGAAGCACTCGCGCATGTCATTCATTAACTCGCACACTTAGAAATTACATTAATTATGCACGACAACCAGCCTCTCTTGTTAACCAAACATAATCGTGTGACGCGCTTGCCTCTCCGATGATACCCGGAAAATATAATCCAAACTTCGTATAGCATGTGAAAATTGGGGGAAAACGAGGGCTTAGTAATTATTTTCGAAGTTTTCTAATCAAAATTGAAAAGCTACAGTGACTCGACAACTGCAAATGAAATGTCCTCTCTCTCTCTCTCTAGCCTTTTTCAGTAAATGTAAGTTTTGTGTCGTGTACGTTTCTCTCTGTACAGTCGGAAACATAGCGAATAACGGATATGAAATGTTTACATAAGCGGCACTAAATTTACATATATTTCAATTCACGTGAGCATTTTTAATGTTCACCTTGCTATATTTGTGAAATGCATATATAGTTCGCCAAGGGCTACGGCATAAATTAGGTGCCGTTTATAAATCACAAATATACGCTTCGGAGGGCTTGCACGCCTAATTTATTGCAAATGCCTTATCTGTCCGCTCACATTTCGAACTTAGTCTGCGCAACATTCACGTCCTGCCCCTTGTTTTAACAAATACTGAAGACATTGTTTATTTCTACGAATGGACCGGGCAATCAACTCGAACGTCGTATAACGAAGAGAAATATGGTAAAAAGAAACGGTTGTGTAATTATTACGAAAGCTCCAATTTAGGCCACACAAAAAGTAAAGTTTCACCACAGCTAACACTCATACCTCTATTTCCAGATAATGAGAACTCGGCACCACGTAGACTTCTTTTCGGGCTGCGGAAAATGTTGCCGATAACGGCCGTATGACACGGTGGAGCACTGGGCTAACAAATTTTTGACATTGTTTGCTATTACCTGAAACTTTTGAAATTGCCCACGAATCACTCATTAATATACAGAAATGTAGCCATAACCAAATTAACCTCAAAATATCACCTGAAGTCCCCTTGAAAATCTCAACTTTATCTCAAACAGAGTTCTTTCAGAGCATTGGTAAAATTTTGTTCGGGGTACCGAAAACACTCATGTAAAGCTCGGCAACGCTTATGCATGAGTTGTCACAAATGACATCCTTAAGCTACAACATCAAACATTCTTGTACACCTCATGCATGACATGTCCAAAATTTTATTCAAGTATGAAAGGGCTGTCAGTTTAGGTTGTCCCAGGACAGTTGGGAAACTTTCTTTCTAAAGAGGCAGAACACGATTGTTTACTATCTTTATTGTGCCTTTAGTGAACCCAGACACTTCAAAGTTTGTCTGCAAATCACCCCAAACTTATCCCAGATTTCGACAGAATATAACCTTCGTCAGCTTCGTGAGTAATATTGTTTTTCAGGACAGCGTCAGAAGACGTGTATAAAACATTTCTAAGCGCTTCTAGTTACACTAACAGCTTCGCTCTAAAATATTTCACAGACGAATTTTAACATAAGCGATAGGTCATGGGAAGTGTAAATCGCAGAAATCAGAATGCTACTGCAGAGGCAGGCGAAATTTTAAGATCTAATGAGGAGAGTTGTGTTTGTTGGTGCACCTTCCAAAGCTGAGACCAAGTGTACTTTGTTTTGAGCGTTATTATGCGTGATAACTAGAAATAAGTTCTTCTGTTCATTAGAAGTACTTTTCAGAACCGCTTTGTGAAAAACAACAGAGCGGGCCCTCGGCCGCGCAGTGTCTTATAGCTCGTTAGAGGAAAACCAGAAACGGTGGAGAGGAGTACTGGAGAGCTCGCTGATGCCCTTCGAGAGGTAAAATAGTCAGTTGAATGGTTTAATTTGTTACAAAAAGAAGTAGGTGTGGTTAGGGGTAGAGGGAAATAAATATTCAGATAGCGATGGTACTTTAAGCGACACTGAACACCCTGAGTAAAGAATGAGCTACCCACGGCGCCGTGGCCGAGTTCGTAAGACGGTCGCTTGTAGCGTATCACCGGAGTTTGGTGCTACGGCCATGGCCACAGCAGCTGCAATGCGTAGTTGGTTGTGCAAGAGAGTTATTTAGTGAGTGTGAGTCAAGACACTTAGGTGCAGATGCGTTGCCTGAATCCTACTGGGAACCTATGAAGGCATTCGTGCTTCCTCATCTATTAACAAAGACGTCAGCTGGCTTGTGAATGCAATTAATTATCAAAGTAAACAGTTCGGCGGAGGCGAGCTACCAGATAGTCAAATGAACAAAATAATGCAATGCAACAGCGAAATTTCACCTGTCCTGCCGCTTAATGCCCTAAAATTACAATTAGTTGTCTACTTACCACGCCCCCAACACATGTTACCACACCTACAAAGCGTAGCGTGAGCATGCTGTCTGAAAAAAAAATTGATATGTTGCAGACCTTGCGTCTCGTACGACGACAGTGACACCTTCTTACTCCCGGCGCCCATCACTCATGGATCCGGCTTCATCTGGGCAATGGCGACAGTGCTCGACGGAGCAGTCTGCGTCCTGACGCCACCTCGACTCACTCTGCCAGTGTTTTCCGAGATAGTCGAGAAAAACAAGGTGACAGCCGGTTGACCGTTTCTGGAAAGACTGCCGAGTCGAAATCGTTGTAATGTTCCCCTTGTAATATGTGCTGTAAAGTAAAATATGTATCTCTTGAAGCATTGATAAATCGCGGGACCTAATTTTGGGGACTTCTAATTTCGCCATGCTTTTTTCTCGTAGCGGTTAGTGTACGCCCCGAGCACTTGATAATTATTAAATGCGAGGCACTTGGCGAACATTTGTCACTTTGAATCTATCTATCTATCTATCTATCTATCTATCTATCTATCTATCTATCTATCTATCTATCTATCTATCTATCTATCTATCTATCTATCTATCTATCTATCTATCTATCTATCTATCTATCTATCTATCTCTGTCTGTCTGTCTGTCTGTCTGTCTGTCTGTCTGTCTGTCTGTCTGTCTGTCTGTCTGTCTGTCTGTCTGTCTGTCTGTCTGTCTGTCTGTCTGTCCGTCCGTCCGTCCGTCCGTCCGTCCGTCCGTCCGCCTGTCTGTCTGTCTGTCTGTCTGTCTGTCTGTCTGTCTGTCTGTCTGTCTGTCTGTCTGTCTGTCTGTCTGTCTGTCTGTCTGTCTGTCTGTGTGTAATCTTACGCCGACCCAGTGGCGGAAGTAGTCTACCTGCTTGGGCCCCTAGGTATGTGCTTCTTTCATTCCTGATGAAGCCACGAAACCAAGCCTGATGCCATTAACGCTCAGAAATCTATTAGGGAGAGCAAATAACGCTCCCGCACACCTTTTTTGATGTACCGTGGCGCTCAGACATTTCTTGTACAATGTAGGAGAATACATTGTAAAGAGAGAGGTTCACGGTTAGGTACTTGTGTTCTAACTTTATCAACTTGAATTGCATAAAGAAAACCTGTCCGAGCATTCGCACCGGCTTTATTAGGTGCCTGCGACTCCTTTAAGTACACGTTCAGTATGTATGTATGTATGTATGTATGTATGTATGTATGTATGTATGTATGTATGTATGTATGTATGTATGTATGTATGTATGCATGTGTATGTGCGTGTATGTATGCATGTATGTTATCTATCTATCTATCTATCTATCTATCTATCTATCTATCTATCTATCTATCTATCTATCTATCTATCTATCTATCTATCTATCAAGCCGCCTACACCTTCGTGCTCTCATGGTCGTTTCGTTAACTTGGTATGTACCAAAATTGGCATAGTATGACAAGAGTGCATGACGAACGTAAATTGAAGGTCATGACATGAAGAACATGACATGTGTGTCATGCAGGTCACGAAACAGCCGCCTACTTCTTGGTGTTCTTGAGACTCAGCGTAGCGTTTAGGCAAGGAATCGTTTGTGCCATATAGATGAGTACGTCTGGGAGTAAGAGTGAAAGGGGTTTATTTTACATTTTTTTTACGTACTGAAACAATTCGTCAGATTCTAGTCAGAACTCACACGTCTGCAGACGGACGTCAGAACACGCAGTGCCCCCTCTATCTGCACCAAAGATCCGCTTTTAAAACATTCTTCTTCCCTAGTTCCCTACAGAAGGGAATTCCATGACCTTTTTGCGGCCAATCATAGTTGTCGTATAGATTTCCTCACGCGCTAATTTGGAATGTTGTATCGTGGTTCCTTTCTTGCGATGTCAACAATGATCACATCACAAAGCTGGCTTCGCATTGGTGGATGGCCATGTTTGTAAAAATCTTTTTGGTTTTGTCGTTACCCCTCCCCCCCGAGTATCTTCTAGTATTTATTCCGTTGACAAGGGAATAAAGCGATAGTTGCAAGTAGCGCTCTGGTGGTGTGTGTTTTTCTTCTGTGTGCGTTGTCCAAATGTTGCGCAATCAAGCCTCTAATACATCAGCGTCATTGTAAACTTTTCACATGCTTCGCAATGAGCTCTATACAATATCCCAAATTATGAACGCATCACCATTGGTAAAACGGTGGCCCCCTACCAACTGCTAACGGAAATGAAAGCACTTTTACGGCTCGGTTACGTCCATAGCTGTGCAAAATGAGCGGAACTTGCAAAGTATGTATCTTTTGCTTATGGATCACTTGGACTCCAGCTCACCAAAATTCTACTCAGCCGGGGCTCTCCCGAACTCACTCACTAGAAGTACATCGAGGCATGTCCACACGGCCTGGTTCTGGCTCTTTCTAGGTTTCTCCTAAATTAAATGCATCAAATGATAAAATATCTCCATAAGAGACTGCAGATCAGACATAACACGGATTAGAAACGGGGAAACATTTATGAAAAAGTACTCACAGAGAGAGAGACAGATGCAAATGAGAGAAAGGCAGGGGAGTTAGCCAGAGATAAAGCCTTCGGTATGCTATCATGCACTAGGGGAAGGGAAATGGAAAGTAAAGACAGAAAGAAGAACGGGGGTACAAAGAAAGGCGTGAAAAAGAAGGACGGGATCATTGAAGTCTTTCTAATATGCCACTGCCACGTAAAGAGGTCAACAAAGCCTTGACCGAGTTTCGGTGTGAGGACAGTTCATGTCGGCATTCCAAGATTGTCTGTTCTGAATGTGGCCTGTTGTCAAGTTGGGCCAACACAGCCGCTAGTGACAGCTGGTGCGCGCTGTATTGAGGACAGTGGTAAAGTACATGTTCTATAGTCTCCTTGCCGCCGCAGTGACTGCAAACCGTGCTCTCGTCCACATCGACTCGGAAGGAAAACGATCTTGTGAAAGTGACAGAAAGCAACAGTCGGCAATGTACGGTTGTCTCGAGTCGAGAGAATCCAGATGGGGGTCGTAGTCCAAGGGACGGGTCCAGTCAGTGCAGACGTGTAGGCTTCAAGCATGGTGTGTTCCATAAAGATCTTACGGCTTCATTGGAAAGCGCGCGAATTTTCAATGCTCCATCTGTTCTTGAGAATGATATCGAGTCTTGCAAGCCCTCTCCTTATGCAGATCATGCTGCTGTATTGGTATGTTCATTGTCCATTATGCCCCAGTGACTTGGAATCCACTGTACATGGTGTCATGTCCTTATTGGTATGTTCATTGCCCATTATACCACAGTGGCTAGGAATCCACTGTAACGTGGTATCATGTCCTTGTTAGACGAGGCGGTGAAGCAGCAGTCTGATTTCTATAAGTAGTTGTTCGTGGGGTCCGCGGAAAAAGGCAGAAACCAAACAATGAAGAGCAGCCTTTCAGTTATTGAGTACGCTCCATTTCTTGGGCAGTTCATCAGAAATTACTGGAAGTGCACAATGAATAGGAGCGAGTTACGCGGCAGTCGATGTAGCCTGGTGAAGTAGTCGAATCTTCACGATGGAGGTTTTTGCAGGAAAGATCACCGATCCTCTAGACCCATTCACCGTGGTTGAAGCGCCATTATATAAATGGTGACGCTCGCTGTATGTCTCGTACAGCAAGACCAGTGAAAGCTGCTTGAGTGCTGGTGACAAGTATGTGCTTTTCTTCGTCTTCCTGGTACCATTAGTCAAACGTTTGCTTGAGCCAAGCACCATGGAAGAAACGGAACTCTCGCTGAATCTGTATAACATGAGGGAAGGTATGCACGATAGGATGGGATTGTCCGACGGAAGGAGGCACGTGGTCGATGCTTTGGCAGTGAGGTTAGATGATGGGCAGGGGCTCGAGCAAGGTGGTTTACGTGTGCTCTGAGCGCTTCCATGACTGTATGAGTCTTGGCTAGGAAGTCGTGTGCAATCCCGATGATTTCAGCTTCTGACGAGCATGGCGGAAATCCAAGACACTTCCTAAGTGCCTGGGCCTGGACGCTTTCGAGTGTATAAGTATTAGTTCTGCAGGTGTTGGTCAGCACAGGCAAGCTAAGTGCTCACAAGGGTCCTAAACATACAATAAAGATCCTTATTTCCTATGCATCACAATAGAAAATAGAGTGTACAGAAATTTGACGCGTGATGTTGGCAGTGCTGGCAGTATTCTATCTGAGGGTAAAATGTCCTAAATATATCTTTAAAGAAAGTCAAAATTTTTTTTTGTCTGTGAGCAAGCGCGTGCAGCGCGATGTTGTCTAAGTGGCGCGCGTGTGCGTTGTTGGCACCGTAGGGTACAACTCGGTCCTTTATTTCTGGCCCTGCGTTATATGAAAACCTCCCTCGCGACCAAAAGTGGACGTTGCTAAAGTTGAGCACGAAGAACACTTTACGTGATGCCGTTTCTTAACTACGATTGACGATATCCGGCACATGGTATGGCTCATGATCTTGCTTACATAGCCCAGCTCTTAGGCGCCTGTTGCTGCGTTGATATTCGGCATGTCTCCTCGGCATGATCGAGCGAACACGGAGCGCGATTGAACGAAGGCGATAGCGAAGAGATAGTGATGTAGAAAGTGCAGAAGAAGACTACAGTGAGAGCATGAGGCGGAAAGCGGGGGACAGTGTGGCGAAAGGGTGAGGAGAAGAGCGGAAGACAGCGATACGCGAAGAGATTGCGAGGAGGAAAGCAGAGGAAGCCACCTTGAAGTACCACGAGATGGCACTCACGTCCGCGCATCCGCACTAGCGGTAGTGTCAGAGGTACAGGGGAAACCCAAAAGAGAACCAGAAAGCTAGCCTTCGCGTGCAGCATTCGTCGCAAGCGCTTCCCGGTAAATGGATCCGCTGTAATGAGTGTAACCAAAAGGGATGGAAAATTGTATTTACAAAATATATATACTCTGAGAGATGGTATACGCTATACGCTATCATATACGCTAGATGGTAGAACAATAACAAGAGCGCTAGTCTGATCGTCGTCTTCACCGTCTTTCTGGCGCATTCGTCCATGCTCGGCAGGATGCGTTCTTCAGTGCGCGGGAATAGCGCATAACAATATTACGATTGCAGAAGGTGCACTTGCCGCGAAGCGGCAACTGTGTGGGCAGTCTATATGCGGGTATACAGAGTGTCCGCGCTAACTTTAGCCAGGATTAAACAAATGTGCTTCTCAACAATAAACCATATTCGCATTATCAATCAGGTGATAGAGAAATGTGCGGAATATAACCAACCCTTATATATAGCTTTCATGGATTACGAGAAAGCATTTGATTCAGTCGAAACCTCAGCAGTCATGCAGGCATTACGGAATCAGGGTGTAGACGAGCCATATGTAAAAATACTGAAAGATATCTACAGCGGCTTCACAGCCACCGTAGTCCTCCATAAAGAAAGCAAGAAAATCCCAATAAAGAAAGGAGTCAGACAGGGAGACATCATCTCTCCAATGCTATTCCCGGCGTGTTTACAGGAGGTATTCAGAGACATGGATTGGGATGAATTGGGGATAAGAGTTAATAGCGAATACCTTAGAAACTTGCAATTCGCTGATGATATTGCCTTGTTTAGTAACTCTGGGGACCAATTGCAATGCATGCTCACTGACCTGGAGAAGCAAAGCAGAGGGATCGGTATAAAAATTAATCTGCAGGAAACTAAAGTAATGTTTAACAGCGTCGGAAGAGAACAGCAGTTTACGATAGGTATCGAGGCACTGGAAGTGGTAAGAGAACACATCTACTTAGGCCAGGTAGTGACCGCAGGTCCGTATCATGATTCTGAAATAATCGGAAGAATAAGCATAGTCTGGGGTGCGTTTGGGAGGCAACAGCAAGTTGACATTATCCCTCAAAAGAAAGATGTGTAACAGCTGTGTCTTACCAGTACTCACGTACGGGGCAGAAACGTGGAGGCTTAAGAAAAAGGTTCTACTTAAATTGAGTACAATGCAACGAGCTATGTAAACAAGAATGATGGGAGTAAAGTTAAGAGATAAGAAAAGAGCAGATTAGGTGAGGGAACAAACGCGAGTGAATTACATCTTAGTTGAAATCAAGAAAAAGAAATGGGAATGGACAGGACATGTAATGCGGAGGGAATATAACCGATGGTTCTTACGGGTTACGGACTGGATTCCAAGGGAAGGGAAGCGTAGCAGGGGGCGTCAGAAATTTAGGTGACCGGATGAGATTAAGAAGTTTGCAGGGGCTACATGGCCACAATTAGCACATGACCGGGGTAGTTGGAGAAGTATGGAAGAGGCCTTTGCCCTGCCGTGGGCGTATCCAGGCTGATGATGATGATGAAACAAATATGCAAATGCCCCGTAGCTGGACCGAGAAAAGGTAATGTTTTTTGCCGTCGATTGGAGATATTCAAACTATTTTTCTTCATCTCACCTAATTAGATAAGTAATCTAAATTAATAAACTTCTCAAATATGTTAATTGGATGAAAAGCGTCAATAAGAAAGTTGTAGAGCGACATGAAAAACTCCCGATACAGCCTTAGCTTGCTCAATACGTGCTACAGAAAAGTTTTTCCGAGCCTGAAAGAAGCCCGCAAATGCACGCAAGATTGACGCACGACTGGCTGCTCGAGGCACAAGTGAATAGCTTTCTTCGGCTACTTTAGTCATTCTCGTGGTTAGCCAGTCGGTGCTTTATGGTTGGACTCCATAAGGAAACAATTAATCAGAACCACGCTAGAACACATGCTATGGGAATGCCAGGAACTGATACAGGACAATGCGAGCGAAGCCTCCATCGACAGCCTCCGTGCCCGATGGCAGGCCGCGCTGCTCAGCTCGAGCCTGGAAGAACAACTCTGAGCAGTCCAGTGGGCCAAGGAAGCCGCCGAGGGGCAAGAACTCTTGGCCGTAACCTCGGCGGGTGCCCCAGCCTACTAACGCGCTGGACGCGAATAGTTTTGATACATATATATATATATATATATATGTGTGTGTGTGTGTGTGTGTGTGTGTGTGTGTGTGTGTGTGTGGGTGGGTGGGTGGGTGTGCGTGAAGTTTTTTACAGCGTGCTTGATGGCATTTGGAGTAAACATCCACGTATAAAGTTAGGAATTCCGGCAGACATCATTCGGATAGTTCGACCAGCTTGATTTGTGAGCCTGACACACTGAACCTTGTAATTTCTTTTGTGAAGCACGATTTGTACACCTGTAAGAGATCGAACTAGGTAATCTACTTTAGTGAACTTTTAAAGCGACGCTTTCTTTGCCTTTTCCTTCGACTTCTGCACTGCTGCTGCTGCGTTCTTGCACACCGCGTCTGGGAGTTGTTAAGGGCGCGTGTATACACATTGAAGGAGCGTGGAAGAGAGGGAAGTCGATGCGATAAACTTGTTTGAACCTTTCCACCGCGTGGCGTGTGCCCAATGACGTTTGGAGCTCCCTGGGTGTTGCCAGTTTAGCCTCTTGGTAGGGGTAATTATACGTAGCCTTCGTGAAAAGTAAATCCAAAGGTGGTCTAGATAGAACTGTAAAGAGGGGGCCGAAAATGGGCAGAAGCGACGCAGTCATGAAAAGAATGAAAAACAGCCTTGTTTCTCTTGCAGTTTCCATACAGGGGGAGATGCCGTAAGAGGGAAAAGATGACATGATAACGCAAGGAAACAGGCGTTGCAGGAAAAATGAAGGTGCGGTGCGGTATGCTTCTGCTATTTCTGAAAAATAAACACCACGCAAATTAGCCAAGCAGACAACTGACGCAGGGTGTGCAGAAGCAAAGCCGCATTAGAACACCATAGGGTCCAGATGACATTACGCAAGCGGTCTTACGTCTAATCAACACTTCTGGGAATGCCGCGGCAACTTGGTGGCTGTGTCGTTGCTCGAGTTCTGGGGTCCAGGCCTGGCATGGCAGCCGCATTGCAATGGAAGCAAAATCCAGAAACGCTAGTGAAC
Source organism: Dermacentor andersoni (assembly GCF_023375885.2). NCBI lineage: Eukaryota > Metazoa > Arthropoda > Arachnida > Ixodida > Ixodidae > Dermacentor > Dermacentor andersoni. Next base: position 179,955,804 of record NC_092817.1, on the reverse strand, counting down.
TTGGATATAAGTGCACGTTAAATAACACCAACATGTCAAAATTACTCCGGGGTCCGCCACTGTGGCGAGCCTCGTAATTCGGTCGTGGTTTTGGAACGAAGAGCCGCATAATTCAATTACAGTTTAACACTGCTGATACAATTCAATCTGCACGTCAGGCAATGATGACGCTCAAACCTCTCAGAGATTATGAGCAATGGCGCACGACAACCCCTCGAGCAAGCACGTCTCTCGGTGTGTTCTGTGTACTACGCAGACAAACGGCAGTGGTGCACGGAAGTTAACGTTTAACGTCAACTCACCATTCTCGTATTATACATAACGCTCAAGAAATAACACGTGCACCGACCAAATCTACGCAAATATTGTCAATCAAAGCAAATGGAATAGATAGTTTCGCTTACATCGATTTCCACAGGGCGTGGGATCGCCGTTATTGTTAAGTTTTATATTGGTATTGGTAGCCCAACAACGAAAGAGAAGAAATACTTTCAGATAGCCTGATATACTTGCCGCCAGCAATGTGCGGATAATCACCGGTGATGACATCCTCCGAATGGTCGTCATCCAAGTAATGTTTCTTTAATAAGGACTCTCTTGCTCTGGCATGAGCCATGTGCGCGGCACCCTGTTAACACCTGCTGTTAATCTGATGCACCAGGCCTAATGACAGAGTTCGTGGCCTTCTTCCGCGCAGGTGACCGCAGCCTTCTTCTTCACGTCTTTCCTGCACGTGTTGTGCACCGAGATGCTTCGCACCGGACAGCAGCTGGCCACCATTCGTCGACTGTGCGTCAGTGGCGGCAACCTGGCCCAGGCCACATACGACTCTGCCTTCAAGGCGTTCGGCAGCCTCGAGTGCCTCGTAAACGTGTACGGCATGTCCGAAAGTGGCGCCCTTATCTGTTCGCCCGGCATGCGCGGCGCCAGGGGCACGGACCTCGGATATCCGGCCTGCATGACTGAGATCAAGGTGCGTTCACGCTGATTATTTAGGGGTCTGGCTTGAAGTTACCCTCGATCGCCAGACGGCGTTCCAGCGCATAAGCATTTTGAGGAGCAAATGTGTGCCTAAGGAGGAGGCATGTAGGTGCTGCAAGAAAAGCTCAAAAACGACGCTACATCGCATGGAAATTCGCAGATGTTCATCCATCGAGACTCGTGAGGATACACATTCCAGAATTGTTGGAACAGAAAGAAGAGGGAACGAACATATATGGTCAACAATCAATACAAGGAAGATATGATTAGATTATTGGTGGGCAAAAAAGCAGGGAAGTGGCTGATGAAACCGGAGTAATTGGAAGTGTAGGTAATGGTACACATTATTGATAAAGGTTATAATACTGAACTTAAGGCCGAGATCAGATATGCAAAAGACTGAATAATGATAAATATAGCCAAATCTTATTTAATAAAGCAGGCTAGATGACCATACGTACGCGCGCCGTTTCAACGGGCATGGCAGTAAACACCATCATCATCATCGTCACCATCACACGAAATGCATATAGAATTTTCATTTTAAGATCAAACGTACCCTTCTGGGACCTTTCCGGTGTTTGGGACATAGTACTTGTCTTGCAAATCTAAAAGAAATTGATGGGGATGCTTTCTTTGCATTTTCTATGTTTTCGTTAAAGAGGAAAAAAAACTACTTCAACACATGTGATATTCATTCGAAGCATAACGATTCCTTGTGTAGATTAAGCCATACGGACGAGACGTATTCCGGTAATACAGAACGTCTTAAAGCAAGCCTGACTGCCCGGTTACGTCAATTTTTGCAGCTAACAAATACAAATGTCACCGGCGAGGCGGCGTAGTGGCTATGGCACTGCGCTGCTATGCCTAAGCGCGTGGGATCAAATCTAGGTCGTGGCGGCCGAATTTCGATGGGGGCAAAATGCAAAAACGCCCGTGTGCCGTTCCTTGAATGCGCGTCACACAACCCCAGGTGCTCGAAACCACTCTGTATTCCCCACTACGGCATCCCTCATAATCATGTCGTGGTTTTGGCACGTAAAATTACAGAATTTAAATTTTTACTTAAAAATTCAAGCGACAGTTAGCGGTAACTGCAAGGCAAATGGTAAGTCCGGCTTGCACTGAGTTTTGTGGTATCTGTAAGTGGTGATACAGTGATTGAGTTATCATTATAATCACGAGCTTATTATTAATCATCAGTTTTGCTGAACGAAGGCTTCTCCCAGCGATCTCTAATTATTCCTGTCTTGCGCTAGCTGATTCCAACTTGCGACAGCAAATTACTTAATTTCATCACTCTACCAAATTTTGTGCCGAGCTTGACTGCCCTTCCCATAGCAGCTATTTTGCAACTCCTATGCTGCACCAGTAATCTATCCTACGCATTACGTAGCCTGCGTAGCGGCATTTTGCTCCTAGTGCCAACTAGAATATCGGCTATCACCGTTTGCTTTCTCAACCCCCTCGCTCGCTTTCTGTCTCTTAACGTTACGCCAAACATTTTCCGCTCCGTCGCTCTTTGCCCAATCCTTGACTTCTTCTCGAGCTTCGTAGTGTGTTTTGCTGGGGCAGTTTGTGCATGGTGAACGTATAAGGGGTTCCAGCAAGCATGGACGCGAGCACAAGTAGAAGGAACGGACAGGACAACGCTGGTTGGCGGGATCCGTAGAACAGGAAACACGTAGAAAGGAGCCCAAGGTAGAAGAAAAGCAGTTTAGTAGCGTTGTCCTGTCCGTTCCTTTAGTTGTGCTCGCGTTCGTACTTGCTGGAATCCCTTATACGTTCTCGAGCTTCTTTGATAACCTACATATATTTGGCCCCATAGCTACCACACGTAGAACGCTATGACTGTACATTGTTCTTTTCAACAACATTGGCAAGCTTCCAGTGATAATCCGGCAATACCTGCCGTATGTCTTCCAACCCATTATTATTCTGTAAATATCAGAGTTCTCTGTCAGTAATTTACCTAGACAAACGAACTCACGCAGTCTCTACAAGCTATATGGCAATCGTAAATTCTGGTTTCCTTCTCAGGGTATTGAAAATGAATTACCGTTGTCATCTGAATATTGTTCTTCAATCCTACTGTCCCACTTTCTTGATTTAGATCTTCAATAATTTGTTGCAATTCATTCCCAGTGTTACTCAAAAGGACAATGTCATCTGCAAACCGAAGGCTTTTGAGATATTCACTCCTAAGCCTTGCCTATTTAATAGCTTGGTTACTTCTAAGCATGCAATTAATAACATTGGATAGATTGTGTCTTATTTTCTGACTCCTTTCATCAGAGGTAACCGTCTGCTTGTGGAGAAGCAAGTTGACTGTGAAATCTCTTTAGATATTATGCATGCGATTTGCGTTTTCATCCCGTGCTCCTAGATTACGCACTGCCTCCATGGCGGCTGGTATATCTACTTAACATAGTTGTTCATAACAACTGTGACTGCCCAGAAATTTTGTGCAAGCTTGATGACGCTCGTCTGCTGATTCGTCGCCACCTACTCAAGCAGCATCCAGATCAGCGCGTCGCAAATGGAACGTTCCCGCCCCGTATTCGTGGTCGAGGCTTGCCTCGTCGCGCTAGAGCACAATTGCTCAAGCTGAGGGTTGGTTGCGTGAAAGTGCACGAACGTTTATACAGACAAGGCCGTGCGAAAAGTCCATTGTGTACGTCTTGTGGCTGCTACGAGACACTTCAGCACCTTATATTTGAGTGTCCCGCTTTCAGTGCGCAGCGCATGTCGCTAGTGAGAAACTATCATCTCCTTGGCCTGCGGTGTGCGACAGTCGAGGAATGTTTATACCCCAGTGGCTGTGCATCTAAACGTGATCAGGCCCATCGCGCCCTACTAGCCTTTATAGAACTAACTTAGGTTCACGTTTGTAGCATGAACATTCGACATTCCGTAGTAGCGTGTCCTTCAGTGACCGGTCCTACTGTGTGTGATCAGTACTGTACCCTAACGCTTCTTCCTTCGAAGATGGGAGGTGGCGGGTTCAAACACCTTATAGTGTACATTGTGAACCGACTACCGCTGAAACGGCGATTACGTGCAGCTTTACTTGGCGTCTCATCATGGAGAACACAATTAGCCGCATAGCGAACTAGCCATGGATATGGTTGATAATTGTGGAGGCTGTTCGACTCGGCGTCACTTTAATTCGGGCTGCAGAGTTCTACTTTAGTCTTTAGATTTGTCCTGTTGCAGCGTTCTACTTTGGTCTTTAGATTTGTCCTGTTGCTCTCCTTTCCTCTTTCCTTTTTTCCTCCCCTCCTTCCTATCTTCCATTTCTGTGTCGCTGTCATCTCCCTTCAGAAGAGTAGGCAGGCATTGTGCCCCTTCCGGTGGCAGTTGCCAGCCTGCTCCTCGCTTTCCCTTTCCTGATACCTGTGTATATGTGTATATGTGTTCAAAACAAATAATAATAATAATAATAATATCTACTTAATCAAATGCCTTTTTCATAAACTATCAAAGCAAGCCTAATATGTATATACACTGACTATGCCATAAAATTATTTTGAGTTAGTAATCCAGAAAGGCCTAGTTAAAAAGTACTTGACTATAATGTTAGGGAGGCTAGATGTCAATAACCAAGAAAAAAAACATGATTTCATGGCCTCCAAGTCTCCATTTCATAGCTTCCAAGTCTCCAAGTTTGTGAAAAGCCAAATTTTTCACAAAATGCATTATGGCAAATCAATAAAGATTTTGAAAAGTAAAGAACCAAGCCTAGTGATACGAGTAACACCAACTGATGAGTGAACACACGGTAAGTTGTAATTATTTACCGACGGGAATAGGAGTCGAAATGAAAGAAAGGCTTTTACGCAAATAACAACTTCGGAGTAAATATGATTGCGATAGCACTTATATGAACAGTCCAGACACATTTCTACCGTCAGCGTCGCCGTCGCCGTGCTGTTCCGTATAAACTCCGAGGGCTATAACACTGTCGCTGCGCGCCCTACGCTGTAGTGCGAGTGAAAGTGTGCGAGGGGAGGCGGCGATCGCGGCTCAATCTCGCCAGCAAAAAGGGAGCAAAGCGGGGACGATGCACGCCTGTCTCGTCGCGCTAGAAGCATCCGACGTTGCGAGGCCCCAGGGAGAGGTCAAGGAGGGGGGCAACGTTCTACTCCAGCGGCATCTGCGCACGTGGTGGCTTCACGCTGTCGCGCGTCCGTACCCTGAGAGCAATCTGCGTTGGGGGCAGAGTCCAGGCACGTCAGCGGCTCGTAGCTTCGTGCGTGCTGTGTGTTCTGGGCGCTGAATTTGCGTTGAGGCAATAGACAGCACGAAGGTCACTACGCTCTCTGCTGCTACCGCGTTTCCTGACGCCAGGGTTTTGACAGTGTGTGTCGGCGGTCATAGAGTGTTGCGTTCATGTTTTATGTGCGCGCTGACACCATGCTTGTTCATTTAGTTAGCAAGCGAATATTTACAAGTTGGTACGGCCGATAATAGCACTATCCTTACATCGTATATCTGTCTGGTAATTTCCTATCGCAATCGATGCTTCAGCTTTCGGTCTAAACTGCGACTTTCTTTTTATGTAGAGTAATCTTTATTATCAATCGTTTGTGTGGAAGATAAATCATACTATCTGACTTCACCCAGGAATCACTCACATTGTATTTCTTAACGAAAAATTGCAGTTTTGGCAATGAACCCGCTTAGTTAAGGGAGCGGTACACATAAAGCGCTCATAATTTTGCCAATTTCGAGATATGCAACCTCAGAGCACTGAGGAAAACGGAGTGGCATTCCATTAAATATTTTACTGAACAGCCTGCCTCGCGCAATGCGGGACAAAATACCATTCTTAGAGTACGAATATTATCAAACACGGCATATAGTATGCGAACATGCCTCGAAGAATTTCACGTTTTAATTCCACAATTGCAAATTGTAATATATACTAAAGAGAAATTAATCTTTCGGTGTATATCCTTCGCGATTATATTTCCTCATTTCCGAAGACTTTATTGGTATCTCCTACCTAAAAGCATATTTACATTACATTCACATTAAAATTTTGTATTAACAGTACAAGGCCAGTTAATGAGGACGAGTCATACAAATTGTTGGAAGTCTGGAGCTCTAATTTTTAAGTTGCAGAAACATGCTTTGTGTATTGTGGAGCATGCGCATGTATTTCGGCTTCCCGCTTCCGCAGGTAGTGGACATCGTGTCTCGTCGGAAGCTCGGTCCCAACCAGACCGGGGAGATTTGCTTCCGCATGCCGACTGTCATGCGTGGCTACTACAAACGGCCCAAGGAGACCGCAGAGTTCTTCGAGGGCGAAGGCTGGTGCAAGTCGGGTGAGTCGCACAACATCAGCCTCTAGTTGAATGAATTAACTTAAAAATGAAGTTTATTCCCCGAATAATGATTTTGATGGTTTTTATGCTGCAGTCAATTTTTACTCGTCATTGCCTCGCACGCCTGGTGCATACAAGCCGCCTTTACCGCTATGCTCTAACAACAACAAAAGAGTGAACACAAGTGCGCGCAGCATGCTGGACACAAACGACCAAATCAGAGAAACGTGTCGTTGCCGAAGACTCTTGCAGGGAGGAAGAAACACAAGTCATATTAGCAGAGGAACCTACTTTGTGTTTATAGCAACACAAAGGTCTATCTAAGCCTAAGAATTTGCGCCGGTTTGGAGATGCGCGCTCCCTCAGTTTCATGCCTTCTTCTGCCATCAGTTACAGTAACACAGTTACTTGCTACACATTGACGTAGCTCATTGCACTGTCTCCCAAAAGAAACTGTCATTATAAGTTTGAAGTTGCACTAGGAGAGGGGGGAGACAAAGGGAAGGCAAGACAGGGAAGTTAGCCAGTGTAAGTACGGGCTGGCTACCCTGTGCTGGGGAAAGGGGTAAAGGGAATAAAAGGAGAAAGAAGAAGAAGAGAAAAACGGAAATCGGGAAATTCACGCAGTACTGCAATACTATACGCACTACAACACTCAAAGACGGTCGCACAATTCGCTTGTCCTTAAAAACTTTAGCAAAGCCCTTAAGGCCTTGAGTGCTGAAGCCCGTCTGGACAAGTGTCCTAGAGCTTTTTTCTCTGTAAAGGGACGATTGTCCAGTTTTTCGAGCGCTCTCACGAGCACTTTTCTTGGCACTTAGTAACGGGGACCATCAGAAAGGAGGTGCTCAATTGTCTCCTCGCAGCCAGAGGTGTCGCAAGTAGGGCCTTGTGGCCATTCCAATGCCGAATGAATAGGAGTTCGTGAAAGCCACGCCGAGCCACAGGCGGCACAGAAGCGTTGCTTCCGCTCGTGGTAACCCTGTTAATAGACGGAGTTGCAGACGTGGATCCAATCTGTGGACACGTGCGTTCGTAAATTCATTGGTGCTCGACAGATTCGGCGTAAGCTCGCGGGCGACGGAGCGACGACTTGTGGCTGCGTCTGTTCGTGACAGTGGTGTTGGTATAACATGGCCACCATCGTGGGCCGATGGGGCGGCATCATCCGCACTCCCCTACGTTTGTTGGTGAATTTCAACCGACACTCGTCTCAAAATTTAGCTCACAGTGCGTTGATATTTTTAGGTTTTATTACTATCTCCAATAACATCAGCTTCTTTTTCATCTTTTTTCTTGTGCTACCGCGGAGCTCGAAATTGTGTGTTTGATAACTGAATAAATTCCTAGCCGAGTCCTTTCAAGCGTAGTCTCTGAAGCTGTTAAACAAATTTTGTAAATGCCTTCTTCAGCTTACTTGTACCTTAATTTTCACCCCTTTTATTTGAGCTCCGTGTAAGGGCTCCACGCGGGACATGCCTATGTTTATAACCTTCCTGGTTTTGCTCACTCTTCAGGAGATGCCGGCTATTACGACGAAGAAGGGCGTTTCTACTTCGTGCAGCGGATTAAGGAGATGATCAAGTGCATGGACAACCAGGTCGTGCCTGCTGAGCTGGAGGAACTACTACTGCGAGAATATTCGCAGGACATCGCGGAAGTTGCAGTGGTTGGACTCGAACACGCCGAGTATGGAGAGGCACCCGCCGCCGCAGTTATAGTCAAGAGGCGGGGCGACAAAAATGAACTCCGTCTCCTTGCTGAAAGAATCAAGAAAACCATCGCAGGTATAACGTTTTTTTTTTCACTAAAACCTCTTTAGAGCGTCAAGCTATAATATTCACAGCACTCAATCAAGTCAAGTTTGCAAGTGCCGAAATCGGCTAGCTATTATTGGAGCAAAAACTGTATATTTAACTTTTTTTTATGCTTGCATCAGACAAGTGCAATTAGAGAAGATGAGTAACTTTGCAAGATGGCGATAACACCGGAAATGTTTTTGTGAGTGTTGATTGTGCACGGCAGTCCCAAAAGCGCTAACTAGGGATTTATTAAGGCCATGGGTATTTTCAAGCTGAAGTCACCCAATGTATGAAATTTTAATGATTCGCGATGAAGCAGAATTATTGTAAGGGTAATATTTGTGGACATTTTCCCAATAAATTCACATGTGCTTCCTCATCTGCTTAGTGGATCTTCGCGTATGGCATCTGCATTCTTATGGTCAGAATGTCTTGCTTGGAAGCAAAAAGTTTAAATTCTTGTCGTAGCCTTGTAGGAACAGGATGGCTTTGAGCGGCGATTGCTAACTAACTCTGCCGAAGTCACTACATTCCTGTACCGCAGTACACTTGGTATAGGGGGCCCCGTCATCAAAGCCGCCGGAATCTAGAATATTAAAAAAGTTTGTCAGCAGCCATAGTTTGAAGCGGGAAGGACAAAGTTACGGCAGATTCATATACCATAACCGTAATTGCCATGCTGGCTCAACCACCTTGCTTGCAGCTCGTGTAGACACTAGCGCCACTGTTCCCTTTGTAGTTGTATGAAACTCTATGGCTAGCGCCTTCACGAAATTACGCGACGGCGGACGCATCGGCGTATATGGCTGACAGCTACCATCGCGAAGAGCCAGGAAGCCTATCAAAGCGTCCAGCGCAGAGTCACTCGAAACCCGGATAAATTTATAGTATACTCGATTGCGGCAGCTTCTACTCAGTTGAGACAGCAGACAAAGGTGACGACCACCATGGTGGCGACACCGTGACAAAATAATGGGCAGTTATGCGAAGAAAGCGCCGCTTTAAAACAGCAGCCGACTGCGCTCGCACAACGATGGTTGGCGTCTGCGTTCCGGGCTTCGGCACCACGTGGTTGGCCGTTCACGCAAAGCGAGGTAGTAGCTTACAATGGCGAAAATTCCTAATGAAACTGCGGTTGCTGAATATGGCATAGCAAACAAAAATACAAGGAAAGACGAGGCAAGGGGATGGGTTCACTTTAAATGTGATCTTATTGCAATAATATATATATATATATATATATATATATATATATATATATATATATATATATATATATATATATACATATATATATATATATATATGCCTCAAGACACATCGAAATCGTCCACAAAGATAATACAAAATAACTAGATGCATATCAAGAAGGTAAGGCATGAATGAAGCGCATGTTTTGAAGATTTTTGATGTGTTGCTTCATTCATAAACCCACCGACATCGCTGTCGAAGTTGAGATAACGCACATGTCACCTAGCCTGCGATGTCGCATCGCGTGTTTACACGTAGCTCCTCTGGACAATGCACTGGTCAAGCGAGGGCTCGCCACCGGGATTACTACAGTGAAAACTGTAGTTATCTTGGTAGTAATGCCACGCTACGAACATTGTGGTTGCGGTCTGAGTCAAGTGGAAATGCATTAGCGCTTGTTCGAAAGCAGCTGGTTCCGTTATGTGGGCGGACAAGTGAGCTGCGAGAGAGGTAATATTACAAATAAGGATTTTGAAGAAATACACCTTTGGTTTGATACACATTTCAAGGACTGCTTAACAGACCAGGACAAAGACCACGGGAATGTTTCAGAACCAACCCTGTAAATTGTTATGGACGAAAACAAGGGGAACCGATGGAAACAATTTTTGTTAGTCAGAGCCACGTAAATCGAAGGAAAGCGCAGGGCACCTCTACTGTGTTTCTTTAATTGAAGTGTAGGAATAGTAAAAAAAAAACGTAAATGAAAGTGGTCTCAAAGAGGACTTGTCGGTGGGAGTCGGGCCTACATATTCCGTAGACAGAGAGACTCATGTGTAAAAAAGTTGCAGGAGGATGTTAAACGGATATGAAAACTGCATATTACGGAATATTAGACCATGAAAGAGTCTTGCAGCTGTTCTAATGCTGCCTGTGAGGAGACATAAATAAACAAAAAAACATTCGCGCAGAATACATCTCAAGATGCCTGTCCACTGTAGTGCCATTAGCATCGAAGCAATGCATTTCTACCGCCAAAACACGTCAGTTATAATCCGTTTACAGAAATGGGGCTTCTTTATTGCTGATTTTTTTTTTGGACACACTGCGCGATTTAAGGCTGCAAACGCGAAGTCCACGCGAAGTTACTTGCGTGGCCTCCGAGTCTGTGCCGGCAGCGCGCCGGTGCGCAGGAGCCGTGTGCTGTAGCCGATTTCTTCCGTCGCGCTTCCCTACACAGACACGGTTTTTCATCTGACGGCACCGCTGCGAAGCCCGCGCATTGCCTCCGAAATGCGTGGCGCCATGTATGCGTGCGAACGCTGCAAAACTCGTCACGTATGAGGTGCATGAATTGTTTTGATGTACGATTAACCATTCCTAATGTAAAATCCCGCAACAGGTGTATTTTGAGTTACATAACTAACTAACTAACTGACTAACTAACTAACTAACCGACTAACTAACTAAATATATAAATAAATATCAATGTGACTTAATTGCATGATGACTAGCCTAAGCTCATCAACTAGAACACGCTTTGTAAGCTAAAAATTACAATGTTCACTGAGCCAATATTTTTTTATTCTTCCTTAATTTATTGCGTTACAGCAGAGGGGTTACAGGAATGAATAGAGCGTGCCTTAATTTACGCAGCACACTTAATATTCAGTCTGCCTTTTCCGATGGTTTACTGTTGAAATGAAAAAGGGGCTCGCGTCAATGTTCTTTTTTTAGCGTGGTACTCTAGAATCTGCTGACATGATCATTAGAGCTTGAGATATACACAGATGCTCCTTTAGATATGTTCCTTTGTTGATTACAATCTTGCCAATTTATAATAAATATAAAAGGTTCCGTGTTAGCTTTCCGCGTCCGACGGTATGCGATTTTCAAGAAAGGTCATCTTTAAGAGCCAGTCAAGTCTCCTTCCTTCCGTATCATTGGAGAAAGGCCGTAGAAGATCTCTTGCATTTGCTCTAGAGACGTAATGAAGGCAAATTTGGTGTCGCCCCAAACGAAAAAGCTATTTTCCAAAATTTGACAGAATGCAAGTTATCTAAACCGTATTTTTGAGGATTCACTAGAGAACATCGCAAGCTTCGCTGAATGAAGTTTGATACTTTACCAGCTCTTCCGAAGACGATACGTACATGCCGCTTTCATGAGCAGTCGGACGACATTATTGCCTCAAATATTTATATCTGCGCTCTGTTTCATTATCAGGTTATTTAAACACTACTGCAATTGAATTGGTCTCCTCTTTATGCTAAAGGAAAGCTGCTCACTTTTCTATATTTAAAAAGAATTAAGGAGAAAATGAGACATTCACCCAATCGTAGAAATTGCTCCAAAGGAACCACATACGGCTTCCTCGAAAGGACACCTCGCAGTTGAAGAAAAATTTGTCCTGGTCCGGGGTACGAACCCGGGACCACCGACTTTCCGGGGCAACCGCTCTGCACTCTGAGCTAACCAGGCGGTTAGCAGATTGCAGGGCGAAGCCGAATTTGTCAAACTCTTGCCTTTGCTTCGAATTGTTGACATGGATGGATGGATGGATGTTATGAGCGTCCCCTTTGGAACGAGGCGATGGGTTGCGCCATAAAGCTCATGCTGTTATACTGCCTAATGTCCTAGCTACGTTAAAGAAGTACAAAAAGGAAAAGAAACACACGATGAATTCCCATAACCAAATTTGACTTCGCCCTGCCATCTGCTGGCCATCTGGTTATCTCAGATGGTAGAGTGGCTGCCCCGGAAAGGCGGTGGTCCTGGGTTCGAGTTTCGGACCAGGACGAAGTGTGGACCATTCTAATGGCGTTGTCCTCGCTCAGTCCCCTGTGCCTATTCTTGATGCGCCGAAACATTCGGGTCGCGTTCGCAATCGCGATCGTGATGCTGTCCAGCATTACCCAGTTGAAGCCTTTACTTTGAATGATTAGTCCTAGAATTTTTATTTTGTCAAGCGTAGGTATGCGATTTCCGACCCTGTCGTGCAACTCTATGCATGGATGTGGTATCTGCGCCCGTCGTTGGACGGGTGCAGATGAGTAGCTCGGATTTTCTTAAAGAGCAGCGAGGTCCCACTGGGGTGAGATGGGCCTCGGTAACCGAGATGGCTTCTTGCATGCGAGCTTCCAATTCCGCATCGCTGCCACCGGTGCTCCAGATGGTGACATCGTCTGCGTATATGGTGTGCTCCACTTCGGCAATTTCTCCCACTGCGCGAGGGAGTTTTGTCATCGCCAAGTTAAATAAGAATGGCGAAAGCACTGAGCCTTGCGGTTTTCCCTTATCGCCCAGATCAAAGCTCTCCGAGACATGCTCGCCTATGCGGAGAGTGGGCGTTCGATCTTCCAGAAACGCCTTGACGTAGCGGTAGAAGCGTGTTTCGAGATTTTGGTCAGATATGGCTTTGAGAATGACTTGATATTGGATGTTGTCAAAAGCTTGCTCCACGTCGAGTCGTAGAAGCGACTTGGTGCCTCGAGTAGGGGCGATTGAGCAGGCTTTTCTTGATTCGTAGCATAGCGTCTTGCGTTTAGAGACTTGGCCTATAGCCGATCATATTGTAGGGGAAGAACTTTTCTTCTACGTATTCCGAAAGTCGGTTCAGGATGACATGTTCGGCTAGCTTTCCCAGGCAGGACGTTAGTGAGATCGGCCTCAGGTTTGGTAGCCCCAGCGGCTTGTACGGGTTTGGGATCAGCAACGCGTTGGCATGCTTCCACTCTGCAGGTAGATGGCCGGCTTTCCAGGCTTCGTTGATTTGTTGCGTTAGGAACGTGACCGAGTTGTCCTCTAAATTTCGCAGAGCCCGCTTTGTGATACCGTCGGGGCCTGCTGCAGAGTTACTGTTGAGTTCGTGAATTGCGAAGCGTACTTCGCTTTCTGTGAAATCCGTATCTATCTCTGAGTTTGGGGCACCGTCATAGTTCTTCCTTTGAGTCAAATCCAACATTTACCTATATATAAAGACAATTACATGTTACTAGAGCTTTTTTTGTCTCTCCGGTAGCAGTCACTTCACGGTAACTGTTTTAATTTACGCCTCACATAGGCTGAAATGCAAATATGTATACGATAGACACGATAGAGACGATACCACAATCTACAGGTCGAGCGTGGCTTTTTTGCATTTTTGGTTCTTAAGCATTGTCCTAGCACACAGCACGTTTAGCGACTCTCTTTAACCCCAGAAACCCAAGGAACATTCCGTTTGAAGAAAAATTACAACGTGTTTGCTTTAATGCCTTGCATACAGAGAACATTTTTAGAAAAATAGTAAAATGAAATCAGGTTACTGAACTATCCACAATTGAAGATTGGATCCAGCGTATTCAAAACACTACTGTGGGCTCTCCGTTATGTTTCTCGCTCATAAACCATAACATTAATGTATCTAAGTTAGATTATCAACAGTGATGTGTTGTGCTTACCGAAGCTCAGATTATCCGAGAGGGCTCTCAAGTAATGACATGTGAATGTTCGTTTAATAAAACGTGTTGCTGTCCTGTGTAATGTGTCGAGGTGGTTCTCAAACACTCAAACAGAACATTAATCTTGTGTCGCCCTTGTTTCAAGGATGTTCGGTATGTACTACTGTCGTTTTCAGAAAACCTGGCCGTGCACAAGCACCTTTATGGTGGTGTTTTCTTCCTCGACTCACTCCCCAAGACGGAGACGTCCAAGGTGAACCGCTCTGTGCTGGCCCAACTGTGTGCTGCGATGGCGCCACTGTGAAGAACAAGACTAGCTTTTTTAGGAGACATATCCGCTAAGTGGGTGACAGGCACATCAAACTGCAAAAATGAGAAGAGACACTTCGGCGGTTCTCACGATTTGTGTGAAAGCAGCAAGAGTGGAAGCGGAAATAAAAAAGAAACAAAGAAAAGACTTGATGTAAAATTGTTGTAGTTCTCGTTAATATTTTTTTTCAATGCACCCTCACTATAATAATGCCCTCTGAGCGCATCAAGTGATCTCAAGAAATAATAAACTTTAGTAAATAGAACAAGTACGCGTTCAATTCTCTTTAAAATCATAATACGCACTATCTTGTGAGATTAAGACAAGCACTCAGACAGCATCGGAATTTATACCTAAAGAGCAAACGTACCGGAATAGGTAGATGGGCGCTCGTGAAGCGAAGCTTCTAGTTAAATGCCCTGTGCGACCTGTGCATACCGAAATGCGCCTTAACTTGAAGCCCATGGGGCGACTTGGTCAAAAGAGCGACTACCATGAACGCGCCGAAGGATACGCAATCGGCGTCTTGAGTACGTTCACTACAGGCGTTATCTAGACCAAGTGAAGCAAGGGCATCAAGTTAAGGTGCTTTTCTTAACACCTGGGTAAGAAAACAATAAGAACAAGAATAAATTTCGTTTGCATATTTCATTACTAATGCGCGCGAAATTAGTGTTGAAGCCATTCAGAAAAAAATTTACGACAATTTAATTTGTGACGAAACGCAGATGTCTGCATAAACAGACACTGGTTGCAAGACGAGCGCAGTAATGCCATGTTTTAAGACGATCGCAGTAACATAATTCCTACTCATTTCGAAGCCCGTACTTCTCACGCTTAATCGGCCGATTCTTAACTAGGTCCGTTGAGCTCCCAACCATTTATGAAGCATTAAATTTCTTTAACTGGTCGGGGAACTTCCTACTGTTTGCAGTTCACTAGTTCGCTGCAGAGATGCATGGCGGCAACAACGCTAATGGCGAAATCTTGGGACGCAGTGTTTAACCAGGGGACCCAACGTTATTACAGCAGTGACACACCATATCCCATGTAATTGCTGGTGTGAAGCCTTGATAGTGACATAATTATATACATGTAGTTCTTTTAGGCGTGGCACTGACTAGAACACTCGTGGGAAGCAAAAATTTGTCAAGCAGATTGTATTTCAATAAACCGTCACAAGGTGTGACTACCAGTTTAGTTACTGGGGTCCGTGGCTCCGCTAAGCGGTAAACCGCTCACTGTAAGGATTTTGGGAAGAAGCTAAATGTGTACATTTTCTCGTTGGAGGGTTTCAGGTTGTCGAACTGAAAGTCTGGGTTGGGTTTTGATTAGAGTTCACGTTTTTTTGTTTGTTTCAGGCACAACTTTAAAACCACTTCGGCGCTTTTCGAAGCGTTTCATTGTGGTTCAAACCGGTCGAAGAATAAAATATTCCAGTTTCACTGGTTTCCATGAAAACACGTTATACTCACGAAAAATACAGAAATTTGACAAGACGTGTTTTTGGCAGAGTTGGTTCATAACCCGGCATAAATGAGGAGAGCGCCAAAGTCCGGTACAAGAGAGATAACAACGCAACCGTTTGTGCAGCGTTGTGCGGCTTGTGGTGTTCTTTGCCTTGTCCACAACTTTCTTGCTCTTGTGCTGTTCTCTGCCTTAATTCGAAGAAATTACCATGGCGCAGCGTTCAGACGCCGAGCCTCAGGACCTCCAGTCCTCTGCTACATCATTAGCGCTGTCCCACGGACCCCTTCCATTTTCTTCGGGTACTATCACTTGCGACGTGTCAAGGGCACAAACATGCCCATTCGCTCCATTCCGACTCCGCCATCAAGTATTTCACAAGCTACACGGCGGAAGCCATCATAGAGTTCATGCCATGCAGCGTCTAATCGCTTCTCCCTTTGTGTGGCCGAGTTTAAACTCTGACGTGCGCTGCTGGGCTCGCGAATGCCTCTATTATCAACGCTCCCAGACGGCAAGACACACCAAGTCGCCAAGTCACTCCTTTCGTCCACCTGAAGCTCTGTTCGATCACATTCACACTGACATCGTTGGCCAGCTGCCATCATCTGGAGGTGCACGCCACATGCTCACTTGCGTAGACCATTATGCCCGCTAGCCTGAAGCATTTCCTCTCACTGACATAGCGGTACTTATAGGGACTTCCACATTTCTCAGTGGCTGGATCTCGGTGCTATGATGCCCCAGCGTTGTTACGACCGATCGCGGCCGACAGCTCGAATGTGATCTCTTCCGCAAACTCAGTGCTTCCTAATTGAAGCAAGGTTTGGGTACGGGCTAGTTGGTATTCCATGGTATCAATCGTCACTTACAGCGCATACATAGACGAGGGACTCAGCTATGGTGACTTAGCAAGCCATCAATTGTATTAACAGACAAATAACTGGTTTTTCTGACGAAGCTCATGCGCTCTCGTTCATCTTAGGTCATGAATTTTGAATTCAAGCTCATGTCGGGGTGGTGCTTTGTAGGGGGCGCTTTTGTCTTGGTGTCTCAGTATATATATGTATGTTTCTCAAAATAAAAGTAAGTGGGAAGTCAGCGCTTGTCCTCGTCGTCCTTTTTTGTCCCTCATCTATGTATGAGCTGTAAGTGACGACTGATTCCAAATTGAGCCTTGTTTCTAACCGAACCCTTATTTCTGTTTACATTCTCTTTATTTTACTTGCTGTCCTAGAGCTGTACGTTACCGTAAAGGTTTTCTTGCGCGAACACATTATACAGATTTTCGGAAAAACAAACCGAGACAAACATGCCAAATGTTGGCTTTGATCAACTTTAAGCCTTAATTTTTCCATTCAGGTGGTACCACGTTCGGAGACCTGGATTGGGAAGAATTGGGGATAAGAGTTAATGGAGAATACCTTAGTAACTTGCGATTCGCTGATAATATTGCCTTGCTTAGTAACTGAGGAGACCAATCGAAATGCACGCTCACTGACCTGGACAGGTAAAGCAGAAGGGTGGGTCTAAAAATTAATCTGCAGAAAACTAAAGTAATGTTTAATAGTCTCAAAGGAGAACAGCAGCTTACGATAGGTAGCGAGGCACTGTAAGTGGTAAGGGAATACTTCTACTTAGGGCAGGTAGTGACCGCGGATCCGGATCATGAGACTGAAATAATCAGAAGAATAAGAATGGGCTGCGGTGCGTTTTCCACGCATCCTCAGATCATGAACAGCAGGTTACCATTATCCCTCAAGAGAAAAGTGTATAACAGCTGTGTCTTACCAGTACTCACGTAAGGGGCAGAAACCTGTAAGCTTACGAAAGGGTTCTACTTAAACTGAGGACAACGCAACGAGCTATGGAAGAAAGAATGATGGGTGTAACGTTAAGGGATAAGAAAGGAGCATATTGGGCGAGGGAAGAACGCCAATTAATTACTTCTTAGTAGAAATAAAAAAAAAGAAATGGGCATGGGCAGTACATATAATGAGGAGGACATGTAATAACCGATGGTCATTAAGGGTTACGGACTGGATTCCAAGGTAAGGGAAGCGTAGCAGGGAGCGGCAGAAAGTTAGGTGCGCGGATGAGATTAAGAAGTTTGCAGGGACAAGGTGGCCACAATTAGTACATGACGGGGGTAGTTGGAGAACGATGGGAGAGGCCCTTGCACTGCCGCGGGCGTAACCAGACTGATGATGATGATGATGACGATGATGATGAGGTGGCCTATATAAGTGTGTCACTCAAAGTGCACTAAATTGGCTTGTTCTTGGGAGTCCGATTTCTGTGAATACTTTATTGTTGTTTGAACTAGATTAATTTTTTTCATTTCGTCTCCACAACGCCATTTTGTCCTATCCGCTAATCTTCCGTACCACCAGGTGAAAGCCAAGCTCAGTTGCTCTCGGGCTCATGTAGTCAGCACACACAGCGTGTTATGTAATGCAAATTTCGTCAGTATGTGAGGGCTCCACTGTGTTGCCTGGTTGCAAAAAAAAAAAAACGTTGTAAACATTGTCTTTTCTGTGTTCCTGTCGTGGGAACACGGCAGGAACGCGGCAGAATAGAGTCGTGCCAGTGAAGTTGTAGAGTACTTCTTTTATTACAGCCCCTCGTTTTAAACGCATCCCACCAACATCGCAACATAAAGAATAAGTTGGAGCTGTCCTCGAGCAACCTTGCAGGGGTAGAGAGCATAAACCGGCAAACACACGTGTAAGCTATAAACCTCAGGAACACTGATAACAGGGCAATCGTTTTTTTTTATAGTTCCTGACATACCATCGGTTTGTTCTAGCTTGTGTATCCCAGCATTGACATACCCTTATCAATTGCCTGTTTTCTTTGTATCATGCTTCTTTTCGCAATAGCATGGATATGTAACTTCGCAGGAGAGACAGAAATGCGCGGCGAGAAGGAACGCTGACTTTCATGAAGTTTGTAATCATATTTCCAAGAATATCGTTATATCTTATACCGCTATTTTGTGCAGAAAAAAATGCACCGACTATTAAGATGCTGCCTAATGTGAACACTGAGCGCCGCTTCGCAGGTGCTTTGAATTCTATCGGTTGCGCGGCTTATTGTTCAGAAAGAAAGCGCGAACGAGGAAACGCGTGCCTCGCGCGGAGCGCATTCACATGCGGATTCTCAAGTGGCTACAGCGGAGGCGAAGTAGCGCATGTGGTGTGGGTCCAAAACACGCGCCAGTGCTTTGTTTTCATATATAATACATCACCATGTACGGTAGATCACCATCTCGTACTTTCATGCGGCACTCTGCTTTCCTCTTCAGCCTTCGCCATACACTCCTCCTCCGCTTTCCGCCTCATATTTACACTGTTGCCTCCTCCTCCGCGTTTCTCTTCACGCTTTATTCGCTGTCGTTGTTACCCATCTGCGCTCCGCGTTCACTCTTTCATCCTCCACCGCGCTTGTTCGCTCGGCTACGCCGAGGTAGCGCTATGTTTCCATATATGGTATATCGCCATGTTTGATATATCGCCATCTCGTAGTCTCGTGTGGCACTCTTCTTTTCTCTTCACCATATACTCCTCATCCGCTTCCGCCTGATGTTTTCACTGTAGCTTCTCCTCCACTTTCCTCTTGGCGCTGTCTTCGCAATCATCGTATTTCATACCAAGCCGCGCTCCACGTTGGCTGTTTCATTGCAGTTGGGGGTGCACAATACAACAGATGAGATAATTGAGGCCCACCTATTAAGCCAGTATGCCAGATTGGCAGGAACGAAAATGGGACGCAAGGTACTAGAGGACCTAAATATCAGCTGTCCTTACTGTACGGCAACAAGACAAGACATTCCGAAACAGTGGAGGGGCAAATTCGTGACACTGCCCCTTCCTAAAAACATGCACCCAGAATATCATCAAGCAAGGAGGGCAAGAGCCAAGAAGATGGACCAGATCTATTCTAAATTAGAGGGAGCCTTCTTCGTGGATGCTGGAGGTCCGGTGGGAGGAGTCTCTGCAATATCGGTGGTGCATCAAGGGCAGACGGTCAATGGACTTTCTGTTCGGCACGGGGAAATTGCAGAATTGGAAGAGGCGGCGATCGCCATGGCGGCTTCGCATCCTAGTTCAGAATAAATCATTGCAGACTCGCAAACTGCATATAGAAATTACACGCGCGGCCGAATTGCACCACTAGCTTGCAGGATCCTCAAACAATCTGGGGTCTTCGCTTCGCGCAAAGAGCTGATTTGGGTGCCAGGTCACGAGGGTGTCGAGGGAAATGAGCGTGCACACGCTGCCGCCCGAGCTTTTCTCCCCTGGGGTCCCTCCTCCTCCCTCCCCGAAGACTCGGACATCCCAGTGCCATTAATAACTTATGCAGACGTATTACAACACTTGCGCTTATCGCGACGAAAATACCCGGGCCCAACTAAGGGATTAGACAAATCAGAAGAATGTCATTTACGAAGGTTACAAACCCTGTCATTTAATAACCCAGTCAAGCTACATGCTATTGAGCCACAATCTTTTTTGGCCGAGAGTAAATTCTGCGGGCAGAAAGCAGATTTGTACCATATGGTATGGGCCTGCCAAAATAATATTGCCTTAGAAACTATAAAACAGCCAACGTGGGAAGGATGGGAGGCAGCCCTGTCCAGCTCAACCCTCAAGGACCAGCGAGCCCTCGTGGAAAGAGCTAGGGCGACGGCCTTAGCCAACGGAATTCCGGAATAAGAATCCGACCACACTTCTCCTAACTACCCTCTCCTTTCTTTTTCTTTAAATAAAACGTTTTCATCATCATCATCTTCCAGCGTCCTCGTTCGCTCGATTAGGCCGAGGGAGCTCTTCGTTTTCACATATGGTATATCACCATCTCGTCTTACCATGCGGCACTCTGCTTTCCTCCTCACGTTTCGTCATACTCTCCTCCTATGCTTTTCGCCTCATGCTTTCGCTGTAGCTTCCTCCTCCGCTTTCCTCTTCGCGCTCTCTTCACTATCACCATCTTTCATACCCCGCTGCGCTCCGGATTCGCTCTTTAATCCTCCTCTGTGCTCGTTCGTTCGGTTACGCCGAGGGGCACCGACGCTCAACGACGGAACAGGCGCCTAAGCGCTGCGCTCTAAAATACGCACATGGAAATATACTTAAGCATTGTTAACACCTTTGTGACTTCTGTGTGAAACCTCTTACTCTTACGGTGAATAGTCATTAAATGTCCTCTAGAAATGTAAACGTCCTTAGTATGGTTGAACACGCCAGCCATCAATTTACATCTCTGTCAAGATTTGTCAACAACAGGTTACTTATAGTGAATTATACAGGCTGATCTAGAGCGGCGTGGCGAATCTATTAGTGAGCAGCGATTTCCGGTACGGGGCGACCCAATCGAGGTCCACAAGCGCAAAAATAAGCATACATTGGAAGTAAGTGCCGTGGTAGTTCGGACCCAAATCTGGCTGCCATATCGCATTTTCACTTCAACTTTCAGCTGAAAACAGTCGACCCAGCCGGTCAACCAGGAAGTGACGACAGCGCATACATGGAGTATCCGCGTACGCGAGTACCCCTCCAAGTACCCCTCGAGTACCCCAAGTGCTCCGTTGTGGAGTGCGTTGATCGAAATTGACCAGTGGGAAACGCAAACTTCCTGTATATCGACCAGTGTAATTTAATTTCTCTACAACGGAGCAAAGGATGAAAAAAACGAAGCGTGCTCCAGATCAACCAGTGGAATTCACGACAAGATTAGGCACGGCACATGAGCCGATAGACGCACCCCTTTTGGAATTAACACCCTGTCATTCTAGCATCAACGAACGTAGCTTTTCGCTATTGGGCAGTTAAATGAGAAACCTGTGTACCTGATGTCTACCATACTCTCAAAGTATATGCCCCAACCTAATCAGTCCATTATTTGATACCGGCAAGCAACTTTTTAAGCGTATAGCTTCCTTAAGCTCTTACGGCCGTCATCGTGGTAGGTCGACGGTGTTACGATCGGCCTGCGGGAGTGGCGTCCTTCGGAGAAGTGACCTTCGAACCCTTGCCGACCCGCTGCGACAAGTCGCTTTGGAAAACTGGTGACGCCTGCTAAGTTAACCGACCATTCACCTCCTTCGGAGAACTGCAGACCACAGCAAAGTTAATCAACCAAGCGCCACCTTCGGAGAGTCGGCGACGCCAGCAATGCTAGCCTCGTTCGGCGAGCCGAGTATTTTACTTGATTCGCTGTCGGCTAAACGGTCTACTTGGAGCAAGAGGAATCCTGGAAAAAGGGGGTCTTGCGGTGCGTCTTCGCGGGCCCCAGAGTTCGTCACAGTCTGCTGACAGTCGTGGCGACTACCTGGGAAGTCAGCTCTGGAATCAAGAGGCACCCGCTGTGTTCAAGCGTCACAACCCATGTGTTCGAGGACCCGCTCAACTCGGTGTGTTCTGGGAATGCAAAGTGCAGAGATGGGTGTGTGAACTCTTCCCCTCAAAGGCGGGTCGACTTCGCCTCCAATGACTGTGGACGGTCGGATGGGACGAAGGTTGGACAGCAGTTTTCCCTTACCTAGGGATCTAGGGAGGACGGAGGGTTTTGAAGCAGCAGTTTTTCGGCTGCTTGCGGTGTGCTTGTGCTCGTGCGCTGTCTGCTTCGTCTTGCGTGCTCCATTTGGGAGTCATGCTAGACTGTTGTAATGTATCTCCAGTCAAAATGTAAATATTGTAAATAAATCCGGTACTCCTAGTTCTCAATGAGAGCAAGTTCCTCCCTACAACAACGTCCCAAGCATGGGTAAGTTGGACGACGGCACGTGCCAGCTACCACTTATTTCATGCCCGACTACAACACGTACAACTGGTAGCAAGCGATGGCAAGTCCCTCCCTTCAAAAAAAATCTAAAATCTTACAACTGGTTGACAGCGGTGGGATTATCCTCCAAAGTCTTACAATGGTCTGACGGTGATCGCAATTGGGCAGGGAATGCGAGAAAACGCGCCTAGGAGGAAGACGTGTTCTCTCGGGTAACCGACTGTCAAAGACAGGCAAGGAGGGGACCGTCAGGCGTGAGCTCTCGCGTAACAGAATACTGAGGAGAGGTTGGAAGAAGGAGGGGGATCAGTCGCGCGTTGATCCTGGGAAGCCGAGGGAAAGAACACCTGCTCTCGGGCAAGCGAGAAGCGGGGAGCGCCTGGAGGGCGTAGAAAAGGAGGCGTACGCTTGTTGGCTGGTTGCCCGTAGGTGTCCAGCCTAGTGGATTCTCGCCCACGAAACCTCAACCGCACTCGCAAGCGGGCGTCCATCAACGGCTGACGGAGTTGATGCCGAAACACGAACTAGAGGAAGTGGACGCGTGCGCTCTCGGTGAGTACAGCGAAGAACGCCGGAAATACGAGGGAAGACACCGATGGGAAGGGCGCGTTCTCTCGGTAAACCGCGTTGCGGAATTTGGCAGCTAACAGGGGAGGGGGTACTGTCCCTCGCTCGCTCGCTCGTTCGTTCGTTCGTTCGTTCGTTCGTTCGTTCGTTCGTTCGTTCGTTCGTTCGTTCGTTCGTTCGTTCGTTCGTTCGTTGGGGTTATTTGCTTACATTGACAATTATCGCCGATGGTTTCTGCACATTTTTTTTCTATTCAGGCAGGCAATATTATAACGAAATTCCTCACATTGAAAAAAAGAAATACGCTGAGTGTACCGAGCAAATGTTTCTTCGTAGAACCGAAAACATTTCAGAGTTATGGACGAGGAAAGGATCGCCCACTTAAATAGCTTGAGCGTATATTTTACGAGAAGTGCTAGGTGCTTCTGCGGCAAGAGCTCGAGATGAACCTAACCTCTCAAAAGCAGAATCTCTGATTGACTGCGTCTTCCAAATAAGGCTTATATCCTAGAATGAACACTTTGTTATTTTCCCTCATTAACCTAACTACTTAGCTCAGTAGTTGCACTTCACGTCACATTATTTTTAAAAGGTGCGACATTCTAACTGCATGGTTCGGTTCGGGTCACACAATACACCAGGTATTGTGTGGCACTATACCTCGTGGTCGGCATCGAACACGCTACCTCGTACTGAGCACTGCACAGGAATTGCTGTTCAGCTACTGGTGGAATTCCTGAGGCAGTACTTGTTGCCCAAAGCGTAAGTCTAAGGAAAGCGAGGGTGTACGGTTTCGAAATAGGACGATATCTCATGTCTAACGTGAAGACTTTGGATGTGATTGTTTTGCCGGCCTTGCCACCGGGAAGCCCGGGTATACGCATTACCACTTGCGGCATAGAAACCGGCAGAGCTGAGGTAAATTGTGAGCAGGAAATGGGCTCTATAATTCTGGAGTCTGTCTAGACGTTCCTCTTTGTTTCATTTCCTTTGATATGAGTGAATATATCTCTTATTTATTGCATCGCAGTATCGGTTGTGGCTGAAAGGCGGTTATCCTCGGCGCCTTGGTTTCCGCACTTCACCTTTTCTGGCTAGTTTATGACAAGAAGAGTAACTTAGATCGCTTCTCGCACCTTCATATCAAATGATTGAGCACCTATAGAGAACAAACAGCTGGGCTATATACTTCACCTCACATAAGCTCCAAAGAAAAGAGCAGCATCAGTCACGACGTCGTTTCTGCCATTGAGTCACTTCCGCAGACAGTGGTTCTTGCGTCTTCGAACACTACTCTTAAAAAGTGAAAATTTGCATTATCTCTAGCGCTTTCAGGCGTAGTCGTCGTAAGTAATTTCGCCTCCTTTACGTCGAGTTACCCAGTTACAATTTCTGAGCAACACAACCATTTGCTGCGAGGCGGCGACGATGCTCATCGTAAAACCTCCGTATTCAGGAAAATTCTCGTATTTCGCTGCTGTGATTGGCCATCGACGCGACTTTCGCCTCGCTATCTCATGGATTGTTATCATAAGTGGCGACACCCTCAACGTGCCAGTCACTTAAAGAACTCGTTCACCTATGAGAGCTTTGCGAACAGCTATACTGTGATCTCGTCTTTTGCAATACTTCTCAGTTTGGCTTATCACCAGAGTAAGCTTAGTTTACAATGAAAACAGGCCAATTGCGATGTTTCTTGCTCATCTAGAGGCCGGAATTTGTGGCACTGCAGGAGATCTTTACAATCACATATTTTATGGTCGGCAAGTTGCGAAACAGCCTGGTTTGTCAAGAGTACAAACGTGGCTAGAAAGAAAGTTGGCCTTGCAGTTTTAGTTAACCATGTATTGAGGATATAAAATCAAATCTCAATGAAATAATGTTGATAATATGCGCAGCTGTTATTAGCCATCGCAGCAAAAGAAGAAAAGCGCATATTTCTGCAATAAGGAGTAATTTATTTATTGTTCCATTTTGTGCGGGGCACATACACAATGTACCCCGCACTACACAGATAAGTGAAAATGAGTGTTCCTACCTTCAAAGGTATAGGAGTCTTTTCACTTTTCTGGCGTAGGCTGAAATGATAACACTTACTAGTAGGCACCAATTTAAAACTATTGTTGAAGGTCATAATGATAATGCCGCAGCGACTTCCCTCCGCCTTAAGTTTCTTCCATCTTGCTTCATAGGTGACGGCTTTTTGGGATACTTGGACACTGTTTAACGTCCTTTATGAAAAGAGAAAAGCTAAATCTATCAATCATGCCCAATGTATGAGTTTTCTTTACCTAGCTGTGTGCTGCTTACTGCAAACATCGGCAAAACACAAAATAAGATACAAAGGAACAGCACTTTGGCCCCATCGTGCAACTTAATTTTAACCACTTCAACCGCAATTACTCTGACACCATGGCGAGAAAGCTGGCTATGCAAAATATTTGACTACGTGTTTTTTTTTATTTCACACTCAGTTTACCTGCGAAATGTGAACAAAATCACTTTTCTTCATTATTGCAAAATGTTAAGACCTTGAAACCAAATGTAAAAACGGCCACTAACTGGTACATCATTGCGTTGTCCATTGCGACGGGTTACGCAACTTAGCCCGTCTGTCCGCTATTTAAACCGGTGGTTAGCTGCAGAGCAGTCACACGGGAAAGAGGCGCAGGATATTGACACCCTGCGCCACTGCCATGCGAAACTAGTCGACATTAGCGCGACCTGATGGCTACGGCATGGATAAGCTGGGTGGCCAAAGTTCAAATCTGACGAGGGTGGCCGCGGCAGCAAGTGGGCAGACGACAGTTGGCTTCTTCCGGAAGTACGTAATTATTATCGAAGTTCGAAAGCAGGTTTTTGCTTATTCCAGCCTCTTTATAAAACTGCGTCAATAAACATACAAAGTAACAGTAGGAAGAAACGCACGCATCCAAAGGCTCTTCTTCATGTCATCTATTGACCAATAGCAGCCTCGTATGTGAATGGGTTTATTTATTTATTTATTCATTTATTTATTTATTTATAAATACTGCAACCCCGACTTGCGGTTTTAGCAGAGTGGAGTTACATTTGTTGGGTTTTGTAGATTGGTCAACAACAGTAACAATAACAGAAATACACGTAAAGCAAGTACTTATTTTGGCAGTGTAAGCACAGTGATGTACCGGAACCAGCACACGAGCATATAATAAGCTTAGCGCGACATGCGAGACAAGTCACTGCGGTAGGTATACAGGAACAAGGATTATGGATGGTTGTGAGAAGACCTGCATTAATAAGTTTCTTTCCATTTAGTTATTGCCCTATAGAAATACTAATCTTA
This sequence comes from Dermacentor andersoni, assembly GCF_023375885.2. NCBI lineage: Eukaryota > Metazoa > Arthropoda > Arachnida > Ixodida > Ixodidae > Dermacentor > Dermacentor andersoni. The sequence goes on along the minus strand of NC_092817.1, from coordinate 179,929,600 downwards.
AAAGTGCTATTTCGAGTGGAAAAAGGAGTTATGATCAAGACGTGTCTCTTCCTCGTGGCGTATCCTGTAGAAAAAGAAATTGTCTGCGATATGTCAGCGTCATAATAAAATTAAACTAACCGAAAAGAACATTTCAATCTAGAAACACGATTTCCTTGCGTTAGCGTTAGGAGGTTGGCTTTTGATAATAATGATGGGATCGAGGTTCGCCATAAATCTATTATAAATAAATCCCACCACTCTCTTTTGCATTTCTTGAATTTGGTTAACATGTTCCTGAGTGTACTGGTACCAAATTATAGATGCATAACCTAAAGTTCGCTGAACAATTGCCTTAAACGCAATCAGGCGAACAGCGGGAGTAGAAAGTTCGAGAGCTCGTCTTAAGGAAAGAGTTTATTGTTAGATGATCTACTTACAGCGTTTGTGTGTTTCGTCGAGCTAAGGTCATGTGAAATCCAAAGACCAAGACACTTGTAGTGCTTCGCTTACAAAAGAAAGACGTTACAAGCTGAATATGTGTAATGAAGAGGAGTACGTTTATGGGAAGTTTTCATTAAAACGGTCTTTTCAAAAGTAATAAGCATTTGGCATTTATCACACCAAGCAAGAACTCTTTTGAGTGCTCCGTTCAAATGAATTTGATCTTGCTCGTTTTTTATTTACGATTAATGGATGCAGTCATCTGTATATAACTTAACATTTACAGCTATCTCTAGTATTCTATGCTTTATAAATAAAGGAAACAAAAGAAACAAAAGGGCCCCGAACACAGAGCCCTCAGGGACACCAAAGTCAACTGGTACTGTGTGAGACTGGGATCATTAAAGGATATAGTGTTTTCAATTTTAGAGATAAGCAGAAATCCAATTTATAAGCTGAGAGCTTCTACACATTAGATTTAACATACCGAGTAGTTTACGGTGAGAGACTATTAAAAAGGTTCAGTGAAATTCATAAAAATTGCATCAATCGGTTTTCCGGGATTTATAGCTTAAGCAAAATCATGTACGGTAGTTACTAATTGAGTGCAAATAGAAAACTCATAAATCTATGTTGTGTACTTGACAAAATATTACACTTATCTGAAAATTCCGAAATGTGCTTATGTATTCCATGTTTAAGAATTATATATGAAGTGGAAATTAAGGAGATTGGGCGACAATTAGTAAGGTCATTTGTGCTTCCACTCTTACGAATGGGCTTGACTCTGGCGGTTACCCGTTCACATGGAACTGGGCCCTCATTAAAATATTTAGAGAATAGAACCAGAAGATACCTTGAAACCTTTTAGGAACTCAATCGGTATTTTGTTGCAAAAGTAAAGTAAAAGTTGCAATCGGTAGTTGCAAAAGTAATTCAAACAACCCTGCTCACTAATTGTGCTGTTAGATATAGGTGGACATGACACATCAAAACTCGTAAGGACTGCGTTGTCCTTAGTGAATACTGATTTAAAATGAGCATTTAAAGCTTTAGAAATGACAACACAGTCACTAGTTTCTGCACCGTTAATTGTGAAATCATCACTGGTGACAGTATTTGCGGACATGAGACTCCAGAACTTCTCAGGAGACGACGGTATGAAAGTGGGAAGCTGCTCCCCTAAATAGCGTTCCTTGTCAACCGAAACATTTGTCTTCTTTTGTGAAGAAAGTCCCAATACTCGCTGCTGGAGAGAACCCACGGCGTTAAAGTTGCGTGCTTTATTTTTTAACCGTTTTAGTCGTCTTTGCATCGGCAACGTCTCCCGCGAGATCCAGGGGTCCTTTTCTTTCCATTTCTTCGTCTTTACAATACGTGGAACAAATCTTTCAATGCAGTCATTTATGAGATCCCCAAAGCTATTTCATAAACCTTGAATATCTGCATTACTACGTCCAAGAAGGGGTTACTCATGACGTCAGCGACGGTGCCGCCGAGCCCACACAAGAATAGATGACCGAACAAATAACTAAAATTTGAATTAGGCCCTTTAGATTTGTTACCTCAAAGTATTCTAGGCATGGCAGTAATATAGCGCTCCGCATTCACGCTCGAATGACAACTCTTGCTAGTTGGCAAACGGTAGTCTGCTCATAGTTTCTTGTATTTCTTGAGAACCACATAAATACAAGAGGGACTATCAGAAGTTTTTACAACATCACTTTAACGGTAGTCTGCTCATAGTTTCTTGTATTTCTTCAGAACCACATAAATACAAGAGGGACTATCAGGAGCTTTTACAACATCACTTTAAATGAACTAATAAAAAGAAATGAGACAGGCCATTCTCTTGTTTTCTGTAACAAGTTTAGGCAACCATTTTTTCCTTCAGTCAACAATACGCAAAACTATTTGAGAATTGACGTTGCCAGTGTTCAATTGATTGATGTAACTGCCTGTCCAAGCTATCGTGGGCGAACGTCTTTAAACAGGGAGGCTATACAATACTGTTTCATTCGTAGCCGCCTTGTGCAAACCGGCTTTCTCTCTTATCACTCAAAAGCTAGTTGGGCGAAATTATTTATCTAAATATTAAATACTTCAATATTTGCGCCAATTAAAATGTCAAGCATACCATAGGAGGCATTCCCAGTCACTACACTTATCCCAGTTTCTTTTCTTTGCCTTTCAATATTGCATCCACACGAGCAAAGAAGAATGCGGGGCGAGCGCATGCCCTCGTATCATGGGCGCGCAACAGCAGTGCGCACAAAAGCAGTTGCAAATGACTAGCACTACCATCGGTGCCCGTTTCGATGGCCGCCTAAATGTGACAAGGCTGTGGTGTAACGGGAGCTATACGCAAAACATCCCCGCTTCTGCCGTACATCTCACTGCCGCCCTAAGCAGGTACACAGTCGTCTAGTGCAAGGAGAAGCCGACAGCTACACGACTGCTGTGTCCGATTTTCGTGCCCATCAAGTCCCGCCATTCCGTACAGTTAGTTGCACTAGCATGAGCCTAGAACACACCCAGTTGCGCCTAGCATGCGCCTAGTTTCGCCTAGTTTCACCTAGTTGCGCCTAGCATGCGCCTAGTTGTGCCTAGCATACGCCTAGTCACGCCTAGTTGCGCCTAGCATGGGCCTAGTAGCGTCTAGCATGCGCCTAGTTGCGCCGTGTTGCACCTAGCATGCACCTAGTTGTGCCTAGTTGCACCTATCATGCGCCTATCATGCACCTATCATACACACAGATCTGTGTGTATTATATGCGCTATAGGCGTGCTCTGTTGACTAGATCGCGCTGATCTGTGGGTATTTAAGCAGGTGGTTCTTCAAAAATAAAACCAGTTGTTAGAAAGCGCTCGTCCTTGTGTTGACCCTATACTTAGTCCCTGTTTGTTTGCGCACAAAAATTTTAAGATGGATCTGTTCCAACTAGGCCGACTCGCAGTTGTACCTAGGTCACATTTATTGCTGTCTTCGGCATTCGTAACAGCAGTCACAATATAAGCGATGCTCACCACTCCAACGTCAGCGAATAACTTTTACCACTGTTCATCGGCAATGCAGCGGCCATACAGCGCGCCAAAAATGTCGCTGCTCCATGGCGGCAATGCTTCTTGTCAGTGGCTGGCGCCCGTTAGGAGTCTTTCTGGTAACTGTATCAAGCGTCACTAGCGACTCAGACACACAACAGGCTTGGCAAGCGCTGGCCACCAAATCGGAGAGTGTTATAAGGTGACTATAACGATGAAACAAAGTGTGACACGACCGTTACAAAAAGACCGCATCGGAGATGCTCTTCCCGGCATGCTTCTTGAGAGCTACACAACGTAGAGAAGATATGACTGCACTCATGCTTGGCTGAAGCTGAAGCGCGTTTGATAATGGCATCTATTTATAGAGGGCAACTAAAAAGAATAATCAAGCTACAGTTCGGTCAAAGTGTCACATAATCGTATATCATGATTCTTAGATGGTTTAGTTTAAAGATGTTGCTGTTCGTTTGTATTTGTATATTTTCTCCCTGCTCATTTGGCCGGCCGCCATTGCGGCCTCATGCCGTGAGCGCCCGTTCATCTCCCTACGAGACTTTGCTAGAGCGGCAGTCATCCGCTGACATGTGAATGTAGCGGCGTCTTTCTCTCGTGTTAGTGAGCGGGCACAGGTCGTGCGCGTCTGGCGTTCCCTAAGGAACCCGACATTTGCTGCAGTTTAGGAACCACCCCTCTTAAGCGTTAGAAAGGCAAAAAAGAAATCAAGAAGACACAGTGGCATAATACAGTGCACAAAGCATTTTTCTCTACTACAAAATAGTTATTACTGGGCCTGCTCAACGCTTTTATTCTGTCGGTCGTCGAGCTTTTACCGTATTCAAGCTTGCGCCCGCCTGCACCCTTCAGTGTGCGTCCTGCTGTCAAAGGGTGTCGTGTTTCAGGAAAAGATTACAAACGCGACTAGAGCAAGCATTCATACACAAAAAAAATAACAGTAATATATTCTGTAGAAATATATATTCAATCACAATAATGCATCTGCGTTTAGTTTTTGTGTGGGTCGGTTTTATACCACAGCCTAAAATGCCTGCAGTGGTAGTGGGGGGCTTTCCATCACACTGAACCGCAGTTATAATTTATGCGACATCATCGTTCACCACAATATTGTCCGACCAATAGATGAAAATACGGATGCCGCCGAACATGAAAAGGTATAATGCAACCTTGCTGTACGGATTACGACTAGGTGGGGCCTTCTCCCGGCGCTGCCTACATCTCATCGACCACGCGGACAGTCCGAATTGTTAGGAATGCGGTATTCCTGAGACGACAAAACACTTGTTGTGCATCTCTCCGTGATTTGATGTACCGAGAAAATAGCTGAAAGACATCTTCTCCGAATTTGTCGTTGGACAATTAACTAAAAAGATTCCATTGCGACCTTCGCCTGATACTCGTAATCAGCCTGATAGCCTAAAGGCTCTAAGCAAATTTTTGTATGAGAGCGGACTGGACAAGAGACTTTGAAGAGTTTTGGAGCGTGCTAGATTTTCCCCACCATCTTCATCCTCATAATCAACGTCTTCTCTATTACTTTCGGTCTACACCCTTTCCCCTTCCCTCAGCGCCGAGGAGCAGGTCGGAACACTGATTCTGGCCGACCTCTCAGCTTTTTCATCATAATCAATACCTCTCTCTCTCTCCGATGTATTTTTAATATTGCTGTAGCTTGCTTTTACATTCTACTGGCCCCTATGCTGTACGCGTAGTTGACCACTGAACTGCCGCAGGCTGACTTCAGCATGCGGTCGTGCAAGATTTAATTTTTTTTTATATTGTGAAAACAAACATTCCGATTGGCATCAATACCAGCTTAATTTATTCCAAACTGCCTCCATCCTGCTGCCACACACCATATTTCACATGTTAGACCTGGCTGAAAATATGTCAGGACTGTAATGCGACACAATAATCAGCAAACTTACCATCTATACAATAAGTCCCCTGTGCCACGAATTGTCACTTTCTTTTAATAGATAGCAATCTAAAAGTTATGAGACATTTGGCGTTGCAGTAACGTTTAAAATAGCTACTTGGAGTTACTTCGATATAGCTACATCGAAATAGCTACCTCTAGACCCGACGGAAATGAAAAAAACCACAAATAACAAGTTGGTTTAGTAACCTAGCAACGTTTATGTTATAGGTTATTTGCAACTAAAGGTAAACTTAAACCTTACTGCGCTAAGAGTGTATGGCTAATTCCAGTGTCTGCTTTAAAAGTTACTTTATCATCAGAAAATGACACTCATCAAAATTGCAATGCACTTATGCCGTCAATATGTATGAAAATTTTTGTCATCCTTGTTCCTTGTTATGACGCTGACTTCATTTGTGCTGTGTCCCCAACAGGAAATAAAGGTCGAAAAATTGCTGAAAAGGAACGAGAGTTGCCAGAGACATGGCTGTGAGCCTAGTAAACCCGAAACTCAGCGTGTCTGATTCCCAGATGGCATATTTAGAAGAAGCGAGGAGCCGGACTGGTTACCACGTGTACTATCAAGTAAGATTTTGGCCCAGCAATTGAACGCACAAGCTGAACTTATGAGATGTTGAGAAGGGCATGTTCATGAGTGGTTGCTGACGTCATCATATATATAAATTATGGGGTTTTACGTGCCAAAACCACTTTCTGATTATGAGGCACGCCGTAGTGGAGGGCTCCGGAAATTTTGACCACCTGGGGTTCTTCACCGTGCACCTAAATCTAAGTACACGGGTGTTTTCGCATTTCGCCCCCATCGAAATGCGGCCGCCGTGGCCGGGATTCGATCCCGCGACCTCGTGCTCAGCAGCCTAACACCATAGCCACTGAGCAACCACGGCGGGTAACGTCATCATAAAAGGCGGATACAATGCTTGATGTTCACTTTTCACGTGAAACGTCTTTCGGTTCGCTCTGCAGAGGCGGTGGCTTACTAAAACCGCACGTGAAGAAAGCACGAGAACTTAATAATTTCTTATCTCCGCAACCGTGATACCCGCACGCCTTTCGCTCGTATCGTTGTGCAGAAGACATAAGATATCACTCGACCATGCATGTTTCGCCTACGCGAATGGCGCGATTGTTGCGCAGGGCAGGCCAGAATAAGAACTAAGTTTAGTCTCGAGCGTGGCATTCGAAAAAGGCACACTTCGGCCGTACATTTACCTATCCGAGAGGGAGCGCTCGCGTTCAAGTGATCTCGCTTTTCATGAGCAGATGCAATCCATAATTTCTCATCAGTAGTTGTAACGCATTCAAGTGCGCAATGTTTTTCAGAAACTTGATGGATGCCCCATCGTGCAAGCGCCCCTGCGTTTGACACCTGAGTTCCAGAAATGGCGTGAACAGACCCGGGTGGCAACACAGAGAGATACCCAACCTCTTTGACCGCGCCGAATAGTGTCCGTTCTCTATAGGGAGCGCAAGCGCAGAATATGCAACAATGTGCGAGCACAGCAATCTTGCGCAGCACAGGGCAGTGTTGAGCGTCCCCAGTAGTGGGGTCGTTTCAGTTTCCTAGTACCAAAACACCATATGTAAAAAAAAGGAAACCGGGCCCACCGCGAATAGAGAGGCAGCACGATTGCAAAACCAGACCATATGACACACAAGCTCAAAAATAAGTTAAGATTTTAAGCTATATAATTCGTGTAAAAAGCTGCCTGTTTTGTGGTAACAGTGCAAAAAGTGCTGCAAGCCGTTGTGTTCCCCTTTGGCACCAAACTGCGCCTCTGGATGAAATGGCTTGGTGGCAAGGGTCATTGCGGCGAGAAAGGCAACTCCGCCGACTACGCGCTCTCTGTACTGTGCAAGTTGTTTTTGTCTTAAACCTCGATAGATATTCATTGATAACTCATTCTCAAAAGGGTTTTGCATCGAAATTTCTGACTGTATCTAGAATCTTACAGATATTGGTACTGTACTGTACAATACGGAAAAGGCAGCATGCCCCGCCTTATCTTTGAAGTCAGGCCAGTGCTCCTCAAATCATTCATAATGTGTTCGGCCGAGCGATCCGTAAAAACAAGCGACCGTTGGCATACAAAGTCAATTTACTGAAAATGACCTGATCTTGGACTAGTTGTTTCATAGTAGCAAAAATCAAAATTGTAGCGTCGGAGATGCTACAATTGCAGATTTTTAGATGGCTCGTGAGCTGGAAGAAAAGCTTCGACACGTACTGACGGCCCCGGGCGGGGAATATATCGGTTTGAATATCAAAGGGCAACACATCGGAAAATGCGGTAGAAGTGATGATCTCGGCAGTAATGTCCTCTAACAGCGTCAGCTCAAGCAACATTGTGGGTCTGCCAACAATACTCGGAATTTAGCGGAACCCTTCGGATGGCGCCAACACTCTTAGAATATCGACATAAATGAAGGCAAAACGCACGTCGGTAACCGTGAACTTCACCTACGGCTTGGAAGTTGTGGTTCTAGGAAAAAAACTGCTCCCGCCTAAAATCCTTTTGCGAATACGGGATCTAGTTTTTACATTGAATGCGAAAACGGTTTCTTGTTACTTGCATATTTAGTATGTTTGGTATATCGCATTCTTGTGACCCACGTAACACGAGTAGTGTCCTAGGACAAAGTGATCTAGTGTCGTCTACACTTTAATGTACATAATGTCTTACAATAAAGGTCCAATAACCACTTGAACTTTCCGCCCGGCCCTCATGTGGCCTGCGCACGCACGTACGGTGCAGCAGAAAGGCAATATGCAAAAGGCACAAGCCCACAGTTTGTTGAAATTTGTGGATCTTCGTTCTTGGGCCTCTCATTAAGCCAATGCAAAGAAGCACGACGACAGGATCCTGTCTTATCAGAAGCTCTCATTAGGTCGTCAGCACATGCTAAAACTTGTTTGTGTTGGCTTTCTTTCGTTAACACAAAAAAGAACGTCGCAAAAGCGTTAGAAAATTTACGCACACGTATAAATGAGCTGGAAAATTCCATCAGAAATGTATTTTCACATTCACGTAACACCACTTGTTTACTCTCACTACCCAAACACCCAAGGAAAATAATGTACCCTCTCAGAAACTGTGCGAAAATTGGTGCGGAAAGTCAGCTCGTATTACGAATTTCGAATATTACGAATTTTGCGTTTATTTCGACAAAACTAGTTTTATATGGAACGCATGTAGCTAGACGTTCCTTTACATGCGAAAGTGATGGAACACGCCAGCACACCGCGATGCCAGGACACTGCGACGCTAGGTTACGTGGACGAAATACACTGTAATATGACAACTAACCTTTCATGAACACGCCTATGTTGCTTATGTCGCTAAAATACGTACTACAGCAACTTCCACGACAATGGGCAATCTTCATAGACTCGGAAGCAGCACTGCGAAACGTTTTCATGTAAAGCTATAAATCAAGCAACTACATTTTGCCCTAACTAGCTACATTTGCAAAATAACCTAACTACATTTAGCCTTAACTCGCGTATAGTAGGGTGAGTTAGGGCATAGTTAATTAAGATATGGTTAATCGAACTCACTGCCTATGGTGGTAGTGAAGGATACGAGCACTCGACCTTTGGTGGGAGTCGAACCCACTAACTTTGGTGTTTATTAGGGCAAATCTAATTAAGGCGCAGTTAATTGAGACTGGTTCATTTAAGGTACTCGAACCTACGACTTTAGTAGGAGTCGACATTCGACCTCTGGTAGCAGTCATATCCACGATATTTGGTATTATTTATGTCAAAGTTAATTAAGGAACTCTAACCCACGACCTTTGGTGTTAATTTAGGCCATGCTAATTAATGTGCAGCTAATAAACAAGGAGTTAAAAATGGCCTCCAAACTATCGTCTTTTGGCAGTAGTGGAAAGCATGAGCGTTGGTAGTAATTAAAACGTAGTTAAGACACGCTTCATTAACATCGAGATAATTAAGACACTCGACCCCACAATCTTCGTAGGGGCGCGAACCCTCGACATTGCTTTTCATTAAGACGGAGTTAAACTGCGATGACTGAAAAAGCACAGGTGCTGTGCGTTGGTGCTAATGATTTCGAAGTCATCCGCGATGGAATAACTAAGTGCCCCTTGATTTTTTTCACATTCAGCCTCGCAGATATGCAGCGAAGTGAACTAGCCGCATTTTGGCTGTAATGTCATTCGCAGGTGAACCACGGAACTATAGGTATTGTGAGATTCGTTCAAATGTTTAGGAGCCAATTTCGCAGAAGAGTGGCAATGCGTAAACCGTTTTGCGCCGGACGGCGAGCCCAGCAAATTAGTGTATCATTTGGCTTGAAGAAAACGAAAGTGCCAGGGCAAGATATCTAGGGCCTGTGAGATGCAAGAAGATGTGAATGAACCAGGCAATATAACGCAAACTGATCGCGAAGGAAGTGCGGCATTCTTGGAACAATTCAAGGAAAACAAATTCAACCTAGACTTCGAACTCAGCCTTAATTGCCTCGCAAGAAGCAGTGAGGGTGGCGAAGGCCCCACTTAGTTGGGGCGGTGCGAAGGCATGCGATGCACATTTTTTTCGGCGAGGAGACCGCCAACTTAACTGTCCACGCTCCCCGTACTTCCGAAGCACTCCAGCGCTTTTCTCTGATGAGGACGACTTCATTTGTGACAGGGCGCTGAACAACCGAAATGACCGCTTGATATTTCAGCATGAGCCGGAGTTCCAAAGGTCGTGCACAGCACCTCTGCGATGCTGGTGGCGGCTGTGGTGATCGCTTTGGGTTAAGTCACCGCGCCCCACATTTTCAAATATAGTCTGAGGATGAGCTCTGACTGTTATGACTACGCTTTGAAAGCGGCTACGAAGCCCTGGATGTACAAGGCGGCCGTTAGAAGCAGACACACTTTCCAGTGGCGTTCACCCCCGGTGCACAAGACAGGGCACACCCACTCGTGGCTTTGCGACAAGGTGCCGTCTCACTGAAACTCCCTGATCGCCAGCCTATCGCTGACAATCCCGCAGCGCAGCTCTGCACGTCGCGCTTCTTCATTGTAGAATGAAACAATTCTGGAGTTTTACGCGCCAAAACGACGATATGATTATGAGGCACGCCGTAGTGGAGCACCCCGGATTAATTTTGAGCACCAGGAGATAATTAATATGCTCGCCAGGCAAGCAACACGGTCGTTTTCGAATTTCGCTCCCATCGAAATGCGGCATCTGCGGCCGGGATCCCGCGTCCTCGAGCTTAGCAGCGCAACACCTTAGCCGCGAAGCCACCAGAGTGGGTGTGCCGTCTTGCTGGTCTTCGAAATTGTGGCTTCCCCTCATTTTCGACTGCAACCCGTTTGAATATTACGTGTGCGACGTCCTTGAGGCAAAGGTCAACGGAAAGCATCGATGCACCAAGGATGCCCTGAAGACATTCGTAAGTTGGGTGACAATGAACTTTGGTGGTGACGAGGTCACCATCGAGGTTCACTGTCACTTATTCACGGTGAAAAAGTGTCACTTTTGTAGTTTTATGGTTGCTAAAATGTTCCCTAGCGATTTAATTCTACGCTAGAGAAGGTCCTGGGGGCTGACTAAGATTATTTTGTGATGACCTCGCATATAGGTTATTTCTATGAAGTAGTTCTCGGTGTAGAGATGTGTCAAGCACTTTACATGTATTTAGGTGACTCTATGCGGAATCGAAAGGACACAAATATCGCAATTGTCTTCGTTTCGCAGGGTGATGGCGAGTCTACGACTAATAGGTATGTGCTCCCGCTGTCCAGTACTGCGAGCACGTACTCACCAACCATTGTCCTCGCCGTAAACATCGCTGCCGGATTCAAAACGTGCGTTGTCACCTAAGCTGACTTTTATTGTCTTGCTGGGCTTTACGCCTCGTGTAGATTGTTTGCTCATTTCACGAGGCTGCATTTATCTCGGGCTGTGCGTAGGTGTTTCGGAGAGCAATAGTGATAAAACAAATGACCCTGGAAAGGCAAGAAGGTTAAACGGATGAGAGATAACTTTGTAGTGTCAAAATGTTTTGTCAAGATTAACTATTGGATGGACACAAATGCATTAATAGAACTGGTGATAACCGCGAAATTACCCGGTGACTCTATGAGTGGAGTGACATATTTCAAATGTATCGCTAAACAAGGCTACTATTTGTAGCACATGGGATCACACTAACGTACTAATACGCTAATGTACGCTAATGGGCGGCAGAATGGCACCTTGAGGAGGAGGATGACGTTTTCTCGTTATACCCTTTTATATGGGTGCGGATGCAGCTATAAAGCGCCCGAACCTCAAAAGAACAAGATTATTTAACTGTCCAGCGCCATATATCGATTTGTCGCGAAGCGCCTAGAGCCGTGTTACTGACGGTACGGCGAAAACTAAGTGGCTCGCTTGACAGCATAGCTCTCTCAACAGCACAGCGAAGGTGCTGTTTCCGCCTTGCTTCTTGGTCCCCTCCCACTGCTGCTCGCTGCTATAAGGCAAGCAATGGTTTAATAGTGCTACGTAACAATAGCACCGCCAAAAAACAATCTCGGTATTTTCGTTCTGGGGCGCTATAACGTAAAACTGTTCCAAACTTTTCTATTCCAATTCTGCAATCAGCCCTCCACGATTGGTCAAAAACTTTTTGGACCGGCCCCCCCTTAACCTGCCTGTCACACGACGTCACGAAAACCGTGATAGCTCCCCATTTGATATGACATGCACTAACTGATTATGCATGATTGGATTTAACAAAAGAAAAATGGTCGCTTCTGATTCGACCCCTTTTCCCCATGAGCCCTCCGCGATTGGCCAAAGTTTTCGGGCAGCAACCACTTCACCTGCTTGTGACGCGACGTCATAAAGCCGCAAAACCCCACCGCATCAAATTGACTTGTACGCGATAAAGATGCATTAATATGCGAACAAAACTGAATTTTCTTCTGAATAGCCGCAGGCTGCCCCGTTCCGAAAGGAAAAAAAGATGGCTGCCACCGATCGCTCAGGTACTGATGACTCGCACCGGCCTAAAGGCCATGAGTTTAATTGAGTATAGTAAACGTTCTTGCGTGGCCGTGTAACGTTTTCGAGCACTTTCGGCACGTTTACGACCTCGTTCTGCCAACTGTTCTTTGCTGAGGATCCGTTTCAGCGTCATTATTAAGCTTCGGTTGCATGCCGCCACAACTTTCGACGAGCCGCCGCAAGCAAGGTAAGGGAAAGCGGACCAATCGCAGACGCCGGCACCACCCTCTTAATCCGGTTATCTATTTTCAGTGCAGTGGCTCGGCCCCATCGAATCCCTCTCCGCTTGAGCGTGCTCCTCGCCTGTTGTCAGCCAATTAGAGAAGACAAGCCGCTCAGTGTAGGCAATGTTATTCCTTTTTCAAGCAAACAAAAGTGACCTCCTATGAACGAGGAGAGCGTTTGATTGGTCGGTCCAGACAACCCTGCGGGTGACCGCCCGATACTTGCGTCGGCGGTTACGCAAATTTGACGTCAGGAGATTGGAATAAAAACATATTGGTATAGTTTTACGTTATAGGGCCCCTTCTTTCGGCAGTTGGCGCAACGCAGTGTGCAAATAAAATAAAATTCGCGCGCTAAACAGAGGCCGACATTGATGAGGCAGCGGGCCGGCTGCTTCTAGATATCGGTCCACTTTATTTTTACTGCGACTAGCAAAATAGACGCCTCCCCACCTAAAAAAGAAATACGTCTGTATTACGTATCAGCCCGTCAGCTTTGTTCAGATGTGCGCTTAAATGCAATGCTAGCTTCGATTCGAAAAGTGTCTCAATATGTCTGTGAAGCCTGCTGTCGCAAATGTTTTGTATGTCAAAGGGCTGCTCTGTTATACGAGCACTTCAAAAGCACTTTACCAACTCAAAAAATACATTCTGCATTAGAATAGAATACACAACGGGTTGTTGTAGCAAGGCCGACATTTGTGCGAGTTGCTAAGGTTCCATGGTGAAGTAGAGGACAACCTTCGGTTTGTATATGTCAATTGTGCTACCTTACTTCATCATGGATGGGTTCCTCTGCCACAGATATTGCTATATAACCGTTTTCCGCCCTTCTCCAAATCGGGTAAAAATAAAGAAAAAATGTCTGACGAGTCAGTACAATAATGACGAAAGTTGTATTTCAACTCGTACTGCGGAAAAAATCGCTTTGACAGGTTATTGTGCCGGAGCAGATGGAGCACATTTTATTGCCAATTATTCACTTAAAGGTTAAAAAAGCAGAGCAGCGATTCGGTCCCTCAGAACACCGAGTGAGCAAAATGGAACAGTGGTTACGATGTTGGCTCACCCTATTGGCTGCTGAACATATTTACAGCAGCTCACTAACGGTAGAGACAGGTCAAGACCTCCCCCCTCTATGCTGTAACTGTCACGGCTGAATCGAACGCGCGTTTGTTTTATTGCGATAGAAGTTATGCGGACACTCCTGGCACATTTTGTCGTCAGCGTCGCCATGGTGCTCCGTGTAACTTCCATGGCCGATAACACCACCGCGGCGCGCTGTATGGTTTATACGCGAGTGAACGCAGACTCGAATACTGGGCATGTGCCAGCAGGTATGTGCCACTGTTAAATGAAGGTATTTGACGCCAGCTTGGGTAACTAAGTATGGGCCACTAAGAATGTGCAGCTCTACAATCACGAAAAAGACGGATTAAATTTCTCCGATGCTGAGTGGAAATAAGCCCACGTCACAAGGATTCCTCGAGGACAGGAACCCCACGCCACAGATGCGCTGGGTACATGCCGCTTTTCAGGGAATGCCTTTCGCGCTAACGCTTTGCGCTGGCTCTGCGCTGCTCTTCAATGAACCGCTCGCGATCTTGGAACACTCAGTATGGGCCACTGAGTGCGCGGCAAGCGAGGGAATGGGTCTCAACGTTTGCGGCCACCGGCATGCCACACTTCTCGTCTTGGAAGCAACGCGCGGACTTATGGGCAGTGCCACTCGACGGCGTCGTGTGTCCAGAAAGAAGTCAATTTATGACAACTCAAAGGGAAGCTCATTACTTTTCGAATGAAGATCAGGATGCCTTAGAACATGCACCTATAAAGCGAGATAAAAGAAGAGAGAAGAAGCATGTGTTTGCCGAGGTAAAGCTAGGGAAACGATGGAGCATGTTTTATTATAAGGTGAAGACGTCTGCCCAGTGGTCGATTGAGGCACCACTGGCCTCCTTGAAGCCCTTGGGTTCAGCGAGAGCACGGGGAAAGTAAACATGTCCGCAATAGGTATTGGTAAGGGGCGATTGGAGGATTGGTGGAAGAAAAATAGGGAAACGACAAAAAAAACGGAGGCTTACAAAAGCAAAGTTCAGAATAGGTGATCAAGAAGTTTGGTTGTGGTAGTTCATCATGTTTTTTTATTTTTATTTTTTTAACCTAGGTTGCACAATTGGCAGTATAATAGCAAGAGCTTGGTGGCACAGTCCACCACCCCGTTCCTAATGAGACGCTCATAACATCCATCCATCCATCCATCCATCCATCCATCCATCCATCCATCCATCCATCCATCCATCCATCCATCCATCCATTCATCCATCCATCCATTCATCCATCCATCCATTCCGTCCGTCCGTCCGTCCATCCATCCATCCATCCATCCATCCATCCATCCATCCATCCATCCATCCATCCATCCATCCATCCATCCATCCATCCATCCGAAGAGTGAGAGAGTAGCCCGGTTGTTGTATGGCGCGTTTTCCAGCGTTCGCACGCACCAGCGCGCCATGCATTTCGTAGGCGATGCGCAGGCTTCGCGGCGGCGGCGCTAGACGGCGTCGAGTGTTGCTAGGGAATCACGAAAGAGGAGTCCCGCTGCAGTACACGCCTCGTACATAACTCGACTCGAAGGTGGCGATAGATTGTGTCGCTAATATAGATTCAATTCTAACGTATTACCGCCTACAGTCATCTTGAGATAGGTCCTGCCGCCATTTTGTTTTGCTCTGGTATCAAGACTCCGGGCTAGTGGACTTAGCCGGGCGCTTACAGGGCGACTCGCGTGATTGCATTGTGCTGGCAGCCAAATCGTCTGTAAACACTGAAGTCACAAACTTAAAGTCACAAAAGCACTACCAGAATTAAGCACCGCACAAAACCCGAGCGAGTGGAAAAAGAAGCAACGCCCAATCATTCGAAAACTTCACGCGTGCTGTGCTGAACGCAAGAAAAGAACGCGCAGAAACAAGTCCTGTCCTTCGACTTGGGGATCACGTGTGCTGCATTTTCGTAGCTCATGCATGTGGCAGCTGACTTGCACAATTTCAGTTCACCTACACGAAGTAATTACTCGACGCCAATAGCGCAAACACAGTGCTGATTAGTTGCATGCGTAGAGCTGTATTACCAGCCTTGACGAAGAGCACTATTACTACACCTTTTATTTTATATGCGAAATATTTTAGTAGCGCGAGAAGTTATTGAGGCGCAATCTCACGAGTGAAGCCACTGCCAAGACAGAGCTGTCCCCTGTTCCCTCGGCTGCCGCGGGCACCTCGTTCCCTTCGTGAGCCTTCTGTACTTTCATTAGGATGTTTCGGCTGATTTCTGCTATCGCGCCTTTTTTTTTTGAAACCGCATGAATCGTGAAACTTTGGGACTTGGATATGGCAAGCTATAGAAGCTTTGAATTACCCGCTGCTAGTGCAATGCGGAGTGTCATGTCTGTCCATAAATTTGTGTTATTGAAATGCCGACAAAGTCAACATGGAAGATCTTGCAGAATGCTTCGCTCGAAGCGTAACATTTCCTTGGCACTTAGTTGTGACGGACATTACATTTCAAACGGCACAGAAATCTTAGTGTTGGTGTGAGCATTATTAAGCCGTGCCAGAAGAATACTCGCTGCGAAAATTTCACTAAGATGCGTAGCGCTCTGATGAGCTGTTCTAGTGCAATGGCTCTACTGTTATATATATATATATTGTAAGGAAGATGACGAACGTGCGCGCAGTCAGCAGCATCGGCAGCATCAAGCGCGCAGCAGCGGCTCGAGCTCGAGAACTGTGCTCGGTGCATCGTAGAACCGGCGGTCGCTACGAACCCCAATAAACCATCTTTATAAGTGGTGGAGGTGCGGGGTAACGTTCCATTCTAATATCCTGGAACTCCGTTCTCGGACGCTACCCTCTGCCATGCCGGACGCCGACCAGCAGACCCTTCCATCGTCACCCGTTCCTTGCGCTGGCACCGTTCGCCAGCGGGAGCCTCCCATCTTCAGCGGAACAGACGACAATAACCTTGAAGAGTGGCTGTCGTCCTACGAACGGGTGAGCGTTCGCAACAAATGGAATGACTCGGACAAGCTGGCTTACGTATCATTCTACCTCGCGGGCGTGGCCAGTCTCTGGTTCAGAAATCATGAAAGGGATATCCGAACGTGGTCGGCGCTCAAGACGTCAATTACAGAAGTATTTGACCGACCCGCCGTCAGGAAACTCCGAGACGAGCAGCGTTTGCGTACACGCGCACAGGACACGGTTGAGACATTCACCAGCTATATAGAAGATGTTCTCGATTTGTGCAGGAGCGTGAACGCTGCCATGACGGAAGCGGAAAAGATCACGCACGTCATGAAGGGAATCGACGATGACGCGTTCCAAATGCTTCTGGCCAAGGACCCGCGCACTGTTGGTGACGCCATCAGCTTGTGCCAGAGCTATGATGAATTACATAGGCAGCGAGCTTTGCAGATTTACACAGAACATATTGTGAATTCGTATCAAAGTTCCACCCAAGAAACTGTCCGTTGGTTATGAAAATAAAAAAAAGAATGGCAAGAAACATTCCCCTACTTTATTGTGCTGCCCCGCACATGGTGCAAATGAGCTAATGTGTACAATGTAGACATTCTGTTCTTTCATCAGAGGTTGGTGCAAGTTGCACCGACACAATGAACATGCATTCGTTGCCTAGAAGCTACTGCATGTTGGAAGTGGTGTTACAGTAGACATGGCAAATGTTCTCCCCTACTTGTGTCTTGAGCACCATACGAGGTAGCATTTAATTTCATTGCCGTGTACCTGTTCAAGCAGTTACTGATTAAGAAAGGCAAATATTAAATGACTTACTACTTCAACCATTCCGCATGCAAGATCAATACACTAATTGCAAAGCTTATCAGGGGGACGCAATCACTGGGGCCCCATGTACTAGGGGGCCTCAATGCTTGCGTCCCCTTAATCTAGATCTCTATACTCGCTTGATAATCTAGTTTTTTTTAAATGAAATACATGTACTGCGCACCTCTTTGTTAGCCTATACACTCCTCTTTCTTTTATTTATTTAGTACATACTGCAGACCCTTTTCAGGGTCCAAGCAGGACAGGCATATGTTCTTAAAACTCAAAAGATACAGAACACAATGAAAAGAAATACACATAAAAATGAGGAGACAAATATTGCAAACTATTAAGATGTCATAACATGGTTCCAATCGGATATTGTCCGCGGAAAAAAGGAATATTTAAAACAGTCAGTTTTCGCAAAATACGGTGTCAATGAGTGAATGTGATGATGTCGGGTATGACGTGTGGTTAGAGGGGATATGTACTGTGAAGGATCCAAAGCAAACTTATGGTTAAGTAAAGAATGAAGAAACTCAAGGCGATACTTTCCTCTTCGCGTTTCAAGTGTTTCAATATTGTTAGCCGCCATGAGGTCAGTGGGGGAGTCGGTGATTTTAAATTTGGAATAGATAAACCTAACAGCTTTTCTTTGAACCCTTTCTAATTTATCTATGTTAAGTTTAGTGAATGGGTCCCAAACAACCGAAGCATACTCGAGCTTTGGCCTGATGTAAGTGTTATACGTTAGAAGTTTTACGTGAGAAGGTGAATTTCTTAGTTTATGCCTCAGAAAACACAGCTTTTTAAATGCAGAGGAGCATATGTTATCTATATGTGAGTTCCAGGAAAGACGGCTTGTGATTGTTACACCTAGATATTTGTAGCTATTAACCTGCTTTAGTGTTGATGATCCGAGTGTATACACGTGGTTAATTGGGTTCTTTTTATGTGTTATTTGCATCGAAACTGTTTTTTCAGTGTTAAGAACCATGGAAAACTCGCTGCACCAATCAAGAACATTTCGAAGACACTGGTCAAGTTCGTTTTGATCGTTAGTACACGTAATTTGCCGGAAAATGACACAATCATCAGCAAACAAGCGAATATGAGTTCCTGGAGTAACCACATTAACAATATCATTTATGTAAATCTGAAAAAGCAAAGGCCCCAAGACGCTTCCTTGGGGCACCCCAGAGGTGACTGGGAGACAACTGGAGCTGCACCCATCGACTGAAACAAATTGCACTCTATTCGTGAGGTAATCTTGAATCCACGATATTAAAATGTCTGGAAGATTAATGTTTTTTAGTTTTTGAATCAGTTTTTCGTGGTGAACTTTATCAAATGCTTTGCTGAAATCCATAAATATGGTGTCTATTTGACCATTCATATCCAGTGTTTTAGCAAAGGTGTGTACTATTGTAACTAATTGTGTTATTGTAGAATAGCCCTTTCTAAACCCATGCTGAAAGTCGCTTAATATGGAGTGTTCTTCAAGAAATTTGTTAATATGTTTAGCAATAATATGTTCGAGCATTTTACAGCATGCGGAAGTTAAAGAAATAGGACGGTAATTTTGTAGTAATGTGCAGTCACCCTTTTTAAAGATGGGAACAACTCGAGCAGTCTTCCATTCAACCGGAAGTTTTGATGACAGCAGAGATTTTTTGAACAACACAAAAAGAAACTTCGCAATTATTTCGGCATAGCGTCGCAAAAATACATTGGGTAAATTATCAGGATCAGAAGAAGTTTTAGGTTTCAGTTCTAAAAGCAAAGCAAATACACCAGGGAGGCTAACAAAGTCAACCTCCGATACAGGAAAATTTGATGCGCTTTGTACAGTTTGTACACCTGCTTCAGAGAATACGCTGTGAAAAAAATAATTAAAATGGCGTGCAATGTCAATCGGATCAGTCAAAGTATCTCCCTCCGCTGTTATTTTTGAGATATGTTTCTTGCTGTCACTCAGGAAGTTCCAAAATTTACTTGGGTCATTTTTAACAAAACTGGGTAATGTTGTGTTAAAGTAGAAGTCTTTTGACTCACGAACCGCACGTTCAAGATTATTTTTAAGCGTTTCAATCTGACTTAACTGGTGGTTTTTTTTCTTAGATCTTTTAAGTTTTCGCTTCAGTTGAATAATCTTCCGCGTCATCCAAGGTGTGCGTTTGTGAACTTTTTTGCGTTTATTCGGAACGAAGGCATTTAGACAATATTGACACATTTCGACGAATCGCTCCCACAGCTTGCAGACATCGTCATTATCATCGGAGCTCGATAAACAAGTTTCCATATGATCAATCACTGCGGCATCATCAGCCCTAGAATAATCCTTGAAACAACCAACGTGACTGGCTTTTTTGTTGTGGTAAGGGGACTTAACTAAATCTATCGATACGCTTACGAGGTGATGGTCTGAAATGCCTGTTTCGACCGATACAGTATGCATAGAATATTGACGGCTAGCAAAAACTAAGTCTAGTATAGAGGAAGATGAACCTTGTACACGAGTAGGTTGATTTACAATTTGAGCTAAATCATGAGTAAGCATGACATCAAACAGAACGTCTGCATTGCTCCCAGACTTAGCATCGCCTTGTAAGCGGTACCAGCAAACATCTGGCAGATTGAAGTCACCTATTAACAGTATTTTCTTATTTTGGAAATGAGACATGTGATGTTGTAGCTTAATAAGATAGTCGGGTGCGGCATCTGGTGGCCTGTAGCAACCATACAGGATGAAAGAATGACCCCAGCAAGAAATTTTTATGCAAAGGCATTCAAGGTCAGGAACATCATATACAAGGTCGCATTCTACAGAGTCTTTTAAGAGAATGGCTACGCCACCACCCCTTGAGGTCCTGTCCTTGCGAACAACTTTATAATGAGGAGGAAATACCAGGTCATCTGCTAAGTCCTCATGTAACCAAGTTTCCGTCAGGACTGATATGTGTGGGTCGAACTCCAGCAGTTTAAGTTCAAGCGAGTCTTTCTTGTTTGCAACGCTGCGTGCGTTAATGTTAACTATTCTCAAGCTTTTTATACTAGATTGGCCCGTGTTACTATGGCAAGACAGGCTATCTGTCTTAGTGAAGAAAGAAGCTGAGGTAAATGAACCACTCACTTTATCGGTGAGCGGTTTCGCAACTGCGTACAACTTCGCGTCACGGGCCGACTTGCGCCGATCCCGTCGTTTTTTTGAACCCTCACTTTATCATTTTTTTCGCAGTCCCAAACGTAAGGAATATTATTGATATATAACTTATCAAACACCAAGGAAACCCTTTCTTTTTTATCTCGGTTCGGCTTCGCGCTATCCCATAGTTTCTTTCTTAGTTCACGAACGTTCTTTGAAAAGTCTTCGCCAATTGAATAATCTTTTCCTTTTAGTTTCTTTCCGTTCTTGAGTATCACAGTTTTATGCCTACTGTCTAAAAGCTTTAAGATTACAGGACGTGTTTTGTCAATTGCCGGTTTACCTATCCTATGTATCCGCTCAATAGGGATAGGGTCGAGTCCTAAAATATCATGAAAAATATCTTTTTTAACGGTTTCTTCAAGCGATTCATTTGTTTCCTCTTCAGTTTCTGGGATGCCATATATGATCAGATTTGACCTCCTACTATAATTTTCAAGCTGTTCAAGCCTTGCTTCAAGCCTTTCAATCGTTGTACTCATACAACTAACCTGTTCTTGGCAGGACGTTACTCGGCTCTCAAGCCTGGACAGGGCATCTAATTTGTTCTCTATGTTCAGTAATCTGTTTTCTTTCATATCTTTTATGTCGACTGCAATATCATTAAGTTGTTGTAAAATTCGGGTCGTGTCAGGGCCTGGGTTCGATTCAATGTCTCCGGCTAACAATAATAATTTCCTCAGACACAATGTGAAAACCTGTAGCAAGCAATGTGGCTTTCAATGTGGCTGTGCATTAGCTAGCTAGCTTTTCACTACATCAATGGGACATTTGGGGCATGCCCAATTCAAGCAAATAACTTTACTTTGCTGTTGCTCACTAACTTCATGCATCCTGTGCAAGCTTTTTTTTTTATCTATGGAAACGAAGAAAAAGAGAATGCATCAGCAGCAAACGGTCTCAAGGCAATCATTCTTGATCGTCACCATTGCTGAGGGAGGAAGCATGCCTGTATTCACTTTGACCACAGGCTGTACATTGTTTAAATGCTGATAGAGGTATGGATAAATGGTGAAGAGGCAGGAGATTGGCCACCCAGGCTTTTATGCATGGGCATTGCTGCCTTATGTGCACCGTAAACGTCTGTCATCTCTTAAGACATGAATGAGATAACACTACATCTATTTGCTGGGAGATTTTTAGCACCAACAAGAAATGAAAAAAATTAAGTGATTTCATGCTTATATAGGGTGTCTTTTCAGCAATATGAATTATTATTTGTTTTCATGCAAACAGTCTTCTCTTTAAAACATATCTGACAAAGATCTCGGCCTGAAGAAGTAACTATGATATGTACATATCACTTTTGTGTCGTTCATGCTTGTAATCAGTTCCTTAAGACGTACTGGTGGGCTGGTTGCTTAGCCGTGATGTAATATGGCAGCGCACTTTGAAACAATAACGTAACACAGAATACTATACTAGCTCTGTGTGTGTGTTGCACAGTGCTCCTGTACGTTCATTCTGTGTTACATCATTGTTTCGAAGTGCACTGCCATATTATATCATGTAATAAATGGTAGGCTCACTATTACCTTGACAGCTACTAAAGAAACCTCAGCAGCAAAGTGCAACTAAGTCAACAAGCCCTTGTTTAAGATTCACACGCGTTCTCGGTGATGAAGTGACTTGTCAATCAATACAGCTGTATTCATAGATAATAGAACCGACTGTATAGGAGTATGTTAATAGATAACGTTGCGGCGCTTCAGCGTGCTACGCTGTTGCTACGACAGATCCCTTGTTCATTGGCTTAGATACACCGGTGTGTTCTTAGATTAGATTATGGGGTTTTACGTGCCAAAACCACTTTCTGATTATGAGGCACGCCGTAGTGGAGGACTCCGGAAATTTCGACCACCTGAGGTTCTTTAACGTGCACCTAAATCTAAGTACACGGGTGTTTTCGCATTTCGCCCCCATCGAAATGCGGCTGCCGTGGCCGGGATTCGATCCCGCGACCTCGTGCTCAGTAGCCCAACACCATAGCCACTGAGCAACCACGGCGGGTCGGTGTGTTCTTGTACGCAGGTTCTTGCAAGCTGTTACGTACAGGGTCTCATCCCGTCCATGAAAGGAATGCGCATTTGTTGTTGACAGAAAACTGACTCAGTTTATCTTCTACAAAAGACGCAGACGAGAGGCGCAGGTGTTCGAGGGGGCAAACTCTCTATCCCCGTCCGGTAGACGAGACGGGGTGGGGTCGCTTCCTGTTTCTTTTGCACTGGTGCTTTGTCCAGCCAAGGAGCGGTGGTGCTCGCTTGTACACAACACTTTTCTCCTTTCTGAGGTGGAGTCACCGTAGCGACCCGGAGGGCGTCGTTCCCGCTGCGGGCATGACTCTGCAGTCGTGTTTGGCTCGGTCTCAGGGGCAGAGCCAATCTCTGGATTGGTCACTGATGATCACGAAGGCTCCAGCGTTCCAGTCAGTCAGTGGCGCCGACTGTGTATTGCGCATGGAGCACACTTCCAACCATTTTCTGCATGCGTCCACAACAAGTAGCATCATTGTGCTTTCTACGGCACCAACGAAGTCTGCATGAGCTGTGTCCCAAGGCGTTCGTGTGCGTTCCCATTTGGATACTGGTGCCCTTTGGTGGTTACAAGTGGTGCCCTTTGGTGGTTACAAGTTGCACAGGTTTTAGCGAGCCGTTCGACATCTGCATCAATGGCTGGCCACCAAATGTGCGATCTTGTGCATGCCTTCATGGCCACAATTATGTGATGGTTTGCAGGTGCGAGTTTAAGAAGGTAATTCCGCGCCTTTGTTGGAGTTACCGTTCGGGAGCCTCTAACAAGGAGCCCTTCTTGTACTGAAAGTTCCGTCTCCACTCTCCGGCACGATAAAAACTGTTCTTTCGGCAGTTTACAAACTTCGATGTAACTTCCATCACTTGGGACAAAACCGAGTCCTCTTGAGTCATTCGTGCTAGTTGACGCGGTGAAAGCTCGAAGTTCGGCGTGGCAGCCAGCATGAGCACGTCTCCCGGGGGATAAGGCTCATCAACGTGTGCCAGTAGTAGAAGTCCGCTTAGGGCATCTGCATTTTGGTGCAGTTAGTGCGTCTGAAGTTGGTGTACAGGCCAGGCCTGTACACCAACTTGTAATCGTACGTTGCCAGTTTAAGGCACCATCGCGGCAATCTTGATGAAAGGACCCGCGGTACTTGCTTTGTTTTTCACTCACGATTCCAATCAACGGCTGGTGATCTGTTATCATGGTCACATGGCAGCCAGCTCTGTGCTTAGGAAAACGACTGATGCCGGATATTACTGCTACACATCCTTTGTTGAGCTGGGAGTAGTTCTTTTCGGCGGTTCCCAGTGTTCACTAACCGAATGCAATGTGCGTCTCGGCAAATAGCGTCTTCCTGAGCGAGGATGGCACCAACGTCGTGCGGCGATGCGTCCATGGACAAAGGGAGGGGTTTCGTCTCGTCATAGTGAGTGAGCACTGTAGATCCATTGATCATCTCCTCAAGCCCCTCGAAAGTGGCTTGGCGCTTGCCCTTCGACTTCCAGGGCGTGTTTTTTTCTAGGAGCCTATACATTTGCGCCGTGACCATCGCTCTGTTCTCCAATGAGCACTCGTCAAATAAAATAAGACAAAGAAAAGCCCTTAGGGATGGCTTGTCAGATGGTTTGGGTGCTTTTTCTCGGGGGTGTGAACACCATTGCCGTCAATTCGATCTCCCAGATACTGAACTGACGTAATTTCGAACCTACATTTTTCTTTCTTGAGGCGTAGGCCTTTCTCAGTTAGCTTTGATATAACCTGATTCAGACGCTGTGCCTGCTCATTTGCACCATTCCCGTTGACAATGATTCCGTCAAGGTAAACACTAACCCCTAGAATTCCAGGTAACGTTGTCTCCATCATGCATTGGAAGATAGCTGGTGTGCCGAAATTCAGAACGGGAGGCGTTCCACTCTGAATAGTCGTTTTGTGGTGTTCACTGTGAGCAGTGCTGCTGTTTCATCGTCAAATTCAGTTGTTGATATACTTCATAAAGTTCCAAGATTGAAAAGAGGGTTCCACCATGTAGGTTTGCGAACACTTTATCTTTAGTTTGTAGCGGGTACGATGCCGTCGTCGCTACTGCATTAACAGTACTCCTGTAGTCACCAAAGACGCTGAGTGTACCATCGGTCTTCCGAACAAGTACTAATGCAGTTGCCCATTGGGTATGCTGCGTTGGTTTTACGATAGCTTGGCGACGTAGACGATCAAGCTCGTGATCCATAAGTGCTTTCAGCGCCACTGAACTCGGGTGAGCCTTGCAAAACTTCGCCATCGCACCGTCTTCGAGTTCCAGGTAAACAATAGGACCCGTATTGCTGCCAATATTTTCCTTGAAGACGTCTGAATGTCATCCCAAGACCTCTGTAATCTCTGGTGTTGGCTCTCCAACGTGGTTGATCCCTTTCACCTGAATGTGAAGTGCCGAAAACCAACTCTTCCTAGGAGGTTGCACCTGGTGCCCTTCATAACCAACAACCGCAGCAGGTAGTCCTTTGATCTCAAGCTCACACGACCTTGGGCGGAGCCCAGGATGTGTAATTCTTCACCTGACCATGTGCACAAGTTGAGTGCCTCACTTGAAAGCCACAAAGTGTTTTTCTTCCACGTCCGTAGTCCGTGTCCTCGCTTATCAGGGAGCATGCCACACCTGTGTCCACCTAAACCTAGACTGGCTTTCCTTCCGCTCTCAAGTCCACGAGGAAATTGAGGAAGTGTGTACGTACACTCACTGTGTGCAGCTTGCAGCAGGACTCACTGACAGGTAGTGGGTTGGCGCTGTGTGTCCGTTGCTGCTTGTTTTAAGAGCGTGATTCCGTGTTTTTCTTTTTCTTCGAGATGCCGGCACGCCCGATGTGACCTTTCTTGGAACAGAAACTCTATTGAATTTGTCGGCTGCCTTGAATTATCATGTTTCAGGGTCGTTGAAGCCGTCGCATCGGTAGCAGTGTCGTACTGAGGTATGCTTGCCTCCTGGCTTGATTTGCGACGTCCTGTTAATTTCCCCTGAGTTTGCCACTCCCTTGCTTCCTCACTGATGCCTTGACGCACTTGACGCACAGGGCTGTGCCCAGCGCGTCGAAATGTCAGGCCTTTTTCTACGAACAGTCTCGCCGGAAGATGTTCGTCCCAGACGCCGCAAACGAACCTGTCCCGGAGTATCACACCTTGGGGCGGCATAGTTGGATTCGCTGCGGAAGCGGTCGTTTGGGTGTCAGGCGAAGTCGTCGATATTGTAGCCGAAGGCGCACTCCAAATTTGCAGTCGGCTGTCGAGGTTCTGAGGGTCGCAGCTCAGCTGCTGATCGACTCGTCTGGCCGTTGGCCACGTCTTTGAAACACGTACCGGCTCTAAAGCTCGGATATCCGGATGTTGAAGTGCCACCTGAGAAGTGTCGCTAAATCATTGAAGTTGACTTCTCCCGGGATCGTCGGCGCTATCAGCGCGCACACAGTGTTCGAAAGTGTCGGCTCCACAGAGCGTGAGGAAAAGTGCCCGCTTCTTCGCTTCGTCGCTGACATCTCTCACCATGAAGTAATTGTCGAAGTGCTGGACCCACGATTCCCAAGATTTGCCCGAGAAAGGCTCGAAAGCGCCGTGCATTTGCCCTGTAGCCATGGCCTTAACTTCGAAAACTTATCCGCTTCGCAAATCCTGCCTCGTCGCCAGTGTTATTTACGGGGTCTGGCCCCCTCGGTGAAAGGAGCGCGCATCGGTTGGTGGCAGAAAACAGACTGAGCTTATTTTCTAGAAGAGACACAGGCGATAGCTGCATGTGTTCGAGGGGGCAAACACTCGGTCTCTGTCCGGTAGCCGAGATGCTAAGGGCGACGGAGGATTCTCAGAACTGGACTCGGGACTGGGTCGCTTCCTCTTTCTTCCGTGATGGTGCTTCGTCCAGCCGAGGAGCCGTGGTGCGTCACTTGAACACAACGCACGCTTTTGCCAGCACAGCTGCAAAAATTGCGCCACCGCGCCGGACACAACCGAGCACATAATGATGTATGTTGTTGCAACATTACGTGGTAGCAATGTAAAAAAAAGCACGACATAAAGGCATCTGTAGTCATGTTAGAGTGCCGCACACACAAATACCACGTTGAAAGCGGTAACAAAATATCCAAAACCAGGGAGCGATCAGCGCGACGACACCCCTAAGCCGCTGCAGCAGCAGCCGTATTGATCACTATGTAATGATGACGGTATTAGTTTTGATTTTGCCAGGGCCACTTCTCAGTCGTATCGTTGACAAAGCCACTGCTCTTATTTTAGTCGCATCGTTGAAGGTACAATTTCCGTTCTCTAAGTTTATATAGGTGTTCTTTGGTGACCGGCTCATTTGTGACACGTTGTGCTGTCCTTCTGGCACTGCCCAACTGATCGACGACGATGCGGATCCATAGCCGATTCTAGCGTCCGAAAAACACATCGCAGGCGTAGGCGAGCATTCCGTCGAACGCTTGCACGGGCTTAACAGACCGTTTATAGTGTCCTTGTGTATGGTGTCGCTCCCACACGTACTCAGTGCTTCCTCTCTCCCTTTCTTCCTCTTTCTATTCCCCTTTCCCCCACCCCCAGTGTAGGGTAGCAAACCGGATGCTGTTCTGGTTGACCTCCCTGCCTTTCCTACCCTTGTTTTCTCTCTCTCTCTCCGTCGAACGCTGACGGCGTTCACACTGATACACGAAGGATAGCAATTAGAGGACGCGTTTGCTATTCGCTACTGTCACGAAGGAACTATGGGGAGGCTAGAGAAAAGGCGCGCGCTCTCATGCAATCGAGTTGAGAGGATGGGCCACAAGGACACGGGGGGGGGGGGGGGGAGGTGTAGGGGGGTTGCTGGTTCGTTCAGGATCCACGCACATGGATCAGTATTGTCGACCGTTTCTACATGATTTCTCTTCAAGAGGAACGAACCCTCTCAGCAAAAAACAAAAAAAAATATTGTGTGTAACAGACTTTTTTTTTTCGCATTGCTGAGTGTTCGTTTTACATTCAGCAATGTAAGCTTTAGTAAAGCATTCGACTGTATGACTTTTGAGATTTTATTGAATAAACGACCTTTCAACGGAATTCACGGTAACGCTCTTGAGCTATTTAATACTTAGCTAAGCAACAGAAACCAGTTAGTGTACATTGGCGGGGCGTAATCCTCTTTTCTCAGCGAGTTAATTGGGGGCCCCGCAGGGCAGCGTATTGACACCTTTCCTATACATAATGCCTTTAGTAATGATATTGTCAATACGGATAAGACACGTTTCATTATACATGTGGATGACGTTACTTTACTTATTTCTGGACAGACCGCAGATGAGTTCACAGTAAGATGTAACTTATTTACCTGGCTACTCTCTTGGTCTCTTTCTAAGGGGCTACAGGTTAATCTGCCAAAATAAAGATGTGCTGTTCTACGCGAAAACTAAGCTTCCCAATTCAAAGAACGAAACATGCATGGTGGGCAAGAACAGAATTTGTTGACGAACTTAAGATGCTTGGTGTCACACTTGACTGTTAGCTTTCCTGGGACAAGCACATTAATAAGGTTTGCAAAAAGCTTTCATCTGCAGCAGGACTGATATCACGCTGTCGCGCTCTTCTTCTTGTGCGCATTAAATTTTATATATATTATGGTCTTTTTCAATCACATCTTACTGCAATTTTGTTTGGCCAACGAATACTTCTGCCAACATCACCAAGATTATGACACTTCAAGAGAGGGTAGTTCATCACATAGCGAATCATACCTACTCCACGAATACAGAATATGCTTTGCGCGCATATTGTTCCTGCAACATATATGTACGAATTTTGCATTGTAGCTTCCTTCCTCTTCTCATCGATTGCATTTCGGGAATTTCTAAGCAGATTCGCATCATGACAATTTCAAAACAAACATGTTAACACTACGAGTGATCCTACGTGGTTCCTCCCAGACTTCCACGCAAATTATAAATTGCAGATGTTAAAACACAATTTACCTGTATAATAAAGAAACTTGCCGACATTCATCATCCCACTTTGGTTCAACTAAGACAATATTTTTTCGTGGACAATTCATTTGCCATTTTCCCTGTGCTTAAGCTGCCAGTATTTTAGTATATTATAAACGTTATTGGGTATCCTTGTTTACTTTACTTACATTATTGTGTATATTCAATGTTGTGTAATCAGATTATCTTGTAGAAACTATATCCATTCTTATCGCTTTGTTCTGCTTTATTTTGTATTTCGGGTTTCAGTTTGAGTTTATTCTATTCATAGCTTCATCACTGTCTGCTTTACCGGCATAATATATACACTATTGCGTAATTGCCACATTTGTAATATATTCAGCCTTTTGTTATCCCTTATAATATGCTTTCACGTTCCTTGGCTAGTGACGACAGGTTGAAACTACTGCCTCATGACGGCTTTTAGGGCCTAGTGAAGCTGTTTAGACCAGCGTTTAGCTCTAGCACGTATTTCAAATTTGTATTTTGTAAAAAAAAATAAAGCAGTTTTGATTTGATTTGATATGTATCTCATCAACAGATGTTTCGCCATACCATGGACAAAGCGATTCTTTATCTGCCCTTAGAAATATATGCACATACCACAATTTTAAGAGCCTGAGTGACACTACTAATGGCAAGAAATTGACAAAGGCAAATGTCGCGAGACTGCTCAGCGCTTAGCAAGTCCATTTGTACATGCGATTTGCAGCAGGGGTACGCGTCCGATAGATATTTGATTCCTCGATCGGCATTGAGGAGATTAATTTTTTTCTTCTTGGGATACAAGTATGACAAGGTGGCCGGCGACGACCGGGTACCAGAAATGGCAAGACGCATTGAGCATCCTCCGTGATAAACTTTAAGCGCTGTGAAACTATTATTCAGTAAAATGCACTTACTCAAGAATTGTGTTCAATATAGGCGATTCAATATTAACTGCCAATGAACATGACATACGAGTATACGCTTGCGATTTCACAATATCGCACCACCAATGCAGGTTCGAGTTTCGCCTATTCGCTGGCAGTACATCTCGCCACATCGTGTACCAGTACCCAAACCCGGATGTGAAGGGCAGTAAGCAACCGATCGCCTGGCGCAAGTTCAATGACCAGGACCATCCTCTCGAAGCGCCGGTCGCCAATACCCTCGTGCGCTCGGGAATGCGCATTCTTCGCATCACCTATGATGAAAACCTTGATATACAGGTGACACTAAAGAGACGAGAACAAAGCATTTGCGCAGGATGTCAGCAGTGCGCAATTTTCGTACAGGTTTCCTAGTATAACTGCGTTACTTTCTGACGAGTACATAAAGCGAAAACAGAAAGCCTTAACCGGTTTCTTCTTTGGTTTATGTCTTTGTTGCTATGCGTACTGCTATACGTTGAATCATGCGGAACCAATGAGCCCAATCTGTGCTGCTTTCGTAGCATTGTTTGTAATAAGTTTCTATGCTACTTATGCTTTACTACAAGAAGCCCGATAAGGTAAGGTATTAGTCGCGCTGCCTTGACAACGGTTAGAAATTTTATATCACTGCGAGGCTCCAAGGTATGTACTAGAAACGGATACTATGTCAGCAGCAATTCAGGGTGCGAAGGAAAAACACGACGACGATGATATAAAACAAAGAAAAAGTATGGTGGAGGCAACGGTTTCAGGAATATGAAGGCATTAACATGATCCGCATTAAATTCTCGAGTCCCCAAAATTAAGGAAATGCGGCACAGAAAACCATGGACGAAACACTAAATTATTAAAATTGGAAGTGAACTTAAGCCCCACGGTAAGCATGGAAGCAATTGGTACAAGATAACTAAATGTCGCTTTCGAACAGATTGAAAGGAGGAGTCGTGTGGCTACCGAACATACTGGAAAATAAAGAATATGCGGTGGAATTGGGGGAGCAGCAATATATGCTCAGTTGCTGTAATTGGAGCTCGTTGAGAAAATCACAGACGTATTAAAGAATATATTTAATAGTACCAATCTAATCGTAGGCACGGCTTTCAATGTCTTTCACGTGAGTTGTAAAACATCGAGAATGGTGACAAATATGCGAGTCAATCCCAAGTGACGGAAGAAATAAGAAAGGTCCGTGATGCTTGGCACAGTGAGTTGCTGAGGATGAAATTAATTTCGGAATCATCGAGCGCTTACCTGCGCGGCCGGACGGCGAAGGCACGCATGTAACAATCATCCGCACTCACGCATCTAGCAATTCGTTGGGGCAGCCAATCAACGCTAGCACGCATTCTGCGGCGAAACCTATTCTAGTGCGTGTTCTACGGATGTTGCAAGTCCGCGGCCTGCACCTTTCCATGCATTGCCAACATCATCCGAACTGGCGCTGACCCACTCCCCAAAGGACACAATACCATCGTGTCTACATCGACCCCCTCTCCACAGAGATGGTGAATGTCGGTCCCTGATGCTTTTTCCCTTCCGTGCCGAAATTTCCAGGTCTTCCACGTCTTTCTGTACCACCGCCTCGTTGCGTGCGGCCCTGCGTTGATCGAGCAAGGAAACTTGCTATGTGGAGCTAGCGACTAGTTGCATCTCAGCGCCTTTACCATGCGACATACCCTGCACCCCAAGGTCTCTCGATGTCATGACCTCGAACCACTGCATGCCACCTAGAAGCGCCCACTGCGGAACTCACGTGAAAGACACCGTTGCTGCTGCGCAGACGCAACCTCCCCTCTTGAATTGGTGAACTCCTCGCGGGACAGCCCCGCCTCTGATTGTCGTGTGTTGAGGTATGGTATGGATATCAGGTCGGGGGCCTACTCCATATGTCCATGCCATGTGGAAGATCAATGCGTGTTTTCCGCGGTGTAAACATTTATGTGGGCTTGTCGCGTGGTACATACCTGTGGGGAGACTTGTTGGTTCGAAGTCGCCACCAAATTGCTCGGACTTCTTTTCACCTGAGAGTGCAGCTCCAACCCGGCTGACAAAATAGAGCTGGTGATGCGGGCGAGAAATGCCGCCACGGGCATGTGGTTGAAGCACTAAGGAGGCCTCCCACTGCGCGGAGGAAGAAAAAGGCGCGCTGGCTTCATTCACGTCTTGTTCCGAGAAAAGTTTAATCACAAACACTCCCCTCGTGCGAATTACCACGCATTACGCCTTCGACTTTCTGCGGCAATGATAGTATTCTCTGGCGCTATCTGCATTGCCAGTCACAGACCATTACAGCCCTTGTCTCATGATGTCGCTGGGATCACAGGGAACGTCTTCATCCCATCACCATGCTGGAATGCCACAAGTGTAGCTCTACGTTTTTTTTTTCGCAAATGTAGGAAAGGTGGTATGATACGTCCGCCACCACCACGTCGCCTTAGCGTAACTGCAGCTATGAGCAGGGGAAACTTGCTTTGCTTCAGTTTAACCTTCTTTAGAAATGTATATCGCGTTGAGAGAACTTTTTTAAGATCGGAAAGCATGTTTATGCGCGTTAATTATAACTGGACGCACTCAGCAGCGGCGGAGCAGCAAATGTGAACGGAAACAGCAATTGTTTCTGGAAGGAAAGGGTGTCCGAAGGGCATGGTGTTTCTTAGTACAGTAGGATTCCTGTGCAAAAAGGTGTGGAAATACTGTTAAGCAGTAATAACGATTCTTCGACGTCTCGTAAAATTTCTAACTTTTCTTACAAATTTCTCCCACTTCCTGCAGTTTTACATTGATTCTGAGCCTTTAATGGGTAAACGGCTGATTTTCATCGACCAACTGAACCGGGTGAGCATCACGACGGACAACGGGTACGTTTTCGAAGGCCACTACACGGCTGAGGATCCATCTGGCCCTTTCGACCTGGTAAGTCTCGCAATTCCTCTAAAAACTAATTTTTTTTTCTACGCTTTCACGTCATACATTTTCGAGCGTCACTTCAATTTCCACCTACATCGCATAGCTCTCATTCACGTTAATGTTTATATTCGCTCTCACTTGCTAAATGTGCGCAAACAGCTTACAGCCATTTATTTAGAAGGCTCGCAAAATAAAATAGGCGTGTCTCGTTTGCTTGAGTCGTCCTAATCCATTGAATGTACGCCTCATGGGATAAAAATGGCGTCATAACTACGATTTTTGTTCTCAGATGGGAAATTCGCCTTGGCGGTATATAATTTTCGATGTACTTGATGGTGCGAACAAACAAAGTAGCGAGAGCGAATCCTTGCCGTTAGGGCCATATTCGCCCACTTTAGCATTCCACCGCAAGTAAAATGAGAAAACGCTCCACCATTTCACAGTACAGCAGCAAAAGAATATGCGTAATCGCCGGGTTTCACTCACAAGATATCACCATCGGTGCAGCCAAAGGCCAATGAAGATGCTGACTGATTTATGCGGATGTTCAGAAAACATTTCCATGACGGCTAATTCGAACAATAATTTGGAGAAACGAGTTAAATATGTTTGTGATATCACTATGCTCCGCAAAGCAAGAAAGAGCAGCAAGGACCCAATATGAACTCTCGTTTAGTAGACCCACGAGTAATCATCTCGCACACTACTCCAATGCGAAGAGTACGCTTGTTTTCATAGAGTATTCCGTGTTATGCACTATGAAATAGAGGAGCCAAGGCAACTGATCAGTAATGGACCGGATTGGTCCCTTTTAATGGAACGAATAATGATGATGAATGACGGTCTACAGGATGGGCGCAAGATCTTCTTCTATACAATTTTCGGCAGTATTTCCATTTTTGTTTCACATGATCACCTGATCAATTTTTTTTAACCGCATCATTATAAATCAAATACTGAAAAATAAAATGCTTCATGCCATAGAACCACGTCTTGAACTTGGTGTTTGGAGGAAAGAGGCACCGGTCATAGTGTTTCCCGTAGTTGAGAAAAACAAAAGCGGTTAACCAGAAACATCGTCATAACAGGGGCTAGATTTAAATGCCTTTTATATCTGAATGGTGGCGAATCATACGTACATTCTGCAGATGATTTTCGACATCTAAATTTGCAGTGGAACACGAGCAAATGCTTCTCACGACAGTGCGAGATGACTTTATCAATTTCGGTTGTGGAGTTCCCCACCTACATTTTACCTTCATAAATCTGGTTTTTCCAAACTAACCTCTGCTCTTTTTGTAATGAACCAGGAACTATTGACGATTTCTTTCTTTGTGGCCGCCGTTCCTCCCCCCTTCGCAGATAGTTCCTCATATTTCCAACTGGAAATCAGGGTCTAGCACTTACAAAACCGAATATTTAAGGTTGCACTGCTCGGCGTAGGCAACTCCCACTGCTACACGTAAGATTGAACAGGACTCAGGCAGTCACGCTACGTTTACTGCAAACCGGGACGTACCCCACTCCGTATTTCATAAATAAAATTCACCCCGAAAGAGAAATTAGGAAAGAATGTAACGTGTGCGATGGCATCATTGACATCAGACACATGCTGGCGGGCTGTCCAGCGACTCTCGCCGACACCGAAGAAAAATGGCTTTACTGGCACAAGATGGCATCAAGCTCTTCATATCAAGGTCAACTACGGGCTGTCCAGAGGGTCCACGATGACGCCATAAGGCTCGGCCTGGCGGTGCCGATGTGGACGCGGCCCGCCTCGGTCTGAACAGACCGGGCTTCAGGACACTAATAAAGCTTTGTGAATGAATGAATGAATGAATCCTGAGGTTGCCGCACGTGGGGAACTTTATTTTATTTTATTTTTTCCTAAGTTTATGTGTAGACCCTCTATAAACTTGTCTTATCAGTTGTTTGCATAATTCTTCGTTTTGCATGTTTGCCTTTACCCGTTTTAGTATTTTGTTGGCTTTACTTTTCAATAAATTCATTGTGGCCAATCCCCCGTCGGGGGTACGAGCCATGTTTCTAGGCAACAATAACAACAACATCATTGGTGTGTGCCAGTGGTGCTGAGAAACAATAACTTCGTGGGCTGCTCATTTCAGCCACCGAACGTCAGATGCTTCGCTGACCATAGGCCGCACAACCTTGTGTTCTTCCTCTTATGTTTTTGGAACTGCTAGCGCAGGCTAGACGTCCTCAAGTGGCGTGTGATTTTCACCTACATATTGTTAAATTTTGGTGTGGCCACTATAGACGGTAAACATATCCTTCGCCTGAGAAAGGCACAGCTTCAGATGCGGAGGAAGGGGCGGTAGTAGTGAGTGCATAGCTTATGATGCCACGCGGAGGGCCTCTCAGATCACGAAGTTAATGGCGTAGCAGTGCTTAAAGTCGGGACCAGTCGGGACCAGGGCCCAGTCCTGCTTCATTTTTGGGGGACGGGCTCGCCCGCTCTTGGCAGGTCAACAGTAGCATTGCTGTTCGACAGATGCTGCAGGTGCTTTTATTGCCAGTGGTGTCTTGCGCGGGGCAATTCTAACTGCAAAGTTTCGATTAATTATGTATTCGCGACGAGCAGGTTGATGTGGCTGTAGTGAAGGCTGGTTCCGAAATGTCAGTAAAATCGTGCTATTTTTCTTACGGGCTTCTGTTATTTGACCGGTTTCACTGCCGCATCCTGTAATTAAACGCTTCACTCTGATATATATATATATATATATATATATATATATATATATATATATATATATATATATATACCAGTGACCACCCGCGGCCACCCGTTAGGGGCCCCCCTCTACTGAAAGGACACATTCAACTTTGTGGCGTAGGATCTGTCATGTGTCTTCGGCGTCATTCACGAATACGAATCAACCCCAACTCGCTCAGTTCTTTATCTTATGAGATAAGCCTTGTGCTTCAAAAGCCAAGGTGCTGTACGACCACACACAGCCTGTTAGCATCGTGCTCCGAAAGGGGCGAAAGTGAGTACCAATTGATTCAGTAGTACGTGAATTATTTAAAATAGAAAACACTAGGTTAACCAGCCATTCGGAGCGTTAAGGCTGAACGCCCACACCGAAAGTGCTGAGGTGACGTTGACGTAACTCCGCCCATGCTAGCCTAGCAGAAATGAAAATCGGGCCAGTTGACATTGGCCAGACATGATATACTCTTGAGACACATAAGAGAAAAGGCGAATGCAACAGACACGTGAATTGCTGCACTCACAAGCATTCACCTGCTTATATGACCCAATTTATTGATCCATAAAGCAAGTTCACTTCGCCACAGCAAATGACGATTGTGTGGAGCGCTCCCACATGGGAACGCAAAGCGTTAAAAAAAATCGAAGGTGCTTAAGCTTCACGTTTACGAGTAGAACGCGATAGCATTCAAAGATCTCAGACTGCTTCTCACGCTTCCAGGCAAATGGAGCTTATGTGACCGTAACGTCTACTGGGAAACGCTGGTGGCGAACGCTATGCACGAAGGCGAGCTTTCTGGTAGAAACGCGGCCTCTTGCGTCGGCCGATCTAGCTGGTAGGGCATAGCCACACCAAAGAAGTTGCACCATTGTCAGGTTTATGCTATTGTTTCGCGCTTTTAATATTTAAGTCTGGGAATATTTAACATAAAAGGACATGCGCTGTCGGTGTTTTGTTTCATGACATTTGTTTGTGGGCTGTCATTCTCAAAATTCTTCAAAATAACTTTGTCAAGAATATAGGACATTGTATGAGCAACTTTAGTGATTGTATGGCATGGCAATATATCTAGCATATGCCGCATGTCATACAGCAAGGCGTGGCATGTACACACACCTAAAGATACACGGCCGTTTTCCTTCGTCGGGACGCCTACGCCGACACCGGGTTTTCTGCGACAGGGGCCGTTAACACTGTAGCGTTAATAAATCAACGTCAGTGCTCAGCAGTAAATAAGCAGCCACTGTATATGCTTATTCGTTTATAGAGCATTTGCAACATAATACTTATACGATCAGCCGGCACGAGCAAGGACAAGGCGCTTTGATATTGAACGCTCGAGTGAAGTGCTGCACTTTTAGAACTGTTAAGAAGGAGAAAGCGGCAGTGGCTTGTACACTCTTAATCAAATGTACACCCTCTGGGGTGTATATGTGCCACGCAACAATAATCATAATCTGTCTTGCTTGCGTTTCCTTTCTTAAAAACGCTGCGTTCGTTACATTCCTGTCGAGAATGATCTGTCATGCTGATAACGCGCATACCGTTCGTGACTTGGAGCTACCGGGCTCGCAGCGATAAAAGAAAAAGAAATGCGGGTAAGGCAGATGACGGCTATTGTTGTGTGGCCAATATACTCCCCAAAGGGTGTTATTTTGCTTAACAGAGTAGGTTTGACAGGTTTTGTTGGCAGAAGAAAGATGGCAGTTTTCATAAGCAGGTGTAGGCTGATAGCATTCGAATCACAACGAAAATGAGTTCACAATAACACGGGACTCTACGTTGAGTCATATTTTGATTGATTATTTGGAGTAGTGCTGCTATCAAGGCTACTCAAGTCGACGCAGCGAAGGAAGTTTGACAAGTACACTCACATGTGAGCAAGATCAACAGCTGTCGCCAGTAAACTTTCTGTTCTACCGCGTCTGGATGACACTGACAGCGAAATATGCTCGCTCAAAACGACACTGACTTGCCCACCTTGCCTAACTTGCCCAGCAAAACCACGAGAACACCTCATATGACATGATGTGCATGCACTGATTATGTGTGATTGGGCCGAATAAGAGAGAAATAAGTATTTTTGGTCTTACGATCTTTTTAGTCATTAACCATCGGTTATTCGTCAAAATGTCTTGGACAGTGCCCACTTCGGCTGCCTCACACGCGGCGTAAAAAAAGAATTACCACGTCCCAATTGCTTGTACGTACGTATGATTGGCGAATATGTAAAAAAAATTTGAATTTTTTTTAACTGGTCGAAGACCGTCAGAAGAGCCCAATATTAAAAATATAGAAGGGGCTCCATTATCGACATTCCACTATTTTCATCGAGGTCTCACTTAGTCGCGATGTGTACAAAATGGTGCTAATGGCCCCGTTTTGCTTTGCCAAGGTTGTGCATACTTGACGTTTTGACTACACTCTTACACTCTCAGGCAAAGTTACAACTCTTGGGGCGTATCTCTGCCGCACAACAATGCACTCTAAGAAAAGTTTACAGCCTTTGGAGTGTATATTTGCCACACAACAACAATCGTCATCTGCCTTGCTTGCGTTTCCTTTCTTGAAAACGCTGCGCCCACTACTTTCCTGTCGGGAATGCTATGTCATGCTGATAACGCGCATGCCATTCGTTACTGGGAAGTATGCATTCTAAAAACAGTTGCACCATTTGGGGTGTATATTTGCCGCACAACAATAATCGTCATCTGTCTTGTCCGCATTTCTTTCTTTAACGCGGCGAGTTCGGTACTTTTCAGTAAGAAACGGCATGCGTTAACAGCATGACATAGCTTTCTTGACAGAAAAGTAAGTTGAATGCAAACAAAATTGAATTTCTAGAAGCGAGAAGAGCATTAAAACAACGCTGCAGGTCACCACTCGATGATTGCGTTGCCGGTTACGTACATTTCAAGTCAGGAAATTGGTATAAACTTAGAGGCAAGAGTTCTACGTTAACTGGCCCTAGATTTCCCGGTTACAAGTGTACTATCCTCGAGAGAGAGAGATAAAACTTTGTTATGTCCTTGATGGGGGTTCAGGGGTGGCGGGGGTCGGAAGACTAGCCCCCAATCGCCCCCTTCATCAGACGGCGGCCAGTCCTTGCTTTCTGGCGGCGTACGCGGCCATCCGGACGGCCCAGAGCTGCTCCTCTGGGTCCAAGCTGAGCAGCAATGTCTCCCACTGCTCGGCCGTAGTTATGCGTGTGTTAATGCGGGAGGTGTTGGTGGGTGAGGCTTTGGGGCATTGCCAGATAATAGGATCGAGGTCAGCGTGGGCCTCGCACGCTTTGCAGAGTGGGGAGTATGCATCGGGGTACATGCGGTTGTAAAGCACGGATTTCGGAAAAGTTCGTGTCTGAAGGAGTCGCCAAGTGGTAGATTGAGACTTATTCAGTGTTTTGTGTGCTGGGGGGTAGCGTAACCACTCGCTGCGGTAGTGCAGGAGAATTTCTCTCAACCTGACCATTCGGTCCCGCGCGTGACCGCGATGCAGAACAGAGGGCTGGTCGGGATCGGAAGACGCAGGAGAAGGATGATGCACCCGTTGTGCGAGAGCTCGGGCGGCATCGTGGGCGGCTTCGATTCCAGCCAGACCCGAGTGACCAGGGGCCCAGATGATCTGCACGCGGCGTTGCCTTGAGGGAGGAGTGCCAGAGAGAATCTCCTGCGCTTGGGGTGCTATCAGTCCTCTTGTGTAGTTACGAATGGCCGTTTTTGAATCCCTTATGATGCAGTGTGCATTGGTAGCCGCGTAGGCCAAAGCGATGGTCGTTGTTTCTCCTACTTAGGGTTGCGTGGTGAATATTGATGCGGCCGCGGCGAGGCGGTACTGCGAACCCGCGACTGCGACGACCGCCGTGGCGTTTTGGTTGGGGTATTCTGCTGCGTCCACGTAGGTTACGTCAGCGGCTTGGTCGTAGCGCTATTGTAGTCGTTCAGCTCGTTCTGCACATGGCTCCGGATTGTGTTCATGGTGCATATTGCGAGGTATGAGTGGGATGACTAGTTGAGCGCGAATGTTAGGAGGGATGGGTATTTTTGGTCCGAATTTGGTGGTGTAGGTTATGCGTAGGGTGCCTAGAATGTGCCTGCCCGTGGTGGAATTCGCGAGTCGTTCGTACTGGCTAATACGCTGCGCTTCAATAAGCTCGTCTATGGTGTAATGAATGCCGAGGGCGTCCAGTTTCTCGTTAGAGGTAGTGATGGGAAGATGTAGGGCTTGTTTATAGGCCCTATTGATCATGGTGTTGAGTTTGAGCTCGTCAGTTGCATTGAGGCTAAGGTACGGGGCGACATAGGTGATCCTGCTCAGGGCGTAGGCGGTTACCAGGCGTATAAGGTTGCTTTGTTTCATGCCGTGATGTCGATTTCCGATGCGTGCAATGAGGCGAGTGGTTAGGTGTACATGATTATCTAATTGCTTGAGTATCTCCGTGTTTCTGCCGTTTTGTTGGATGCGTTAGCCAAGGTGTCTCAACTCTTTGGCATCGCCACGGAAAGTACGATGTCTTGCCATCAAGACTTTCCTTGTCGGGTTATTGGGATATGCACTCGTCATTCAGGCCTCATAGTTTTTTTTCTCAACAATTAAGTTCGAGTTGCCGTATTTTATTTTTTATTTCATCATTCATTTTTACGAAATGGTTATTACTTGATTCTAGATTATCGCTGCTCAAATTTTGTGTCACTTATTTTACATTTCTTTCTTGTATTATGTAGGACTACCTTGTCCTTTTCTAGGCCGCCAGAGTGGGTTTGAGCCACTGACTATTTGTCCCCCTCCCCCCCCCCCCCCCCCCGACAAAGGCAGCTCGGTCGGTGACAATTTAGTCGGTGGTATTCAGGCAAATGCCAATAATTCCCAGACGAGTGCTGAAGTCGCGCGTTCAGTGCATCACTTTCAGGACCTAACAGCCCGTTGGTTCGTGGCGTTCGTCTTGACACCCACAATCTCATTTATGAATAGTAAGGAACGTGCCAACAGCTGTGGGAATTTAGTCGCGATGATTTTCCAAAGACTCCGATGTGAATTTTCATGAAATTCTACTGCGTTAAAGGTGTACGTATATAAATGCGCCGAGAGATGCTGGCCGAATTGTTGAAGTTTGTAACAAAATGATTTTTTTCTATAATAAACACATACACCTACTCTTTAGCTGTTAAAAGAAACTTCGTCTTGTCTTTGCAGAGGGGTTTCGAAACGTCGGCCACGCCGAAGCTCGCCCCTGGTGCTTACATTGAAATCACTGGAATCGCAGATGGAGGCCCCGAGTAAGTCCTGGTCAAACACCACTTCTTTATTAGGAGCAAAGCCACAATCCGCCCCATGGTATAACATCCGTCTAAAGCGCCTGTCTAATAAAAAGAAGCGTCTGCACAAATTACCCAGAGGTTCACCTAACATAATCCGGTGGACCAAATACAATCTGGTGGCAGATTAGTTTGTAGCCGCATTTAAAGAAGACAAGGATCACTTTCTTGGCCATACCTTGCCATCAATGCTTAAAACCGATACCGAAAAATTCTGGCGCGTCATTAACCCCAAGGCTGTTGCCATGATAACCTTGATGGAGAGCTCTGGAAATTTTATTCCAGCTAATGAATGAGCGTCCCCACTTAAAGATGTTTTCGTGAATAACTTCTCATCAACTACAGACATTACACTTCCATCTACGCACGACTACGATTACCAATCAATGTTTCCCATAATCATTGAGCCAACAGGCGTCGTATCAATTATCTCATCGTTAAAAATTATCTTCGGCTCCAGGACACGATTTAATAAACGCGAAATTTTTGAAAAGCACTAGCGGTTACTCTTCCATTTTTCTAGCAATGATATTGCACCAGTCTCTAGATAAGGGTTTTTTGCCTGCTAAATGGAAGATAGGGAAGGTGATCCCACTCCATAAGTCGGGTGACAAGCATTGTCCATATACCTATCGCCCTCTCTCGCTCACTTCCAATCCATGTAAGATGTTAGAACATATACTTGCCTCTAATCTTGCTACCTTTCTTCAATTTAATTCATTCTTTTCACCATCGCAGCATGGCTTCCGCAAGACGCATTCATGTGAAACACAACTAGTTTTATTTACACATAAGCTAAACGTCATTCTTGACAACTCTTCAACTGCCGACTAGATGTTTTTTAGACTTTGAGAAAGCGTTTGACAAAGTGTGACATAACCTTCGTATGTTTAAGCTGCATCGAATTAACATTGATCCCAGACTGGTTGCATGGCTTGAGTGCTTTCTTTCTAACCATTCACAGTTTGTCTTTGCTAATCACTCAAACCCACAGCCAAGCAGAGTACAGACCGGCGTACCTCAAGGGTCGGTGCTTGGTCCCCTCCTTTTCTTAGTTTACATAAAGGATCTACCCTCTTGTGTTGCCTCTAACATTCATTTATTCCCCAATGATTGCGTAATCTTCAGGGAAATAATATAGGACACTGATATATCTTCTCTTCAAATCGACTTTAACGCTATTTCTACTTGGTGCCAATCATTGCCAATGGAATTGATAACAAAAAATATAAATTTATGCGCTTGTCCAGAACTTCTAACCAGCTTCCTTCTTACTATGTTACTAATCTCCCCTTAGACTCTGTTTTATCGTACAAATATCTTGGTATCCCTATTACTGGCAACCTCTCGTGGTCCGTGCACGCTTCTTATGTAATTAAATACGCTAACCGCATGCTGGCAGACCTAAAACGCAATTTGTCTAAGGCGCCCTCTTCCCTAAAATTAATGCTATACAAGTCATTAGTCCGCCCAAAGCTCGAGTACGCAGCAGCACTTTGGGATCCCTTTCAGAAAAACCTAATTCACGCATTAAAAATGGTACAAAATAACTCTGCTCGTTTCGTTTTTTCTAATTATAACCGAACTGCCAGCACTTCTGTAATGAAATTAAACCTTGATTTGTCATCTTTACCCTCTCGGCGTAAAGACCTTAGACTTTCCCTTTTTCATAAGATATTTCATCATCCTTCCCTTCGCGATGAACTTATCTACCCTCCTCAATACGTTTCATCAAGGTTAGATTACAATAACAAAGTTGGAATTTCATTATGCCAAACCAATGTCATGTCTCATTCATTCCTTCCGCGTACATCGGCTGAGTGCAATCGCCTACTCGCTTCAACCGCTACTATTGTTGACCATGAGCACTTCATGGCAGTATTAGGTAAGATTGTATAAACAGGAGCCTTTCAATCATGTTCTTGTACTACCGATTGTATCACTGTTTTGTATTACCGTAACACTGTATTACTGCACCGTATGCACCATTTTTCATTTTATTAGCCAGCACTATACAATAACACTCAGATAGCATTGTATAACCTAGAGCCATCTATTTCTGTACTACTAACCATTTTCCTGCACTGTAATTTTTCTGTATTTGATGTAACCACTCCCCTCTTTAATGCACCTGGCCCTGACAGTACACAAAATAAATAAATAAATAAATAAATAAATAAATAAATAAATAAATAAATAAATAAATAAATAAATAAATAAACAGAGCTCATATATGCCTACTCTAGTGATTACGTCTCCTGCTCACATTGCACAAAACAACAGCCTAAAATGCGCAACGGCCAGTAAGACTGTATCCGCATTGTCGCTCATCCTTGGAAACCTCTGAAGTGACCGATAAAGGAGAAACTGACGTAATATTGAAGAAAGCCCGCGTGATAGCAGCATTCTGCCACTTCATTAGAAACAAAATATTCTTCTCAGCCTTTTGGAAGAGGACGTTTGCGCCACTGGGCTGCTTCTCATTACCTCTTAAATATTTGCCTCGTTTGGCTGCACTGCATAGCTTTGCCCACTCTCTGCAGTTTCCCTGTAATTATACTCCGCGCCTATGGTACCACGAGCATTTCCCAGCCTATATGTAAACTCAGCGATGATGGCAGGATTAAATTAAAATGTAGGCTATCTCCAAGGTTGCTTCTTTTTGCTTATTCACTGCATAGCGGATAGATTGAACTACGAGTTAGGCCTCGCTAATTTTGTTACGCTAGCGCTGATGCGAATTTCTGCGAATAGATGAATAAGCGAACACATACGGCTCATTTTCCTAACTCATAACAGCTGTTCACAGTTGAGCATAGTGCCACATGCTGTACATGTGCCCAAAGGAACTAAGAAGCATATTTTTAAATCGCGTGACTGAACGAACGCAGCTGCTTTTGCTGGTGGATCAAACCAGCGAGTACCTCGCCGTGTCCATACGCTAGCTCTACGCATTTCAGTACAAACCAAATTTAAGAAAAGGAAAGTTGTAAATTTCCTGCAGCCTGTGTAACTCTTGCAACTACAGCTGTTGTTTTTGTTATAGAAAGCAGCGAAAATTTCTATTGAACACCGTATATACCTAGAAGAGGAGGAACTCTTCTTAGCAGTATGCGAAACAGCAATTCCACCTTCAAGCCGGTTTTCTTCGCCGTCTATGCATGCAACCTTTAATTGAGGACGTCCGTTCCAACTTGGCATGATGAACTTTCGAGTAGCCATGCCATTTTCAGTTTCTGCGTCAGAATATCAATAACAACCAGTTTTTTTACACACAACATTCACAGAATTTTCTTTGTCGTAACTTTTGTTTATTGTAGGATCCTTTTTTTGTTATTTGCATTAACACTATTCGGGAAGCCGTTTGCTTCGGAGGAACGAGACAGCGCTTTCGGCGGCGCGCCGCACTGTCCTCAGCGTAAACGCACGAATGCAAAACCATTACAACTTCTGCCTGGCTTCTGTTCGATCAGCTGTCGAAAATGCAACTGTGTGTGTGCCAACGCACTACACTCCGTTCGCGCTGCAAAATGTGGAATGATGCAGAAAAGACGTGCGCAGTAGTTGGCTGCAAAAATAGGGACTGGCATAATAGGAAATAAAATGAATCTGTGTCACCAAATTCACGGCTCGCTGCTACATAAGGACTGCTTGTGCTGCCGGCCCTTTTTGAGGCCTGTGTTTCCCTTTACATGAGAAAACCTGACTCATCCGCGAGCGTTGTATTGCTAACACACAAAGAAAGGACTTCAGCCCGGGAACGTTGGCAAGAGTGAGTATACCGCTCTTACACAGTGACACAGACAGCAGTGCCGCTTGCCTGGGATAGCAAGGTTCTCGCAGATTATCTACACGCATCTAAACCTACTGACACGAAAACTTACGCCCAATCTATTGCTAATGTTTCAATAATACCTGAATGAGCGCATACTTCAATCAATGCGCGGAAGCATGGGTGAAGACGCGTACACTAAGACACGAATGTGTGAAGCTGAACGTTTCATGGCGGTCCAAGCAGTAAGCGAGTGACTAGCGACTGTACGCTACAAGCTATTACAAAGTACAGAACATCTACTTTCGAAGCCTTGTACGCAACAAGAGCACGTTTATCGCTACTAGGCACACCACGGGCAAATATACAGAAAATAAACAATTAAATAGTCACCGCACCGAAAAACTTTACTGCGTCAGAAACTTGAAAAGCCGCTGCTTCAGGATGTTTGCCAAGTAAAGAACGAAGATCATAACACATGGATCTTCATTTAATTTAACAGAAGAAAGCGTGTCTACCTTAGAA
Organism: Dermacentor andersoni; assembly: GCF_023375885.2. NCBI lineage: Eukaryota > Metazoa > Arthropoda > Arachnida > Ixodida > Ixodidae > Dermacentor > Dermacentor andersoni. Next base: position 179,884,707 of record NC_092817.1, on the reverse strand, counting down.
TACACCTGTAGCCGCGCATTTAGTATAAGCATTGTATGCGCTGGTCACGCTGTGTGGACAGAAGTTGATCAGCTAAGAAAGCGCTTACCTGTCCGCCAAATCTGTGGCCAACGCTTCGTGTTGTTCACTCAGTCACCGTCGACAAATCTGTTGAAACAAAGGTTTGCTGCGTGCCATCGGGCATCATGCACATCGATTGTAAACAAAGAAGCAACGGAGGCAGCTGGGACAAGCAATGTACGCGTCACCACGTGATCAAGCATGGCGGTGCCCACGTGATCGCTGCGAATAGTGTGCATATTTTCGAGCATAAAACGTTCCCTGAAAGAATCATTTTGACTTATCCCTGGATTCCATTTCAGACTAAATTTCATGTCTGAATTGACCACGATTCATTCGGCCACGAATGAACGAGTAATATATACACCTACTTTTACTAGTGGGATAACTCGATATTTTCGATCCACCACAGCGAACACGTACCACTTTAACTGCAACGCAACAAATGCGAATGACTGCGTCGCTCTGTTGCGAAAAATGCTTTCCAAATGGTATTTACACTTACGAATCCCATTTATTCTTTGTTCAGTCCGATAGCAGGAACCTTTATAGTCAGAAACCAATTCACATCGATTGTGTGCAGATATCGTGAGGCCTACTTTAAATTTCAGTTCACAAGATCGCGCACGATTCGCGATTTCACGGCTGCTGAAATATGCGCTTGACAGGTGCACAGGCCAACCCTGTTATTCATATTTGTGTTGGACAGTGCACGTTACGATTTAGCGCGCGGAGGTTGCGTCAGATAACTTCAAAGGTTGGCGGCCAGAGTGTAAATTTTGAAACTGCTGATGCTGCTCCAGTTGGCGAGAGCATATTAGCTCAGATGCCCAACAAAGAAAAAAAAAGTCTTGTTTTTTCTGCTCTTTAGGACGAGACCAAAGTATAGGAACCACCAGTGGTTTTGCACATCAGGGAATCTCGTGTGATGTAGTAAGCGCCGAAAATATTTTAAAATATAATCTCTTTAGCAACAGCTTCCGTCTGCATCAGCCGCCGCGCCAGCGACATTGGGTAAGTTGCGCCGCTGAGATGACACCTTGCGCGCGTTCCTGTTACGCAGCGTCCATCTTATAGTAAGCCAGAAGGGGTATCCCGACCAAGAGCCGCAATCAAGGTACGTCGCCAAGATGCCGACCAACAAAGTTATCACATGGTTGGTTCGCTACTACGCGAGGAAGCTGACAATCGACTCGGGGGAGAAGGTTCACGTGTACGAGCACAACTTCCTGGCACCTGCTCGGTTTTGTGTGAAAAATTTCACGGTTTACAACATTTTGATGGTAAGTAGCCTTGTCGCGTTAATCTTACACGACTCTGCTGCTTTTCATTCCAAGTGTAAAGTCATAAATGGACAGGACACATCATTTGCAGTTAGTCTTTCCCGCACTTAAAAGGAGACCTAAATTGATGTTATGTTCCGTCAGTTTAACTACGATGTTTAATGGCATCTATGGACGGAAGCAGAATCAGTTTATTCTCGACGAAAACTGAGATAATTACACAAGTATATACGGAAGGAGATCCCGTACTCAGAAATTGAACTGGGATCTCCTGTGCATGATAAGAATAATAATTTATACAAACAATGACAACGTGCAAAGTTTATCATAAAAGCTTTCAGGAGACAAGACATTAATGAACAGAAAGACAGCAGGCGAATGCATTAAACAATAACAAGGCTTTGGATTAGTCAATAATAGGGAAAACTTCAAGGAGAGCTTATTAAAAACGTGAAAATGAAAATGAAAAAAAAATGCGGAGAAGAAATACAGACAGTTAAAGTTATATATAAAAACCGTAGTACACCGAAAAAGGAAAGTTGAAGGAACCTAAAAGAAAGTTCTTGAGTTGTGCATGAAACCTGTGAGCTTTCAGCAGTATTCAAGGAAATTGTAATGTGTTCCGAAGAGATGAACGTGAAAAGTATAACTGCTCGCCGTAGTTGGTACGAACGCAGGGTAAAATGAAGTTCATGTTCCCTGTAAATGTAGTATTGTTCATATTATTCAGGGATGTATTCAGGAAAGTGGCCAGGTTATATTTTACAAAATCAGTCGCATTAAAAATATTTGGTGCATGTGAAAACTGCTTCGCGCTAATGTTAAGAGGTGAAAATGTTGTTAGGTGAAAGTTTATTTTGAATTACTTGCAACTACGTTAGTTCACTGATCTCTCGAACGCACAACTGAAGATATTGTGTTACTAAAATTGGCGTTGTTTGCGGTAAACACGTCCGGGAAGAACTTGTTACTGCGCTTCGTGCCTCTCGATGACTTCAAAAAATGTCGTAACGTTATCAACGTGTTGGTGGCGCTCATGCAGCTGGCACTAGCGAAGCCGTGTGACGCTTTGATTTCGTTGTATGATTCTGCGCAACGTCGAACTATTCCACTACCCAAGCCCAAGGCGCATGAGCAGAAGCTCGCACGAGTTGCGGCTCGCATTGACCAGATTAGCACAAGGTTGCGCTGCGCGTTCAGCATTGTCATCTTCCAGTTGAAACATCGTCTTCTGGCGCACATTGTCCCGAGTATTTGAGATATTGGTACCTATACACAAGAGCACACCTTGTTGCTGCGCCCATCTTGACACTTTGTTGCAACTCACTATGCTTAGGACCCAGGAGCAATAACTGCCACTGTACGAGCCAAATTGCTTCAAAGACTCGATCAAATCTTGCAGGTGCCAATTGATCTGGCAGCGAATATCAGTGCATCAATCAGTGCCAATAAATGTTATTTATTATTTGTCTTTAATCATATTGTCTATGGTGGTGGACACTTAATGTTTTCAGAGAAATCGTTAGAACCCAGTTCCGCGGCTTTAGTTCCTATTTCGGTTAGTGATGTAACGTCTAGCTTCGCTGAAGTTTTCGAAGACTGATTAGCTGCGAACACCACTGAATATTTGAGTGCTCTTTACCAGTCCTTTTATTTCGCAACAACAGGTGTACACAGATGGAAACAATACATTCCTTTTAGTGCGAAAGCTCTAGTCCAACTCCTAAGGTCAATCTCGGTGCGCGTGTGACCTTCAACCGCCGGCGCGCAAGTATGAAGGTGTGACGTTACGTCGCGTGATCGTCTCTGGAGAGGCGTCGCCGCTGTGCTCGCTCGAGCCTCGCCGCTGCGTAGCATGTGACTAGGCGAGTGTTTAAAGGGCTAAATAGAGGGCGACGCAACGCGAGCGTGCGCACGCGTTACAGCAGGTTGGCGAGAACGACAGGGTCTATAGTTCGGCCGACGGTTCGACACGTGCAGCGTCGAACGACGCTTGCCTGCTCGTCTATAACTTCGGGCTATAAACGCGCTTGAACGGCTGTTTCGGCGGTGCTTGGTCGCTCAGTCTCGACATGGACGAAGCAAGCGCCTGTGCGATTGCGTAACACCTTCGCCGCAGGCGCCAGGCCATAGAGAAAGACATTAAACAAGAGCGGACACTTCCACAGAGCCCAGCAGCTGAATTGACTGTAGTGCATCAAAGCCGGTGATTAACTCCTCCCGGTTTCGGGAGCGCGCGTTTTGAACGCTATCTGGCACGCGTTGCGCCCACTGCGCTAATTGATGCGGTCTTTTTTTTTGCTTGTGCTGCTCAATCGCGCGTGGTGTTGGAGTGGAATGGTTTCACTTTGTATTGAAAATGGTTGCGAACTATTTTTGCGATCCTGAATCGAATCTGTGACATGCGCAATTTCATAAGTTAGACGCAAGACACCTTGTAAATGAGGAAATGTCTATTTCGCTCTATAGAAATGCTCGTTACGGGCTTTCTGTGCATTCATACAACGTTGTGGCACCAGGTAATCAGCAGTAGTTCCCGTACGATGCTTCACATGACGACGTCAGCTGAAGAAAGTAAATTACAAGCATCTGTCATTTTCGTACTTAGACCTTATAGGAACACTGTGTGTAGAAGCGAAACGTGCGAAAGTGGTGAAGGAAGGAAGGAAATCAACTTTATTCAAGGTCCTGCACGCCACGAGGGCTTCGGGCTCTCATGGAGTGGGCGTCTCCCATGACGGAACCGGGAGGTTCAGTTTCCTGGCGGCGTCGTGGACCTGCTGGAAGGCCCAGAGTTGGGAAGCGAGTTCTTCGCTCCGGATTGCTTCTTCAAACGTGCGCTTGTCCGGTTCGGAGTTTATGTGAGCTTGCGAGCACGGCCAGAGTAAATGATAGACGTTAAGGGATGTATTGCAATTGGTGCAATAAGACTTGTCGTAGAGCTCAGGCATTTTTATTTCAGAATACTGCAGGCCATTGCTTGGCCCAAGCATTAAGCATGTAGTGGTGTAGTCTGTTTTGCGTGGGGTATGTGTCTCTCTGTAGCCTTCTGAGCGTAACCGCTTCAGCTCGAGTGAGCAATCGGTGAACGGGAAGCGGTGAATGGGCAGCATTACAAACAAAAAGCAATTCGATTTTACATACCTGGAGCAGAAAATACCCCACTCGTCCCACACCGTAACAATAAAATATAAAGAAAACATTATTTCCAAGCATTCCTCCATTCCCAGACATCGTTTTCTGCACTTTAGGAGCACAAATACACGGGCGACTGCGCGTTTGCAAAACAATTTGGTCTCAGCCCGCGCGGTAATATGCTACATGCAATGAGGTGGCCACAACACGGCTCACAGCCAGATCATGCTAGACGCTGACAGAATGCATTCTACTCGCACGCAAGAAAAATGCGGGGGTGCAAAGCGCTTTTTTTTTTCAGTTTTCAGAAGGCGGAAATTTTGAGTTCTTTGAGCTCCTCAGCGTTATATCTTCCACGTTCTGCCGCCGAAAGCAACAGAATTCACTGTTACCACTCTTGGCAATCGCTCGTCGCGTCTTTGACAAGCGTGAGTACCGAAAGAAGGTGCACGTTGTGGGGACACAAAAAGCGTCACGAATTTGTCCCAGCAAGATTCAGTACGCGCGAAACTAACTGCGTCACACGCCCGAGCTGCTTTTCGCTAACTGCGTCACATCGCAAGCCGTAGCCACTGTGCTTAAATAGTACCCTTAAAGGTACCTAAAGTAGTTACGATAATGTTGAGGGCCCGAGAAAGGGCCAAGACTGGTCCCCTTGTCCCAGTAAGATTCAGTACACGCGAAACTGCGTTACACGGCCGAGCTGATTTTCGCTAACTGCATCGTAAAGCTTAGTGCGGGCAGCGTGCCTAAAATCTACCGAAATAAGTTAAAATAATGGTGGCCTCATAGAAAGCGTCGCAGACATCTGCCACTACGAATGATGAGCTCTAATTAACTACGGTTTTAGAGGTTTTATTACGTAAAATCCTAAATTGCTTGAAATGCGCCGCAGACTTTCAAACAAAATTTCTCGCCTTGCCGTAGCCAAATAGTGCAGTGGTGCCGTATATAGGTGCAGAAGGAACGCAGGAATACGCCGGAAGTCCAACAAACAATTCTAAATAAAAAAAAAATTCACAGTTCCGCCGGAAAAGCAAAGCACCGATTGCAATAGCTAATTAGTAGATAGCTGTACTAAGTAAGGGTAGTAGTCTTATCGGCCGTATGAACTCGTAAACATCCGCTAACTAACTAAATTAACAATGATAGTATAGGTAAGCGTGACTCAACGAGGACGTAGAAAGAAACAGACACACGAAGACATTGCTGTCATTGCGTGTCTGCTTCTTCCTACGCACTTGTTCAGTCATGCTTAAACATTCTGTCATGGATTCAGACCAACTAGCCCGTCAACGTGTGTTAACTAAATTAACCAGCGCGGTGTCACGCATGCACAGGTAAACATGTACACACATCAATCCAGTATCGCGGAAACTGTAAGAATTCTGGACTTAGGAATCGCGGCACCAGCCGCGAGCCAATTGACCTCCCTGCATCTGTCGCTTCAGGGCGTACGAAGTATCGAAAGAACAGCCCATATGAAGCTATCGGCACTACGCGCACTCTGAAAACATCGCAGATAGCTTTGAAGATGAGGCCCGCGGGGGCGCGCACTTTGGGCACGTCGCAGGCAGCTTTTAAGACACGCGAGCGCCAGTAACGCGTCCCTACGGCGTCCGCCAGAGGCGTCTACTGCGGCGTCCGCGATTCGCGTGGCCAACGCCGCAGCAGAAGTCGCGGTTATCTCCACTCTGTACGGAGCGGCGGCGAGGATGACATCGAGCCACCGTAGCAGCCGCCGGAGAACGCCCCTCCTGCCTCGCGCGCCACCGGAGAGGGCACGGATCCGGGCTGCGTTCCACGCTCGCGCACGCGAGATCGAATCACGTTCGCCGGACCCCACAGGGGCGCCTGCGTCAGCAGGCGTTTGGTGCGTTGCGACACCACGTACCCGAGCACACGAGGGTTGGCCCCTCCCGCCTTCTCCTTTCCTCTCTCTTCATCTTTTTCTCCCCACACCCCTTTCCCCGTGCAGTGCTGTTGAGGTGTCCTCCTGTGAGAGACAGTTACGGCACTGCACTTATCTCTTCCATTCTCTTTAAAATCACTTCACACCCACACACGCATTCACTCATACGGAAACTCACGGCGACGGCGACGGCAGAAATCCACTTGCAGTGTCCATAAAATTGCTATCGCAAAAAAAGAAAGACAGGCAGACGGGTCGTTGAACAGGCCAACGCTCATATCTACAGCCGCTCGCTTCGGTGGCGTCTCTAGCGCATGGCACATGCATCACGCATACCTGGTGTGCCGTTAGCTTATTGCTCGGTAACGCAAGAAAAATACGTCACACAGTATAGGCTCATTTATACGCAAAACTTTTTTAGCTTTAGCATCAAAGAATACAGAAAGAAGAGAACGTCCGTAAGTTTATTTCGCATTCTTTTTTTTCCGATGATCGCGTCAGCTAACGGATGGGGCCAACAGTAGGGGTGACCTGTTTCCTCTTGCCAGTTTTCGCCGAATGTCCCCTCTTGTTGAATTTCTTTCTCTATGGCCACGCTGTGTCCGAGCACCCTGCCGATATAGCTCGACGGGAAGAAGCACTGAAGAACCTCGTCTTATAATGCTTTAACAGAACTTTCGGTCGTATAGCTAGGTTCAAGCCACGATGAATCGCAGCCACTTTTTTTACCGTTGCTGATTTAACATCTAGATTTGCTCAGCCTTGCAGAGGATTAATTAGCTGTGACCACCAGTGAACGTTTGAGTTCCCGTTACTAGTCCTTTCATTTGTGTACTACACGTTCCCACACTTGCAAACAATACAGTTATTTGTTAAGTTGCTGATTTAACCTCTAGCTTTGCTCAAACTTTAGAATGAATATTAGCTGCGACCAGCTGTGAATGTTTAAGTGTCCCTTTACAGTTCTTTCATTTGGAAACAGCAGGTTTCCATAGTTAGAGACAATGCACTTCTCTTTATACGGTCACTGGTATAGTGACTAGCTTTACTCAACCGTTCAGAGGATGCATTAGATGCTACTACCAGGGAAGTTTGAGTGCTGCGAATTCTTTCATTTGGAAACAACAGATGTCCACAGCAGGAGAACCCACCGAACTTTACAAGATGCAAAGTTAATGACAGAATGGTTCGCAATCACAGTACACGCAGCGGCAGCCGTCAAGGTTTCTTGCCAACATTATGAAAAATCTTCGCTGCAGTGCTGATGAAGACGAAGGTGATTTAGCGTTCGCGGGAACGGCAGGAAACCACAAAAGACGCGATGCCTCTCTTATTTTCCCTGAATTGGGCGCACCCAGTGATTAGCGTTTGGGAGTTCTTCGTGCCCTGTGTCAAATGGGACAGGACTGCATTAATTAATAAAGGAAAAATGAGACATCCACCCGTTCGCAGCAATTGCTACAAGAAAAACCCATGCTGGTTCCTCGAAAGAAAACGCTCGGAGTTGAAGGAAAATTCGTCCTGCTCCGGGACTCGAAACCGGGGCCACCGGCTTTTCGGTGCCGCCACGCTACGATCTGAGCTAACCAGGCGGCTTGCAGATTGCAGGGCAAAATCGAGTTTGTCAACAACTCGAAGCAAATGCAAGACTTTTGACGTACTAGTTCTGCGGAGACCCGGAAGGTGGAGAGAAGTGCTTCTCTCCACCTTCCGGGTTTCTTCAGTACCTTTACGTCAGGAGTGCACTATGTCCATAACCCGAATTGAATGGTGAGGCAACCTCTTTGAAAAGTTCCAAAGCCAGGACAAGAAGGTAGCTTACCAATTTTTTTCGCTTGCGTTACTTTGTTTTCTATTATCGGCACTCTTGATGCGCGTTCGATTCCTCATCGTGCATTCGCTCTAAGGAGGCGCATGCGCCGTTCGAGCGCGGAGGGTCAGTGGGTGTCCAAAGAAGCGGAATGCGTCTGGATGGATAAAATAACAAAACAAAATGAGCGTGCCGTCATCACTCCGCTTAGCCGGCTCGCTGGCGAAGCCAGGATTGCGTTCTAGGTTCCGCTGTGGTCATCGTCGTTATGAGCATGCGTATTATAAGCTCTCTAACGTCACTGCTCATCTGCTGCTTGCATGCACTGGTATGAGCGGTACGGTAACAGTAAACGTTAAACTAACGTTTACTAATATTTCACTAGGCTCTAACACTCGTTAACTAACTAAACGATGATGCATCCCGTGTATCGTCGAGGTGTGACACGTGGAAGGCGGCTCGTGGCGCTACTGACCGTGCCAGCATCCTGAGACACCTTGTTGAGGCCAGGGCGCAGCGACTTTTTGGCCAACAGCCCTTAGCTTGATTGCCACGTCACGTGAATATGTTGCACCCGCGTGTAGTTGGAGCGCCACCGCCGAGTTCAAGCGCAATCCTAGCTTTGCTATCGCTATCAGTGCTTCACCCTTGGGGCACAACTGCACATGTATAACACGCCTTTCTGTTGTTACTTATTTTGCCATTTCTTGATCTTCCTTTTTTAAGGTAATAATCATCGCTCATTTGTCTTGTTGCTCTTATGTTCGAGGGAGTTCCACTTGGAGGAATAAAATGGCAAAAGTAGAATTCACTCTGTCAGTTAAAGTCATAATGAATTTACATGTTTAGAGGAACCATAAAAAATTTCGATAGTACCAGCTCTACTGAATTATACAATACGGACTGGCAAGAGCTGGAACTGTTGGTGGTCAATATTTGTTAAATGCGGGCCGCCCACTGCCAATTAACTACGTTGCAGGACACCGCTGTTAAGGGAGTTTGCCACTCGCTGGCCCCGTTGTTTGTGTCCTTGCCTTCAATGATGCGATGAAGCTGCCTTGACCGGGCATTCAACTCTACTCTCTGATACACCACAGTGGCCGTTGCCTAGTGTCTCACTTTACTGTTCGGGGACACAAAGTTTAATTTTTTATTCAAATTCTATGCAGGCCCACATATGGGCATTACATAAAGGGTGTTACAATAAGTCAATGATAGCTACAGTACACGCATTTAGACAGATAATAATTATAGAATAACATAAGAGCACAAGCGAAAAAGAAATGCAAAAGCAGAACAACCAACTCAATGTGTATCTAAAAATAAGACAACACGTTCAAAATCTTCGAGACCGATATGACCATTAGAATTGGCGCGACGAAAAAATCAAGGTTACTTAGAATGCATAACTGAATAAGGAAATGAGCATCGAAACACAGATTCTATAGGAGATACTAGCATGTAAATTCGTGTTTTGTTTATGTTTGTACATTCATACAATGTTTCTGCTTTGGAGACAGACGGCTCTACGTACTTCTTGAATGATTATTTGCTTAAACGCTTTGTCATTCCTTACCTTGGATGCATTTTTTTTTTCTTGTTGCAGGTGACGAGTTCAAACCTGTAAAAATATAAATGTGTTGGTCCCCGTACCGAAGAATGCCAAATTTATTTCATTGGTTACGGAAAGAACCACAATAAACACATTTCTGGTTATTCTTATAACACTCTATAATGTTTCCGTGCCTTTTGCACTTATCTTGACATTCACTTCTGTCTGCTCACGCTCAGAAATTTAGGGCGTTACCTGTTTGGTTATCATCTGCGCAACCTCACGTAATTGCACCAGCATAACTGAATAGGCCGAATCTTGTCAAAATGATATTTCAGAATGGCGCCCGAATTCCAATAACATTTATTTAGGAACGTCGGGAGGGTACATACTTTTATTAACCTGCGTATTTAGAGAACTTAGTCACTACTACTTTTCTGCCTTATAGAATAATTTTGGTCAGGAACGAAACACCATAAAAACGAAGTAGGAAAGCTACCAGCAATTGTCGTAAATGGTGATATTATTAGAAGGGTGTTCCATTTGAACGTTGCTATTTGATAGCTGATGAAACACAGGTGGACTGTTAAAATGTTTTTTATACGTGCTGTCCACTGAATTACGCTGATTCAATGAAATAATCAATCGATCACTCGTATAATAAATGAATAATTTCTTTAGTGTGCCAGAAACAAACAATGTATCGGTGCTAGCGCATATACCGGGTATATGACAGTGGCCACACTGCTTCGGAGTAAATGCCGGATTCTGATGCAAGCGAAGCAATCGGTTTGCGCAGCCTTATTGTTTTTAGTAGCTACGGTGACGCAGAAGTAAAGAACTACTGCAGGGAGGCGGAGGACAACTCAGGGACGCCAGCTCATTTGGTTGCTGACATTTTCCATGAAGACGAAGGGCATCTGCGAAGCGCGATCAGCTCAAACAGACGAACTTGTAGGAAGACGTTGCTTAACCATGAGAAAATACAACTTATGCCAATAAATTAGGTGTTTGCTAGAGTGACAGCAATGATACAAAGCACGGTCACTTTCGCGACAAATGCCATCTTTGGCAACATTGTGTCGCAGTCGTTGTAACTTTGTCTATATGCGCTTAGCATTGCTTTCGGAATACGATTGACGCGTCTCGTATGTTTGTCTGGACGTGGTAACCTGAGGTCGCATTCTGTAGCGGTTCACAATGGAAGCGGTTCGATATGGCTGTTACGCGATTCGGAGAAAGAGAGCTGAACGTGGCGGTGCAATGGGGCCAATCAGCGAGCGGCGATCTGCCGGAAGGTAAGCTCATCGTTTTTGTCATCGTTTGGGACAATATACGCATTGAAGGATGTTGCTAGTTCGAGAAAGCATATTGATTTGCATTACATGTCGCACGTTTATTTCCTATAACAACTGTGAGCTTGAGACGCGGACAGCCACTGGTGGTTTACTTTCATATTGCGTTGTTTTATTCTGTTGTTGCCAGGTGGCATGCCATACTCTCAGAAATAAGGGCACTATCTTTGGGCCTAGGCCGCGGCTCCAATAGCATTTTGTTTTGCCAGACCTCAGCTTCCTAGGGCGGATGATTTCGACTAGAATTCCGACCAGATATGCCACTACCTAGGAAATCTTGCCGCGGTCAAGAAAGCGTTCCTTGGCTGTGGCTTTGTCCTGCGCTGTAGTGGAGAATCTCACCCACACTTTTTTCTTCCCCACAACCATAATGGCACTCGCGGCAGCTGTAATGATGCAACTGACTGACGGTTGCGAAAACCTAATTAGTTCTCCGAAACCGCTTCCAGCAGGAGGTCATTTCGAATCTTATCACTACTACTGAGCATGTAGAATGTCTTGCTGTATGTTTGAAATCGTTATGCGTACCTGTCATATACAGACTTGCTTGTGGCAATAAGACTTAATTTTTCAAATTTGTGGACCGAACTAGTAAATTACTCAAATAACACTCGTTCAAAGTTTCTTATAATGGTAGACTTGAACCTTAACAAGTTATGGAATGACCATATTACACGGGAGCTGAAAAGCCTAATGAATACTTATGCGTGTGAACACCTTATCAATTAAGTCACAAGTATTACGACGGATAGCGCGACCTTGTAAGACATTACCGCCATGAACACGCCTTGCCCAAATGTTTTCGCTGGTCTCTTGTCACTGCTCATAAGTCATCAGCTACCTGTTTTGATCCTTACAGGTGACGAAAGATAAAAGTACGAAAATGTGTGTGAGTTTGTATTGAGATTTCAGCCCTAATTCTTTAGCACTCTTCCGCTCCCTTATTGTGAAAGCGAACGGGAACCGACATAATTGTAAAGCGATAAAAATCAGGCATATAAATTTTTTTTTTCTCTCAGTTTCCTGCACTGCTACGAGCTGACCTTTCTTATAAAGAATAGAAATAAACTTCAAAGAAAGAAAATATAAAGATTATGATTAGGAAACCGTAGATCACGCGCCTACTTGTAATAAGATTGTGGTCAAAAATAACGCATATCATTGCTTTATTAATACGCATGATATGAAAAAATTTGCTGAGTTTAGTAAACTTGGAAGGTACTTATTGACCTCACTCCAAGAAAGAATGTTGCCGTGTCCATAGTTGTGTCTTCGACTCAAAGTATCCTAAACGACGAGATAGCTGATACTGTACAAAACTGTCAATTCTTGCGTAGAGGAAAGTACACACCAGTTGTTCACAATGAATGCACAAGCTTATATAGCCATACAAAAAGCGCTACTGTTAACTTCATGAATTGTCACCAACTACGGAGTATGAAGTGACAAATATACGTAACCTAAAAAATAACGCTGCCGCAGGATACAATAATATCGAACCAAATGCCGTGCAACATGTCATGGACACTATTTACAGCCCTCCAGCTTATACTGTCTGACCACAAACTGGTATGCACTCTGGCTTTTGCTGTTCCCTCAAATGTAAAACGTGATGCAACACATATACCGTCACTTAGTAAGGCAAATCATGGAGCCATTATGACATATCTCGTTCACGTATCTGCCAACTTTTTATAACGGTGCATGAATGAATCCTGAATCGATGAAATGTGGGTGCAGTTCAAGGCGAATGCCAGGATTTTTCACTGATCATTTTATTCCCACCGTAAGAAAACGCACTAAGAAACAGAATCCATGGATTACACGTGATGCTATTCACCTAAAACGCAAAATGAAACGCTTAAGAAAAACGAACAATACAAGTATGATTCCTGACTATCGCGCTCGTTTAAACTGTCAAGTCATTAAAAAGTAAAATAAAGGAAAATAAACTAACACTACTGCAGTACCACACTGAAAGCGTTCATTAAAGTTTTACCACACAAGTTCTGGCGATATATACGCTCCCAATGGTCAAACAGTACGGCAATATCCACTAAAGAAATGGATGCTGACTCCTTCAACACTCACTTCCGGTCAGTTTTTACGCATGATAACGGCTCTACTTGGCTTACCCTAGGAAGAGTATGTAAAAAATCGCTGATAGATTCTCCAACAATATCCGAAGCGAGAGTAATCACACTGTTGTTAAAAATTGAGAAAAAGACGTGATGGACCAGATGGATGTAGAAGTATGTTTCTGAAACAATATGACGGGCTTATTAGCATTTCCCTCTGCTTAATATATAAAAAGATCACTAGACGATTGTCGCTTTCCAGCTGAGTGAAAGGTGTCGAAAATTATTCCAATGCATTAATCGGGTAGTGTTTCATCTGCGGCTAAATATAGGCCCATATCCCTCACATGCACGTGTTGTAAATTATTGGAGCACATTATTCTAAAATTCATGACAAAATTTGTTGAAGCCAATAACAGACTCCATAGAAAACAACACCGATTTCGCATTGGCTTGTCGACGGCTACACAACTGATCGAAATAATCCACAACTTTGCACAATGCCTCAATATCCAGTCACAAATTGACGCCATTTTCTTAGGTCTGTCAAAGGCCTTTGATCGAGTATACCATGTTAAACTCCACTTTAAACTTGCCGTACGTTTTCGTGAAGGACCACTGATACGCTGGATATATAATTGCCTCAGTGACCGCTATCAGTTTATGCAGCATTATGAGCGCACCTCGCAATTAGTGCGCATTCTTTCTGGAGTCCGTCAAGGGACTGCTTTAGCTACGCTTTTGTTTCTCTTGTACATATATGGCATTCCAACTGAACCCGATGTAAAAATTCGATAATTCGCGAATGATTGCGTGCTGTACTCAGAAAAACAGGACGCTAGTGATCACGAAAGACTGAAGAATGCTTTAGGACAGATAGCAGAGTGGTGCAGCAGACGGCAAATGACGATTAATTTAGACAAAGCAGTTTTTTTTGTGTCGATAATAGGAAAAAAATGAAAACTTGACTATGTGTACTCTTTGAATAGCATGAATATCCGAAGTGTGACTGAATACCGGTACTTAGATGTTTTAAATACTTTTGGCCTAAATTGGACTGCACATGTCCAGAGCATAACCAGCAAAGCAATATCCAAATAATTTTTTTCTTAAGAGAGGCCTGCGTCACTCTTCAAAGGATACAAAACATTTAGCCTACCACACGTTCATCCGACCCGTTCTGGAATATGTGAAAATAGCCTGGTTCCCTTAGAGAAGAAATAATGCCATACTCTTGAATTGGCGCAAAGAAAGCCTGTACATTTTATCTAAAGCTGTTATAAGCCCACTCAGTCAGCCCCAGAACTTTTACGCTTCGCAGGCGTCCACACGCTTTCCAGCCATGCTAAAATACATAGCCTAAATTTTGGCATTTAATACTTAGTAACTCATTAAGGATGTCCTGTTCTGACTTTGTTCATATTGACCTTCCACGAGAAACTAGATAAAAACATGCGTTAACATTTGAAGAATTTTTTTTTGTCCCAATAACACTTCCCGATATTCCTTTTTTTCCTCAAATAGCTCGTGACTGGAGTCAACTGCATCCATCGATTACATCTCAGCCAACCATGGGAAAATTTATCAAGGTGTTTGAAAGCTCTGTTTTTTTCATTTCTTTTACGTTGTCGTTGTAAATTGTGTTCTACTACTGCAGTGCTCTTTTTCCGTTGTGTTCATTAGCTGTAAGTGTCTTTATTGTTGCTTCATTTTGCCTCTTTTGTCTATAAAACGTACTTTTTGTATTATCATGCTGCTCGTCGAGCTTCAGAACTGAAGCCAATGAAACTAATGTAGAGTTTATCACCTGTTTTATCCCACTCCTGCAAAAATTCCAAAATGGATTGAGAGTATTGCGAAACAGATAACTAACAATTGCTAATCGTATGCTCGAACGCGGCTCCTTCTCGCAAGCACTCAAGCTAGCTACAGTGTGTCCAGTATACACAGGTAGTACAGACTACACTTTTAACGCTTTCCGACCTATATCCATATTACCGGTGATGTCAAAACTTTTTTAGACAATCATAAACGTTCGCCTTGAGAATTTTGTCCAAAAGTAATCTATTATGTCTCACGCGTTGTATTCGCTTAGAAAAAAATTATTCTTTGAAGATGCATTGCTCTCTGTTACGCATAGAATAATAAATAGCACTGAAGAGAGATTATACGCCATTGGTCTTTTGTTAGACCTCAGAAAAGCTTTTGATTCTGTAAAGCATGCCGTATTGTTGGCGAAGATTTATGATTATGGATAAGAGATACACTCTATCATAAGAGGGAGAGCTGATGATTAATTCGCAGTTATTTACAAGACAGGTGTCAGCACGTGCCCTTTAACAATTGCAAATGTCATAAATAAATAAAATATTACTAGGTGTCCCACAAGGCTCTAAACCTGGACCCTTGTTATTAAAAAAAATTATTATAGGGTTTTACGTGCTAAAACACTTTATGAGGAACGCCGTAGTGGAAACCCCAAAATTTCGACTGCCTGGAGTTCTTTAACGTGCACTTAAATCTAAGTACACAGGTATTTTCGCATTTAACCTCATTGAAATGCGGCCGCCGTGGCCGGGGTTCGATCCCGCGACCTCGTGTTCAGCAGCCCAACACCATAGCCACTGAGCAACCAGGGCTGGTACCTTTGTTGTTTAACCTATACAGCAGTTATCTTTCTTAGACACGAAATGATTAAATTTCATGTATGCTGATGACACAAATGTGTGTTGCGCAGACAGGTCAATGCAAACGTTGCTGAATTCAGTAAATAATTACTTAAATCTTCTGTTTTCACAGTTACACGGCAAGAAATTGCAATTACACGTCCCTTGAACGAAATATATATTTGCACTTATTAAGGAACCGGTAAACACCAAGTTAACAATATAGCTTCATGATGTGGAAACAGAACAAGGAGAACCTCATAAGCTGGAGGCTGGAATTCTTCAGCTTGAGCCCAGATTTAAGCAACTTATTGTTCTGAATTTTCTGAAGCAATACATTGCACTCCTCTCCCGTTTGCAATCTATCTTCATCAGTTCTCCCGATTCATTTTTCAGAACACATTGACGACGTTATCGACAACTGCAAGTTGTTTTTGTTTAAAGCTGTTATGAAAACTTCACGTCCGGCTACCGTGCCTCTTTTGTCCAAGAAGTAATTCGTTAACGGTGAAATTTATTTTTGATGACACTTTTCCAAAACGCTCGAAACTTCTTCCAGCGCGCATGTCTCCTTCCAGATCAACTTAGTAAATTTCCGTCCCACGGATGCAACAAAAAATTTTGAGAAGGCTGGAGTTGGCATCTTTTCAAATCAGCATAACTAGTCTTTTGCTCTCCATATGGCTGATTATACCGCAATATTTCTTGTGGAATTTGTGGCAAATTGGTTTGGATTACATATTCGCACGTTTATTTCTTGTAACAACTGTGAGCTTGAGACGCGGACAGCCACTGGTGGTTTACTTTCATATTGCGTTGTTTTATTCTGTTGTTGCCAGGTGGCATGCCATACTCTCAGAAATAAGGGCGCTATTTTGGGCCTAGGCCGCGGCTCCAATAGCATTTTGTTTTGCCAGAGCTGAGCTTCCTAGGGCGGATGATTTCGACTAGAATTCCGACCAGATATCCCGCTACCTAGGAAATCTTGCCGCGGTCAAGAAAGCGTTCCTTGAATGCGGCTTTGTCCTGCGCTGTAGTGGAGAATCTCACCCGCGCTTTTTTCTTCCCCACAATCATAATGGCACTCCCGGTAGCTGTAATGATGCAACTGACTGACTGTTGCGAAAACCAAATTAGTTCTCCGAAACCACCACCAGCAGGAGGTCATTTCGAATCTTATCGTTACTACTGAGCATGTAGAATGTCTTGCTGTGTGTTTGAAATCGTTATGCGTACCTGTCATATACAGGCTTGCTTGTGGCAATAAGACTTCATTTTTCAAATTTGTGGACGAACTAGTAAGTTACTTAAATAACACTCGTTCAAAATTTCTTATAATGTTAGACTTGAACCTTAACGCGTTAGGGAATGACTATAAT
The DNA here is from genome assembly GCF_023375885.2 of Dermacentor andersoni. NCBI lineage: Eukaryota > Metazoa > Arthropoda > Arachnida > Ixodida > Ixodidae > Dermacentor > Dermacentor andersoni. The sequence continues at coordinate 179,867,477 of NC_092817.1, read as the reverse complement.
ACACGGGAGCTGAAAAGCCTAATGAATACTTATGCGTGTGAACACCTTATCAATTAAGGCACAAGTATTACGACGGATAGCGCGACCTTGTAAGACGTTACCGCCATGATCGCGCCTTGCCCAAATGTTTTCGCTGGTCTCTTGTCACTGCTCATAAGTCATCAGCTATCTGTTTTGATCCTTACAGGTGACGAAAGATAAAAGTACGAAAATGCGTGGGAGTTTGTATTGGGATTTCAGCCCAAATTCTTTAGCACTCTTCCGCTCTCTTATCGTGAAAGTTGGCACAAGTTCTTGTGGAATTTGTGGAAAATATTCAAGCCATGAGAATATTGGGTCCGGAGAATTCTAAAGCAATAGTTGTTACAGATGGGCTTTCAATTTGTACACATTTAGCTGCTAATAATTCCTCACACCTTCTGAATATAGTTTCGACGCTCGCCCCGTATAATTTAGCTGAAGTCCGGTTTCTCTGCATCCCAGCTAATAGTGCAATCTCTTTAAATGAATCAGCTCACTCGCTCCCATCCTCGTCAATAAATGGCCCACTCTTCAATATTCTTCCTGATTTCGCTTTTACAACAAAAGTTAGATTTCAGCATCTTCTATTTTAAATTGTTACCATTCATCCCTACTTTCTGCAGATGATTTTCGACGTCTATATTTTTGATAAAACTCAAGCAAATGTCTTTCACAACAATGTCAGGCGATCTTCACAAGCTTCCGCTGTAGAGTTCCTCGTCCAAATTTTCACCTTCGTAGATCTTGTTTATCCATAACTTACCTCTGCTCTTTTTGCAATGAACCAGTGACTATGAACCCTTTCTTTCTTTCTTGCCTCGGTAGAATGCTTATCTTATTTCAAAACAGTAAACTGGATTTAGCGCTTACTACACCAAAGATACTGTCTTTTGGCGCCTGTCCGTTAGGCACAAACCATGGGTTGATGATTACTTCTTAACACAGGTTCATTGACGCATCAGGAAGGATACCCTGCTGCAGTACCGACTGTTGGACGTTTTATTTTCATTTAACCTAAACTTAGATAGACCTGAAATAAATTTCTATTAGCATTTAGTTGCCTAATGTTTAGCTTTGGATGTATACTTCTAGCCCCTTTTGGTATCTTATTCGGTGCAGTTTTGAATCAACCTAGTGTGGCCCATCCCCCCGTGGGTACTAGCCACATTTTGAGGCAACAACCACAACAACAGGAGAGACGTTGGGAGTTCGGATCGGCGGAAGGTGGCTCCAGGTGCGAAAGCGCGCGCTCGTAGAGCCATAAAGACCCAAACATTAAACTCCTTTACCCAGCCTCTTGAAAGCCTCGCCGGGGACTAGGAGCCCTCAGACAGCATTTGTGAAAGGCCGCTAAGGCGTGGAGGAGCGTGTTAGAAGGGCTCGTCGAGACACTGGTGAGCAAGGCCTTCACTCAGTAGTCTCAACGCTAACGCGATGGCCTGACAGTAAGTAACTCGGCAGCAACCTTTGCCGGTGACAGTGATATGGTCCGGTAGTTCTTCGATATCTTTTTCCTCTTCGTAAGACGACGCAGCAGCTACATGGCTACTCATCTACTGAAACTCGGTGGCGACAATTTCTAACAATTTTTTAGCATTTAGAGCCGGATCAACACTTTTTTCTGAACACCTGTGAAAGCATGTATTGATTGACCAAATTGTTGCAACGAAGCCTGCTCTACGGTACATTTATATTTTTCTTCTTTGTTCTGAATACTTCAATGAACTTCTGCTAAAGAAATAACTTTTGCTGTGTGTGTGTGCGTGTGTGTATGCGTGTGTCCGTTTTAGTGTGTGTGTCAATAAAGGCATAGTTTCATTCTGGAACCGAGGTACAGCTTGGTTACAAAAGTCATTCCCCGGTCTTACCTTATGAAAGGCACTCGGTGCAAGCTTTTGCAGCCTCGCACTACCGAGAGTTCCTTGCGTATTGAAGAACATCTTGCCTCATTCCTGGTCAAGTGGCTATTTTACAAAACTTCTCACAAGTCTTACTGCTTGATCTGTACCGACACTACAGAGTCATAAAAGTAGAAGAGAAATCATTGTTTGAGCTTAGGTGGCACGAAGAAATGAAACGTTGAGGCGCTTAGTTCATTGTGCTCGTCTGCTTTAGGTATGTATCGCAGCTAAAAGCCACCCTTAACGAGAATGTCAGAATAGAACTCGCAGCCACTTCCAGTTTTGACTCCTCTAGATTCACTTAGCCACTCGATGATTCGCTGGCACAGTTCATTCTTGCATTGTACTAACTTGAGGTCATACCGGCTCACAACCATTTCCTACCTGTCGTCGGCATCCACAGCCGTAACCAAATGCGTTCTCTTTGCTGTAGGAACTGGTAAAGGTGTTCGTGAGAGTGCAGTGGCCGCCTTTGTACGCGTACAACTCCTGTGTTTAGTATTCCACCTCGCTAGACGACGCCTCGCCACCTCGCTAGCGTTTGCGGCGTTGCGCAAGCGCCATGTGAAGGCTGCGTTCCCTGTCAAAGCCGAGTACCGCAAAGATACATGTCATACTTAAAAGGGTATGAATGAGAGCTAGTTGGTATGAATTCATCCGTGAAAAAACAGCGGGAAACAAATACATACGAGGGAGAAACAGAGGAGAGGCGGTGACTGCCAACTACTTGGGTTTATGGTGCTCATGCACAGATATACAATTGAAAAGCGGTTTGGCAGGAGGTGGAATTATCATGCATTTCGGACCGCGCATGCGTCAACTGATTCATAAGTGAACTCGTAAGAATGACACCAAAATGCACTATCAGATTAGTGGCGAAGATACCAAAACTCTTTGCCCTTAAGAGCAAACGAAAAAGTGTTGACGCGTGCGTTACTTATACACATCATGGCTAAAGCTTCAAAAATTACGCGTGCTGTTTGGTCTCTGTACCGGCGTGGAACTCGTGTCTCCTGAAAAACGAGATAGCAGCCATACTTCCCACCGTGGATGGTGAGATTGTTCCCTATTCTTCCGCTTCCACAATCCTGGCACTACCTGTAGTTGCGCAGGTGATTAGCTTGCCTGCGTTGTCAACCACTACCGAAGCTGTCTTAATTAATTTGTATGTATATTCCATGGATACAGTGTTGCATCCGTGAAAACCGTGTTTTCTAGTTTGGCTAAACGCTGTTGCGCTGGCAGAGGCTCAGGGCTATCGAAAAGACAAATGAATGGTCATTTTAACGGATTCAAAAGAGACATGCAAGAACTACAGAAAGGGTAGAATCTGCAGGGCTGCCTTAGCTATCCTCCGCAAGGCAGAACCCCTCACACTGGATTCCGGCAGACACGGGGATAGAAGGAAATGAAAGGGCAGGCAGCTTGGCTCGTGGGATCACGTACCGAGTCGAGCGGCCACACACCCTGGAACAGCACTTGACCGTGGAGATCGGCTATTCAGAGTTACTTAACAACCACAGAGGCAAGAGAATTAGATACTCCCCGCCACACAAAGCCTTAACACAGCAAGAAGCAGATAGTTGGCGGAGGCTGCAAACGGGAACCTTCTCTAACTTACATATACTAAGCAAGATGTATCCTACACAATTTAGGAACACATGCCCGTGGTGCGGGGCAACCCCCACGCTTTACCATATAACCTAGGAGCCTAAACGTAACTACACATTCCACCAACACAAAACCCCGAGTGCGGAGCAGTGGGAGAGCCGGCTCACCAGCTGCGAGCTCGCCGCCCAAAGGGCAATGGTGCACCACGCAAGCGAAGTAGTGCGGCTCAGTGGAGCCGTGGACTAGGGGCCCAGCCCTGCAAAGAAGGTCAAGCGTCTGCAGCGATGAAGACGGAGACCGAACGCTAAACCCTTAATGGACCAAATAAAGTTTTCTCTCTCTCCCTATTCTTGTCTTCACGTTACTGGCAGGCTCGCGTAGATGGTCGGTTAACTAATGGCCTGATTGTCCTACATACGATTGGCCACACGAGGTGGGGATCTCGTACGCAGCCTCGAGGTTGCACGAAAATAGCTGATGATGGGCTTCTTGACAAGGGAGGTGTTGGTGGCTTCGCTAGGATTTACTTTATTGCACAGGGAGCAGACCGGTATACACAACGCGCACCCCCGCATGTACCGCGGCTTTCTTAACACGATGGGAAAACTGAGCATAAGGGAGCACAACCACTTTGAATTTCCCAAGGTATGGCTGGACGTGGTCCTTGAGGTCCGTACCTCACGCAAAAAAGAACGAGCCAAGGCAGACAACATGGATTCAGGAGAGCCGCACACCTTCAGGCGCTGTACCTGAGTATCGCAGCTTCGGGTCACTTGTTGATGGAAGGAGCGGGCTAAGGCGTTCGTTACGGCGCTATTGGCGATGGTCGTTTTAGCGATTTTTGAGCGATTTGGCGAAAACTGCATAAGGAGCACCTTCGGTCGTGGCGCATAGGTCCAGCAGGAATTGTGTTGACTGAAGTGCAGCTCTAAGTTGATAAAGTGCATCGTGCCAGCGACAGGTAACCCCCGGGTAAAAGTGAGGCATGGAAAATGACGATGGGATAAGCTGAAAATTCTTTCAATTATGTTTCAACATCTTCAAATTGAGCACTGTACACCACAAGGGAGTCGTCTACATATCGGAAGATGATGACCCACCCAATGGGCTCGAGGTTTTCTTTAAGTGCACCATCGTAATGGCCAGAAGATCACTCAGAATGGTTGCAATGCGCGAGCCGATGACGACACTTTTCTCCTCTACGTACAATTGATCATTGTGATTGACCAGAGTGGAGTGGAGGTACATTAGGAACTACGGTTTAAACCTGGAAGCACTGGTGCAAATAGCGTTTTCAAAATGCACCACGTCATGTCTTTTTGTCTGCTTCTGTACCACTTCCAAGAGGCCATCTTGAGGCAGGGGCTAAGAGTTATAATATCCACCGAGAAAGGTTGCGCCCACTCAGGACAGAATTTGATCAAAAAGTGTGAAACATGTGATTGTCTGCGAACACTGAACGGATCCTTGACCTCTAGCAGCCATAGACGCTTGAGCAAGAAGGTTTCCAATCACCTTTGCCAAGAACCAACCGCAGAGGCGATAAGCCTGAAGGGGGAACATTTCATCTGCACCTTGGTGTTGCGACGCCGTACCTTTGAATTTTTCATCGATGCTGCCAGCTTCGGTAAACCCGCCTCTTGACACAATACGATGGCCTCCCTCTTCATACTTGTTCGGTGCAAGTCTTTTGCCAGCTACAAGTTGTGCAGAACGCTGTCAGCCAGTTGCCGGTACAATTCAGGGCGGATAATGACGAAACCCCTCCTTGTGAGACTGTACAAGTTTGGAGTCGTGATCACGTAATGTGGCAACCACGCTTGGCAGGCACAGCTGACCCGATTTCGCTGACATTGATTGTAGAGATTCAGTGCCCGCAAGGACAATGCGATCCGATTCTAGGGCTGTGGCAGTGCTGGCTGAAGCCCTCATCATCATCATCAGCCTGGTTACGCCCACTGCAGCGCAAAGGCCTCTCCCTTACTTCTCCAACTACCCCGGTCGTGTACTAATTGTGGCCATGTTGTCCCTGCAAACTTCTTAATCTCATCCGCCCACCTAACTTTCTGCCGCCCTCTGCTACGCTTCCCTTCCCTTGTAATCCATTCCGTAACTCTTAATGACCATCGGTTATTCTCCCTCCTCATTACGTGTCCTGCCCATGCCCATTTCTTTTTCTTGCTTTCAACTAAGATATCATTAATTCGCTTTTGTTCCCTCACCCAATCTGCCCTTTTCTTATCCCTTAACGTTACACCTATCATTCTTCTTTCCATAGCTCGTTGCGTCGTCCTCAATTTAAGTAGAACCCTTTTCGTAGGCCTCCAGGTTTCTGCCCCGTACGTGAGTACTGGTAAGACACAGCTGTTATAAACTTTTCTCTTCAGGGATAATGGCAATCTGCAGTTCATGATCTGAGAATGCCTGCCAAACGCACCACAGCCCATTCTTATTCTTCTGATTATTTCAGTCTCATGATCCGGATCCGCAGTCACTACTTGTCCTAAGTAGATGTATTCCCTTACCACTTCCAGTGCCTCACTAGCTATCGTAAACTGCAGTTCTCTTCCGAGACTGTTAAACATTACTTTAGTTTTCTGCAGATTAATTTTTAAACCCACCCTTCGGCTTTGCCTCTCCAGGTCAGTGAGCATGCATTGCAGTTGGTCCCCTGAATTACTAAGCGAGGCAATATCATGAGCGAATCGCAAGTTACTAAGGTATTCTCCATTAACTCTTATCCCCAATTTTTCCCAATCCAGGTCTCTGACTACCTCCTGTAAACACGCTGTGAATAGCATTGGAGAGATCGTATCTCTCTGCCTGACGCCTTTCTCCCCGCCTGACGCCTTGTTAGGGCTGAAGCCCTAACAAGGGTCAAAGCCTCAGTGCTGTCCTACCTCGGTCCGGGATGACAATGTCACTCAAGTGTGTGACAGCATGGGCAAGTGGTGGAGCGGTTTGCCTATTAGGCAGATTGGTGACGACTTCTTTGCACAGAAGTTCTGTGAATCGAGCACTTTTGATTTGATTATGCTTAAGCAATAGTGAGGTCCTCATTTGTGCTAAATATCGTAGAGCTCCCTGAGAACACTGGGAAACGCAGCGTAATATTGCTATATGGCACTTTAGAGCACTTGTTGAAACCGTTTTTCTAAAAAAAAGGCATTGCATAATATTAATGTACTTATCATCGCAGAGTAATTTGCTTTAGGCTTTCGCCTTATTTGCTGCATCACATTTTGGTGTAGCATTTGTAGTTATGCTAGAGCCGCGGGCTAGATCTTGAGGCCACCGCACAAAAGGTTCATAACTTTCAGGAGGTCTTATTGCAAACTCCACTATTAACCCGCACACTTGAAGCTTTGCTACGCATTACCCATAAAGTGCCCCTCAATTTCGCCCAACATAAATTGCTTGCCCTAATTATTAGACCTATGATACCGGAGAAGCCGGCTATGCATCTCGTATCACACATGAAAATTGAGAAAAAGCGAAGGTTTTTGTGGATTGGTGATTGAAAGATTCTAGTGCGAATCAATGAAAATTCCTGTGTATTTTTATGTCCCATGCGAGCACGACCTTGTCCATGTGGCATAATTAATATTCTTGTGCCGCACTTCAATACGAGTTATTTCTAACAATTTCTCTTACCAAATTACAAGCTGAGAACATCTGTACGTTGTACAGATGTTCGTTGTACCCCTTCGTTGTACCCCTGAGACTACGGGCTGGGTGCTAGACTAATAGCTCCCAAAGTCTAGAAATTGTTCACGAAAGAAAAAGTACGAGAATAATCGTTTTGTTAGATATTGGTTTTTAAACGTAGTATTAAATGTATGGAACAGTTTCCGATGTGACCCTTTATCAAACGCTTTTGAGAAATCCAAGTATATAACGTCTTTTTGACCGCGTGAATTTATTGTTTCAGCAAGATGGTGAACTACTTCTATAAGTTGGGTAACTTTCGAAATCCGTGATGACGGCAGTAAAGGAGATTATGCTGGTCCAGGTAGTGCAACAGATGTTTGGATATCATGTGTTCAGGTAACTTGGAAGTTGTACTGCTGAGGGATATCGATCTGTAATTGTTAACAGCATATTTTTCCTGCTTTTATGAACAAGTTCGACTTTTGCTTGCTTCCAAGCACCAGGATAACATTGGCTGCTTATACGGTGACTCAAATATTTTTGTCAGATATTTAAAAATGATTTTAATATTTGAATATTTAAAACTCTTTTCGGATGCTGTCTGGGTCAGGGCTCTTTTTGTTGTCAACATGGAGTAAGAGGTTCGGAACGTCTTGATTATCAATTTCCAAATTGGGGATAGGCGGTGTTAGATTTTCTTCAACAAAAGGCGGTAATAGTAATGCGAGAACACAGTTGAAAAAAAGGTGCAATTTTCAGCACGCTCTCGGTCATTCTCTTCTTCTCCCGAAAGGTTCACGACAGATGACGGATTATAATAACGCCAAACTTTACCAGAGGATGCACGAAGACAATTCGTTAATGTTTCGTTATAAAACATTTCTATGGATTACTTTAGCAGGAGCTTCATGGTACAAAATAAAAAAAATATAAAAGTCAATGAAAGTCAATCAATCAGTTATGTGCGATGCTTTTAATTAGGATTGGAACGCGAATGTTTTACCCCACGTTACTCTCATCCTTTCCCCGACTTTCACTGAATCGGAAAATGGTGTCTTCTACAGTTATATTGAAACAATGGTTAACTCGGCAAACGGAAGTATGACACTCAGGAACGCTTGAATAAGCAACTGTCTAAAATTGCTGCAATTACCCTGCATCGACCAAACATTTATCGTCCCTCACTCACCAAATATTTTCCACATCAACGAAACATCAACAACGCATCTCGCCTAGTTCACCGATGAGACAGGCAAGAAGCCGCTACATGCGTCGCATGGCGCATAACAATTGGGTGAGAGCAATCATTGCGAAATATTTTTGAAAGCACATTATTAATTTGCATATTTCAAACATTCTGTAGAGCTCACCTATAGAGTGTCCTTCCGTTAAAAATTACACCCGTGCCATTCGTGGTCTTTTCGGAAAAGTGGAGAAACTTTTGATTTGTTTCTCATATAACACCTCTAAACAAACTGAAAACAATATTTAGTTCTTTTTTCATTTTACCGTTAATTGACATACCCAATTCAAAATTTTGGCCTGCATATGTTACATAAACTTTGTCTCATTTCCTGCAAAGATAAAGTTCGGAAGTGACCTAGCGTTACAGAGAACCGTCGTAGCCGTCATTTAAGGGCTCTGAGAGTTTCTAGTCGCATTAACAACTTTGCTCTTTTACATGATGAATACACTTAAAGGATAAAAGCGGAGAAGAGTTAGTTGTAACGCTTCAGAAAAATTTGCGTAATGGTAAGGCAGCGTTAGACATGTCTTATTTCTCCGCGCTGGCTCTCACCTTTAAGGTGACACACACACACACCCACACACACACACACACACACACACACACACACACACACACACACACACACACACACACATACACACACATATATATATATATATAATTGAAAGTTACCATCCATGCTAACTACCGCTCGTAGCATTGACAGCATCGTAACTGTGGGCGCGGGACTGAAAGTAGATGTCTATACAACTCCGAGAAGCTCCGCGAAATGTGAAGGCAGGCATACAGCTGTATAAGAAACCAGAAAAGATGATTGTCAAAATAAGTGAGTGGTTTATGCGGTACGCAGAAATCAAATAGACGCTTTAGCAATATTTTCAAAGCGTATACTGCTGACATTGATAGTCGTGTTTGATGATGGTCGCGTAAATAATCACCACGTATTCGTAGACGGTATGACAGCGCAACGAATACGACGGCGGCATACTGAGGAGTGAATGACGACCACAGACATGATTACGGTGCGGCAACGAGGGCCGCAAGACCCCGACGGCAAGTTGACCGTGCAATGGCGAGAATGCGACAACAGAGGCATCACAACGGGTGCGCAGCTATGATTTCTTTGCATCCTAATTCCACGAAACCAGATGCTTTACAAACGAGCAATTTAAAATCATGAAGTTCCAACGCACTCCATGAATTGGTCAAAGTGAAGCTTAGGTGAGTCGGAAAGACGAAACGGCGCACCTAGCCAAGGGACGCCAACGAAAGCCCCCCAAAACCGCATGTGACGGCGAAAGACTACTTGCAAGAAATGTATGGAGAACTAAGCCATAACTGCGTGGGAGTAGGGTTGGTAGAAGTATAATATGATAAAGGTAATGTTAAATGGCCTGGCTAGAAAACGAGCACTCTTGATTCGCAGTCAGACTACGCAAACATACGTTTATCAGGGCCAAATACTCACAGGGGACTCAGATAATCAAAATTAAATTTGCGGAAGAGTAAAAATTTGTTCAAGCACATATGGCAGAATTTGCCAAATCGTTGGCGGCAAATTACCGCCAACCTTGAAAATAATTGCGTCAATTAATTGCAACGTACCGGTACTACCATATGCGGCTCAAACTTGCAGATTCAAAAAAAGCTTGAGTATGAAAAACCAAGCGAAAACGAAATTGATCGGCGTAATGTTGAGACACAAAGGCGCAGCTGTACATTAGACAGGAAGCGGGGCTAGCCAATATTCAAGCTGTTATCAATATAGTTTAGAATATATTATTCAATATAGTTTTCATAGAGCTGGAATGATAACCAATAACACTGACTGAAATATTTTTGCGAAATCGGGCAGTCGTAGAGAGAAAGATCAATTTAATGATGGCGAAAGAATGCCCACTCGTGCTTTCCCTTCACTGAAATAAGTATCTGTGGCTTTTACTGTATATTTAAGGACCTTCTCAAGGGGTTGATCTAATAAAACTTATACGTATATAATAGGCGAAAGCTTTACGTTATTAGAAAATGTATCAAATTTAACGCTTACTGTAGCAGTAGGTAAATTTGGGAAAAAGCATATCACGGATTGATACGTCTAATTGTTCTAAATGCTCCTGCACAAAATTTAACGAGGCACGATGCAGTCGAGAACACTCATTCGCAGAGGATGCAATCGGTTCTCGAATCAACCCAAATGTTTCTCGGGAGATGCATAGATATTCAGTAATATTTTGACTCTCAGTATACGAAATCGAGTTTGAACAGATGGCAGGTGAGTTTCTTGATAAAGAATATTATTCGCTACAAATTTCAGAAGGCCAAGACATAGATGTAATGATCCACGCTCCAAAAAAGCGAGAGAACATAATTTATAAGCAGTACTTTCTGAAAATAATACGCAACGAAAGGACAAAAAGAGGTGGATGTACGCACAAAAAATGACCACCAGAATCTCCCTGCGCATTACGAAAGGACTGCTGCTGACTGTTCGTAATAAACGAGCAGCATGTGCTCCTTCAGATACGATTTATTTTATGCGTCCGCCGATTAAGCTTTTCTGTATAAGTCATTCGCAGATATTTTGATGATTGCCCATATGTTATCATCTCTTGATCATACGTGAGTGTTATCCGGATAGAAAAACTTAAAGGGGAAACAATGATTGCACTTTTCTTGACATTTAGTGAAATTTGCATTCCTTTAAGCCACATTTCTATCTGAATAAAATACGACTGCAATTTCTTATGAAGGCTATATTTACGATTTGGCACTGAAAAAATGCGACACCATAGTGTGTCAGAATATGGCTTAATAAAATAAAACTAGGGAGAGTACTGCGCCTTGAGGAACACTCCTTGTCTGCTTGTAACATTGAGAAGAAACATGGTTTTGATATCAACAAAATGTACGCCCGCTTAGGATATTATCAAACCATGAAATTATATGTTGTGGGAGATTCACACTTTCGAGTCCGTTGATCAAGATGGTGTGCTCCACACTGTCATACGCCTTCGCAACATCTGATGCCACTAAGGCTGCGCACTGGTGATTGCAGTGAGCGAGTTGACTTCGACCCTCCAAGTCAACATGAGCACACCAAATTCAGCACCCAGGCCTGAATCCTATCTGAGAGTCACTTACTTGCTTGTCGCCTACCATTTTTCGATATGACTACACAATACTCTCTCGACTAAATTTACAAGATTTGAAGTGAGATAAATTGCATATCCGCCGCCCTACTTTTCAAGTAGTGGAATTACTTTGCAAACTTTCCAATCTGGATGAATCCGTGTATTCTTAATGGACAAACTTATGAGTGCAAGCAAATCATGGGGAGACGATTCGAACATTATTTTAATCACAGTAATTGTTGGTAAATAATAACTCAGCAAGCGATTTCAAAACTTATTGGAATATAGTACCTGTTTGTGGCTGAGCTTATAGCAGACGAGCACAATATGACACAACCTGAACTGGAATAGTTAGGTCTAGCGCCAAACGCGTTTTTCTGGATACATAAGTTGGGGTTCTCGAATTTCAACAATTAAGGTCATTGGACGAAGCTCAATCTAACAATCGTTCACCGCAGAAATCGGACCAATTGTCCCATAAAATCTCGTGAGAGTTAAAATATCCAGCAATGAATATATCTTTTCTGCATGCTGCAATTACGGCATGAAAATAACCTGTATTCATAATTCTTGTAAGAAAATAAACATTAGGTATCGGGAATGGGGTGCATCCAGGTGGTATTATGTTCAATTCTAGAATCTTATTTTCTGCAGAGGAAGACTGGTGAATGATTTTAAGGCCTACGACAAATTTTAGATGAGATGAAAAATGCCTAACCCCCTCTACGAGAAGGGCGATCCAAACAAAAACAACGATAATTCTTTAAATGAAAAATCTTTTCTGTAGAACACTGAATTTCATGCAAAATACTCAATTCAGGAGAAAGTTCTTCACAATGTTATGAGATATCAGGGGCTACAGCAAAAATGGAACCACACTTCCACGGCAGCGCATTTTGGTGCCTACGTTCACGATACAACGGCAGTATTAATTGCCGTCTGCAGAATGCTTTTTTCAGGAAATCATGTCTGTCCATGTTTCTCTGGTAATTTCGTAATTTCTATTCAATAATCATGCACAGAGGGTCCCGGTATGGTCTTGTGGCCCTGGGAACACTCTTCTGCATATTTTACTTGTTGTAGTCGTGCTTTGAAAGAAAAGAAAATGATTGTTTGATTGATTTATTGCTTGATTGGTTCATTGATTGATTGATTGATTGATTGATCCTTTGATGGGTTGTAATTTTAACTGTTTTCAGCCTTTAGTTTATAAATGGCAGTAGTTCTAGGGGAGTACGGAGAAGCATGATGTTCGCACGTTCGAGCATTCAAATCCATATTCTTATCGTTTTATAAAACTAGACTCGCAACTTTTATCACCCTCACGTCCGACATGAGATGCGGAAAGTTCAATGTCTTTAGGACTGCGTGTTGAGGTCTGTGCCAAAAGGCCTTTGTCTGTATGGTCACGAGAAATTGTAATCCTAGAAACAGCACTTGCTCGTGCAAGAGCCTTCAACACTGGTGACATCTGAGCAGTGAAAACTTTCCCGATGGGGTCCGCAAGGTTCAAAAAAAGACTGTCAAGGACTTTCGCCACAGCTTTCAGCACAGAAGCAGCTACAACATCACCAAAAAGTGCAGTAATAGCTTTTGAGTGACGTGCAGTAGCTTCAGCGTACCCACATGACTTCTCTAATACAATAGCCCGTGCCTCACGACGTTAACATGGCTTCCATTCTATAACTTGTAGAACTTGAACCGCTTGGTCTCTAGCAGGAAATTTCGAATAGTCCGCAGGGTGGGAACCTTCGCACAAACAGCATCACTTGCTTGTAGAGGGACAAGTTTTTCTGTACCAGCTTCCTCCGCAAATGTGGCGCCGAAGATACGATCTACATTCCTTAATGTTATGGATAAACAGCCAACACTAAATGCATTGCAGATAGTGCTTCATCGCTGTATATTAAAGCCATGCCTTGATCTATGATGGCCTAGTTGTGCCTGCAAAAATGACAATGACCGACTCTGTGGCGACTCTATTTCTCAGAAGCTTGCGAACATCGGTAGACGGATATGGCACCTGCCATAAAAAACATGTGCAGCACCTAAGAAACACACAGACCTGCGTCGACACCGCGAACTAGCCCCTCAACGCAAGCTAGATGAGGAGGATTAAAAGGACCCACCAGGTGATTCGTGGACATTCCACGCTTTAGAAGGACGGAGACACAGGTCCGGTCCGGCGAACAGCGTAGAATGCGCCCTCTGCCAAATTCTTGGACATCGGTTATGCTCTGGAAGACTGGGTTAGCTTTCCGCTGCTGTTGTTGAATTGGCCTTGAATTCCTCCCGCGGATGAATTCCCCGTTGGTCGGCACTAGCTCAACTGGAACGCTGTGAATGCTACTACGTAAGAAAGCCTCTATAGAGATATCTTTAATGAAGGGAAAGTCAGACATCCACCCATTCGTAGCAATTGCTACAAAGGAAACCCAAACGGTTTCCTCGAAATAAAAGCCTCATAGTTGAGAAAAATTCGTCCTGGTCCGGTACTCGAACCCGGGACCACCGCCTTTCCGGGGCAGCCGCTCTACCATCTGAGCTAACCAGGCGGCTCGGAGATGGCAGGGCGAAGTCGAATTTGTCGACAACACGAAGCATAAGGCAAGAGTTTGACGTAGTAGTTCGGCGGAAACCCGCAAGGTGGAGAGCAGTAATGAATAAAGGGAAAATCAGACATCCACCCGTTCGTAGCAATTGCTACAAAGCAAACCCAAACGGGTTCCTCGAAAGAAAAGCCTCATAGTTGAAGAAAAATTCGTCCTGGTCCGGGACTCGAACCCGGGAGCGCCGCCTTTCCGGGGCAGCCGCTCTACCATCTCAGCTAACCAGGCGGCTAGCAGATGGCAGGGCGAAGTCGAATTTGTCGACAACACGAAGCATTAGGCAAGTTTTTGACCTAGCCGCCTGGTTAGCTCAGATGGTAGAGTGGCTGCCTCGGAAAGGCGGTGGTCCCGGGTTCGAGTACCGGACCAGGACGAATTTTTCTTCAACTGTGAGGCTTTTCTTTCGAGGAACCCGTTTGGGTTTCCTTTGTAGCAATTGCTACGAACGGGTGGATGTCTGATTTTCCCTTGATTCATTACTTCTCTCCACCTTGCGGGTTTCCGCAGAACTACTACGTCAGAGATATCTCTAGTTGCAAGGGAAGCTGTCCGCAGGAAAGACCGATGTGGGGAGAAAAATGAGACATTCGGAACTCGCAATGACATCGACCGTATTAAAAGAGAGAAATATCAAAATAAAACTAAGAACAAGTAAGCTGCGCGATACTTGCAACAAGAGGCCTGAGGAGAGCATCCGTAGAGCACCAAACCAAGTGCTAGGGTGCGTCGAAGGGATATATGAGGTGAGGCGTAGCTTTTCTCGTTTCTTTTTGTCCTTTCCCTCAGTCTATCATAATCTATTGGGGACAGCTTGGTTGAAGAAGTCACCTCCTAGGCTCGGTCATAGGAAGAGAGGGGTATTCATGGCTATAGAATAATGTCGTGCACAATATAACCTTCCCGCCTAGCTCACAGTTAGTTACACGTGACCCACCAGCGCATGAAATGTCGTGGATCCGCAGGCGTTTCTAGAGGCAACTACGCTTGCGAACAGAGTTGCCGAAGCCTACAAAGGGTCGCCCGGGAGTGCTGTCAGTGCTACCACTGAAATTTCGCTACCACTGTGATAGCTTGTGGATTTATGGTTCAGTGAGCCAAGAACAAGTTTGGCCTGAATAGCATCGTTTCATAAATTCGAAAGAGCGAATTACTTCTTGAAGAAGGTGCGCAATCTGCTACTTCCTATTCCTGTGACGTTTTCGTGCCGCCTCTGCATGAGATTCCGTATATGAAGTTCAAACCAGCTGTTTTACGCTCTCGCATATCCACTTGGACAGCCGCATCTAGCAGTTCTTTGGTACAGATGTCCTATTCCATTTCACTGTCACCTTCAACTATGTTAGACAATATGGCCACTTGTGCCAGTACGGCTGTTCTGGGGAAGTTGTAACTACACTGCCTCAGAGCGAAAGGTACGAATGAGTCACGTCGCAGCCCGTCTGAGATCGCCCTGTCAACTTGCCGAACGTTTTTACACATGAGCGTTGTCCGATCTGCTGCTATTGATGGCGCTCGCCCCTCTCTTGTGTCCGAGGGTATGATTCTTCGAAATGTGGTAAACAACTCCTCACCGATAGCACAACTGTAGCAAGAATTCCAGAACACTAATCTCTCTAAAGCTCGACTATCTTGTCTTCAGCGGTTCGCCCGTTTCATATATCTCGCATTTCATAGCCATAAAAACTGTTTTTCTTTTCTTTTTATCTCTATTGCTTTGGCTAGGCTGCTGCTGGATGGGCTGCTGCCTACTCCTGCCACACGACAGAAGCCATGAGCGGCCAAAACTCTTCAGTAGCAGCAGCGGACGATTAGTGCCGAGAGACCGCAGCCATAGCCACGTGTCCCACATTTTTCATTTCTCTTGAAAATATGTAGAGCCGAAAATGTGCCGAAAGGAGCCGTGAGGTGTTATTGATTCCACTTGCGAAATTATCTTTTTCAGCCCATAAAGTTCTCATACCTAACAATCTGCAAGTGCGTAGTAAATAAAACAGCAATGCCTTCGCATAAAAATAAAAAAGAATACATGCGGTAATCGATGCCTGGCAGATGTTCACGTTCCGTAACAATTGCTCGTAGAGAAACAAGCGTAGAGAAGCAAGGGAGGAAGCTGATGTGGGGGAAGGGAAGACTTCTTGTACACCCCGCAGCAAACCAATGAACTCTGGGAGTGAGCCAGAAAACATCGGCTGCATTGAACACAGTTTATTATGCGGATTTTTTTTTACTCGAAAGTTTTATTTATGTGAACACACACATACACACACAAAAGAGAGCCTTGCATGCTAGCATTTAACCAGCAGCCAACTTGGCTCACTATGAGCCTCTTGCCAGCTAGGGTCACCGAATATTTGACACTAGGTGTGCAGTAAACAATGGAACAATTTGCAGCGTTCGCACGCAGCAGCGCACCACGCCTCTCATCATGGAAACCGCACGCGCACTCCTGTGCATCGCCACTATATTACGCACCCTGTTGGAAAAGAAGCGCGAGACAGGAGCCCGCTTTCCGCATCACGTGCTTGTCAGTGTTCGCACGCACCGGCCTGACAGGCATTTCGGAGGCCAGGCGAAAGGTTCGTGGTGGCACTGCTGGGTGGCGCCGAGAATTCTATTTCCAGCGCGCGAAAGTCCCGCTGCAGTACATGCCTCATACGTAACTCGTTCGCATGGTTGGCAATATCGTTACATTGGTTACGTGCTAAACAATTTACCGTCGATAGTCATCGTTAGATGGGTTCTGCCTAATTTTATGTCCAACATTCGAATGAGCAGGGTAGTTGGTAGCATGGAACGATGATTTGCATGCAGCAGTACAGCTATCTCACTAAACCGCTCTTCAGCTCAACGATTCATAGTACCGCCCGCAAGGACAGGCAGAAGCACAGTTCGTCAGAGCTCAGAGCAATTAAATGTAACAACTTATTCGAACACATTAAACAGGTTCGGCTAAGCAAACGGACCGAAAAAATTGCAAATATGAGCTTGCTATAACGTTCGTTGTACCGCAAAAAGTATTTTTATCGTGAAGAACTCCATGATCGCCTTAAACGACTTAGGAAAAAAATTGTTTATCTTGACCAGCATATTCTCGACATAACATGTCAAATTTTATCAATGAATGCTGCCGCATGTTCGTAACATGAAAGTGTCATGAGTAGGCATTAAAACCAAAAAAATATCACGTTTTGCCATATCTTATGCAACATCAGATTAATTAAACAAAATATGAAGTGTTGATTCAAACACTACAAATGAAACTTCAGGAGTCGACACTACAGCATGCGAGAGTCAGAAATAGTGCACAATAGCGTCAACATGTACGGGATCGGTAACGCACCGCGTTTGTAAAATACAGCGAAGTACCTTACTTCTTTTGCAGCGTTTCTTCTGTGCGGTAGAAGAAGCTAATATTCTGTCGCATATTTTAGAAAACAATGTGCACGATTGATGTTTCGTCGTAGGCAACGTTGTCAGGAGCAGTTTGTACGTCTTTGCAACATCACCTACGAACTATTACGAGACAATTACGATGGAGCAATTTCTCTTACTGGTGGAGAGTATTGGTAGGATAGATGAAATTGTACTCGTGCTTAAAGCATTATTAGGAAACTGTCACAGAACATAGTTGTCCAATGGCGCGTCGGGCGAGTCTGTCCTGATTTACATATAGTGCGGCTTGAGGAAGTCACAGTAGGCCTTTCGCAGGTCGAGTCTCCCGGTAGCTTCAATCGTTGAGTTGCGGTAGGTGACGTCAGACAGCGTGAGGGCATAGTTGTCGTAGGTTTCCTTGTCAATTTCTGGCAAGTGCCTGCGAAATTTTGGTCGAGGAAAAAGTTGTAAACCTAAACCATGCAGGTGGTTCGGATCGTCTAAAACACGAAAAACCTGCTATCTCTACTCCCCTCTATGTAGTACTCTAAACAGAAGCTTGCCTCTGTGCTGTCGATTCTGCCATGAAAGCCTTAATGATTGTGTTTAAGATGCAGTGAGCATATTATCATAAAAATACAAGCAGAAATAACTGACGAACCCTCAGCTGTTTGCTGATAGACATTCTAGGCAGCATTTCTGACATTTAGTAAGGTTTGAACATATTAATTTTAACCAAATAGTCTTGACATAACGATATTGACCTAATGATTTTGACATATTAATAAGGTACCGCAAGACAAAGCCTTATCGGCAAGCACAATCGTGCTAACTCATTAGCATGATTTCACGCTAAGTGACCTCGGTGTTTGCAACTCTTTTTCAGGCTATCCGATGAACGTCTGATTGCAATACAGCTTCGGCCGTTGAGTTAGGTAATTAAAACCGATGTCACAAAAACGAGATACGCGCCGGCAGTAACTAAGGAATTATGCATCAAGCACACCAGGAGATACCCACAGCAGAAGAAGTATGCGTTCGTGGAGGCAACGCTGCGAGCCAACTACCAGAGCAGTACCCATGGCACTGCCAGCTTGAATCCCAAAGCGACATTGTTATGGCACCCGTGCTGACTGCTTCAACACGCATCCTTTTGTACTTAAACTTGATCTCGCTATCTCCAAAAGGCAGTCATGTTGTGCCGAGTAGTAATGGGTGAAGATAACTGAATTTCAAATTAAACTTTATTTGGCATTGCCGTGCGAAATAAAGCTTAAGTTGGACATTGTGTCTGTACGCTAATTGCATGCTTGATTGCAGCAGCATAGTAGTCGCACAAGCGCCCCATCATGTGGTATTCCTCGTATTTCGTGCGTTTTTAGTTTTCTTGGCAGAAACTAGGAGGCTAATTTTCGCACGAAAAGAAAATATTGTTGTATCGGAGTTTATTTGAGGCACTCTACAATTTTGACATGTTAGAGAATCAAGCAACGATAGAAAGGCTGACCACATAAAAAGAACCAATTACTTAATATCTTGTGATGGAAATACTGGTCCTATGTAGGCACGACTACCGCTAATATATATGCCTTTGGTGCCTTTTTTCTAGACTTCTAGGTTCTTCCATAAAGATTTGCTACAAGTTAGCTTGGACATCCGGTATTAGTAAAATTTGTGCGCCAAGACATGGTTAAGAGAACGTTGAACTCCAAACATACCTGAATATGGTTTCTAACAGAAAACAGAAAAAAACGCCAATTGAAGTGAATTGAATTGAATTCTGGGGTTTTTCGTGCAAAAGCCACGATTTGATTATGAGACACACCGTAGTGGGGGGGCTCCGGTTTAATTTTGACCACCGGGGGATCTTTAACGTGCCTCCCATGCGCCGCGCTCGAGCGTGTTGTAATTTCGCCCCCGTGAGTATGCGGCCCCATCAGTAGTGGCATTTGATCCCGCGACCTCATGCTCAGCAGCACAACACAATAGCGGCTAAGCTACTGTGGCAGGCTAAAAACGCCGGAACACTAAACAAATATTGTTTTTCACGTAAACGTAGCATCAAATAAAGCACAGGAATAAATACCTTACTGTACAATTGAGCTGAAAGTTTGCGATTATCGAGAAAAGAAAACACAAAGACCAAAAATAAGCACACGAAAGTTAAAGTGCGAATAAGTTTGGACACATACAGATAGATGAAATGATATTAATTATGTTGATTAATTATTAAGTTAGGCAATGATAGCCGGGCATGGAGCAGTATTAGTTGCAGGGCCGGTCTTCCTTGATCTTGAACAATTGGTTATCATGTCATCAGCCTTTCTTTAACGTTCGCATCGCTTCCATCGTCAGGTGGTTGACAACACCACTGGCGACTGTAACGACGCCGAAGTATATAAGGACTTTAGTATTCATGTGCCCCATCAGGCGGAACCATGAAGCAGTGTCCACGAAATCGCTCAAAAACCCCATCTTGCATTGTGTGCATGTTATTAAACCTCCCTTTCTCTATTACAAGCGGACAAGCAACGTCTACCTGCCGCTCCTACCATGCCAAATGTGCTCTCTGAATTGTTATGCGAATGCGTATTTGTTTCAAAGCTCTTACTATGCTGCAAGTACATTGAACTAAACCCTGGAACTACTAACAAAGAAATATTTGATACTATAACAAAACTTTGCGAAAACGTTGACCACCACCACGTTGAATTCATCGAAGTTCTTGGCGACCTAAAGAGAAAACAGTACAATACAAACAGTTAATACAAACCGTCGCTAACTTAACAGTAACACCGTTGAATGTTTAGTCGAATAATTCGAAGGTTGTCCAGTTCGCATTTACTCAACATGTCTAATCCCCGAAGCTATCAGAATGTAAGGCCAGGCACTCAATTCCCAACTGGACGATCTTCAAGACAGGTCGAGACGAGATAACCTATTGTTACGAATGATGCTTATTTACAGGGTGAAACGAGGTCCGAGAGGGAAGCTACAGGCCAGGCCCAGCCGGCACAGAGTACCCCGAGATTACGCGCGCACACTCAACTTCTTTCTCTGCCTCAGTCGCGCAGTGCTGCAACACCTTTCCCGGGGGCAGACGAAGCTCGCTGAGCAAGCTAAAGGGACCTGTGATGGCACTGCTTGAGTCTGGCCACGTGAACAACTTGCGTCGCACGCGAACGCCCATTACTTGCCGTCAATTTGGCGACGACATAGTTCACATCACTCAAGCGGCTGAGTATAACGAATGGTCCGGTGTAAGTGGCGAGAAACTTGCGTACAATGCCTTTTTGCGAACAGGTGCCCACAACGAAACATAATCACCGGGAGTAAAGCTGACGGGGATATGGCGCGCATTATTGCGAATGTTGCTGTTGCCTCGTGAGGACAACGTCCTATGATGTGCCACTCGACGTGCTTCCTCAGCCCGACACAGAGTTTGGGCGATGGAAGGATCTTCGTGGCACGATAAAGGTAGAATAGTGTCCAAAAAGCTCTGGGAAGAGCGTGCGTACAGGAAAAAGAACGGCGCATATCCAGTAACCTCGTGCTTGGCACTATTATACGCGTACGTTAGAAAAGGTAAGACGGCGTCCCAATTCTTGTGGTCAGCAGCGACATACATTGATAGCATGTTGGTAAGGGTTCGATTTGTCCGCTCCGTGAGGCCATTGGTTTGCAGGTGCTAAGGAGCGGGATGACGATTTGCAGAACCACAAAACCGTAGAAGTTCTTCAACGACGTCGGCGGTGAATTGCCGTCCACGGTCACTGATGACAACCCGGGGAGCACCGTGACAGGGTATGACATGATGCAACAAAAATGAAGAGACATCTGCTGCAGTAGCACATGGATATGCCGCCGTTTCCGTGTAGCGAGTAAGGTGATCTACGCATACTATAATCCAGCGGTAGCCAGCTGACGTCTTTGGGAGCGGGCCAAGCAAGTCGATGCCGACTTCTCGAAAGGTAACGTCGGTGGCCTAACTGGTGTCAAATAGCCTGCTGGAGCCTTCGCCGTTTGCTCGTGGCGCTGGCAAACAGTACAGCAGGTGACATACTGTTTCGTTGTTTTCCAGATCTTGGGCAAGGAAAATCTCTGTCGAAGTCGGTGTAGTGTGCGTGCAAAGTCAAAGTGCCCGGGCGTGATAACGTCATGCATGGAACGCAGGAGAGCAGGGCGCAGGTTTTCGGGCACAAGTAGAAACAATGAAGGACCATCAGCCGAGCAATTTTTTTTGTACAGCAAGCCAATATGAAAAGTAAACGGTGTTGTTCGTGCTGGCTCACGCGCAGCCGCCCGCAAGGATTTCAAGGTAGGGTCGCAACGTTGCTTGCTCTCGAAGGTACTCAGGTCTGGAAAGTCGGAAGGAATGAATTTGACTCCGAGATCCGAGATGAAGTAGACATAGAATCAGTCTGCTGTAGACTTTGCTACGGTAAACAATTTTTAAACATAATGCGTTTTCTACCGTCCCCCTAATAGTTCTTGGGAAACTCTTGACAACCTTGACCAACTTTTACTGCAAGAGAATTTAGCTTCATCAAATTTCGTCTTACTGGGTGATTTTAGTGCTCCCGGAACCGACTGGATGTCTCTATCATTTTTTTTTATCTTGGTAATGCATTAAACAGGAAATTTGTTGAATTCTCGTTATCTCTTGGCTTAAAGCAGGTCGTTCACAGTCCCACCCGTGGTGACGCAGTACTGGATTTGATTTTTGTCAGCGCTGATTTTGCCAAGACGGGTTACAAGTACGAAATAATTGATTGTATCTGGGATCACAACGCTGTTTTTCTATCTGTAAACCGGCCGATCCATGACCAGTTTTACGCTGTCCACGTTTCGAGGCTTTTCCAGAGCTGATGATGTCCGTATCATAGATGAACTACCCAATAATTTCGACGCATTTTCGGCAATTGGACTATCTAGTCACATTGATGCGCTCGTGGCGCGTTTTGAAAGTGTTGTAAAATTATGTATATATCGATTCCTTCCTTTGAAAACTAAGAAAAAAAGACAATAACCTTCCCTGGATGAACCGAGAACTGCTGCACTTATCGCGACGTGCTGGTAGTCTTCGCACTAAATGCTCGAACGATCCGGAGGCATGCGTTTTGTACGCTCAGGTAGAAAATGAACTCCAGAAAAAAACTACCCCGCCCAAAAATTACTTCTATCATGTTCAGTTGCCGAAACGGCACAAGTCTAACCCCCGTAAATTCTGGTCTTTCATATCTCCTGGCTCTTCTTTTTCCACATCTTTTAAAATCAACAACAGTCGATCCATTAGAGATTTCAGAAGCGTTTAATAGATATTGTCAGTCAGTATTCGCCTCGGATGATTCCAATCGTTCAACATTTGCAACGAACGATTCATATGCAATTGATGATATGAACATTAGCCTAGAAGGTGTTTTGAATCTCATAATAAACTTAGATACTAAAAAACCAGCGGGCCCTGATGGAATTTCAAATTCCTTTTTAACACGATTCTCGCTACGGACATCCAAATATCTGTTCATTGTATGTCAGAAGTCCCTTAATAGTGGCGTTGTGCCTTCTTCCTGGAAAAGAGCTAAAGTACTATCTTTATATAAATCTGGTGACAGGCAGCTTTTATCTAACTATAGGCCTATTTCTTTAACTGCAACCTCATGTAAAATACTATAACACAACATCTATAGGTATATAATGCTGTTCCTGGAAACTAATAACCTATTGAACAGCTTTCAGCACGGCTTCAGGCGCGGTTTTAGTACTGTAACACAACTTGCAACGGAGTTCACTCATGACCTTTCTCATTACATCGACTTAGATAGTCAGATTGACATCATTTTCATTTACTTTAGCAAAGCCTTTGACACAGTGCTACACTCTAAATTGCTTTTGAAACTCCATAATATTCTAAATAACCCTCAGTTACTGTCTTGGATTTCCAGTTTCCTTTGTTTGTGTTCCGAATTCGTATCCTATGATTCTGCGGATTCGTCTGTAGTCGACGTTACCTCAGGAGTCCCACAAGGATCCGTACTTGGCCCTCTACTATTGTTATTCTTTATTAACGGCCTACTTTCCAGACCATGTTACTTCAAAAATACGCCTCTATGCAGATGATTGTTATGTACAGCCCACTTGACTCACTCGCTGATCATGAGCGCCTGAAAGATGCCTTTGTTTCATTTTGTGACTGGTGTGCTACTTGGAAAATGAGCATAAATTATGATAAAACTGTTATTATGTCTTTTACTAACAGAAACATGCCCATATGTTATGATTATATATGCTACGGTGTACTACTAACACGAGTTTTTCAATACAAATATTTAGGCGTCATCTTTACGCCCACCTTCTCTTGGTCTAAACAGATAGAATACATTTGTAGTAAAGCATTAAAAAAACTTGGTTACATCCACCGGGCGTTGTCTCCTGCTCCGAGAGACACTAAATTAGTAGCATACAAAACACTGATTCGCCCAATTTTAGAATATGCTTCCTCCATATGGAACCCAAATAAACAATGTGAAATTAATTGTATTGAGTCGGTCCAGAGGGGGGCTATTCGTTTTGTTTACCGTCGCTTCGACCGGAGACTTCTCACCGTCAGCTGCTCTTGCGGAATTAAACCTCCAGTTTCTTTCTAGACGGCGGCACATAGAATCTGTGAAGATTTTCTGTTCTTATAAGAACTCTCGTTTGTCACCTATCAGATCCCTCCCTTTTAATGCCTGCTTGCCCAACTTCAACTAGAGCTTACCATGCCTCTAATGTCAGACCACTCCATTCACGCACTAACACTTTCAAATACAGTTTTTTCCCCCGCATGATTAAACAGTGGAATTTGTTACCTCTCGAAGTTCGTTTGTTACCCATTTCTCAATTTTTAAATGCTATTACTGATATATAGTTCCTTCACATTTTTATATTTCTATGTTCCTGTTTCTGCATATCATAATCAGTTTTCCTCGCATGTACACCCACTCCTGCCATAGCCCTGACGGGGTGCAGTAGGTATAAATAAATAAATAAATAAATAAATAAATAAATAAATAAAACTAGGTAGTCATCGAAGTCATTATCCTCAGCTTTAGTGTGCGGCGAAGGGAGACGGGACAGGCAATCAGCATCCGTGTGACAGCTTCCGCTCTTGTAATTAACGGTCTAAAGTTATCGCTCTAGAGTGGGCAAAGTGACAGCGGCGGCGACACGATGTTAAAACGCTGTTTCTTCATTGTGCAGATCCTCGGATGCGTCGTCGAGCCTGTTTTACCGGTGTGTACGCCATGGGACATCATCTTCGCATGTTTGCCGGTTGATCCATCGCTCTACGAGCTACACGAGAAGACCTTCATCATTGCATCGCCCGACTGCCCTATCGCGCCTGT
Source organism: Dermacentor andersoni (assembly GCF_023375885.2). Taxonomy (NCBI): domain Eukaryota; kingdom Metazoa; phylum Arthropoda; class Arachnida; order Ixodida; family Ixodidae; genus Dermacentor; species Dermacentor andersoni. The sequence continues at coordinate 179,842,544 of NC_092817.1, read as the reverse complement.
GCGTGATAGTCCTGGCATGCTCGGGAAATCAACAACCTGCCTGCGTGTTCCATGAAACTCTGGTACTCGTGCGCACACCATCGATATCTGGAGCGATACCCCGACGTCACCATTCAAGGGTTTAAAAGAGGCGCTGGAAGCTTCGCTCGTCAGTGGGCAAAGTGACAGCGGCGGCGACACGATGTTAAAACGCTGTTTCTTCATTGTGCAGATCCTCGGATGCGTCGTCGAGCCTGTTTTACCGGTGTGTACGCTATGGGACATCATCTTCGCATGTTTGCCGGTTGATCCATCGCTCTACGAGCTACACGAGAAGACCTTCATCATTGCATCGCCCGACTGCCCTATCGCGCCTGTGCGTGATAGTCCTGGCATGCTCGGAAAATCAACAACCTGCCTGCGTGTTCCATGGAACTCTGGTACTCGTGCGCACACCATCGATATCTGGAGCGATACCCCGACGTCACCATTCAAGGGTTTAAAAGAGGCGCTGGAAGCTTCGCTCGTCAGTGGGCAAAGTGACAGCGGCGGCGACACGATGTTAAAACGCTGTTTCTTCATTGTGCAGGTATGTTATTTCGAAAATTCGCGATGCTTTAAATCTGACAATCGATCATTGCTGCTGCTTCTTTGCCCACAAGACGCTGCTGATTTATGCTTGAATGCCTTGTACTGTATCAATTGCCTTTTGTTGAGTGGAGACGTGGAGTTGAATCCTGGTCCCCCCAAAGTTGATCCCTCAAAAAAGCTCGGCAATTCATCGAAAAGTAATGATTCCAGTAACAGTTCTTCTGAATGCTCTACGCGCTCCACAATGACCACTCAACATTCGGCTACTGCGGCATGTTCGACCGAAAATGTTGACATTGTCACTATGCTTACTGAGGTTCTTGAACGACAAAAGCTGATGGCTGACGACCTTGCCAAAATCAAGTCATTCCAAGCTTCTGTTAACTCACGTTTTGATGCGCTAGAAAACCGCGTGGCAGTACTTGAGTCGCCTACAACAGGTCAGAAGGTTGATGCCAACGTTTCCGATCTTCTCCGCTCTGAGGTTAAAGCATTAACTGGAACTGTGGCTCAGTTGGTTGCCAAAAATGACGACCTTGATAACCGATCCCGTCGCAACAACATTATTATTCATGGCTTGGCCGAAAAACCGGACGAAAATGAGAATACTTTGCTAGATGGGGTTGCACAGATACTTTCTGATATGCTGCAAATTACGCCCCCAGACATTGAGCGTTGCCACAGGATTGGCGTAAAGCGCAGAGAGCGTCCACGCCCAGTTATTCTTAAGCTGCTGGATTTTCGGGAAAAGTCTGCGGTGATGAAAAACGTCTCGAAGCTTAAGGGATCGCAATATTACATCACTGAGGATTTTTCAGCCGGCGTTCGTGCAGTCCGGAAAAAAATTTGGGATGCCTCAGAACCTTTTCGAAGACAGGGATGTGTTGTCAAGCTACGTTATGATCACGTTTTTATTGACAAAGTGCGGTACAGTTGGGATGGCGTGTCTAATGCCCTTATCAGAGACCCGAAATCCTTCATTAACAGAACATCTCGCTCCACACCGCCCGATTCGTCGGCTGCAGCTAAACCTTCTGAGTCACTACGTTCCTCTTCTGACTGACTGCCTCGTAATTCCAATTGTAACCTTTCAATTTTAAACCTCAATGCTAGGAGCATAACTAACAAGTTCGGAGACTTTTTGTCTTTAACTTCTGCACACTCCCCTCATGTGGTTGGTATCACAGAAACTTGGCTGCATGATGACATACTAGACTCCGAGTTCACTCCTCCTGGCTACGTTGCGGTTCGCGCAGATCGGCGACATTCTAAAGGTGGCGGCGTTGCGCTGCTTTTTCGGTCGGATCTAAAGTTTTCACGATTGTCACCACCAGGTGACATAGAATCCGTCTGGTGTAAACTTTATCTAGACAAAGCACATGTCGTGATAGGTGTCGTTTACCGTCCACCAAGTTCCTCTGTCGACCACATTCTAACTCTTAGCCGCTATATTAACGAGCAGCAGCTATCTGCGGGTAACTTCATTTGCATAGGTGATTTTAATGCCCCCGGCATTCATTGGCCTACTTCAACACTTGTGAATGAGACTGCCATAAATAGAGAACTAGTTGCTTTTTCTCTTTTATTCGACCTTGTCCAGATTACCGATAAACCTACACGATGCGGTGCTCTGCTCGACTTGGTTTTCGTTAGTTCTAACATTGTTGCAAAGGGTTACAGAAGTGATGTCATCAAGGGAATTTCTGATCACCAGGCCGTTCTTGTCTCTCTAAACTTCTCGGTCACTAAGCAAAATTTTGTTTTCTCTACATTTCCTGATTTTAATCGCGCTGATGATGTTTCAATAATAGACGCTCTGTCTGATAGTTTTGAAGAATTTGCTGCACTGAGTACTACTTGTGATGTTAACGCATTGGTCACTTATTTCGAATGCTTGGTTAAAAAAAGTATTCAGCGTTTTATTCCTTTCAAAACAAAGAAGAAAAATGTGAAAATTCCCTGGATGACGCGAGATATATTACATCTGACACGTCGTGTAAATAGACTAAGGTGTAAGAGGCGCTTTACCAATCAGGCAGCCATGACGAGTTTCATTAAAGCAAAAGAGGAGCTTAGGCTGAAAATTAACTGCGCTAAAGATTTCTTCTTCGGTGTGCAGCTGCAGGGCCTACTAAAAACCAACCCGCGTAAATTTTGGTCGTCTGTTTTGCCACGTGATTCGACGGCTATTTTTATGGTGATTAACAATGATTCTACCAATGATCCAGTTCATATCACAAACGCATTTAATGACTATTTCAAGTCCGTTTTCACTCGCGACAACAACGTCATCCTTCCAGACATCATTGCTCGTAGTGACGTACCCATCGATGACATTAACATTACCGAAGAAGGTGTGTTGAACTTAATATTGAAACTCGATACCAAGAAGTCTGCTGGGCCAGATGGCATTCCGAACTTGTTTTTGGTACGGTACTCATTATGGACCTGTCGCTACCTCACTGTCATATTTCGTAAGTCGCTGGCATCCTCTACAGTACCCTCATCCTGGAAAATGGCTCAAGTTCTTCCTTTATTCAAGGCCGGTGACAAACACGTCTTATCTAATTATCGACCAATTTCTATAACCTCTCATTCGTGTAAAATGTTAGAGCATATTATTTACAAACACATTATGGAATACCTCGAGTCGCATAAATTACTAACTAATTTCCAGCACGGCTTCAGACGTGGGTTCAGCACACTAACACAGTTAAGTGAATTTACACATGACATTTGTATTAACCTCGACACGGGCAACCAAATTGACGCAATCTTCATTGACTTTTCAAAGGCATTTGATACAGTGATTCATTCGAAATTAATGTATAAACTTGACGCCATCCTTAATAATCGCCACATTCTCAGCTGGATTTCTAGTTTTCTTTCCGATCGATCTCAATTTGTGTCCTTTAACGGAGCTAATTCCAGGTTGACAGAGGTGCCTTCAGGAGTACCACAAGGTTCCGTGCTGGGTCCGTTGCTTTTCTTGATCTTTATAAACGATTTGCCTCATCACATAACCTCAAATATACGTTTGTATGCTGATGACTGTGTATTGTATCATAAAATTTCCTCCTTTGATGACCATTTACAGCTTCAAGAATCATTTTCTAATTTTAGCTCTTGGTGCGATACCTGGCAAATGACAATTAACGTCCGTAAAACCGTTGTTATGACTTTCACTAATAAAACGACCCCTTCCGCTTTTACTTACAAAGTTAATAATACTCCAATTCAGAGCGTTAATGAATATAAATACCTTGGTCTTGTTTTCACACCTAGTATGTGTTGGTCGAAGCACATTGATTTAATAACCTCAAAAGCACTGAAAAAGTTAGGCTATCTGCGCCGCACATTGACCACAGCCCCAAGAGATACTAAACTACTCATGTATAAATCACTAATCCGGCCTATACTCGATTATGCTTCTCCCGTCTGGAATCCACACAAACAGTGCCACATTAATCAAATTGAGGCCATCCAAAAGAAAGCGATCCGCTTCATATGCCATAGGTACGATAGGGATTTTTCGCCGTATACAGCGCTTTCATCCCTAGGGTTAGAACCGCTCTCAGATCGCCGACGCACGGAATCATTGAAGTTCTTGCATTGCGTTATTAACTCTTCTTGCCGGATATCTTCGGATAACTACCTAACTCCTGCGAAACCATCTAATACTAGAAGTCACCATCACCTAAACATCGCACCTTATTTCGCCCGTACGGACACATTTAAATACAGTTTATTTCCCCGTGTAATCGAGCACTGGAATTCTTTGCCTGGTGCTACTCGTTCTCTTCCTTTAAACTTATTCTTGGCGGCCATTGAATAGCTTTGACTTGTGTTTATTTGTATGTTTCGTATTGGCCTGTATTACTTACTATTCTTATTTCTCTGCCTTTCACACCCACTCCTGCAATAGCCCGATCGAGCTGCAGTATGTACAAATAAATAAATAAAATAAAAGCTGTACTCCTGAAGGCGCAAAGCCCAGCGGGCCAATCGCGTGGACGGGTCACGCAGCCCAACGGGCCAACGAGTGAATGATGGTCAGTCATTATCGTGAATGCGCGACCATGTAGATATGGATGGAACTTCTGAATGGCGAAGACGACTGCTAGACACTCGAGTTCAGTAACGGTGTAGTTTTCATCCGCTTTTGTAAGTGTCCGACTAGCGTAGGCAATTACATGCTCAAGGCCATCGCAGAGTTGAACAAGCACAGCGCCAACACCCGCACCGCTGGCGTCAGTGTGCAGCTCAGTTGACGCCTCCGGATCAAAATGCCGCAGAACCAGTCCAGAAGTCAACAAAAATTTCAGCTGTTGAAACGCCGACCCGCAGTCAGCAGTTCACAAGTATGGGGTGTCTTTGTGAAGGAAAGACGTGAGGGGAGAGGCAAGCTGTGCGAAATTCTTGATAAAGTGCCGGAAATATGAGCAATGGCCCAAGAAGCTTCGCAGTTCTTTTACCGTTTGTGGCTGTTGGAAGTCGCGAACCGCTGCTATCTTTTCAGGGTCTGGTCGTATGCCCTCTTTGTCGACCAGAAAGTCTAGTACGAGGGCTTGACGCTCACCAAAATGACATTTCTTCGAGTTTAAAAAAAGGCCGGCTTGCTGGATACCGTCAAAAACGACCGACAGACATTCATTGTGCTCGTGAAATGTCTGGCCATAGATAATGACGTCGTCTTAATAGCACATGCAAATTTCCCTTTTGAGTCCGCGGAGCACGGCATCCATAAATCGCTCGAATGTCGCTGGAGCGTTGCATAAGCCAAAGGGCATAACGTTGAACTCAAAGAGACCGTCAGGTGTCACGAAGGCTGTCTTCTCCTTGTCTGAGGGGTGCATGGGGATTTGCCTATATCCTGACCGTAAATAAACAGAAGAGAAATACGACGCGGAGTGGAGGCAGTCGACGGCGTCATCTATTCGTGATAGGGTGTACACGTCTTTCTTTGCGACGGTGTTTAGGCGGCGATAGTCCACACAGAATCTCCATGAGTTGTCTTTTTTCTTCACCAGGATCACAGGAGCAGCCCAAGGGCTACATGATTCCTGGATCACTCCTTTCTGTAACATTTCTTCGACCTGCTAAGCGATGACTTTTCTCTCTCAAGGAGAAACGCGATTGGGCTTCTGACGAATTGGCGTCGCTTGTCCTGTACGGATGCGGTGTTGCATACGAGACGCAGGTGGTGTATGGGACGCTCGTAGGCCTTGAGCAAAATCAAACACTGTGGCTTACCGAGCGAGCACTCCTTCAAGCAGACACTGCTCACGAGACGACAGCGACTTGTTAATCATGCGCTTAAAGTCGGCAGAATTATCATGGTTTAAATCGGGGTTGGATATTTTTCCGGCAGTTGACATCTCAACAGTTCCGACGGTGATAATGGCTTGTAAATCAAAACCTGCCAGTTTAAGTCCTAGCGGCAATGTTATGCGTTGCGTTGAAACGATCACTTTTTGTTCAAACATAACTTTTTGTCGAAGGCGATTTTTGAAGAACAGGCTCATAACAGAAACTGCCCCCCCGGTGTCAACTAAAGCAAAAGCATTCACATTGTCAACTAAAACTCACACTTTGTTTTTAAACGATTTTACACAAGGGGTTCTTCATGAAGAGGAGCATATTGCGGCCTTATCTCCGTTGGTCGCACCAGCTAGTTTCCCAGTGGTGCGACCCCACCCTACCCCACACCCGAGCAGTGGGAGACCGTGCTGACTAGTTCGGACCCTCGTAACCAGCAGGAACTGGTGCGGCGCGCCCGGGAGACAGCAAGAGCCGCAGGAGCCCTGGACTAAGGGCGCCTCCCGCACAAGCAGGAAGACACCTGCTTGTCCTTTTTTTTTTTCAATAAATGTTTCTCCTCCTCCTCCAGCGGTGGCGGTGACAACGAGCGACGGCGAGGTGATGGAGAGCGCTGTTGTGTCGGTGATGGTGTGAGGCTTTGCTAAACGGGGAAGTCACTGCGGTCCGCGCGTCCCTGATGCAGCCGCTGGAAGGAACTGCGATACGGCCAGGGCTCGTCAGCGGGCACGTGGTGTGTATGGGAATTAAACCGTGGAGCACGCTGCTTGCGGCGGTGGCAATACCTAGCAATATGTCCAGGCACCCCGCAGCTGTAGCAAATCCGGGAGTCGCGGTTTGTCGCGCATGACACCGTTGACATGGATGTCATGGGCAGAAACCTACTCTCAGGCTTGCTGTAGGGTCAAGAGCCCGCGGAACAAATCGTTGTGGTGCATCTTGCCGGCGTCCCAGACTTGTCGGTTGTAGTGGCAAGTTGGTGCTCGCCGGACGATCAGCATAGGTCCTGCTAGGTTCTCGGTAACTCCGACGTGCCCAGGTAGCCTGTGGCACACCAGAGCGATCGTCAAATGAACACTGATGTCACATATGAGCGTCGTCAAGAACATTAAGGCATTCAAGCTCTTCTTTGAGGATCTGCCGAATCACCGAGGAGATGTCGTCGTGGGTTGGGACGGACACACTTGCAATAGTAGTAAGATTGTCCAAGCGTCCGAACATTGGCCCAATCCTTCTCATTTTCAGCGCTTCAAACGCCCGGCAGTGTTTCTTCAAATCAGACGGAGTACTAAGATCTTGCTTCGTTATTAGAAAATTATAACCATCTTCAGCTATTCCTTTAAGCAGATGTCCTACTTTGTCTTCGTCTGTCATGGTAACGCTGACGATTCCGCATAATTTCAAAACAGCTTCTATGTAAGTTGTACACGTTTCGCCAGGTAATTGAACTCGCGAGGAAAGCGTCTGCTCAGCATTCATTTTCTTAGAGATGGGGTCCCCAAAGCACTTGGTGAATTCTTCTACAAAATCATCCCAGCTTGTCAGAACGTTACCCTGGTCTTCAAAGCAGAGGAGCGCCGTTCCAGTGAGAAAAAAAAACCACGTTATCGAGCTGCTTCGTAATGCTCCAGTGGTTGTGGCGACTCACCCTGTTGTACTGTTTAAGCCAGTCGTCGACGTCTTCGTTTGCCTTCTCCGAAAAGGTGGATGGCTCTCGCAGTGGTGTCCAGTAGCCAGCCTGACCTGCGTGATTGCTGTCTGGTTCGCCGCAGACGGGGTCGTCATTGCCTTCTCCGGAATCGGGCATGTCGGCTGCGTGTGGTCGTAAACCGGCCAAGCGTCTACTCCGTCGGACAGTTGGTAGAGCTGGGTCGTCCAGGATCTTCCAAGATTTACCCCGCACGTCCACCAAAGATGTTACGAATGATGTTTATTTAAAGAGTGAAACGAGGTCCGAGAGGGAATCTAGAGGCCAGGCCTCGCCGGCGCATAGTACTCCGAGATCACGCGCACACTCTACTTTATCTTTCTCTGCCTCAGTCGCGCCGTGCTGCGACACTATTATTTTTTGGAATACCGGACTGCCTGACTGACATGTCGATTCAGTCAGAAGGCCCTGTTCAAGATGTCTCATCACCTTAAACTACAAATCCTTGACCCAGAAGTTCCTCCATCACGCAGTTTAGGAGCTTACACCGACATAAAGACTAGAGCAATTAACATCAATGTTTCTTCTCTAAAGCCAGAAGTGCAATCAGGGTGCAGAAGCATAAGATCAAGGTTTCTGGTGTACCAGTCAGTGAAGATTTTGCAGAGCTGCGCGACACTGAAGGAGCAATTTAACAGAATTTGAAAAAAATAAACCGGCCAGGTGTACTCGATTCGCAATAATAAATTGATCGTGAAAGAAATACGCACGCTTACTGCGCAGTAACTGACAGCGTACGCAAAACAGTTTTACCGCGATCCACAAATACATAAGATAGCGCGGCCATTGCATCCGCCCGTGCACTTCTAGTGCTTCATAGCTATGTCTGCCTAGATTATGTACAAAAAACGCCTTTATTTTGCTTTCTTAAATGGACGCAGTATTCTAAATAAACAAGTTGAATCGTCTTCCATTAATTATTCCAGCTCTGCTGATAGTATTGGTCTCACAGAGACTTGGCTTTCTGAAGAAATTAAAAACGAAGAAATATTTAACTGCGAAGCTTGGTACAAATTTTAGCGATGTGATCGTGATTACCGCTCTGGTAGGGGTGTTCTGTTGGCGGTAGCCGATACTCTTTCTCCTTATGTCATTCGAATTGTACTCTATTTTCTGCTTGTATGTTTACGTGGGCACATTGTTTCTCTCGAAATGATTTTCTGTGTTTGCTATAGGCCCCGAACTGCATTACTGGCCTTCTGTAATGAATTGCGCTATGTTCTCTGTCAGCTGTTCTTCAAATACCCTAAACTGCCCCTCTTCACACTTGACGACTGCAATTTTCAAGACATCAGGAGAAATACAGGCTCCATTTTTTTAAAACACCACTCTAGTAAAAGCAAAGGATTTTGGACTTTATCAGGACTTGAACACGACTCAGCTCGTTCACTTTCCGACTGGCATAACGTCCACTGCCACTTACATTCCAGACCTATACTTACAAATGCACCAAACCTAGCCTCCTGTTTAACTCGTTCGCTGCGAATTAGCGACCACTCTATAATTCGCTCTACGGGAACGGGTTTCAAACAAGAAAAACTAAAACAAATAAACACACTCATCTAAGACTAACAGTAAAGCAGACATTACGGCAATGAATAGGGAATTGCAGGCCTTTGTTGGTCGGTCTTTCTTTTTGTGCCGGCTTCTAGCAGCGATCGGTTGACGACAACTGGTTGATTTTTTTATAAAAAACTGTTGTTTCACATTGATAGTTTTGTACCTAAATGTTTCATCGAGTCCTCGCTCTCCGTGGATTACTAACATGTTAAAGCGCATGAATAACAAAAAGAAGCGGATATTTCGCCGCGCAATATTAACAGCAAAAACAGATCACTGGCATTAGTATCAAAAAATTTACCGTGAAGGCTGAAGTACGCTTTAAAAAGCCAAGAAGGAATCCCTTGATAAAACTCTTCCTTTGTTACTGCGTTCTAAGCACAGTAAATTTTGGAGCATTATTAACGGTACTAAAAGGACAAGCATTCAATAAATGTAGTCTAATGTTCAAGTAGTTCTAAAGCTAATGCTGCAATGTTCTGGACAGTGTGTTTGTTACTCTTTTTTATAAGAGCACCCCCACAGTATTTGTGCATATACCAGAAACAAACTTCTTACTAATGGATCCCATCGCTATTGATATAATTAGTAAGGCTGATTGTGAATTTAAAAGTGTATTCAACTGCCTGTCCAGATTGCATCTAATCAAGAATGCTGAAGTACACACAAATTTATTCTTCTTTGATACTGTCAAAGCTTTTTTAACAGTCAATGCAGATGTCTACACTGCCCTCTAATCGGAAGAAGCGAACGTGCTCCCTGTGCATAAAAGTGGTGATGTACATTGCATATCATTAATGTCCATTTCAGCAGAAATCTTAGAACATAGAATATACTCACACCTCATTAAATTCCTTTAGTCCAATTCATTCAATATTATCAGCATGTATTCTGTAAAACAGCTTCGTGCAAAGCCTAATTGCTATGTTATACTAACGACTTATTCATTGACGCGGATCACAGCGTTTAAATTTAGTGCATATTGCAATGTAGGATTAACGGGGAAGGAAGCAGCAGAACCGTTAATGATGAAAGTAGCGTTTTATTGGGCGAACCTGTGCCCTACAAAACAGGCTACATTCAAAGAACAACCATAGCGATGAATACAGTCGGCGATCTTCGAAAATCTCGAGTCAAGCACGTCGGCTTTCATACATGAGTCATAGAAGGTTCCAGAGTAATCGTACTTCGAGAAAGTAGTACACAATTCGTGTCGTGCACACATGCAGTCATATTACACAATGCTCGGTGACGACTGAGGATAGAAGCATCAATAATATTCCAGAAACTTCCGATACATGCAGGTGCGTCTTTCGCTGAGCTATAACATTTTGTAGGTGGTGAAACGGGGTCACCCGATAAGGATGAACAAGTAGAAGTGTTTATAGCGCCCTCTTAAAAAATTTCGTCCCCATACTGCCAACACAAAAGCAAAAAAAAAAAAAAGAACACCACCCAAGCACTCCGTACAGTTGGTTAACCTGGGAACCTTAAACGTGCAACTCGGGTTTTATCACTGGGTTAATCCCGGCGGTTCATTAAACGACAGCTTGGTAAGCTGCCCGATACTAGACACGAAGTTTCTGCTAGCGCTCGACTGCACGAATCACTTCTTGTGCCCGGGCTGGAGCATGGGCATGGCATAGACGAGCTCGTTCCCGGCTCTGCTCACGGCGTTGCTGATTGAAAGTCGCCTGCTCCTCAGGAGTGTGTGTGACACCTCGCCTATCCATTTCGGAACAAGAGAGGAACTGCTGCGCGCGCGCTCGATTGCGAGAGAGAGCGACGACGTCACTTCTGGTGCAGGCAATGGCGCACTTCTCTTTCTAATTTTGTTCCGCATGCACATGGGGTTGCCCCGGAGGAGTTTGGGCGTACAAATTACAGACGGACAGACGGACGAATCGGCTAGCGATATGCAGCTTAGCTGTAAAACGCCCGCAGAAGAGACAAAAACACAAAGTCCGTCAGCGTGCTTAAAAGGGCTTAAGACGCATCATGTGGACCTTTTCAGTTCGTGCGCGGCGCCGCGGAGATGTCGAAATGCTGTCTGACATGACCTCATAGTCCAGTGCGTCAATACGTCGGATGAATTCGTAGGCGCCGAAATAGCATCGCAATAGTTTCTCACTGAGCCCTCGTCCGCTTATCGGGGTCCAAAGACAAACACGATCGCTGAGCTGGTATTCAACATAGCACCATAGCAGATCGTAGTGCCAGCTATCGGGCCTTTGATGGTTCTAGATCCGCAGGCGGGCGAGCTGTCTTCGGGGCGCAAGAGATAGGCTGCGACGTTGACATTTTCTTCGCTGGTGACGTGCGTGTGGAGAGTAGTTGTCGGGTTCCTTCCATAAACAAGATTGAACGGCGTTATCTGTGTTGTTTGTTGCATTGCCGTGTTGTAAGTAATGACGACTTACGGTGCCACGCATTCCACATGTTCTGTTCGACGTCGAAGTATATCGCTAACATGTCTGGGAGCGTTTACTTCAGCCATCATGTTAGGCCATTCCTCTGCGCGTGGTGGGCAGTGGTCCTCTGCTAACATGTCTGGCTATGCTGCAGGATGGCTTGAGTAAGCTCAGCTGTAAAATCAGTTTCTCTGTCAGTAATGATGGCTTCTGGCGTACCATGTCGCAGGAGGATGCTATCGACGAAAATTTTGGCTACTTGCATTCACTACCTTTGGTCAGGGCTTTCGTATCGGCGTAGCGGGTAAGGTAGTCGGTGGCCACAATGATCCACTTGTTTCATGAAGTTGACCTCAGCAGAGGACCTAAAAACCCATCCCAATCTGCTGAAACGGTCGGTGAGGAGGCCCGATCGGCTTTTGTAAACCCGCTGGCCTGGTCATTGGTGTCTTGTGTCACTGACAGCCACAGCATGTTTTGACGTAGTAGTCGACGTTGGTGGTCAGGCACGGCGAATAGTGCTTTTATATTATTTATGTGAGCATACAGAAGTATCCAAGGTGCCCGGCTGTCTTATCGTCATGCAGGGCGTGCAAAACCTCAGGCCGGAGTGCTACTGGCACAACGAGAAGGTAGTTTGTGGGGAGTGGAGAAAAGTTTTTCAGCAGGACGTCGTTGCGCAAGCAAAACAAAGGCAATCCACGCCGATATATCCAAGAAACAACGTCTGTCTTGTCTTCTGAGTACTCCGCAAGGCTTCGTAACTCCGGTTCTGCTCGTTGCTGTTCAGAAAAGTCGTCTGCAGTTATTGGCCGTAGGTAGGCGTCGTCGTCCGGTGGTGGAGGGTCAATTGGTGTGCGCGAAAGGCAGTCGGCGTCAGAATGCTTCCTGCCGGACGTATGCACCACGGTGATCCCGAATTCCTGGAGTCGGAGACTCCATCGTTCTAGGCGACCAGAAGGATCTTTTAAGCTTGCCCGCCAACACAAGGCGTAGCCGTCGCTTACAACATTGATGTGGTTACCGTATATCCCAGGCAGAAATTTCACCGTAGCCCGAATGATCGCAACACACTCTTTCTCCGTTGTAGAATAATTTGCTTCCGCATTTGACAGCAGCCGGCTAGCGTAAGCCATTACCCTTTCAGCTCCGCCCTTACCTTGAACTATAGCTCGACGCCGAGGCCTAGGCTACATGCGCCGGCGCTAATTTCCTTCTCGGCGTCGTCGTCCAAGTGGGAAAGCACCGGTGGTAACTGCAGCTGACGTGCAGCTTAACTGCAGCGGTAAATAGCTTTTACCCTTGGAACCACGGTAAAGGTCGCCTTCTCGCGCATGCGCCATTGATGTCTTATAGCAATGCTATTGGATAAAAACTTGCGGACAAGATCGTCAATTACCGGTATTATTCAAGATACAACCAATCAAACGCATTAGACTGAACGTGTTTGTGGAACTTTCATCCATTTATCAAAATGTGAACTCTACAGAAACAAAATCGAAGCAGTTTGAACCTAATGATATTTCAGGTTCGACACCGTGCACCGACTCTGCGACGAAACAGTCGCCGCAGAGTAACGTATAACTTGTGCAGAAACATGGCGCAAAATTTTACATGTTCCAGTGTGCAGTGCTAGAATATACGCACGGGCTGCCGTACCTGTTCTTGGCGAAGTCAGTCCACAGCTGTATCAACCGTCTGCTCAGGCGCTTCAGTGAATCGTTGGCCGGACGCGTGAAGTGCTTCCCGAAGAGCATCTCCAAGGGCACCAGGCTGCCGACGCGAGCTACGTTGTCTGCGCCGCTAATCACGTACCGGTAGGCACGATTGCCACGCCCAACGCCCCCTGCCGATAGGAGGTAGTCGACAAAGTAACGCTGCGGGCAGACCATGAGCATGTCAACCAGGATGTCGAGGCTGTACGGCCGCCATCGTCCAATGTTTCCATACTTCCGGTATCGCTGCCAGAGAAGACATATTGGGAACGTCAGCAGGCAGTTGTATTCGAAGCTTCCAGCCTAACACGCTAGTTCGATGTGCATAAAAAATATGCGAGAAGGGCTTTCTTAAGAAAGTAAAATTACAAAGAATTTCGGCGAACAAGAGCGATTCAGCGTTTCAAACAAAAGAGTGGTGCCAAGAATAAGGGCAGTCAAACTTATCAAGCACTTAAGAAAGGATCTCTTGTGGAACGTAAAGGATGAAGAAGAATGGGGATTATGATGGACTTTGCTTCAATATTTCGTGTAGTTTGATTTCAACTCATCAAATAAGTGCTTCAAATGAGTTTTCTACAGACGCAGGCCCAAATCAAGCGACTTCGGTGTTTTCTTCGAAGAGAGCTAATTCCAGGAAGAAAATCTCGTCGTTGGAGAAGCCGCATAAGGAATGCTGGTGGGTGGAAAGCGTTACGTTAAACGTTTACACTCAAGTGAATAATAAATATTTCACTTAATAAAGAAATGTTCTAAATATAGCATGACCAGTTCCTTAACGACGGCGAGCTACACTTTACTACTAACAATGCTACCGCATATACTAGAAAATGCTTTTGTAAAGCGTTTTTGTCTGATGACCATCTTTGTTTAGTTCGCAAGTACGGATAAGCAAAAACACTCAGAGAGAGGCGGGGGAGCTTTGGGAGACTGTGTGCCGAGTGTTAAAAAGCACTGATATAACTGTCCTTGATGAACGCAGGCACCTCCTCTCACGTCATCAGACCACCGCCTGCTGAGTACCTATAGCAACGACTGACTTTTCCGCAAAACCCATAATTGTGTTTCAGAGGAAGCTCTAGCTCAGGCCCAACTCCAACGATGCATATTCAAATAAATACAAAACGCAAAAACACTTTTTCAAAATACCACTGCCCTGGTTAAGATCAAATTTGTTGCATGTGGGAGAGAAAGCTGAATTCTAGTGACTATTGGAAACACAATTTCGATTTAGGGTGAGAACTTGTTTAAATTGCTTCTTAAATAAATTGGTTCGCTTGAATAACATGGAAGTCCGATGTTTACAAATTCGTAGCTCTGCAGCGAGAACACACATCGCAGTTTTATCAACATCATCCGTTAGAGCACTTCAAAAGGACGAAGTCTGCACCCCAATTGGTATGTTACGTGCATTCGTTACATCGCTTACAAAAGTTTTTCAAAGGTCCGCCTCACATATTAGTGGTTGGTATATTTAAGAGCTAAGTATAAATACCGAATTTCGTTCGTCTTCTGTGCCCTAGTAGGAAGAATTTACAGAATCGTAATATCGTTTTTCATGGTAGATTTAGCCACTTCTGAACTCGGTTGTGTCGTCTTCTTCTAAATTTTTGATTTCCAGCCATATTTGTTAAAATAACCACGGCCTTATTCGAAAGTTAGCTACAACAGATAGCACATTCTAACTTTTTCATGTAAAAGAAACAAGACTCATCAAACTCTGCACAGTTCTCGCTGAGAAAGACTATTCCTCTTTCCCCATGTATCCAGATATAGGCCGGCGAGCTGATAACTCACTCTTCAGGCCCGTAATACGTTTTTTGCACGAGCGTCCGCATAGTCTCACGACGAATAAAGCGTTCCAGAGTATTTAAAGCATATTGTATATGGCATCGGCGAAGTCTCCAGATTTGTATGCGAGAAGCCACAGCCACATTGATGAGTGAAGAGTTGAGCGCGTTACAGTGTGCCTTATTGCTACAAACGGGATCTAAATTTACAGGAGTGTATCGGTAACTTCTAAAGGCACCAGTTCCGAACAAGGGTTCCCACACGGCTTTCAATACACAATGCATAATGCAATTTCGCCTTTGCTCGAGTAGTCATGCAATAATGTGTAATGCAACATGCGGAACGAATGATGAGCCTTCGCGCGTTGAATTCCTGTGGTTCTTTCTTTTTAGATTTTGAAAGCACTAGCAAAATGGAACGGGCCACAGCTAATGTTTACACGCTACTACTGAAAAGAGAGGCCGTATTGGACAGCCAATCTAACTTCATAGCTAGTTTCGCACCAGTAGCAAAATCATCTACAAACACCTGGCAAGTCTTGGTCAATCATTCAAGTGATTAAATATACCGGTAAAAACAAACACTGCAAGAAAGTGTCTGCGGAGAATGCACCATTAATCTAACCTCCAGCCAGCACTTCATCTCAAAAGACATGCTTTGCACCGTCCAATACCATCTAAGACGAAGCGCAGCATGCCATCAGCATTCTTTGTCAGCCAGCCATGGTTTTTGGTAGCGTTCTTAGTTCAAAAATTTTAATGTGAATGTTACGTAATCATCTCATCTGTGACATATTACAACAAAAATATGAGAAAAGCAATCAAATAAAGCGACAAACTACATGACCAATGCGGAAAACTGCAGTTGTTACATAGGTAAGAGTTAAAGTTTCCTACGAAAGCAAGTACGATATGCGGGACACTGCGATTCATTTGTTTATCGGTGTCAAGTACGGATGCAGTTTTAGGGTGCCTACCTGGCGGTAGAAATCTAGCATGCTGGTGACACTGGTCGCGTTTATGCCGACGTTTTCCAGCACTTCGGCCAAGTACGGCGCGCCCTTCGTGTCGCTCGTCAGTAGGTACTGGCGCTGGATGATGTCCTTCAAGCGGAGACGCTCGTTGTCAACGTGTCCGATGAGCACTTTGAGACCATCAAGCTGCATCACACAGATGTGAAACCGTCTGGGTGCAGCGTCATGTGCCAAAAAATTATTTGCAACATCTGCCATGTATCGCTACAGATCACGCCACACTTGTGACAGCATAATAGTGACATGGTGAATTTGGGTCATCATCATCATCATCATCATGATCATCATCATCCGCCTGGTTATCCCCACTGCAGGGCAAAGGCCTCTACCATACTTCTCCAACAACCCCGGTCATATACTAATTGTGGCCATGTCGTTCCTGCAAACATCTTAAGCTCATCCGCCCACCTAACTTTCTGCCGCCCCCGGGTACGCTTACCTTCCCTTAGAGTCCAGTCCGTAACTCTTAATGACCATCGGTTATCTTCCCTCCTCATTACATGTCCGGCCCATGCCCATTTCTTTTTCTTGATTTCAACTAAGATGTCATTAACTCGCGTTTGTTCCCTCACCCAATCTGCTCTTTTCTTATCCCTTAACTTTACACCCATCATGCTTCTTTCCATAGCTCGTTGCGTCGTCCTCAATTTGAGTAGAACCCTGTTCGTAAGCCTCCAGGTTTCTGCCCCGTACGTGAGTACTGGTAAGACACAGCTATTATACACTTTTCTCTTGTGGGATAATGTCAACCTGCTGTTCATGATCTGAGAATGCCTGCCAAACGCACCCCAGCCCATTCTTATTCTTCTGAATATTTCCGTCTCATGATCCAGATCCGCCGTCACTACCTGCCCTAAGTAGATGTATTCCCATACCCCTTCCAGTGCCTCGCTACCTATTGTAAATTGCTGTTCTCTTCCAAGGCTGTTAAACAATACTTTAGTTTTCTGCAGATTAATATTTAGACCCACTCTTCCGCTTTGCCTCTCCAGGTCAGTGAGCATACATTGCAATTGGTCCCCTCAGTTACTAAGCAAGGAAATATCATCAGCGAATCGCAAGTTAATAAGGTATTCTCCATTAACTTTTATCCCCAATTCTTCCCAATCCAGGTCTCCGAATACCTCCTGTAAACACGCTGTGAATAGCATTGGAGTGATCGTATCTCCCTGCCTGACGCCTTTCTTTATTGGGATTTTGTTGCTTTCTTTATGGAGGACTACGGGTGCTGTGGAGCCGCTATAGATATCTTTCAGTATTTTTACATACGGCTCGTCTACACCCTGATTCCGTAATGCCTCCATGACTGCTGAGGTTTCGACAGAATCAAACGCTTTCTTGTAATCAATGAAAGCTATATATAAGGGCTGGTTATATTCCGCACATTTCTCTATCACCTGATTTATAGTGTGAATATGGTATATTGTTGAGTAGCCTTTACAGAATCCTGCCTGGTCCTTTTGCTTGACAGAAGTCTAAGGTGTTTCTGATTCTATTTGCGATTACCTTAGTAAATAGTTTGTAGGCAACTGACAGTAAGCTGATCGGTCTATAATTTTTCAAATTCTTGGCTTCCCCTTTCTTATGGATTAGGATTAGGTTAGCGTTCTTCCAAGATTCTGGTACGCTCGAGGTCATGAGGCATTGCGTATACAGGGTGGCCAGTTTCTCTAGAATAATCTGCCCACCATCCTTCAACAAATTTGCTGTTACCTGATCCTCCCCAGCTGCCTTCCCCATTTGCATATCTCCCAAGGCTTTCTTTACTTCTTCCGGCGTTTCCTGTGAGATTTCGAATTCCTCTAGACTACTTTCTCTTCTATTATCGTCTTGGGTGCCACTGGAACTGTACAAATCTCTATAGAACTCCTCAGCCACTTGAACGATCTCATCCATATTAGCAATGTTATTGCCGGCTTTGCCTCTTAACGCATACATCTGATTCTTGTCAATTCCTAGTTTCTTCTTCACTGCTTTTAGGCTTCCTCCGTTCCTGAGAGCAGGTTCAATTCTATGCATATTAGGCTTTCTTATGTCGGCTGTCTTACGCTTGTTGATTAACTTCGAAAGTTCTGCCAGTTCGAAAGTTCAGCCAGTGCCAGAATTTGGGTGCTATGTGACATCTTTCAGGAAACTTTTCATTGGTGTGGTCTCTAATTTTGCTACAATTTCTGACTAACTTATTTTTTTCGTTCCGCAAGGGGACTGACTCTTTAAAATAATGCTTCATCCTGCTTAGAGTTTACCAATTGAGATGTTTACTCAACGAGACGGAGGGCAGCAGGGGGACCCGATTTTCGTAAATCACACTCACATAACGCCAGCAGACAATGAGATCAAGAAGAGCTCAGGATTACCGTTCATTTATTTATTTAGTACTTTATTTATTTTTGCCCACAGCCCCTCGTTGTCATTACAATGGCGGGAGCACAATAAGTACGCAATATTTCAAGAAAACATATTAAAGCGATACTCGCAAAAAATTATTTTAGTAAGCGCACGCCACATATGTGAAAATCATAAGCTATGAGCGCAACTAAGGTTTCTCACAAATGAAGAAAGAGAACAGAGAATAACGAGAATATCGGACAATAGCGCGGCTGCATAAAAGGAGGATATCTTTTTGCGAAGGTGTGAATTACAGGTGCAAAACATAGGTAATTTTTAATTCAGGTAGAGACATCCTTCCGACCTGAAATTATGAGTGTAATTAACAATTATGAATTTATAATGGATATAAGGCTTGCTTTATAAGAAAAATGTACTCGGTAAGCAGCCGTGCTAGTTTTCAACTTTCGATTTTTTTCGCTACGGCCAACCCATGCAGTGAGTGGAGCCAAACCAATGCTTCAGTATGGATTTGAATTTTTCAATTATATATATCGCATAAACCAAAAATAAATCTTTTCCAGCTATCCAGTGAGCGCAAAGCAGACGTATCTCTCGACAACTACCCTCTAAACTGCCTGTCAGTGCGCGATTAGCCCAATACGTATCCATCCAGCCTAGATCACACTTTTTTACTACGCACTTATTGATAAAGTCAGGCTGATCCGATACTGCAGATGCATATGGTAACATTAACGGAAAGTTAGATTGATATAAAAGTTAATAAGTTTGTTGTGAAAAAGAGCGCTTATTTCTTCGTAGAAATTCAAGGGACCTGCATGCATTTCCAACGGTATAGTCCCCGTCTCTGTGACAAGCTAACGAGGCAGCGAAATATACTCTCAAATAATAACAATTCGAACGAGACTTGATAGCGATGACAGGTAAAATGCGTCCGACATGCCAATCCTTTTTTTTTCTTGAGAACCCGACACAGACTGTTAACGTAGGCCTAAGTGCATGTCCCATCTCTCACAATGCACATTGTCTTTATATCGCTTTGAGGCTGATAACAGTCGTCCTCTGATCCTGATTCAGCTTACAAATTACAATGATTCCTGGACAAAATTGCACAAAAAACAACTTTTCCAATTTATGGACCATTTTTTAAATTTCAGTTAAAACAAATAGTTCACCCTAAGCTTCCCTTGGTGTCCATGTATGTCGACTACATTTGATATTTATTTACGAAAATTCAGGTCCCTCGGTTCCCACCTTTTCTCGTTCATTACATAGTGCGGATCTCGACTGTACCAGCTTTGACGTCGTTAGGTCACACAGAAGGTTTTATTGTCAGTCGAATTCTCCAAAGTTCGCGTATGCCGTGATGCCTTGGCCAAGAAAGGATATTATAGGTCTGCCAGCGAGGCCTTTAGTTCTGGCTCTGGCTAGCACTCCCAGACTTAGACCAGTTAATATATAGGAATCAAGAAAGTTGCTGGGGGAACGACACCGCGGAAGGTCATCTGCTAATGGCATCGCGAAGCAATGCAAAGACGTAAGTTTGTAACCTACCTGCCAATGAATTTTTGTACGCTTTCGCTTTCCTTTACTTTTAATTTCCACGATTCAAATAGAAAAACTAATTGACCTATACTTTTCTTGGTGTCACTGACTGATGTCTTCACCTGATTAGGGCATGTTTACTGTTAGAGAAAACCATGGCATTAACAAGAACGAGGGTGGTGTTCCCATCTTCAATGCAAAAAAGCATTCTTTGCCTACTTCAGCCGTTTTGAGCTTCTCCATCCATCCATCCATCCAGGGGTCGTGATGTTGTTGTGGTCGTGGCATCGTCATCAAACAAATTGTTTAAACCGACTATCGCAGTGCCGTCACCACCACGCTATTGTCGTCACACAGTCATCGTCATGTCGTGGTTTTCACGCCGTCGCTTTATAATTGTCATCACT
This sequence comes from Dermacentor andersoni, assembly GCF_023375885.2. Lineage (NCBI taxonomy): Eukaryota > Metazoa > Arthropoda > Arachnida > Ixodida > Ixodidae > Dermacentor > Dermacentor andersoni. The sequence goes on along the minus strand of NC_092817.1, from coordinate 179,822,136 downwards.
TCTGTAAGGTAATTCCACCATAGTCATGCCAACGCCTTTGTCGTTTCACCGGCGACAATTCTTCTTTATTATCATGCCGTCATCGACAGTCGCTATCATGCCTTCAATGTCAGACTGTTGTCGTGATGCCGTTGTGGTCCTGTTATCGTCATTCCTCCAGCTACGTCATCCGACTCTTCTCATGCCGTCTCTACACACAGATTCAGTCGCGATAGGGTCATTGTCACGTCATTGTCAACACGCACTCATCGTCATGAATTCCTCGTCGTGCGATCATTAACTGGCTCTCGTTTCACTAGGGCCATCACATCAGTATCATCATCACATTGTCATCATGACATCGTCGTCAAACCACCATCGTGATTAGGGCGCCCTTGTCATGCCGTCATCATCAGTCACTATCACGCCTCCATTGTCAGACCGTCGTCATTCCATTGTGGTCATGCTGTCATCCTCCCTACAGCTCCATCCTCTGACTCCCGTGATGTCATCGTAGTCTAGCCATCGTCGTCATACAGGTTTCGTGATAGCCACCCTCAAGCCGTTGCAACGATACACTCGTCGTCAGCCCATTGTCATCATGCCGTTGTTTTGCCATCGACGCTACTTTCTCGTCGTCACACAGACATCGTCATGAATTTGTCGTCATGCCATCGTCTTCATGCCATCTTCGTCACGTGGTCGTTTCACCATCGTCGTCACGTCAGTGCCGTATTCCTATTGTAGTATAATCGTCGTTGCCATACCACCATCGTCAATACTTTGATGTCATTCCTAGTTCTTCGTCCTATTGTAGTCATGCTATCGACATTGAATAATGAGTAAGCCGTCATCGTCATTGCGTCTTCGTCACGACGACACTGTCATGAATCTGTTGTCATACCGTCAACGCCATGCCGTTTTGATCGTGCGATCGTCGCAATTCTCGCGTTTTCATCCGGCTGGCATCATAGAATCGTTGTCTCACCATCGCCGTCATCTCATTGTTCCCAAGTCTTCGTCGTCGTACCGTCGTCATAACTTAAGAACGCACATGTTATTTTATCATGCCATCGTCGTTATATGCCTTAGTCGTTTCTTCGATACTATTCTTTGTTCCTCATTCCATCGTCACTGTCTCAGTGTCATACAGCCGTCGTCTTACCTCCATGCTCATGGGCATCTTCGCAAGGTAGTGCCATAGCAGCGTCCGGCGGTATCGGAGTATTTACCTCGTCTGAGTTTCCTAGATTCGCCAATGTACACAGGCGAGTATACGAAACTCTCAGAATTACCTCTAGGCGTGTTAACCCATTAAAGACCAGCGTGACCATATGGTCACGTTAGTCTGCACAGTGGATTTCATTTAATTAAGATTAACGCAACGGTACCAAAATTGCCTTTGACATGCCGTTAGACAGATGAGAGTTCCCTTTATGGATATCAAGTGGCAGCAGGTGTCAGTCGTGTTGTGGGAGCCCCTCGCAAAGGCGGGAATAAGTGTTGCTGTGCGAGTAGCGTTGCCATGCATCACTCCAAGGGGTAATGTGTTTTTTTTTACTACTTGTTTAAGCAATAGTCCGATATCCTTACCTCCATATTGATCTTCGAATATGTGACCTTCGATGAGCATTTCTGAAAGATTTATGTTTGATTTATCCGTCAACGAGCGTGTTATCTTGCGCGTTGCCACATGGTCACGCTAGGCCTTTAGGCTACCTAACTTTTTATTTTCTTTAAAACTGCATTCTCATCTCTTGCACGGCTGCTGACGCATTCCCGCAGTGGTTATTTCTTATTTTAATGTCTGAATAGGTTGATGTTGGAATAAATAGCGAAGATACTCGAAGAAGACGACGACGACGTGTCAATGATTTATATCGACCAGCGAGAGGCTAGCACCTATTCGGACGAAGACTCGGCCCATAAAAACTCAGGCGGGCTCATTGACAATCTAATCTGGCGGCAGCTATGAGCCGGCGCTGAAACTGTTTTCTCTGACGGAGGCCTATTGGTGGATCCGACTCGGACGATGACGACCCCAGGCGGGCAACGTGACGGAACATGAGAGGTTTCTTCTGCCGTAGTTGATGCGGCCATTCCTGCGAAATTATCCACTGCTTCTAAGTGGACGAACGGTGATCTCGAGAAAAGCCTTGGCATATTTCCCTACCCAAACTTTGCTGCTTACAGGGGTTTTTCACCTGTTGAGTTGTTCGAAATCTTTTTGACGAAGCCGTCGTGGAGCTGCTAGTCGAACAAACGAGAAAGTATGCGTTATTTTTCAATATGCCAAATCCGGAGGTTACCAAAGATGAATTAGGTTTTCTTGCAGTGCTGGTTTTGTCCGGCTATAACCGCTTGCCAGGGAAAAAGTGCTATTGGGACAGCGGCTTGGATATGCGCCACACAATGGCCTACAATGCTATGCGAAGAAATCGCTTCGTACAGATAATGCGATTCCTGCACTGTGCGAAATGCAAGCCTAACGCTTAGTGACAAGTTGGCAAAGGTGCGTCCATTGATGACACTATTGAAAGCAAGGATTTTGGAGCACTTTCAACCTGTGCGTGACCTGAGTTATGACGAAAGTATGATTGAGCATTATGGTCGTGATGGCTGTAAACAGTTTATACGCGGAAAGCCTATCCGCTTCGGCTGTAAAATATGCTTCCTAAATGCAAAGAACGGATACCTTGTAAACTTCAAAGTGTATCAAGGCAAGCAGGGGATCCCGGAACATCTGAAAAATATGAAAAGGACTTCGGAAAAGCAGCGGCGCCACTTCTTGAAATGCTGGATGAACTCGCAGCAGAGGCGCACGACCTTCCTGTCTTTTTCTATTTTGATAATTTATTCACAGGCATACCGCTACTCAGGCATCTCAAAGCTCAGGGCTACGAATGCACGGGCACAGTGAAGCAGAACCGTGTTCCCAAAGAGTGCCTTATCGCTCGACGACAATTCGTCAAGCGCCAACCTCGCGGGCACGAAGAGCCCGTGCTGAGCGCTGGACGACAATTTGTCCACTGGACGACAATTCTGGACAATTCTGTAGTAACAATCGCAAGCACCATTCACGGCGTAGAGCCAATGTCATCTGCAGACAGGTACTCTCGTGTTCAGAAGAAGCAAATTGAGGTGGCCCGCAAAAAACACTGTTGCTCACTACAAGTTTTATGAGAGGTACGGACCAGATTAATGCAAATGTAGGCGCCCACAGGATTGTAATCCGGGGCAAAAAGTGGTGGTGGCCAATTTTCACTTGACTTTGTGATGTATCTATCAGCAACGCTTGGGTGCTAATTCGTAGCAAAGGGTTCAACGTCCCGCAGGTGGAATTCCGCAGGCAAATCGCACAAAGCTACCTGATGCGATGGGTCAATAAGCATAGAGGACGTGGTCAACGCAGAATCCCAAAGACTGGTGATGTCTTGACTGGTACACGGTATGACCAAGTGGCCAACTTTGTTGCACCAATACCTAATGGCAAGAGGTGGAGGTGTGCATGAAATAATTGCAACAGCGCAGTGCACACAATGCGCAAAGTATGACGACGGCATGTGTATTCTATGATTTAAACCATATCACACTAAATAAGTGCTCGACTATTCGCTATGTATGTTTTTTGTGATGTTTCATGGCTTCAAATAAATATTTTTCCCTTCGAGTATTTTGCTGTAGCGTAACGGCCCAGTGTGACCATATGGTCACGGGCTATATTTCAAAAACTAATTAGGCAAGAGTAATAATTTTTTGCATGTGAATTACTAGTGCAAAGAAAAGGTAATATATAAGATTTATTTCAAGATATCAAGAAAAAAACGAAACCGTTCCCTAATGGGTTAAGGAAACGGTACTTCAGAAATATGGGCTGTCGTACATTGCTCGATTGCTATTCGTGTTGGGTTGCTGAGCACAAGGTCGTAAGATTGCATCCCGGTAACGAAGGCCGCATTTCGATGGGGGACGAAATGAGAAAATACCCGTGTACTTCGATGTAGGTGCACGTTAAAGAACCCCAAGTGGTCGAAATTTCGGGAGTCCTTCACTACAGCGTGACTCATGATCAGAAAGTGGTTTTGCACGTAAAGCGCTATAATTTAATCTTTTCATTGATATTCGCATTACCTTCGACAGGTATGGTGGGATGAGTTCTGTCACAATTTTTATTTCTTGCCTGTGCTTCATGGGCCTCGCGGCAACCCTGTCCTGCTTGTTGAGGAGGTATGCTTATGTGTCTGTTGCAATAAATTTCCGATGACACTTATTTGTCTATTTCTCATTGGTCTCCTGCTCATGTTACCAAAACGAATTAGTGAGATAGTATAGCTGCGAAAATATATCGTTTCGGCCTCAGGATAAAATAGAGTTCGGGGGATAAAATTATTAGTTAGTGAGCAGAGAGTTATAACAATGCAGTTATTTGTTTACGCTGTGCTTAGCATGTGCGAAACACTCTTTGCTGTTATATTCTTCACATTTCACAAGTCCCCCAACACGAATAACACAACTTGCTAAAACATCTTTTGAGCCTGAATGAGAAGTCCTCCTGCTCTTTCAACACCTCCAGGGCTGTCAGAAAAAAATTCTGGGACGCAACGGCTCGTGTTACCATCTGTCAGAACTAACCGGGGTCACAGCATTGAAAGAAACAAACGCTTGTAAAAAGCTCATAAGTGCCTCACCCAAGCCCTAATTTCTTCCATTGAACGCTTTTTTGAAGGAGCATGCATTTCTTTAGGGTATTTCTTGCAATACGCCTTCACAAACCTTTCAAAGATAGCACCTCTACATCCTACAGAATGTGGAGCAACGTATGCGAGCTTATGGACTGTCCAACAATTACATTTGCCATGTAGATCCAGCATTGGTCTGGCCTTTCTTAAGAGGTAGCTTTAGCCCAGGGCCAGTCACTATCGCTTTGCTCAAATACATGTCGAACTTTGAATGTAATGATGGCTCCATCGAGTTGACTAAAATTTTCTTCGGTGAAGAGTTAAGGTTAGGTTTTATCTAATGTAGGAAAGATAATTTTTATTTCGGGCCTGAAATTTATCACGATTCATCACGAAAATTCTTGTTTAAAGAATTCCAGCTTAAGGTTTACAAATACGCAACCTTGCACAAAACAAGAAATGTCCTATTTCTTAAAACGCAACAGCTCGAGCGTCTAAACAAGCAAACTTTATATACGATTTCACAGCTTACTCAATTGCATCACATTGTTCACATTGTTCACAAGGGTTTTTCAAATGTCCCGCATGCAAGTATCCTGGATACGAACTTTTTAACTCAGCAATAAATAAATGATAGCAAAATATTATAAGCTGTAGCTTATCACACATCTAAAGCGCACTCAGTGGCAGTATTACACAGCCATCAGAAATATGATTAGGCGCACTTTACAGAATTTTGATGTCGTTTTTCATTGCTGAGTTAAAAAGTTGCAGTAGTTGACAAGGCACATTTGATTGCTTATTTTGTTACTGAATTATTCAGAACTAGAGAAACCCTTCTGAAGGCTATTGACTGCCTACTTCAAAAATCTACTTCTGAAAGTCATTGAATTCAAACTTTCTTTTAATGCAGGAAAGCATCTTGTTCATTGCAACGATTGCCGAAAAAATGGTTTCTTCTTTACCATGCATTTAGATGAGAGCCCCTGACCTAAAGCTTCCCCAAAACATCTTGGGCCAATTAACCTATTGCGATGGAATTTAGTCCCACGGCAACCTTCGATGACACAGGAAGCGTCGAGCATCAGTCCTCATAATTCGTCCTTTACCTGCACACATATCTTTACTCGCCCGCATTCCCTCATGATAAGGAAATAACGGGAATGATCAAAATTTTCTAGAACAAAGAGGGAAATAAGCATACAACGTTTTCGGGCGCTTGTAGCGCCACCAGAAGCTGCGGTGTAAACCGGTAACAAATTACGTTTTATTCGCGCAGACACAACATGATGGAGCTGTTTTTTTTTTCTTTTCACCATAACGTCTTTGGTCTTATGAGTCACCTATATAGCGCACCTTCACTGTACTAGCCATCTTGATCGGCAAGTCAGGCAGCAGCCGGCCGAATGTCGGAAAGAACTGGGGGCGGATGGGCCGGCCAAACTCCAACGCATTCTCTACGTTCTGAAGGCAGGTCAGCGGGGAGCTCACGTTATCGCACGTCACATGTCGCGACGCTTCTTCTAGCAGCAGTTCCCGGCAATAAGTGGTGCTGTCGGGGTACCTGTGCAGGGAACCACGTGTAACTTGGGTAAATATAAGGCCCACACACAAGACCGAAATGTTTCGGCGAATTCACCGTAATCTTCACCGCAAGTTTGCCACTGAGTGGGTGCTGCATTTAAATATGTCCGTGGAAAACACCTCGCTTATGTGCAGTTGAATAACTTCTTCCCTGAGCGAATACAGGGTGTTTGCCGTGTTTAACTAAACAGGGTGGTGCACCCAAAGCGTAGCACAGGGTTAATGTGCGTACACGAGGAGAACTACATCGAGGCGAAAGCCTTAGGTGCAGAATGGGTCGAAAATTAGGCTGTCCGGCGTTATCGCGCCAAAATTTATGCCACCAGAATCCACAGGCAGTCCAACCCTCGATCTTTGGTAGGAGACGACCCCGTGACGTTTGGTGTTAATGAAAGTGAGGTTAATTGAGACACACTTATTTAAGATAAAATTGAGTAAGGCACCCCAAACTACGACCTTTGGTGGGAGCCAAACCCATGCCCACTCTCATCTACGGCGAAGTTAATTAAGGGACCGTTAATTAAAGTGGTTATGTACGGACTCAATAGTCACGCACCGCCTATGGTGCGATAAAAGGAGCAATAGCAAGTAACAACGTATGCGACTGAGAATCTGGAGTAATTTAAAGAATATGTCGTGAGCGCACAGGCTTTCACATTCATCCTATTTAGCGCATGCTAACGTGAGTGTCCACTTTTTTTGTAGTCGTCATGAGTTAGACTTCTTTTAGCGTTCAATAATTTGAACTCCCGTTGTCGGCGACCCTGCAGCCACCACGAGTCACAAGCCAGAGCCGTTATCCCGGCACTCAAACGAGACCATCCGGTCCAGTTGCGAAAACAAAACGAAAGAATCCGGGCCACCAATCAAAACTTTAAAAATGCGGTCTCTGGCCCCGAACCTTTATAAAGGACCGCATTACAAACGCTAGCTACTGCCTAAACTAGCTACAAAAATATTGCGTCCGAGTTCGTCCTTATGTTTGTTCCCAATATACCTGAAGCTGTGACTTCTAGTACGTTGAAGTCTTATTTGTAATTTCCAACAGCGACGTTGAAAAGGCACATAAAGGGCACTGTGCACTTCCTCGCCATCTTTTGGCGTTGAGCGCCGTACTCCAGCGGCCCACGAGCTGCGCGGCGCGGGTTCTGCGTAATGTCGAGAAATGGCGCCACGCTGCGTGGCACCTCCTGCAGGCGCTTCTACACGCCGCGGTGGCTTAGCGATTATGGTGTTGCGCTGCTAAGCACGAGGTCGCGAGATCAAATGCCGACCACGGTGACCGCATTTAGATGGAGGCGAAATGCAGAAACGCCGGTGTCCTGTGCATTGGGGGCACGTTAAAGGTTTCCTGGTGGTCAAAATTAATCCTCATTCCCCCACCACGGCATGCCTCATAATGAAATCATGGTTTCGGCAAGTAACACCTCAGAATTCAAATAATTCTTCTTCTATGCCGGCCGCGGTGTCCGCATATCAATGGGGCCGAAATGTGAAAACCCCCATGTACTTAGATTTAGCTGCGCGTTAGAGAACCCCAGGTTGCTCCACTACGGCGTGCCTCCATAATCAGAAAACGGTTTTACCACGTAAAATCTCATAATTTTTTTTTTACATTCTTCTTGTAGTGGGGCTACGCGCTCTGTCTCCCTGGTGGCTTTCGCTGCCTGTCGTGCGGCCTTCAGCAGGTTTTTTTCCTTCTCGCTGGGCAGCGTTCATACAGAGGAGGGCAGAGCAGGGCATGGGGCGATGTGGTGTGGTGGGGTGTGCCGTTGCGAATATGTACTACATCCATTTTAAGATTGTGGCTAGTATAATCTCCAACCAATCTGCTTTGCTGGTAGCCGGATCATGCTTACATCCACTCTCAATTGCGGTAGAGCCAACTTTTTGTTACTTTGAGAGATCAGCGCTTAGGCGCCCATTTCTGCGGCAAGCGTCGGCGTCGCATCTCGTAACCGAGCGAACGAGCACAGCGAAGGAGGAGATGAGGGACGGCGATAGCGAAAAGAACGGGAGCAGCAAAGCGGCGAAGGAGGGTGCAGCGGAACCATGAGTCGGAAAGTGGAAGACGAGGTTATGACGACAGCATCACAAGCGAAGTGCCTAGCAAGACGGACTCTGCAGTGACGACGGCTATGAGATGGCGCCACATTAGCGCGCATTGCCTGTTCACCAAAGCGCTGCATGAGCCGAGGTCTGTTTACGGCGGCTGAGGTGAACCGCATCCACGCTTCACCCACGTCCTGCCTGTACCAATATCTCGATTAACGAGGCAATCGCGCCAAACTTCGTTCCGTTTGCAATGAACCGCAGGAGAGAGATAGTCCGCGCCAGCCATGATATCGCAAAATGAGTGATAGGTGAGCTTAAATTTCGCATTACATATGGTAATCGTCGGTAATTTTTATTAACATGAAACATCTTTGAAACCTTCTGAGTCACTTTCTATAATCGTATTTGAAGAAAAGATTGAATCTTACCGTTCATATATTTTTACCGTACTGTCCGCGCACTTTATTTTGATATCGTTGTGAAGGGGAACGATGCTCGAGCTCGAGGAAAGATACCCGAGCATGCATATGACGCGTCCGCAAATGGCGCCATTTTGAGCCTTGCATGACGCAATCAGAGCTAAATTTAGACATGCGGGCGCCGTTCCAAAAAGCGTACGGTTGTCCATTCGAGCAGGATTGGTTATGCATGACAAACCACACTACAGCACAGTAGGCATAATTAATAAACCTCAAACTGGCCGCTCGACAGAGGATATAAGTCCTGGAAGTATGCATGCAGAAAATGCACGCTTGGTCGCCTATAACCCCTGCATTTGACAAGTAGGACCCAGAAATGACGTGAAGAGACTGGGTCAACTAGACAGTGGGTTTCCCAGCCCATTTGAGCAGGCGAGATGCATCCGTCTCCACAGGCAGCACATGGGTTTAAGGTTGGAGTGAAGTGCAGGAGCCACAATGTTCTGCTAGTGTGGCGGGTTCGAGCATCGCAGGGCAGCCTTAAGTGTTGTGGACGAACTCACTACGAGAAGCAAACGGGTCCACTACGAATATGGAGCGAGCCCGATTAAAAATTGGACCGCAAGACCCCCACTATCTGTAACATAAGTAAGACTTGTAAGCATTCTAATACTTGAATGTATTTACCTTGTGTATTTGGTTACGTCATTTCTGTACCCTAGTCCCCATATACCATTTGCAGCACTCACAAGATGTTTCATGTGTTCAACCGCGGCTGTGTCGCTGATACAGCCTACCCAGTGTTTCACAGATGTGATTAGTTAAGCAATATCAGCCACACATTTCTCTTTCAAATTTGGGGGGCTAAACGTGGGGCTCCGGAACCGGAGGGCAGTGCGGGTGTTGTAGGTGTTGTGTAATTGTTGTGAGCTCGTTCAGCGCCGTGAGGTCGAGGCCGCATAATGGAGCTGAGCACGTGCTGTAATTGTGTGCGCAAGCGACATGGTGATTAGATGAACAATTAATCAGTAAATATTCGATAAAGAAATCCAGTAGAACCCATCTCGTGATGAATGTTGACTTTGAAGTGATTAGCATTGCTTAGCTTAGATCAGCATAATATTAGATAAAATAAGTTTAGATTAGATTAGCATACGACATACCGTGCGGCCACCGCTGAGATGCGTCGTGTATGAGGCGTGTATTCCACTAGGCTCCTCTATGGCGTTTCTCTCACTGCATGTTGCGCTATCTGGCGGTGCAGCCGCGAAGTCAGTGCGTGGTGCGCGTTTGAGTATATGTCCATTCATGTATGACGATGTAACTTGGCGTGAAACAGATTTATTGCAGTGTGGCAAATACCCTGCGGCCCAAGTTGGCGTCAAATACTTTTATTGAGGAGATGCACCATAACCAGTAGGACATACTTAGATAGCCGAAATGGCGTGAAGGAGTTAAATAGAGAGAGGCACCCTACAAGTGGTACCTACCCAGCGATCCAAGTTCGCCTCAATGAGGTACATTGAAGGGTAGCACATACCCATTGGCACGTAGCCGGTCACCTATGTTGGTGTCGAAAAAGTTCATTGAAGCGTGGCATAAATCTAGTGCTGTACCCAGTGACAAAACTTAGTCCAAGGGTCACTTTCTTACCATGCTGCTTTATCACAGCAGGCCGATTCTCTACCCATAAGGTTACGCACTGACCAACAAAATTATGGGGTTTTACGTGCTGAATCCATGATCTGGTTATGAGGCACGCCGTAGCGGGGGACTCCGGAAATTTGGACCACCCGGGGTTCTTTGACGTGCACCTAAATGTAAGTACACGGGTGTTCTCGCACTTCGTCCCCGCCCCCCTGGGACCAAAGTTGGCTGGAACCGATTTGAGGGAGACGTGGCGAAATACCGCAGTAATAATCTAAGAGTTGCTCAGGCGGAGCAATTGCCATGCTTGAAATATAGGCTAAGCCCACCTGTTGCTAGAACCCCACCACTACCGCCACAAACTAATGTAATGATGTCGACGCCGACCTGACATGGTGTCATCACGAACTTAGTAGGGACAAAGTAAGTCGCAGCTTCTACGGAGCGGCGAACCACTTCCTACCCCATGTAGCCATTGAACATGGCTACATGGGGTAGTGATGGTAACACCGGCCAATGTTGGCCTATATTCCACGTGGCGCCTGGTGATGTTTGCTAGGTCCCACCCACCGGCCAAATGGACCGTTGCTCATGAGTATGACGCGGTCGAAGATGGGCGCCCCAGGTGGCTTGACCGATGTGTTGCGGCTGAACAAGAGCAGACCGATGGACGCAGCGCCGGCTCCGTGACCTACGGCCACCACGTCTGAGCCGTTGCCGCCGAAGTAGCCAATGTACTCGCGGACCCACCGCAGTGCGGTGAGCTGGTCGTAGAGGCCTGAGTTTCCCGGAGCGTCGTCGGTGCCATCCGTTAGGAAACCGAGCACACCGAGTCGGTAGTTTGGCGCCACCACAACAACGTCTCCCATAACAGCCAGGTATCTGCGTGGCATTCCGCCGTCCACATTCACGACAACCATTTGTCTTGTAGGATGGCCAAGCCAAAAACAGGTCGCAACAAAAAGAACGACTTCGTGGTAGTAGCAGGAATTCTGACTTATCTATGAACACAATTTCCAATTGACCTCATGTTCGCCCAGTCAATTGCGTCAATGTGAGCGTCCCTTCGGTGGAGTGAGCAAAGGGCTCAGCATTTTCGTATGGCACCTTACAGGGGAGAATAGCTACAATTTAATTATTTTTTTCTTTCTGAAACAATGTATAGCCGCACAAATGGTTTTCCTAAATTGCTGTTTTTAAAGTTAGAGATTTGTTCCTATATAGGTCAGTTTTAAACCACCAATGAACTTCATATTTTCATTTGTTTCCTAGATAACCACTGTTTCTACATAGCCATAGATCTCAAGCACTACATTACAACAAGCCCTACAAGCACGTCTACAACACTACAATCACGTCTTTGCGACCGCATCACAGTACGTTATCATTGATAACACATCACAATGCGAATACGTTGTCTAAGAGTCTTCCAAATCAAGGCCTGCTCTTACGGCTTAATTGCAAAATAGCAAGGCGTGAGTAGTTTAACCCGATGTTTAAATACATTTCGCTCACAGCTCCACTGATTTACCGAAACAGAAAACACACATCTCATAGGATTATCATTGCAAACAAAGGTATTCAAATCTGAGTACTTAATTGGCTTCTTTGTGTGAGCTTGCGACAAGAAGCCAATTGCACCGGCGGATTTGTGCGCACCTCAGACAGCTATTGCAGAAGACTTTGCCATGTTTTGCAACCACCATGTAGTCTGCAACGTTCTGCTGCAAAACGTTATCACTATTATATATGAAAATTGTCATTAAATATTAATAAGTGTAGCAATCATTGAAACCAGTTCACAAACACTGCAGTGACATTGGAAGAATACCAACATTTAATTCGGCAAGGGTGTGTACGGCAGTAGACACGGAAATAGGCTGCTAATTTGTAAGTTCTACACAGCCCCTTATGGGAAGTTAGTTGTTTATATGTTCCTTGTAACATACCAGCAGTATCCACAATGTTTGCGAGTCCTAAAAGAACAGTGCCATGTACCAACATGAAATTCGAGCAAAATAAGGAAATGGTGGGGTTTAATGTGTGGCGAAAGTTTCCTGTTACTGGCTTAGGTAGTTAAATATAGTTAAAATAGTTAAAAATAGTTAGTTAAAAATGAAGCCACGATTTTCTCCCCTATTTCCAAGAGCCATTTAGGAGGTTCATAGTTGGTTTCTCCAATGTCCGCGACGAACTACTTTATATATGGCAATAATAATGGGTGTAATATTGGTAGTGTATAGGCAAATTTTGAATTGCGTTCGGTCATTGCAGCCTTTCGAATAAATGTACGAATTAGAATTCTCCGGAGGTTTATCGGTGTATTACGAGTACAATTACGGGCTATTTACGGCGCAAAATTTACCACGCTGTCCTTGCCCATTTACGAGAGACACCAAGAACAGATTTTACGAACAGGGAGAGAACACAATAGAAAACTTTTGTTAGAAGTGAAACACAGGTGGTTTGAGTACAGCCTGTGTAAAAGAGTCCTTAACACTTGCTTGAAAGCGTTGTGCCATCGTTTAACGCTATGCGTCTAAGTGTCCGGAACGCACTGTACGCAAACTTCAAATTTGCCCCCCCCCCCCCCCCCCCCCCGCAATGACATAGGAGGGGTCGCTCATTGTGCGTTCTGCGCAGGCGAAGTTCACATTTTGGGGATTATTATTATTCGTCCAATAAGTTACGCATTCTGGCCGAGCTAAGGATATATAATTCAGTTTTACGGGCTGAGCGAAATGTCGCACACAGCCCGTGAATATTTTGAAAAGGCCTTCTTCCTCAAAGGTTAGGGAGGGTCGATTGTTTTTTTTATTGTATTATTGATTATTTATTAATAATTTTAGCCCTTAATGGTTAATCGCTTTCGATGCAGGGCTTTTCATTGATTAATTCGTAATGCAAGTTTTTGTGGGGCACAATAAAATGGTTGAAACACAGATATCTACTTTTGTAGTACCCTAATTTAACGCTTCAGAGGTGGAACCAAGATAAAAGTACAAGTGCTTAAACTAGGGTGGTTGCTTGGGCTAGTTGGTAATTCATGATCAAAAATAACACACAGCGCGAAGGACAAGGACAACGATAGACTACATACACAGCGCTGTGTATGTCGTCTATCGCTGTCCTTGTCCTTCGCGCTGTACGTTATTTTTGAAGTGCTTAAAGTTCGATACGCAATACTATTTAATTTGTTAAAAACTAAATAGCGTTGGTACTTGTGGCCTCTGCAAAGCTGAACAATAGGTGTTACTTGCACTTCAAGCCGAATTAAACAAGATACACGGGCCTAGTGAATCTCTGTGCAGTACAGTTCAACAAGAAATTAGAAACATGGCAGAAGAGAAAGGTGAACTGAAACTAAAGTATGCAATAAATTTCAATATGCACAGGGGAAAAGACCGTAACTGGTTTAGGATTTTAAGCCACGCGCTATTTTCTACAGAGCGGAGGAATATCAATTCGCTGGGATGTTGGGTGAAATCGACAACTACGTTGTATGGCCACGCAACCAGCATGCAAGAACAGACACGTTGAAGCTGTAGACTTGCTCGAAACGACAAGAACTCCTCCGCTGTGTCAAAAACATGCTTCAAGCCGGTGCTAATGCTGTGCCACGTTTTCAGTGGACTGGAATTGATACGACGATGGACGACTGGGTTGCTACAGAATGCCTTGAAGTGCGAAGACACCTCAAGCGTCCTACTTCGGGCGGCGTGGTGGCGTGTGCAGTGCGGGGCAAAGAAAGGGGAAGCGCTCGGGTCGGCACCGCTCAGGACTCGCACACACGGCCGGCAATCGCTGTACCACAGATGCACAGTCGCTGCTTATGCTCCACCATCGTTGTACGATTCCAAAATTTTCGCGCCGCTCCTGTCAAACTCTCGAAAATGTATAATCGAACATGTCTAATCGACTAAGTTGTTAAATGAAAGGCGGACATCGATGAAGGATAATTGTTTTGAGGGACACTTTTAATCGATGAATGGATTAATCGCGGTGTTACCGCCAGTATCATCGCGCGTTCTTACTTCACCAAAGTGTGTTTTTTTACCGCTGTGTAAGAGTGCACTATTATTTTTCAGTTTTTTTTTTTATTTAGAGATACTGCAGTCTCATATTCGAAACATTGCAGGAGCGGCTACATAAAAGAAGGAACAGGAAATATCAAAACATGGAACTAAACAATTGCTTAACAAACCGTGCATGTTCAAGTTGTCGCAAAGAACTATCACGTTTATTCGAAGTGTCAATCGTTCACGAAAAAAAAAAATATATTTTTGAAGGTCAAGACAAAAACCCAAATGGCACAACGTTCAAAGGATCGTACTGGCAGGTCACAGGTGTACAATGACCACTGACATAAATTGGGGGAACTATCCAAACGGATTTATGCAGATTATTATAAAATATGTTAAGCCGGTCACACGTTCGTTGATGTTCTAGTCAATTCAGTGATAAGAGATGGTGATGCTCTCAAGGGGAAAGGTTGTGGTCGTAAGGGTTGAAGAACATGTATATTGATGAACATGCCTGAGCAGTGAATTATAGGCGGTTAGCTTACATTCTTTAGTCGCGCTTTGTAAAGTTCTTAAGTACCCTATTTTTTGGAACAATGTTGGGCAAGTAGGGTCACTATGCTTGTGCCAGTTTAAGCTAGAAGAGAAGATAGCACCAAAGTGCTAAAATTCCTGTACTCCTTCCAGTGTGTGTTCCGTATCGCCATACTTAAATTGCAAGGTTTGTTTGTGATCAATGAATGTAATTGGCACCGTTGTGGTAATGTCCATTTACGAATTTATGCTCCAGTCCTAAAAAGAAGAAAACAATTCATTTTGTCAAACCTGATCAGGGACACTACAGATATTATAATACAAAGCGCAGTCATCAGCGCAGACACGACGCCCAACGGGGGGTTGGTAGCAACATGGACGACATCATATATATAATTTATAAGTAAGACGGGTCCCAAAACAGAACCGTGTGGGACACCAGAGGAAATGTGAACCGGTGAACTACTGGCGATTGTAGCTAACAAAATTAGTCGTAAGGTGAAAATTATATGTCATGCATCCAAGTAAATTATCAGCATAGTAACCTGTAAGAAACGTGCAAATTTAAGGAGAAGTTTTCTTTGGCATACATTATTGAAAGTTTTGAAGTAATGAATAAACATAACGTCGACGTAGTGGTTAAGCGATGAGGCAATATCGCTCATAAATTGAATTAACTGGAAACACCACTACGGAAACCATCCTGATGCTGAGAAATAATATCGTTATTAGTGAAGTATTGAATTACGTGGTTGTGAATGATATGCTCAACAAGTTTGCATCTCGTAGATAATAATGAAATTGGTCTATAATTAGAAATAATTTCCTTCTTGCACGGTTTGCAGATGGGAACGACATTATCGACCTTTCAAAATTGGCGAGACTTGTCTGGAGTCAAGCGGTTTCTGAAATGTGGTTGTTATATAACTTGCACACGATTCAGAGTACCTTCTAAAATATACATTTGGAATACTATTCGGAACGGCACTTCAGGTAATGCCTTTGCTTGGTAAGAAGTTATGAAGTTCAGAACAAGTTATATTGATATCTGAGGAAGCTGCGGGTACAAAAGGAGTGGCGAAGGAAGAGACAGTGCCGCTATCAATGGCAAAAACCGATTTGAAATAATTTCTGAAGGCTTCGGAGATCGTCTCATGTTGAGAGCAGCCTTCGTTTTCAATAGTGTTAGGGATTTTCTCGCGAATGCGTCTACATCGTTACAGGAAAATCATGGTTCGTTCCCAAAGCGAGTAAAACGTTTTAATGAGTCACCCAGTGAAAAGCATAGGCCGCACACGCGCGCACTCACCGACCGTCCAGAAGGCGGTCATTGTTTCCGCCTTCTTGAAAGTTGTCGCCATGCACGAAAAAAAGCACCGAGCGGTGGGCACACACGGGCAGGTTACGTTCAGTGCAGTTAGGGTACGGCGTCCAGATGTTCAGGTGAAGGCAGTCCTCGGAAACGGCACGCTCGACATCGAGCGGCAGCGACTGGATGCAGGCAGGCCGGGGATAGGACGCATTGAACACGTGCCTGCCGAATATCTGGCAATGAGAAATGCGCGTCGAGTAATTAGGATTCGTATTTTGGTTAACATGCCGCCTCGCAATGAAAACTACAAGAAATATTCCAGGAGGGAAAAGCAACCTTGTGGGTGGGCACAAGCGCGTGAAATCAAATTATAAATATGCAATCAAAATCACACTTACATATCTTGCAAGCATTTGTGCGGGCTTCATCTGTACAAAGCCATCGTTAATCATCGGCTCGTGTTCTTTTTTGCGTCGACGCCATTTTTCTTTCTTGGAATAAAGCATCGTCTCGACCGTGGTATTTCAAGTGGTATTTAAGGTATTTCAGCTTTGCGAGGCGATGACAAATATATTAAGTGGTACAACAACGATTGATAACCTGACATATTTTATCTGTCTGGTGTGCTGGTGGCATTGTCTTTGCGATAGCGAAGCTGTGTAAGCACAACAGTCGCCCTGAAAAGATGGGCCCCTATTCACTGAAACATTCTTACGCTGCTAAAGTTCGTATGAACAAAAGCAGTACGATAGTAACAGCGAAAA
Source organism: Dermacentor andersoni (assembly GCF_023375885.2). Taxonomy (NCBI): domain Eukaryota; kingdom Metazoa; phylum Arthropoda; class Arachnida; order Ixodida; family Ixodidae; genus Dermacentor; species Dermacentor andersoni. Next base: position 179,805,141 of record NC_092817.1, on the reverse strand, counting down.
TATTAGCGAAACCCGCTGACTAATCGGAAAACGTTCTTGCGAACAAAATTTATGTAAATGCGACCGCAGTTCTTGCTAATTCTATACCCTACCCCGTATATTGACCAGGGTTCTGAACTGGCAGAGCGTCTTTTCTCTTTTGGCGGTAGCGTTAAAGAAAGTTTTTGAGTACGCTGGCACAAACATACAAATAAACATGCCCATAGTGGTTCTTGCGTACCTGTTTACTTTTCTGTCCTCCTCTGGTCGCGCAAACACACTGTATAACGATAGCAAATGTCGTTGTCATTGGCCACTTCTTCATTCTCTGCAACTTTAGCGTGCGTTTTTATGTAAGCGAAGCTTTCCTTGCCTCTTTCTTAGACTTTGCCACTGCTCCTGTTGTCTGGCACACTGTGTCGGGAGGAGAGTCAGAGCGTGTGTTTGCATGACAGACTCAAAAAAAAAAAACAGCGCTTAGAAGACGAGAACGAAAGCAAGAACACGATGGACAGCGCCTCTCCGATGAACATGTTTCTTCTATTCGTCCTCGTCTTTTTAGTGCACTTTTTCTTCAAATATGTCACGCCAACTGCGCCACATCAAGCTCCTGCTGTTCACATGATATGAGCATGACAGAGAGTAAAGGGGACGCGAGAAACTCGTTTGGACATTTGCGCAGCTTCGAATGTGCACAATGCTCTCTGTAGCTCCCTCGGCGTCACCACTACCCTCTTTACAGCTGTAATTATCCGTGACCCACCACGAGAGCATAGCAGATATTGCAGCGCTTACCTTTCTACTAGCGTGCGAGTCCAAAAGCAAGCTTGATAGTATGGTGGAAAGAAGGGGGGAGAATAGGAACAGAATGGGTATAACCGAGGGGCAGTCGCAAAGCGAGTTAATAACAGTATTGCAGCTCCCATACAAGGCGGGGGGGATAAAGAAAAAGTGTAGTCCGAAGGAACGCAAACGCTACTACTATAGACACGACAGCGCTTGCGGGCAAATGGGCTAAATTTAGGTTGAAGCTGCGGTGCGGTACGTTGCTGCTATTTCTGAAAAATAAATACTCTGGAAATTTGACAAGCAGGCAACTTATACAGGGCGTACAGAAGCTGACCCACTTTAAAGCGCACGGTAGGGTCTAGGCGACACTACGAGTAGAGAAGCTGTCACACGCCGAATCGGAACATGTGCGCCCGCAGCGGTATCTTTGCGCCTATGGCATTGCTAGAGGTCGCGGGTTATTTATTCAGTGTTTTTTATTTTTATTTGCACTCGTTTGATAGATGATCTTATTCCTCTTGTGATCACGTGCGCTTGTCTCAGTATAGTTAGGTCTTATTATTGGCCAATTACAGCAGATGCCTGCAAAAGGAATTAGCTGGAAGATTGCATTCATTCATGTCCGAATTTTTTATACACAAGTCAATGTTTGTTTTCCTAAATGTTACCCAAATGTGCTATTGACCTAAATTCATGAAGAAAGCTAGGAAAAGTGCGGAAATAACGGATTTCCTCCGTCGCGCCTGCCGTACAGCAAGTCTGCAGATTGTTCAGGCTGGTTTTCAAGGGCCCCTCACCAAGTCTGGCTATTTTGAGCTTCAAACCACAGAGCATACATTGCGTGAATAAGGTTGTGTCTTCAAAGTATCACATCGCCACGCGCCGCTGAAAGATATGAAATTTCAGACCGAACGCCGTTTTTAATTCTCCTCGCGGCCGTCGCACTCCAAGCCGGCGGATGCGTCCGCAGTGCGACGTCGCTCGTGATGACATGTGACTTCGAGAATAATTCAAGACAATACCTGTTATCTGTGTGATCTGTTCCTTGAATTGATGAATTGAAGTTTAGAGAAATATTAAAACACACAAACGGAATGTCCACTTGTTTTTTTGATATACTTCGCACCAAAGCAAGAGAGATGTACTTCTCCCTTCTTCTGCTTGCTCCCATGGTTGTGTGGTCACGCGCGCAGGTATCAAAACTACGTTTATTTTCTACCGTGTTCAGCGCGTGATCATGCTCTGCGATCCGCTTGTTCTGCCTCAGTATTCGTGTAGCACTGTATTATAGCGCTAGTCATGTGTCCTTGTGCACAGCGGCAAAAATCATGCTATGCGCGAACGAGACAACAGCTCGAGCGCGACGCCGTCAGCGGAAGTGCGTAGCGCCGAAAAGAAATTGAGGAGATGAAGTCGGGGCCTTTGACGTATGCGTCATGCGATCTTCGAGGTACGGTTTGGGAGAACGCAGGGAAGGAATTTCGTTTCCAGAGGCTAGACCGAGCGAGGAGAGAGAGCGTCTTGCTTAGCAGTGGAGCCCGCCTGCTGAAATTACGGGTTCGCGGCACTGCACTGAAATACTTCTATCTCGGCTATTAATGAACTGATTTCAAAACATTTTGCGGCCGAACACTCCCTAGTGGACATGTACCAAATAATTCATACATATAACCAAAGTTTGCTATGGGGACTGGTGAGGGGCCCCTTTAAGAAATGTTGCGTAGCCAAATCACTGTATGGCAGCCGTTTGTAGTGCCGAGGACGCCTGCGAAGCTTTCGACAAGAAAGACTCCTCTTCCACGTGCATGCAGCTTGTGCCATCAGCAACCGGATTCGGTAGTCGAGCCTACGTTAAATAATGGTGTGCCATGCTCAAAGTTATTCTTTTCGTATAAATATATGGGTCGACCTGTATTCTTGCTCGACCTATAGGGTAAATAATTTGGGGAAGTACTTCATACACGGCAGTATCCCCACTTGTCCGACGAAGGTTAAAACTCGGCAGCAAGTATGAGTTATATTTTGTTTATTCCGTGCCGTTATTCTAACTGCTATTTATGAAACGTTTGGTTAGTTGTAGTCGAATTGCTGTTAAGGTGTAAATACATTTTGGAAATTCCACCTCCATGTATCCTAAACAAAGCCCAATAGTGTACTATAAAGCGTATCGAAGCGATCACCGGCCGCATTAGAGAAAGAAAACGACAGCAGATGACATCTGTGCAGGTAACACTACATGGATTGTATTACTTTCATCCTCAAGAAGCCTTCAGTATCATTTGTGTTCCCAATGATGTGTTTCTGATCCATAATTACCATTTTTGTATTTCTTGTACTTATGGCACCCATGACAACAAAGGGTGTTGGAACACGTCCGAAAACATCAATTTCAATTGGTGTGCGCGTTGGATATTTTGTGTGCCTCCTTTTGCGTGTTCATAAAAATCCATAAAACATTTAAAGAAAACAAGTCCAACTGCCCGCTTGAGCTCCACAGCAGTTGTGGATGAACAAAACCTGGATGAACAAAAAGGCTCTCCATATTTTCTTCTGTACGACAGCGAAATTTCTCCTAGCGCTAAAGTTCCACATATTGCACGAAGGTTTCTGACAGAAAGGAGTAGACTTCCTAAGCCAAGCCATCAAAACTTGTAGCGAGCGCAATGTACTTGCCGCATAAGGCGAATTAAAACATAAGAACCAGTATAGCAGCGGCCCGACAAGAAAGATACACGTCACATTTGCGTTTGAAATAGCACATTTTATGAACGGAAATTGTTCGGTACGTGCTTGAAAGCCTCAGCTATGCAGTATGCTGGTTTAGCTTTTTTCATAATGTGATTAGCATTCTCGGCACAGTCGAATTAGTTTCCTTTTTCGGCAATTTCACCTGACCAACACTGTGCGCTGATCCCGAAGATGGCACAATCTTGAAACCTGGGCCGATCGCGAACGCAACGCAGGCTATAAATGTCGACCGCTTCGGTAAGTATGCACCACTGCGCATGTGCAACTGTCTACATAACGATCTTCAAAAAAGATTCTTGGCGAATTTAGATATACGCCGCGAGGTGTGCGTGGACTTCGTGGTGCCGCCACTAGATGGCGCATCATGTCCAGTGGAAAGCGCGTAATGGGAGCCCGGATGCAGTGCGCACCTCACACAGGACGCGTTTCGACTGCTCGCATAATTATAATTCATCGTTGGCAAGTTGAGCCCAATTTTTTTTATTCAAATAATACAGACGCGATAGCAATGGTCGCGCCGATACCACCGTCTTCGTGATGTTCCCCTATCAACGTTGTTTGCGCTATTCACGGACAGGCATTCATGACCACTCTAATTTTTTTCATGAGATAGGCACCAAGAGCTGTCTCACATTCAAAAGTAGGGAAACACTTGTGTCAATCATTTGTCTGTTTTGCTGACTCGCTTCTCGTTTCTCGTTTCTTTGTAGCACGTGTCGCGGAATGGTCTGATAAGGAAAGTAAACTGTTCGGGGAGAGGCTTTTCGTTAATTTTTGGTATTATTTTGTCACTACCGATTTGTGTGTGAAAGAGATGTTGAAGATTACCGTGGCTTTCAATAAGAATGGCAAATCGAAAGTTCACACTGGTGTTATCCGTGGTTTCCATTGTTGACCATTGGTTAAACGCGCAAAATACAGTGTGGACGTACTGCTGTGAACTACATGCTGGCTTTGTAAAGGCGCAATCGTCTTAGGCCTTCAATTAAGAAAAGTGAGCTCACCGGTACGTTTGTATCTGAGGTACTGCTCGGCAGGACCTTCCGGACGACCTGTAGTTGGGATGGCCTAAAACGCTTGGTTTCACTGAGCGGCTGGGCGAAAGGAACGCCGAAGAAAGAGTAAGAGAAATTTCGGCCGGTCACTGGCTGCACGATCCCGCGCAGGACGCCAAAGGGGCCGCGGATGACGACTTCTATTTTTTGCTTGCGCGGATCATGACTGCCTCTGTCTGTGAGAACCACCAGTGCGACGATGAGCACCCCTACCACCAGGATAGTGGCCAAGGCACAAGCCACGTCCGCGGCACTCACGAAACACCTGCACCGACCAAATCACACTCATTGAAATCGAAATATGTTTCCGCCATTGAACAGAAATACCGAAATTGCACTGCAAACTCATGCAGACTTTTAAGATCGTGCAGTTGAAGACAAATTGACCGTATTCCAAGGGATGGTTCACAGGAGCAACGCCTTCCGTTGTGGCTGGTCTACCAAGAGAGTTAACCATAAAAATAGCAGATTGCGTAAAGAGGGCGCGTTGACCAACAACTCGAAGCACGAGGATGTTGAAGTTGGAAAATGACTTGTGCTGAAGCCCGCAAATTGGAGGAATATATATGAAAGGAAATTTTACAACGATCTAGTATTCCGGCGGATGATAAACTTCTCCGTTTAATGCTTCTTTGTACAACTTGCGGACTACAGCAGAAGTGGTTTTCAAATCACACTATATTCCGTTTAATTTTGGACGCGGTCAGAGACTACTGGTAAATGCTCTTATTGTCATAAACAGTGATGCCGCTAGCATAAACGTGGCATCGGCCAAGTGAAGGGCTAAAGTTAAACCCCATCTTGCACGTTTATAGCAAGAAACAAACAACTTCAGCGACAATGTTTTACTGATTCCTCAATTCAGGCCTTCTGACGGGGCGAATGTCATTTGCTTTCATCGTGAGAAGTATGTCAACCCCTGCCCCCCTTCGTAACGTACTCTCGAAACAAAATTGTAGTTTACTTGGTTCAATGGAACACTATTGGTAGCTGAAATCAATGTCAAGGCAAGTTTGTATTCTAAGACCAGGGTACACGTATTCTATACCCCATTGCCACGTTGTGAAACAGTGAAAAATCAGACAATGTAAAATCTTACATGTCTTATTTGGCAGACTCGCATAAAGAAAGACGCCTAACGCTGGCATCGCAACAACAGTGGGGAGGACAGTCATCGGTCGTCGAATCTAAACTCACAAGTCAAGTACACCCGCTTCGGCCTTTCTGCATTATGGTTTTCTTATCTTCACGACTTAATCTGGTAATTACGTGTACCACAACAAATGCCTGGATAATTTTTGCTGCTCGCATACATTCGAGAATATATGCAACACAATTAGCATCGCGGGCATTGTTCTATAAGAAAACGTTCGTTTGCAAAGAGGCGGCTACAATATTCAAGAAACTTTGAATAAAACAGGTGCGTCCTGCGCCAATTAATATTCACGCGTGAAAATAAAAAGCATTAGAGAAAGCGTCACGCAAAAGATGGAGAAATGTAGAAGGCTAACATTACGTAGGGACAATTATAAGTGAAAGTACACGATGCGTTATATGCATAAAATAATATAGAAAGGCCACTACCAGTATGCATTTATACATCTACTCAGTCGAACGTCATTAAAAGGACTTTCGCGTGCATGGAAGAAACAAAACACGTGAGGCATTGACCTCCCACAATGAATGGGAGGCCGTCAAGTGAAGTGTTAAACTTTGCCGTTTGATGTTTATTAGCTTGCCTTACTAACGTACTTCTAATTTTCCATACTAAGCGGTGAGATCGCTAGTAGCGTTATTTTATACGGAGATTAAGTAACCAATAAGAGTAACGAACAATCTGCGCAGTCACACACAATAGCCATACTTCACGTCCGAGAAGCTACATGCTACGTAAAAGTTACGTTGTAATTTATGCACTGCCGTGACAATACACTGAATAAATTTCACCTCATTTAGACTAGAATATTCTACAAAATAAACAACTTTACGTTACCTTTAGACCTCGTGTGACACAACTGCACAGTTTAGAGGGGCAACTTTTAAATTGTGAATAAATTTTCATTCGGAAACAGGTTTTACCACATGCGTAAACATCAGATCTGAGCGTACTTGACCACTGCCGAAAGAGTCAAATTATTATGCGGTATGAGCAACACGTTCCTGGCTGCAATCTTAACAGCACATTTTCCCAACCGGTCTGGCAACATGAGAATTGGCATCCACATGAATATGGTGCCCTATCGTGCATGTGGTGCTATTCCGAGTTCGGGATTTTTCTTGCTTGTATATAAAACGCAAAAAAAAACTGTTTCCAAACAAACCTGTGCGGTACGGGACATTTTTTTTTTATTATGAGGTTTTACTTGCGAAAACCCCTTTCTGATTATGAGGCACGCCGTAGTGGAGGACTCCGGTAATTTTGACCATCTGACGTTCTTTAACGTGCACCTAGATCTAAGTATACGGGTGTTTTCGCATTTCGCCCCCATCGAAATGTGGCCGCCGTGGCGGGGATTCGATCCCGCGACCTCGTGCTCAGCAGCCCAACACGATAGCCACTGAGCAACCACGGCGGGTGGTACGCGACATTAACAATACCACTATACGTTCCTTCCATTAAAGGAGTGCAAGGCTCACGTGGAGTTCAGGTGGAGGACGATGGAGGAGTAGGCACTCCAGAAGCTGCGCTCCTGCGGAGACCCGCCGCCAGTTCGCATGGAAGAGGCACCAGTGGCACCCGAGAAGAGGCCACTCTTGGACCCTTCAGGGGAGGACGCTGTGGTCGCCGAGCGAGGATCGACAACGTTGGTCGTGTGTGGTTGACGGCTCGTCTGGTATCCGCAGCTGGAGGCGGTCTTCATGGCAGCCATGGCCACTTGGCAACTTCTTCTCTTCTGACGCTTGCGCGCGATGCGTGGCTGATGAGCATTATAATCCTAAGATATGGAACGAGCCCACTTTCGGGTGCAAACCAAGAATCGGGAGCTAGGAAGCGAATAGAAATAAAAAATAGTCATCAAACAAAAAATAGAGATAAAGACTGATAAAGCAAGAATTTGGCTATAGTCAGGAAATATAGGAAGGCACTACGGCAGAATAAACCACAATAAATACGAGCAAATAGCAACGTATAAAGAATAACAGACTATGTATAACACTTTTTAGAGTATCGAGAAAGCGAAATCAAAACGTCATGCATGTACAGGACTCTGCTCGGCGCCGTCAGCAACTACCGCTTCTGCATTTGCACCAAAAGACAGCAAACAGAGGCTGCTCAATGCGGCAGCAGCAGTTAGCGAATTGACAGCGCATACGAAGCTAGTAGAAGTCGACGCATTTTCTCCACATCGCAGATCGCTTTCAAGATACGAACGCATACGCAGAGTTCGCAGCAGCGGCCGGTAGTGGCAGGCAATGTCCCAGTTTGACCTTGCTGAGCTTGGAGGTCGGGTTTACGGAACCAGACGTTTTAGGGCTTATACCTCGAGTAGTAGAGCTGTTGGTCTAAAAAAAAACATCAAGAGCTTGAAATTGCTTTCCTTGACGCAAAAAATCAAATACTGCAACACAAACGCCCCTCTGCTTTATAAATATGATGAAATCTCAAGAGTGACAGTGACGACATAGGCGATGCTGGGGAAGCGGACTTTCGATACGTTATTTTGCCTGTTAGGAATAACCGTGTACAGACAAAAATAAGAGGTCTATGGATTACAGTTCAATAAATGCGTGGCACTGACGGGACATACCAGTGTTTAATACAAACACCTATGCCACGGAATGTTTGAAGGTATTCACGGAAATATTTTCAAAGAATGTTCACGTAAACATGATTTTGTGTACATAGCTGCAGCGACCTGATCAGTAAGGCAGCGCCTCCCGACTCCATTCTCAAAGCAGTAATAGTTCATCACCGAAATAAATATTCCTTTCTATTTTAGCCACGGTTAACAAATATTTGTGTTAAAGTAGAGGTTCCTTGTCAGGTTCCCTGTCATGCATCTACGAATCACATCAAACTCAAGCACCGGTAGGCCCAGGAACGTCCTTTTTCGCGATGTTTCAGATGGGTGAGGCAGCGATGCAATGCCGAAACCTTCTTCGTGAGCAAAAACTGTAGTGTTATCAAGCACGCGTGATGTAAAGTTATCAAGCCCGCGTGCTGATGTATAGCATGAGCAAGACAGATTACACGTGTCGCACTCTTGCTATCATGTCCAGTCATGTGACCCTTTTTTTGTTTCGTTATAAAACGAGCAACACCAAGCAATAAAGCGTCTTGATCTGCCCCTACCCGCCGGCTACGTTCAGTTACTTCAGTGGCTACGAGGGTGGGATAGGACCGGCTGCACGATGACAGCCAGGCCACCTGAGTTCGACGACACCACCAGTAGATGGAATACTTACCGGGTCCGTTTGGAAGCCTTTTTTGAGAGCCACAGCATCGCAAATCCAGGGAAACAGCGTGCGCTTCTTGTGTAAGCACTAAGTGACAACGTGGTTCGCGTACTTCAAGGCCAGTGCCAGTCAGAATCGGTGAACCACCTGAGCTAAGAGGCCGTCGTACAGCACATGGACAACCACTTCGATCCCCAAGTCAACTAGATAGCAGCGAGCTATGCTTTTTTTATGCGGAACCAAGCGGAAGGCGAAAAGGTACGGGACTACATAACCGACCTGAGACGTCTTGCAAAAGATTGCAGTTTCGATAACTTTTTGGATCGCATGTTGAGGGATCGGATTGTCTGCGGAATCCGTGATGAACAAGCTCGACGACACATGCCTCAGAAGAAGTTGACCTTGGCGGAGGCCGAAGTTTTCGCTCTAGCAGCGGAAACCGCAGAAACAAATGTCCAGGCTATTCAAGAGAGGAGGTTCAACGACAACGGTGCTGCGAACTTCATACAGAAGCACAGGATAAATCCGCAGAAGTCCGGACGTGGGCATGGATCCATGACCGAGGCTACGCAATGCCCGAGATGTGGCTCGAATTATGTTTCGGAAGTGTGCAGACACTAGAAAGCGACGTGCTACAAGTGCGGCAGGAAGGGACACCTGGCAAGGATGTGCTCTAGTGGTCGCGCTAACCCCTCAGGAACCTACGCTGTGAAAGAGCTAGACGGCAGTGACGAAAGCGGAGAAGAAATGCTTTACGCTTTGGTGGCTCACAGCTACAGTAGTAACGAGTCCGCACAGTCAGTGGATACAGGATCCACTATCAGCGTAATTCCAAGGACGGTATTCGAAAACCATCGCGAATGGTGGCCGACACTGGAGAAAACTTCACTGCGGCTGACATGCTTCCTGGGGCCTCTACCGGTCCTTGGCCGAGTGGCCATGAAAGTCGAATGCGATAATACGCAAGTAGACAGCTCGCTGGTGGTAGTGGATTGTGACGGGCCTCTGTTGTGCGGCCAGAACACCATCTAAGCCTTTCGGAGTGCTGGCCTAGCGCTACTGGAAGAATGCGCGCCGCAGAGCGTGAATGTGGTTCACTGCGACGCAGTGACAGCGAAACTTTTGGCTAAATTTCCAGAAATTTTCGAGGAGAAGTTGGAGTGTTGCAAGGGGCCGCCCGTGAAACTACACAAAAAGGAGGCTGCTGTACCACCCTTTCGCAAGGCTCGACCAGTGCCGTACGCGCTTCGGGAAAAGGTGTCTGCCGAAATTGGCCGCCAAGTACAGGAGGAAGTGCTTTCACCGGTGAGTTTCCGAGTGGGCTACGCCCGTCGTGCCCGTAGTGAAGCGAAACGGTGATATTAGACTGTGCGGCGACTTCAAGCTAACCGTTAATCAGGCGACACATCTGGAACAGTACCCGTTACCGAAAATTGAGGACATCTTCGCATCTTTGTACGGGGGCGAGTTGTTCACCACTTTGGATTTGCGGCATGCGTATAATCAACTTCCACTGGACGACGAGGCACGAGAAATGACCGTGTTGAACACACACAAAGTGTGTGTTCGCAATAAAAAAAATTGTAAGCGCTTCAGGGAAGAAAACAGGCTTCTCAATTAGATATTGCAGAATACTGGAAAGTACCTAATTAATATGTTCTAACCGCAGCACAGTGCGATATATCCTCAAAAGCTTAATCCAGGGCCCAGCTTTTCGGCAATGTATGGATATAATGAGTCTTTAATTAAACCAGATTATATGGGTAAGCTTCCTGTTTTGTGTCCCATATTTCCCACATGCTGTACATGCACTGAGCGTTTAAAAACACCCAAAGGGAGTAATTCTTGGTTCTGCAATGCTTTATTGGGCTCCACACTGGACAGTTTGGTGAATATTGGTTGGAATCTGCACCACAAGAAAAATAGTTGCTATGTGTACCTTCCGAATGGCCACAGTGCATGGAAGACATGATGCTTAGCGGGCCAGTGTGAAATCCGCGACCACTGACTAACGACTCCGTGTCGCTTCTTCCGCACAACTTCGCCACGGCCACCGCGTGGTACACCATTTAGGATCGCATTTGCCATGTGGTGGCTGACGGTGCTGGTGCTTATGAACGCTTTTACGGGTCACATGAAGGCTACGGTGATGGGGCCAACCGAACCCGACCACATTGATTCCATGAAGGAGCTTGCCGAGCGCGGGGACATGAAGACCTTCATATGAGAGGGCACCGCCTATGAATCCCTGCTGAGGGAACGTATTGAATAGACGGCACCTTTAGTATTGTCAGCACTTTCCAAATTAGAATAACTACGGAAGAAAGGGAAGTTACTCGGAAGAAAAAACTTGACGTTCATTGTGCAAAGACGCAGGAGCAATGCATACGTACTTGCTGAAATGCCTGAACATGAATTTCAGCGTTAACCTAATCAAAAGTTGACATAACCAAGCGCAGCAGCTTAGTGAATATAGCATATGGTTGCCGAGCGACGAAGTCGCGGCTTCTATGCCCGACCACTGCGGTTACACTTCGAAGGGGGCGAAAAGCAATGGTCAAGCAGAGTGAATTCACGAAATGCGTTAACTTCTGCTGATATTATCTGGAACATCTGACGAAAAAAATGGCACATGATCATGAGGGTGAAGCATCACGGCAAAAAAGCAGGAGTAAATACCAATGAATGTTGAAATGGATGTGGGGTCACATTCACAAAGTCTTTATGTTCGTAAGTGATGTTTGCCATTGGCCAGCCGTCTTCGCTAAAATCTGTCCAGTATAGGACTGGATGGAATTTGCTCTTACAGAAGATTTAGCCCAAGAGCGTGGTATTTTTTTTTTTTTGCTACCGGCCCTGTACTTAACGTGGGTGCAGTATATATATTTGCATTATATTTTTACTTGCAGTTCATACCATCCACACGCAAGATGCGATAAACGGAAATTTGCATGCCATACTCTATTCTCACGGAGCATTTCTAGGACTAAGCAATCGTCGCTTTAATCTTGCCCGTATGTGAGCCAATCTTCGGCCGCAATTCGTACCCGCCTCTATGTAGCCAAATTGTGTTATCTCTAACGTCAGCGATATGGTGCGCAGAAGCACACGGACACCATTGCAGCTCAGGCCGCGATATTAAAGAGAGACTGCGCGGCCTCCTGCAGCTTTCTCAAATATTCGTCTCGAAAGATGCTTGCAAAGTTTGGGCGAGTGGTCCGTGGCATCATCTGTGGCGCTCGGTGTCAGTGAGAGCCGTAAGTGATCGTGGCAGGGATTCTAGGCACTGTTCAGATCACCATCACAAAGGTTGCCGCTAGTGCCGCTCACGAGACCGAACGTGAGGTTGCGGGCCGCGCGAAAATAAAGAAGCGACCACCTGCAATGCGAGCGTGGTGCAGGGGTAGCTAAAAGATGTGCCGAGTGGTCGGGCATGAGCACCACTGCGATTGCGCCTTGAGAAGCTTGAGGTGAGGTTGTCTATGCGGTACACGATCCTCACTTATTTGCTTGCCATGTCTGCGCCTGGCGTGACCAATATGTCTGGCTGCCTTCAGTATTCACCCAGTCGCACCGCACTTGGGGACAACCTTCGGAACTGCACTAAGAGTGCATCCAGCAAATGCGCCTCACAGATTAGCCATACAATTTCTTTTGTATGACTACAACAGCCGATGCTGTGCTGCATTCGTTCGGATGGGAGGGCATACCACGACTAGGACGCGAAACACGCTACGCGCTAGTGAATTGAGCGGTGTTCTAAAGGCTCTAATCAATTTGCAGTAGCGTGTACGTACGCCTGCTTGTTCTTGCATCTTGTAGCTTTCAGAATATTTAGGCTTCGCAGTGTAGCAAACGAACCATCCCAAACTACAACCTTGTGTGCCAATCCACTGGCTCAGATTTTGGCACGTACGTAGCGCCTGGAACGAGTGCCACCAACATTATCTGCCTCTACGGTCCAGAGTTCTACATACTAGTCCAGTATCGGCTCGTTGGATGGCACTGAACGTTACCGAACAGAAGCGTCGAAAATTAAACAGAATGAAATAATTCAACTGAGCCGAAGGAATACCAAAGAAAAAACAAATTTGCAAGCGGCGCTACTTCGAAGTTCAACGTGTTCAATACTGGCACTGGTTTCTACTGTTGTCACAACTGCGAACGCATTTTTGACTCGAGATCACAGACTTTTATAATGTTTAGCATGAAGCCGTCGGCCTCGTCGCAGGATTCTCGGAATGTACCGGAGTACCAAGCCTTGTGGGAGATGGTTGTTCGCTGCAATGGCACATTCGACAACAAGTTGCTCTACTCCAGAGCGAACCTCATCGCTGTGCAGAATGGAGACGCCGTCATCGTCAGGGACGCCACCACAATGCGCTTCCACGTGGCAGCCCGCTGTGGCTTGTTGAGACAGGGCACCTTCTGCTTCTCACAGGAGCAGTTCTTTCCGCACGAGTATGCCGTGATGCTCAACCGAAACGAAGACCCAGCGTTCGTCCCCATAGTTAACCAACGGTTAGTAACACAGTTATCACCTCCCAAGAGGAAACTTATTCCTTAAGTTTAAATAGAATATTACTTCATTGGACGGGACAGACAAAAAGAATGGGCGAATAGCAAACATTAATTATGCAGCCTTTCATCCGTCCCCTCAGTCTTTCCTGTCACATGGGCTTTTACTCTGGCAGTGACATGTGCAGTGCTCAGCGGTTGACGCGCAATATTCGAAGCGCGTGGCTGCCTGCCCTTCTTGCGCTACCGATGGGTGCTGCGGACACAAGGCTGACGAATTTTAGTATCCCATGGATGCGAGAGCCTATGTCACGCGTTGTGATTGCATCTGGTTCCTCGGAGGTCACCCAGTGCTCATAGGGAGCGCAAAGAATGCCAGCCGCCACGCGGTCCGAGTACCGCGCTTCAGTCGCTGAGCAATGTGCCTACTAACTGTATCATGTTAGCACTCTTCTATATCGTTGCTTAAAGGCAAACTGCAGCGAGAACTTCCATGCTGTGGAGTGACATAGACAATTGGTGGAGTTGGCTTCGACGCATAATTTTAAAAGGCGCAATACACGCAGGGCGAAGAGAAAGACCGGAGAGAGAAATTCCTGCTACTAACCGAAACAATATTAAAAGCACACACACTCTTATGTTTTTTTCGCAACGCGCAAACACTGCATAAAACTCCACCAAGAGATGGAAAAACGCAAGATAACTAGTAGAAGGAACAAAAACTATCATATAGTTTCCTATGCCCATGAATTTAATTGAAAATCAATTTCACTTTCATAGAGTAATACAAACGGAGAACTGGTACACATATGTGAGATGCGCTAGATGTAGAATGCCTGAGCAACGTTCCTCAAGAACTGATACCTGTGCTGCATCTACACATTGGCATGATTGAGCACACGATGACAGGCGCACTCGTGACAATGTGTTGCAAAGTTTAAATTATGTGCTCCTTACAAAGACGAAAATTAAAGTGACGTTTTACTGGGTCAGCTCATTCTGAAGTTACGCCGCGTGGCAAACCAAGCAATTTGGATTCTAGCACGCGGAAAAAGAAAAGAGACAGAGCGAAGTGCAGCTATCTTACATTGCTCGGGTAATGGCGCTGTACTATCAGTAGACAAGGGGCGCTGTGACGTAAAACTCTTCCAAACTTTTCTATTCCAATTCTCCTCTCAGCCCGCCGCGATTTGTGAAAAAGATTTTTGGACCACCCCCATTTCACCTCTCTGTCACGCGACGTCCCGAAAACCGCGATACCTCCCTATCTGACACGACGTGTGCAGACTGATTATGCATGACAACCGAAACAAGAAACACAGTTATTTCAGATTCGATGCCTTTCGCCATTGCGCACCGGCTATGGATAAAAAGGTTTCGGGCTGCACCCAATTCACCTGCCTGTCACGCGACGTCACAAAAACGCGAAACCTCACAGCGTCAAAGTGATGTGTACGCATTAAAGATGCATTAATATACCGAACTGAATTTTCTGCTGAATACCGGCAGGCTGTCCCGTTCCGAAAGGAATAAAAGATGGCTGCCGCCGATCGTTCAGGCGCTGGCTACTTGCACCTGCCGGAGAGCATGGGTTTATTTGCGTATGCTAATACTTGCGTGGCCGTGTAACGTTTTTGAGCACTTTCGGCACGTTTACGACCTCGTTCTGCCAGCTCTTCTTTGGTGAGGATCCGTTTTAGCGTTATTCTTAAGCTTCCGTTGCATGTCGCCGCGATTGTCGACCAGCCACTACAAACTAAGTCAGGGAAAGCGGACCAATCACAGACGCCGGCACCACCCTGTTCATCCGGTTATCGATTTTCAGTTCACTGGCTCTGCCCCATCGAATCCCTCTCCAATTGAGCGAGCTCCTCGCCTCTTGTGAGCTAATGAGATAAGACAAGCCCCACAGTGCAGGCAATATTGTTCGTTTTTTAAGCAAGCAAAAGAGCCCTCCTATGTACAAGGAGAGCGTTTGATTACCCTCTTGAGACAACCCAGCGGGCGACCGGCCGATGCTTGCGATGGTGGTTGCACATATTTGGCATCAGGAGATTGGAATAAAAACATATCGCAATAGTTTTACGTTATAGGGCCCCAAGTTGTTACAATTCTATTTGATGTGGAATGGTGTTCAGGCTTTCTGGGGTAAATTTTATCCGATGCTGAGTGGTGGTGGGATCGCGCTGCCGCGTGCTGACGGTCCATGAAGGAACGGCCGGTGGGGAAGAGATGGTGACGCCGGAGGCTCCTGGAGTATCTTCCTGGGGGCATCCTGGAGGAAAGGTGGAGCAAGCGGCGGCCTGAACGAAGATCCTGGGAAACTCGAAGGCGTAGAGGACCAAGGGATCGAAAGCAGCCTCCACCACTTGCCAGACTGCTGTTAAGCCTCAACGGTTTATTGCACAGGTCGCGCGCTGGAGACGATGGCGCTGGCCATGATGATGAATATATACAGATGAAGAAAATGAAGGAGTTATATAATGCTCACAATATACATATATATACATATATTGCTGCGTGTGGAAAGACACAGAGAGAATAGGCTATTTACAGGCTATTTACACTGGAGCCAGGCAGCCAGGCCGACACTCGCTCGCGCCAAGTGCACCGACCAACTTCATCGTCGTTTGCGCGGCGACTCGTTTCTTGAGCATCGCTGGATGATATTGTAGTAATACCCCCACCCCCCCCCCCCCACCCCCGGCGGCAAAAACATCGTCACGGTGCTGTTAAATTTTCAAGGCGCGTGGAGAGTTGTAGGGCTTGAGTCGGGCGACGTGGACAATGTCACTTGTTGTCACAGCGGAGGACGTAGTGGGCGTGGTTAGAACGATTTCATAGGTCACCTCGGTCACTTTGCGGAGCACGCGATATGGACCTGTTTAACAAGAAAATTGTCTTTCACATAGGCCAACTTTACGTGAAGGTGACCAAAGCAACACCAGGCTGCCGGGCACAAAATGGACATCACGGTGACGGAGGTCGTAGCGTTGCTTCTGCTTGTCTGAGACACTTGTAGACGAGCGCGCGCAAGTTTGCGAGTGTGGTCAGCATGGGCGATTGCATCACGGGCATAATCGCTAGTTGAAGCTGTGGCGGACTTCACTGGCACAGTGTCCAGTGGTAGCGTTGGTTCGCGGCCATACAAGAGGTAAAACGGGGAAAAGCGAGCAGTTTCGAGACGGGAAGAGTTGTATGTAAAGGTAATTTAAGGTAGAGCCAGGTCCCAGTCACGGTGGTCGTCGGAAACGTATTTAGATAGCGTGTCTGTAAGGGTGCTGTTCAAGCGCTCAGTGAGGCCGTTCGTTTGGGTATGGTAGGAGGTGGTAAATTTATGCCGTATTGAGCAGGCACGCATGATGTAGTCGATGACTTTGGCCAGAAACCTACGGCCACGGTCTGTTAGCAATTGACGCGTAGCGCCATGCATCAAAATATTATTATGTAGGAGGAAGTCCGCAACATCAGTTCCGCAACCGCTCGGGAGAGCACGGGTTACGGCGTAGCGGGTCGCGTAGTCCACCGCGACTGCAACCCCCTTGTTCCCTGATGTAGATTCTGGAAATGGGCCGAGAAAGCCTAAGCCGACACGATGAAAGGGCTCGGCAGGGATATCGAGCGGCTGCAGGTAACCAGCGGGGAGCTGGGAAGGCTTCTTGCGGCGTCGGCAAACTTCACAAGCGGCGATGTAACGTCGTACGGAACGGGCAAGACCCGGCCAGAAAAAACGGCGACGTACACGGTCATAGGTTCGAGATACGCTGAGATCCTGCCGTTGGTGCGTCGTGGAGCCCTTGTATAATGGTGGAGCGGAGGTGTTTAGGTATTACAAGTAGGAACTCAGAGCCGTCCGGATGAAGGTCACGACCGTACAGAGTACCGTCGGGGAGGACGAAGATGCGTAGAGTAGCATCAGCCGGAGAGTGCTCAAAACGGTCGATGAGTGCTCTGATGTAGGCGTCACGGCGTTGCTCGTCGGCGAAATGAAGCAGCTGTGAAACAGAGAATACGCAAGAAGCACTGGCAATATTAGAGGAGTCAGCGTAGTCAACAGGGTAACCCGACAAGCTGTCAGCGTCTTGGTGCAGGCGGCCAGACTTGTACACCACGGAATATGAAAATTCTTGTAGCTTCAAAGCCCATCGGCCAAGCCGGCCTGTAGGATGTTTTAGCGAAGTGAGCCAGCAGAGAGCATGATGGTGAGTGACTACGGAAAAAGGGCGACCGTAAAGGTAAGGACGGAACTTCGCAACCGCCCAGACAACACCAAGGCATTCTCGTTCCGTAATGGAATAATTGCGCTACGATGGTGCTAGGAGGCGGCTTGCATAAGCAATAACGCAATCCTGGGAACGCTGACGCTGGGCTAAGACGGCACCTACTCCATGACCGCTGGCATCTGTACGCGATTCTGTAGGGGCATCCGGGTTGAAGTGGGCGAGAATGGGTGGTGAGGTTAGAAGAGTGATGAGACGAGAGAAGGCGGCGCCCTCTCCAGTGCCCCACGAGAATTGTGCGCCTTTCTTCAAAAGATTAGTTAGGGGTCTACCACTTGTCGCAAAATGTGGAAGAAAACGACGAAAGTACGAGCATAGCCCTACAAAACTTCGAACGTCTGCGGCTGTCTTCGGAACCGGAAACTCTCGGACAGCGCGAGTTTTGTCGGGATCAGGCTGTACTCCGGAAGCGTCAACGAGATGGCCCAGAAGAGTAATTTGCTGGTGGCCAAAACGACATTTGGACGAGTTAAGTTGCAGCTTCGCCTTTCGAAATACCCCAAGTATACTTGTGAGACGTTCAAGGTGAGTGTCGAACGTTGGCGAGAAGACGATGACGTCATCGAGGTAGCAGAGGCATGTGGACCATTTGAAACCTTGAAGCAAGGAGTCCATCATACGCTCGAAGGTGACAGGGGCGTTGCATAATCCAAACGGCATTACTTTATATTGGTATAGGCCATCAGGTGTGATGAACGCGATTTTTTCTCTGTTCATATCGTCAACAGCAATCTGCCAGTATCCCTAACGAAGATCAATAGACGAGAAATAGCTGGAACCGTGCTGGCAGTCCAGGGCGTCGTCTATACGTGGGAGCGGGTAGGCGTCCTTCTTTGTAATGTTGTTCAGATGACGGCAGTCTACACAGAAGCGCCACGTGCCGTCCTTATTCTTAACCAAGACCACAGGTGAGCCCCAGGGACTCGAAGAAGGCTCAATTATGTTCTTATCGACCATTTTGTTGACTTCGTTTTGAATTACTCGGCGTTCCCACGCAGAAACTCTATACGGTCGTCGGTAAACAGGCGTAGCATCGCCAGTAAGAATCCGATGCTTGACTGCGAGCATATGGCCTAAAGGGTGATCTTCGATGTCGAAATATATTGGCGCTTGTACTTATTCTTATAGGGCGACCACATTTCGCCGCCTAACAAATTTTATCGCAAAGCGCGGGACGCGCCTGCATGTATCCGAAGTTTCTGGAAAGTTATCGATGCTTCTATCCGCTGTCTGTTGTCGCCGAACCTTATGTTATCTGATTTTATCGCGTGACGCGAATGGTGTAGAGCTTTATGGAAGGCACGCGGGTCCCAACGATTTCTCTGGAACGTTCGACGACTGCTGTATAAAACCCGACGCGCTGGACCCGCTGATCAGATTTTCGACGATCGCCGACCGTGTTCGCCGCTGTCTGTGCTATAAGTGTAGCCTGTTCTTGAGGGCACACGTTCGCCAAATTAAAGTTAAGTTTTGTCCTCACAGTATTGCTACTGTGTTCTTCAACGTCACCACCACGTGACAACATGGCAAAGCTCTTCAGCCTGCGCCGAGGACAGGTCCGTTGCAACCATTTTGTTTATATTGGGATCGGCACCCGAAGCTGGCGCCAGGGGCCTGCTAAGCTCGCGAGAACCATCTGTCGATAACGCTGCCACCTATTGGTCGCCGAGACAATCAACGGTGGCAAGGCAAATACCCTGCAGTAGAATTTGCTTTGCCAATCCAAAGTTACAGACAGGCATGCGAGTGCGGTTCCCAGTAATATAATTATACTGTGAGGCACTGTAACGTCATACCTTATTGGAATGCCGGCCAGCGGAGTGACGAGGTACTCGCCATCAGGAACTGGTGGGAAAGACAACCTTTCAATGTAGGCTATAGACTTTGGCTGCAGGCGAAGACAGCCGGTGGGACGTAAGCAGCAGTGGGGTGCTTCAGAAGGTTCTGCCAGCAGCGGCAACTCAAGGCGAAGGGTACTGGAAGAGCAGTCAATAAGAGCAGAATGTGCGCAGAGAAAATCGAGGCCGAGAATGAGGTCGTGGGTGGTGATGAGCAATTACGGTGAAGAGGACAGGAATGTGGCGGCCGGCGATGCTGACACGTGCCATGCACATGCCGATGACAGGGACAGTACCGCCATCCGCAACGCGGACGACGCGTGCCGACGCTGGGGTGAGAAGCTTGTTCAGTCGTCGTCGGAAGACAGCACTCATAATTGAAGGATGTGCTCCTCTAACGATGAGTGCCGTGACAGGATAGCCGTCAACATCAACGTCAAGAAGGTTTCGGTTCGTGGGTAACGTGTGCGGAGGATTGGAGGGCAGGGTCGACTACGCAGCTTAACCTCCTGAAGCTGCATTGCCTAGTTTTCCGGCTGGATCCGGGAGGCGATAGGCGGCAAAGAGAAGCGACGGGGTTGGAGCGAACGAGACTGATGGCGTCGAGGTGAGGGCGAGCGGCTGTACCGAAGGTTCGGAGCAGGAGCATCAGCGGCAGCGGATTCATGGCGGGTGGTATAGGGAACGGAACTCTTGCCTTGTGCTTCGTGTTGTCGGCAAATTCGACTTCGCCCCTCCATCTGCTAGCCTCCTGGTTAGCTCAGATGGTAGAGCGGCTGCCCCAGAAAGGTGGTGGTTCCGAGTTCGAGTCCCGGACCAGGACGAATTTTTCTTCCACTGTGAGGCTTTTCTTTCGAGGAAACCGTTTGGGTTTCCTTTGTAGCAATTGCTACGAACGGGTGCATGTCTCATTTTCCCTTTATTCATTACTTCTCTCCACCTTGCGGGTTTCCGCAGAACTACTACGTTAGAGATATCTTTAGTTGCAAGGGAAGCTGTCCAGAGGAAAGACCTCTGTGAGGAGAAGAATGAGACATTCGGAGCTCACAATGACATCAACCGTATTATAAGAGTGAAATATCAAAATAAAACTAAGAACAAGTAAGCCCCGCGATACTTGCAACATGAGGCCTGAGGGGAGCTTCCGTAGAACACCATACCAAGTGCTAGGGTGCCTCGAAGGGATATATGAGGTGAGGCGTAGCTTTTCTCGTTTCTTTTTGTCATTTCCCTCAGTCTATCATAATCTATTGGGGACAGCTTGGTTGAAGAAGTTACGTCATATGCTCGGTCATAGGAGGGGAGGGGGTATTCAAGGCTATAGAATAATGTCGTGCACATTATAACCTTCCCGCCTAGCTCACAGTTAGTTACACGTGACCCACCAGCGCATGAAATGTCGTGGATCCTCAGGTGTTTCAAGAGGCAACTACGCTTGCGAACAGAGTTGCCGAAGCCTACAAAGGGTCGCCCGGGAGTGTTGTCAGTGCTACCACTGAAATTTCGCTACCACTGTGATAGCTTGAGGATTTATGGTCCAGCGAGCTAAGAACAAGTTTGGCCATAATCGCACCGTTTCATAAATTCGAAAGAGCGAATTACTTTTTGAAGAAGGTGCGCAATCTGCTACTTCCTATTCCTGTGACGTCTTCGTCCCGCCCCTGCATGAGATTCCGCATATGAAGTTCAAACCAGCTGTTTTACGCTCTTGCATATCCACTTGAACAGCCGCATCAAGCAGTTCTTTGGTACAGATGTCCTATTCCATTTCACTGTCACCTTCAACTATGTTAGGCAATATGGCCACTTGTGCTAGTACGGCTGTTCTGGGGAAGTTGTAACTACACTGCCTCAGAGAGAAAGGTACGAATGAGTCACGTCGCAGGACGTCTGAGTTCGCCCTGTCAACTTGCCGAACGTTTTTACACATGACCGTTGTCCGATCTGCTGCTATTGATGACGCTCGCCCCTCTCTTGTGTCCGAGGGTATGATTCTTCGAAATGTGGTAAACAACACCTCACCGATAGCACAACTGTAGCAAGAATTCCAGAACACTAATCTCTCTAAAGCTCGACTATCTTGTCTTCAGCGGTTCGCCCGTTTCATATATCTCGCATTTCATAGCCATAAAAACTGTTTTTGTTTTCTTTTTATCACTATTGTTTTCGCTAGGCTGCTGCTGGATGGGCTCCTGCCTGCTCGGGCCACACGACAGAAGACATGACCGGACAAAACTCGTCAGTAGCAGCAGCGGACGATTAGTGCCGAGAGACCGCAGCCACAGCCACGTTTCCCGCATTTTTCATTTCTCTTGAAAATATGTAGAGCCGAAAATGTGCCGAAAGAAGCCATGAGGTGTTATTCATTCCGCTTGCGAAATTAGCTTTTTTAGCCCATAAAGATCTCATACCTAACAATCTGCCAGTGCGTAGTAAATAAAACAGCAATGCCTTCGCATAAAAATAAAAAAGAATACATGCGGTAATAGATGCCTGGCGTTCACGTTCCATAACAATTGCTTGTAGAGAAGCAAGCGTAGAGAAGCAAGCGACGAAGCTGATGTGGGGGAAGGGAATACTTTTTGTACACCCCGCAGCAAACCAATGAACTCTGGGAATAAGCCAGAAAGCATCGGCTGCATTAAACACAGTTTAATGTGCGGATTTTATTTAACTCGAACGTTTTATTTATGTGAACACACACAGACAGACACATAAGAGAGCCTTGCCTGCCAGAGTTCAACCAGCAGCCAACTTGGTTCACTATGAGCCTCTTCCCAGCTAGGGTCACCGAATAGGTGACACTGGGTGTGCAGTAAACAATGGAACAATTGGCAGCGTTCGCACGCATTAGCGCACCACGCCTCTCATCATGGAAATCGCACGCACACTCCTGTGCATCGCCACTATATTACGCACCCTGTTCGAAAAGAAGCGCGAGACAGGAGCCCCCTTTCCACATCACGTGCTTGTCAGTGTTCGCACGCACCAGCCTGACACGCATTTCGGAGGCCATGCGAAAGGTTCGTGGTGGCACTGCTGGTTGGCGCCGTGAATTCTATTGGCAGCGCGCAAAAGTCCCGCTGCAGTACATGCCTCATACGTAACTCGTTGGGATGGTTGGCAATATCGTTACATTGGTTACGTGCTAAACAATTTACCGTCGATAGTCATCGTTAGATGAGTTCTGCCTAATATTATGTCCAACATTTGAATGAGCAGGGTAGTTGGTAGCATGGAACGATGATTTGCATGCAGCAGTACAGCTATCTCACTAAACCGCTCTTCAGCTCTGTCAACGATTCATAGTACCGCCCGCAAGGCCAGGCAGAAGCAGAGTTCGTCAGAGCTCAGAGCAATTAAATGTAACAACTTATTCGAACACATTAAACAGGTTCGCCTAAGCACACGGACCAAAGAAAGTGCAAATATGAGCTTGCTATAACGTTCGTTGTACCAGAAAAAGTATTTTTATCGTGAAAAACTCAATGATCGCTTTAAACGGCTAAGTAAAAAAATTGTTTTTCTTGACCAGCACATTCTCAACATAACATGTCAAATTTTGTCAATGAATGCTGCCACATGTTTGTGCCATCAAAGCATCATAAATAAAACCAGAAATATATATCACAAAATGTCACATTCCATTTAACATCACATTATTTAAATGAAAGATGAAGTGTTGATTAAAACACTACAAATGAAACTTCATGAGTCGACACTACAGCGTGCGAGTCAGAAACAGTGCACAATAGCGTCAACATGTACGGGATCGGTAACGCACCGCGTTTGTAAAATACAGCGAAGTACCTTACTTCTTTTGCAGCGTTTTTTTCTGTGCGGTAGAAGAAGCTAATATTCTGTCGCATATTTTAAGAAACAATGTGTACCATTGATATTTCGTCGTAGGCAACGTTGTCAGTAGCAGTTCATAGGTCTTTACAACATCACTTACGAACTATTACGAGACAATTACGATAGAGCGATTTCTCTTACTGGCGGAGAGTATTGGTAGGATAGATGAAATTGTACTAGTTGCTTAAAGCACTATTAGGGAACTGTCACAGAACATAGTTGTCCAATGGCGCATCGGGCGAGTCTGTCCTGATTTACATATAGTGCGGCTTGAGGAAGTTGCAGTAGGCCTTTCCCAGGTCCAGTCTCCCGGTAGCTTCAATCGTTCAGTTGCGGTAGGTGACGTCAGACAGCGTGAGGGCATAGTTGTCGTAGGTCTCTTTGTCAATTTCAGGTAAGTTCCTGCGCAATTTTGGTCCAGGAAAAAGTTGAAAACCCTAAACCATGCAGGTGGTTCGGATCGTCTAAAACACGAAAAACCTGCTATCTCTACTCCCTTCTATGTAGCAATCTAAACAGAAGCTTGCCTCTGTGCTGTCGATTCTGCCATGAAAGCTTTAATGATTGTGTTTAAGATACAGTGAGCATATTATCATAAAAATACACGCAGAATTAATTGACGAACCCTCAGCTGTTTCCTGATAGACATTCTAGGCAGCATTTCTGACATTTAATAAAGTTTGAACATATTATTTTAACCAAATAGTCTTGACATCAGGATATTGACATAACGATTTTGACATTTTGACATAATAATAAGGTACCGCAAGACAAAGCCGTATCGCCAAGCACAATCGTGCTAACTCATTAGCATAATTTCACGCTAAGTGACCTCTGTGTTTGCAACGCTTTTTCAGGCTCTCCAATGAACGCCTGATTGCAATACAGCTTCGGCCGTTGAGTTAGATAGTTAAAACCGATGTCACAAAAATTAGCTACGCGCCAGCAGTAACTAAGGAATTATGCATCAAGCGCACCAGGAGACACCCACAGCAGAAGAAATATGCGTTCGTGGAGGCAACGCTGCAAGCCAACTGCCAGAGCAGTAACCATGGCACTGCCAGCTAGAATCCCAAAGCGACATTGTTATGTCACCCGTGCTGACTGCTTCAACGCGCATCCTTTTGTAGGTAAAGTTGATCTCGCTATCTCCAAAAGGCAGACATGTTGTGTTGAGTAGTAATGGGTGAAGTTAACTGAATTTCAAATTAAACTTTATTTGGCATTGCCGTGCGAAATAAAGCTTAAGTTCGATGCTGTGTCTGCACGCCAATTGCATGCGTGAGTGCAGCAGCATAGTAGTCGCGCAAGCGCCCTACCATGTGGTATTCGTCGTATTTCGTGGGTTTTCATTTTTCTTGGCAGAAACTAGGAGGCTACTTTTCGCACGAAAACAAAACATTATTGTATCGGAGTTTACTTGAGGCACTCTACAATTTTGACATGTTAGAGACTCAAGCAATAATTAAAAGGCTGACCACACAAAAGGAACCAATTATTTAATATCTTGTGATGAAAATACTGGTCCTATGTAGGCACGACTACCGCTAATATGCCTTTGCTGCCTTTTTTCTAGACTTCTAGGTTCTTCCATAAAAATTTGCTCCAAGTTAGCTTGGACATCCACTATTAGTAAAATTTGTGCGTTAAGACATGGTTAAGAGAACGTGTAACTCCAAACACACGTGAATATGGTTTCTAACAGAAAACACAAAAAAAACACGCCAATTCAAATGAGTTGATGGAATTCTGGGGTTTTTCGTGCAAAAACCACGATTTGATTATGAGACACACCGTAGTGGGGGCTCCGGTTTAATTTTGACCACCCGGGGATCTTTAACGTGCCTCCCATGCGCCGCGCACGAGCGTGTTGTAATTTCGCCCCCATGAGTATGCGGCCCCATGAGTAGTGGCATTTGATCCCGCGATCTCTTGCTCAGCAGCGCAACACAATAGCCGCTAAGCTACCGTGGCAGGCTAAAAAACGCCGGAACACTAAACAAAAATTGTTTTTCATGTAAACGTAGCATCAAATAAAGTACAGGAATAAATACCTTACTGTACAATGGAGCTGAAAGTTTGCGATTATCGAGAAAAGAAAACACAAAGAACAAAAATAAGCATACGAAAATTAAAGTGCCAACAAGTTTCGACACAAACAGGTAGATGAAATGATAATAATTATGATGAATAATTATTAAGTTAGGCAAAGACAGCAGGGCATACAGCAGCATTAGTAGCAGGGCCGGTCTTCCTTGATCTTGAATAATTCGTCCTCATGTCATCAGCCTTGCTGTATCGTCAGGTGGTTGACAACACCGCTGGCGACTGTAACGACGCGGAAGGATATAAGGACTTTGGTATTCATGTGCCCCTTCAGGCGGTACCGTGGAGCGGTGTCCACGACATCGCTCAAAAACCCCATTTGCTTTGTGTGCAGGTTATTAAACCTACCTTTCTGTATTACAAGTGGACAAGCAGCGTCTGCCTGCTGCTCTTACCATGCCAAATGTGCTTTCTGAATTCTTATGCGAATGCGTATTTGTTACAAAGCTCTTACTACGTTGCAATGAAATGGAACTAAACCCTGGTACTACTAACAAAGAAATATGTGATCCTATAACAAAACTTTGCGAAAGAGTTGACCACCACTCCGTTGAATCCATCTAAATTCTTGGCGACCTAAAGACAGAAAAGTACGTACAATACAAACAGTTAATACAAACCGTCGCTAACTTAACAGTAACATTATCCGCCGTTGAATGTTTAGTCGAAAAATTTTAAGGTTGTGCAGTTCGCATTTCAGCACCATGTCTAATCACCGAAGCTGTCAGAATATAAGGCCAGGCACTCAGTTCTTAACTCGACGATCTTGAAGACAGGTCGAGAGGAGATAACCTATTGTTACGAATGTGTTTATTTGCAGGGTGAAACGAGGTTCGAGAGGGAAGCTAGAGGCCAGGTCCAGCGGGCTAAGAGTACCCCGAGATTACGCGCGCACACGCTACTTCTTCTTTGTCTGCCTCAGTCGCGCAGTGCTGCAACATTTTCCCCTGCGGCAGATGAAGCTCGCTGAGCGAGCTAAAGGGATCTGTGATGGTACTGCTTGAGTCTGGCCACGTGAACAACTTTCGTCGCACGTTAACGCCGATTACTTGCCTTCACTTTGGTGACGACATAGTTCACATCACTGAAGCGGCTGAGTATAACGAATGGTCCGATATAAATGACGAGAAACTTGCGGTGCAATCCCTTTTCCACAACCAAACATAATCACTTGGAGTAAAGCTGACGGGGATATGCCGCGCATCATAGCTTATCTTGCTGTTGCGTCATGAGTACAACGTCCTAAGATGTGCTAGTCGACGTGCTTCCTGAGCCCGAGAGAGAGTTTGGGCGATGGAAGGATCTTCTTGGCACGATAAAGGTAGAATGGTGTCCAGAAAGCTCTGGGGAGCGCCTGCGTGCAGCAAAAACTACGGCGCATATCCAGTAACCTCGTGCTTGGCACAATTGTACACGTACGTTAGAAAAGGTAAGAAGGCGTCCCAATTCTTGTGGTCAGCAGCGACATACATTGATAACATGTTGGTGAGGGTTCGATTTTTCCGCTCCGTGAGGCCATTGATTTGCGGGTGGTAAGGAGTGGAATGACGATATGCAGAACCACAAAGCCGTAAAAGTTATTCAACGTCGTCGGCGGTGAATTGCCGTCCACGGTCACTGTTGAGAACCCGGGGAGCGCCGTGACGGAGTATGACCTGATGCAACACAAATGAAGAGACATCTGCTGCAGTGGCAGATGGAAGTGCCGCCGTTTCCGTGTAGCGAGTAAGGTAATCTACGCTTAATATAATCCAGCGGTAGCCAGCTGACGTCTGTGGGAGCGGGCCAAGCAAGTCGACGCCGACTTTTCGAAAGGTAACGTCGGTGGCCTAACTGGTGTCAAATAGCCTGCTGGAGCTTTCGTCGTTTGCTTGTGGCGCTGGCAAACAGTACAGCAGGCGACATACTGTTTCATTGTTTTCCAGAGCTTGGGCCAGCAAAATCTCTGTCGAAGTCGGTGTACTGTGCATGTAATGTCAAGGGGCCCGGACTTGATATCGTCATGCATGGAACGCAGGAGAGTAGGGCGCAGGTTTTCGGGCACAAATAGAAGCAATGAAGGACCATCAGCCAAGTAATTTTTTTTTGTACAGCAAGCCATTATGAAAAGTAAACGGTGTTGTTCCTGCTGGCTCACGCGCAGCTGCCCGCAAGGATTTCAAGGTAGGGTCGCAACGTTGCTCGCTCTCCAAGTTACTCAGGTCTGGAAAGTCGGAAGAGATGAATCCGACTCCGAGATCCGAGATGAACTAGACATAGAATCAGTCTGCCGTAGACTTTGCTACAGTAAACAATTTTTAAACATGCGTTTTCTATCGTCCCACTAATAGTTAGTGGGAAAGTCTTGAAAACGTGGACCAACTTTTACCGCAAGAGAATTTAGCTTCCTCAAATTTCGTCTTCCTGGGTGATTTTAATGCTCCCGTGATCGACTGGACGTCTCTCTCATTCTTTGTGCATGGTAATGTATTAAACAGGAAATTTGTTGAATTCCCGTTATCTCTTGCCTTAATGCAGGTCGTTCACAGTCCCACCAATGGTGACGCAGTACTGGATTTGATTTTTCTCAGCACTGTTTCTGCCAAGACGGGTTACAAGTACAATAATTGCTGGTATCTCGGATCACAACGCTATTTTTCTATTTGTAAACTGGCCGATCCATATTCAAAGTTTTACGCTGTCCATGTTTCGAGACTTTTCCAGAGCTGATGATGTCCGTAACATAGATGAACTATCCAATAATTTTGACGCATTTTTGGCAATTGGACTATCTAGTGACATTGATTGCGCTGGTGGCGTGTTTTGAAAGCATTGTAAAATCATGTATATATTGATTTGTTCCTTTGAAAACTAAGAAAAAAAGACAATAACCTTCCCTGGATCAACCGAGAACTGCTGCACTTATCGCGACGTACTGGTAGTCTTCGCACTAAACGCTCGAACATTCCTGAGGCATGCGTTTTGTACGCTCATGTAAAAAAATGAACTACAGAAAAAAATTACCTCGGACGAAAATTTCTTCTATCGTGTTCAGTTGCCGAAACTGCTTAAGTCTAACCCCCGTAAATCTTGGTCTTTCATATCTCCTGACTCTTCTTCCACATCTTTTAAAGTCAACAACAGTGTTGTTAACGATCTATTAGAGATTTCAGAAGCGTTTAATACATATTTTCAGTCAGTATTCGCCTCGGATGATTCCAGTCGTTGAACATTTGCAACGAACGAATAATATGCAATTGATGATATCAACATTAGCCTAGAAACTGTTTTGAATATCATACTAAACTTAGATACTAAAAACACCAGCCGGCTCTGATTCAATTCCTAAGTCCTTTTTAGTACGATTCTCGCTATGGACATCTAAATATCTGTTCATTATATGTCAGAAGTCCCTTAAAAGTTGCGTCGGTCTTCTTCCTGGAAAAGAGCTAAGTGCTACCTTTATATAAATCTTGTGACAGGCAGCTTTTTTCTAATTATAGGCCGATTTCTTTAACTGCAACCTCATGTAAAATACTATAACACATAATCTATAAGCATATAATACTGTTCCGTGAAAATAATAACCTGTTGAACAGCTTTCAGCACGGCTTCAGGCGCGGTTTTATTACTCTAACACAACCTACAGAGTTCACTCACGACCTTTCCGATTACATTGGCTCACCTAATCAGATTGACACCATTTTCATTGGCTTTAGCAAAGCCTTTGACACAATACTACACTCTAAATTGGTTTTTAAACTCCATAATATTCTAAATAACCCTCAGTTAGTGTCTTGGATTTCCAGTTTCCTTTCTTTGCGTTCCGAATTGGTATGCTATGATCCTGCGGATTCGTCTGTAGTCGACGTCACCTCAGGAGTCCCACAGGGATGCGTACTTGGCCCTCTACTATTCTTAGTGTTTATTAACGACCCTTCAGACCATGTTACATCAAACATACGCCTCTATGCAGGTGATTGTGTTATGTACAGCCCAGTTGACTCACTCGCTGATCATCAGCGCCTTAAAGATGCCTTTGTTTCATTTTGTGATTGGTGTGCTACTAGGAAAATGAGCATAAATTTTGATAAACCTGTTATAATGTCTTTTACTAACAGACACATGCCCGTATGTTATGATTATATCGGAAACGGTGTGCCACTAACACGAGTTTTTCAATACAAATATTTAGGCGTCAATTTTACACCCACCTTGTCTTGGTCTAAACATATTGATTACATTTGTAGTAAAGCGTTAAAAAAACTTGGTTACATCCACCGGACGTTGTCTCCTGCTCCGAGAGACACTAAATTAGTAGCATACAAAACAATGATTCGCCCAATTTCACACTATACTTCCTCCGTATGGAACCCATATAAACAATGTGAAATTAATTGTATTCAGTCGGTCCAGAGGAAGACTATTTGTTTTGTTTACCGTCGCTTCGACCGAGACTTTTCACCGTCAGTTGCTCTTGCGGTATTAAACCTCCAGTTTCTTTCTAGACGGCGGCACATCGAATCTCTGAAGATTTTCTATTCTTATAAGAACTCTCTTTGCCACCTATCAGATCACTCCCTTTTAATGCCTGCTTGCCCGACTTCAACTAGAGCTTATTATGCCTCTAATATCAGACCACTCCATCCACGCACTAACACTTTCAAGTAGTTTTTCCCCCGCATGATTGAACAGTGGAATTTTTTACCTGCCGAAGTTCGTTTGTTACCCCTTTCTCAATTTTTTAATGCTATTGCTGATGTATAGTTCCTTCACATTTTTGTAGTACTATGTTCTTGTTTCTGCATATCATAATCAGTTTTCCTCGCATGTACACTCACTCCTGCCATAGCCCTAATGGGCTGCAGTATGTATAAATAAATAAATAAATGAATAGATAAATAAATAAATAGATAAATAAATAAATAAATAAATAAATAAATAAATAAAAGATCTAGGTAGTCATCGAAGTCATCATCCTCAGCTTTAGTGTACGGCGAATGGAGACGGGATAGGCAATGAGCATCCGTGTGACAGCTTCCGCTCTTGTAGTTAACGGAAAAGCTGTACTCTTGAAGGCGCAAAGCCCAGCGGGCCAATCGGCCAGACGGGTCACGCAGCCCAACGCGCCAGCAGAGTGAATGATGGTCAGTCATTATCGTGAATGTGCGACCATGTAGATTTGGACGGAACTTCTGAATGCCGAAGACGACTGCTAGACACTCGAGTCCAGTAACGCTGTAGTTTGCCTCCGCTTTTGTAAGTGTCCGACTAGTGCACGCAATGACATGCTTACAGCCACCGCAGAGCTGAACAAGCAAAGCGCCCACACCCACACCGCTGGCGTCAGTATGCAGCTCAGTTGACGCCTCCGCATCAAAATGCTGCAGAACCGGTCCAGAAGCCAACAAAAATTTCAGCTGTTGAAACGCCAACTCGCAGTGAACAGTCCAGAAGCTTGGGATGTCTTTGTGAAGGAGAGACGTGAGAGGAGAGGGCAGCTGTGTGAAATTTTTGATAAAGCGCCAGAAATATGAGCAAAGGCCCAAGAAGCTTCGCAGATTTTTCACCATATGTGGCTGTTGCAAGTCGCGAACCGCTGCTATCTTTTCAGGGTCTGGTCGTATGCCGTCTTTGTCGACCAGAAAGCCTAGTACGATGGCTTGACGCTCACCGAAATGACTTCGAGTTTAAAATAAGGCCAGCTTGCTGGATACCGTCAAAAACGACCGACAGACATTCATTGTGCTCGTGAAATGTCTGGCCGTAGATAACGATGTCGTCTAAATAGCACATGCAAATTTCCCATTTGAGTCCGCGGAGCGACGTATCCATAAATCGCTCGAATGTCGCTGGAACGTTGCATAAGCCAAAGGGCATAACGTTGAATTCACAGAGACCGTCAGGTGTCACGAAGGCTGTCTTCTCCTTGTCTGAGCGGTGCATGGGAGTTTGCCAATATCCTTGCCGTAAATCAACAGAAGAGAAATACGACGCGGAGTGGAGGCAGTCGATGGCGTCGTCTATTCGTGGAAGGGTGTACCCGTCTTTCTTTGTGACGGTGTTCAGGCGGCGATAGTCCACACAGACTCTCCATGAGTTGTCTTTTTTCTTGACTAGGATCACAGGAGCAGCGCAAGGGCTACATGATTTCTGCATCACTCCTTTCTGTAACATTTCTTCGACCTGCTCGGCGATGACTTTTCTCTCTCAAGGAGAAATGAAATAGGGCTTCTGAAGAATTGGCGTCGCTCGTCCTGTATGGATGCGGTGTTGCATACGAGACGCCGGTGGTGTATGGGATGCTCGTAGGCCTTGATCAAAATCAAACACTGTGGCTTAGCGAGCGAGCACTCCTTCAAGCAGACACTGCTCACGAGAAGACAGCGCCTTGTTAATCATGCGCTTAAAGTCAGCAGAATTATCATGGTTGGAATCGGGGTAGGATATTTTTCCGGCAGTTGACATTTCAACCGTTCCGACGGTGACAATGGCTGTCACATTTTTGTTGAGCACATTCTTATAATCGGGCTCCGCTAAACCACAACAAGAACTTGTACGAGGGCGAGAAGTATTGAGAGGTACAAACATTGCAGTCTGAGGGGGCAGACACACATCTTGCGACACGGAGAGACCGTCGGCGGCATCACTGGTGTTACCTGTCATTGAAGTTCACGCAACATGGCGAAGAGGAATCGTGCCACTTCCACAATCCAAAGTTGGCCCCCACTCACGCAAGAAATCAATTCCCAAAATAATGTCATGTGTTGTACGTGCAAGAACAGTAAGTTCACTTCAAAATGTCTGGTCCCCTATTATAACTGAAGCAGAACAGACCTCAAGTGGGCGTAACATTTCCCCGCCGACTCCGCGAAAGGTAGCGTTTCGATCCCAAGAAAACATCACTTTTTGTCGAAGACGATTTTTAAAGGACAGGCTCATAACAGGAACTGCCGCCCCGGTGTCAACTAAACCAAAGCACTCACATTGTCAACTAAAACTCACACTTTAATTTTAAAAAATTTTTCACAAGGGGGTCTTCATGAAGAGGAGCATATTGCGGCCTCATCGCCGTCGGTTGCACCAGCTAGTTTCCCAGCGGCGGCGGTGATAACGAGCGACGACGAGGTGATGGAGAGCGTCGTTGTCGTGTCGGTGGTGGTGTGACGCTTCGCTCGGAAATGGGGGAGTCACTGCGGTTCGCGCGTCCCTGCTGCAGCCACTGGAAGGAACTGGGATACGGCCAGGATTTGTCAGCGGGCACGCGGGGTGTGTAGGAATTAAACCATGGAGCACGCTGCTGGCGGCGGTGGCAATACCTAGCAATATGTCCAGGCACACCGCAGCTGTAGCAAATGCGGGAGTCGCGGTTTGTCGCGGATGGCACCGGTGACATGGATGTCATGGGTAGAAACGTACTCTTAGGCTGGTTGTAGGAGGGAAGAGCCCGCGGAACAAATCGTTGTGGTGCATCTTGCCGGCGTCCCAGACTTGTCGGTCGTGGTGGCAAGTTGCTGCTCTCCGGACGATCAGCATGGGTCCTGCGAGGTTCTCGGTAACTCCGACGTGCCCAGGTGGCCTGTGGCACACGACAGCGATCGTCAAATGCACACTGATGTCACATATGAGCGTCGTCAAGAACTTTAAGGTATTCAAGCTCTTGCTTAACGATCTGCCGAATCACCTAGATGTCGTCGTGGGTTGGGACGGACACTCTTGCAATAGTAGTAACATTGTCCAAGCTTCCGAACATTGGCCCAATCCTTCTCATTTTCAGCGCTTCAAACGCCCGGCAGTGTTTCTTCAGATCAGCGGAGTACTAAGATCTTCCTTCGTTATAAGAAAATTATAACCATCTTCAGCTATTCCTTTAAGCAGATGTCCTACTTTGTCTTTGTCATGGTAACGCTGACGATTACGTACAATTTCAAAACAGCCTCTATGTACCTTGTACATGTTTCTCAGGGTAATTGAGCTCGTCAGGAAAGTGTGTGCTCAGCCTTCTTTTTCTCAGAGGTCGGGTCCCCAAAGCACCTGGTGAATTCTTCTAGAAAATTATCCCAGCTTGTCAGGACGTTCTCCTGGTTTTCAAACTAGAGGAGCGCGGTTCCAGCGAGAAAAAAAAAACACCTTATCGAGCGGCTTCGTAATGCTCCAGTGGTTGTGGCGACTCACTCTGTTGTAGTGTTTATGCCAGTCGTCGACGTCTTCGTTCGCCTTCCCCGGAAAGATGTGTGGCTCTCGCAGTAGTGTCCAGTAGCCAGCCAGACCTGCGTGATTGCTTTCTGGTTCGCTGCAGGTGGGGTCGTCATTGCCTTCTGCGGAATCAGCCATATCCGTTGCTTTTGGTCGTAAACCGGTCAAGCGTCTACTCCGTCGGACAGTTGATAGAGCTCGGTCATGCAGGATCGTCCAAGATTTGCCCCGCACGTCCACTAAAGATGTTACGAATGATGTTTATTTGCAGGGTGAAACGAGGTCCGAGAGGGAAGCTACAGGCCTGGCCCCGCCGGCGCAGATTACCCCGAGATCACGCGCGCACACTCTACTTCTTTCTCTGTATCAGTCGTGCAGTGCTGCGACACTATTATTCTTTGGAATAACGGACTGCCTGACTCAGATGTCGATTCAGTCAGAAGGCCTTGTTCAGGATGTCTCGTCACCTTAAATTACAAATCCTTGACCCAGGAGTTCCTCGATCACACTGGCTAGGAGCTTACCCCGATAAAGACTGGAGCAAATAATATCAAGTTTTCGTCTTTAAAACTAGAGACAAAATCTGGGCGCAGAAGCATAAGGTCAAGGTGTCTGGTGTATCAGCCAGCGAAGATTTTGCAGAGCTACGCAAAGCCCGAGGAAGAAATTAACAGAATTAAAAAAAACAGCTGGCCAGCTGTACTCGATTCGCATTATGAAATTGATTATGAAAAAAAATACGCACGCGCATACGTGAACTGTTTTACAACGATTAACAAATACATAAGATGGCGCGGCGATTGTATCCGCACATGCTGGCACTTATAGTGCATGATAGCTATGTCTGCTTAGAGTATGTAAAAAAAACGCCTCTATTTTGTTTTTTTAAATGGACGCATTATGCTAAATAAACAAGTTGACTCGTCTTCCGTTAATGATTCCTGCTGTGCTGATACTGTTGGTCTGACAGAGGCTTGGCTTTCTGCAAAAGTTATAAATGAAGAAATATTGAACTGCGAAGCTTGCTACAAATTTTAGCGAAGTGATCGTGCCGCTCTGGTGGTGGTGTTTTGTTGGCGGTAGCCGATACTCTTGCTCCTCATGTCATTCGAATCGTACTCTATCTTCTGCTTGTATGCTTACGTAGGCACATTGTTTCTCTGGAAATAATTTTCTGTGTCTGCTATAGGCCACGAACTGCGTTACTGGCTTTCTGTAATGAACTGCACTATGTTCTCTGTCAGCTGTTCATCAGATACCCAAAACTGACGACTTCAATTTTCAAGACAACAGGAGGAATGCAGGCTCCGTTTTTTGAAACACCACTCAACGGAAAGCAAAGGATTTTTTACTTTTTGCCAGGACTTGAACTTGACTCAGCTCGTTCACTTTCCGACTGGCATAACTTCAACTGCCACTTACATTCCAGACCTAATACGCACATATGCACCAAACCTAGCCTCCTGTTTAACTCGTTCACCGCGAATTAGCGACCACTCTATAATTCACTCTACGGGAACGAGTTTCAAACAAGAAAAACTAAAATAAACACAGTCATCGAAGGCAGACATTGCGGCAATGAATAGGGAATTTCAAGCCTTTGTTGGTCGGTCTTTGTTTTTTTGGCGGCTTCGAGCAGCGATTGGTTGACGACAACTGGTTGATTTTTTTATAAAAAGCTGTTATTTCACATTGATAGTTTTGTACCTAAACGTTGCATTGAGTCCGGGCTCTCCGTGGATTACTAACATGTTAAAGCGCATGAACAACAAAAAGAAGCGGACATTTCGACGCTCAATATTAACAGCAAAAAGAAATCACTGGTATTAGTATCAAAAAATTTACCGTGAATGCTGTAGTACGCTTTCAAAAACCAAGAAGGAATCCTTTGAAAAAACTCTTCCTTTTTTGCTGCGTTCTAAGCGCAGTAAATTGTGGAGCATTATTAACGGTACTAAAAGGACAGGCATTCAATAAATCTAGTGTAATGTTCAAGCAGTTCAAAAGCTAATGCTGCAATGTTTTGGACAGTGTGTTGCTTACTCTGTTTTATAAGAGCACCCCCACAGTATTTGCGCATATACCAGAAACCAGCTTCTTACTAATGGACCTCATCGCTATTGATATAGTTAGTAAGGCGGATTGTCAATTTAAATGTGTATTCAAATGCCTGTCCAGATTGTATGTAATCAAAAATGCTGAAGTACACTCAAATTTATTCTTCTTTGATATTGTCAAACCTTTTTGAACAGTCAATGCAGATGTCTACACTGCCCTCTAATGGGAAGTAGCGAAGGTGCTCCCTGTGCATAAAAGTGGTGATGTACATTGCTTATCCTTAATGTCCATGCATGCAGAAATCTTAGAACATGGAAAATACTCACACCTCGTTGAATTCCTTTAGTCCAATTTATTCAGTATTTATCAGGATGTATTCTGTAAAACAGCCTCGTGCAAAACCTAATTGCTATGTTTTACTAACGACGTATTCATTGACGCGGATCAGAGCATTCATATTTAGTGCCTATTGGAATGTAGTAGTGACGGGGAACGAAGCAGCAGAACTGTTAATGATGAAAGTAGCGTTTTATTGGACGAACCTGTGCCCTACAAAACAGGCTACATTCAAAGAACAACCATAGCGATGAACACAGTCGGCGATCTTCGAAAATCTGATCAGAGAGTTAAGCACGTCGGCTTTCATGCATGAGTCATCGAAGGTTCCAGAGTAATCGTACTTCGAGAAAGTACTACGCAATTCGTGTCGTGCATACATTCAGTCATATTACACAAGGTTCGGTGACGACTGAGGATAGAAGCATCGATAATATTCCTGAAACTTCCGATACATGCAGGTGCGTCTTTCGCTGAGCGATAACATTTTCTAGGTGGTGAAACGTCGTCACCCGATAAGGATGATTAAGTAGACGTGTTCATACCGCCCTCTTAAAAAATTTCGTCCCGATACTGCCAACACAAAGCGAAAAAAAAAACACCACCCAAGCACTCCGTATAGTTGGTTAACTTACGAAGCTTAAACGTGCGACTCGGGTTTTTATCACTGAGTTAATCCCGGCGGTTCATTAAACGACAACTTGGTAAGCTGCCGGATACAAGACACGCAGTTTCTGCTAGCGCTCGACTGCACGCATCACTTGCGCCCGGGCTGCAGCATGGGCATGGCATAGACGAGCTTGTTCCCGGCTCTGCTCACGGCGTTGCTGATTGAAGGTTGCCTGCTCCTCAGGAGTGTGTATGACAGCACGCCTATTCATTTCGGAGCAAGAGAGAAACTCCTGCGCCCGCGCTCGATTGCGACAGAGAGCGACGACGTCACTTCTGGTGCAGGCAATGGTGCACCGCTCTTTCTAATTTTGTGCCGCATGTACATGGGGTTGCCACGGAGGAGTTGGGGCGGACAAATGACAGGCAGACAGACGGACGAATCGGCTAGCGATATGCAGCTTAGCTGTAAAACGCCCGCAGAAGAGACAAAAAGA
This sequence comes from Dermacentor andersoni, assembly GCF_023375885.2. Taxonomy (NCBI): domain Eukaryota; kingdom Metazoa; phylum Arthropoda; class Arachnida; order Ixodida; family Ixodidae; genus Dermacentor; species Dermacentor andersoni. The sequence continues at coordinate 179,767,900 of NC_092817.1, read as the reverse complement.
CAAAGTCCGTCAGCATGCTTAAAAGGGCTTAAGACGCATCATGGGGACCTTTTCAGTTCGTGCGCGGCGCCGCGGAGATGTCGAAATGCTGTCTGGCATGACCTCATAGTCCAGTGCGTCAATACGTCGGATGAATTCGTAGGCGCCGAAATAGCATCGCAATAGTTTCTCACTGAGCCCTCGTCCGCTTATCGGGGTCCAAAGACAAACACGATCGCTGAGCTGGTATTCAACATAGCACCATAGCAGATCGTAGTGCCAGCTATCGGGCCTTTGATGGTTCTCGATCCACAGGCGGGCGAGCTGTCTTCGGGGCGCTAGAGATAGGCTCCGACGTTTACATTTTCTTCGCTGGTGACGTGCGTGTGGAGAGTAGTTGTCGGGTTCCTTCCATAAACAAGATTGAACGGCGTTATCTGTGTTGTTTGTAGCATTGCCGTGTTGCAAGTAAAGATGACTTACGGTGCCACGCATTCCACATGTTCTGTTCGACGTCGAAGTATATCGCTAACATGTCTGGGAGCGTTTACTTCAGCCTTCATGTTAGGTCATTCCTCGGCGCGTGGTGGGCAGTGGTCCTCTGGTAACATGTCTGGCTATGCTGCAGGATGGCTTGAGTAAGCTCAGCTGTAAAAGCAGTTTCTCTGTCAGTAATGATGGCTTCTGGCGCACCATGTCGCAGGAGGATACTATCGACGAAAATTTTGGCTACTTGCATACACTACCTTTGGTCAGGGCTTTTGTATCGGCGTAGCGGGTAAGGTAGTCGGTGGCCACAATGATCCACTTGCTTCATAATGTTGACCTCAGCAGAGGACCTACAAACCCATCCCAATCTGCTGAAATGGTCGGTGAGGAGGCCCGATCGGCTTTTGTAAACCCGCTGGCCTGGTCAGTGGTGTCTTTTGTCGCTGACAGCCACAGCATGTTTTGACGTAGTAGTCGACGTTGGCGGTCAGGCACGGCGAATAGTACTTTTATATTATTTATGTGAGCATACAGAAGTATCCAAGGTGCCCGGCTGTCTTATCGTCATGCAGGGCGTGCAAAAGCTCAGGCCGGAGTGCTACTGGCACAACGAGAAGGTAGTTTCTGGGGACTGGGGAAAAGATTTTAACGAGGACGTCGTTGCGCAAGCAAAACAAAGGCAATCCACGCCGAAATATCCAAGAAACAACGTCTGTCTTGTCTTCTGAGTACTCCGCAAGGCTTCGTAACTCCGGTTCTGCTCGTTGCTGTTCAGAAAAGTCGTCTGCAGTTACTGGCCCTAGGAAGGCGTCGTCGTCCGGCGGTGGCGGGTCAATAGGCGTGCGCGAAAGGCAGTGGGCGTCAGAGTGCTTTCTGCCGGACGTATGCACCACAGTGATGCGGAATTCCTAGAGTCGGATACTCCATCGTTCTAGGCGACCAGAAGGATCTTTTAAGCTTGCCCGCCAACACAAGGCGCAGCCGTCGCTTAAAACATTGATGTGGTTACCGTATATGCCAGGCAGAAATTTCACCGTAGCCCGAATGATCGCAACACACTCTTTCTCCGTTGTAGAATAATTTGATTCCGCATTTGACAGCAGCCGGCTAGAGCAAGCCATTACCCTTTCAGCTCTGCCCTTACCTTGAACTATAGCTCGACGCCGAGGCCTAGGCTACATGCGTCGGCGCTAATTTCCTTCTCGGCGTCGTCGTCCAAGTGGGAAAGCACCGGTGCTAACTGCAGCTGACGTGCAGCTTAACTGCAGCGATGAATAGCTTTTACCCTTGGAACCACGGTAAAGGTCGCCTTCTCGCGCATGCGCCATTGATGTCATATAGCAATGCTATCGGATAAAAACTTGCGGACGAGATCGTCAATTACAGGTATTATTCCAGATACAACCAATCAAACGCATTAAGTTGAACGTGTTTGTGGAACTTTCTTCCATTTGTCAAAATGTGAACTCTGCAGAAACAATATCGAAGCAGATTGAACCTAATGATATTTCAGGTTCGACACCGTGCACCGACTCTACGACGAAACAGTCGCCGCAGAGTAACGTATAACTTGTGCAGAAACATGGCGCAAGATTTATCATGTTCCAGTGTGCAGTGCTAGAATATAAGCACCGGCAGCCGTACCTGTTCTTGGCGAAGTCAGTCCACAGCTGTATCAACCGTTTGCTCATTCGCTTCAGTGAATCGTTGGCCGGACGCGTCAAGTGCTTCCCGAAGAGCATCTCCAAGGGCACCAGGCTGCCGACGCGAGCTACGTTGTCTGCGCCGCTAATCACGTACCGGTAGGCACGATTGCCACGCCCAGCTCCCCGTGCCGACAGGAGATAGTCGACAAAGTAACGCTGCGGGCAGACCATGAGCATGTCAACCAGGATGTCGAGGCTGTACGGCCGCCATCGCCCAATGTTTCCATACGTCCGGTATCTCTGCCAGAGAAGACATATTGGGAACGTCAGCAGGCGTAGTTGTATTCGAAGCTTCCAGCCTAACACGCTAGTTCGATGTGCATAAAAAATATGCGAGAAGGGCTTTCTTAAGAAAGTAAAATTACAAAGAATTTTGGCGAACAAGAACGATTCAGCGTTTCAAACAATATAGTGGTGCCAAGAATACGGGCAGTCAAACTTATCAAGCACCTAAGAAAGGATCTCTTGTGGAACGTAAAGCATGAGGAATAATGGGGATTACGATGGACCTTGCTTCAATCTTTCGTTTAGTTTGATTTCGACTCATCAAATAAGTGCTTCAAATAAGTTTTCTACAGACGCAGGCCCAAAGCGAGCGACTTCGGTGTTCTCTTCGGAGAGAGCTAATTCCAGGAAGAAAATCTGGTCGTTGGAGAAGCCGCACAAGGAATGCTGGCGTGTGGAAGCGGTTACGCTAAACGTTTACACTGAAGAGAACAATAAATATTTCATGCGTCCGACATGCCAATCCTTTTTTTTTCTTGAGAACCCGACACAGTCTGTTTACGTAGGCCTAAGTGCATGTCCAATCTCTCACAATGCACATTGTCTTTACATTGCTTTGAGGCTGATAACAGTCGTCCTCTGCTCCTGATTCAGCGTACAAAGTACAATGGTTCGTGGACAAAATTGCACAAAAAACAACTTTTCCACTTTATGGACCTTTTTTTAAATTTCAGTTAAAACAAATAGTTCACCATACGCTTCCCTTGGTGTCCATGTAAGTCGACTACATTTGATATTTATTTACAAAAATTCAGGTCCCTCGGTTCCCACCTTTTCTCGTTCATTACATAGTGCGGATCTCGAATGTACCAGCTTTGACGTCGTTAGGTAGCACAGAAGGTTTTATTGGTCAGTCGAATTCTCCAATGTTCGGGTATGCCGTGATGCCTTGGCCAAGAAAGGATATTATAGGTCTGCCAGCGAGGCCTTTAGTTCTGGCTCTGGCTAGCACTCCCAGACTTAGATCAGTTAATATATAGGAATCAAGAAAGTTGCTGGGGAAACGACACCGCCGAAGGTCATCTGTTAATGGCATCGCGAAGCAATACAAAGACGTAAGTTTGTAACCTACCTGCGAATGAATTTTTGTATGCTTTCGCTTTCCTTTACTTTTAATTTCCGCAATTCAAATAGAAAAACTAATTGACCTATACTTTTCTTGGTGTCACTGACTGATGTCTTCATCTGATTAGGGCATGTTTACTGTTAGAGGAAACCATGGCATTAACAAGAACGAGGGTGGCATTCCCATCTTCAATGCAAAAAAGCATTTTTTGCCTACTTCAGCCGTTTTGAGCTTCTCCATCCATCCATCCATCCATCCATCCATCCATCCAGGGGTTGTGATGTTGTTGTGGTCATTGCATTGTCATCAATAAAATTGTTTAAACCGACTATCGCAGTGCCGTCATCACCACGCCATTGTCGTCACACAGTCATCGTCATGTCGTGGTTCTCACGCCGTCGCTTTATAATTGTCAACAGTTCTGTAAGGTCATTCCACCATAGTCATGCCAACGCCTTTGTCGTTTCACCGGCGACAATTCTTTTTTATTATCATGCCGTCATCGACAGTCGCTATCATGCCTTCAATGTCAGACTGTTGTCGTGATGCCGTTGTGGTCCTGTTATCGTCATTCCTCCAGCTACGTCATCCGACTCTTCTCATGCCGTCTCTTCATACAGATTTAGTCGCGATAGGGTCATCGTCACGTCATTGTCAACACGCACTCATCGTCATGGATTCCTCGTCATGCGATCGTTAACTGGCTGTCGTTTCACTAGGGCCATCACATCAGTATCGTCATCCCATTGTCATCATGCCATCGTCGTCAAACCACCATCGTGATTAGGGAGCTCTTGTCATGCTGTCATCATCAGTCACTATCACGCCTCCAATGTCAGACCGTCGCCATGCCGTTGTGGTCATGCGTCATCCTCCCTCCAGCTCCATCCTCTCACTCCCGTCATGTCATCGTAGTCTAGCCATCGTCGTCATACACGTTTCGTGATAGTCACCCCCAAGCCGTTGCAAAGATACACTCGTCCTCAGCCCATTGTGATCATGCCGTTGTTTTGCCATCGACGCTACTTTCTCGTCGTCACACAGACATCGTCATGAATTTGTCGTCATACCATCGTCTTCATGCCATCTTCGTCACGCTGTCGTTGCGCCATCGCCGTCACGTCAGCGCCGTATTCCTGTTGTAGTATAATCGTCGTCGCCATACCACCATCGTCAATACTTTGACGTCATTCATAGTTCTTCGCCCTAGTGTAGTCATGCTATCGACATTGAATAATGAGTATACCGTCGTTGTCATGCCATCGTTGTCATTGCGTCTTCGTCACGACGACACTGTCATGCATCTGTTGTCGTACAGTCGACGCTATGCCGTTTTGGTCGTGCGATCGTCGCAATTTTCGCGTTGTCATCCGGCTGGCATCATAGAATCGTCGTCTCACCATCGTCGCCCCATTGTCCCCAAGTCTTCGTTGTCGTACCGTCGTCATAACTTAAGAATGCACGTGTTATTTTATCATGCCGTCGTAGTTATAGGCATTAGTCGTTTCCTCGATACTATTAAATAAAGTGCAGGGAATAAAATTATTAGTTCGTGAGCAGATAGTTATAACAATGCAGTTATTTGTTTACGCTGTGCTTAGCATGGTGCGAAACACTGCTTGCTGTTATATTCTTCACATTTCACAAGTCCCCCAACACGAATAACGCAACTTGCTAAAACATCTTCAGAGCCTGAATGGGAAGTTCTCCTGCTGTTTCCACACCTCTAGGGCTCTCAGAAAAAAAATCTGGGACGAAGCGGCTCGTGTTACCATCTGTCAGAACTAACCGGGGTCACAGCATTGAAAGAAGGAAACGCTTGTAAAAAGCTCAAGTGCCTCACCCACGCCCCAAGTTCTTCCATTGAACGGTTATTTGAAGGAGCATGCATTTGTTTACAGTATTTCTTGCAATGCGCCATCACAAACCTTCCAAAGATAGCATCTCTACATTCTACAAAAGGTGGAACAACGTATGTGGGCTTACGGGCCATCCAACAATCACATTTGTCCTGTAGATCCAGCGTCGGTCTGGCCTTTCTTAAGAGGTAGCTTTAGCCCGGGGCTAGCTCCGATCGCTGTGCTCAAATACATGTCGAGCTTAGAATTTAGAACGTAACGATGGCTCCATCGAGTTGACGAAAATTTTCTTCGTTGAAGAGTTAAGGTTAGGTTTTATCTAATGTAGGAAAAATCATGTTTATTTCGGGTCTAAAATGTATCACGATTCATCACGAAAATTGTTGTTTAAAAAATTCCAGCTTAAGGTTGACAAATACGCAACCTTGCACAAAATAACAAATGTCCCAATTCTTAAAACGCAACAGGTCGAGCGTCTAAACAAGCAACCTTTATATAAGATTTCACAGCTTACTCAAATGCATCACATTGTTCACAAGGGTTTTTCAAATGTCCCGCATGCAAGTATCGTGGATACGAACTTTTTAACTCAGCAATAAAAAATGATATCAAAATATTGTAAGCTGCACCTTACGACACATCTAAAACGCACTCAGTGGATGTATTACACAGCCATCAGAAATATGATTAGGCGCACTTTACAGAATTTTAATGTCGTTTTTCATTGCTGAGTTAAAAAGTTGCAGTAGTTGACAAGGCACATGTGATTGCTAATTTTGTTACTGAATTATTCGGAACTAGAGAAAACATTCTGAAGGCAATTGACTGCCTACTTCTGAAAGTCATTGAATTCAAACTTTCTTTTATTGCAGGAAATCATCCTGTTCGTTGCAACGATTGCCGACAAAATGGTTTCTTCTTTACCATGTATTTAGATGAGAGCCCCTGACCTAAAGCTTTCTCCATCTTGGGCCAATTAACATATTGCGATGGAATTGAGTCCTACGGCAACTTTTGACGATGCAGCAAGCGTCTAGCATCAGTCCTCATACTATGTCCTTTACCTGCACACATATATTTACTCGCCCGCATTCCCTCATGACAAGAAAATAACGGGAATGATCAACATTTTCTAGAACAACGAAGGAAATAAGCATACGACGTTTTCGAGCGCTTGTAGTGCCACTAAAAGCTGCGGTGTAAAGCGGTAACGAACTACGTTTTATTCGCGCAGACACAACATGATGGAGCTGTCTTTTTTTTTCTTTTCAGCATAACGCCTTTGGTCTTATGCGTCACCCATATAGCGCACCTTCACTGTACTAGCCATCTTGATCGGCAAGTCAGGCAGCAGCTGGCCGAAAGTCGGGAAGAACTGGGGGCGGACGGGCCGGCCAAACTCCAACGCATTCTCTACGTTCTGAAGGCACATCAGCGGAGAACTGACGTTACCGCACGTCACATGTCGCGACGCCTCTTCTAGCAGCAGTTCCCGGCAATAAGTGGTGCTGTCGGGGTACCTGTGCAGGGAACCAAGGGTAACTTGGGTAAATATAAGGCCCACACACAAGACCAAAATGTTTCGGCGAATTCACCGTAAACATCTGTCCGAAATTTTGCAATTTCAGTGCGGCAAGCGGGCTTGTGTGAAGGAGCACGTTTGCCGCTGGGTGGGTGCTGCGTTTAAAAATGGCCGTGGAAAACACCACTTTCATGTGCAGCGTTGAATTACATCTTCCCTGAGCGAACACAGGGTGTTTACCATGTTTAGCCAAACAGGGTGAAGCACCCAACGCCTAGCACAGGGTTAATGTACGTACACGAGGAACTACATCGAGGCGTTAGCCTTAGGTGCTGCATGGGAGAAAAATTAAGACGTCCGGCATTATCGCGCCAAAATTTATGGCACCATAATTCATAGGCTGTCCAGCCATCGATCTTTGGTAGGAGTCGAACCCGTGAAGTTTGGTGTTAATGAAAGTGAGGTTAATTGAGACAAACTTAATTAAGATAAATTTGAGTAAGGCACCCCAACCTACGACCTTTGGTGGGAGTCACCCATTACCTTTCGTGTTACTTCCGGCGAAATTATTCAAGGCAGAGTTAATTAGGACAGAGTTAATCAACGCACTCGTACCGACGACTTTTGGTTGGAGTCATACCCATGACCACTCTTGTTATTTACGCCGAAGTTAATTAAGGGACAGTTAATTAATGTGAAGTTATGTAGGGACTCAATAGTCACGCACCGCCTATGGTGGGATAAAATGAGTAATAGGAAGTAACAACGTATACGACTGAGAATCTCTAGTAATTTAAAGAATATGTCGTGAGCGCGCACGCTTTCACATTCATCCTATTTAACGCATTCTAACGTGTGTCCCCCTTTTTTTTGTAGTCGTCATGAGTTAGACTTTTTTTACCATTAAATCATTTGAGCTCCCGTTGTCGGTGACCCTCGAGCCACCTTGAGTCAAAAGCGAGAGCCGTTATCCGGGCACTCAAATGAGAACATCTGGTCAAGTTGCGAAAGTAAAACGAGACAATCCGGGCCACCAATCAAAATTTTAAAAATGCGGTCTCTGGCCCCCAACCTTCATAAAGGACCGCATTACAAACGCTAGCTACTAGCTACAAAAAATATTGCTTCCAAGTTATTCCTAATGTTTGTTCACAATATTGCTCAAGCTGTGACTTCAAGTATGTTTTATTTGTAATTTCCAACAGCGTCGTTGAAAAGGCAGATAAAGGGCACTGTGCACTTCCTCGCCATCTTTTGGCGTTGGGCGCCAAACTCCAGCGGCCCACGAGCTTTGCAGCTCGGCTTCTGCGTCATGTCGAGAAATGGCGCCACGCTGCGTGGCACCTCCTGCAGGCGCTTCTACAAGCCGCGGTGGTCTAGCGATTATGGTGTTGCGCTGCTAAGCACGAGGTCGCAAAATCAAATGCCGACCACGGTGACCGCATTTAGATGGAGGCGAAATGCAGAAACGCCGGTGTCCTGTGCATTGGGGGCAGGTTAAAGGTTTGCTGGGGGTCATAATTATTCTGAATTCCCCCACCACGGCGTGCCTCATAATTAAATCATGGTTTCGGCACGTAACACCTCAGAATTCAAATTATTCTTCTTCTATCCCGGCCGCGGCGGCCGCATATCAATGGGGCCGAAATGCGAAAACACCCATGTACAGGGAGCACAAGGGTATAAGCTTGAAGTGAAGCGCAGGAGCCACAACGATCTGCTAGTGCAGCGGGTTCAAGCATCGCAGAGCAGGCTTAAGTCTTGTGGACGAACTCACTACGAGAAACTAACGGACCCACTAGGAATATGGAGCGAGCCCGATTGAAAAATTGGACCGCAAGACCGGCCCTATCTGTAACATAATACTTGTAAGCATTCTAATACTTGAATATATTTACCTTGTGTATCTGGTTCCGTCATTTCTGTACCCTAGTCCCCATACACCATTTGCAGCACGCACAAGATGTTTCATGTGTTCAACCGCGGCTGTGTCGCTGATACAGCCTACCCAATATTTCACAGTTGTGATTAGTTAAGTAATATCATTTGCACATTTCCCTTTCAATTTTTGGGGGGCTAAACGAGGGGCTCCGGAACCGGAGGGCAGTGCGTGCAGTCAACCCTACAGGTTCTAAAGAAGTGGTGGCATGTCCTCAAGCTAAATGCTGTTACGACCCCCCCCCCCTCCTTTTCTTTCTACCACCAACCGCGATGTTTTTGACTTGTTAAAGGCTGCTCTCTTTCTTCAACAAACGAAACAAAAATTTCAAGAAGCTTGTGACTTTTGAGACTGTCGTTGTCGGCGATTTCCTGAGTAAAGAGCGCTGCCTGTTTTCGTCTGGTTCGACAAATCTTTCATCCCAAAGTGGTTCTCGAGGAAAGGAAGGCTGGCGTCCTGCACTGCGGTTCGTCAGAGGTCGTTGATGAAGCTAATTAGCGGGGTTGTGCGCGACATGTTTGATTTCCTTAAAATGCGCTTTCCTAAAGGAGCTGGCGCGCATTTGGAGAACTCAACAGAGTTTGCGAACATCGCAACTGCATGCTCAGCTCTGGCATCCTCAAAATCGGAATGACGTGACAGTTTGTTATCGTTTGAAGAACGTAGGAAATTCCTTGCATATATCGTACTTAAATTAACCGGTAACCCGCAAACAGTGCCGCGCACACCTGAATTAACCACACGTTAAGTAAATCATGCGTTTTCTTTATCGTTACTACTAAAGCCTTCTATTATGAAAAGATGTAACATATAGCAATCAAATATATATATATATATATATATATATATATGTGTGTGTGTGGGGGGGGGGTATACAGAGAGCGGGAGATGAACTAAACGATGCGACATGAGCCCCCAGACATCCCCCCCACACATCAGATATACTTCCGGAACCACTGGAATAAAGTATATTTAAGCTGTAGAGCATGCTCACAATACCCGGTGAAGTTTCTACCATTTAGGGCTCCAGGAAAAGACGGCGCATTGTGAAGGAAATAAAACTAAAGAAAATCTTCATGCAGGCAGATATCAAGGATGATTATTTATACAAGGGAATAGCTGGGCCGGCAGTCAACGAGCGTTCACCCAATATTTGCCGTAGAAAATGTTCCCTTCAGTATTCTGTGTAACTTATTTTCAACGTTCTTTCTCAACGCGAGAACGATGGCGTACTTTCTATTGTTCTTGTGCTTCTTCTGGTCATTGACGCCGAAATATTCTATATGGCAACTTTCGTCCGGTTGCCTTGTGAACCCGCCATGCACGGTCGCCCACTAACCTCATTTTCTGCAGAAGATGGTGGATTTCTTCAGCATTCTGGGCAGCATCTGACGTGAGTAGTTACACATTCACCCCGCTTACGCAGTGATGAACCGCGTGACCTCGCGTGTTCGGTGTGAAGCATTCACAGTGTTCACTTCGGGACAAGAATGGCTGTTGCGGTAGTGCCTACTGTAGTAATTGAAATGTTCTCGAAAATGCTACCAAAGCATTTGCTAACACAAGAATAGCGGCATAACTGCCGCTGTTCACGGGTCGAGAAAAACACGCCATCGACATATTGTAAATGTGACGTCGTTGCCTCTTACTGGGTGCTAAATCACGTGACCTCGCGCTACAGCAACTGGAGACAGTGCGCGCCGCAGTGGAAGGGCCAACGTAATGCTTGCGCGCTACACCACATCGATCGCGCATGTGCGGAAGGGGAATCCCGATTTATCCTCAAGCGGCGATGTCATTCGGTAAGATTTAGAAAACGTTAATCTTGCAGGCTAAACAAGTCCTTGGCTTTACACTGTCTTCGCTGCGTGCTCGCGTCTCGATTACAAAATTATAATCTGAGATTTTATGGTCACTAGCCACTGTATGATTATGAGGCACGCTGTTGTGAGGAACCTCGAATAACTTTGGACACGTGGGGGTAAGACTTGGAGCTTTAAGTCGTTGGTGACGAAAATTGCCAGCGAAGAAGCCCTCAACTTGACTATATGTTTGAGACCGTTTTTCTTAGCTGGGATGGAAAATGCCTCGCTTTTCGTAAGCCAGTCGGACCGCGGGGTTACGATAGTCAGGGAAGTAAAACGGACGAAAGCAGTTGTTGTTCGTAAACACAAATTTGCCGATCTTGCAAGATGGCATAGGCATAACAACCATTATGAAAATGAACAATGAGTTTCTGTAGAGAACGTCATGTGTTCCTATTGTGACTTCAGACATTCATAAAAAAATGCATCGTCTAATGTTTTTTGGCATCACAAGTACATCAGAGACTCTAATGACAATGCACCTTCAGATTTCTGATGAGAAGAGTATACAGCTTTTTTGTGTTATTGATAATGTCAAAGTACATCATATATGAATGTGTACGATGCCAAGCCGTGAAAAATTCTTTCTGATGTGATAGCATTAATTGGCGCATGAGGCGGAAAATCGGGCATTGTCGGCCTGAGCACACGATGTACAAAGAGGTTACAAACTCTCAAGCTTTCTCGGGAGTCGAACCCAATACCTTGGTGGTAATTAAGGCAACGAACAAACGAACTTTGGTGTTGACTGAGGCAGTTAATTAAGAGAGAGTTAACACAGGCACTGGAACACACGACCTTTAATGGGAGTCGAACCCACGACCTTTGCTGGTAATGAAGGCAATAATGTTTAGACAGCTAATTATTATATAGGTAATTAAGGCACTCGTACCCACGACCTTTGGGGTAATGAAGGCGATGTTAAGGCACAGTTCCGATACAGTTATTTAAGGCACTCGAATCCACTGCCTTTTTTTAATGAAGGCAATGCTGATTAAGGCACTAGAACCCATGACCTTTGGTAGAAATCGAACTCACTACCTTTGTTGTTAATGAAGGTGAAGTTAGTTTAGGTACTGTTAATTAAGATATAGTCATTTAGGCACTCGAACCCACGTTCTTGTGTGGGAATCGTGCCCATGAACATTGGTGTTAATGAAGGTGATGTTTATGTGCAGTTAATTAAAGTATAGTTAAGTAAAGCACTCGAACCCATGACCATTGGTTTTAATGAAGACGACGTTAATTAAAGTAACGTTAATTAGAATATAATTAATTCAGGCACTCAGACCCATAACCTGGGGTGGGACTCGAACCCTGTACCTTTGGTGGGAGTGGTTTAGATTCATCCTTGGGGGCAGTCTAAGAGGCAAAAATGAAGAAAACGATATAACACAGTGTGAGCGCCGAGTACTCTGGAAATGATTTCGATTTATCAGGGCTAGGCACAAAGCAGCGACGTCATTTTCTTTTCGTTTTAAAGAGCACTCTGAGTTCGTGTTTCCCCGTTATCACTTTTGGTAAACAGTGCAAACCTATAGTGTATGCCTTGTTCTGCGTAGCTTGGTTTCTCGGCTGTGCTACTTGTCTTTAATTGGCGACCGACAATTGTGCAGATTGATATGAGCATGATATGGAAAACTGCGCGCAAGCGGCAGCGTCTATTTACTGGAACGCACTGTAGTACTTGGTTGCGAGCACATCCCATGCCAGCGCACATTTCAGGCACATACCACACAGGCCCAGTGCAGGCTGCCGAGACATGTGGGTATTGCGAGGAATCTTTGTGGGTCGCACGATCAACACAGAAGGCACGGACGACAGGAATGCAACCCGCGCACACTAAACACACTAACACGAAAGCAAGATACGGACGACAGGGGCGTAAGCTGCGCCACACGAGCAGATTTGATGCTTTCCATTTGGGACTGCTGCAACGGGCACTGAAACATCGCACACTGCCCACATGTCCCACGGAGATCGGGTCAACGATGTCTGAGGCTATACAGTTGATGTGACCTGCAGCATGAAGTTATTTAAGATGAAGTGATGGCGCGGGTAGCGCGGGGAAGAGCGAAATGCGTAATTCACAGGCTTTAAGAGAGGTGACCGAAGTGCAAATCGTTCGAATGACGCCACAGCGACGGCTTTCTATAGGTTGTATTCACTGACGACACGCCCACGCTGCCGCAAGGGCTGATGGGAAGGGCGCGAGCTGGTTCCGCTTCCAGTGCGCCATGATTTTGGCCACTTTGCGAAGCTCGTCGGTTCGCGGAGAATGCAGTAGCAGTGAGTCGCAGCAATCATGGTAAATTTAACAGTTTATGGATGCAGCAATAAGTCGTGGCAAAAAAACCGCGAGAACACAAACGAGGTTACGTTCTATGGAGTGCCTTCAGTCATCTGCAACCAATGCAGCTGGACGCGGGAATTGTCGGAAAGGTGTCGTGACGAGTGGTTTCGCCGCATTCGTCGCGCTGACATCGACAAAAATTCTCCCAACTACAAAGTATGCGATGTTCATTTCATTTCCGGTAAGTGCCAGTTTACATTCTAAACCTTGCAGTTACGTGTATTTTATGCTTGAGCACGAGTGTGCTTGTTGCCGCGTCACCAAGCAGCTTTGAAAAGGGCAGTTAAAGTTGTGGTGCTCCGAAGTTTACGCTTACATAACCGCTTTTTTTATGGAAGTAGGCGACCTTCATGTACACTGCCCACGTGCGCACCTGTATTGTTTAACCTCCACGCATTTTAGGTTTGAGCAAGTGTGTGTTGTCGCGTCACCATGCAGCTTAGTAAAGGGAACTTAAACATGTGGCACTCCGGATATTCACGCTTTCTTAACCGCCATTTTATTGACGTAGGCGACGTTAATTTGCGCTGTCAGCGTGTACGGGCACAGCTGAATTGTTTAGGCTCGCTGGCGACGTCTTTTGTAATAAGCTGTTGTTTGGACTTTTCTCTGTGGCCTTGACATCTTCCTGCAAGACACGGTGCTGACATGCACGCCTCTATTTTTGTAACCTGCAGGAAAGCCATCTTTTTTGATGGACGAGACAAACCCAGACTAGGCACCAAGTTAGGGCATGCAATAAATGCTACAGATCTTGCGGAGGGCAGGTATGGCATGCCGTTTACTCGCTTGTGCTTTCTCCTACAACTCGAGCAACAATAAAGCATTGCTCTCGCGATAATATTTGCGCATTATGCATCGCTGCAAGTTTTTAGCAAGTCCAGAAATGCACTATAAACATTGTGGAATAGTTATCATAAATGAAAGTATTTTTTTCTTGTGATTCGTTAGCTGCTGTGATGAAAGTACATTGTATATTGTAATACAATGTAATTTCACACACTTTAAACTTGTCAAGACGGGTGCTTTAGTAAAAGGAATGCACGAGGTAGCCACAGTGGTGGCTTACCCTCATTGCCGTCGAACGAGAATCGGATACAGCGGGATGATTTGACGACAGACGAGATTGTTACCTCCGATGTTACTGTATCAATTCACCGCCACGACAAGGTGGGGCTAAGCTGCATCATTTCTCTCCATGCATATTTTCTGTGTTTCGTTAATTCAAAGTGTGCTTTGTCTGTTGATAAGTCTGCACAGCAAGTGGACTTCGTGTACAATAAGCTAGCTTCTGGATTGACTACGTATGCGTGTTTGCAGTGTTGATACGAGCGCTAGAGAGCTTTGACAACAGCTACGTAGCACATTCTTTTGCTTCGTACTGTTACGCTCGCTTGAAATTTGATTTCATTGCGCTGCACGACTCTGTTACCCAATAATAACGAAGTGTATCTTGCGCTATGTATACGTAGGTGTTGTGTAATTGTTGTGAGCTCGTTCAGCGCCGTGAAGTCGACGCCGATAATGGAGTGGCGTAAATACTGTAAATGTGTGCGCCAACGACATGGTGATGAGATTAGCATTAATAAGTAAAGATTCAATAAAGAAATCTAGCAGAACCCATTTCGTGATGAATGTTGACTTTGAAGCGATTAGCATTGCTTAGCTTAGATTAGCATATTATTAGATAAAGTAGCATAAGATAAGATTAGATTAGCATACCGTGCTGCCACCGCCGAGATGCGTCGTGTATGAGGCTGTTTGAGGTGTATTCAACTGGGCTCCTCTATGGCGCTTATCTCTGGACGTTGCGCTATCTGGCGGTGTCGCCGCGAAGTCAGTGCGTGGTGCACATTTGAGTATATGTTCAGACATGTATGACGATGTAAGCTGGTGTGAAAGAGATTTATTGCAGTGTGGCAGATACCCTGTGGTCCAAGTTGCCGTCACTTTTGTCGACGAGATGCACCATACCCATTAGAACATACCTAGGTACCCGAAATGGAGTCAAGAAGCTGAACAAAGAGGGACACATCACAAGTGGTACATACCCAGCGATCCAAGTTCGCGTCAAAGATGTGCATTCAAGGGTACCACATACCCAGTAGCACTTGCCCAGTGACCTAAGTTGGCGTCAAAAAAGTTCATTGAAGAGCGGCATAAATCTAGTGCTGTACCCAGTGACCAAATTTAATCCAGTGGTCACTTTCCTACCATGCTGCTTTATCACAGCAGGCCAATTCTCTAGCTATAAGGTTACCCACTGACCAAAAAAGTTATATGGTTTTACGTGCCGAAACCATGATCGGGTGATGAGACACGCCGTAGTGGGGGACTCCGGAAATTTGGACCCCCTGGGGTTCCTTAACGTGCGCCTAAATATAAGTACACGGGTGTCCTCGCACTTCGTCCCCGGCCCCCTGGGACGAAAGTTGGCTGGAACCGATTTCAGGGAGACGTGGCGAAATACCGCACCCATAATCTAAGAGATGCTCATGCGGAGCAATTTCCGTGCTTGAAATATAGGCTAAGCCCACCTGTTGCTACAAGCCCACCACTACCACCACACACAAATGTAATGATGTCGACGCCGACCTGACATGGTGTCATCACGAACTTAGTAGAGACAAAGTAAGTCGCATCGTCTAGGGAGCGGCGAACCACCTCCTACCCCATGTAGCCATTGAACATGGCTACATGGGGTAGTGATGGTAGCACCGGGCAATGTTGGCCTATATTCCACGTGGCGCCTGGTGATGTTTGCTAGGTCCCACCCACCGGCCAAATGGACCGTTGCTCATGAGTATGACGCGGTCGAAGATGGGCGCCGCAGGTGGCTTGGCCGATGTGTTGCGGCTGAACAAGAGCAGACCGATGGACGCAGCGCCGGCACCATGGCCTACGGCCACCACGTCTGAGCCGTTGCCGCCGAAGTAGCCAATGTACTCGCGGACCCACTGCAGTGCGGTGAGCTGGTCGTAGAGGCCCGCGTTTCCCGGAGCGTCGTCGGTGCCATCCGTTAGGAAACCGAGGACACCGAGTCGGTAGTTTGGCGCCACCACAACAACGTCTCCCATAACAGCCAGGTATCTGCGTGGCATTCCGCCGTCCACATTCACGACAACCATTCGTCTTGTAGGATGCCCAAGACAAAAACAGGTCGCAATAAGAAGAACGACTTCGTGGTAGTAGCACGAATTCTGAATTATCTATGAACACAATTTCCCATTGACCTCATGTTCGCCCAGTCAAGTGCGGCAATGTGAGCGTCCGTTCGGTTGCGTGAGCAAAGGGATCAGCATTTGCGTATGGCACGTTACAGTGGGAAATAGCTACAATTTGATTATTTTTTTCTTTCTGAAATCAATGTATAGCCGCACAAATGGTATTCTTAAATTGATGTTTCTAAGGTTCGAGATTTGTGCCTATATAGGTCAGTTTTATACCACCAATGAACTTCATATTTTTACTTGTTTCCTAGCTAACCACTGTTTCTAGATATCCATAGATCTCAAGCACTACATTGTGATGCGGTCGCAAAGACCGCATCACAATGCGAATGCGTTGTCTAAGAGTGTTCAAAAGCAAGGCCTACTCTTACGGCTTAATTGGAAAATAGCAAAGCGTGAGTAGTTTAACCCGATGTTTAAATACATTTCGCTCACAGCTCCACAGATTTTGCGAAACAGTAAACACACATCTCATACGATTACTGTCATTATCATTGCAAACAAACGTATTCAAATCTGCGTACTTAATTGGCTCCTTTGGGTGAGCTCGCGACAAGAAGCCAATTGAACCTGCGGATTTGTGCGCATCGCAGAGAGTTATTGCAGAAGACTTTGTCATGTTTTGCAACCATCAGGTATGTCTGCAACGTTCTGCTGCAAAACGTTACCACTTTTATATGTAGAAATTGTCATGAAATATTAATAAGTGTAGCAATCATTGAAACCATTTCCCAAACACTGCAATGACATTGGAAGAATACCAACATTTATTTCGGCAACGGTATGCACTGCAGTAGACACGTAAATAGGTTCCTAATTTGTCTTAAGTTCTACACAGCCCTTTGTGAGAAGTTAGTTGTTTGAGTGTTCCTTGTTGTAATATACCAGCAGTATCCACAATGTTTGCGAGCTCTAAAACAAAAGTACCAGGCACCAACATGAAATTCGGGAAAAAATGCAACGGTGGGGTTTAATGTGTGGCAAAAGTTTCCCGTTACTGGCTTAGTTAGTTATAAATAGGTAAAATAGTTAAACATAGTTAAAAATAAAGCCACGATTTTCTCCCCTATTTTCACGTGCCATATAGGAGGTTCATAGTTGCTTTCTCCAATGTCCGCGACGAACTACCTTATATATGGCCACAATAATGGGTGTAATATTGGTAGTGCATAGGCAAATTTCCAATTGCGTTCGGTCATTGCAGCCTTTCGAATAAATGTACGTATTAGAATGCTCCGAAGGGTTATCAGTGTATTACGAGCACAATTACGGGCTAATTACGGCGCAAACTTTACCACGCTGTCCTTGCCCATTTACGAGAGACACCAAGAACAGACTTAGCGAACAGGGAGAGAACACAATAGAAAACGTTTGTTAGAAGTGAAACACCAGTGGTTAGAGTACAGCCTATGTAAAAGAGCCCTTAACACTTCCTTGAAAGCGTTGTGCCGTCGTTTAACGCTATGCGTCTAAGTGTCCGGAACGCACTGTACGCAAACTTCAAATTTGGCGCCCTCCCCCTTCCGCAATGACATAGGAGAGGTCGCTCATTGTGCGTTGTGCGCAGGCAAAGTTCACATTTTGGGGATTATTATTGTTCGTGCAATAAGTTACGCATTCTGGCCGAGCTAAGCATATATAATTCAGTTTTAAGGGCTGGGCGAAATGTCGCACAGAGCCCGTGAATCTTTAGAAAAGGCCTACTTCCTCAAAGGTTAGGGATGGTCGATTAATTTTTTATGGTAATAATGATTATTCATTCATCATTTTAGCTCTTAATGGGTTAATCGCTTTCGATGCAGGGCTTTTTATTGATTAATTCGTAATGCAAATTTTTGTTGGGCACATTAAAATGTGTGAAACACAGATATCTACTTTTGTGGTACCCTAATTTAACGCTTCAGAGGTGGAACCAAGATAGAAGTACAAGTGCTTAAACCAGGGTGGTTGCTTGGGCTAGTTGGTAATTCATGATCAAAAATAACGCACAGCGCGAAGGACAAGGAAAGCGATAGACTACATACACAGCGCTGTGTATGTCGTCTATCGCTGTCCTTGTCCTTCGCGCTGTACGTTATTTTTGAAGTGCTTAAAGTTTGATAAGCAATACTATTTAATTTGTTAAAAACTAAATAGCGTTGGCCCTTGTGGCCTCTGCAAAAGCTGAAAAATAGGTGTTCACTTGCACTTCGAGCCGAATTGAACAAGATACACGGGCCTAGTGAATCTCTGTGCAGTGCAGTTCAACAAGATATAAGAAACATGCCAGATGAGAAAGGTGAAGACAAATTAAAATATGCAATAAATTTCAATATGCACAGGGGAAAAGACCGTTACTGGTTTAGGATTTTAAGCCACGCGCTTTTTTCTATAGAGCGGAGGAATATCAATTTGCTGGGATGTTTGGGTGAAACCGACAACTTCGTTGAATGGCCACGCAACCAGCACGCGAGAACAGACACGTTGAAGCTGTAGATTTGCTCGAACCGACAAGAACTCCTCCGCTGTGTCAAAAACATGCTTCAAGCCAGTGCTAATGCTGTGCCACGTTTTAATTCGACTGGAATTGATACGACGATGGACGACTGGGTTCCTACAGAATGCCTTGAAGTGCGAAGACACCTCAAGCGTCCTACTTCGGGCGGCGTGGTGGCGTGTGCAGTGTGGGGCAAAGAAAGGGGAAGCGCTCGCGTCGGCACCGCTCAGGACTCGCACACACGGTCGGCAATCGCTGTAGCACAGCTGCACAGTCGCTGCTTATGCTCCACCATCGTTGTACGATTACAAAATTTTCGCGCCGCTCCTGTCAAACTCTCGAAAATGTACAATCGAACATGTCTAATCGAATAAGTTGTTGAATGAAAGGCGGACATCGATGAAGGATAATTGTTTTGAGGGGCACTTTTAATCGATGAACGGATTAATCGCGGTGTTACCGCCAGTATCATCGCACGTTCTTACTTCACCACAGTGTGTTTTTTACCGCTGTGTAAGAGTGCACTATTATTTTTCAGTTTTTTTTTATTTACAGATACTGCAGTCTCATGTTCGAAACATTGTAGGGCGGCTACATAAAAGAAGCAAAAGGAAATATCAAAACATGAAACTAAACAATTGCTTAACAAACCGTGCATGTTCAAGTTGTCGCAAAAACTATCACGTTTATTCGAAGTGTCAACCGTTCACGAAAAAAAATATATTTTTGAAGGTCAAGACAAAAACTCAAATGGCACAACGTTCAAAGGATCGTACTGTCAGGTCACAGGTGTACAATGACCACTGACATAAATTGGGGGAACTATACAAACAGATTTACGCACATTATTATAAAATATGTTAAGCCGGTCGCACGTTCGTCGATGTTCTAGTCAATTCATTGATAAGAGATGGTGATGCTCTCAAGGGGAAAGGTTGTGGTCGTAAGGGGTGAAGAACATGCATATTGATGAACATGCCTGACCAGCGATTTATAGGCGCTTAGCTTACATTCTTTAGTCGCGCTTTATGGGCAAGTAGGGTCACTATGCTTGTGCCAGTTTAAGCTAGAAGAGAATACAGCACCAAGGTGCTAAAATTCCTGGACTCCTTCCAGTGTGTGTTCCGTATCGCCATACTTATATTGCAAGGGTTGTTTGTGATCAGTGAATGTAATTGGCGCCGTTGTGTTAATGTCCATTTACGAAGTTATGCTCCAGTCGTAAAAAGAAGAAAACAAATCATTTTGTCAAACCTGATCAGTGACACTACAGATATTATAATACAAAACGCAGTCATCAGCGCAGACATGACGCTTAACGGGGGGTTGGTAGCAACATGGACGACATCATATATATAACTTATAAGTAAGACGGTTCCCAAAACAGAACCGTGTGGGACACCCGAGGAAATGTGAACCGGTGAACTACTGGCGATTGTAGCTAACAAAATGAGTCCTAAGGTGAAAATTATATGTCATCCATCCAAGTAAATTATCAGCATAGTAGCCTGTGAGAAACGTGCAAATTTAAGGAGAAGTTTTCTGTGGCATACTTTATTGAAAGTTTTGAAGTAATGAATAAACATAACGTCGACGTAGTGGTTGTTAAGCGATGAGGCGATATCGCTCATGAATTGATTTAACTGGAAAAACCACTACGGAAAGAATCCTGATGCTGAAAAAGGATATCGTTATTAGTGAAGTATTGAATTACATGGTTGTGAATGATATGCTCAAGAAGTTTGCGCCTCGTAGAGAATAATTAAATTGTTCTATAATTAGAAATAATTTCCTTCTTGCACGATTTGCATATGGGAACGACATTATCGACCTTTCGAAATTGGCGAGACTCGTCTGGAGTCAAGCGGTTTCTGAAATTTGATTATTATATAAGTTGCACACGATTCAGAGTACCTTCTAAAATATTCATTTGGAATACTATTCGGACCGGAACTTCTGGTAATGCCTTTGTTTGGTAAGAAGTCATGAAGTCCAGAACAAGTTATATGCAAATCTGAGGAAGCTGCTGGTACAACAGGAGTGGCGAAGGAAGAAACAGTGCCGCTATCAATGGCAAAAACCGATTTGAAGTAATTTCTGAAGGCTTCGGAGATCGTCTCATGTTGAGAGCAGCCTTCGTTTTCAATAGTGTTTGGGATTTTCTCGCGAATGCGTCTACATCGTTACAGGAAAATCACGGTTCGTTCCCAAAGCGAGTCAAACGTTTTAATGAGTCACCCAGTGAAAAGCATAGGCCGTACACGCGCGCACTCACCGACCGTCCAGAAGGCGGTCATTGTTTCCGCCTTCTTGAAAGTTGTCGCCATGCACGAAAAAAAGCACCGAGCGGTGGGCACACACGGGCAGGTTACGTTCAGTGCAGTTAGGGTACGGCGTCCAGATGTTCAGGTGAAGGCAGTCCTCGGAAACGGCACGCTCGACATCGAGTGGCAGCGACTGGATGCAGGCAGGCCGCGGATAGGACGCATTGAACACGTGCCTGCCGAATATCTGGCAATGAGAAATGCGCGTCGAGTAATTAGGATTCGTGTTTTGGTTAACATGCCGCCTCGCAATGAAAACTACAAGAAATACCACAGGAGGGAACAGCAACCTCGTGGGTGGGCACAAGTGCGTCAAATCACATTATAAATATGTAATAAAAATCACACTTACATATCTTATGAGCATTTATGCGGGCTTCATCTGTACAAAGTTATCGTTAATCATCGGCTAGTGTTCGTTTTTGCGTCGACGCCATTTTCCCTTCTTGGAATAAAGCATCGTCTCGACCGTGGTATTTCAAGTGGTATTTCAAGTATTTCAGCTTTGCGAGGCGATGACAAATATATTAGGTGGTACTATAAGGATTGATAACCTGACACATTTTATCTGTCTGGTGTGTGGTTGGCATTGTGTTTGCTATAGCGAGGCTGTGTAAGCACAACAGTCGCCCTGAAAAGATGGGGCCCTATTCACTGAAACATTCTTACGCTGCTAAAGTTCGTATGAACAAAAGCCGTACGATAGTAACAGCGAAAATAGTATTAGGGAAACCCGCTGACTAATCGGAAAACGTTCTTGCGAACAAACTTTATGTGAATGCGACCGCAGTTCTTGCTAATTCTATTACCTATCCCGTATATTGACCAGGATTTTGAACTGGTAGAGTGTCTTTTCTTTTTTTGCGGTAGCGTTAAAGAAAGTTTTTGAGTACGCTGGCACAAACATACAAATAAACATGCCCATAGTGGTTCTTGCGTACTTGTTTCCTTCTCTGTCCTCCTCTGGTCGCGCAAACACATTGTATAACGATAGCAACTGTCGGTGTCATTGGCCACTTCTTCATTCTTTGCAACTTTAGCGTGCGTTTTTATGTAAGCGGATCTTTCTTTGCCTCTCTCTTAGACTTTACCACTGCTCCTGTTGTCTGGCACACTGTGTCGGGGGGTGAGTCAGAGCGTGTGTTTGCATTACAGACTCAAAAAAAAAACAGCGCTAAGAAGACGAGAACGAAAACAAGAACACGACGGACAGCGCCTGTCCGACGAACATGTTCCTTCTTTTCGTCCTCGTCTTTTTAGTGCACTTTTACTTCAAATAGGTCACGGCAACTCCGCCACATCAAGCTCCTGCTGTTGACATCATAGGAGCATGGCAGAGAGGAAAGGGGACGCTGGAAACTCGTTTGGACATTTGCACAGCTTCGAATGTGCACAATGCTCTCTGTAGCTCCCTCGGCGTCACCACTAGCCTCTATACAGATGTAATTATCCGTGACCCACCGCAAGAGCATTGCAGATATCTACTAGCGTGCGAGTCCAAAAGCAAGCTTGATAGTATGGTGGAAAGAAGGGGGGAGAATAGAAACAGAATGGGTATAACCGATGGGCAGTCGCAAAGCGAGTTAATAACAGTATTGCAGCTCCCATACAAGGGGGGGGGATAAGGAAAAAGTGTAGTCCGAAGGAACGGAAACGCTACTACTATAGACACGACAGCGGTTGCGGGCAAATGGGCTAAATTTAGGTTCAAGGTGCGGTGCGGTACGTTTCTGCTATTTCTGAAAAATAAGTACTACGGAAATTTGTCAAGCAGGCAACTTATACGGGGCGTACAGAAGCTGACCCACTTTAAAGCGCACCGTAGGGTCTAGGCGACACTACGAGTAGAGAAGCTGTCACACGCCGAATCAGAACATCTGCGCCCGCAGCGGTATCTTTGCGCCTATGGCATTGCTAGAGGTCGCGGGTTATTTATTCAGTGTTGTTTATTTTTATTTGCACTCGTTTGATGGATGATTTTATTCTTCTTGTGATCACGTGCGCTTGTCTCAGTATAGTTAGGTCTTATTATTGGCCAATTACAAGAAATGCCTGCAAAAGGAATTAGCTGGAAGATTGCATTCATTAATGTCCGAATTTATACACAAGTCAATGTTTGTTTTCCTAAATGTTACCCAAATGTGCTATTGACCTAAATTCATGACGAAAGCTAGGAAAAGTGTGGAGATAACGGATTTTCTCCGTCGCGCCTGCCGTACAGCCAGTCTGCAGATTGTTCAGGGTGGTTTTGAAGAGCCCCTCACCAGGTCTGGCTATTTTGAGCTGTAAACCACAGAGCATACATTGCGTGATTAAGATTGTGTCTTCAAAGTATCACATCGCTACGCGCCGCGGAAAGGTCTGAAATTTCAGACCGAACGCCGTTTTTCCTTCTCCTCGCGGCCGTCGCACTCCAAGCCGGAGGATGCGTCCGCAGTGCGACGTCGCTCGTGATGACATGTGACTTCGAGAATAATTCAAGACAACACCTGTTATCTGTGTGATCTGTTCCTTGAATTGACGAAGTGAAGTTTAGAGAAATAATAAAACACACAAACGGAATGTCCACTTGTTTTTTTGTTTTACTTCGCACCGAAGCAAGAGAGATGGTACTTCTCCCTTCATCTGCGTGCTCCCATGTTTGTGCGGTCACGTGCGCAGGTATCAAAACTACGTTATTTTCTACCGTGTTCAGCGCGTGATCATGCTCTGCGATCCGCTTGTTCTGCCTCAGTATTCGTGTAGCACTGAATTATAGCGCTAGTCATGTGTCCTTGTGCACAGCGGGAAAAATCATGCCATGCGCGAACGAGACAACAGCTCGAGCGCGACGCCGTCAGCGGAAGTGCGTAGCGCCGAAAAGAAATTGAGGAGATGAAGTCGGGGCCTTTGACGTATGCGTCACGCGATCTTCGAGGTACGGTTTGGGAGAACGCAGGGAAGGAATTTCGCTTCCAGAGGCTAGACCGAGCGAGGAGAGAGAGCGTCTTGCTTAGCAGTGGAGCCCGCCTGCTGAAATTACGGGTTCGCGGCACTGCACTGAAATACTTCTATCTCGGCTATTAATGAACTGATTTCAAAACATTTTGCGGCAGAACACTCCCTAGTGGACATGTACCAAATAATTCAAGCATATAACCAAAGTTTGCTATGGGGCCTGGTGAGGGGCCCCTTTAAGAAATGTTGCGTAGCCAAATCACTGTATGGCAGCCGTTTGTAGTGCCGAGGACGCCTGCGAAGCTTTCGACAAGAAAGACTCCTCTTCCACGTGCATGCAGCTTGTGCCATTAGCAACCGGATTCGGTAGTCGAGCCTACGTTAAATAATGGTGTGCCATGCTCAAAGTTATTCTTTTCGTATAAATATATGGGTCGACCTGTATTCTTGCTCGACCTATAGGGTAAATAATTTGGGGAAGTACTTCATACACGGCAGTATCCCCACTTGTCCCACTAAGGCTAAAACTCGGCAGCAAGTATGAGTTATATTTTGTTTATTCCGTGCCGTTATTGTAACTGCTATTTATGAAACGTTCGGTGAGTTGTAGTCGAATTGCTGTTAAGGTGTAAATACATTTTGGAAATTCCACCTCCATGTATCCTAAACACAGCCCAATAGTGTACTATAAAGCGTATCGAAGCGATCACCGGCCGCATTAGAGAAAGAAAACGACAGCAGATGACATCTGTGCAGGTAACACTACATGGATTGTATTACATTCATCCTCAAGAAGCCTTCAGTATCATTTGTGTTCCCAATGATGTGTTTCTGATTCATAATTAACATGCTTTTTTTTATTTCTTGTACTTATGGCAGCCATGACAACAAAGGGTGTTGGAACACGTCCGAAAACATCAATTTCGATTGGTGTGCGCGTTGGATGTGTTGTGTGCCTCCTTTTGCGTGTTCATAAAAATCCGTAAAACATCAAAAAAAAAACAATTCCAACTGCCCGCTTGAGCTCCACAGCAGTTGTGGATGAACAAAACCTGGATGAACAAGAAGGCTCTCCATATTTTCTTCTGTACGACAGCGAAATTTCTCCTAGCGCTACAGTTCCACATATTGCACGAAGGATTCTGACAGAAATGAGTAGGCTTCCTAAGCCAAGTCATCAAAAATTGTAGCGAACGCAATGAACTTGCCGCATAAGGCGAATTAAAACATAAGAACCAGTATAGCAGCGGCCCCACAAGAAAGATACACGTCACATTTGCGTTTGAAATGGCACATTTTATGAACGGAAATTGTTCGGTACGTGCTTGAAAGCCTCAGCTATGCAGTATGCTGGTTCGGCTTTTTTCATAATGTGATTGGCATTCTCGGCACAGTCGAATTAGTTTCCTTTTTCGGCAATTTCACCTGACCAACACTTTGCGCTGATACCGAAGATGGCACAATCTTGAAAGCTGGGCCGATCGCGAACGCAACGCAGGCTATAGATGTCGACCGCTTCGGTAAGTATGCACCACTGCGCATGTGCCACTGTCTATGTAACGAACTTCAAAAAACATTCTTTGCGAATTTAGATATGCGCCACGAGGTGTGCGTGGACTTCGTGGTGCCGCCACTAGATGGCGCATCGTGTCCAGTGGAAAGCGCGTAATGGGAGCCCGGATGCAGTGCGCACCTCTCACAGGACGCGTTTCGACTGCTCGCATAATTAGAATTCATCGTTGATTAGTTGAGCCCAATTGTTTTTTATTCAAATAATACAGACGCGATAGCCATGGTCGCGCCGATACCACCGTCGTCGTGATGTTCCCTTATCGACGTTGTTTGCGCTATTCACGGACAGGCATTCATGACCACTCTAATTTTTTTCATGAGATAGGCACCAAGAGCTGTCTCACATTCAAAAGTAGGGAAACACTTGTGTCAATCATTTGTCTGTTTTGCTGACTGAAAAAAAAAAATACACGTTTCTTTGTAGCACGTGTCGCGGAATGGTCTGATAAGGAAAGGAAACTGTTCTGCGAGAGGCTTTTCATTATTTTTGGTATTATTTTGTCACTACCAATTTGTGCGTGAAAGAGATGTTGAAGATTACCGTGGCTTTCAATAAGAATGGCAAATCGAAAGTTCACACTGGTGTTATCCGTGGTTTCCATTGTTGACCATTGGTTTATCGCGCAAAATACAGTGTGGACGTACTGCTGTGAACTACATGCTGGCTTTGTAAAGGCGCAATCAACTTAGGCCTTCAATTAAGAAAAGTGAGCTCACCGGTACGTTTGTATCTGAGGTACTGCTCGGCAGGGCCTTCCGGACGACCTGTAGTTGGGATGGCCTAAAACGCTTGGTTTCACTGAGCGGCTGGGCAAAAGGAACGCCGAAGAAAGAGTAAGAGAAATTTCGGCCGGTCACTGGCTGCACGATCCCGCGCAGGACGCCAAAGGGGCCGCGGATGACGACTTCTATTTTTTGCTTGCGCGGATCATGACTGCCTCTGTCTGTGAGAACCACCAGTGCGACGATGAGCACCCCTACCACCAGGATAGTGGCCAAGGCACAAGCCACGTCCGCGGCACTCACGAAACACCTGCAACGACCAAATCACACTCATTGAAAGCGAAATATGTTTCCGCCATTCAACAGAAATACCGAAATTGCACTGCAAACTCATGCAGGCTTTTAAGATGGTGCAGTTGAAGACAAATTGACCGTATTCCAAGGGATGGTTCACCGGAGCAACGCTTTCCGTTGTGGCCGGTCTACCAAGAGAGTTAACCATAAAAATAGCAGATTGCGTAAAGAGGGCGCGTTGACCAACAACTCGAAGCACGAGGATGTTGAAGTTGGAAAATGACTTGTGCTGAAGCCCGCAAATTGGAGGAATATATATGAAAGGAAATTTTACAACGATCTAGTATTCCGGCGGATGATAAACTTCTCCGTTTAATGCTTCTTTGTACAACTTTCGGACTACAGCAGAAGTGGTTTTCAAATCACACTACATTCCTTTTAATTTTGGACGCGGTCAGAGAGTGCTGTTAAATGCTCTCATTGTCATAAACATTGATGCCGCTAGCATTAACGTCACATCGGCCAAGGGAAGGGCTAAAGTTAAACCTCATCTTGCACGTTTATAGCAAGAAACAAAACACTTCAGCCACAATGTTTTACTGATTCCTCAATTCAGGCCTTCTGACGGGGCCAATGTCATTTGCTTTCATCGTGAGAAGTATGTCAACCCCTGCCCCCCTTCGTAACGTACTCTCGAAACAAAATTGTAGTTTACTTGGTTCAATGGAACACTATTGGTAGCTGAAATCAATGTCAAGGCAAGTTTGTATTCTAAGACCAGGGTACACGTATTCTATACCCCATTGCCACGTTGTGAAACAGTGAAAAATCAGACAATGTAAAATCTTACATGTCTTATTTGGCAGACTCGCATAAAGAAAGACGCCTAACGCTGGCATCGCAACAACAGTGGGGAGGACAGTCATCGGTCGTCGAATCTAAACTCACGAGTCAAGTACACGCGCTTCGGCCTTTCTGCATTATGGTTTGCTTATCTTCACGACTTCATCTGCTAATTACGTGTACCACAACAAATGCCTGGATAATTTTTGCTGCTCTCATACATTCGAGAATATATGCAACACAATTAGCATCGCGGGCATTGTTCTATAAGAAAACGTTCGTTTGCAAAGAGGCGGCTACAATATTCAAGAAACTTTGAATAAAACAGGTGCGTCCTGCGTCAATTAATATTCACGCGTGAAAATAGAAAGCATTAGACAAAGCGTCACGCAAAAGATGGAGAAATGCAGAAGGCTAACATTACGTAGGGACAATAATAAGTGAAAGTACACGATGCATTATGTGCAGAAAATAATATAGAAAGGCCACTGCCAGTATGCTTTTATACATCTACTCAGTCGAACGTCATTAAAAGGACTTTCGCGTGCATGGAAGAAACAAAACACGTGAGGCATTGACCTCCCACAATGAATGGGAGGCCGTCAAGTGAAGTGTTAAAC
The DNA here is from genome assembly GCF_023375885.2 of Dermacentor andersoni. NCBI lineage: Eukaryota > Metazoa > Arthropoda > Arachnida > Ixodida > Ixodidae > Dermacentor > Dermacentor andersoni. The sequence goes on along the minus strand of NC_092817.1, from coordinate 179,739,818 downwards.
TTTGCCGTTTGATGTTTATTAGCTTGCCTTACTACCGTACTTTTAATTTTCCATACTAAGCGGTGAGATCGCTAGTAGCGTTATTTTATACGGAGATTAAGTAACCAATAAGAGTAACGAACAATCTGCGTAGTCACACACAATAGCCATACTTCACATCCCAGAAGCTACATGCGACGTAAAAGTTACGTTGTAATTTATGCACTGCCGTGACAATACACTGAATAAATTTCACCTCATTTAAACTAGAATATTCTACAAAATAAACAACTTTACGTTACCTTTAGACCTCGTGTGACACAACTGCACAGTTTAGAGGGGCAACTTTTAAATTGTGAATAAATTTTCATTCGGAAACAGGTTTTACCACATGCGTAAACATCAGATCTGACGTACTTGACCACTGCCCGAAAAAGTTAAATTATTATGCGGTATGAGCAACAAGTTCCTGGCGGCAATCTTAACAGCACATTTTCCCAACCGGTCTGGCAACATGAAAATTTGCATCCACATGAATATGGCACCCTATCTTGCATGTGGCACTATTCCGAGTTCGGGATTTTTCTTGCATGTATGTAAAACGCAAAAAAAAAGTGTTTCCAAACCAACCTGTGCGGTACGGCACATTTTTTTTTTTATTATGAGGTTTTACGTGCCAAAACCACTTTCTGATTATGAGGCACGCCGTAGTGGAGGACTCCGGTAATTTTGACCATCTGACGTTCTTTAACGTGCACCAAGATCTAAGTATACGGGTGTTTTCGCATTTCGCCCCCATCGAAATGTGGCCGCCGTGGCGGGGATTCGATCCCGCGACCTCGTGCTCAGCAGCCCAACGCGATAGCCACTGAGCAACCACGGCGGGTGGTACGTGACATTAACAATACCACTATACGTTCCTTCCATTAAAGGAGTGCAAGGCTCACGTGGAGTTCAGGTGAAGGACGATGGAGGAGTAGGCACTCCAGAAGCTGCGCTCCTGCGGAGACCCGCCGCCAGTTCGCATGGAAGAGGCACAAGTGGCACCCGAGAAGAGGCCGCTCTTGGACCCTTCAGTGGGGGACGCTGTGGTCGCCGAGCGTGGATCGACAACGTTGGTCGTGTGTGGTTGACGGCTCGTCTGGTATCCGCAGCTAGAGGCGGTCTTCGTGGCAGCCATGGCCACTTGCCAACTTCTTCTCTTCTGACGCTTGCGCGCGATGCGTGGCTGATGAGCATTATAATCCTAAGATATGGAACGAGCCCACTTTCGGGTGCATACCAAGAATCGGGAGCTAGGAAGCGAATAGAAACAAAAAATAATCAACAAACAAAAAATAGAGATAAAACCTGATAAAGCAAGAATTTGGCTATAGTCAGGAAATATAGGAAGTTACCATGGCAGACTAAACCACAATAAATACGAGCAACTAGCAACGCATAAAGAATAACAGACTATGTATAACACTTTTTAGAGTATCGAGAAAGCGAAATCAAAATGTCATGCATGTACAGGACGCTGCTCGGCGCCGTCAGCAAGTACCACTTCTAGATTTGCACCACAAGACAGCAAACAGAGGCTGCTCAATGCGGCAGCAGCAGCTAGCGACTTGACTTTCGTGCTGCACCTCGCTCGAACGTGAACTAAGCGTCGAAAGCACAGCGCATACGGAGCTATCAGAAGTCGACGCATTTTCTCCACATCGCAGATCGCTTTCAAGATACGAACGCATACGCAGAGTTCGCAGCAGCGGCCGGTAGTGGAAGGCAATGTCCCAGTTTGACCTTGCTGAGCTTGAAGGTCGGGTTTACGGAACCAGACGTTTTAGGGCTTGTACCTGGAGTAGTAGAGCTGTTGGTCTAAAAAAAACATCAAGAGCTTGAAATTGCTTTCCTTGACGCAAAAAATCAAATACTGCAACCCAAACGCCCCTCTGCCTAATCAATATGATGAAATCTCAAGAGTGACAGTGACGACATAGGCGATGCTGGGGAAGCGGACTTTCGATACGTTATTTTGCCTGTTAGGAATAACCGTGTACAGACAAAAATAAGAGGTCTATGGATTACATTTGAATAAATGCGTGGCACTGACGGGACATACCAGTGTTTAATACAAACACCTATGCCGCAGAATGTTTGAAGCTATTCACGGAAATATTTTCAAAGAATGTTCACGTAAACATGATTTTGTGTACATAGCTGCAGCGACCTGATCAGTAAGGCAGCGCCTCCCGACTCCATTCTCAAAGCAGTAATAGTTCATCACCGAAATAAATATTCCTTTCTATTTTAGCCACGGTTAACAAATATTTGTGTTAAAGTAGAGGTTCCTTGTCAGGTTCCCTGTCATGCATCTACGAATCACATCAAACTCAAGCACCGGTAGGCCCAGGAACGTCCTTTCTCGCGGTGTTTCAGATGGGTGAGGCAGCGCTGCAATGCCGAAACCTACTTCGTGAGCAAAAACCACAAAGCGGAAAGGGATGATCAAGCACAAGCGCTAATCTCCAACAGAACTTTTATTCCTGAGAACGTGTTATTTGTACATAGCGAATCCATATATACAACCGAAATCGCAAACGCACACAAGGCAAAATAAACAGAAGGCTACTGCCACTCAATCTGGCAATCCCGAACTAGCCCAATCTCACACATTATTAGAAAAGAATGCGAAGATATTGAATAATTTTCGCTTACGGTGCAGGACTTGATTGAATATTTTTGTCATAGTGCCCAGCGCGGAATATCAATGCCCTTGCTGAACAATTCAGGTCGTTCGGAAACCACTGTGACTTTGGCGTATTGGTATCCGACAGGCATTCCTTTTCATCGCCATTACGCTGTGAACCTAAAATATTGCAGCTGTCGGAAGGAAAAAAAAAACAATCGCGTGTAAACACACCCAAAGAAGTCAATACACTGATCCACGGATCCAAATATAAGGCCTGCAAAAGAACGGTGTGTTACACACATCATGAATTACGAGCCCAAGATCCTCCTTATTGGGAAATTAGAGTAAAAAAAGAATAATGCATAATTTACGAACTTTTGTGTGGCATTTTACATAAACACATTTAGGTTCCCTTTAAGGTACCCCGGATGAACTTATTGGCACATATATAGGGCGCGTTTCAGCATATACAGGGTGTTCCAACTATCATGCACCAATATTTAAATATATGCAATGCTACATAGATGGACGGAACCAAGGCAATGTTGTTTGCCGTCGCTTGGAGATACCCAATTTTTTTTTCCATTCAGCCTAATAACATAATTAGTCTTAATTATTCAACTTCTCAAATATAATTAGAGGAAAAGTGTCAATGAGAAAATTCTAGAACTACATGAAAAACTCCCGATATAGCTATCTGTTGCCTAATACGTCCTAGAAAAAAAAGTATTTTGCCGAACGTAAAACAAGCCCTTGAGTACACGCAAAGACCCTCCAGTGGCCAGTAGCGCGGCAATTTTGCGTGCATTCACGGGCTCATTTCACGCTCGGAAATGCGCGTTTATGTAGCACGTATTGAGCAACAGAAAGCTATATCGGGAGTTTTTCATGTTGCTCTACAATGTTCTCATTGACTCTTTTAATGTAAATATAACATTTAAGCAGTTAAATATTTATTTAAGACTAATCATGTAATTACGCGTAATGCAAGAAAAAAACAATATGAGTATCACCGAGCCACGACAAACAATGCTTTGGTTCTGTCCAGCTACGTGGCATTTGCATATCTTAATTAAATCTTGGCGCGCGATTGTTGGGACAACCTGTATATTGAAATAGCGTATGCAATTTTCTTTCGAGACCGGAAACCTAACAAAGCACGAAATGAAATCTGCAATTTCTTATTAAAAATATATTCAACTATCTTTCATGTTCTTTTACTTGTAACATCACTTTTTTTCTTTGTCATCATTTTCGCAAGGTCTCGAAGCTCGATTGGTGGCCTAATGCCTACGGTGGGAGTCACGTAGTGGGCAATGTCCATCGCCGCGGAAAAAGAACAAGGGCCGCCGGGCGAAGCCTGATGGAACATCGTTGCTGGTCCGTCCTTACTTCACCGGTAAGCGGGATCTACTCCGGACAAGCGGAGGATTTCCTTGGCCAGCAACGCTTTCTTATACGACTATTGCAGATTCGCCAACCCGTGCATCCATGTAGCCAGGTTTCCGACCTAGGCTGTTCAGATCCAAATTCTGGTAGTTCTCCGAGGTCGTGTTGTTTACGACGGCCCAACGCGCGCTACTACGAGTGAGTTTTGATATTGTATCGCGTGATGCCCCGAGTTTGTAAATTTATACACGAAGTTCCCCGCGCGATAGGTGGGGCACGGTGGAAGAGTAATCTATATGTCTGAACCAGGATGCCACGCCAATGATTTTTGTTGTCCTGGTTTACGTCTTTCTCGGCAGACGGCGCGGCTCATCGGGTGGTAAACCACAGCAGCTGGCGCGGCGGGCGGGTCTCCTCAAACATGCGCGGGCATAAAGGAATCGCTAATGCCTGTGTACCTGTCTAAGCTTCTGGTGAGATTTTGGGAAGAAAGCTAAGGCATATCTTCTTATATATATATAAGCTTAGTAGCGTTGCCCAGGCTTAAATCTGCTGCTCAACTCGTGAAAGTACACTGTAGGGGCAGCGTGCTTAGTAGTGCCCAACTTTCGTAAACATCCAAATCCATCCACCTATTGCAGAGTACAAAGTTTTTCAAGTTGTGCGCATGAATCGAGAAACCGCGGCTTGCCGAGCGCAGCGATGTCCCTGGTTAGCATGCATGCCAAGCACATTTGCTACTTAGCGCGCATGTTTCTTTTAATATTTGTTGTTTATATCTGGGGTATGTTGCAAGTTGCGGCGTGCAGCTTATAATCTGAAGGTCGTTAATTGGAATCCTCCTCCAGTTCACTACATTCCCAGGCATGGAATAGTGCCTCACACCGACAAACAAAAGTTGCGCACTGCTACTGGAGCTGTACTAGTCTAGGTGACACACACTTTGGAAGCCCCACTAAGCTTAAAGAAAGTCAGTTCCTCACCAGAACAACAATTGGCGTCCCTGGTGCACTATTCGGCTGCTACCTTCCTCATGACCCCTGGAATTAACCCGTAGCCGCCAGTCCCATGCGCCTGCGAACCACCTGACCAACGCGTCGGTCAAAGCAGCGACGCGGAAGACACTGCTAAGAATCTCTGGATCCGGATAGGCCGCCATTGAAAACTGAACCTTCCAACGTTCAATTCCCGCATCATCCAGAGTGAGGCTAACTAGCTTACCAGCGCTGCTTGAGGAATTATGAGGTATTTCCTGGGATATTACTGACCTTAGTAAGGTTAGGACACGGGAGTCTTAAACAGAGCTAACGGCCACGTCCTCTGCTACAGTGGTCATACAGATATTAGATAATACGAAGCAGGACATCTAATACGGACACAGCGGGAAACACTGATGAGTTTTACCGCGGAAATTAGAGAATTTCAGTTACCGTAATGAAGCCTAATAGGAAGTATACAGTGAATGTAATACGCTCCAACCATCAGTCACGATGATGAAGAAATAGAACAGTTTTATGAATATGATGAATTTGCGACGAGAAATGTGAAAAATCAGTATACTCTAGTGATGGGCGATATCGACGCAAAAATGGGGAACAAGCAGGCTGCTGAACTAGCAATTGGGAACTACGGCATCGGCTCTAGGAACACTAGAGCAGAGGTGTTGACAGAATTTGCGGAAAAGAATAGGCTTCGAATAATGAACACCTTCTTGAGGAAACGCAGCAACAGAAGACGCACGCGTAAATGCAGTAGTCGAGAAACATGGAATGAAATACGTTTCACAGTGTTAGGCAGGGTAAAGCGAAGTGACCATAGGTTATTGAGGTCTAGGATTTCTCTCACTCTCGAGAGAGAAAGAGTAAAGTAAGTCAAGTAGAAACAGGCCAATCTATATGCAGTAAGAGTAAAGGCACACAAATTGATGCAGGTGCTCACAAGCAAACGTCCATCTTTGGAACATAAACATGAAGGTACCATAGACGTGATGAATGAAAGCATAACTAGGGTCATTTTAGAGGCAACAATTGAAGTGGGAGGTAAGGCATGTAGGCAACCAGTAGGTAGGCTCTGCCATGTAAGAATGGAAGTTCTAAAGAAACTCCAAGAAAATCTCCAAGTCAAGAGATCAGATAGAATTCGCTGAACTGCCAAAGTGGGTCAACAAGAAGAAAGTATGGGATATTCGAAATTATAACGTGGGAAAAATTTAGTGAAAATCGTGTGAAAATTAAAGAGAAACAGATACACGACTAACATAATCTTGGATTGTAGCGCGAAGTGACACGGACACAGAACGGAGCAGACAGGATGAGCGCTCGTCCTGTCTGCTCGTCTCTGTGTACGTGTCACTTCGCGCTACAATCCAAGATCGTGTTACCGTACCAACTCGCCCAACTTTCTATCCTTTCGCAGATACACGACTGTAAAGATATTTCCAAAAGGGACATACAAAGAAGTCTCAATGGTGCATGCGATACCTAGTATAACGCTGTAAAGATTGTTCCTGAAGAAAGCAATGGTGCAGAAATGAACTGTACTTAAAAATTACAATCTTCTGGCGGAATTTGTCGCCCGTTCAGGTCAGTACTTCTCTATCACATCCTCCATGCTTAGGCACAATCGAGGCTACGGTGCAGCGATTTTCATCTGAGAGGCAACACAAACACACATAGACAAGCACAATCGGAACACTTGCTGAAAGGATCAACTAAGACGTTGTACGACGATGGATGACAGCACTGCTGGTCAAAATCCAAGAGGGAGCTCGGTAGGTGGTCTCTAGTTGCATATTCAAAACTTCTTCACTAATAGCACCGGAAGTAGTAATACAGAATCGAAAAGAGCTAGTAGTGCCACAGAAAAAGTAACATCGCGCATTCTAAGGCCGTGTTGCAGCGAAATAAATGAGCGCAGGTGCGCACGCCCTTACCAGACGACAGAAAATGTGACCGCCCAACACTGCAGCGCTCCTGCTGGCAAAGGTAGGAAGTCTGAAAAAAAGTTGCAGTCAGTTCGATTTGCCGAAAGACGTCACTTTTTGGGCACCTGTCTATTCTTCCACCGTATTGTGCAGCCTTTTGCTGAGACTTTAAAACGGCTACTAGAGCTGAGAATGATAAAAAATAAAATAGCGAACAATGAGGAAAGAGGGTTAGAAGGAAACAAGAAATAATGGTACATTAAGGTTGTTCATGGATTTGTGTCATGTGCAACTATACTATATAATTTGGTACAGTCAGCAATACGAAGTGAAATGTGGCTGGTATTGCTTTCTGAGAAAATTTTGAGCATGTTTGTGTGGTGTTAAAAGCAGATATAGGACGATGCTGAAGGAAGACACGCACCTTCGCGGCATGGACACTCCGCTGACGTAATGCGCTCGAAGGAGAGAGCCTGGCATCCGGCATTATTGCTACACAAGTGCTGCACTACAGCAACGCGCGTGTAGACGTCTCTAGAAGTAGCGAAGCGCACGCGACTGAAGCGCAAACGACTGCATCTGTCGAAATATAAAATCACGATAGGCTGCTACATAGACTGTTACTGTCGAGGTTCTAGCTATTCAATGGGCAAAAACAGAGTGAACGGAGTCACTCGAGTGTTATTAAGCAGGCAAAGTCAGCAGACAGTGAAACCGAGGACAACGTAGGGGTTAGGACGTAGTTTTATTGAATTACATACAAAATTATGAATTAGATGATACGACTAAAACGTTAATCTAGCGTCGCGAAAGCCACTGCGAATGTCCGGATGTTTCAGATATGCCGGGTCACCAGCACCCGTTGGAAAGCTTCCAGGAGACTGCAACGGCAAAAAGAGGTTGCTCCTTGCCGAAGGCACGCGCGACACCCTCACGTCTGCATGGAATACGGAGCTTAACCTTCCCGCTCACAGAAGGGAGACACCACCGGTGAGAGAGAAAGAGTGATTCTGAAAACGAAAATAGCACCCCTTCCGCTTCACAGTCACTGTCTCTCTTTCTCTCTCTCACTAGTGGTGTTACGCTTCAGTAAATGGGGCTGTTAAGCTTTGTGTGTGTATTCGCTCCTTCTCCGCCTCCTTCGCAAGGGAGTCGCCGGAAATTCGCTGTGTGTAGGTATGTTCGCGTCAGTACCTTTCCCTCTGCTGGGCCAGTGGCAGCTTAAAAATCCACTGTACTGGCTTCCCTGTAGAGAGCGTCGGCCGCAAGCGTGGTGAGCATTCGCTCTCTGCTTCTGAGCGAGGGCGTTCCAAACTCTATAAAGGACGCCGCAGACAACGCAGTTCAGCCTTCAGCACAAGCTAGAATGTGGGTCGCTATCGGTCAAGAAGCTTGTAGAGCTGTCACACTTCGCGGATCGTCTCGCGTCTCGGCCTGGAACCTTCCCTGCTAGCCAGGCTGAAGACCGCTGAGCACGCTCATGTCATGGCTCGACGGTAATGGGCACCCGTCTGTAAGAAGTGGTACCTCAGGTGCGATCTGAGATGCACAGCTTGTTTGCGTGGGATGCAACATTGCGTGGGAATGGTCGGATTCTTGGCTGCAAGGTTTGGGGAGTGCGAGGCTTTTCTCTACAAAGTTTTCCCAGGCGTTTGTAAGTGTAGGTAACAAAGCGGGTAAAAGCTGTCGTCGTCGCCTAGTTCGGGTCAGCTTCAAGAAAGTAGCGCGAACAGTAGAGAAAGCAGTACATAGGCTAGCCATGAATTTGAAGGAGTTGCCAACACCGCGGCTCTTGGAGCTTGCGAAGGAGTTACGTCTATATGTCTGCGGCTCACAAAAGACCACAGCTGATCAGGGCTATTAATGAGTCAGAGGCCGACGATGTTGAGCTTTCGGAATGCAAAGATAAAATTCGGGAGGGGGTGAAACGGCAGGCGGAATAGCGTGCACGTGAAAGGCAAGAGTACGAGTGTGAACTTCAACCTGGAAGGAAAATGCAAGAGCGAGATCTTCAACGCCAACTTGAGATGAAGCGGCTTTATATCGAGTTGGAACGCGATCGGGCGCCAAGTCGGGCCTGTGAGGCGCCCAGTGGAGGAGAACGGGTTTTGTTATAAACTTACAGGTCTAACACGGCCACACAAGCTCGGAGACGACAATGGTCAGTTTTCGGTGAACTTTGATTGAACCTGCCAAAACCAATACTTTTCTCGTGAGTTGTGGCCACAGCGCCTACTCACACTGTTACTTTCCGAGCAGCTGACGTAACAGCCCACATAAGGAAACAAGAGGCAGTGCACTACGACTAAGTCCAGTTCAGTCTGCTAAAGAAATAAAGGTCCTCGGCAGAAGTGTTCAATAGCATATTTCGCGAACCTGAAAAGCGTAGGAACGAGTCTTATACAGAATTTGCGTACGATCTAATGTCTAGCATGCAATAGTGGCTTCTGGAAGAAAAAGCATTTCGGGATCACGACAAACTTTTGCAGTCTTTGGCGTTGGAGCAGTTGTATGAACGGTTACCAGAGCAAGCACGCTAGTAGGTGCAAGATGGGCCAGGCGTCAGCAAAGTGACCACCTCCGCCCAGCTAGCCGAGTACGTGACGCGTCCGGCTTGCGGAACAAAACACGAGAAGAAGGCAGTCCCTCATCGCATGTTCGAGAGGCAGAAGTTCGTGCCTGCTAAAGGGAAGGAGCAGACGCAGGAGAATCGTCCCAAAAGTAATACTGCTGCACAAAGGAACCTGAGGTTAAGGTGGAGCGAGAAAAGAAATTTGAGACGAGGAAAAGGATCTCGTGTTATAAGTGTAAAATAAAATGGTACAGAAAACGCCCGACTCCAAGAAAATTGAACAGTCGACGGAATTATGTGTCGCGCCCATGTAATAAAACGTAAAGGAGCTTGCACAGCTAAACAGAAACACTTTGATAGCCGCGAGAAATGAGGACCGTAGACTGAAAAGCATCCGATGCACTGTGAGAGAAGGTATTACAAGGAAAAAATTCATTAACGATTATGGTACTCCCAAATGCAATATTTGAGCACAGATCTGTACGTATTATTTTATTTCGCGACATCCTGGCTGTTGCGGACAATCTGTCTCGTGTTGTACATTGAAAAGTTGGGCAAAACGTGGCGCTAGTGAATCGCTAATGCAAAGATCGCGAGCGGCAGCGCGTTCGTGACGCGTGGGTGATTTTCACCGTAGGCGCCGCAGACACACCTGCAATCCGGCAACGCTTTCTTTCCGTATATGGTATTGATAGAGGCACTCGGCACATGCTATCGCTGAACGGGTGGCAGTGCGCTACTCTGGTGCAATCTTGTAGCACTCGTCGCCGCACAGGCCATCTTGCGCGGAACTACGCATTTCTTCTCACGATATTGTTATACCGTTCTCCTCCGCTTTCGGCATGATTGCGCTGCACCTTCCTCCTCCGCTTTGCGTGTCACATTCTTTTCGAGATCGCCGTCTTTCGTCCCCTGCTGCGCTCTGCGTTTGCTCTTTCATCCTTCGCCGCGCTCGTTCGCTCGGTAACGTCGAAGGCGGACGCTAAACACTGGAACAGGTGCCTAAACGCTCCGCTCTAAAATGCAGAGCTTCTTGGGGGAGAGGGTGTTACGCACTGAAAGTATCGTGACTGTGGGTGAATTAAGTTTAATCAGGTGATCGTGCCTCAGGCATATGGTCAGGATCTGTTTCGTTTGGCACATGAAAACTCGGGGTCAGTACACGTAGCTGTTAAGGAGACTAAAGACCATCTATGGCATGAGTGCTATTTTCGAGACGTATCGCGATTGGGGCGGAAATGCGAGACATGCAAGCGTGTAGGCACACCAGTGGTCAAATCGAGATCGCCAATGAAGCTCGCCCCAATAATCACGGTGCCCTTGGTCAACGCAAAAGGACCGCTATCAGCAATGACATCAGGATCCCGTCATATATTAGTCGTAATTCCTGTCGTGACCAAGTTCCCACAAGCCGCTCCACGCACTCAAAAGAGCTCGGTTCTGTATAAGTAGTGAAGGCGCTATTTTCGATCATCGCGCGAGTCACATTTCCAACTTAAATCCGGATAAGAGCACTGTTTTCAGTAGATGTGTAGCTACGACGTTTAGTAGAGGTGTCGAATAAATCTCATCAACAGCTTCGTGTGCTACACTCGGTCAAGTTCTGTGGAGAAGCTTCAATCAGCAATTACATTGGCGGCGGTGTGCTTCGAACGGAATACTGACTGGGAGCTTTGGCTACCGGCAGCAATGTTTGCGCTAAGAACCATGCAGCATTTGGCAACCAGGTTTTCGCCAGCGGATCTAGTGTACAGACGCTCACTACGCGTTTGGTCCGCATGATTTCAGAACGGTGGGAAGGCCGGAGCGACGATCCTGTCGTGGCGCAATACGTCCTTAAACCGTTAAGGACGATAAACCTAAATACCCAGAAAAATGTTTATTTCCTAGCTAAGTATGAAAACCCATCAACAATAGGCATAATGAAAATAAGAACACATTTTGTGGAAATTTTTTAGGTACAGCGGTAAAACCATAGGCAGGAAGCTGGCGGTAGGCTTCGCCCCAAATTACTTTCGGCATCGTTTTGAATTGACACAGACAGCTCTGATCATATGTGAACCACAGGTGCACATTTCATCTGCGTTACGTCACATGTGTGGCACCACCGCAGCTGGATATCTTCCATCAGATTGTCTCCTCTGGCCTTGCTTTAAAAAGAGAGCGAATCGCGAGCCAAGCTACTTCCTCGTCATCCAGTGTTCCAGCTCCGAACCAACAAATGATGCTTGCTTCTTGTCAGGTAATGATGGCGGAATACATTTTGCCGGAAACATCGTACGCAATACTGAAACAGAGCAAGATTTTTTTCCGCTATGTCACCTGTAGGCAACACTCGGCAATAAAGGGTTAAGCTACTTGAAGGTATGAAAAGAGCTCAGAAATGAGCACGGTACATAACTGCATGAGTTACGGAATATTCTTGTGTACAATCGACGCGGGACGTCTGTGGTTACGCACGACATCAAACTAACCTCTTCAGAGGCAGTACGGTTTATGGCGCAACGCGTATCACCGCGTCAGCGTGGCGTTATTGAAGCCAGAGTGAACGAAATGTTGCACTGGGAGTGATTGAGGCTTGCGAGAGAGACTACACCTCATCTTTGATCTTGGTCGAAGTAGCAGAAAGGGATCCGTCATCGCGTCGATTGCCGCAGTCTAAATTCATTCGGAAAGGGTCAAATCTATCCGTTTCCCTACAATGAAGAACGCGTCGAGAGAGCAGGGCGCAATTCATTTCCACCCTAGATCTAGTCGGAGGTTACTAGTAGGTCCCCCCCACTGAGCAGGCTAGCAGATGCACTCCATTTATTTCGCCATCGGGTACTTTTATGCGTTGCCTATTGCAATCACTCAGTTCAGCCCTTGGACGCGGCCGGGCAGCCACCATTGACCTTTAGCGCAACCACGTGACGTGACGTCACGACAGCCGGAGGAAAAGCTGGGCCCCAACTCGCGCGGTCGCGCGCGGCCGCAGCCACGACCTGACTCCCGCTCCTCCCGCTACGGGCGCTGCGCCGGCGCGTGACGTCACGGACCGCGCAATATGCAACGCGCGCAATATGCAACGCATTCTTGGCTTAAGCAAGCTAAGCCTGGCCATTTTTTTAACCTAGGGTATTGAGCTTTAACTTAACTAAGGCGCCGTGCTGTTTCTGTAGCCTAATGAATAGAGTGTTGCGGTGACAGGAAGAGTTTGCCACCCCTCTCCCTCACGACACAGCAATATTTTCCGCATCTTGGCCCGTGCGCATGCAACAACTGCGGGCCGCACTGACGCGCCTACGACGTAGGCCTAACGGCCAAGGCACTGAAATGTCAGCTGGCGCAAGCAGAGGTAACCTGCCTTGGACACGTGATCGGACAGAGCCGTCGGCGTCTTGACGGACACGGCGGCGTATCGCGGCCACCGTCTTCGACTTGAGGGTGGCCACGATACATGATTTTCCGCAGCCACGCACAAATACCGACACGGGGCAGTTCTTAGGAGTCGCAGGCTATCAGAGGTACATTGCAAGGCACACGGAATAGGCAACAGCTCAATTGGACGAAGAAAAGAAAAGGGCTTTCAGCGCCCTCAAGAGCGCATTAACCGGTACTCAGGTCGCCGGACTACACTAAGGAGCTTGTAATTCAGCGTGATGCTAGCGACCGACGTATGGGCGTTGTATTATGTCAGAAGACGGATGGAGAGGAGGAGCACCCTGTTCTCTATCAAATGAAATTCAGTTTATTTTTATTCGGTCAAGATACAGAAAGAATGACTGTGATCATTAGCTGTTTTGAAGACAGCTTCACCTGTTCACAGCCGCATAGATAAATTACGGAGTGATACCAGCACTACGGTGCAAAAAGAAGGAAATATCAACTCTAAACAGGCAGCCTACTACCACAGGCCAGCCATATATGCTAAATATAAAAAAATTAAGGCTAATACTTGATTACAAGATACTTTAGTCAAATAATATATTCTGTGTAGTAGAAAGAACGAAATACAAAACAGTTTTTGGACACGTGGAAATCGGAATGCTATGCAGTTGAATATGTAAGAGTTATGCAGAAAACAAAGAAAGAACCATAGAAATAAGACAGACCGAAGAGCATTGATTTCACACTGTGCCAAAGTGTGTAATAACAACTGCTAAGTAGGGAAAATCTCAGTTATTCATCGCTGTATATAACCTGCGGATATCCTGGTATGAACAATTAAGGACGTCAAAATTGTTAACGCAATAGTGCTTTGGAAGGAAGGGTAGAGTGCAAGACAAGCGCTCTCTTCCGGAGTTTCCTCGTACTTTGTCCACCTTCCAATTTTATCCATGTCGAGTGGGATACAAAATGAATTGGTAAGTTCCAAAAAACTTAGAAATTTGTTATGTTCTTACGAGTTTCTAATTTGAATTTCAGGCTTGCCTTATAACTGTATATCTAGTGTACCTTAACGATTGCTGGAATGCAGGATAAAACTTCAGTAGATGCCCCAAAATGTGGATTGAAGATATGCGTAATACATTTTTTTCTTAACCAAGTACATTTGATTAAGATTAGTTACCGTCGTTGAACTCCGTATTAGTTGGCAATAACTTAAACGGAAGCTAAAGAGCGAGTGATAGCGAAGAAGTTTGATTTCCTTTTGAAGCAAGTATCAAAGCCAAGCAATTACACCTGTCACTTGGGCTAATTTTGGCAGGACATATGTCTTGCATGGCAATCCCAGCTCATATTAATGCAGAAAATTGGGCCCAGACATTTGAAATGATCAACAATTTCAGTAGTCTCGGTACTAATCATTATATCTTGATGAGATGCAATTCTTGTGTCCTTTGGTCGACATATAACAACGTTTATTTTATTTTTATTAAACTCATAGCATTTGCTGTTGACCATATCCCTAGTGTTCTCATCGTGCGATTGCATTTGACTGGTATCATCAGCATAATAATGTATTTGATTTCGCAGTTAATCTTTCCACTGTGATTAAGATCGATGCTGAATAAACATCGGCCTGAGACTACTGTCGTGAGGCACTCTACGCAGCACCGGTTTCACCGCGGAATAAGAGTTGCTTACTGAACGACCTGCTGTCTGTTTGATAAGTAAAAGTCAATACATGATCAAGCCTGTCCACAGATACCATAGTAGAGCAAATCGCCTAAGGATATTTTATTGTTAACTAAATCGAAGACCTTGGAAAAATTGATAAATATACCAAGAACTAAGGCCTTATTTTAATTTGTGCACGCTTATACACTCCAGCAGCGCCAGCTCAGCCGATTTATTTTCCTGAAAAACCAACCTGACTAGGTGTAAGCGAATTATATTTGTGGATGAAAATTGAAAATCGAATATGCAGAATTTTCTTGAAAGCCTTTGAGAAAAGGCCAGATAAGCAGCGGTGTATAAGTGCCCCAATCACTTGTCCCATTTACGATAAAGCGTGGTCACTTTCGCTTTTTGCATATTTACAGGAAAGACGGACTTCGCTAAACAAGCGTTAAAGGTATCTCCTCAAGTCAGCGCGATAACATGAGAAATGCCCTTAATAGAGCGTATTTTAATTGCGACAATATCGCACCTAGCGCTATCTTTTCTAATTTCAGTTGTTGATAAGATTCCTCGGCGCTGACCGGACGCAAGCACATTAATAGAGCGTTCCGCACATTTACGTATTCGCAAGGATAAGCCGGAGTGTCGGCTGTTATCATATCAAGGGAAAAAAGAAGTCGCAGCTTTGCCCGAAAGGCGAAGAATCGTTTGCGATAGCAAATTAGTAGACGGTTATAACTAAGGTTAGCAGTTTTATCAGGGGTAAAAACTTCGAAACATTCGCTTACTTACTTAACAAGCATCTTACTTAACAAGCAAAACACTGGCGTGGGCAAGCGCAGCAGCAGCAGCGAGTGAAGTGACCTTCGTGTTGTCTGCCGCTTCGACGCAAACAGCGGCGAGAGAACAGCGCGTACAGATGTATGAACCTGAGCCATCTGCAGATCGCTTTCAAGATACGGCGCGCATGACCGCGCGCCGCCGCGCAAAGTACCCAGTGGCTGCCGGAAAAAAGGCGCACCCTCACCCTTTCACCCTGTCTCGCCACTTTTGCCGTTTCGCGCGGCAGATTGAGCTGGGGTCGTCGGTTCCTTTGCGGCCGATGGCGAAATAGGCAGTTGCTGCCGCAGCCCACGCACACCACCCCTTCCTCCCTCCCATTCACCGAAGGCCATTCACGCGACGGAAGACGGCGCGTTTGCTTTCCGTTTTCCTCCTTCGCGCGCGCCAGATTGAGCCGCGATCGTCGACTCCCCTCATGTGCTTTCACACGCACAAGCAGCACACTGGGCGCGGCGACCCTGTTTTCGCCCTTAAACATTATGCGAAACAAGGCGGCAACGGCGAAGGCAAAAATGCGTCTGGAGTGTCCATATAATTCCTACCGCAATAAAATGATTGGATGTGTCAGCCAATTCTGATCCATCCATATCTTTGTCGTTTACTTCCAGTTTTGAAAGAAGGGCGGCCAAGTGACTGCGATGAAGGAGTGTGTTTAATCTAAACCACCGTACGCTGATGAACGATTGCCAGGAAAATCAAGGTATGTAGAGGATAAGGAGTTCTGTGGCGATAACACTTGAAGGCCACCCACTCATTCGGTAAATGAGTATGCAAGAACGTTTGGTAAAGTTGATCTCTTATTTTCATTTGATGACGCATCTCAGGTGCTATCCACAGTTTTCGTGTTTTCCTGTTGAGTCTGCCCTGTTTAAGCGGAAAATTCAAATAATATGATCACTTGAAGATTGCATGAAATTTATAATAAGCATAATTTGCCTCTATAGATTTTCTTATATAGCTTCAGTCCACCCGTAAGAGGCTGTTACGAAAAACACTGAGCGCTTTATCTGTGCTTAACGGAAACTTAATTACTCAGCGTTTTGCTGCACCTTGTGTCGTTAGTTGGGCAGATAAAGATATTGGAGTATGACCACTAATTCAACAACACGTGAAATACTATTAGTTTCAATCATATTTGAAATAGAAGCTGAAGGACTTCTCGCATTCAAGTGATATTATTATGGGCGCGTTGTGTTTATGAAACAATTAGACGGCATGAAAACCTTACAGTCACGGCTAATATAGCTTGTACAACTAACGTCAAACTTAAGTGTCCCTGAAGAAATAAAGTAGATTTATTTCCTACCATAAATGCCTGGAATTGATCAGTAAGACCAAGAAACATGGCAGTGTCACCATTTGGTGGTCGATAGCAAACTGAAAACATGTTGCCTGCACGCAAACAAAGCATTGAACAATGAAGGGTAGTCTGGGTGAAGCAATACAACAGCTGACACTTTGCTGACACTAGGCCTTGCAGTCGACATTTATGTATACTCGCGGACAACTTCCTGTGGCAATGAAGAGAAAGCTACGGAGGCCTAGCGCGCACAAGTGAGAGCCCTTTTGAAAAGAGTCCCGTGTTTTCGTCGACGTTAGTTTAAGCTGGGGAAGAGAACACAAACACCTTATTAGCAACAGTTAAATAAGATAAAACACACTACTGAATGTAGAAGCTTACTTACTTTGCAGCTTTTCTCATCCACGTCTACATCAACGCGATACCGTCGCACGTGAAGGTGCGTCGATTCAGCGTCTGTTTCGTGCAACCAAGAGCACTGTCAAACGCTAGCTGACTACTTGGCGCGTAACACATGTGCAGCAGCCACGAACCCATAGCTTTCCATTTATTGCCACAAAAAGTATTCCGCATTTTTTTAGGGATTGGTTTTTGTGCGCTTTCCGTTTGTGCTTCGACTCTACGGTGCTCACTGCACATGCTCGCGGCGTCTCTGCTTGTCTAACACTTCCGCTTTCCCTGCAGTGCATTGCCTGTGTGCAGTGCAATGGTGTGACGCCTGTTACGCATGTGGCACAACAGGCGTGCCACCGTCGAGATCATTGCAGCTTCCGCGGCCACGTTCGCGCCATTTAAGTTTCGACACCATTTCGACACCGTGGTGCTCGCTTTGCATGTTCGCGGCGTCCACACGCTTGCTCGTAATCCGCGCTCACGAAGTGAAAAGTCATTGCAATTTTTACGCGCGAGCGTAACTGGCGAGCTCGTGAAATCGGCGATGTTTGTCTAATCCGCGAAGCAAGCGAACGAGGGAGTAGCCTCGGTCTCCGGTTTGTCTGCGAATTTAGTCTGCACATTATTTTAACACTGTGGACAAAGACAACACAAACTTTTGAGGATAAAAATCGTTAAGCGTCCTTCATACTGTTTACATCTACACAATCAACACAAAGTCTGACATGCATATGCCTGAAATTGCGCTGCTTGAGTGTTTGCGATTAATGAATAAAAAAATAGGAACATACAACACCACTTACTACTGAAAAATAAGCCCAGCATGCATAGGCAGGTGGGGAGTTTCGGCACTATACTGCACTCTGTTATGGTAAGGCACTACACCGTACCTTACCCGCACACAGAAAGCCGTCCAGTACTTCGCCCGCCGTGGTTGCTCAGTTGCTATGGTGTTGGGCTGCTGCGCACGAGGTCGCGGGATCGAATCCTGGCCACGGCGGCCGCATTTCGACTGGGGCGAAATGTAAAAACATCCGTGTAGTTAGATTTAGGTGCACGTTAAGGAACCTCAGGTGGTCGAAATTTCCGGAGTCTTCCACTACGGCATGCCACATAATCAGGAAATGGTTTTGGCACGTAAAACCACATAACTTGATTTTTAATTGATCCAGGGGCGCTATAACGTAAAACTATTCCAAACTTTTCTATTCCAATTCTGCTATCAGCCCTCCACGATGGGTCAAAAACTTTTTTCGACCACCCCCACTTCACCTGTCTGTCACGCGACGTCACGAAAACCGCGATACCACCCCGTCTGATATGATGTGTACCCAATGATTATGCATGATTTGACAGAAAAAAGAAAAAAGAGTTATTTCTGATTCGACCCCTTTTCGCCATTAGCCCTCGGCTATTGGTAAAAAGTCTTCCGGCTGTACCCACTTCACCTGCCTGTCACGCGACGTCACAAAACCGCAAGAACTCACCGCGTCAAAGTGACGTGTACGCGACAAAGATGCATTATTATGCCGCACAAAACTGAATTTTCTTCGGAATAGCCGCAGGCTGCCCCATTCCGAAAGGAATAGAAGATAGCTGCCACCGATCGCTCAGACGCTGGCTACTCGCACCTGCCGGAGAGCATGGGTGTATTTGCTTATAATATGACTTCTTGCGTGGCCGTGTAACGTTTTCGAGCACTTTCGGCACGTTTACCCCCTCATTCTGCCAACTCTTCTTTGCTGAGGGTCCGTTTTAGCGTCATTCTTGAGCTTCCGTTGCATGCCGCCGCGACTTTCGACCAGCCACCGCAAGCTAAGTAAGGGAAAGCCGACCAATCGTAGACGCCGGCACCACCCTCTTCATCCGGTAATCGACTTTCAGTGCAGTGGCTCGGCCCCATCGAATCCCTCTCCACTTGAGCATTCTCCTCGCCTCTTGTCAGCCAATTAGATACGACAAGCGCTCAGTGTAGGCAATGTTATTCGTTTTTCAAGCAAACAAAAGGGACCTCCTATGAACGAGGAGAGCGTTTGATTGGTCGGTTCATATAACCCTGCGGGTGACCGCCCGGTACTTACGTTGGTGGTTACGCAAATTTGACGTCAGGAGATTGGAATAGAAACATATTGGAATAGTTTTACGTTATAGGGCCCCAGTACTTCAAGAGCCACTTCTTCAAGCAACTGGCTAGGAACCCCTTGCAGCGCCTAGCACCACTTCTGGTCGCAGGCACAGCGTATCCACGACAGCGTCTCAAAGCGCTAGCTCTCACACTTTACCACCGTACCACCCCCATTCTGTACTAAACGGCACTAACCTGCAAGCTGAACCGCCATATTGTCCCACGGCGCGGTTGCGCGCGGTGGCGCGGGCTTTATCTTAAAAGCAATCTGCTTTTGGCCTGCAGTCTAGGTGGGGCGACGGCTCGTAGCTATGCGTGCTCTGTGTTCTCACCGCTCACTTTGTGTTGAAGCGATACAAAGAACGAAGGTGACTCCGCTCGCTGCTGCTGCCATGATTCCTCACGCCAGCGTTCTGACAGCGAGTGTCCGCAGTCATTGGGTGTGAGGTGCTCACGTTTGCGTGTGTGCGCTGACACCATGCTATCTAATTCATATAGTAAGCGATTGTTTACACCGGTGCCTTCTATCCCTGCTGATGCTATGTATGGCGCGGCCGCGCATGCCCTGTCTCGGATACGATCTGCGATGCGCTCAATATAGGCGTCTAGGCGCACCGAGGGCCGATGGCATCGTGTGCGCTATAGCACCGATACGATTGCGGATCACCTGCTTTCACGAAGTGAAACGTCAGTGTAACGTTTTCATTATTAACCACGCATCCATTGTTTGTTGAACAACGCGACCCTGTGCGACTCGTAAGTTCAGCAGGCGCAAACAGGCGTACAATGTCACCGAGAAAGTGTTAGTGTGTATATTATTGGCAGTTCAGAACTGCGTTGGTACATTTCGGGCTCTAATTTCACTATTGAGACGAGTCAGTGCCCTGTCAAAGGGCTACAAACAACGTCCTTCAAAAAATAGCAGTCTTCCGCGCTGGAGCCAAGTCTATCAGCAATATTCTTTCGAGGTATGTTAAAAAATTCACTGCCATTCCACTCTGTGAAGGTGAACGACCAGCGAAGTTGTGTATGCAGGCCCCATAATGGCGAACTGTCCATTGATGTGCGTGAAATGCAGTATGCACATAAATGGGAGGCGACGCATGGTTAGACGCTCCTACAGCGCGTTGAGCCTCGGAAGATAATGAGGCACCGGGGTGTATACATACCGATGTTGTGTTGCAAAGCGCGGCAGGACACCTTATACTAAACATTCCCGCACGCAGAACAGACACGTACCTCACTGCACTCCGATGGCAAATACTGCTTCACCGTAGCCAAGGGAATCGTGTGTTGGTTGACGTCCCGCCCCGCAGTAAAGGTTGGGAGGTCACTCTAAAACCACAAGCGGTCGCCCACAACACAGGCCACACAAAATTAGTTAACCACAAGCTCCCTCTGAAATGTAGCCGTCACTCCGGTGAAACGTTCCCAGTTTGCATGACAGGGGCTACATGGACGGTTCGCATTTAGGGTATTTGGGTTGACGCTAACGCAATGGCCCAAGGATGCCTTGCGTTCTGCGCATGCTCAGTTGTGGTCCGCTATCTATTGTTGCCCCAAGGCTCTTGGGGCACCATTTCTAAAGCTTTCTGTTGTTTGACGGGTGCGCAGTAGTGGCGTAGAGGTAGAGCATCCACCTCGCGTGCAAGAGGGCCGTGGTTCGTGTCTCGGTGCCGCGCAATTCTCCACCGGATCTAAAAAAAGCAATCCGCATGTTGATAAAATTGCATAAACAGGCCTAGAGTGCGGCCTGATCCCGGTGGCGAGAACCGGTAACGCACTCCCTAACCCAGAGCAGGATTGGCTACCCCAATGCAGTACTTGGCCACAACCTCCTGTATGAATGCAACAATCAAACCCCGGCCCTCAGTCCCCAGCAGCTGCGAAGCAACTGACCACGGCGGCGGTCAGACCTGCGACATAGCAGAGGGTGCTAAGAATCCCTGGTTCCGAACAGGCCACAGTTGGAATCTGAATATGGCAACGTTTAACGCTACAATTTTATCTAGAGAGGCGAGTCTAGCAGTGCTATTGGAAGAATTAGAGAGCAGTAAATGTGATATGATAGGGCTCAGTGAAGTTAGGAGGACGAAAAAAGCATATACAGTGCTAAAAAGTGGACACGTACTGTGCTACTGCGGCTTAGCGGAGATACCAGAACTAGGAGTCGGATTCCTGATCAATAAGGATATAGCTGGTAACATAGAGGAATTCCATAGCACTAACGAGAGGGTGGCAGGTCTTGTTGGGAAGATAATAAGAGGTACACATTGAAGGTCGTGCAAGTCTGCGCCCCTACATCCAGTCATGATGACCAGGAAGTCGAAAGCTTCTATGAAGACGTGGAATCGGCAATGGATAAAGTCAAAACAAAATGCACAATACTGATGGGCGACTTTAATGCCAGGGTAAGCAAGAAGCAGGCTGGAGGCAAGCAAGTGGGGGAATATCGCACAGTCTCTAGGAATAACAGGGGAGAATTATGAGTACAGTTTGCAGAACAGAATAATATGCGGATAATGAATACCTTCTTCCGCAAGCGGGATAGCCGAAAGTGGACGTGGAAGAGCCCGAATGGCGAGACTAGAAATGAAATAGACCATATTCTCTGCACTATCCCTCGCATGGTAGAATATGTGGACGTGCTCGGCAAGCTGCGCTACATTAAGCATAGGATGGTAAGAACTCGAATTAGCCTAGACTTGAGGAGGGAAAGGAAGAAACTAGTACAAAAGAAGCCGATCAATGAGTTAGCGGTAAGTAGGAAAATAGAGTAATTCCGGATCAAGCTACACAACAGGCATTCGGCTTTAACTCAGGAGGAGGACCTTAGTGTTGAAACAATGAATACCAATCTTAGGGGCATCAATAAGGAGTGTGCAATAAAAGTCAGTGGTAACTCCGTTAGACAGGAGACCAGTAAGCTATCGCAGGAGACGAAAGATCTGATCGAGAAACGCCAATGTATGAAAGCCTCTAACCCTGCAGCTAGAATATAACTGGCAGAACTTTCGAAGTTAATCAATAAGCGTAGGACAGCTGACATAAGGAACTACAATATAGATAGAATCGAACATGCTCCCAGGAACGGAGGAAGCCTAAAAGCAGTGAAGAAGAAACCAGGAATTAACAATAATCAGATTTATGCGTTAAGAGACAAAGCCCGCAAAATTATTACAAATATGCATAAGATAATTGAAGTGGCTGAGCAGTTCTATACAGACTTATACAGTACCAGTGGCACCAACGACGACAATGGAAGAGAGAATAGTCTAGAGGAATTTGAATTCCCACAAGTAACGCCGGAAGAGGTAAAGAAAGCTTTGGGAGCTATGCAAAGGGGGAAGGGAGCTGGGCAGGATCTGGTAACAGCAGATTTGTTTAAGGATGGTGGGCAGATCGTTCTAGAAAAACTGGCTACCCTGTATACGCAATGCCTTATGACCTCGAGCGTACCGGAATCTTGGAAGAACGCTAACATAATCCTAATCCGTTAGATAGGGGACCCACCAGCTTACTGTCCGTTGCCTACAAAGTATTTACTAAGGTAATAGCGAATGGAATCAGGAACACCTTAGACTTCTGTCAGCCAAAGGACCAGACAGGATTCCGTAGAGGCTACTCAACAATAGACCATATTCACAAGATCAGTCAGGTGATAGAGAAATGTGCGGAATATAACCAACCCTTATATATAGCTTTTATTGATTACGAGAAAGCGTTTGATTCAGTCGAAACCTCAGCAGTCATGGAGGCATTACGGAATCGGGGTGTAGATGAGCCATATGTAAAAGTACTGAAAGATATCTATAGCGGCTCCACAGCCACCGTGGCCCTCCATAAAAAAAACAACAAAATCCGAATAAAGGAAGGCGTCAGGCAGGCAAATACGATCTCTCGAATGCTATTCACAGTATGTTTACAGGAGGTATTCAGAGACCAGGATTGGGAAGAATTGGGGATACTAGTTCCCAGTGAATACCTTATTAACTTGCGACTCGCTGATGATATTGCCTTGCATAGTAACTCGGGGGACCAATTGCAATTCATGCTGACTGACCTGCAGATGCAAAGCAGGAGGGTGGGTCTAAAAATTAATCTGCAGAAAACTAAAGTAACGTTTAACAGTCTCGGAAGAGAACAGCAGTTTACGATAGGTAGCGAGGCACTGCAAGTGGTAAAGTAATGCATCAAACTAGGACAGGTAGTGACCGCGGATCCGGATCATGAGACTGAAATAATCAGAAGGATAAGAATGGTCTGGGGTACGTTTGGCAGGCATTTTCAGATCATGACGAACAGGTTGCCATTATCCCCCAAGAGAAAAGTGTATAACAGCTGCGTCTTACGAGTACTCACGTACGGGGCAGAAACCTGGAGGCTTACTAAATGGTTCTACTTAAATTGAGGACGACGCAACGAGCTATTGAAAGAAGAATGATAGGTGTAACGTTAAGGGATAAGAAAAAGCAGATTGGGTGAGGGAACAAACGCGAGTTAATGACATCTTAGTTGACATCAAGAAAATGAACTGGGCATGGGCAGAACATGTAATGAGGAGGAAACATAACCGATGGTCATTAAGGGTTACGAACTGCATTCCAAGGGAAGGGAAGCGTAGCAGAGGACGGCAGAAAGTTAGGTGGGCGGATGAGATTAAGAAGTTTGCAGGGACAACACGGCCACAATTAGTACATGACCGGGGTAGTTGGAGAAGTAAGGGAGAGGCCTTTGCTCTGCAGTGAGCGTAACCAGGCTGATGATGATGATGATGATGATGATGATGATTGTTTGACGCCTTAAGTAACAGGCACAACGGATGCTCGCCTTTATTGGGGTTTCGGAAAGAGAGAAACAGCACGCATGCTGCCGTTAAACGAGAGAAAACCACCTATAGAGCAGTGCTTCGTGCGACCACAGAAGCCACTTTCTGTCTAAAAGGGGGCGCCTTTAGAAAAAGCTTTAACAAGGCCTCGTAGACGTAGTCTACTCTTTATAGCGTTGTGCCCACGTAAGCCTTCTCAAAGCACAAGCTCTGACCCGGTAAAATTTCCAACATTGAATTTTTTTGTGCAGGATTCATGCCTGCGACTTCAAGCTAAAGGTCAAGTATCCTGCTGTGGCACAAGAAGAATGTAATGAATCCCACCCACAAGCACATTCTCCATTCAGTGATAAAACTTCAAATAAGGCACAGCACCAAGCTACTAATCAATACTGCAGAATGTCCGGTAAGGGGCAAAGAACACCTCGCATTCGCAAATTTTCGGCGAGTCCTTCTGAAGAATTTACACGAAGTAATCTAGGCATGGAAACTCCTTCAATACAATCTAGAGCATAACTGTCCAGTAAAATCAAATTATCTGGTTTAATGTCCCAGGGTGACGCATGGTATATAAGACAGGCCGCACTTGTGGGTGTTTTCTGACTTACAGCTGACTATAATTACACTAGCGTTTTTAAAATTCCGAGCTCAACGGAACACGGTCACCGCCGCTAGGAACCTGCCACACCTTCTTCCTTCGTAGCTCAACAGCAAAACGCCGCGGCAACTGAGCCACCCGAGTGGTTTTAACGTCTTGAATGGCAAACTTACGCTGTCTCTCGTTAAGGGAAGGGCCACAAAGTGGCCCTTCCCTTAACGGCCCCTTATTCAGCCTGCAACAACACGTTTATCTCGCTGACACTGAGATACCGATTGAGCGTTTTGGTGAAACTGTGCATGGAAAGTATTCCTACAATGCGCAGTTATTCTAAGTGTATCGTCGACAATGGGTACCGGTGCTGTCAATTTCCAGACCTGCATGTGGTAGCAGTTCTCGGTACGGAGCTGCACATCTGATATGTGCGCGGGTGCCTTTGGCTCAGAAAATGCAGATGCATTGCACATCTGCAGCATGAAATGGCGTTTCCCACAAGAAAATAAAAGAGCGACAGAAGGCAAGTACAAGCAAGGAACCGCTTTGTCTTTCTCCTCGCAGTGAGCGGTGTTTTGTGATGTATGTATGACGCTTCCATTACCTGCTTGTTCACTGCAAGGAACATGGCAACTCTCCACAAAGTACCTCGAACAGGTTGAACGCGCTATCGTTGGCTAAAAGAAGGCTATTTCATGCTTTCCGCAAAGGCTCAGAATGGCACAGTTTAAAGCGAATCGAACCCATTAATGTCATTGCGAGGACTAGCTACGTCGTGCTTACGATAACACGGTTTCACTCTCAATTGATACTGTTTACACATTCTTTTTCATCTGGACAGAAACTATACTTTGCCAACTAATAGAGAGTGTTCTACAGCCGCATCGCATGTCCACTCTTATCTGTTGTGGTGAATAATGAGTTGCAAGTTGTATGTTTCTGGGTATAATGCCTGTCATAAAACTGTTGCTTTGTGCGCATTTATTCTCTGGCAGTTTGCTCGCGTTGCCGAGAGTACTGTGCCACACAATATCTACGTGGGGCTACAAGTTTTCGCTCTGCGAAAGTCTAAATGTTACCGTGTTAGCCTTTGCACGGCTAAGTTTCTAGTCAGATCAGTGTGGATTCACCAACCCACATCAGGCGCGTTGCTTGTTTCACGTTTAGAGAATGTTAAGCAACTACGCTAATATAATCACAATCGGGAAATCTTGGGCAGTACTCATAACTGTCATCTCGCCCAACTCAAGAGGTTTTCACATTGTATATCTATTGATAAGGTTTTTCAAGTGTGAGCGATCTTTAATTAGTATCACAGATGCGGGCAAAAGGGAAAAGTTTCATGTATGTTAAAGCTTACGGTGGCAGTTGAAATTGTGCGAAAACTGCAGAATTAAGGCCAGTTGGGTTGGCGCTGATGTTCTCAGAGCACTATATGGAAGTTCAAGCCAGTGAAGTCCGGCGGAGTAGTCGACAAGACAGGCGTGAGTGTACTAAAAGAGGCTGTGGTGTCACCACTTCAGGACAAGAAATATAATAAAGGAATATGGAAAGCTAAGAAATGCATGACTGGCGAAGTCCAATTTTCAAATCTATCATGGTTATTGTTGAGTCGAGATGGACTACAGTGAGAAAGAAAACAGCTGTGCTTGTGTAAAATGCATTAAGCAATCGATCACATGCATGTAATCAGCCGGCAATAACAAAACCCACGGGGCGGAACCAAGTCTGTATATTGTTTCCTATACTATTGTTTATATATTGTTTATATATATGAAAATATATTGTCATATATTCTTTCAAAATCAAGACTGCGGCGTTCATAGATTACGAAAACGTGTTTCATGGTGTATATATAAAGTAGTCATAGAGGCATACGTACTCAAGGAGTGCTAAAGTTTTCCTGAATATCGTATAATGTTTCTGAGAAATGTTCGATCCCAGTCAATTCCCTTCTGTAATGGGGGAAATACATAACCTGGGCATTCAAGTAGCTATTCAATCTCTTCGGATATAGGGTTAAAGAGATAAAATTCTCAGTATTTACATCTGGCAACAACGATATAATTCTCATGCAAGCCGTAGTAGTTGTACCGTATTAATTTTGACCTCCTGGGGTTCTTTATCATGCGCGAAAAGGAACCCCAGGAGGAGGAGGTCAGACAAACTCGGGACGGCTTTTGTTGGACCGGCTCCACTTGAAACACACCCTTCACATTCAGGAGCGGATCCGAGTACCCGAACCCTGGAGACGCGCCATCAGAGTTCGACCCCTCCCCACAAAAATGGATAGGGAAGACCACAGTGGTCGTCGCCAGGCGAGGGCGGACGCCTTGCAACGCCACTATGGCAACAAACGCGGAGTCTTCTACGTGGATGTGGCCGGTCCATGCCGCGGGGGGTGGTATACGGCAGCGGTCATTCACGAGGAAAAGCAAGTATATGGGCTCACTTTCAAAGCCTCGGGCTCAACACATGCAGAAGAAGTAGCTGTTGCCCTGGCTGCCTCTGACCCCCGGTCTCAATATATCATAACCGACTCACGCGGGGCTTGTCGAAATTATGAAGCTGGTTGGATCACCCCACTAGCGGAACGAATATTGGAGAACTACAGCAACGGGGGAGTAGATCCTACCCCCCATTGTCTGGTCTGGACTCCGAGCCACCAGGGCCTAGCAGGGAATGAAGCCGCGAACACGGCGGCCCGAGCACTCATATACCGGGCGCCCCAGTTAGACCGTGAGTACCTGGAATCCGAAGGCATTTATCTTGTAACATTCAAAGATATCACGACCTTTTACAAAGATAGGCATCGCCAATACCCAACTCCCGCAAAAGGGCTTGGCAAGGCTAATGAACGGATCTTGATTCGACTTTTCACTAACACTTTATTGTGCCCGGCAATCTTGAAACATTTCGATTGTTCCTTCACTGGCAAGTGCCAATACTGTGGGGAGGTGGCTGACACCTACCACATGGTTTGGGCTTGTCAGCTAAACCCAGCTCTTCCCCTCAACCCTAACCCAACCCGAGAGGAGTGGGAGGCGACGCTGCTCGGTTGCTCGGACCTTCAGGCCCAAAAGGCCTTGGTCCAGAGGGCTAAGCTGGCGGCTCGTACCAATGGGGTCCCGGAATAGAGACTCCACCCATTGCGGAGCCCCATAAGGGCCCTACCTCTCTTCCTGTTTCGAATAAAAGCTTTCAAGCAAGCAAGCAAGCCAGGAGGTCAAAATTAATGCGGTACAACAACTACGGCGTGCCTCAGAATTATACCGTGGCTGCCGGATGTAAAAACTTGAGAATTTTGTCTGTTTAACCGTATATGCGTAAAGATAACATAGCTACTTCAATATTTCTCAAGAAAAGCCGAAAAATACCCATCAATAAATTG
This sequence comes from Dermacentor andersoni, assembly GCF_023375885.2. Classification (NCBI taxonomy): domain Eukaryota; kingdom Metazoa; phylum Arthropoda; class Arachnida; order Ixodida; family Ixodidae; genus Dermacentor; species Dermacentor andersoni. The sequence continues at coordinate 179,711,763 of NC_092817.1, read as the reverse complement.
GTTAAGGAATCAGGCACAACGTTTCAAATGTTATTCACGGCTTGCTTAGAAGTATTGTAGTAAGTAGACTCTGTAGGATGGAACTAATCAACCTTCTGTTTTCAGATGACACTGTCCTGTTGAGCAGTGATGGAGTTGTCTTGCAAAAAATTAATGAACAACATAGCGGACAAGATGATACGTTAGGCCTGAAGATGTTGTGCAGAAGCCTAAGGTATAGTTAGAGCATGTTGGAAGATAATGACAATTTGTTATTGGGAGACAGACTCAAGATATAATTATCTATTCCATTTCTATACAAGGGATCATTATCATGGGAAGAAAACACATAGAAAAATAAGAAATGGTTGAAGATCACACTAGCAATTACGAAGTCATGGCCACTGAATTCTTAGCGTTATCATTAAAACAAGCGTGGAGTATTGCATTCAATCTCTAATACCTTTTTATCACCCTATTTCTCTCGACATCAGGACGAAGGCCTCTGCAAGCGATCTCCCATTATCCTTGTCTCGTGCCAGATGACTTCATTTCCGATACTAGCTTATAAGGCAGAAACATTAAGGCTAATTAATTACTTGGCAAAGAACTGTAGCACGGCGTCAACAGCGGTGTAACGAAAAAGAAATTGTAAAAAAAATGTTCGTAACAGGCAGGAAGAAAGCAGTTTCTATTAGAGAGCAAACCGGAGTAGCCGAAGTTCGTTGACGATGGAGCTACGTAGAAGACATAAAGCCCAGGGCGGATAACTGGCATTCTATTAGAGTTATATGCATACTGATTGCCAAGATATAGAGCGCAGTCGGGATTTCTCTTGGAACGAGAGAAAAGGCATGGCAGATTCCAAAGTATGTCGGTTGGCACAAACAGGAGCGATTGCATTTCCGTGAACACCAATAAGCTGCCGGTGATGATGATGATGATGATGATGATGACCAACGTGGAATATAGTGATGTGCGCGCTGTGTGAAAAAGAACTGCACACAATACAAGCTCGACCAGAATTTAAAAAAAAAAAAGAGGTTATACCCGCCGTGGTTGCTCAGTGGCTATGGTGTTAGGCTGCTGAGCACGAGGTCGCGGGATCGAATCGCGGCCACGGCGGCCGCATTTCGATGGGGGCGAAATGCGAAAACACCCGTGTACTTAGATTTAGGTGCACGTTAAAGAACCCCAGGTGGTCGAAATTTCCGGAGCCCCCCACTACGGCGTGCCTCATAATCAGAAAGTGGTTTTGGCACGTAAAACCCAATAATTAAAAAAAATTATTATTAAAAAAGGTCGCGCCATATATCCACAATAAACGGAGGACTCGAGGCCGGCTCGCAAACTAAGCAGCCCTATTGGAAGCTGCATTGTTTAGTTTTTGGAGGCAAACTGTAAGTTCTACAGAAAGCTGGCGCATCGAGGCCTACGTGAGGTGGCTAATGGCGCCTAAGAGACGGTGAGTGGCCGGACCTGTTGCACTGCTCGGATAAAGTTATTAAGCCATTACAACAGCTATGTGCCCCATAGCTCCAATATCCACGATTGACATAGTCTGTTGAATGTTGTGATGTGTATATTGGAGACGGAGTTATCGTGCACATGGGGTTTTTGGACGGAAGGATGTTAAAGCGCGCTTATCGGACACAACCATAAATATGTGCCGGCGGGATAATTTCCCAAACCAGAACCACCCGGGACAACAGATCGTTCCTACTTAAGCACCAATAAATAATCTTGTAGATCAGTCAGGAAGGAGCGTCAAAATATTTAACTCCGACCAAATGAGATAGATCAAATTTCTATCACATTTGCTAAAGTGTTCTAAGTGCTCTCAAAGTCTGCTTTTTGTGCAATCCTGAAAACACATGGTGATTAACTATAATTTTCCTGCGAAAATGGATTTCGCTATAGTTATACGCGGTTTGTCAACTGTTGGCGTTTCTTGTGACATTCTATTCCTGCTATGCGCGATGCATATATTCAATGCAGTTTTGAACACACACATGAAACATGGCCAGCGCATTAGAAAAAACCGTCATGGCGCTACAACAGACGATGTCTGTTTGCTTTCATTCAAAGGTCTTGGCAGTGCGGCGGCGAAACACGGGACACGAAGCGAACAGCAAGGACGCGTTCGCTGTGTTTGCTTTTCGCACTTGCTTATACATTTAAATTGAAAGTGATGCAGGTCATATAACTAAATATATATGCTCGTTTAATGATACATTATAATTTCTTTGATGTATTTCTCACCGATTTGGAAAGCCTGCTTTCACATGCCAGTGGAGTTCCTGGCCACCGAAATGTTTTGTGGTGCATTCGGGTGTTTAGTCAAAATTGACCCACTCTAGGTCCTGCAAACATGCTGGCAGTTCAGACGTTTACCTAATGCGACTGGTAAAAGCTCAGCGCGATGTGTCACGTAAGAAAAGAGTAGCAATAGGCACCGTTTCGCACACACTAGCAATCACAGAAATAATTTCTCTTTTGAACTCGCAGGTGATTGCCGCAGGCTTCGACACTGCCTGTAAACTGCCTGATTTTGTGGCGTTTCCTCGATGTGTTGTTGTGGAGCTGCATGCATCCGTCGCGTGAACACATTCCACAGGCTTTACATAAAAGAACAAAACAAAAGACGCATGGATCTTATTCTAGATTTTTAGATTCCTGTGCCCCGTAGTAAGTACTTTATGCTATTTGACACCTAGAGTTTTTCTTTAGAAAGTAACGTTACTTCCGCAGCGTCGCTTAGCCTACTTTAGACATAAATAAAAACGCAATGAACGAACAAAGATCTTATGCCCACAAGATATCTGCAGGAGACATCGTAATAGAAAACCCTTTTGGTTGACTTTTAGTGAAAGTTAAGCTGAGACACTTACGAAAATGCGGACGGGTTAGTTCACACTGACGTAGCATAATATTGCGGTCTGCCCGGTGACCATCTTGCCTCCCGACGATGACGCACTATCGGGCGCTGAGGCCAGCGCACCTTGGTAATTTTGCACACTGTGCCAGAAGTAATCTACTTATAGAAAAAAAAAGGTAGAGGGCTTTGGAGTAAAGTATGAATATACGTGAACTTAAAACACCAGAGTTGATATAAGGCCGACATATGCGTAAAGAAGCCGAATGATCCGTCGCTTTGCACTGCCGTCGGCAGTGTTTAGCGTGCTAGCGGTGCTTGTTCGTCTGTCGGTAGTGTTTGATTGGTCCGCAGTAATTAAATTTCAAACTGTGCATGCCAACACATAAATTTGCCCGAGACATCCCGATTTATTTTTCAATATTAAGCACTCGCTTCTACAAAGTGTTCCTAGAACTAAATTAAGAGAACACTCCCATGTGCACATAACATAATAAAGCACAGCCAGCCCCCTCACTTGTAATGAAGGTGTTTATTACTGTCGTCTCAATTTCATCAAGGCGATAAGTATGTACTTCTACGCGACAGACGGGAATTGTCGATTTGAAAGCAGCGACTGAGTCACCGACGCTCAAGGGAATGTGCGTCGCTTGTGGAATGTTATGGCCTCTTTGCGACCATTCGTGTCTGCATATATTATTTCTTCTACTCTACGTAGTAACGGTTGAGTCAATGAAAGGTTTGATCTTCATGGCTGCGTGGCTATGAGGAATAACACGAAGAACGGGATAAAGGAGCGATCCCAGTGAAAATAAAAGATTTTCGATAGGGCGGATAGCTCCATTTCTCGTAATAGGTCAAGTAGTCATTCTATAAAAAATTAAGCATACACGCAGCCACGCGCTTGACAGTGGACATTCGCAGAACAATTGCAAGGACACACTTGTTCTCAAACGAAAGAAACTTTTACATATGATGGACTTGCTCATTTGCCTCGGTGACATTTTTGCGGTCTTAATGTCAGCATACCGGTATGTCGCGTAGAAATAAATTATTGTCGCTAAGATAAAATTCAGGTCATGATCAGTAAAATATTCCATAAGCTCCGAGTGCCCATCCAAGCCGCAGAAGCATTGTCATTTCCATCCCACCTTGCAAGAGCAAAATAGTACACAAGAATGTTAGTTTTTATTTAAAGCAGCTGAAATTCTAATCTTAAACTGTGAATAAAGATTCACATCTTTTTGGTAAGATGGTTTAGGCGCCCTTTTTTGAAACTCTTATACCGAATGCATCGCTGTCTACAAGATGCACCAAAGAAATGATGCCCTCTATGATGAAGTACGGGCTGCTTTTTTGCATATGGCACTACAGAGACAGGCAAGTAGCGCAATGTGTTCTTATATACATACGCCTAGGAATACGCGTAGAACGTAGTACTATTGAGAACTAAGAATGATAAATTTTCTAGTCCATCACAAAGCCACGTGTCATGTGTATAACTATGAAGGAAAGCTGGCAAAAGATTGTTTTTGTTGTCACGGAATGGCACGGCAGCAGCAAATTATCGTCGGAAATGACAGTGCATCAACTACGTACACGCCCACGCGACGTCACGGAAAGGCACGCAGACTAACATGCAAAGACCATTGCACCGCAGGAACCAGGAAGGTGACAGACTGCGTGTCAAACCTTTGAACAGCCAGCCCACCTAGGATTGTTGATCGCAATATGATCGATCTCACACGAAGCGTCGAGAGCGCTGTGGATAGAGGCGTGTAAACCAGACACGCCTCCACGCCACGTCCAGCGGTGAGTATCGCAACTACAAACTGGCTCACAAAGAAGTGGCAGAAGATAACCGGGCATCAGGAGGGCCGTGGCACAGGTACTGTATCGACATTTGTCACCTCATGACGGTAAGATTGGCTGTGGAACAACCGTTTTGTGTGTTTGTTTTTGCACTTGTTTTTGTGTTCGCGGAAGATAGCAGCATGCCATATGGTGGAATGCGTACGTCTTAAAATACGTTGTCTTTATTCACACGGAAGTAGGTACATGCATTTTCAGGCAGTCTTTCGCGTAGAGCACGTGTTCTAAAAAGTACCGGCGATGTCCTACGTGTGTAACGATGACGCCGCAATGCAACCCAGTACGATATCACGAACGGGTTGTTGAATTTGTGCCACGCCATGAACTCGTCGACCAGACGAGGCGGACGGCGTGGCACCCTGCGTCAAGGCTGACACAGTCGCATCTGGACGACGTCTAGATGCGCTGTGTCCGGAACGCAAGTACCATATGATGCTGCATTCATTGTGATGTTCCTCCCAATTTCTTATCGCCAATCATTGTGGTTTTCACAACGCTGGTCTTCAGCAATGGTCCGTAGCGTTTGCATTTTGCTACATTGTTGCGGAATGTTTTTTGACTCAATTCATTAATCTTTTGATGTGGCCATACAATTATAGCGCAGAGGAGTACACGCCGTAAGTATTTATCTGCGGTTTGGCGCCAAATTGTCATCCTTTTCTCTAAAAATGAAAAGCTTTCATATGTAATACCAAATATTTATACCATCAACTGAAAGTATTGTCATCACCTTTTGGAGAAATTTCCGAAGAAGGGAAATGGAAGAGGGAGCTGGATAGTCAGTGATTATTCTGTTGAAATTAATTTTCTTTTTTATATCAAATGGCTGACCGTGTCATTCAAAGCCCACAGAACTAGCTATCCACAATATTCAATTTCAGCCTTCCCACTACTCGTACCTCAGTTGCCAACACGAAAAGACATCTGCAAAAATAAAATTGTTTTGTTATTTTATTAAATGCTCGGCAGACATCTAAATCAAACCCATGCTAGTGCGGGCTTCATTTGTACGACAACGCTCCACGACAGCTACAACTCCTTGATGGTAGATTTTAGGCGCAAATGGGGAACACGTTCACGTAGGTGAGTGTGGTCAGTTTTAGGCAGCTGCCTTCCCAACGAACGCAGAATAAGCTCGCAGCAAGCAAGCGTACTTGTAACAACCACGCAGGCCTGAACATGAGATGATGGAAAACATGGACGTGATTTCCTCCTTCCTGGTTATAACACGCTTTTCGTTTGTAGAACCCTGCCATCAGCGCCGTACTCAGCGCATTTGCTGGCAGTCTAATACCGTGCGAACATCGACAAATTTTTAGAAAAAAAAAACGTTTTTGGTTCGGAAGAGCTTCTCGTCCCTGTGTCTCTTTTTGCGATTCTTCCTTCGCGCTAGAATATGTGGTTAGGTAAGCACCAGCTAGCCCAACAGCATGTCTTCCTCTGGCAATAAAGCGGAAGCAACGGAGTCAAAGCCTGCTCTTGAATAATGTTCCACATTGTCTTTCATGTAAGCTTAGGCACGAACAAAACAAGCATATGCCTCTTGTTGTACGACAGCTAAATCATCAAATATACATTACGGAGTGTTACATTTCACTAGTTTCTCAGGGCTCTTATCTCCAACGTTTGGACAAGTGCGAAACTAGAGCACGTGTGAGTCATGGCGAGGACAGCTTCCTGTTGCAGTAATCCAAAATAGCTTTGAAACGCTGCTACACTCTTTAGGGCCGTAAACAAGCTGCGTCGTTGTAGCTTTCTCTTCACTGCTGGAAAAGTTGTGCGTGAGTATAGCAGAGTGTAACGCGTTGTGAGCATGCAGCTAATATCGACGGTCCGGATAATTATCTCCACTGTAAGACGCCGGAGCACAGAAAAGTCGGTGCTCGTGCAGGTTCAATTAGGACGGGCGTACACTTACATCCACTGTTAAATAGAATATATGAATGACGAGCAGAGTGCGTGCGAGTCTCGTGTTAGTGCACAGACTTCAGCTGTTGAAACGTGAGACTTGGACAACGCGGCAGGCGGCGCTTCTTGCAGCATCGGTGAGCGGTGGGCGATTGCTAAGGAGCGGAAAGCAGTCACAATGCATCGCAAAGGACCTCGGTTTCATTAGGCATCCACAGCGTTCGCCGGTGAGGCAAAACGTGTCCGCGCGCTCCGAGTATCGCGTTGCAATGGCGGTGCGCTACAGAATCGCCCGGCTTTGCTGCCGATGATTGTGGGTAATCTCATTGGCACCTTCCTGCACGTCTGTGCCGCGCATTGAGAAAAATGCAGCCAGCATTGGCAAATAGAGAGCAAACAGAGTAAGAACTAGAGCTGCAATGTGGACTTTTTCTGCCTCGTTCTTCTGTCCATGTGCTTTCTGGCGCTGCAACTCGTTCTCTGTTATGCAGAGTCAGAGTCGTGCTCTAGTGTGTTGCCTTTAACACTGGACAGCAGTGTGCACATATATGCGGACGGGCTTCCTGTTCTTGTTGTTGATCCATATCTTTTTATTTATCGGAACACATCACAATCTACAAAGCCTCAAACAGATAGAAAAATGAGCATTCCAACGACAGCCAAAAGATTGACATCCTTTATTCCCGCAGACCTATATATACAGGTAATATTAGTAAAAGGCACATCTTATTATTGCAGAACGAGTGAGGGTAAACACTAACCTTTGATCGATCTCGCGCCTGTGACCGCTACTACGCCCCCTGATATGCCCAAATATTTCGAGCCTCAGTCTATACAGCATGTAGAGGAAATAGAATAGGTCGTACAAATGCCAACGCTCGTTCAGAGCCGACGGGCGATGCCAGCAGATGTCTCGAATGCATCACCGTCAACCAACCTGACCACCTCTGCGCTTTCTGTCATTTGTGAATGGCCTCAGAAAATGCATAGTTTGCTTCTATAGCGCCCCCTTGTAGTGTGTCATCACACTAACAGGAAAGATTCCTTGATAAAGCTCTTGGACAACAAGTATTTGTAACATTGATCACCAACGTATACCTCCTACTCATTACGCCATGCTGCATTCACCAACATTCATTCGTTAAGAGTATGTTAGAAGGCAGCAACCTCTTTTGGCGTCATTTTTGTTAAGGTCACTCTATGAAAGCTCCAAGTGACACGGCGTTTTTGGATATATACCGCTCTTAATTCTTTGGGAGTTCGATAAACTACACGCTGAGCATCTATATCTATTTGTACGAATGAGTTAGCTTTTAATATTCCTGCGGTAAAACGCCGGCTTTGAATATTTTGCCTATAATGAATACTTGAAAGCTTATTTTGTAATAGTTTTTCATTCGGGAAATTCATTTACCTACAATGGAACTAATGCTGCTTAGTCAAAACGACGGTGATTACTACAGTGATAGTTAGGTCATCGCAACGTACACCGCTCTATTTAAGCCCTGGCAAAAGTTCAGTAAGCTAGTAAGTAGTTATACACCTTGCCAGCACTTACACATCAGATTAACGGCGTATCTCTTAACAATCATTAAAAAAAAGTCACCGGTACATTTTCTTGTAGTCGACAAACGTCACGTAAACTTGTTTTTCCTCTATTCGGAGATCTTAATCATGTGAATCAACTGGCCCATTATGACACCACATGAATCTTGCTTGACTACCTCTTCTTCCTGACACATTTGAGGCTTTGTGCTATGGGAGCCTTAAATAACGCCTGCATATCACGATTATATTTTGGATACGAGTTCATTCTCGGGTAACGTGCATGTAATATACTTAATATTGAAAGGGTATTATACAGGTTCTTTAAGAACAAGAATGAAATTACAATTGTTGGAGCATTGTAAAATTGTCATTCAGCGTTTCGTCTGCGTAGAGTATGTAATTCGTGTAGTGAACTACCGCTTAGAGTTATGGCGTTGTGCTGATGAGTATGGCAGCAGCGTTCAGGTGCTCTCGGTGCACATTACCACGCATTAGATGTAGGTTCAAGATGGTCAGCTACTTAAAGTTACCCTAGAGTCATCACTACTCATAACAAATTGTGTAATTTACGAACATTACACCCTACAGCTTATTTCAGTGTTCTTGCGTGTTTCTGCATTTTCTGCAGTGATCCCCGCGCCACCACCGCCGAGCACTGCTCCATCGACTCCAGTTGTCACAGACATGTCTACAAGGATCTCTCGATTACCCATCGTGCCTCCAGCAACACCCGCGCCCACAACGCCATCTACGTCAAGTACAACGACCAGGAGTACCACGTCAACAACTACCACGAAGAAGACCACGACAACGACGGCCACCACGAGGAAGACCACGGCGACGACGGCCACCACGACTGCCACGACGAGGACGACGACCACGACGACCACGACGACCACGACGACCACGACAACCACAACAACGACCACAACCACGACCACAACCACGACCACAACCACGACCACAACCACGACCACAACCACGACGACAACTACCCGCCCGCGAACTACCACCAGCTACCCTGTCGGTATGTGTAGTATGTATGTATAGCTGCGAAGCAACTGACCACGGCGGCAGTGAGACCTGCGACGCTGCAGAGGGTGCTAAGAATGCCTGGCTCCGGACAGGCCGCCATTGGAATATGAACCTAGCAACGTTTAACGCTTGAACGTCATCTAGTGAGGCGAGTCTAGCAGTGTTATTGGAGGATTTAAGAGGGCAGTAAATGGGATATAATAGGGCTCAGTGAAGTTTGGAGGCCAAAAGAAGCATATACAGTGCTAAAAAGCGGGCACGTCCTGTGCTACCGGGGCTTAGCGGAGAGACGAGAACTAGGAGTCGGATATCTGATTAATAAGAACATAGCTGGCAACATACAGGAACTCTATAGCATTAACGAAAGGGTGGCAGGTCTTGTTGTAAAACTTAATAAGAAGTACAAAATGAAGGTTGTACAGGTCTACGCCCCTACATCCAGTCATGATGACCAGGAAGTCGAAAGCTTCTATGAAGACGTGGAATCGGCGATGGGTAAAGTCAAAACAAAATACAGTATACTGATGGGCGACTTCAATGACAAGGTAGGCAAGAAGCAGGCTGAAGACAAGGCAGTGGGGGAATATGGCATAGGCACTAGGAATAGCAGGGGAGAGTTATTAGTAGAGTTTGCCGAACAGAATAATATGCGGATAATGAATACCTTCCTCCGCAAGCGAGATAGCCGAAAGTGGACGGGGAGAAGCCCGAACGGCGAGACTAGAAATGAAATAGGCTTCATACTCTGCGCTAACCCTGGCATCATACAAGATGTGGACGTGCTCCGCAAGGTGCGCTGCAGTGACCATAGAATGGTAAATACTCGAATTAGCCTAGACCTGAGGAGGGAACGGAAGCAACTGGTACATAAGAAGTCGATCAATGAGTTAGCGGTAAGAGGGACAATAGAGGAATTCCAGATCAAGCTACAGAACAGGTATTCGGCTTTGACTCAGGAAGAGGACCTTAGTGTTGAAGCAATGAACGACAATCTTGTGGGCATCATTAAGGAGTGTGCAATCGAAGTCGGTGGTAACTCCGTTAGACAGGATACCAGTAAGCTATCGTAGGAGACGAAAGATTTGATCAAGAAACGCCAATGTATGAAAGCCTCTAACCCTACAGCTAGAATAGAACTGGCAGAACTTTCGAAGTTAATCAGCAAGCGTAAGACAGCTGACATAAGGAAGTATAATATGGATAGAATTGAACATGCTCTCAGGAACGGAGGAAGCCTTAAAGCAGTGAAGAAGAAACAAGGAATTGGCAAGAATCAGATGTATGCGTTAAGAGACCAAGCCGGCAATATCATTACAAATACGGATGAGATAGTTCAAGTGGCTGAGGAGTTCTATAGAGATTTATACAGTACCAGTGGCATCCACGACGATAATGGAAGAGAGAATAGACTAGAGGAATTCGAAATCCCACAGGTAACACCGGAAGAAGTAAAGAAAGCCTTGGGAGCTATGCGAAGGGGGAAGGCAGCTGGGGGGGATCAGGTAACAGCAGATTTGTTGAAATATGGTGGGCAGATTGTTCTAGAGAAACTGGCCACCCTGTACACTTATGCAATGCCTCATGACTTCGAGCGTACCGGAATCTTGAAAAAACGCTAACATAATCCTAATCCATAAGAAAGGGGACACCAAGGACTTGAATAATTATAGACCGATCAGCTTACTATCTGTTGCCTCCAAAGTATTCACTAAGGTAATCCAAATCAAATCAGGAACACCTTAGACTCCTGTCAACCAAAGGACCAGGCTGGATTACGTAAAGGCTACTCAACAATAGACCATATTCACACTATCAATCAGGTGATAGAAAAATGTGCGGAATATAACCAACCTTTATATATTGCTTTCATTGATTACGAGAAAGCGTTTGATTCAGTCGAAACCACAGCAGTCATGGAGGCACTGCGGAATCAGGGTGTAGACGAGCCGCATGTAAAAATACTGAAAGATATGTATAGCGACTCCACAGCCACCGTAGTCCTCCATAAAGAAAGCAACAAAATCCTAATGAAGAAAGGCGTCAGGCAGGGAGGTACGATCTCTCCAATGCTATTCACAGCGTCTTTACAGGAGGTATTCACAGACCTGGATTGGGAAGAATTGGGGATAAGAGTTAATGGAGAATACCTTAGTAACTTGCGATTCGCTGATGATATTGCCTTGTTTAGTAACTCAGGGGACCAACTGCAATGCATGCTCACTGACCTGGAGAGGCAAAGCCGAAGGCTGGGTCTAAAAATTAATCTGCAGAAAACTAAAGTAATGTTTAACAGTCTCGGAAGGGAACAGCAGTTTACAATAGGTAGAGAAGCACTGGAAGTGGTACAGGAATGCATCTACATAGGACAGGTAGTGACTGCGGATCCGGATCATGAGACTGAAATAATCAGAAGAATAAGAATGGGCTGGGGTGCGTTTGGCAGACATTCTCAGATCATGAACAGCAGCTTGCCATTATCCCTCAAGAGAAAAGTTTATAACAGCTCTGTCATACCAGCACTCACGTAGGGGGCAGAAACCTGGAGGCTTACGAAAAGGGTTCTACTTAAATTGAGGACGATGCAACCAGCTATGGAAAGAAGGATGATAGGTGTAACCTTAAGGGATAAGAAAAGAGCAGATTGGGTGAGGGAACAAACGCGAGTTAATGATATCTTAGTTGAAATCAAGATAAAGATATGGGCATGGGCAGGACACGTAATGAGGAGGGAAGATAACCGATGGTCATTAAGAGTGACGGAATGTATTCCAAGGGAAGGAAAGCGTAGCAGAATGCGGCAGAAAGTTAGGGGGGCGGATGAGATTAAGAAGTTTGCAGGGACAACATGGCCACAATTAGTACATGACCGGGGTAGTTGGAGAAGTACGGGAGAGGCCTTTGCCGTGCAGTGGGCATAACCAGGTAGATGCTGATGATGATGATGATGAAGAAGAAGATGACGATGATAGTGAACAGCAGCTATAAGTAGCGCTATAAAGTGGATGGTTTCCAGAATCCCATTATTTAAAAGCATTGAGAAGAGCAGTAATATAGAAACAGTTCTGGTCGTGCAGTTTTCGTTGGAGCACTGTGTAACAGCCATAGCATGAATTTGGCCAGTGTTATCAGAATGCTTCAATAGCTCGGTTCTATATTTTACGACGCTGTTTCGTTCCTCGAATCTTTTAGAGCTCACTATATATCCAGTGCAGTGAGACACTATAATGAATGTGCGACCAGTAATACACAGAAAGATGAGAAAGCAGCACGGCACGCTTGCTTTTAGCAGCTGCCGACAGGTAGTGACGCAAACTTAACCTAGCGCTGCATTGACAGCAGCTAGATTTTCCATACACGAAGCAATCTCGCTTTTTTTTTTCTTAAAAGCCAAGCAAGTAACATTCTCAAGTCTTACATTGAATTTTCCCTGCTATGAAATGCGATCTTTATGCGAAATTTGACGAACAGAGCAGCGGCAAGCGCGAAATCTTTTGCCATAGACTTCAGCGAACAGAGCGTAAGTTTCTGTAAAAAGAGTAATTATTGCTGAATACGGCGTCTTTCTTTACTTTTGACTCATGGCTACGAACAAGTTTGTTAACTCACTGTATTCATGATAGGCTAAATGTTCCTTCCCTCTCCTCCGTTTCCACCGTATTCGCCCGTAACACGTGTGGTCCTGTTCACGCAAGCACCTTCTTACGCTCAGACGCTTCAATCTATCTGCCGTACCCCTTTCGTTCCGTGGGAGGTGTTCACTAATGGTTCCTCGAAGCCATACTTTGTAATTTCTTAGCGTTGAATTATGTCTGCTATATCGTACTCATTCCCCTAGTTAATGCTTCTGATCTCTGTCAACCGAATGTAAACGCAAAGTAGAGAAACACCTGTGTGCGCTGCTTGGAGACAACGGCACAGAAGAAATAGGGTTATTGCCCTATTTGAAGGACCTTTAGGGAAGAATATACCAGAAAATGCAAATTAGACAGCAATGTCATTGCACGAGCAGAATCTGGTTCCCCTCCGCAGTAAATAAAAAAAATGACAAAATAAAAAAAGACACCATCGGGCCCACAAAGTTGCTTCTGCTGATGAACATTTACAGGCATCCCTTTTGAAACTGGGCGGGTACAAATAGCCACCTAGCATGTCTGATTCATTCAGGTGTACTTTACATGACATTAGTGGCAGCATTTTTGTATGCATTTCTATAATCTTCTTTTTTTCTTCAAAACTTCTCCGTCTACATAAGCTGGTCATCAACAACTAGCGCTACAAGCAGCCGCTAGAGGAGACAGCCGCCGCTGTTTCCAGCAATCCTCATATTTCCCGAATAATTTCTCACACAGCCTATAGTTGAAAATTTCTAATCGAAAATAAAGACTGCATCGCTATACCCAGATCTAGAATGAGCGGAAATGTTTCAAATCAATTCTTTGCTCACCAGTTCAATTACCAGCAAGTGGCACTGAAAAAGTACTCAAGACTTGACTTCCGGAATTATCACGTCTTCCCGCTGTTATAATTGTGGCGAAAAAAGTAGATTTTATTCGGATGTGACTCATGGTGCAGGGGCCATCGCAATTAATGTGCTTGCATCTGTTTATAATTGTGTGGTAGTCACTCTGTGTTTGCATGTCTCTGAAGAAATACTTCTCCGTTATCATAAAATTGCGTTTTGCTAGATGATTCATTACGAAATGAAGTCGCTATGCAGAAAGTTTGGCAAAATACCGAGCAGGAAAAATTGCGACAGAAATGGTCTTGCATGGTGGGAAAAGTCATCCGGAGCTTTTTTATTTTTTTTTTGCCGGTGACCCTCTTTCCTGTTCTCATGCCGTCTTGTGATTCGCGGCGAAGTTTCTAATCACATTGGCTGAGACGCTGCCAGTGCCAGTTCTGCACAATGCCAGATTATATGGCGCGCACTCAACCGTGCTTCCATCAAACTCTAGTGCCAAAGCCGCAGCCAATCCAAATTTTACGTACGGTCAGTGGGCTCTAAGCAAGCAAGAATTTAAGGAAGAAATATAAAAAAACAACCTCTGTTCTCATCCACTCTGGGAACAAGGCTGAAGAGTGAACCTGTGTATGTAGGCTCCCTGATGGTGAACTGCACCTCCGCCGCGGGTAGGCCCGAAATGGCACCATCCCCGGAATCGGCCCATGTGTGGGGAGTGCTTAACCCCCGGTGCGCACCCGCCGCGGGTCGGCCCGGCAATGCACTATCTTCGGGATTGGGCCACGTGTGGGGAGTGCTTAAGGGCTGCTTCATCTCCGCCGTGGGTCGGTCCGGCATTGCACAATCTTCGGGATCGGCCCACGTGTGGGGTGTGCTCAACGCCTGCTTCATCACCGCCGCTGGTCGGCACGGCATCGCACAATCATTAGGGATTGGTCCACGTATCATCATCATCATCAGCCTGGTTAAGCGCACTGCAGGGCAAAGGCCTCTCCCATACTTCTCCAACTACCCCGGTCATGTGCAAATTGTGGCCATGTTGTCCCTGCAAATTTCGTAATCTCATCCGCCCACCTAACTTCCTGCCTCCCCTTGCTACGCTTCACTTCCTTTGGAATTCAATCCGCAACCCTTAACGACCATCGGTTATCTTCCCTCCTTATTACATGTCATCCCATGCCCATCTTCTTTTTTTGATTTCAACTAAGATATCATTAACTCGCATTTGTTCCCTCACCCAACCTGCTCTTTACTTATCCCTCAAGGTTACACCCATCATTCTTCTTTCCATAGCTCGTTGCGTCGTCCTCAATTAAAGTAGAACTCTTTTCGTAAGCCTTCAGGGACCCGCCATGGTTGCTCAGTGGCTATGGTGTCGGGGATCACGAGGTCGCGGGGTCGAATCCCGGCTAGGCGGCCTCACTTCAATGGAGGCGAAATGCGAAATCACTCGTATACCTAGATTTAGGTGCACCTTAAAGAACGCCAGGTGGTTAAAATTTCTGGAGTCCTCCACTACGGCGTGCCTCATATTCAGAAAATGGTTTTGGCACGTAAAACCCCATAAAAAAATAAGCCTCCAGGCTTCTGCCCCGTACGTCAGTACTGGTGAGACACAGCTGTTATACACTTTTCTCTTGAGGGATAATGGCAACCTGCTGTTCATGATTTGAGAATGCCTGCCAAACGCACCCCAGCCCATTCTTAATCTTCCGATTATTTCAGTGTCATGATCCCGATCCGCGGTCGCCACCTGTCTTAAGTAGATGTATTCTCTTACGACTTCCAGTGCCCCGCTAGCTATCGTAAACTGCTGTTCTTTTCCGAGATTATTAAAACATTACTTTAGTTTTCTGCAGGTTAATTTTATACCCATCCTTCTCCTTTTCCTCTCCCGGTCAGTGAGCATGCATTGCAATTGGTCCCCCTGAGTTACTAAGTAAGGCAATATCATCAGCGAATAGCAAGTAACTAAGATATTCTCCATTAACTCTTATCCCCAATTCTTCCCAATCCAGGTCTCTGAATACCTGCTGTAAACACGATGTGAATAGCATTGGAGACATCGTATCTCCCTGCCTGACGCCTTTCTTTATTGGGATTATGTTGCTTATATTATGGAGGACTACGGTGGCCGTGGAGCCGCTGTAGATATTTTAAGTGTTTTTACATACGGCTCGTCTACTGACTGCTGAGGTTTCTACTGAATCAAACGCTTTCTCGTAATAAATGAAAGCTATATATAAGGGTTGGTTATATTCCGCACATTTCTTTATCACCTGATTGATAGTGTGAATATGGTCTATTGTTGAGTAGGCTTTACAGGATCCTGCATGGTCCTTTGGTTGAGAGAAGTCTAAGGTGTTCCTGATTCTATTTGTGATTACCTTCGTAAATGGTTTGCATGCAACGGACAGTATGCTGATCGGTCTATAATTTTTTTCAAATCTTTGGCATCCCCTTTCTTATGGATTAGGAATATGTTAGCTTTTTTCCAAGATTCCAGTAGGCACAAGGTCATGAGGCATTGCGTATACAGGGTGGCCTGTTTTTCTCGAACAATCTGCCCACCATCTTTCAACAAATCTGGTGTTACCTGATCCTCCCCCGCTACCTTCCCCCTTTCCATAGCTCCCAAAGCTTTATTTACTTCTTCCGGCGTTACCTGTGGGATTTTAAGTTTTTCTAGGCTATTCTCTCTTCCATTATCGTCGTGGGTGCCACTGGTACTGTATTGATCGCTATAGAAATCCTCAGCTACTTGAACTATCTCATCCATATTAGTAATGATATTGCCAGCTTTGTATCCTAAACCATACATCGGATTCTTGCCTATTCCGGGTTTTTTCTTCACTGCATTTAGGCTTCCTCCGTTCTTGAGAGTATGTTCAATTCTATCCATATTATACTTCCTTATGTCAGATGTCTTACGCTCGTTGATTAACTTGAAAGTTCTTCCAGAGCTATTCTAGCTGTAGGGTTAGAGACTTTCATACATTGGCGTTTCATGATGAGATCCTGTCTAACGGAGTTACCATCGACTTCTATTGCACACTCCTTAATGATGCCCATAAGATAATCGTTCATTTCTTCAACACTAAGGTCCTGTTTCTGAGTTAAAGCCGAATAGCTGATTTGTAGCTTGACCCCGAATTTCTCTATTTTCCCCCTTACGGCTAACTCATTGATCGGCTTCTTATGTACCAGTTTCTTCCTTTCCATCCTCTAGGCTAATTCGAGTTCTTCCTATCGTCACTGCAGTGCACATTGCCGAGTACGTTCACTTCTTGTATGATGCCAGGGTTAGCGCAGAGTAAAAAGTCTATTTAATTTATAGTCTCGGCATTCGCGTTCCTCCACGTCCACATTCGGCTATCCCGCTAGCAGAAGAAGGTATTCATTATCCGCATAATATTCTGTTCTGCAAGCTCTACTAATACCTCTCCCCTGCTATTCCTAGAGCCTATGCCATATACCCCACTGACTTGTCTCCAGCCTGCTTCTGGCCTACCCTGGCATTGAAGTCGCCCATCAGTATGGTGTATTTTGTTTTGACTTTACCCATCGCCGATTCCTCGTCTTCATAGAAGCTTTCGACTTCCTGGTCATCGTGGCTGGATGTAGAGGCGTATACCTGTACGACATCCAATTTTTACCTCTTAAAAAGTTTCATAACAAGACCTGCCACCCTCTCGTTAATGCTATAGGATTCCTGTATGTTACTAGCTATATCCTTATTCCTCAGGAATCCGACTCGTAATTCTTGTATCTCCTCTAAGCCTCGGTAGGAGAGGACGTTCCCGCTCTTTAGCACTGTACATGCTTCTTTTTTCCTCCTAACTTCACTAAGCCTTATTATATCACAATTACTGCCTCTAATTCCTCCAATTGCACTAATAGACTCGCCTCACTAGATAATGCTCTAGCGTTAATCTTTGCCAGGTTCAGATTCCAATGGCGGCCTGTTTGGCACGTATAGGAAGTGCTTAACGCCTTCTTCATCTCCGCAGCGGGTCGGCCCGCCACTGTACAATCCTCGGGGTCGCCTTCGTGTGGGGAGTTCTTAACGCTTATTTCACCTCCGCTGCTAGTCGGCCCGGCAATGCACTATCTTCGGGATCATTCCACGTTTGGGTAGTGCCTAACGCCTCCTTCATTTCCTCCGCGGGTCGGCCCGGCATAGCACAAACTTGGGGATTGGCCCACGTATGGGGAGTCCTTAACGCCTGCTTCATCTCCGCTGCGGGTCGGCCTGGCATTGCACTATCCTCGGAATCAGCCCAGATATGGGGAGTGCTTCATGCGTGCTTCTCTCCGCCGCTGGTCGGCCCGGCATAGCACAATCTTCGGGATCGACCCACGTGTGGGGAGCGCTTAACGCCTGCTTCACCTCCGCCGCGGGTGGGCCCGGCATCGCAGCATCCTTGAGATCGGCCCACGTATTGGGAGTGCCTCCTTCATTTTTCGCTTACGACACGAAAAGTTCCTTGATCGGTACCGGTATACAGCTTCGCGGTAATAACAATCGTATTATTTTGCTTCGAACTTTGAATTGATGTGGTTAGTTCTGTTCCGTGTGTTCTCACTGCCCGATGTGATGAATAATGTCAATATTAAAAAAAAATAGGCGTTCATTGATGCATTACGTTCTTGTTAAATCGCAGATAAAGGTCCTCTACTCTGCACTATCAAGGCTTCCAACCGCTACCCCGAATACCGAATGCATGATGTCGCCACGCAGCCTTTTCCGTACGCTACCCTTTGCGACTACGTCATCGTCGACATAGCGCAGTCACCGGATGGCAGCTATAACTGTAAGTGGTGAAGAAAAATGCAACACATCGGCAGTGATAGGCTCACCATGTCGGTTGGTCATGCCAGCGAAATCACCAAGGCTATAGTGATCATCTTTGTAATTAAACTGCAGATTGTGCACATTGCATGAACCTGCTGTCATGCGGACAAGTGTAGTATTCGCCACGTGCTTTTGTGAGCTTGATACATGCGAGCTAGGAATAGGAAAAGCTGGTGCACTTTCGCTATCACCGTGTCAATGTTAACTAAAGTGGGGAAACTGGCCACTTCGTATACAGGCTGTTTTTTATAACTGCACCAACTTTTTTAAATATTGCCTATCAAGTACTGTATCAAGAATTGTACTATGGCATATAGGACCATTCTAATCCTTGATTTACATTACTCGATGCGGCTGCGAATAATCCTACGAGGACTCAAAATGTTTAATTGAACAATTGAAGTAATTCCGCTGATAAAGGTTTTTAATTAATTACATTATGTCACGTTTTTTAGTCTGCGAGTTACAGCAACTGAGTTCGCACGGCGTATCCACTTGGAACAAATTCTCTGGACAGCACCAGTTCCAATACATCCGACGAAATGCAGTTGCATTCCAGTTTATTCTTTAAAATCCCGCTGTTTTCTTCATTGAAGCACAAAAGTAACTGGAAAACCAATGCATTTCGACGTTAACCTTGAAAATTATCATCTCGGAAGTATGTGCAGAGTGGCGCGTAAAGGATTCGGACACAAGAAAAAACGCTAGCATACAGTAGACGCAAACTTACAACAGTTTTGTTTCTGAAAGAGCGCGACCTTTTTATGCGCTTGCCACAACACTGCGCATGTGCCGAGAAATATCTTTACCCTCGTATACCTCTACTCAAAAGAAGCTGTCTTTTTTGCTGGCAATGCAACTGACGCCTGACTGATGCACCTATTTCGTAATTTATAAATATTAGGTTTCGCCATCATTAAGCGAGTCATTTCATTTTTTGCTTCTTGCTATTATTGCGCACTGGTCGGACCTAGCTTTGCATCTGCAATCTCTCCAGCGAATGGCTTACCAGCCACCTGTCTTATATTTAACTTTATTCGCGCGCTCCCGCAGCCTCTCATTAATGCAGCGACCTGATTGTCCGACGGAAGAGCGTTTACATAACAGCGGTGTACGGGAGACTGCCTCCATTGCACGTTACATAATTTGTGCGATGTTGAGTGTTGCGCAATTTCGTTTCTACTTCTTTCTGTGCCCGTTATTTTGCATAACTTTTTCAACTTATACGTAGCAGAGAACAACTGTTTTACGTCAACACGTTAGGCCGCCTTTAAATTGTGCGATACCCCATGAATATAGGGGATTACCGTAATCTATCTTTTTTCTCTGTGTGATTTACGCGCAGCATTACTGGTGGCCCTTATGGCCTTGAGAAACTTTTCGGCTACGGAAATTAACGCCTGTCTGAGAGACGAGTGCATTCCGGGCTCAAACTGGGATTCATTAATTGGGAGCATGATTTTTGGAATGCATTCTCGAGACATATTTACAATTGCATTTCTAATTAGTTTCCAATGTACGCAGTCAAAGGCAAAGAAGGTTTAGTTAGCTTCTGCCTCGTAGCTCCGACTCAAATGGTCATCGTTGTAAATGAACCTTATGGCTATGAGCGGGATGCTTTCGTTGCTGGGTAATTCGTGCGTCATTTGCACAGGCTTCAGACATTTTTCTGCGATGGACAGAACTTCTGCGACCTTTAGGTTAAAATCGGATGGGTTGCATTCTAAAAGAAAGAAATCACCATCGACATATTAAAACCTTTTGCACACCTTTGTTGTTAGTACTTCAGTGGCCAGTGTTCTATTCAGGTGCAGTAACAATAGATCGCTGACTAAAGTTGCAATACATCACCCTATGCAGACGGGCGTCTTTTGTATTATGTGCCTGCCGTCCCAATTAATGAATGTCGATGAAAGGTAAAATTTAGGAAGCTATAAAAAATTCCCACAGGCAAGTGTGGTCTCGGATTGAAAGATCATCACTCCGAATTCGTCAATAGCTCTTTTTATGCAGAGAAGTTCATCGTGAGGTAATGAGAAGTCAAGATGGGTAACGTCGATTAAAAACGCTTTGATATTCTTTTCTGCATGCTAGCTTACAAAATGTAAAACCTCATACGAATTCTTCGTTAGAAATGAGTCATTTACAAGTAGGGGTTTTAGTTAACAACTTTTTGCGTTTTCACGTTAAGAAAACAGATTTAGATGATCCCTAGAAGCTTTTCTATACTTTTCCGGAGCCTAGAAAAATTCGGTCGCGTGAATATCTCCGTTGCCTCGCACTTCAATTTCTGCAAGAGTATGCCCTCATGGCGATTAAACAATTTAGATACAGCCTGTCTGGCTTTATTGCAAAACGTGCTGGATTTCAAAACTGCGAACCCGTACTGTACTCTGTACATACTTATGGTATATCAACAGGATCAAATAGATACTTTAGTGCAAAATCTCGGAATTGGTGCGGTTCAGAGAATTCGTTCCAAGTGATTGCACCATGCCAACTCGGCGGCTATAATTCGTTATTTGAAATATGCGGCGTAAAGTTATTATTTAAAGAATAATTTGTGTAATTACGTTCAATATTCAATTGAACATTTTGATTTCTCGCAAAACTAATGACCGCCGCATCGAGTAATTTGATCAAACATTAAAATTGTGCTATCTGCTATACGAAATCTATAAAAGTTCGGTGCAGCTCAAGAAGAAAAAAAAAAAACACCGAGTATATAAAGTACCGGCGAAAACACTCGGCCTTCAGCCGCTTATTGGTACTAGTTCATCTTCGGAGCTCTTGGTTCTGCATGGTCTTCGCCCGTTCACCCTCTGGGACCACTACAATGAATAGAGGGCAAGCAGTGTTGAAAACGCTGCCCGTGCTATAGATGTCAAATCGTAAAAGTCGCAGAACACTTGTTAGTTTTATCTATGAGCGCCACTCTCTTTCCAAGGAGACCTTTCCTCTAGGCGGGCCGACTTTGTGCAGACCGTAACGAAGATATTATTAGGATGCTATCGAAAGCCACCGCGAGAAAGACGATGAAGTCTTTGGGCTCTCGACACAAGCGAATGTCTGCCTAGTGGCGTGGTAGTGTAAATACAGCGTAGATAGTCTTATTTATCTGTCTGTCCACATCTAACATTTTTGTGGAGGTTTGCGAACCCCGTCCTCGCCCCGGAGATCCGTAGGGGTCGATACATCGAGCTTCTCACCATTGCTCCATTTGAAGAGAAGAATCAGCCATGGCTGCAGTTTGTGAAACTGCTCTAATCGAGAAGATTACCCACTTAGTGTGTTCTCAGGCCTGGACGGAGACGATGTTGACGAATGGATCAAGCTCTATGAACGCGCGCCAATGCTAGTAACAGCGGTAACAACAAACTCATGAAAAAGCGTTAACCAGCAGGGACATTTTTTAAAGAAAAGCTGCGACAACTATCGCGCGACCCCAACGGACGCAAGTGTGCCGCGAGAAAGGCGCCTGCGACTCGTGCCCGGACACCTACGGAGCCGTGCGTTTCACACGTGCAGGACTCCTTGGCTCTCTGCTGCAAAGCTGACGACAAGATGCCCGACACATATAAAGTCGATAATACTAAAAGGAATCTCGGACGAAGCTTTCAATGTGCTTCTTTTCTGCGACATCACAATAAAATAGCGTCACTATGAACAAGCTAAGAGCTGCCGTATCGCGCACAACATCACGCAACTGCACAATACTACTACTACGTCAACTCCTGAGGATCGACCCCTTCAGCCAGTCACCTGTGACAACGTAACCCACTTTGTTCGCCACGAGCTCGAGGCAACCTATTCGCCAACCTTCTTCACAACGCCTTCCGATCCTCCAGCAACCACGATTGCCATGATCGAGGCCTTTGTGCGATGGGTATTTGAGATTATGGCTGAGAAATCCATGTTTTCGTCGACACAACACACCCTTTCTCCAGGTTGTTGCCGCCCTCTTCCTCTCCGGCAGTCTTTTTCGAACACTTTTCTGAGCGCGTCCAAATGGCATACCACCGATGACAAACCCATCTGCTTTTACTGCTGTCGCATCGGCCTCGCCGCTCTTCACTCCTGCAACTGAAGGCTCCAACAAACTCAGACATACGCCGGCGCTTATTCCCGTACTTTTGGACCTACTACTGCCTATGCCACCCGCCATGAACCCACTGCCTCTGATGCCCCAGTTCCGAACCTTCGTTACAGCCGGTCACCTTCACCTCGACACCATCAGTCTCGTTCGCCGCAACCCCATAGCTTCTTATCGCCATCAATCGCCGCCCGCACCCTGCCGAAAAACTGGGCACTGTAGCTTCTTGAGGTGGAGCTGCGGTGTCGATCCAGCTCCCAAATCCTCTGCTGACCTTACCTACGAGACCAATGGTCTCCAAACCACGCAGTTCAGGTGGTTGCACAGCTAAGCTGTACAAGACATCTAGAACGAGTACCCGTTACGACGTAGCGTGAAATTATTCACGTGGCGACATTGAACTGTACTTTGCCTAATTATTAGCCTAAAACTTCAGGATGACCTGCGACTTGGTTGGCGCCGTTACGTCGTGTACCTAGAAAGAGTGGACCAGAGACGAGACAAATTCGCCGCGCCTCGTATGCACGCTGCTCTTGAGGAGTTGTCTCCTTACGTGGCTTTCCCATATCCATGTCAACACACTAAATTAACTGCTAGGCGGGATGTTCTTTTACGTATGAAATTATAGTTACGTCATTTCTTACAACAGTCAAGCTGCCGTCGTCGCGGAACTTGCGCCACGGTAATCTTTACCGGGAACGTATGAGAGGAGCGCTACGTGCTTCACATTGCACGTAGGCGCAGCATCACCTTATAAAACTCACCACCTTATAATAACAGCATACTAAACGTATGCTGTTCTGTATGTTGTGCGCGTGATTAAAAAAAATGTATGAATTGTTCGCTTCGCTTCGCTGAGTACTTGTAGCCTCTGCCTTACGGGTTGCATGATCAAAAGCACCTGGATGTATGATCCATAGATGATGATAGTTTTCTGTCAACGTTATGCCACGACGAAATCCTGGGGTCCGCGATGTAGACACCTTTGCTGTAAAAAAAAAAAAAAAAAACCCACTTTTTTCACACTGATCTTGACGGCTTTGCGATTAATCATAAGCTCACCCCAGCTTTGAGACGAGTCGACGTGACGTGTGTACGTGACGGATCAGCATCGCCTGCCGCTGTACTCCCGACCTCTTCACCGTAATTGCTGAATGACCCCATGACGTAATTCTCGTACTCAATTTTCTCTCCGCGCGTTCGGATATTATTGACTGCTCTGCGAGAACTCTTCCTCTTGAGTTGCCGATTGTCTCAGAACGTTCTGACGCAACCCCGTGCCGCTAACGCCCCACCGGCTTCATTCGCCTGTCAACAATGTCATTAGCCTATATGCAACTCTAGTCCTCCCCGCCTGTTCAGGATAGAGAGTACCTCATCACTCCTGTGCCCGATATTCCATTGCAATATGATGTCCCCATGGCTCACAGTGTTCGTACTAAAACAACTAACCGGCCTCGCATGCTCATTTGTAGCTCTAACATGGCGTGTTTTTTTTTATTCAAACAGCACGCTGTACGTGATTTTTTTCGTTGAAGGCATGAGCCTGTCATAGCCGATGATCGAGTTCCATGATGGGAGTCACACTTACAACGTATACGATTGTGATCGAGATGATAGAACACGTGATGACCTCCTTCTCGGAGTGAAATAAATGCTTTCGTTTTACTCCGGTAACTAAGATGGTCCCCTCGAAATCGTCTTGGCACTCGGCTCAACGCCTACTCACAGAATTCTTAAAGGAGCCTGTTATCGTCCACTAAATTCCAATAATTTCTTTGTTAACGACTTGCGTGCTAACTTGAAAACAGTGAAAGAGTCATTATCGACTCATTTGTTCTGCTTTTTTAACGATTTAAATTTTCCGCAATTCATCTGGGTGCACATATCATGTACACCCGGCAGCAAAATAAGCCGGGGCACGCCGAGCGGCGGCCGAAATCAGATAAAACTGCATCACCGCACCATCTGACGTTGATATTGTGCAGGCTCGCAGCCATGTCCTTTTACTCGCTCGCCGCATACTAGCTGACTACACGTAGCGTTTGGTGGTAGGGGTCGCTTTCTTTGTTTAATCCGTCCCGCACTCAGTTGGACGCGGACATGTTGGTGGCACGGCGGAGGGTGTGAAGCCTGCACTGCTCGGTTTGCCCCGACCAGACAGATGACGCATAGCAGCCAGACCTTCTCCCTTTTCTTTTTTTTTGAGTGTGCTCTCGTTCACCGCTGCTGGCACGTGTTTTTGTTAATTTATGTAACCACGTGCAACGCGTTGTGATTTTCATGCATGTTATAGGCGATCACAGTGCCTGAAGCAGCGCCATCACACAACATAGTAAGAAGGGTTGCGTCATTAGACCTCCTGTCCGATAGCTTGAAGATCAGTTTTTGAGTTTCACCACGCGAAGCAATGGTTTGTCTGCTTTCAACGACAACTCAGTGCAGCGTCAAGTATTGAAGGGGGCGACTGTTCTATTAGTGTCCGCCCCGGTGACCTTGTGGTTATGGTGCTTGGCTGCTGATCCGAAAGACGCAAGTTCGATCCTGACCAGGGCGGTCGCATTTTCGATGTAGGCAGAAATGCTAGAGGCCGGTGCACTGCGCGTTATCAGCGCGCGTCAGAGAACCCCAGGGGTTAAAATATTCCGCAGCCCTGCACTACGGAGTCCCCCATAATCACATCGTCGTTTTGACACGTAAAACTGCAGCAGTCGTTAGTTTTCTATTATTGGGCACATGTGTCGCACTAAAAATCTGACGGCGACATCAGTCTGCCCGGCTGTGTTATGTCGCTGTGTACTATTAAGGCGCTGATAAAAAAATATAAAAAGCGAGCCAGAGGGGCACCGCGCGAGCATAAAGATTTAACTACCCAGTGAATAAGGTGGTGTTCAGAGGTTCGACTAGAAATGGGCTGCCACTCCATTTCTTTATCTTTACCCACTCCCCGTGTGTTCTGTCTTCTCATTGGCCAGCAATACTGTTTAGTGGTTTAGAATTGCGGAGAGCCGAACAACGGTGCAGCGTCTTCTGAAATGACACCACGTGTCCCAGTTGAAGAGCAGAAGCTCATCGTCAGATTTTTCGTTGAGCGTGCACCGCAGAGAGAAATTTGCCCGAAAACTGGCACGTCGAAGTCATCGGCGAGCAGAATTATCCGTGCACAGCCGACGACAAACCGATCTGCTTCCGCTGCCACCGCGTTGGTCATGTATCCCGCCACTGCCACACCACCTGGATGCCACCGTACTGGAGCTCATTCAACTGACGCTCTTGAACTTCGCTAAGCACGCCTTGTATTGTTTACCGGTAGATTGCATAGGGCCCACAACCCTGTGACGTTTCAGGGGACGCTGTTTCTTGGCAGCCATTGTGATGGGCAAGGACGAGCAGGCTCTGCTAGTAGGCAACTGGCCCCACCACATTTGGCATGTGTTGGGCTACTTGTTCAGCGTTCCTTCGTTTTAAGTGGAGCCGCCCTGGTGACGTGGAGGTTTGGCGCTACTTTGGTAATTGCAAATGCGCGGGATCAAATTCTTCCCATGGAGGCACTTTTCCGATGCGAGAGCATTTCAAAAACGTTCATGTAACGCGTATTCCGTGTGCATTAAGAAGCCAAAGATGGTCAAAAGTATACTGGAGTCTTCCACTATGATATGCCTTATACTAATATTCTGGTTTTGCCATGTAAAACTCGAGAATATATTTTTTACTTCAATTTGACTTGCTGACTTACAGCTGCTTGTGTATATGCTAGCAGTGTGTATGCGTGACATTTTAGCCAGTAAATTGCATAATTTTTGCAAACCGCAATGTTCAGCGTACCACATTCATCACTGAGCTCAGTCACTGCATGGCAGGGCCATTATTCGCCCGCGCTACGCGTTAATTGTGACAGTTCGATACAGCAGCGTTGATGCAACGGTCACACAGTATACTCCATAAATCTGTACAGCGCACGGATGGCTGCATGTTAGCTTATCTCGCTCATGAAAAACAGCTACAGCACAGTCGTAATGTACTGCATCACTCTCCGTAAGCAATGGCACGTCAGCGATGGAAGTCACTTTTAAAGCGAAGGCTTTACTAACCGTGTGGAGCCGGGTTTTGCCGTCGTGAGCAGTTTGACCTTCATATGACTGCAGCTGCGCCGTATACTTGGAAGCGCATTTCAATTTTTTAATGTCTCCCTTTTTGTGGATTGGTATAATGTATAATTATAATGGTTACAGTATGAATATGTTGTAGTTAAATATAAGTATAATTATTACAGCTAAATCAAAGGTTAACCAAGTGAAACCAACACTTACCCATGCAGGCTAAGCCAAGCTTTGGCATTGCATATCAAGCGTTAGCTGAACTAAGCCGCAGCCAACTCTTTCGAACCAACTGAATATAGAAGGCCGCGCAGTGAAGGTCACTACAAAGTGAATTGAGCATACAGTCCTATTGTCGCGTCCAATATGCGGCACGAAGAGAAAGACGAAGATCTCGCGTACTGCAGAAGAGAAGTCCATGCCTAATGGTTTTTCAGTATACCTAATTAAATTGTCCTGCCCTGTTAGGTCAGTTCTTGCTGCTTGTGCATTGTGTCACTGGTGGAGGTGCTGGGTAAATGTTTGGAACGTCTGTCAACAGCCACACATGTTACCGAGGACGAATTCCGCGCATCAAAACCACCGTTGACCGCGCCAGCCGTCGCATATTAGGCCTAATCCCAGAATTCAGTCCCCTACCAGGAAGTCTGCCTGTGACCAGGCATGACCAAGACATCGCAGACTCAGGCTCTGCACAGATGACTCTTCTGACTCCTCGATCTCCCTTGAAATTTTACGGAAATG
Source organism: Dermacentor andersoni (assembly GCF_023375885.2). NCBI lineage: Eukaryota > Metazoa > Arthropoda > Arachnida > Ixodida > Ixodidae > Dermacentor > Dermacentor andersoni. Next base: position 179,684,295 of record NC_092817.1, on the reverse strand, counting down.
CCTGCGAAAAAAGAAGACTGCTTCGAGTATTAAGAGAGCGTAGCCGAGTATAAAGAGTGCCGCGCTGGACAGAAGCTATCTTACGTGTCTTTCTCTCTTGAAGATGGGGCCCGCGCATGTTTTGTAAAGGGCGAGAGAAACTGGCCAAGCTGGGACGAGTTAGGCTACCAGTTCCTTGATACGTCCGGGAGCGGCGAAAGGCGAGACCACGCAAAGCACCCTCTAGAATCACGGATTCGAATGTGAGCAAAACTGTCGCCATCGGGGTCGTCGTGCAGACCTTGATATGTATGAGGCGAAAAAAACTCAGCCACCTCATGTGCGGCATGTGCGGCTTGCTTGTCTTGTGCCGAACCCGCCGACAAGTTTCAATGCATTTATTAAGGAATCCACAGCCATAGAGCACGCGTTACATCTACGCTGCCGCCAGTATGATCGCCTGACCAGCGCTAGACAGACAAGCGCCGCAGCAGTGACGGTCACAGAAGAGGGTTCAGTGCGCCGGCTGATACGCGAAATTTTTCAGGGAGGGATTAAGCTCACTTCTACGGCAAGTTAATGCACAGATGCGTCGCTGATGAAGTTGTGCGCCAATAAGGCTGTTGATTTCGGCTTCCGAGCCAAATCCCTGGACGCAGCAGCTCAGCTACGCAGATATTCTCCGTCGAACGCCACCTCCAATGCCAACGTCGCAGTATCACCAGCAGTCTCCACAGGTGTCACAATGGTACCATAGGGGACAAGCGACGCGACTACCGCTTCACTGAACCGACATTTGCGCAAACTTGACTCTAAGCCCTGGCGCTTCCAGTGTGGGGAAGCAAGGCATATCTGCCGTCATTGCCCGTATCGCTTCGCAGGGTACCAATTATTTCCATCTACTGCTTCTCGTCGCGCTTTTGACGGCAGCCAAGCGGAACACCGGCGCGTATTCGACGAGCTGGCGAGCCTATTCTCCCGGTTGCCGATCGCACTCCCCCTCTTCGGGGCATCATTGTCCACCTGCACGACGCAGTTTCACCGACGTGGCCCAAAGGACATCTCACTGTCCACACCGGAAAAATTGAAGGCCCCGACCTCATGGTGAGAGGGCTTTCACACTTAAAGTGCCGAAAATTCTCCATTATCGTCGGGTCATTTGACGACAGAGGAAATTATTTTCGCCGATGTTGCTATATCGATTTACGGCCATGACGTGGCGATGCTGGTGCACACTGGCGCGGTCTTTTTATTATTGATTCAAAAGCTGTCGGATGGAGTTCGCAAATTGAAAATGGAGTCGATGGGGCTGCACATTAGAGTTGCTCGAGGGAAGCTACCGACACTTACACGTAATGTGTACTTCAAGGATCAACATTGGGGATTCATCATTCGTCACAAATTTTGTTATTCTTCCCTACTGTTGCAAAGATGTCACCTTCGGCAGGACTTCTTATGCGAGTATGGCGCCGTCGTCAACATACTAGAAGGTACACTAACTTTTTCTGTGGACCAAAGTGCTGGGCTACAACGCAAGTCCTTGCGCATCTTAGATGACGTGACCATTCCACCGTTATGTTGGGGTCTTCGTTCCGTCAGGCGCGACACAAAGTACAATGGAGAAGGTCTTACAGAGCAGACAATTACGCTTTTGGCGTCTCAAGTTGTTGCCACACCCAGAAGTATCGTCAAAGTAATGCATGGGCAAGCAGAAGTACTGCTAAAGAAAGTTCAGAAAGGAACGGCTACACATTGCAAAAAGGCAGCGCAGGAGCTGCTTACCCTGACGAGAATGCAGAGTTCCGCGAATGCGTTCCAGAACAACAGGGAGAGCCCTACACTTTGGCGCCGCTACCTGCTCTTGACGTGAGCGCAAGCTTACTACAAGCGGAAAGGCCGCGCCTTGTGGACCTGTTGCACCAGTTCAGGATTACTTGCCATCGACATCCAGAGTCGGTCAGATGCCACTAACGAAGCAACGTATTATCAAGGAGGCGAAAGCTAGACCAATGCGACAAAACCTGTACCCTATAGCACCGAAAGAACGCGTAGTGATCAAAGAGAAAGTGAAAAAAATAACAATACTCTACGACGACGTTATCTAACCTTCAAAAGCCCGTGCGTAATGATTAAAGTGATGGTAAAGGAATGTCGCAGTTTAGCTCGAATGGCGAAACATAGATTGCGATAGGACATTAGTGAACAGCTGTACGAAGTAAGGATTGTAGTTTTGTCGCACTTGTGCTTAAATGGCACCGCTGCGACGTTGAGAAAAGCACATACGAAGCGTCTCTGTAGTTCAACTTCGCAGCACTGCTTTTTAAATAGACGTGCATATTCCAACTAGCCTCAACGCAAACGTGAATTACTAGTTTTATCGGCCATATAATCTTGTACGCATAGGCATATTAACTAAATTAGCAAGCATGGTGTCAGGCACGCACAAGCAAACATGAACAGGTCTCATTCGATGACCGCGGAAAGTGGCTGTTAAAACGCTAAGTGGGGAAGCGCAGACACAGCAGCGAATGAACAGACCGTGCTGTATCTCGCGTGAACGCGAACTATGCCGCGAAAGGAGGACGCCGCCAGGGGGCCAGCGAGTGCGAACGCGCTTCGCATGGGCTCTGTACAAACACGGTGATTTCGTTCGAATTTTCGCCCACGCAGTGCCCATCTCTTCACTACAGCGTTAGTAAAGGTGAGCGCTACCATCTGTTCAAATTTGGTGGCCGTCGGTCCCCCCTAAGCGGGCCCACGGGCAGAAAACTGCCCTTTGCCGATCAGCTGCCGCGCTAGGCCTCGCGCCACCGTGCGCTAAGCCTAAGCCGCTTCGACCTCCCCTACGTCAACAGTATGGAAGCCCAAGTGATCAGAGAGACCATCCACCCAAAGGACATTGATCCCAGGGACTGGAATCATATCCTGAGCCTACCCACCCGCCAGAAAGGAGCACCGAAAATCCAGGACCAGGTGAATGCCGCCACCAGCTCGCGACCTGCAGATTCCGTACACCCAAGCGTCCCAGCTGCGCGCGACGCGTCTCGCGGCGAAAAGGTCGCAGTGCCAGTGCGTTTGCCTGAGGGTGCCTGCAAGATAGTGTTTCGCTCAACCGGGGGACCTACCTTAACCGACCTTCAACCGCGACAGCTTCGCCTGGCCCTGCTAACTGCAGCCAAGGACCTCCAAGCACCAGGCGCCACCAGCTTGGTTATTCACACCCTCAGCAACACCTGCACGATGAGTACCCCGCATGAAGCCGACGCGCAACGCCTAGTCGCCATCCAAAAACTCTCCATTCGAACCCAAGTCTACGCCGTCACCGCGTACATCGCCCACCCGGATGGTGCAGTAAGAGGAGTAATCACTAACGCCTACTGGGAAGAAACCCCAGCACAGATTCTGGACGACCTCATCACCGGCAACCCTAGCGTCCCCATCGTTGATGCACGCCGCATGGGACAGACCCGTTTGATCCTTATCACCTTCTGGACGGGTCCGGTGCCCCGAACCATCTCCTACGGAGGCGGACTCCACAGCTGCAGTTTATACAGAGGACACCTGGACGCTGGCAGAAACTGTAGAAAACCAGGGCATCGTGCGGATGTGTGTACCCTTCAGCGTACGCACAACTGTTCAAGATACGGTATCCCGCACCCCCGACCGGACACCCCGACATGCACCCCAGCCTGCATACTCTGTGGAGTCGCCCACAAGACCGGTACTAAAGGCTGCAAAGAGAGGGAACGGCGCTCACCACCTGCGTCACGATAGCAGCACATCTCCCGCACACCGGTATGAGACGCGGACCGCTCCAGCGTCCGTCGCTACAGCACGTCTCGCTCATCGTCTCGTCGCCGCCAGGACCAACAGTCTCCACAGCTTCCCTGGGCGGACAGAATAGCAGGCAAAAGACTGAACGCTCCCAGCAAGCCCTCAATGCCCCCGCCCACACAGGAGGACCCCCGTGACCGGGAGCTCCAGGCCCTGCGAGAGGAGGTGACTCGTCTTAGCTCTCTCATCAAGACTCCCACCTTTACCCCTCTACCGCTTCCGCCAATCGTCCCTCCCACCAAACCTACGCCGCTACCTCAAACGCCCACTGAAAACATGGAAAATCCGACTCCCAAACCGCCACCTCACCCCCACCCAAGAAAAAACGAACAACAGGGCACCCACCCGTCACCCAGACGGACCTTCAATTTCTAGAGGCCCGCATGGACGCTAAACTCGGCGAAATGGACGCGCGTCTAGAGGCAAAATTCAATCAGCTTATCGACCACCTGTCTCAACGCTTTGAACAACAAATTGAAGCGGCATTTACGCGCATGGTGCACACCCTTGAGATGAGCCTTGCACGGTACGACACCCGCCTCCAAACAATCGAGCAGGCCCTTCCCTCGCTGCAGCTCCCCAATCGCCCCTATCAATCCCGCCCACCTACCCCACAGAACTCCCTACCCAACCCATCTGTAGTCAACCCACCCAAGCTACAGTATGGCGGGGCTACCAGCTAATTCCTTATCAATTCTGCAATGGAACTGCCGCCACTTCCGGGGCAAGCGCGCACCTCTTCAACTCCTCCTCCCCACACTTCCCACGCCCCACATCGTCCTCGTTCAGGACACACATGCCCCTGCCACACTTCCCAGCTACACATCCGCTCACTCGGACGCAAGGAATACACACAGGGCTTCCACACTCATACATCGCTCCATTACACACCAAACACATCAGATCGCCTCCCAGACGCCCTGCGTGATCACAGAAATCATACAACATACACACTCCACACCATCATTTTTTATTGCAAACATATACCCCCCACCGTCTCATCCGATGGCTTCATTGGAAACGTTACTGCGAGATCTTCATTGTATTGCAGGCAAGCATCCATTGATAATCGGAGGGGACTTGAACAGTCAGCATACTGACTGGGGCTACCACACCACTACGGGACGAGGACGAAGACTTTCGTCTTTGGTACAAGAGCTCGGCCTCACAATACACAACTTTAACACCCCCACGAGAATTGGCAATAGTGTGAGCGCGGACACCAGCCCGGATTTGACACTGAGCCGCAACTTTGCGGGTATTACATGGAACACAACACATCACACATTAGGGAGCGATCATTACATCCTCTGCGTTACAGTACCCTACAAGCAAAGAACGACCCTTCACCTAACACACAAACTCACCAACTGGGATGCAGTCCGCGCCGCACGGGAGGCCCTTCATGACGCTCCCATTACAGACATCGACCAGTGAGTGGCATCACTCATTAACGATGTCTCCGCACACACTCGAACCCTTGACACCACACCAGATACGCCCAACCTCGACACTCACCTTGCGCACCTATGGGAGGCCCATCATAGCAAACTAGAGCGCTGGAAAGGGCAAAAGCTCAACCGGACCCTTAAAAAGCAGCTAGCCGCACTGCAAACAAAAATTACTGAGCATTCTGAGGAGCTCTGCCGATCCAACTGGGGACAGATTTGCGATAGTATGGCTGGCAATCTGTCCTCCAAGCGCAGTTGGCAACTCCTCCGTCACTTAATTGACCCTACGCAATCTTAAACAGCCACACAACAACATGTAACACACCTTATACACAAGACCGACCTTTCTCCCGACGCACTCATCGACATACTTAGGAACACACATACAACTCCCGGTACCTAGAATCCCCTGCCCCCCTATGCAGGCACCCCAAATGCCAATATCGACGCGGAGATTACGGAAGCAGAAGTCAGAGCGGCCCTCCTGACTCTCCGCTCTAACTCCACTCCAGGAGTTGACCGTATCTCCAATAGCATGCTCCGCAATTTGGACGATCAGTCGATTGCCCAGCTCACGGAGTACTTCAACACATGCTGGCAGGAGGGCACCCTTCCGCAATCCTGGCGTCACGCCAAAATCTTATTCATACCCAAGCCCCACAAACCCCTTACACCTGCAGATCTTCGCCCCATCTCCCTAACCAAATGCCTGGAAAAGCTTTTGGAGCATGTCGCACTCGCTCGACTCACCCAACACATGGCGCAGCAAGACTTCTACCCGCACAGCATGGTGGGCTTCCGTCCACACCTATCGGCACAGGAAGCCATGCTCCAGGTCACACAGCATATTTTCGACCCCCTCATACCGGGCCACACAAAAGCCGTTCTCGCCTTGGATCTCTCCAATGCGTTTGATCGCCTAGACCATCGAGCGATAATGGCGGAGCTCTCCACCTTGAACATAGGTGAACGTATGTACACCTATATTCAAGCATTCCTTACTAACCGCACAGCCGAAATTCACTTCGGTCCCCACACATCCCGCTCATACACCCTTAGTGGGATTGGCACCCCCCAGGGATCTGTCCTCTCCCGTTTTCTCTTCAATGTCACTCTCATTCCCCTTGCTCGAAAACTACAAACCACCCCTCACCTTTGTAACGCACTCTATGCTGATGATATCACTCAATGGACCACCCATGGCAGTGATGGAGACCTAGAGAATACTCTGAAGTCGGCAGCTGCCCTCACCCAAACACATGCGCGGAGTATCGGACTCTCATGCTCTCCAGAGAAGTCGGAGCTCCTCATATTCCGCCCCACAACCCGAAACTGACCCACCACCCCTATAACTGTGACACTAGAAAACCGGTACATCCTTGAGGTACACACACTCCGGGTACTGGGCCTCCACATCCAAGATAACGGGAAAAACACTCTCACTATCCACAAACTCAAGCGGACGGCTGTGTCGATATCCCACCTAATCCGCCGAGTTTCTGCACACCACCGGGGTATGAAGGAACATGACTTATGTCGTCTCATTCATGCCTTCGCCCTCAGCCACTTTCTCTTCACGCTTCCCTAACTTAAACTCCAGGGCAGAGAAATCTCCACCCTGGATACCATGATCCGAACAGCATTTAAGACCGCACTACACCTATCCCTAAATACCTCCACCGCAAAACTACTCCAGCTAGGCCTACATAACACCATAGGTGAGCTTATTGAGGCCCACCGACAGACACAATACATACGTCTCGCAAGAACCACCACCGGCAGACACATCCTAAACACCCTCGGTATCAGGATACCAGCCACGGATCCCACACAGCACCAGGTCCCTCACCACATTCACCGCGAACTTCTTGTTAAACTTCTCGCTAAAAACATGCACCCCACCTACCACGAATCCCGCCGCAGAGCTCGCGCACGGGCGCTCCACAAACACTATGGCACGGAACCGGATGCTGTGTGGGTGGATGCCGCATGCACAGGTGAGGACCCGGTTGTTGCCATCACGAACCCCTCCCTACAACCGATTACCACCCTTCACATATCTCCAACTGCCACTTCGGAGGTGGCTGAAGAGGCGGCCATTGCCCTAGCTATTACGCGCACGGAAGCCCAGTATTTATTATCGGAGTATAAAACTGCGATACTAAATTTTGCTCGCGAAAGACTTCGCGTCCCTGCATTTCGCATACTGAACTCCCTCGCTGCACACCCGCCCCGCCACATGGAGCTCATATGGGTGCCTGCCCACTCTGGGAAACCTGGAAACGAGGCTGCCAATGCTTTAGCCCGAGGTTCTCTCAACCGGGCACCGGCGGCCTCCGATCCAGGGTTCTCACGGGAGCGCATGCATTCATTCAGTGAACTGACGGAAGCCTGCAAAGCCGAGCGTCGGCTCTACCCCCAACCCCATCCCTCCCTCGCCAATTATCACCAGACACTTTGGAGGCGGCTCCAAACGCGCACCTTACCCTCCCCTTATATACGCTCGCGCTATCACCACGTCCACACCGACCCCTCATGTACCCTCTGCCAGCACCTCAAAGCCACTCTCGATCACATCCTTTTCCTCTGCCCGGCGGATCCTCCCCCGCGGGGCCTGGAGCACCTTACTACTTGGGGGCTTGGGAGACCCTACTGCGCGCCGAGGACCCGGCCAAGCAAGCCATCGCCACAGGCCCGGCTGCCAGCGTCATGAGCCTCCGGGACATGAACGTTTGAGTGCAATGGGGCCGTGCGGGGGCCCAAGGACCTGCGTGTCCGCAACTCCCCTGTGTGCAATAAAGTTGTCACCACCACCACCATGCCGCGAAAACCGCGCGCGGCAGAGTATGTCTATCGGAGACGCCTTTCAAGATACGGCGGCCCGGCCGAGCGGGGCGGGCGGCGCCGCCTGAAGTAGAACACGCCCCCGCTGTCTACCCTCCCCCCGAGCCTTCCGCGTGATGGAAGGCGGCGCGCTTCCTCCCCGCATTCCTCCCTTTCGCGCGCGAGATGGAGCCCGGGTCGCCCGCTCACCCTCGCACGCTTTCTCTCGCACATAAAGCATACGGCACGCGGCGACGATTTGATCGCCATTGGACTTTATAAGAAGCTTGAGTTAAAAGCGTCTGTTTTACCATAGATGCGCGCAAAAGAAAATATGATTATGAAATCTTCATCAGGCGAATGAAGAAATTTTCAGAGCTATTGGTGATGGCCTTGGTCCGTGAACGTACTTGTGAAACAGCAATAGGAGTTCTACATTATGACGAATGTTCAAAGAAGGAATTGATAAATTGTTTTTATTTGCGTCATACTTTCGTTGCAGCTGTAATTTTGTGAGATGAATCGAGCGGCTTTATCCTCAACTGATTCCGGAATAGAGGTTAAATAAATGTAATTAGGGGACCATATTGAAGAAAGAAATTCAAGTTTAGGGTGAACAAATGTAAGATAGGCTAATTTGCGAACATTGGTGGGCGTCTTACGGAGGTTCGGCGTAAATATCCGTAGGATCGGGAGGCATTTCCGCAGATGTTAATATGTGTGGTCCAAGAAAGGTTTGATGTCAGGGTTACGCCTAGATATTTGAATGAAGGAACTACAGACGCAGGATTGTTAATAATACGGTATGAAAAGTTTGAAAGGATATGTTTGCGAGTTAAAGTCATTACATTTATCTGGATTAGGCGACATTAGCCAGGTGCTACACCAACTGCTAATTTGGTGGATATCGTATTGAAATTTTACGTGGTCATCAGTACTAACAATTTCTCGATAAATTATGCAGTCATCAGCAAAAAGCCGCCCATGAGAATGGTATTCATGAGATATGTTAGTCGGTAAGTCGTTACTATATTTCAGGAAGAGTAGTAGATCGAGGACACTGCCCTGTGGCACACCTGAGGAAACGTAAGAGAGCGGCACGGAAAAATTCTTAATCACAGTGAACTGCTGGCGATTGGTAAGAAAGTTTCGAATCCATGATAGCGATAGTGGCGTATAAGGACAAAAAAGACAGTTTGGAAAATTGTCGGCAGTGAGCTACGCGATCAAAGGCCTTTGAAAAATCCAAAACATGCAGTCAGTTTGCAGGTATTTCTCAAGATTAAAATGTAATTCACTCGTGAACTCAAATAGTAGGACTCTACCTTGCTGTTGACCTACTGGCAGAGGAGCTAACGGCGACCCAGGCAGCCACCTTCTGCGACTCCAAGGCGGCGCTGCTCTGCCTGTAGAGCCCTGATAGGGCTAGCCTTGGGGTTGCGCTGCTCTCTTCAAGACTGACGGCCCTTCAGGACGCAGAATGCTCACTATCGCTGCATTGGCTACCGGCACACGTGAAGATCCAGGGCAATGAAGAGGCGGACACTCATGCGAAAAGTGCCCAGCACTCAAGCGTCCGCCTCAGCCCGGCTGTAACGGCAGCAGACTTCTCGAGACACAGGCGGCGTCGGCACATCATCGCCTGCCACCCGGACAAACGGGTATCCCTGGGCCGGCCTTCACGGCGTCTGCCACAGCACAACCTCCCACGAAGGGATGCCTCGTTGCTGCTCCGACTGCGAGTTGGCTGCTACTGGACGTCAGCCCGCCGGCACCAGTTTCGGAAAGCCACCTCGCCAGCCGGTGCCTCCTGCGTTGAACCAGAGACTCTGGAGCACCTCCTGCTGGCCGGCCCTGCACACCTGTAGCCCCGCGGCCGACTTCTGCAGATGTTCCACCTCCTGAGGCTTCCATGTTCACGACAGAAAGATATCATCTTCCCCTGTCGTAATCAGCTACCAGCCTTCGTAAGTGTCGTCGAGTACCTCGACTCGTTGGGACTCTCGGCGAGACTACAAGAAAGTTCTACAAAGACAGATAGCCTAACGGCCATCCCACCTCCTCGGGCTTCCTGATCCGCCACCAACTTCACTTCTGCTGGGTCACGTCCTACACGGTCTATCACCAGCCTACTCCTCCAGTCGAAACCACTGGGCCCTCTTGGCCGGGCTGCTCTGATGATGCTAGGACGACCCTCTACCTTTCTCCTTCCTACCCTACACAAAAACCTAATGTTCCCAGTGCACAAAACGAAATGTTGCCAGTTCAGCGTTATTAACACTGTAATTGCATCTGTTATAGTCATGAATTATCTTATTTCTGGCTCCAGAAAAACGGGACTGGACTTTAAGGTTTACTTGCATTAATTTATGGCCACTGAAACCATCTAAATATGTTACTTTTCAACAGCGTTTGGGACCGTTGTCAATACTAGATCCAGTATAATCAAATCGCAAGTGGGCTGACTGACAATTTGGGAGAGGTTGAAATCCAATGTTAAAGAAATGAAGTCTGAAGAATGGCGGCCGGTCGATGACAACTGCTTCAAGCTTATGGAGGGAATATTAAAGTCACCGAAGAGAAAAATACTTTCAGCAGGACAAGCCCTAACGGCGGGGGTCATACTGTTTAGCAGGTCACTATCAAACAGCACACTTGGGTCAGGATGACGATAACAGCAACCTAAAAATAATTTTTCAGAATGAGTCACGCACGCAACCCCGACAATTTCTAGGTTAGTGCCGGAATCAAAAAAGATCTTACCGCCTTCCTAACGCCTATAAGTACGCCTTCGCCACGTTTACTAGTGCGATCACATCGGCAAATATTATACTGTCACGTGGTGGTGACGTTCAAAAACACAGTAGCAGTACTCTGAAAGACAAAACTAACTTTTATTGAGCGAGCCTGTGCCAGCAAAATAGGCTACAATTATAGCACAACGATAGCGGCGGACACAGTCGGCGATCGTCGAAAATTGGATCAGCGGGTCAAGCGCGTCGGCTTTTATACAGCAGTCGTCGAATGCTCCAGACTAACCGTTGGGACCCCCGTGCCTTCCACAAAGTTTTACAACATTCGCGTCAGGCGACGAAATCAGATAACTTCAGGTTCGGCGACAACAGACAGCGGATAGAAGCATCGTTAACTTTCCAGAAACTTCGGATACATGCAGGCGCGTCCCGCGCTGTGTGATAACATTTGTTAGGTGGCGAAACGCGGTCGCCCAATCAAGATAAGTACACTAGTCAATACCCCCCTCTTATAGAGCATCGACCCGATGCTGCATACAAACGAATGTAATAAAGAAAAACACCCGTAGCTAAGAAAACAACAAAATAATGAAGTTCGTCAGCGTCCGTAAAAGGGTTTCAGACGCACCACGTGGACCACATCAGATCGTGCGCGCCGCCGCTGTGAATGCAAAATTCCGTCCGGCACGACCTCATAGTCCAGTGCGCCAATACGTCGAATAACCTTGTAGGGTCCGAAATAGCGGCGCAATAGTTTCTCACTCAGTCCTCGTCGGCGTATCGGAGTCCAAACCCAAACAGGGTCGCCGGGCTGGTACTCGACGAAGCGTCGTCGGAGGTTGTATTGTCGGCTGTCCGTCCTCTGTTGGTTCTTGATCAGTAGACGGGCGAGCTGTCGGGCTTCTTCCGCGTGCTGGAGATAGCTAGCGACGTCAACATTCTCTTCGTTAGTGACGTGGGGCAGCATGGCGTCGAGCGTCGTCGTCGGGTTCCTGCCGTAAAGCAGCTTAAACGGCGTGATCTGTGTTGTTTCTTGCACCGCCGTGTTGTAAGCGAAGGTTACATACGGCAGGACCGCGTCCCACGTCTTGTGCTCGACGTCGACGTGCAATGCTAGCATGTCGGCGAGGGTCTTGTTCAGGCGCTCCGTGAGACCATTCGTCTGCGGATGGTAGGCAGTTGTCCTCCTGTGGCTTGTCTGGCTGTACTGCAGAATGGCTTGGATGAGCTCTGCTGTAAAAGCCGTTCCTCTGTCGGTGATGAGGACTTCTGGGGCACCATGTCGCAGCAGAATGTTCTCGACTAAAAATTTCGCCACTTCGGCTGCGCTGCCTTTTGGTAGAGCTTTAGTTTCAGCAAAGCGGGTGAGATAGTCCGTCGGCATGACGATCCACTTCTTCCCGGATGTTGACCTTGGAAACGGCCCCAACAAATCCATCCCAATCTGCTGGAATGGTCGGCGAGCAGGTTCGATCGGCTGTAGTAATCCTGCTGGCCTTGTCGGTGGTGTCTTGCGTCGCTGACAGTCTCGGAAGGTCTTGACGTACCGGGCGACGTCGGCGGTCAGACGCGGCCGGTAATACCTTTCCTGTATTCTCGACAGTGTCCGGGAGAATCCGAAGTGCGCAGTGGCTGGATCGTCGTGTAGGGTGTGCAGTATTTCTGGGCGCAGCGCTGACGGTACAACAAGAAGGTAGCTGGCGCGGACTGATGAGAAGTTCTTCTTCACAAGCAGGATGTTTTGTAGAGTGAATGAAGACAACCCGCGCATAAATGCTCTAGGGACAACGTCGGTCTTCCCTTCTAAATACCCGAGGAGGCCTTTTAGCTCCGGGTCTGCTCGTTGCTGTTTAGTGAAGTCTACCGCGCTTATTATCCCAAGGAAGGCGTCGTCGTCCTCATCGTCTTGCGGCGAGGGATCGAAGGGGGCGCGTGATAAGCAGTCGGCGTCGGAGTGTTTTCTTCCGGACTTGCATATTACCGTGACGTCATATTCTTGCAGTCTGGGGCTCCACCGCGCCAGCCGTCCTGAAGTGTCCTTTAGGTTAGCTAGCCAACACAACGCGTGATGTTCGCTGACGACATTGAATGACCTGCCATAGAGGTAAGGGCGGAATTTAGCTGTAGCCCAAATGATGGCGAGGTATTCCTTTTCTGTCGTAGGATAATTGCTTTCCGCTTTTGACAGCGACCGGCTAGCATACGATATCACCCGTTCGAGTCCTTCTTTCCTCTGGACTAGGACGGCACCGAGGCCTAGGCTACTGGCGTTAGTGTGGATTTCGGTATCGGCGTCCTCGTCGAAGTGTGCAAGTACCGGCGGCGACTGCATGCGTCGTTTGAGTTCTTGAAATGCTACGGCCTGCGGCGTTTTCCACTTGAACTTGACATCACATTTGGTCAGATGTGTTAGCGGCTCCGCGATGCGTGAAAAGTCCTTGAAAAAGCGCCTATACTAGGCACACATAACAAGGAATCGGCGCATTGCCTTCTTGTCGGTTGGCTGCGGGAACTTTGCGATGGCAGCTGTCTTCTGTAGATCGGGGCGTACTCCTGATTTGCTGATGTCATGACCTAGGAACAAAAGCTCATCATAAGCGAAGCGGCGCTTTTCCGGCTTCAGAGTGAGCCTTGATGACTTGATGGCCTCTAACACTGTTGGCAGCCGCCTAAGGCGATCGCCGAAATTTCCGGCGAAGACAACGACGTCATCCAAGTAAACAAGATACGTCTACCACTTCAATCCTGCTAACACCGTGTCCATGACGCGCTGAAATGTTGCAGACACCGAGCAAAGTCCAAATGGCCTGACCTTGAACTCGTAGAGGCCGTCGGGCGTGATGAAGGCGGTCTTTTCGCGATCTCTCTCGAGGACTTCTATTTGCCAGTAGTCAGACTTGAGGTCCATCGACGAGAAGTACTTAGCGTTGCAGAGCCGATCCAATGCGTCGTCTATGCGTGGAAGGGGGTACACATCCTTCTTCGTCATCTTGTTCAGTTGACGATAATCGACGCAGATGCGTAGGGTGCCGTCCTTTTTCTTCACCAGGACTACAGGAGATGCCCACGGGCTTTTCGACGACTAGATGATGTCGTCGCGCAGCATTTCGTCGACTTTTGCCTAATAGCTTCACGTTCTCGCGTCGAAACTCGGTAAGGGCTCTGGCAGAGTGTTCTCGAGCGCACTCTTCGGTTATTATGCGATGGTTTGCAATTGGTGTTTGTCGAATCCTCGATGACGTCGAAAAGCACTCTTTGTATCGTCGGAGAAGACTTCTGATCTGTTGATGCTTACTCATAGGAAGACTTGGATTCACGTCGAAGTCTGGTTCGGGGACTATGCTCATCGGGGTAGATGCGGCAGAATCCGAGAGGACAAAGCCATTACTGGTGTCTACAATTTCCTGGATGTATGCGATATTCGTGCCCTTGTTGATGTGTTGTTGAAGTTAGCAGAACTTCCACTTGCCCTCCGTGGAGTCGAGCGATCCCTCTTGCAAAGCAGATTTCACGGTCGAGCAGTAGATGTTGGTTTCCCCCGATGATGCCTTCTACATCAACGGGTGTTTCGGTGCCGACGGAAATAATAATGCTGGAGCGCGGCGGGATGCTCACTTGATCTTCGAGAACACTCAAGGCGTGCTGACTACGAGAGCTCTCCGGCGGTATCGCTTCATCTTGCGTCAGCGTTATCGATTCCGACTTTAGGTTGATGACTGCGCCATGTTGATTCAGGAAGTCCATGCCGAGAATGACGTCTCGTGAACACTGTTGGAGGGTAACGAAGGTGGCAGAGTAAGTCCGGTCATGAATGGTTATCCTTGCCGTGCAGACTAGTCGGCGTGATGAGGTGTCCTCCAGCGGCCCGAATTTGAGGGCCTTCCCATGCGGCCTTAACTTCCCTCAACTGGGCGGCGATGGGTCTACTCATGACGGAGTAATCGGCTCCTGTGGCTGTCGAGAAGCACGTCGAGGTCTGTGGTCCTTTGTCATGCGTTACAGTTAGGTCTTGGCGTCGGATCACGGCTGCGTCGCCATGACCTGTGACTGGTACGTGCCGTCGTCAGGCTATCTTTCGTCGTCGTACTCATTGCTTCCACGCTTCGTCGGTACGGCGGCGTGTCGTTATGTCGTCGAGGTAGTCTATTCGGCGTCTTCGTCGGCGGCTTAGGATCTTCGTCAGTTCGAAGAACAGCAACCGCATCTCCATCGGTTGCTGCTTTTAGTTTTCCGGATATGGGCTGACGCACCGGCCCTGGGCTGGGCCAGTGTATGGTCGGCGCTGCGGCGTCAGGTAGCGGCCTGGTGACGGCGAACGGGAAGGTCGTCGAGGGCTCCACTGAGTGGCGGCGATGTAGTCGGCGATATCGTGAGATCGTTCACTAAACTGCGGCCTCGGCGCGTTAACGCCGAAACCTAGCAGTCCCATCTCCCGGTATGGGCATCGGCGGTACACATGGCCGGCTTCTCCGCAGTAGTAGCAGAGCGGGCGGTGGTCGGAGGCGCACCAAACGTGTGTCTTATTTGGAAGGCTGCGTGGGTTGACGGGTTGGCATGTGGACGGCGGGGGTGGTGGTGGAGACGGAACTGTGTCGTCACTGAGCCCGGCCGTGGGCGCGGAGGGGGAACGTGACGGCGGGCTACAGTGGCGTATGTCATCGCTTGCGGCTGAGGCTGCGGTGATTCAGGGACTACTCCGAGTTGTTGTTGGAGCTCCTCACGCACGCGGTCGGCAATCGAAGTCACTTGAGGCTGTGATGACGGGAACCGCTTCTGTAGCTCCTCCCGCAAGACCGCTCGGATAGTCTCGTGCAGGTCGTCGGTGGCCAGTGACTGAACTCCCGCGTAGCTTGTCGAGTTCGGGCGGCGGTCGAATTGCCGGTTTCGCATCTCGAGTGTCTGCTCGATGCTGGTGGCCTCGCGAAGAAACTCGTCGACGGTGTTTGGTGGGCTTCGTACCATTCCGGCAAAAAGTTCCTCTTTCACACCACGCATGAGTAGGCGGAGTTTTTTCTCCTCGGGAATTTGAGGGTCGGCGTGGCGAAATAGACGGCTCATTTCTTTCGTAACGATGGCAACGTTCTTTGGTAGCTGCACTCGGGCGTCCAGCATAGCTTCGGCCCTTTCCTTGCGCACGACGCTTGTAAAGGTGCGCAGGAAGCCGCTACGGAACAGGTCTCACGTTGTCAAGGTCAACTTCCTGTTCTCCAACCACGTTCCGGCGGCGTCTTCTAACGCGAAGTAGACATGCCGCAGCTTGTCGTCGGCATCCCCGTTGCTGAATGTCGCAATTCGTTCGTAGGTCTCCAGCCAGGATTCCGGGTCGTCCGTCGCTGCACCATGGAAGGTCAGTGGGTCCCGAGGTTGTTGTAGGATAACGGGGGACGCTGGGGCAGCCATTGGGGTTGTCTTGACCACGATCTTCTTTGTCGTCTCAGGTAGAAGTCCGTGCTCTGGGGGCAGTCCTTGCAGTCTGCGGCTAGCACGCTGGTCTTGGGCGATGTTGGTTTTATCCTCGGGCTTCGGGCTTGGATCGCGGCTTTGCGGGGGCGTTCGGTACACGAACGCACAAGCACCTCCACCAGATGTCACGTGGTGGTGACGTTCAAGAACACAGTAGCAATACTATGAAAGACAAAACTAACTTTTATTGGGCGAACCTGTACCCACAAAAACAGGCTACACTTATAGCAAAACAATAGCGGCGAACACGGTCGGCGATCGTCGAAAATCGGATCAGCGGGTCAAGCGCGTCGGCTTACATACAGCAGTCATCGAATGTTCCAGACTAATAGTTGGGACTTCATGCCTTCCACAAAGTTCTACATCATTCACGTCAGGCGATGAAATCAGATAATAAGGTTCGGCGACAACAGACAGCGGATAACTTTCCAGAAACTTCGGATACATGCAGGCGCGTCCCGCGCTGTGTGACAACGTTTGTTAGGTGGCTAAACGTGGCCGCCCAATAAAGATAAGTACACGTGTCAATACGTGGTATATATGGGACTTATTTCATTGTCTGAAATGTCCGAGTGGAGCCATGTTTCCGTCAAGATGATGTCAGAACCTGCATCGTTTAGGAAAGAAGAGACTTGATCGAGCTTGCGCACAAGGCTTCGAATATTAGTAAATGATATTGATAGTGACAGTAAGATCCGAGGTTCTGGTGCCTGCTGACAGTCATGAGTTCGAGTGCAATGCTTCAGCTATCTGCTCAGCTGCGCTACTGTGCTGGTGACCCCGTCGTACACGTAGGTTGTGATATCTATGAACATTCTGTCGACGCTAGCTTGAAATACGTTTTTCTAGCCTTCGCGAATTCGATCGGTTCTCTTCTAGCTTGTCATATAGCTGGGGAGAAGTATTCTCAAATCGAAAACCCAGAGCCCTTAAGCTTTCGCGCCGCTGACAAGGTGCGTTCTTTATCCTTATAAAACGTCAGCTTCGCTATGATGGGTCTCTTTTTGTTATCGGCACGCTTGCCTAACCTATGCACCCTTTCGAAGTGTGAGACAGATAGCCTTAGGTCAAGCTTTTCAGCACAATAATCAGCAATTCTCTGCTCGGACGCAGCCCAGTCATATTTTTCGTCGTTCGCTATGTTAAAAAATCGAAGGTTTTAGCATCGCGTTCTATCCTCAGTGTCATAGCATCCTGAAGAAAGTGTGGTCAGTGGATTAGATACACCGCAAAGAATATCAGCACCTGCTGTTCTAACAGCCGAGCTTCCGGATGCGGGAGTATCGAACAGCGCGGCGATCTTGTCGTTCTGCAGCTTGATGTCAGCATCAGCGGCCTTTTGTTTTAGTTTCGAAATTTTCAGTTCAGCGAGTAGTGTTACCAGCTCGTTTTCTAGCTTTTGGAAAATTGTTTATAACTGCCGTAAAACTGGCTTTGAAACTAGTTAGTTGAGAAAGCAAGTGTGAGTGCGCTACTTCTAATTTCTTAATAGCCTCTAGTGCAGCAGCAAGAGCTTCTTCTTGAGGCTTAGTTATTGCTCCAGGATTTCTTTCAACGTCTTCCAACAGCATCAGTGTTATTGCAGAAACGGCATCGCACATTTGACACGCAAGAATAAAAAAATGTTTCAGCACATTATTCAGGTCTCGTGGGCACGACACCACTAACAAGCAATTATTACTGGATTTAGCGCAAGCAACACCTTTCAGGTAACTAACCTGAAAAGGCAACGGACGTAAGCCTGCCATTCTCGAAGTGGTGCCGTGCCCAAGTGAAGCGGCTGCTAGCTGACGATTATGAAGGGAGCCGGTCGCGTCCACCGTAGTCGTGCTGAATCCATGCTGCCAGATGAGCTGGCTGGCTGTATCCAAGCTTAGCGTCCTGCTCAACCATGGTGGCCGTGCTTGAAGCGAATCATCTGCATGAAGCCACGTTTCTGTCATAATGGTAATGGCGGATCGTGCTGCATTAGGGTAATTCCAATAACTCTGTTTTATTTTTAATAAGGCGGACATTCCCGTTTAACAGGCATCAGCCATCGCAATAAAATAAAGACGGCAGTCTGCTTTTCTTTCTCGACTGCCGCAAGCTGAACCGGCTAGGAAAGAAAGACGTATGCCCATTACCGCCTATCGATGATTCTCTCGATAGGTTGAGGCATGCTTGCTACTTGTCGTCGATGCACTTAAAAATGGCTATTGGCTAATCGGCGTTGGCGAGTGATACAGAGAAAGGACTGCTTTCATAATGCCTGACAGGCTTCTAAAATTCATGGTCCTTGCTTTCGGTTTTTACTCAGCTCCAGCAACTTTTCAGCAACTCATGGATACGTTACTGTCAGACCTGAAGTGAAGTGGAAGTCATGTTTCATGTACGTCGATGACGTTACAGTTTCTTCGTAAACGTGCGTTGAAGACCTCAGGCGGTTGCTGGCGGTATTACAGACGATACAGTCCACCGGCGTAACACTCAAAGCAGAAAAATGTCACTTTTAGGTGGCGTGAGCCATCAAGGAACCCACTCTGACTTCGAGAAAATCACGGCACTCACTGAATTCTCAGCGCCGACAGGCAAGATGATTGTGGGGTGTTTCCTAGGTTTCTGCGTAGATTTCAAAATATCTATAGCATTTTTTTTGCATATATCTTCGCGTTAACACGGCTTGCTTTAACAGACGTTGCCTTCACATAGGAAGAAGAGCAAATAGCTTTGAATGATCTCCCAAAGCACCTTCAAATACCTCCTGTACTAGCTCTCACTTTGATGAGGACGCTCCAGCCCTAATTCATACAGATGCTAGCAACGTCGGCCTAGGCGCTGTGCTCGTGCAATGGTGAGACTCAGCTGAGAGAGTCATAGCATACGTAAGCAGGACGCTCTCATGTGCGTAGTCTAATTACTCAACCGCAGAAAAGGAATATCTTGTGGTGGTATGTGCAGTTATGAAGTATCGCCCATATATCTATAGCCACTCGATCAGCGTTGTCAGCGACCATCACTGACTTTGCTAGCTGACGAACCCGAAGGATCCACGCGGTCGACGAGAAGGATGGAGCCTAAGGTTTCAAGAATTCTATATGAAAGTGGTGTGCAAGTCTGGACGACAACACTCCGCCGCCGACTGCTTTTGAATGTCACCAATCGAGCATGAAGTCGCACAAGATGACGAAGAAACGGCTTTTATACGAGTTCTAGGCACGGCCACCATTGCTCGACAGCAGCGAGAAGACAGTGAGCTGTATCCGCTTATTGATATTTTAGATGGTTGAATCACAATGGCGGCCAACAGATTCCCAGGAAGCTTACCATCATTCTGGTTTCCTTAATAATGTTCTCTACTAGAAGAACTTCCTTTGATGCGAAAGCAGCCGCCTCCTTGTCATCCCGACTATCCGTCGTGAGGAGTTACAAGCCTGCCAGAATGAACGCCATCAGTCCACCTCGGCTACACGCGAGCATGCGCCCGCGTGAAAGAGAAATATTACTAGCCAAAGATTGCCGTCTTTTTGAAACATTACGTGCGCACGTGCCTCAATTGTCAATGAAGCAAACCACCACATTTGAAAGCAGCTCGGCTGTTATATCCAGTCCAAGTGCCCACGACGCCATTTGCCCAAATCGGCATGCACCTTCTTAGACCATTCTCGACTCCCAATACTGGAAGAACGGGTAATTGTTGCCACCAATTACCCTAACACGCTACGCCGAAACCAAGGGCCTTCCAAGTGGCACCAAGTCGAAGCAGCTCGATTCCACAGTGAAAACGTGGTTTTGCGGCATGGTCGGTCCACGCTGATTATAACGGATAGAGGGACTGCATTTGCCGGTACACTCCTAAAGACAGTGCTTAGCCTCAGCGGCACGGCTCATCGAAAGACAGTAGCCTATCAACCTTAAAGAAACTGCTTAGTAAAACGCTTGAACAAGACTACCTGGATCATGCTATGTACGTAGACGGTAACAAAAAATTGGGAGGACACACATCCATGCATGAAAAGAACCGCAGAAAAGCCGCAGAAAAGAACACGAAAGACGAGATTTAGTCACCTTCCTGGCCTTGAAGTGTCGACGATGCTCGATGCGATGTCACCACATGGCTACGGTGATACATCCAAGGACGCTGAAGCTTTCACTCGACGGGCTGAAAAGCGAGATAGCTTTCGCACGTCAGAATCACCCTTAAACAGGACTCGGCGTTGACAGCCGAAAACACCAATACGTCACCTATCAGCCGGGTGAGAAAGTATGTCTTTGAAGTCCCATCCGCTGGCGAGGACTTTCAGAAAAGCTACTCGCGAGGTACTTTATTCCGTATAATGTTGTACGACGCCTCAGTGACAAACTGCGAGGTTATCCCTGGCGTCCACCAGAAGTCGTGCACATTGTGCGCATGAAGCCCTATTGCTCGGAATGAAGTGAAGTGCGCGCACCTCGTACGAAACGACATGTTCCTGCCGTTGGCTGGTCATCTGGACGATGCTCTCTCTGAATGGAGAAAATGGCACATGCAATATACGGCACGCAGAGTAAGACGGAGCTATCGGGCATTGCAGAAGAGAAGACGATGTCCATGGCTATTGGATTTTCAGTTTGCCTTACTAAAGTGTCCTGCTCTGTATTCCCAGTATTTGCTGTCTGTGCATAGAGACAATGTACTGCAGCGTTAGCGAGGTGACACTTCAGGCGTGCTAGAGGAGCGCGCGTGCTTACTACATGAGTACACAATATATCGAAGCACGCCCTCTTCATTGGGCTGTTGCCCTCATTTTCGTGTGATACTTCGCTTTGGTGGAATCCACAATGACGCAGAACGCGAGAAAGTGCCGGTTTCTGCAGCCGAGGCCTCTGACAGTCACTACTTTTTCTTTGTATTACGGTGGAAGCCGCGTTCGTGGTGGAAGAACAGGAGTACCCAATATATTTCTCCTATACCTTGCTTGGCTACAAGAAGCTTGGGCTCGCAGGGCTACGTTAGTGCGGCGAACAAGTTGTGTGAAATCCAAAGAAGGCCTAGTGAGACATCTATCAGAGCAAAATTTTTGCTCGTGTTTGCAGTTACCCGCAAGTCTATCGTCCCCGATGGAAGCGGGTATTGTGCGCTGTGTTGCGTACTCCAGGGTAGCGTATCGTACTGCTGCCGAGTTGTAGCGACGCCTGTTTATCGAAGCTCGACCAACGTTACTATTGGGTAGCGTGGCGTTGTGGGCGGGCTGCAGGCATGCGGTAGACAATGGCAACCAGGCATGTACGAGACGATTTCTAGTGCGAAGTTTGCACACTTCATTAAAAGGTCGGTGAAAGAAGATGAGAATAGAATGAAGTCTCAAAAAGTACATTTCGGAGTCCCTTAAATAGGCTCTCTATAATCGTGGGAGTGATCTTGCTCCCGTTGACGTCACGTGACAGGCGCAGAGTCTGGTGGATGGGCATCCTGCCTCCGGTTATACCAAGCCTCAGATCCGTAGACGTTTTCCTTTCTTCTAGGCGACGTTTGTTCGCGAAACGGGCGTCCCGCCACCGTAGATACCACGCCTGCAGCAAAGAATGAGTGTCCCGCATCCGGTTATACCAAGCCTGCAGCAAGAAAAGGACGTGAAACCTCCGGTTATACCAAGCCTCAGGTCCTGAAATTGTAGACGCTTATCCTTCTCTTTTGAACGTTGCTGGTTCGCGAATGTTCTGTAGAGCTTGACAGTTCGAGGAAAGGGTCCCCCTTAAGTCGCACACACACAAAACGGACCTGTAAAAACTGCGGGGCTTCCGCCAGACCTGCATACATTCGAGGCAACCAGTGCGAATTAGGTAGTCACAAATCGTTTCGATAAGGTTATGGTGGGCGAGAGCACCTTTTGCACGGGGTGCTAGACGCCAACCGTAACAGCATCTCCAGCGGTCCCGACGCGTAGGGGCCCGCAGACGCTGCGCGAGAGATCGGCGCTTCAGTATCAGAATTCCTCTCTGACGTGACGAACCCTTGGCTCGTAGCTGGTAGATTTTTAGGAGTCGTTCATCAGTCCTCGTGGCGCTCTGGTGACTTTTCTCCTTGGTCTGGTCCGGTGAAAATTGACTTGCAAACAGGTCTCGAAACTTATCATCTCCTGCGTGGGCAAGCAATCACCCGAGAACAGTGCCGCACCCACCACCACAAAGCAGCGAGCACAAGGCCACCCTCCTCCAACATCAACCATAAACTCCTTTCCCATTCCTATTGCGCGTCCTACCCCCCTGAACACTAAAAACAACCATTTCTTGAAAGCGTTAAGATGTGGTCATTAAAATCAGCTAACAATCGATTACAACTTCTCGAAAAAAAACGTATGAGCGAACGTAAGAATGCCATGGAAACCCGGGTGAGCATGAGGCTTTCGTTACTCTATGGGCAACGACTCAGACGGTCGGCATTGCCGTTAAGCTTATCCTTCTTTTAGCGAATATGGAAGATGTACTGCTGAAAATCCAAGCTCCAGCGCGAAAGACGACCGTTTTTCGTATACATGGACTGCAGCCATGTGAGGGGACAGTGATTAGTTTCTATGGTGAACCTTGAACTAGCGATATAGCAAGCTAGCTTCTGCACCGCCCATACTAGGCAGGCGCGTTCTTTTTTTGACGCACTGTATGCTTCCTCACGAACTGAAAGCTTTCTACTGGCGTACAGTACAGGGTGTTCGTTCTCGTCATCTCTCTTTTGATAGAGCACCACCCCCGTACCCCTGTCACTGGCATCACACATAAGAATGAAAGGCTTAGAGTAGTCGGGTGCGTTAAACACTGGCTTCCCCATTAATGGTTTCTTCAGCATACTAAAAGTCTTTTCTTTTGCGTCATCCCACTTTACCGTTTGTGGTTCTGCTTTTCTGAGAGCATCCGTCAAAGAACTCGCAATCTCGGAATACCGCGGGATATATCTTTGGTAATAACCCGCTATGCCAAGGAATGATCAGAAGTCCCGCTATGTTCGTCATTGCGGGAAGTTGTCTGTTGCGGTCAGTTTAACCTCGGTAGGCCGACGATGGCCTTGCCCTACTACATGACGTTGGTAAGCTACCTCCGCGCGCCGTAATTGGCATTTGAGAGCCTTGACAGTTAAGTTGGCCTCTCGTAGACGACACAACATGGTTCGCATGTGGTGTATATGGTCCGCCCTTGATGAAGAAAAGATTGCTATGTCATCGAGATACGGAAGTACATCATCATCATCATCATCATCATCATCATCATCATCAGCCTGATTACGCCCACTGCAGGGCAAAGGCCCTGCAGTGGGCCTTGTATGATGCCAGGGTTAGCGCAGAGTATGAAGTCTATTTCATTTCTAGTCTCGCCGTTCGGGCTCCTGCACGTCCACTTTCGGCTATCCCGCTTGCAAGAAGAAGGTATTCATTATCCGCATATTATTCTGTTCTGCAAATTCTACTAATAACTGTCCCCTGCTATTCCTAGTGCCTATGCCGTATTCCCCCACTGCCTTGTCTCCAGCCTGCTTCTTGCCTACCTTGTCATTGAAATCGCGCATCAGTATAGTGTATTTTGTTTTCACTCTACCCATCGCCGATTCCACGTCTTCATAGAAGCTTTCGACTTCCTGGTCATCATGACTTGATGTAGGAGCGTAGACCTGTACAACCTTCATTTTGTACCTCTTATTAGGTTTCAGAACAAGACATGCCACCCTCTCGTTAATGCTATAGAATTCCTGTATGTTACCAGCTATATTCTTATTAATCAGGAATCCGACTCCTAGTTCTCGTCTCTCCGCTAAGCCCCGGTAGCACAGGACGTGCCCGCTTCTGAGCACTGTATATGCTTCTTTTGGCCTCCTAACTTCACTGAGCCCTATTATATCCCATTTACTGCCCTCTATTTCTCCCAATAGCACTGCTAGACTCGCGTCACTAGATAACGTTCTAGCGTTAAACGTTGCCAGGTTCATATTGCAATGGCGGCCTGTCCGGAGCCAGGGATTCTTAGCACCCTCTGCAGCGTCGCAGGTCTGACCGCCACCGTGGTCAGTTGCTTCGCCGCTGCTAGATACTGAGGGCCGGGGTTTGATTGTTGTGTTCATATAGGAGGTTGGGGCCAAGTACTGCACCAGGGTGGCCAGTCCTGCTCTGGTGAGGGAGTGCGTTACCGGTTCTGGTCACCGGGATCAGGCCACACTCCAGGCCTGTTTATGCAATTTTATCAACACGCGGATTTTTTTTTTAAATCCGGTGGAAAATTGCGAGGCACCGGGATTTGAACCACGGACCTCTTGCACGCGAGGTGGGTGTTCTACCTTTACGCCACCGCTGCACCTACGTACAAAGCCCTCCAATCCTCGTAGCACCTGGTCGATAAGGACAGAGGAGCAATAGAGAGCATTCTTCAATCAAACGCTCAGCACTTTCGGCCGAATGGTTCCAATCGGGGAAATGAACGACTCAAGCCTGCTTACCCTCTCCCTCAACGGAACCTGCCAGTACCCTCTGACTAAATCAAGCGTAGAGATGAAATTAGCATTGCTTGCTTTTTCAAGCCTTTCCTCGATATGCGGTATTGGATAAGTCTGGTCCTTCGTGATTAAATTGAGCCTGCGGTAATCGATACATGATCGCGGCTCCTATCCTGGGACCTCAACCAAGATAAGAGGCGAGGTATAATCACTTTCTCCTGGCTCAATTACACCTAGCTCTAACATTTTGTTTATTTCAGCGGCGATGACTTCACGCTGACGAGGTGAAACGCGATAAGCTTTCGAACGAACTGGGTACGATGAGGTGAACTCGATGTCGTGAATGATCGCAGTGGTCCTGCCTGGGGTGTCAGAAAATATGTCTTTAAATTCAAAGACGAGTTCCCTCAGTTCAGCCTTTTGATTGGGATTCAACTCCGCCAGCTCTACTAGCTTGTCAATGGTCTCGTGAATGTCTTTTGCCTCCGTTACTGATGTTAACTGTGCGAAGTAGACAGGCATCTCCTCAGTTTGGTTAAAGGACAAGTTTACGATGGCCTCCCTCTGCCGGTAGGGTTTAAGTAGAATGGTATGGTACACTTGTTGTGTCCTTCGTTTTTCCGGTACCATAATTACGTAGATGGTTTCAGATAATCTTTGAATTATGTCAACCGGTCCTTCCAATTGAACCTCTAATTTCTTTTTTATTGAGGGTTTCAAGATCATTACCTTTTCCCCAAGTTGAAAGCGTCGCGTCCTAGCCGTCCTGTCATAGTAATGCTTAGCATTGATTCGGGCCTTACGCCTTTGCTGCTCAGCGATCATTGTCGCAGGCCTTACGTTTACTTACTTTCTCCTGCATTCTGCTTCGCGAGACATTTGAGGCTCCTGCGCTTGCCTGACTTATTCATTAGCTAGGGTACTTTTCGTATTATCACCTACAGGGCTGTCCTATTTGGTACTGGTTGACGAAACCTCTGTCAAACCTGTTTCCTCCACCACTGGACACTCGTACACTGCCTTGGGCACGAGATCCCTTGCTTTGGAATGAGTTAGGGCTTGCACTATTCCTTCACTAAACCGGATTCCCCTGCGTCGCAGCAAATCCTCAGATTTCTTAGAAACCAAATATGGATATTCTGGCGGGAGATGTGCCGAGACGGCAGCTTCAGTGTCCAGTACTCCAAAAGCGCCTTCAATACGAGTCGTGGCCACAGGGAGACAAGCACTGGACAAACACGGCTTGCCTTATCCAAGAACATTCTCCCGTGAACTGGCCTTCCTCTACATACGACGGATGCACCACGTCCATTGTGGCTGCCGAGCCGCGAAGCACTCTACACAGTTTGCCGTTTACCACGAGGTTTCGATTGTACGGTTCTAGCAATTTGAGGTATTCCTCGTTACGAGTTAGTGATATTAACACAAGTTTGGGATTTCTGCATCCCACGGAGATATGGCCCGTTTGCTGGCAGTTGTAGAAACTACTGGTTTCTTTGCCCTGAAAGTTTTCTTCCTTCTGCCTTTCTGCACTCTGTTCGGGTGACTCCTTCTCTCCCTCGCTTTCTTCGTCAATATTTTTCACCGAATCTGACTTTTCCATAGTTTTATACCTAATCCAATTTGACCGTCGCTTTGGCTTGTAGGGTATGTATTTATTCATCTCCTTCTTAGGAGCTTCGTTGCTTTCGTCCGTACGGCGAGTTACGTACTCCTCAGCGAGATCAGCCGCTCTCGTGATAGTGTGCACGCCTGGCCTATCCTGAACCCAATACTTGATGTTTACTGGCAGCCGGCCATAGAACTGTTCTAAAGGAACGCACTGCATTGTCTTTTCCGCGTCGCAGAGTGCACCCTCTTCTCTGAACCATTCCTTCAGGTTTACCTCCAAGGTGTATGCAAAGTCTGAGTATTACTCACTTTTGGTCGTCTCGACGTCCCTGAATTTTCGCCTGAATGCTTCTGCTGATAATCTATACTTTTTAGGCAGATTCGTTTTGACTTCTTTGAAGACACCTGCTTATTCTTTCCCCATGCGGGCAGTGATATCAGCTACCTCACGTGGCAGTAACGTAAGCAAGCGTTGCGGCCACGTGTTTCTCGCAAATTTTGCCTTCTCACACGTGCGCTCAAACTGCACCAGAAAAAGACCTATGTCCCCTCCTACCGCGTAGGGTGCCATGAAGTCTGTCATTCTGCGCTCCCTTTCCCGTACCTCTGTGCAAGGTTCTTTTCATTATTTTGAGCTTTCAAAAGCTCAATCTCTAGGCGCTTCATTTCGAGTGCGTTGCGTGCAACACGGCCGCGCTCCTCTTTTTCCTCTAGGCGCTTACGTTCTTCCTTTTCGTCTAAGCGCTTACGCTCTTCCTCTTTCTCCGCAATGCTCTCTAGGTATTCCTTCAGTTCATCGTCATCTGACCCGATCATGATCTCCGGCTTTCTCTTTGATTCGGCAATTTGGAGGTCCAACTCTCTGGCCAAGCTCAACAATTCCGGCCTCTTTAGTGCTTTCAAGGTCATGGCTGCACTTAGCGCTGCAAACTATTCACACTTGTTCAGGACACCATTCATTTGGGCTAGATGGTGCGTACTTGAATTAGGAAGGAACAGCGCCAACTAAGACGATTACGCGAGGGAGAAGGATGGCGCTTGTCCTGTGTCGTTCTCCCTCTTGCGATCGTCTTAGTTGGCTCTGTTTCTTCCTAATTCTTCACACTATAACAAACTCGACGTACTCAAAACTTCCGTCAACGGTTAAAGAAAAATCACTGTACTTCTCCAAAAGAGTACCTAAAGCCAAGTGATATCTTAGTGAACAAAAGCCGTGCACTCACCATATGCAGTCATGAATCCTGACACTTCTTCCGGACGTTGTCACCAGGACGAAGAGCCTATGATCTCGTAGATGTCACCCACGTTGAGGTCACCAGGGTTGTGTATCCCAATCGATGCGAGCCAGTTTGTTGCGTACTCCAGGGTAGCGTATCGTAATGCAGCCGAGTTGTAGCGACGCCTGTTTATAAAAGCTGGACAGACGTTACTATTGGGTAGCGTGGCGTTGTCGGCGGGCTGTAGGCATCCGGTAGACCATGGCGACCAGGCCAGGACGAGAAGATTTCTAGTGCGAAACTAGCATGGTTTATTCAAAGGTTGGTGAAAGATGATGAGAAGAGAATGAAGTGTTAAAAAGTACATTTCGAAGCCCCTTAAATAGGCTCTAAAATTGTGGGAGGGATCTTGCTCCCGTTGACGTCACGTGACAGGCACACAGCCTGGTTTGGGGATGGGCGCCCCGCCTCCGGATATACCAAGCCTGCAGCAATGAAAAGGTGTCCCGCCTCATGTTATATCAAGCCTCTGGCACGGAAATTGTAGACGCTTATTATTTTCTTTTGTATGTTGCTGGTTCGCGAATGTTCTCCTGTAGAGCTTGACAGCTCGAGGAAAGGGTCCCTCTTAGTTGCACACACACAGAAGGGCTCTGTAAACACTGCGGGGCTTCCGCCACACCGGCATAAACTCGAGGCAACCACGGCAAATTAGGAAGTTACACTTCGTTTCGATGAGGCATGGTGGGCGAGAGTCGTTTTTGGATGGGGTGCTAGACGCCAACCGTAACAGTTCCCGCTGAGCTGTCAGCGTTATGCAAAAGAAGTATAGTGTCACAGAGGTCGTTACGTCGCTTTTTAGGTAGTGTTTTGTTATCGTTTTTACAACGTAGGTAGCTGTGCAGTAAAACTGTTATTGACAACATTTGCGTGTAGACGAATATTATTGCGATAGCAATTATATGGACACTCCAGGTGCATTTCTGCCATCGCCGTAATTTTCCGTATAAGTTTAGTCCAAGGGCGATAAAATCGACGCCGCGGGCCGTATGCTGTAGGTGCGAGTGAAAGTTTGCGAGGGTGTGGCCGCGAACGCGGCTCAATCTCGCGTGTGCGAGCGAGGAAGTAGGGCTGGAAGCGCACCTTCTCCCGTCACGTGGCAGGGGCGGGGGGATGCGTTCTTCTCCGGCGGCGGCTACTTATGGCGCGGTTGTGCCATATTGAAAGCGATCTGCGAAGCAGCCAAAGTGGCCGCCCGCACGGGCCTCCTCTCCAAAGCCATCTGGGATGTTTGCAGAGTGCATGTAGTGCCGGTAGCATCGTATGCTCTGTGCTTTCGACGTTTCGTTCGCATTGAAGCGACAGGTGCACGAAGGTCAATTGATCGCTGCTGCTGCCGCGATTCCTCACTCTGGCAGTTTGTCAGCGAGTTCTGCGCTCATCGAGCGAGTTGTGTTCATGTTTACCTGTGCGCATGTGACACTGTGCTTCTTAATTTAGTTAAAACACGTGGGTAGGTTACTTCGTTTGCATCCATGATAGAATGTGTAGGCGCGACTGAACAAAGAGATAGAAAGAAACGGACACACGTGCCTGTTTCTTTCTTGGTCCTGGTGAAGCCGTGTTTATACATTATGTCATTGTTAAGCTAGTAAGCGAATGCTTACGAGATTGTGTGGCCGATAAAACTACTATCCCTACTTCGTATAGTTGTCTACTAATTTGCTGTTGCAATCGGTGCTTCTCTTTACGGGCGAAACTGCGACTTTTCTTTTACATAATGAGAAATAGGCTTTCAAAAACTGTACTTTTGAGTGCTGTGTCGCACCTGGATCGTGAAGAGGCACAGCGAATGCGCCAAAACTTTTTAATATACATTGAATTTGCCTCTAGTGCCAGTTACAACTACAGAGTTGTAGCCTCAAGAACATTTGTCCGCTTTATAGCTCGTATATTGCATGGTATGCAGTGAAGGAAACGTTTTGTTATTGCGATGGTTCAGTTTAAGCGGTGGGCTTGCGTTCTTCCACGTCTTTGCCGACTGCGGGTACTTGTGTGTAAGTGGCGCGTGCTTCATCTGATGGCGCGTGAACCCTTGTGCATTGTTACTCAGCCCTCGAGCCACCATGCGGTGTTCACACCAGCGATTTATCGAAAAAGCTATCGCGACTGTAATACTGCTTAGGGGAAGGCAGGGGGTCACGGCTCAAGTCCCCATTATTTTTTAATACTTTTACTGCTCCAGACCACCTCGCATGTTACTCGCCTTCAGAGGCGTGTGCTAAGTCACCTAATGTCCATGTGGAATGCATTCATGTGTAATGCATCCTAGCGCTTCGCAGAATAGGTGACTCGGTCTAGCAGGATGCAGATTAATTGCAATATGTCGTTCATAAGTGGTACAGCTTCGGCGTGTGAAGAACTAGATCATGTTGTTCAAATAATTATTTTTGCGTGTTCTGCCTTTGTATTTATTAGGGCTTTTTCCTTTCACGCAGATTCTGCGTACTCGTTTCTGAATAATACCAACAGATTCTTGTTCACGATTGACAACGGCGGCGTTCTCCAGTATGTGGAGAGCATAATCAGCAGCAAAAAGTTCATCGACAGCGTCCGGCTGATAAATAGGGTCCTAACTATAAAAGGATTAGGCCTGTTCGAGGAGCTTTCCTCTGCCGGAAGTACCTACACCCCGGCCGAGGTCACCTCACTTAGATCCATATACAAGGTGCGTACATTGTAATAAAGCAATTACGGAATCATGTGGACTTGCTTGTAGAAGAGGACCCTAGGACGTAGAGCTATTCAAACGTGTTTTTATTCCAATCTACTTGCGTCAAGCTTACGTAACAAGTGACACAAGCAGGGGACGGCAACCTGCAGCGTTGTTTGAAGCACCCAATCAAACGCTCTCCTCCTTTGTAGAAGCTCACTTTGCTTTCAGAGGCCATAGCACTAACTACCTTCACTATTCTTTCCGATCTAATTAGCTGAAAAATGACTAGAAGCGAACACAAGTGGAGAGGGCTTCGGTGGAACATAGCTACGGCAGTGTAAGGAAATAACCTGATGAGGAGAGTGGTGGCGGCGTTTGCGATCAGCCCGCTTCCTCTTGAATAGCTAAAGGTGGCCGATCGAAAATTACTACACCGTGCAACAGAAGGCTAAAAAGGCCGGTAAAACCGATCTTGCGCGAAAAAGAGTTGGCAGAGCGATTTTGTATAGGTGCCGAAAGGAATGGACAACGCAATAGTGCTTCAAACACAAAACAAAAAATAATTATTACGAAAAGGATGCATTCTTCCCTGCAGCTCCCTGTAGATAGTGCGAGAGCGATGGGCGGGTACGCATCCCAAATTTGTTTCGCAACGGGACACTCTCTGGCTATACGAAATAAAAGTATTTTTGGCATAATATGCATCTTTATGTGTACACGTCACATTTGCGTGGACAGTTCTCGAGCTTTTGTGAAGTAGCACGACAGATAGGCGAAGTGGACGTAGGCCGAAAACATTTTGTCCAATCGAGGAAGGCTAAAAGTAAGAAACGCGTACGATCGAAAAGCATTTTTTTTTATTTTGGCTAATCATGCATAATTAGTGTATGCGCGTGTTATCAGATGCAGAGATTTCACAATTTTCGTGATGTCGGTGACCGATAGGTGAAGTGGGG
Source organism: Dermacentor andersoni (assembly GCF_023375885.2). Lineage (NCBI taxonomy): Eukaryota > Metazoa > Arthropoda > Arachnida > Ixodida > Ixodidae > Dermacentor > Dermacentor andersoni. The sequence goes on along the minus strand of NC_092817.1, from coordinate 179,653,058 downwards.
CCTCTCTGAAAAATTGTTTACCAATCTCTAGGTGGGCTGAATGCAGAAATAGAGTAGAAATAGTAAAGAAGAGATTTGCGTTATAGTTCCCCGTGAGTCATAAATCTGGAAAGATTGCTGCGGGTGTCACAATTAAATGCTTGGCTTCTATTCAGCATGAGAAGGCTGAAAAGATCGCATAAATATGAACAGCGGCCACCAGCGCACGTGGTATTGCAGCGCTTCGAAAGGAATGGAAACAGAGGGTCTCAATTTTAGAGCGCATCTCTTATTCGCCCTTTCTTGCGGCAAGCGTCGGCGGCGTACTTTGCCGTCCTCTTAACCGAGCGAACGAGCACAAAAAAAGGATGAACGAGCGAACGCGGAGCACAGATGAAAGACGGCGGCAGCAAAGAGAGCGTTAGGAGGAAAGCGGAAGGCGAGCGTGCAGCGGAACCAATAGACGGAAAGCGGAGGAGGACGGTATCGCGAAAGCACGAGGAGGAGAGCGTAGTGCCGCGGACGACTGGCTTTGCGGTGACGATGGCTACATCATGGCGCCCGAGTAGCGCGCGTCGTCTGCATGGAAAAGCGCTGCATGAGCGGTGATCTGTCTTCAGCTGTTGCTGTGAATTCCAACCAAGCGTCACGATTAGCGAGGCAGTCGCGCCACGCTTCACTCCCTTTGCAACGCAGCGGACGAGACTGGTTGTGTGCGCAAGCCAATATGTCGCGAAATGAAAACATGTATGCAGTTGCAATCAAACATCGCATTAGGGGGTACCGTAATCTTCGGTAAATTTCCGTTAGTAACGACCATACAAAACCAACAAGATATGAAGCCAAGAAAAGGTGTGGTTGTAAAGGAATTGTAGAAATGAGAGAATAAATGGGAAATGGAGCTGGACGAACGGATACGTTGACGCCGATGGGGTAGAACCCACAAACTTCGCATCGAGCGTGCGATGCCCTACCCATGGCGCTAGAAATGCGAAGGTTGCGGGTTCGGTCCCCACCAGTGAGAATTCATATTTTTGTCCACTTTCAGTTTTCGTTTTAATGCATTCGCATTCTTCGAGTACCTCAGGCACTTTCCAGGTACACCTGTGTTTATGTGTTTGTCCATCTACGTAAGTCTGTCTGTTTGCAACCATCTTTCCGCGTGAGTATGTGGAAATGTGTACATACTTGCGGTTCTTTCACGATTTGAAGAACCGCTATCACGACGACATAGGTTACTGTAGACGCGGGGCTGGATAGGGGCCGTGGTTCGAAGAAACTCTATGACGTCAACATGGAGTATTCAGTATATGCCACTCGGTAGGTGCTGGTCTCCAATCAACATTTTTGATGCTAACTTGCGTCACTGGGTATATGCCAGTACGGGCACTATAACGTAAAGCTATTCCAATCTTTTCTGTTCCAATTCTAGAATCAGCCCTCCGCGATCGGTCTAAAACTTTTTTTGGACAACCCCCCCTTCACCTATCTCTCAAACGACCTCACGAAAACCGCAATAGCTTCCCATGGGATACGACGTGTACACTTTGATTACGCATGATTGGACCGAACATAGGAAAAATAGGTATTTCTCATTCGACGCCTTCCCCGGAGGGGCGTCTGCGTGAGCAGGCGTTTGGTGTGTTGCGACACCACGTACCCGAGCACACGAGGGTTGGACCCTCCCGCGTGTAGCCGTGCGCGGCTTAGCCTTGTCTGGGGAAAGGGGGATCCTGGAGGTTGAGTCGATGCTCGGTGTTTGGACCTTTAAGGCCCCCCGGCGGAGGCAACACACCTCTTCGGCCTCGGCTTCACATAGACGGCACCTCCAGACTGACCCACCTGGAGGACATCGGCAGTCGCCTTTTTCTGTCTCCCCCTCCTCGAATCTTCGTCTTTATCTCTCACTTTTTGACCTTTCCTGTCTCCTTCTTCCTTCTTTTTACTTCCTTTCTCCTGGCGGCAAGGGTTAACCCTGTGTGGCTATCCAACCTTGGGTACACCATATTCGGTTATAGTGACGGCGTACGACTGGCGTCGTGCAGACTTGCGTGCAAGCTCTGCCGCGTCCCCTCGTTGGGCTCCGTGGTGGGCGGTCGGCGCTGTTGCCGAAAATATACATTTCTTCCATGAGAACTTCTTTCCCCTCCCTTGCTGATCGCCCTCAGAAACGAGGGCGCACCGAAGATGTCTTCAAGTATTTTGGACGCCCAACCCAGAATTTTCCCTGCTTTCACGCTATTCATTCTGAAAAGCCAAACAAAGTAGCCCGAAACATTTCACCATTCCTTGTCTCAAAATACCTGACTGATGTTTTTGGTCCAGGTTACAAGGTGTCGAGGATGTCAAGCGGCGACCTCCTCTTGGAGCTCCGCGATGTAAAACAATATGAGAAACTACCGCAACTAGTGTCATTTGGCGAGACCCCCATAACAGTAACCCCACACCGTACAATGAACACCACCCGTGGTGTTGTGTCAGATGATTATTTGCTTGAGCTGACTGAAGCGGAACTCCTGGAGGGCTTCAGCGAACAAAATGTGATCAATGTCAGAAGAATTAGGATGAAGCGGGATGGTAACGAGATTCAGACGAAGCACCTAATAATTACTTTTGGATGAAATATCTTGCCCGAGTCAATCGAGGCCGGGTACATCAAGCTCCGTGTTAGGCCGTACGTACCAAATCCACTCCGATATTTCAAATGCCAGCGCTTCGGTCACAGCTCGCAGAGCTGCCGAGGCCGCCAAACATGTGCAAAATGCAGTGATCAAGAACACACCTCTGATGCTTGCGATAACGCTCTCCACTGTGTAAACTGTGACGGGGAGCACGCCGCATACTCGCGGTCGTGCCCCTGATGGAAGAAAGAAAAAGAAATCGTAACGATCAAAGTAAAAGAAAATATCTCATACAAGGAGGCACGCAGGCGGGTAGCATACCTGCCAAAGAAAAGCTTTGCCGAAGTGGCGCGTCAGGGGGCAGCGTCACAACGGCCTCCGGCGGCTGTCCGACCCACAGGCAGTGAGTCTGCAGCTACGCCATCTGCCCCCGCGGCGGTTTCAGCTAGCGCTGCTCCGCCAACCCAGCAGACCGGGCCATCGATCGCGAAGGTGGGCGCAGCCGAGGCTGCCCCAACCTCCGAGGCCCCTTCCAGCGCTGGCAACGGCCAGCGCAGCCAAGTCCCTCAGGGAGCCCCATCGACCTCCGGGCTGGGGGGCGCAGGGGTCTTGCCTTCCGGGGCAGGACTCTCTCAGAAAACATCTCGCTCGCAAGAGCGCTTGTCCGGCGTCTCACAGGAGGCAATGGACACTACACCTGTCCTGAAGGCGCACCAAGCGCCTAAGGAGCGCCGAGGTTCGCTCGAGCACTTCAGAAAGAGCAAAACCCCTATAACAGGGCCTCGAAAGGGCTCTGTAATGTAAGACATCCCTTCCGTTTCCGTAAACACAGCACCAATTTAATTTAAAATATGGATACACAAATCATTCAATGGAATGTCAGAGGTCTTCTTAGGAACCTCGATGATGTGCAAGACATTATACACAAACATAATCCAAAGGTGCTGTGTCTACAGGAAACACACCTAAAATCACAACACACAAACTTTCTCCGACAGCATGTTACTTTTCGCAAAGATCGCGATGATGCAATCGCATCATCGGGAGGTGTTGCAATTGTAATCCAAAAGAGCATAGCATGTCAACATTTACAGCTACGAACGGCCCTTGAGGCAGTGGCGGTTCGAATTGTTTTGCTAAACAAACTTATCACTATTTGTTCGATTTATATACCCCCACACTACAAACTAAGCAAACATGAATTTCAGTCCTTCATAGATGAATTGCCAGAACCTTACGTTTTACTTGGAGATTTCAATGCGCACAACAGCCTGTGGGGCGACTCTCGTATAGATGCGCGAGGTCGTCTTGTTGAACAGTTCCTCTTCTCTTCTGGTGCATGCCTGCCGAATAAGAAGGCACCCACATATTATTCTCTCGCCAACAGAACATTTTCATCAATTCACCTCAGCCTAGTTTCCCCGTGTATACTGCCTGAACTCGAATGGGAAGGTATGAACAATCCTTACGGGAGCGACCACTTCCCCATACTGATAAGAACATCTAAAGAAAACGAATGTCCTCCACAAGCTCCTAGGTGGAAGATAGACACAGCCGACTGGCAGAAATTTCGAGCTCTCTCTAGCATCTCATGGGCTGACCTGTCTTCTTTAGAAATTGATGCTGCTGTGGATTATCTTACAGCATTCATAAATAATAGATGCCGCGTCAAAATGCATATCCGAAGTAAGTGGTTTGGCATGCAAACCCCGTGTACCATGGTGGAACAGCGAATGTAGGATCGCCCGTAAGAATCAGAACAAGGCGTAGGGGTTGCTACGCGCTTCTCCCACTGCAGAGAATCTTATGAACTTTAAAAAAATAAAATCCCAAGGTAGGAGAACCCGCCGGCAGGCCAGAAGAGAAAGTTGGCACAAGTTTTTATCGAGTATTAACTCGTTTAGAGATGAGGCCAAAGCCTGGAACCGGGTTAATAGGATTAGAGGGCGGCAAACATATTCACTCCCTCTAGTAAATACACAGGGCGATACACTGAAAGATCAGGCCGACTCACTTGGGGAGCACTTTGAGAGTGCATCAAGCTCAAATCATTATTCGCAATCCTTCCTGAAATATAAACAAATCGAAGAATGCAAGCCACTCATCAATAAATGCCGACAGAATGAACCGTACAATTGCCCTTTAAGTGCTGCCGAGTTGAAAGCTGCCTTGAGCGCATGCAAGAGTTCCGCACCAGGATCTGATAGAATCATGTATGAAATGCTCAAAAACTTACACAATGACACGCAACTTTCACTACTCACACTTTTCAACAATGCAGGGTACCTTCCAACCGCGTGGAAGGAAGCCATTGTGATTCCTGCTTTGAAACAAGGCAAAGACCCTTCCTCAGTGGCAAGTTAGCGCCCGATAGCCCTCACAAGTTGCATTTGTAAGGTGTTTGAAAAAATGATAAATCGGCGACTCATTCATTTCCTTGAACAGAGCAAAATGCTTGATCCTTATCAGTGCAGCTTCCGAGAAGGGCGCTACACAACCGATCATCTCGTACGTGTTGAAGGGAATATTCGGGACGCATTTATACATAAACAGTTCTTCCTATCCATATTCCTCGATATGGAAAAGGCGTATGACACAACGTGGCGTTACGGAATCTTAAGAGACCTGTCAGAAATGGGCATCCACGGTAATATGCTAAATGTAATAGAGAGCTATCTGTCAAATCGTACCTTCCGGGTAAAAGTCGGCAATGAACTCTCACGTCCTTTTACGCAAAAAACGGGTGTACCCCAAGGAGGCGTGCTCAGCTGCACGCTCTTTATCGTGAAGATGAAGACGTTCATGCTTCACTACCACTCGCCATCTTTTACTCTGTCTACGTAGACGACATTCAAATAGCTTTCAAATCTTGTAACCTCGCAGTCTGCGAGAGACAGGTACAACATGGTCTGAACAAAGTGTCAACGTGGGCAGACAGGCATGGATTTAAGATCAATCCTAACAAAAGCTCTTGTGTTCTTTTTACAAGAAAGAGAGGACTTATCCCAGATCCTTGCATAGAACTGCGTGGACAACAGATACCTGTAAAAAAAGAACACAAATTTCTAGGTGTCATACTTGACTACAGACTCACCTTCGTCCCCCACATTAAATATCTTAAAGAAAGATGTCTAAAAACAATAAACATAATTAAACTTCTATCCCAGACCACATGGGGTAGTGACAGGAAGTGCTTAATGACTCTCTATAAAAGCCTCATTCGATCACGACTAGACTATGGCGCCATGATTTATCACTCTGCCGCTCCGAGCGCACTAAAGATGCTAGACCCAGTCCACCATCTAGGAATTCGACTGGACACTGGCGCTTTCAGAACGAGTCCCATACAAAGTTTATATGTAGAATCCAATGAGTGGTCACTTCATCTGCAGAGAACATACATCAGCCAAACATATTTTCTGAAGTCCACTCAAATCCACAACATCCCTGTTTTAACACCATTAATGACATGGCATATGCTACACTATTTCGCAATCGTCCCTCTGTAAAACAGCCTTTCTCGCTGCGTGTGAGGGAGCTTAGTGAAGAAATGCATGTTCCACTCCTCGAGTTTCGCCTAATGCATCCAGCCAAGCCGCTACCTCCTTGGGAGTGGCAGCTCATACAATGCGATATATCTTTCGTGGAAGTCACAAAGCATGCTCCAGAGATTGAAATCCAAATGCATTTCCGGGAACTCCAGTACAAATACTCCTGCACGGAGTTCTACACAGATGCATCGAAGTCACGCGACGGGGTGTCCTATGCGACCGTCGGTCCATCCTTCTCGGAATCCAATTTACTGCATCCGGAAACTAGTATCTTCACGGCTGAGGCCTACGCAATACTGTCGACCGTGAAGCATATAAGAAAATCAAAACTCAAAATATCAATTATATATACGGAATCCCTAAGTGTTGTGAAGTCTTTGATATCGTTCTGTAAGCACAAAAATCCTATAATAACTGAACTCTATTCCTTCCTATGTAAAGCATATGTATCTAACCAGCATGTGATAATATGCTGGGTGCCTGGACATAGGGGCATCCAGGGTAACGTTCTAGCGGACCAAATGGCCACATCAATTGCATCACACACTGTTAATTCTACCGCTGCAGTCCCTGTCGCAGACCTGAAGCCTTTCTTAAGAAGAAAACTGCGAAACTACTGGCAACGCTTGTGGGACCTGGAAAGAAATAATAAGCTGCGTGTAATAAAGCCACAATTAGATTTCTGGCCTCCTGTAACAAAATCACGCCGGACAGATGTCTTATTCTGTCGTCTAAGAATAGGACACACTTTTGGCACGCATAACTTTTTACTTACTGGAAATGAGCCCCCAACCTGTGGGAGATGCGGGGAGAGGCTGACTGTCCTCCATGTCCTCCTGGAGTGTCGGAAAGCAGAGTCTGACAGAAAGAAACATTTTCCATTAGCATACCGGCAGCACATTCCCCTTCATCCTGTAATTTTACTCGGCCCAGAACCACTCTTTGACACTAACGCTGTCCTAGACTTCCTGAAAGATGTCGTGTTACAAGTAATTAGCCCTATACGTTCATAGCGTCTCCTCTCTCCAGAGGATGCCGCTGTGATAGCTATTTTGTATAGCACATGCCTCTCGGCCCTTGCGTTTCAAGGGCTCTGGCGAGGCAGTAGTGCTCTTAGACAATTTTAGTCTCTCGCATATTTTATATAATGCATCATTCTTTTTTAATGCATTTTAGTGATCATAGTACATGTCATTAATCATTGCCATAATTTTATTAAGGGTAATTTTTATGCAATTTACACACTCTTTTAGGCCCCTCTACAGCCAAGTCACATGAAATTCACAGAGCCCATCAGACCACGACATATTCATTACCACTAGCATGGCGCTCTTTGGCCATACCTGGCCCTTGCGCCATTAAACCTCAAACATCATAAATCATCATCATTCGACGCCTTTTCAGCATTAGCCAACGGCTATTGGTCAAAAGTTTTCAGGCTGCACCTACTGCGCCTGCCTGCCACGCGACGTCACAAGATTACGAAAACTCACCGCCTCAAAATGATGTGTACGCGTTAAAGATGCATTTGTATGCCGAACAAAACAGTTTTTATTTTTGAATAGCCGCAGGCTGCCCCCTTCCGAAAAGAATAAGAGATGGCTGCTGCCGATCAGTCAGGCACTGGCTACTCGCACCTGCTGGAGCACGGATTTATTTGCTTATGACAAAACTTTCTGCGTGGACATGTAACGTTTTTGAGCACTTTCGGCACGTTTACGGCCTCGCTATGCCAACTCTTGCTTGCTTAGAAGCCGTTTTATCATTTGCTGAGACATAGTTACTAGCGCAAACAAAAGTAACGGAAAAAATCTTGTGACAGGACAGAGTGCCAGACTTCAACGGACAGGCTTTCTTCAGAAAAAAAAAAAATGCAACGAACCACAGTATGCCCAAAAATAGGCACACGGGCGCAGAAACCAATGTGCCACGTAAGAGAAAACCACATGCGCAAGGAAGCCGGTAGGCGCCCACAGCAAGCCATTACAAAGCATTCATCAGGTTCTTCTCAAGATCGAACTATTTATCAGCGAGAGCCAGGGAGGGAGCTCTTGCACATTCATCAGCAGCTTTTGATGTGGAATATGCCTCAAATATTTCCCTATCTAACTTCCTGGCGTAGGTGTTAAAATTCACATATAAGTTGCCAGTAGATGTATGCTTCTGTAAGACTAGTTCTTGGGCGAGTTGGTAACTTATTGCAGGCATAACGGCAGCGCCAAAAAAGAAACACACAAACAAAGGTACGCTCACAGGCACGGAAAATCACTGCACTCACAACTGATTTTGTTCCACGAAAAGAAGTTGAATATAAAGGCTGCGTCGCGTATGCGCGTTTGTAGGCAAAGAACGCGTGCCACCACAACACCCCACAAAATACGTCTTATCTTCTTGCTCAGAAAAGGTCACAATTCAAACCATATAACACAATTGTCGTATCCCTAATGCAATCACAGCCCTTTCTCTTTATATGGAAGTCTTCCAGTAGCTGTCGTGCGGTCTGGCTTTTGCCCCCTAACTAATTAATATATTTGCACTCTCAAAATGCGGCGAACACTTCTTGGAGGTACTGCAGTGCTGTACTAAGCGCGCGTCTTTGTTGTTCTCTAAATTTAGTTGGTGCTCCCTCAGCCGATCGTTCAGGCATCTGCCTGTTTGTCCTACATAGGCTTTTGCGCAGGACAGCGGTATCTCGTGTACAACTCCCGATTGGCAACGCACATAGAGCCTGGCATGTTTTTTACACATCCGCCTTTTGCGGATTCCTTGCCGGAGATACGGGGGCATAGCTTTGATATTCCGGAGCGCAAAACAGGAGCGGTACCCCAAATCTGCCGGCAACGTTCTTCAGGTTGTGTGAAATTTTGTGAAGGAAAGAAGCTTATAAAATTGTGACCGGAAGTGGCACCCTACCGACAGAAAATTTCGCACAACCTGTAGAAGGTTGCGGGCACGTTTTAGAACCAACAAGCGGAGAAAGACGAGGCCGCCTTTGACGAAGATAGGTCCTCGTATCTAAACGTTGGCCAGCCTTTCTGAGGCACCTTCTCTCTGTTTATAACCTTTATACCTCAGTGTGCTATTCCATCGGTCAAGCGCCTTTCTTGATTTTATTCCAGACAATGTTATTCGTTTTGGAAGCAAAGGAAAGTGACCTCCTACAAACTAAGAGGGCGTTTGATTCGTCTGTTGAGGTAACGCTGCGGGTCACCGCCCGATGCTTGCGTCGACGGTTACGCAAATGTGACGTCACGAAATTGAAATAAATACACATTGCAAAAGTTTTACGTTATAGGGCCCTAGGTGTGTGCCACTCTTGAATGAACGTCTTTCACGTCAACTTGTGTAGCTATGCATGTGCACTGGTAATGTGTCGTTCTACAGTCACGAAAAAGATCCCTCCCCAGAAGGCCCAATGTATAATACGCTTTTTTCCATACCTCAAAATGCTGATTTATGCGCAGGAAACAAAGCTATAGCCATAGTACAAGTATTTGCTTTTTTAAAGGCTGCAATGAACCTTTAGTTGTGGATAGCTTAGCAAACCAATTACTCTTACTGCTATGCTAATTAGCTTAGCAGGCACATGATGATCTTCTGTTTCTTTAATTAATGTATTTTCCACATCCAGGAATAAGGGTGTACAAGGGTGCTATAACTTAAAACTATTCCAAACTTTTCCATTCTAATTCTGCAATCAGCCCTCAACAATTGGTCAAAAACTTTTTTGGACACCCCTCCCCCCTTACCTGTCTGTCAGGCGACATCACGAAAACCGCGATAGCTCCCAATTTGATATGAGGTGAACCCACTGTTTATGCATGACTTCACTGAGCAAAAGAAAAATAGCTAGTTATTTGTGATTCGACGCCTTTTCGCCACTAGTCCTCTGCTATTCGTCAAGAGTTTTCGGGCTGCACCCACTTCACCTGCCTGTCACACGACGTCAAAAAACCGCAAAAACTCGCCGCGTCAAAGTGACGTGTACGCGTTAAAGATGCATTATAACAGGGGCACCCGCAGGCTGCCCCGTTCCGCAAGGAATAAAAGATGGCTGCCGCCGATCGCTCAGGCAATGGCTATTAATTTTTGCGTGGCAGTGTAACATTTTCGAGCACTTTCGGCACGTTTACGTCCTCGATCTGCCAACTCTTCTTTGCTGTGGATCCGTCTTAGCGTTATTCTTAAAGGGACACTAAAGCGAAACAATAAATCAGTTTGGACTAATGAAGCATTGTTTGAGAACCATGCAGGCAGTGATTTCAAAAAGTAGTTTGAATATTAGACGAGAAAATCAGGGTCCAAGAATCAGTATTTTAATTTCGTGCCGAAACCCCAGCGCCGGTACGTCAGCGTGACGTCAGGGATTCGAAAGTACGTTTTCGGATTTGGGCCGCATTGGCTGTATAAAGGATCCCGAAACTTGCCATGTTCAATATTTGGTTCCTTTAGAACATAATGTAGTCAATCTGTACCGCTATATGTAAGTCGCCGGCCCTAGAAGATGCCATCAAAATCCAACATGTGACAGCCCCCAGGTGCGGGAGCTTAAGTAGGCGTCACCACCCTTATTTGGTTCTTGCGCCGTTTCTGGCTCGTTGTAAGAGTGGTCGTTGTAAGAGTGGTGTTTTTGGTGTCATAGAACGGTAATTTACTGATGCAGAAGAAATAATTTTTCACTTTAGTGTCCCTTTAAGCTTCAATTTCATGGCGTCGCGATTGTTGACGAGCCACCGCAAGCTAAGGGAAAGAGGACCAATCGCAGACGTCGGCACCACCCTCTTCATCCGCTTATGAATTTTCAGTGCTGTGGCTCCGTGCCATCGAACCCCCCTCAACTAGAGCGTGCTCCTCGCCTCTTGTGAGCCAATTAGATAAGACAAGCTACACAGTGCAGGCAATATTGTTCGTTTTTCAAGCAAGCAAAAGAGCCCTCCTATGAATAAGGTGAGCGTTTGATTGGCCTTTTGATACAACGCAGCGGGGGACCGGTCGATGCTTGCGATGGTGGTGGTGCATTTTTGACGTCAGGAGATTGGAATAAAAACATATTGGAATAGTTTTACGTTATAGGGCCCCAAGGCGTTACAATTTTCCTTGATGTGGAATGGTGTTCAGGCTTTCTGGGGTAAATTTTGTCCGATGCTGAGCGGTAACGAGTACAGGTCACATGGGTTCCTGAAGAACAGCAGCCTCAAGGAATTACTGGTTGCACCACAAATGTGTCAATTATGTGCTGCTTTTCAATGAACGCCTTTCACGCGAACGCTTCGGTGAGCTGCGCCATGAATGCACTCGGTATGTGCCGCTTTCCTGTGAAGCTGTCGCTAAGTTGGGACGCAGAGTATGCGCCACTGGGCGTGCGGCCAAGCGAGGTAACAATTCTCAGCGTTCGCAAGCAACGGCTTGCCACGCTTCTCGTGTCGAACACCAGGTGCGGATTTCTCGGCAGCACCGCTAGATGGCGCAGAATGTCCACAAAGAGCAGTCAGAAAGGAGCCTGCTTGTTGTATAAGCCATTTCTCAGCTTTTGCTCGCACCACCGCGCGATTCAATTCCTGTGCCATGCGCAGGCTTCGTGGCGGCGGCTCTAGCTGCCGCCGAGTGTTCTTAGGGAAGCGCGGAAGAGGACTGCCGCTGCAATACAGGCCTCATACTTAAGTCGTTTCGGCGGCGGCAATACGCAGTGTCGCCATATTGATTCAATGCTAACGCATTACCATTGACAGTCATCGTGAGATGAGTTATGGCGCAGTTCATCATTTTCGATATTGAGATTTGAACCAGAGCTAATTACCGCTGTGCTTTCCTTGGCTTCATTGCCTGTTGGCATTATATGGTTGTGATTGACGAAAATCGAGCGCGTATGTCTTTCCCTTCTCGCTCATTCGTATTGAGGACCTCGAAACTGGCAGCCTTCGTGTCATTAGATAGCATATTAAGGTGTATTAGCCAGGTGCGCGCTCTAGAACCTTCACGTGTTGCGCGACATCATAGGGCAAAAGAGAGAAATTCCACATCAGCCTGTCACGGCTCTGAGTGGCGCAAGCTAACGCTCCCAGGGCTGGATATAGTACACATAAATATAAGCAAGGGGACGGATTGACGGCCTTCGCTGTAGCACAATTCGTAATGCAAAGGATGTTGGTTCGGTCCTCACAGCCGACAAGTTATATTTTTGTTTACTTTCATTTCTTCTTGATTTTTTTTTCTACATGTCACTATCAACAACAGCCGATAACCCCTACGGTTTTCTTGGCTTCTTAGGTGATTAGAGATTTTTCGACGTCGATATGCGTTTACCGTACTGTAAAACAAAGTTGGCTGGTTTAGGGCAAAATGTGCCGGTAAACTGTCACCGATTCCTTTCCGTAAATAAAAAAGGGAATATACTTAGAACGGACGGCCTGTCCGGCACTGACGGTAACACAAAAAGCGAGTACTTTCGTGTCTAGAAAATGTAATATTCTGTATGGTGATGCCATACTATACGTTCCAAGCCTTAATATACAGGTGCTCCGTGTATTTAGAAAACGGAAGGGGCTGTATGGTGTAACCTTACCATATGGTCCAACCGTTAAAAAAACAGATGCTTCCGGTATTACATTTTACAGCGCATATTGGCTGTTTCGAGAATGTAATATCGTTGGACGCAAGTGGTGAGCCCGGCCGAGCCTCGACTTGATTCCATCGCTGCGCTATCGCCAGGATCAGCCGCACTAAGATCTGCGCTTGGAAAGCGCATGCGCGGATCATGCTTTCCAGTGCTCTCGAACACAGATGATAGCGTGGCTCATCCCGGCACATAAAATAAATAGAGACTTTTAGCGTGTCCACTATTCCGGCAAACCGTGGCGGTTTGGGCGGATTACCAGATGGTCAGGGGCGTAAACTTGAGCGGCCCGAGCGGTGCAGCTGCCTAGTGTTGTAGAGCTCAATCAGACAAACACAGAGCTAAAATTGCAGTAACCTACTTTATTCTGCTTCGCTGCTGGTGCAAATTTTCGGCAGCGGCGCAATTGTGTTCCCAATTACGCCGCTGTCGAAAACTTAACCCCAGCTAAGAAGAATATAGTAATTCACTCTGTGTTTAGGTGGTTGAGCTTTGCACCACAAGCTGGCGCCACCAATCTGGCCGCTCACATTTACGCCCCCGACCATCCGGTAATCCGCCCAAACCGCCCCGGTTTGCCGGAATAGCGGACACGCTAAAGGTCTCTACTATATACATCCCGTAGCAATGCGATTCCGTTGACGCTCATCGTCCTTGGCATTTTCGTCTCCGATATTAAATGCCCTTTAATGCAAATGCCGCGAAGGTAACTCTAGCAGCAGGAGCTATATTGTGAAAATATTCAGAAAATAGAGCTGTCTGGCCAACACGTTGACATAGCTGAAAAGTTAAGAGATCTTTGAGTGTGTGATATGAATGAACGGTATATCACTTAATCAAATAGCTGAAAAAATGCCGTCATCAAATTATTTTGCACAGTTAAGCATGTTTAGTTTCTTCAGTTACGCGTATTGGACAGTTTCGTGGCAAAAGTTGTTCTTAACGTAACATCCTTTGTAAGGATAAACTTGATGCTGCTAGGAGAAACGAAAAGTTTTCGTGAACTTCCATCCTAAAGAAAGGCAATAAAGTATAATCGCAGAACAAAACAAAGATAACCTATGGGTTAGAAAATAATGAACATGGGCCAAAATTGTTGGAAGGGACGTTGCTGTAGCCAACATTTCAACAAGGATTCTTGTCATCAGGTCAGGAAGTGTTTTCCATGGCAGTGTTCTTTTGTTTTCCTTGGCAGTGTTCTACCCCAATCCTCATTGGGGGAGAAGCTCCTGCATATCGTGTAGGTCAAGACAAGCCGAAGTGTTAAAATAAAGGCCCGAAAGACATGTTTAGCCGTGATTATGATGGAGTAGGTAAGGGCACTGCTGTCAATTCCTCCAAAGAGTAGGAATGACCAAACAAAAAAGAATCTACACATGTAAGCAGGCATTAATGCAGTAGACTTAGACTTCTCAGAAAACTAACTAGGAAGTAAGATAAAGTATTTGGACCTTTGGAAAACAAACAATGAACAAATTGGAAAAAAGACACGCTGTATTACGACGCGTTCGGTTAAGATCCATGTAGATGTCAAATGAAGGCAAATATTATGAATTCACATTTTGTTGGGCGGTAATGAAAAACAGAGAATGACCAAATAATAAATATATAAGCAATGACGCCAAAATAAAGTAAGTGTGAGTTTGGCTCTAACATAAAAATAAACATCATAAACAAATACCATGAATGAAAATGTCAGGCAAGACGATAACCAGCTGCAAGATTGCGAAAAGTTGAGCGATGTTTATACTCGTGCCTCAGTTGATGATTTCAATTTCCTTTGGTCTAATTCTTTTTCCTTTGTATGTTGTATTTCTGTATTACTTGGCCATAAAAAGGAATCATTTTTTAAACAAATGTTAAATTCATATGTTGTTCGAAGATTGCTTTCTTTTATTGGACTAATATGTTGTGGATAATTCTACAGTGTGGGTATTCATTCAGCAGTACCATCTGCAGATGTAAGGCTAAGATTTATTGGTCTCAATGAACATCTGGTCCTTACAAAGTATTTGTCTTTTTCTCCACGCCAATTTATTCACAATATATATGTTTGTACGAGTTCTAGCAAACTACATTAAACTTGTTGCCGCAATCAAGAGTGAGGTTTGTTAACAATGAATGACGAAAAAGCTGCATTCTGCTACACTGACCCATAGCATCCGAAAAGCCCACTAAAACTAATTTACATACACACAATGATTATATATCAGATTTCCCCTCTTGGTGTCCATTATGCTAATTCAACCCAAGACATCAAATTAGGAGAATATGGGGATAACGGGGTTTGATTCTTTCGTTAGAACACCAACCATGCTTTGCATTATTGTCGCATTCCAACAAAAAAAGCGGCGGTTCTTGAGGTGGTCGATGATGCATAACAAAACTCACGACATTCTGTGCAGCAAATCGTTGTCGACGAGGTGTCATGCACGCAGATTCACTCGGTCATGCAAAATGACATCCTGCAGTCGAGGCTGCTGCAAACTCGCCAACCTTAGAAACAACATGGTGGAAGGCAAAGGGGGCAAATTTGGCGAAAAAATACTAATTATCTGATTTTCGGTTATAGCTAATACTCATCGAACATTCACATACGTTGGTGTTTATGGGCTCTGTAGAAAGGCACTCTGTTTTTAGATTCGCCGCAATAATTATCTGTGCTGCAGACAAGGAGAATTGTTTACAAGGTTTTCCACAATATTCGCGCAGCAGATATCGAAGATTAGATTGGCGCTACAGATTCGTTGTAACAGTTGACGTCGCTTTCGCGCAAGGACACCCATGCAATATATATATATATATATATATATATATATATATATATATATATATATATATATATATATATATATATATATATATTGCAACGTGCGATCCGACGATGTGGACACTTGGATTTACTGGAACATGCCCATAAGCGGCCTTCGGCTCACGTGAGGATGTCGATGCGCCTTGCTTGATATTGGCTGGCTTCCATGTTGGCCAGTTCTTGCTACCCTTTGCAAATGCATTATTTAAATAGTTTACCTTGTGTGCTTCCGCGTTACATTTATTTGGAGGAGGTGCTTGGTACTTCTGACACTGGAGCTTCGCAGAGCACGCCATCTCGATTCTACCGCCAGGACGACAGTTGATGACAAGTCGGCGCCAACTACGTCTGCCACCACCACCTAGTTTATCGCCCTCTCGATTCCCCGTGATCCCGGGAACATTTACGGAGAACAGCGCTGACCTGGAAGAGTGGCTCAGGACATACGAGCGTGTCAGCAAGGAGAATGGCTGGGATGCAACTGTAATGCTGGTCAACGTCATATTTACCTCGGCGGAACCCCTCGCGTCCTGTTTCCTACCCACGAGGCTGATACCATCAGCTATAACACGTTCAAGCAGCAGCTCCGCGACCATTTTGGTGAAGAGAGCGAACGGGTATAGAGGATATTCTAATAGACGTTAAGACAAAAAAATGGGGCTGGGCAGGTCATGTAATGCGTAAATTAGATAGCCGTTGGACCATTAGGGTGACACAATGTGTACCAAGATGTGATGCAGGGGCTTTTCTTTAAGGATTCAGACGGTTCTCTGAGGGTTCTCCGAGAACCCAACTGAGGACACAGCGGTTTGATTCAAAAACACACACAAATCTTTAATAAAACTAGAAAGAGGATAAAACATAAAATAAGCACTCAAAGAGACATCACGGCAAGAAACACACTGAGGGCTAGTATGGCGTTAACAGTACGCGAGTCCGGGCTCACCACGACTGCAAGAGCGCATAATAGTCTCGACGTGGAGAAGCGGCGAAAAGACGACGAGAAATGGCGCCGGTTTCACCAAAGGTCGAGGTGTTGGACCATTGATCAGGCAACCATAGCGCGTAAGCCCTGGCTTGCAGAGGGAAAGCAGGCGGCTTCATGGCACGAACAAATTGCGTTGGCGTTTTGTGCAGGCACCTAGGCGTAGAACTCGGTCCCGTAGGCCGGCTGCTCTCGTCCTGCCCACGGGCGCAGACGCTGGCCAGCCTTGGGCAGCAATTCACGATCGGGTAGAGTGGCGACACACAGGAATGAGTTGGCAGGAGGCCTCGGTCGGGTGGCATCCTGGTGGCACTGGTCCAGAACCCGTCGGCCTGTCTTCATCTCCCAGTCCGGTGGCCAACCTTCTATTGGCGTCGTTTCCTGGAACTATACCTGCATCTCCCCCTTATGCCAGCGCGCCTCGCTTTTTCTCCCGCTCTGGCCGATTCCTCGTTTGCTCATTGGCTGCTTGAAGCTCCGTGGTCTCTTCTGATGGGATTGGCTTTTTCTCTTTTAGTTTCTTTTCTTGTGCCTCGTGTTCACGTGCTGGACGCTATTAGATGTTGTCGTTTTCCATCCAGCATGGAATTCACCTTGGCGCACGCACTACTTGTCGTCTGCTTCTTGTCCTCTCCAACCACCACACCGTGTCCGCACTACACACATCACATAAGCCCCCTTAAAGGGAAGCTGAAGAGCCTGTAGAATTCAATAGGACGCTCATATACGGATGCGGGGACCCTAAAGGTCATGTAGGTAAAACTTGGGTTTTTTTTTCAATTAGGAGCGACGTAATCGTCGGTTGAAATTGCGCTGTAGCTCTGCCCCCCATCGAATGCCGCGCGCTGCTGCTGACGCTGACGATGCGAGCGGAGACCGGAAACCGCGGTGTTGTGACGTCAACTCTAGTGTTTCGTTCCTTCGCAGCGTCCGCTACCGTGCCTGACCGCGCTTGTTTCTGCGTGCGTGCCATCGTAATCTGCTTCGATCGACCCTGCATTCCTTTATTGGTGCGTCTGCGTGTATGTAGAGTGGTAGTCAACGTGAGTGATAGTCAACGTAAGTGATAATCAACGCGAGTGGTATTCAACGTGGTAGTCAAAAGATGAAGGTCACTACACGTACTGCATGAACCGGGAAGCTTTTCACGCGTTTAAACCGTCTTTGTAGATTGCCAACAGCTTTGGACAGCGCACAAATGCCGACAATCGCATCCCCGCTTACGTTCCACGAGGAGGCATGCAGGAAAACAACACTACAGTTGTTTGAGCGGAAACGAGGTCACTAGATCGCCGAAAGATCGGCGAGATCACTAGATCGCTTTGCAAAAAAACATACTCACCAAAGAGTATTTCCAACACGAGGAGATCCCAAGACTTTGCTTTCGTTCGCGTCGAAAGCACTGCTCGCACCAGCATCGTTTGCTTCTTCGAGAGGCCGGCTCTTCGCAATCGGCTCGTACATGTAGGGAGTAACGCCGAACTCCTCAGAAAAACGCAGTCTCTCTAAATTTTCCATTACCGTCTCAGAAAAACAGCACCAAACTACCTGGCACCGCGCTTCATGTGTAGCGGCAGCGGTCGGTTACTAGAGTTGACGTCACGAGGCGCCCGACCAATCACAGGCGGAAACGAGACGCGCGAGCTGGGCGTGTCCGCTGCTGCACTTTTTGTCGAAATAAAATATATTTGCGCTTTCTTTCGCTCAATTTCGATACGATATTTGAATTCGGAGGGTTGAAAATCATTATGTAAAGATGTTCACTCATTTTTTCTGGAAAACCTTTCAGCTTCCCTTTAAGTGCGCGACAGGCTATTACAACACACTCTATTTGAACAAAACAAAATCGAGTCTTTATGTCACCGTGTCCAAGGTGAAAACTCCGAGAGAAATCATAGGTGAAACATTACAGCTCATTTAAGTCACCCGTTCCAACATCAACCGTACAATAAATTTATCTTCTCGGTCAGGGTACACTGGTCAATCGGCGATCATATCGCTCCACGCAATAATGTCTGTGGATGGCATCGTTCAAGTCACTGCCGGCGTTATAAGGTAGTGAATGTTGTGACGCATGGTTGGAGCACCACTGCCAATGGTGGAACGACACACGAGTGCATAAAAACACAAAGAATCTTCTGAATCTTTAAAGCCATGAGTTTACTTGGTACACAGTCCGGAACCCTCCAAAGTGCGCATAGTGTCACAAGGAGTTGCTTTTGTCGGATTCGAGGAACGCAGTAAGGACACCTCAGTACTTTTTATGGAAACAAAACCCGGTTCCTCAGAAGCCCTGATATCTTCAGGTTTATCTTGACCAGGGTGCAAACGCTCCGATGTACTATCGAGAGAGTTTTCCGGTCACCATTGCACTGCTCTATTGCATCCCCAACCATGGAACTTGTCCCTTCGGAGCAAGCATGCGTGAGTGATGAATCTGGGCATTTGGTGCGAAAGCGTACCTTGCGAAGCTCTTCTTCCAGATGTGCTTTCTCAGTCGCCTGTTCAACCACTCACTTCTCGCGCTCCTCCTGAGCTTTCTCGCATATTATCGACCATAGCTCTTGAACCCATTTGTCAGAGTCTTCCCCATGCAAACCTAACCACAGCCCATGGTGGCCAAGTCCGCCATTTGAAGGCGCAACTGAAGCGTTCACTCTATGGCAAGGAAGTCCGACACGGCTGTGGACGACACGAAGGACGCCGACAGGAAGAAACAACGGTGTAGGCTTAGCAAGTCACACCAGGAACTGCGTCTAGCCCGAGCCCCACTTCAGTAGCACTGGCGATCCGGCTGCGGAGCTCTGCACGGCACCCTTCTTCCTTACATATCTCCCGCTCCCTGATAACGGAGCCGCCGAGGAGGCCTAAGGCGTCGTGAGGATGAAGTGATACGGCTCCAGCCGATCTGCGTGCACAATTTCGCAGCCTCCGCGACGCAGGTCCGTAGGAGGCGTCAGAGGTTCGATGACGTAGTTCATCGGAGAAGTTTGCTGCAGAATCCGGTAGTGTCTTTGGGATCGGGAGAGAAATTTGGAGGAGACACCTGGTGTCGAAGTAGGAGGCACCCACAACCAAACGAGAGCGTCAGGCAAAAACTGGTTGTGGGGGCGCCCGTCGTCATGACAAAATTTCTGTAGCACTTGTTCTTGCATTGTAAGGGAGCGAGCTAGTTGCCGACATTGTTCTGCATATGGGGCGGCTTCGGAAACCGGTGTACTCTCTGATAAGTCGGGACGGTAAGGAAGAATGGTGTCAATGGAAAATGATGGTTTGCGGCCATATAGAAGAAAGAAGGGAGGAAAGCCCGTCGTTCACTGGGGTGCCGTATTGTAGGCGTACGTGACATAGGGAAGGATGAGGTCCCAGTTGCTGTGATTGGAGGCGACATACATCGAAAGCATGTGACCAAGAGTTCGGTTAAAGCGCTCTGTCAATCCGTTTGTTTGCGGGTGATATGCGGTAGTACAGCGATGAAAAACGCGGCATTCAGCGAGAAGTTCTTGAATGTCATCGGCGAGAAAGACGCGGCCTCGGTCGCTCAGAAGTTCGTAGGGAGCGAATGAGAAAGGAGGCAACGTCACGAGCCGTCTCGGCTGGTAGAGCGGCCGTTTCTGCATACCTCGTGAGGTGGTCTATAGCTACAATGACCCAGCGATTGCCAGCAGCTGTGTATGGCAGAGGTTCGTATAGGTCTATCCCGAACCGATCAAAGGGTTGCGAAGGGCACGGCAAAGGTTGCATTGGCCCAGAACGGCGGCAAGAATCAGGCTTGCGGCGTCGACATTCTGTGCAAGAGCGGATGCACTTTTGCGCAAATGTGTACATATCGCGCCAATAAAATCTATGACGTAGTCTGGCGTATGTCTTGAAGAGACTCGCTTCTGCGCACTGAGGGTCGGCGTGGAAAGTGGCGCATACATCAGTGCGGAGCTACCGGGGTATGACAAGGAGCCATTTGCGGCCGCCGGAACTATAGCTACTACGATAGATGGTTTCGTTGCGGATGGCGAAGTGCGAAGCTTGTCGGCGTAACGCTCGGGATGGTGGGTGTGCAGTTGAATCAGAGATGTAATCTATCAAAGAAGAAATTCAGGAGTCCTTGCGCTGCTCCAAAGCCATGTCGACAGAAGCGAATGGGAGAAGTGGGTCGTCTAGCACGGAGACATTTTCGGCGTAGACAGAAGAGCGCGAAAGGGAATCGGCATCGGCGTGTTTCTTGCCTGAGCGGTAGGCAACCCGGATATCGTACTCTTGGAGCCTCTCTGCCCACCGGGCTAGGCGGCCGCAGGGATTCTTGAGACGACAACCAGCGAAATGCGTGGTGATCGACATCGAAGGACCAGCCGTACAGGTATGGACGAAATATTGTGATGGCCCAGATGATCGCTAGACATTATTTTTCCGTGACTGAATAGTTCGCTTCAGCTTTCGTGAGAGTGCGGCTCGCGTAAGCAACATATTCTTGGCAGCCGGGCTTTCGCTGGGCCAACACAGGTCCAAGACCAACACCGCTAGCATCCATATGAATTTCCGTGTGAGCACTTGCATCGAAATGGCGCAGTATCGGTGGTGTTGTGAGCAGGCGACGTAGCGTCGCGAAGGCATCATCGCAAGCTGGGGACCACGCGGAAAGATTTGGGTCTCCCCGAAGAAGCTCTTTCAGAGGTGCCATAATCAAAGCGAAATTTCGAATAAAGCGGTGCAAGTACGAGCAGTGGCCAATGAAACTACGCAAGTCTTTTAGCGACGTTGGCCTCGAGAATTTTTTAACAGCACGGAGTTTAGCGGCATCAGGGAGAACGCTGTTCTTCGACACGACATGTTGGAGTATTGTCATCTTGCCTGCCCCAAAGTGACATTTTTTAATGTTTAGTTGGAGGCCAGCGTTAGTGAGGCAGTGTAAAACCTGCTCAAAGCGATGAAGGTGGGTAGGAAAATCTAGTACGAACACTACTACATCATCCAAAGAACAAAAGAACGTGTTTCATTTGAGGCCTCGAAGAATAGCGTCCATCATACGTTTAAAAGTCGCGGGCGCGTTGCAAAGTCCGAATGGCACCACGCGAAATTCGTATAAGCCATCTGGTGTAATAAAAGCACTTTTAGGATCATCGTCTGCAGCTATAGGCGCCTACCAATAACCAGAGCGTAGAGCGAGGGAGGAAAAGAACTCCGCACCTTGTAAGCAGTCTAGGGCATCGTCCATCTGTGGCAATCGATAAACATCCTTTCGGGTTATTTTGTTTAGGCGTCGGTAATCCACGCAAAAGCGAATCGAGCCATACTTTTTAACTAAAACAACTGGCGATGTCGCTGGGCTGTCGGACGGTTCAATGACACCATGCTTTAGCATGTCACCTACTTGCTCACCACTGACGCGTCGTTCTGTCGACGATGCGCGGTATGGTCGCTGCCGTAGCGGTGAGTGATAACCGGTGTCAATCCGCTGACATACAGTCTCGCTTTGTGGTGTGTGTTTCTCTTCTGTGTGTTTCGTGCAAATGTTGCGCTAGCAAGCCTCTAATAAGCTATACCAACACGCCCAGTCGTCAACCTTGGCAAGTTTCGACATACAGTCGTCCTTCGGCCGAGAGAAGTATTATGGCTGTCAAATGCAGATCGAAATTTCTCGAGGAGACTGAGAAGGCCATGGCGTTGCGTGGGGTTTAAGGCGTTGTCGATGACGTGGCTGTAAACTTAGTCAGGCGATGTGGCATTTAGAGGACTACAGTAGAGGGTGTTGACCTGTGACGATCCAATTGGAAGTTCCAATGTGGTAATGGTGTCGTAAGGCTCCATAGTGCTGAGAGATTCACCGTGAGGCAACCCAATCGGGAATGGGAAGTGGTTGTGTACAGGAAGGTGAGTCGCACCAGCCTGAAGGCCAAGTAGCGCAGTTTGGAGCGGTGAGAGGTGGCGATGAACGAAAGCAGTGGAAGGTGTGAAGAGTACGGTGCAGTCGGAGGCAACGGAACAGGATACAGGTGCCAGAACGGATGCGTGTGGAGGTATTTCGATGTCGTCGCCGAGGGACAACTTGGTGCAAGAAAGCGAAACGTCATCAAATATGGCGTTGCAAAGCGAAGAGAAGGCGACTTCTGCACGGGAGAAATCACTCACAGCTCAGTGACGCGAGAGAAAGTCCCAACATAAAATAATATCCTGGCAACAGTGGGGAAGAACAACGAACTCAACTGCGTAGAGCACTCCTTAAATTTCAAGTCTGGCGGTGCACGCAGCCACCGGCTGGACGTGCTGTGCTGTGGCCGTGCGGAGTAAAGGACCGAAGAAAGGCGTTGTGACTTTTCGTATTGAGCGCCATTGTTTTTCGGCAATGAAAGATATGGCGGCACCTGTGTCAATGAGGGCAAGCATAGAGACACCTTCAACAGCGGCATCAATAACGTTGGGCGGCGAAAGAAGAGGGCTTGAGCGTTGCGACGATGGCGCATTTCTTGCCTCCGGAACCGCGCCATTTAGTTTTCCGTGTCAGCGGTAGAGGGACTTCGACGCATCGGCAAGAGCGAGCGACGATGAGGTGAAGGAGGACGGCGGTCGGAAACTGGGCGAAGGCTTGGGCGGGGAAGTGGTAAATCGCGGTCTGGAGCGTAAGACAACGGTTGGTCGAACGTGGCCGTACATGGGTCGTCACGTGAATGAAGTGGACGGCGGCGGCACAGGCGTGCAACGTGTCCGGGAATACCGCACGGATAGCAGATTGGCCGATTGTTCGCTGTGCGCCAGGGATTAATTACTCGATGTGCTACAGGTCGCGGCGGCGTGGGGGTAAAAACAGGGCTAGGCATCGGAGGAGGAGCCTGGAACGTCGGCGGTTGGGGTCGAGCGACGACGTCGGCGTCAGTCAATGGGGCGTTGAGTTGATGCGCCCGTTCCAGAGGAAGGACTTCGGACATTTGTTCTTCTATAACGTGTCGTAAGATCGGACTAAGGGACGAACTTGACTCCGGCGGCTTGGAGATAAGGGAGAGCTCGCGAGCAACTTCTTCCCGCACGAAAGCCTTGATTTGCGAGAGGAGGGTGGAAACTGAAAAAGTAGAGGCCAAGCCGGACAACGATTCTTGATGGGGAACAGGACGGCGAGTGCGGATGCATTGACGGCGGAACTCGTCATAACGTTCATCATCGTCATCAGCAGCAGCAGCAGCCTGGTTACGCCCACTGCAGGGCAAAGGCTTCTCCCTTACTGCATTGCAATTGGTCCCCTGAGTTACTAAGCAAGGCAATATGATCAGCGAATTGCAAGTTACTTAGGTATTATCCATTAACTCTTATCCCCAAATGTTCCCAATCCACGTCTCTGAATACATTCTGTAAACACGCTGTGAATAGCATTGGAGAGGTGGTATCTCCCTGCCTGACGCCTTTCTTTATTGGGATTTTGTTGCTTTCATTATGGAGGACTACGGTGGCTGTTGAGCCGCTATAGATATCTTCCAGTATTTTTACATACGGCTCGTCTACTCCCTGATTCCGTAATGCCTCCATGACTGCTGAGGTTTCGACTGAATCAAATGCTTTCTCGTAATCAATGAAAGCTATGTATAAGGGTTGGTTATATTCCACACATTTCTCTATCACCTCATTTATAGTGTGAATATGGCCTATTGTTGAGTAGCCTTTACGTAATCCAGCCTGGTCCTTTGGTTGACAGGAGTCTAAGGTGTTCCTGATTCGATTTGCGATCACCTTAGTAAATACTTTGGAGGCAACAGACAGTAAGCTGATCGGTCTATAATTATTCAAGTAATTGGTGTCCCCTTTCTTATGGATTAGGATTATGTGTCTAATCTGTCTGTCTAACGGATTTACCACCGACTTCTATTGCACACTCCTTAATGCTGCCCATATGATTGTCGTATATATCTCAAACACTAAGGTCCTCTTCCTGAGTGAAAGCCGTATACCAGTTCTGTAGCTTGATCCGGAATTCTTCTATTTTCCCTCTTACCGCTAAATAATTGGTCGGCTTCTTATGTACTAGTTTGTTCCGTTCCCTCCTCAAGTCTAGGCTAATTCGAGTTCTTACCATCCTATGGTCACTGCAGCACACTTTCCTGAGCACGTCCACATCTTGTATGATGCCAGGGTTAGCGCAGAGTATAAAGTCTATTTCTTTCTTAGTCTCTCCATTGAGGCTCCTCGACGTCCACCTTCGGATATCCCGCTTGCGGAAGAACGTATTCATTATGCGCATAATATTCCGTTCTGCAAAGTCTACTAATAACTCTCGCCTGCTATTCCTACTGCCTATGCCATATTCCCCCACTGCCTTGTCTCCAGCCTGCACCTTGCCTACCTTGGCATTGAAGCCGCCCATCAGTACTTTGGCACAGTACTTTGGCCCATCAGTCATAACTTTGGCACAGTTCAATAACTTGAGCAACAGTAGAGGGCCTTTTTGAAATGAGCATCTGAAATGCGTCCTCGTCGATACCCTTAATTATATGCTTGATCTCATTGCCGTCAGTCATGGATGCATCGACGCGTTTACAGAGATCGAAGACATCTTCGATGTTGCTGGTAAAGGTAGCTGGTAAAGCTGGTAGCTGTAGCTGGTAAAGGCGCGACTGCAGATGCTGTTCGGCTCGAAGGTTTTGAACAGCAGGGTGGCCGAAGACCTCGCTGAACTTTGTCCTGAACACCGTCCAGCTTGGGACTTCGCTTTTCTTGTTCCGAAACCAAAAGGGGGCAATTCCGGTGAAATACAAAGGGACGGTGGTCAATTTCGTGACGTCATCCCATTTGTTGTTCAGACTGACGCTTTCGTACGATGAGAGCCAGTGATCAACGTCGTGGTCGTCAGTGCCGCTGAAGATGGGAGGGTCCCACTGACGGAGTGTGCCGGGGCATGCGGAGGACTGGGGAGCAGGTGGTGGTAAGCTCATGGCACTTTCGGTGGCGATGATCGCAGGGAGAGTCCGGCTGCGCAATTCCAGGATTACAGGAGACCCAGCAAACCTCCACCAATTATCGCAAAAAGTCCAACACGGCTGTGGACGACAAGAGGGACGCCGACAGGAAGACACAAAAGCGTAGGCTTAGCCAGTCACACCAGCCCGAGCCCCACTTCAGTAGCACTGGCGATCCGGCTGCGGAGCTCTTCATGGCACACTTCTTCTTTACAGCTACTTCAATTCTAACTCTTGTTGAGTTGTCTCTCCACGATTGCGCACAGCTTCTCCTACATTTAGCTGTAACTGTGAATTCCTCTCTTCAAATGCAAGCTGCTGCTTTCGCCGATCGCTCTTTTCATGCCCGCACCTCCTGCTCGTCTAACCATGCCTCTAACTGCGGTCCTTCCAGCCCAATGCGTTCAGATAAAGCTAACAGGTCTCGTGTGGTAGCAATGGTTCCGAGCCGCTATAAGCTTTCAAAATCTAAACGAAGGGCTTTGTCCTGTCGCGGACGCCAATTTGTATATATATATATATATATATATATATATATATATATATATATATATATGTATATATATATATATAGCAACACGTTTATTTAAAAGCAAAAGTAATGCAGAAAGCCAGTGGGTGGAGCCCCTAGTCCAGGGCCCCACTGGCTTGAGCGGTCCGCCGTGCTTGGTCGAGGAGCGCTAGTGGCATCTCCCGATCCTCGCTGTTCAGGTTCTTGTGTTCAGCGGTTCTGACGGTTCTCTGAGGCGGAGCTTCCGAGAACCCAATTGAAGACAAAGCCGTTTGTTTCAAAAACACGTACACAAATTGTTAATAAAACTAGAATAAGGATAAAATATAAAATAAACACTCAAAGAGACATCACGGCAAGAAACACGCTTAGGGTTAGTATGGCGTTAACGATACGTGAGTCCGGGCTGACCACGACTGCAAGGGCGCATAAAAGCCTCGGCGTGCAGAAGCGGCGACAAGACGACGAGAGAAGTGGCGCCGGTCTCACCAAAGGTTTGGGTGTCACCTGTGAAATCTGTCGGACTTTTGTCCTTGGGCACGGTGACATAAAGAGTGGATTGTGTTTGTTCAAATAGAGTGTGTTGAGATAGCCTGTCGCACTTAGCGGCAGCTTTTTTTCTTTGAAAAATACTTTGTAAAAAAGGGGCCTATGTGATGTTTGTAGTACGCGACACGGTGCGGTGGTTGGAGCGCACAAGAAGCAGACGACAAGAACTGTGCGCGCTGAAGTGAATTCCGTGCTGAAAGGAAAATGACAACGTTAAGAGCGTCCGGCACGTGAACACGCGGAGCAAGAAAAGGAAATAAAAGAGAAAAGTCCAATCCATTCAGAAGAGACTATGGAGCTTCAAGTAGCCAATGAGCTAACGACGAATCGGCCCGAGCGGGAGAAAAAGCGAGACGCCCTGGCAGAAGAGGGAGACGCAGGGAGAGTTCCAGGAAGCGACGCCAGGGGAAGGTCGGCCACCGGACCGGGAGTTGAAGACAGGCCGTCGGGTTCCGGACCCGAGCCACCAGGACTTCAACCGACCGGGGCCTGCTGCCAACCCATTCCTGTGCGTCGCCACTCTACCCGACTGTGAACTGCTGCACAAGGCCGGTGAGCTTCTGCGCCCGTGGGCAGGACGAAAGCAGTCGGGATACGGGCCCGAGTTCTACGCCCACCTGCCTGGCCGGAACGCCGCCGCCATCTGCAAGTGCTGCCTGCTGCCCGAGGCCGGCGATCGGGCTTCTGCGCCCCTGGGCAGGACGAGAGCAGTTGGGATTCGGACCCAAGTCCTACGCCCACCAGCCTGGCCAGAACGCCGCCGCCATCATTTCGTGCCGCCAAGCCGCCTGCCTTCGCTCCTTATGGCAGGGCTGTCGCGGTCTGGTAGCCCGAGCAACGGTCCTACTCCCCGACCTTTGGTGAGACCGGGGCCACTTCTCTCGTCGCCTTGTCGCCGCTTCTCCACGTCGAGACTGCAATTGCGCGGGTAACAACAACAGACGCAGTAGGTGCAAGCGATGGAATTGTTTATTGAAGAATAGCGTGGCTGCTTTTATTCTGTACGAATCAGCAGGTGTATGCGCACTTCGTGGTGCGATAGGCGGGCTTGCAATGACGCGATACGGCACTTCCTTCCCCTTAGAAGCCTATCCTGTCGGGTGGTCTCCTTGTGCGCGTAGATCGCCTAGGAAGTCCTAAGCCCGCCAGTACACTTGAGTTTGCTTCACTGGAAGCTTGGGATGTACCAAGTGATCCGTTTGACCATGGTTCAGTGTCTTCCACTGTGACTTGGTCGTCTCCGGGTCGAGTTGCGTAGAATTCTTGCTTCACTTCATCCGCTGCGAGTCGTGGCCGCACTTGGTCCACGTGACGGCGCTGCATTCCTCCTGTGGTGTCCACCGTGAAAACACCCCTACCTCTTGTTGACGTCATCGTGCCGGGGAACCATCTCTGGCAAGCGTGATTGCACTGCCGCGACCAAACAGGTGCTCCCGGTGAAAACACTTGTGACAACGGTGCCGGGGGTCTGCTCACCGTGGGATCCCGTGCCATCTCTTCCTCTGGAAAATGTACACTTAGGCGGGTCCTGGGTTGAAAACCCAGCAACATCTCGGTGGGCGACTTGCCATCTCAATCGGTGTTGCCCTGTAGCGTAGCAAAAACTTGGAAATACGATTGAGCAGACTTTCATCCTTATTTTTCTTGATACCTTTGTTAATGGTGTGCACTGCACGCTCGGCCAATCCATTCGACTGCGGATAGTATGAAGCGGAGGTAACATGACCCACATGCTTATCTTTGAAAAATCTTTCAGTCACTGAACTGCTAAATTGTGGCCCATTGTCGGAAATGACTGTATGGGGCAGACCAAAACACGCGAAGACCCCTCGCAGTACTTCGACTGTAGTTTCTGCATATGCTGTTTTAAGGGGTACTGCCTCTATTCATTTCGTTTCCGCATCTACCACCACCAAGATCATGTCACATTCCACTGGCTCTGCATAGTCGATATGCAGGTGAGACCAGCGTTTGTTGGCTTTCGGCCAGCTTGAAGGGACCTGTACCGCTGGCATGGGCCAACATTGTACGCATTGCTGGCAGCTTTGTACCAGCTTGTCTATCTCGTGGTCCAATCCGGGGTACCAAAACGTCGTACGGGCCAGGCGCTTCATTGAAGTCATGCCTGAGTGGGTGCCGTGAAGTTCTCTAAGAATACGTGCCCGCACGGTCTCTGGCAGAACAACGCGATGCCCCCAGTATATTAGTCCTTTACTCGCAGTGAGTGCGTATCTACGGGTGAAGTATTCCTGAAGGCACTGTTGCTCCGGCCACAGCTGGTTTGGTGAATCATGAAGGATCCACGTTTTCACCTGTCGGAGAAGCATGTCCTGGCTTGTGCTGTCTGCCAACTGCTGTGCGCTAAGAGAAAAATCTGCCAAAGCTTGCGCATGTAGCACATATTCGACGGGAACATCTTCACCAGGGAGCCCGGGCTCCGGCAACGGCAAACGGCTCAAAGCATAGGCATTCGCGTGTAATGGTCCTTTCCGGAATTATATGTCGTACTGATACGCTGATAGAAGGAGCGCCCAACGTTGTATCCTGACCGCCGCCATCTGCGGAATTGGTTTCTCTGGATGGAAGACCTCTGTCAACGGCTTGTGATCCGTTATCCAACACAAATTTATTACCGAAAAGATAGTCTCTGAACCTTGTCACACCGAAAACTAGGGCGAACGCTTCCTTTTTCAGTTGCGAGTAATTTCGCTCCGTCTGCGTCAAGGTTCTAGAGCGAAAAGCTATCGGATAGTCTTCGCCCTTGATGCGGTGGGACAGCACTGCGCCCAAGCCGACCGATGAGGCATCACATTCGATTCGAAGGGATTTTCGCGGGTCATAATGGACCAGAAAGTTAGCCTTGCCTAAGGCACTCGTTGCTTCTCTAAATGCGCTGTCCTGGGACGGCCCCCATTGCCACAACGCCCCCTTTGCCAGCAAGCGATATAAGGGAGCCAGCGTCGTTGACAACTTGGGCAAGCATTTAGCTTAATAAGTAACATTTCAAGAAACATTTCAGCTGGCTTACCGATGTTGGCTTCGGGGTGGCCAGTACCGCCTCGAGGTTATCTTGCAGAGGACGAAGGCCATTGGCATTGATGTGGTGCCCCAGAAACGACACTTCTGCTTCCCTAAAGTGGCGTTTGGCTTTGTTCAATTTCAGGTTGTGTTCACGAAGCCGCTGAAACACCTGCCGCAGTACCGATCTGTCGTTTTCCTTCTCACCACAATGATGTCGTCGAGCTACACTTGAACATTCGGCAAACCTTGCAAAATCGATTCCACGCGTCGCAGGAACAAGGCGGGGGTTGAAGCAATTCCAAATGCTAGGCGATTGTAGCAGTAAAGGCCCCGGTGTGTGTTGAGTACCCCCGTCTTTCTGGCTTCATCATGCAGCGGCAGCTGATTGTACGCGTTGCGTTGAAGTCGCCGCACAATCGTATTTCGCCGTTCTTTTTTGCTACCGGAACCACCGGTGTTGGCCAATCTGAAATGCTTATCGACGAAACACTCCGTCTTGTAGAAGACAGTCGATCTCTGCCGAAACCTTGTAGCGCATGGTATAAGGCACTGTACGTGCCTTACAGAAACGTTGGATGGCTCCTTCTTTGAGGTGTAATTGCACCGGGGGGCCCTCGCAACAGCCAAACTTGTTGTCGAAAATATCCGAAAATTCATCGAGCAGAGGCGTCATCCTGTTATCACGAACAACATTTACACTTGAGGTGGCTCTAGTGTCACAGAAAGACACACCCGCCTTACGGAAGGCCTATATCGTATTCCGGCCGCAGAGCAGTGGTCCGTTACATGCCACCACGATTAGCTTGCTGGTCACAACAATCGATCCAGACTGAACCCTCATGGTTATCTCGCCGACAACTGGCAATGGCCCGAGGAAGCATGTTAAGCGGAGCGACGTTTATTCCTGTGCCGGTCACATTTGCGATGTTTGTTAAATATGTTCTTCGGTATGACGCTGACCGCAGAGCCCATGTCTAGAAACATTCGCAATTCCCGGCCCTGCCATGTCAACTCTTCCTCGAGAGGCTTCAACGTAGCTCAGTTGACGGAGCTGTGAGCGAAAAGAGCAAGCAATATTTCTTCTTCGTTCTCACCTTCCATTTCCTCGACGGCAACGGCACCACGTTCCCGAGGGCGGCCACTGCTGCAGTACTTCGCCAGATGACCTTTCCTGCCGCAGTGGTGGCACTTGGTGTTTCGATGACGGCACATGTGTGTTGCGTGGAGGCTGCCGCAACGCTCACATGAATGGTTGTTCTTTGCAGTGTTCCGACACCACGTACCCGAGCACACGAGGGTTGGACCCTCCCGCGTGTAGCCGTGCACGGCTTAGCCGTGTCTGGGAAAAAGGGGATCCAGGGGGTTGAGCCGATACTGGGTGTTTGGACCTTCAAGGCCCCCTGGCGGATTCAACACACCCCTTTGGCCTCTGCTTCACATAGACGGCACCTCCAGGCTGACCTACCTGGGGGAAATCGGTAGTCGTCTTTTCCTGTCCTCCTCTCCATCTTCGGCTTTCTCTCTCACCTTTTTCTCTTTCCTGTCTTCTCTTCAATTCTTGTTACATCCGTATTTACTGGCGTTACATCCAAGGGTTAACCTTGTGCATTATGCCCAGCCTCGGGTATAGCTATTTGGCTATAGTGGGTATGTACCGATGGCGTGCGCAGAACTGAATACTTCCCGTCTAGTGTCGTCCCCCGGTTGGACTCCATGGTGGGTGGCGGCCATCCCTGCCGAATATGTTATTATTACTCAAGGAATCAACTTTCCCTCCAATCCCTGATCGCTCCTTCAAGAGGGGGCGCACCGAAGTTTCCTTCAACCTCTTCATGAGTCCGAAAGAAACATTCCCAAAATACCATATTAATCACAGTCAACATGAAAGCAAGACAGGCCGAACAATATCTCCTTTTGTTGTGGCAAAATCATCGGCAACCTCCATCGGCCCAGGCTACAAAGTAACTAAAATAGGAAGCGGCGATCTTCTTCTTGAACTTCGTGACAAGACATAGTACAGTAAATTGCCAAAACTAATTGCTTTTGGGGGCATTTCAGTTTCAGTAGGCCCACACAGATCTTTGAACACTGTCCGCGGTGTCGTCTCTGAAGATGACCTGCTCGATCTTAGTGAAAGTGAGCCACTTGAGGGATGGCAAGATCAAAATGTAGTAAAGGTCCAGAGAATAACGATTAGGCGAACGGCAAGGAAATCCCCACAAAACACATAATCTTAACTTTTGGAACTAGCAACTTACCAGACTCAATAGAAACAGGATGCTGCAAACTCCGTGCAAGGCCATACATTCCTAACCCACGCCGATGCTTCAAGTGTCAGCGGTTCGGGCACGGTTCACAAAGCTGCCGAGGGCGCACTACTTCTGCGAAATGAGCATCAAACGAGCACTCATCTGACACCTGCACTTCCACCACCCATTGTGCTAACTGTGACGGGGATCACCCAGCGTACTCCCGTTCTTTCCCATCCTGGAAAAAAGAAAAACAAATAATCCAAATCCAAATCAAACTGAACCTTTCCTTCCAAGAGGCACGCAAGCGCTTCTCGATGAACCAATCTAGTCCTTCCTACACCGATGTGGCGCGCCGGGGGGCAGCGCTACATCACTCGGCGGCCGCCCAAGTCGCACGGAGTGTGGCAGCGGTCACTCCATCAGCCCCCCCCCCCCCCCTCCCCCGGCCGGAACAGCCAGCGTTGTTCCAGCCCCCGCAAAGGAGGAACAGCAGACCCTCGGGTCTGTTGAACACAGGGCCACTGCTCGTGCAGATCGGCCCACAACTCCTGCGAAAATTCCCGCTCCGCGGGCTGTATCCACCGCCTCAGACGAGGTGATGGACACAACAAATACAACTCCGGCGTCTCAGACACCCAAGCAACGGCGCAGCTCTCTCGAGTGGACCGGGAAGAAAGAAAAATTCCGTATCATGGGGTCTGGAAAGGACTCGTGAGCTAACCTAATCTAATACTCTTCGACACACAGCACAACACACACATAATATGGACACACAGATATTACAGTGGAATGTGAGGGGTTTACTCCACAACCTAGACGACATCAAGGAACCTTTACATAGGTGCACCCCAAAGGTGCTGTGTGTCCAAGACACGCATCTTAAACCTTCAAAGACAAACTTCCTCCGACTGTATGCCATTTTCTGAAAAGACCGCAACGAGGCCCTCGCCTCGTCGGGCGATGTGGCTGTAATAGTAGATAAGAGTTGTTTGCCGGCCGTTACAGCTTCAAACGCCCCTAGAGGAAGTTACAGTCACAGCAGTGCTTTTTAGTAAGCTGCGGACAGTTGCAACCTTATACATTCCTCTCAACTGTCAACTCTCCTAAACTGAATTTGAAAGCTTTATTGCGCAACTTCCCGAACCCTACATTGTCGTGGGAGACATAAATGCCCATTATACCTTGTGGGGCGACTCTAGGTGAGATGCCAGAGGGCGTCTGATTGAAAACTTCCCCTTCAGTACGGGTGCATGCTATGCTTGCTAAATAAAAAGGAGCCAACTTTTTACAGCGTTGCGCACAAGACATTTTCATCTAT
This sequence comes from Dermacentor andersoni, assembly GCF_023375885.2. Lineage (NCBI taxonomy): Eukaryota > Metazoa > Arthropoda > Arachnida > Ixodida > Ixodidae > Dermacentor > Dermacentor andersoni. Next base: position 179,619,913 of record NC_092817.1, on the reverse strand, counting down.
AGATTTATCCATTGTTTCAAGTAGAGTCGTGGCGTACTTGGACTAGAAAGTACATAAGGACCCATACGGGAGTGATCATTTGCCGACTGTATTAAAATTAAGGAAACGGGACGAATGTTATCCACATGTACCCCAGTGGAAAGCTGACTCAGTGAACTGGCAGCGATACGGAGAGCTGACATATATGACCAGGGATGATATTCGTGCGCTTAGTATTGACGAGGCAGTGTCATATTTAACCGCATTTATTATCGACGTAGCGTCAATATGTATACCGCAAACAAATGCATCGCCTAATAAACGACGTGTTCCCTGGTGGAACGATGAATGTAAGGAAGCACGAAAGAAATAGAATAAGGCTTGGAATCAGCTCCGTGACTCTCCGACTATTGAAAACCTTATCCGCTTTAAGAAAATAAAATCAAAAGGCAGAAGAACGCGCCGCCGTGCTAAAAGGGATAGCTGGCTAAAATATATTTCCGACATTAATTCTCATACAGACGAAGGAAAAGCCTGGAACAGGGTAAATAAATTAAAAGGCAACGAAACTCATCCTATACCATTAGTAAACACACCAACAGGCACTCTTGAGGACCAAGCTGATTGTCTAGGAGCACATTTCGAGCACATTTCCAGTACATCTCATTATACAGATACATTCATAAAATACCAGCGACTAGCAGAACAGCTGCATTTGAGTCGGAAAGGCACATCCAATGAAGCATACAATCGTCCATTTGGAATGGCTGAGTTCCAGGCCTCACTGAACTGTTGCAACAAGTCCGCTCCAGGAAGTGACAGAATTATGTATGAGATGATCAGACACTTACACCCTGAAACCCAAAAAACACTACTGTCACTCTTCAATTCCATGTTCTCTGCCGGATTCATTCCTTCTGTCTGGAAAGAAGCAATCGTAATCCCTATTCTCAAAAAGGGCAAGGACCCTTCCTCACCCAACAGTTATAGGTCTATATAGTTCTGACAAGTTGTATATGGAAATTATTTGAGAAAATGATTAACCGTCACCTCATCCTTTTTGTTGAAAGCAACAAGATACTCGATCCCTTACAGTGCGGTTTTAGAGAGGGTAGATCCACAACAGACCACCTTGTCCGGTTTGAGACAAATATCCGCGATGCCTTTGTTCACAAACAGTTTTTCCTGTCCGTATTTTTAGATATGGAGAATGCATACGACACAACCTGGCGCTTTGGAATCCTCCGTGATCTGACTGAAATGGGAGTTCGAGGCAACTAGCTATACGTGATTCAGATTTACCTCTCCAATCGTACGTTCCGTGTTAGAGTTGGTAACGTTATGCCTCGTCCATTTACGCAAGAGGCTAGTGTTCCACAAGGAGGTGTGCTGAGCTGCACACTTTATTTTCAAAACGAACTCGATCCAGACTACTATACCACGTGGTATGTTTTATTCTGTATATGTGGATGACATCCAGATAGGCTTTAAATCATGTAATCTAAATATCTGTGAGCGACAAGTACAGCTTTGCATAAATAAATTGTCTAAGTGGGCGGACGAAAATGGTTTTAAGCTAAATCCGAAAAAAAAGTACGAGCGTCCTGTTTTCTAACGAGAGGCATACTTGCGGACCCCACAATAGATCTAAATGGAGAACGGCTATCTGCGAGCCATGAACACAAATTTCTATTAATTCTTTTAGACAGTAAGCTCACTTTTGTGCCATACCTGAAGTATCTGAAATCAAAGTGCCTCAAGACTATGAATCTGCTGAAGCTCTTGTCACGTACATCTTGGGGAAGCGACAGACGGTGCCATTTAAAACTTTACAAAAGTGTAATATTAACACGGCTTGACTACGGAGCAATAGTCTATAATTCTGCTGCACCTAGCGCCTTGAAAATGCTAGATCCTATTCACCACTTAGGTATCCGCCTTGCTACAGGCGCCTTTAGGACTAGCCCTGTGCAGAGCCTCTACGTTGTATCAAACGAATGGTCATTGCACTACCAAAGGACATATTTAACTTTCTCCTACGACCTGAAAGTTAGCTCAGATGTTAAACATCCTTGTCATTCTACTATATGCGACTTGTCCACTGCTAGGCTGTTTCCTAACCGCCCGGCCACTAGGCCTCCTCTGTCCCTCCGGTTGGAAGCACTCTCAGGAAATACAGGGGTCCCTCTTTTACACAATGTCCTAATGGCTCCTACATGGCTTCCACCGCCTTGGGAGTGGCAGACTATCAAATGCGACATTTCTTTCATAGAAATGTCAAAACAAGCACCTGATGCTCACATACAATCACATTTTCTTGAACTTAAAGAGAAGTACTCCTGTGAAGAATATTACACAGATCCTTCGAAGTCTCCTGCTAGTGTTGCTTACGCAGCTATCGGACCCTCATTTTCAACATCTGGGCCACTAAACCCACACACCAGTATCTTTACGGCAGAAGCATACACCATACTTTCGGCTATTAAAAACATAAGGCGCAGAAATGTCGCTAAAGCTGTTGTCTTTACAGACTCATTAAGTGTCGTGAGAGCCTTAATTAGCTTACGAAAGCATAAGAATCCCGTTTTGAATGAGCTGTCTAGCTTGTTGTGCTCCGCATATATGTGCAACCAAACGATTATCCTATGCTGGGTACCTAGCCATAAAGGTATAAAAAGCAACGTAGCTGCTGACGAAAACACTACGTCAGTGAGTTTTAGCGACACAGATGGAAATATCCCCATTCCTGCCACAGACCTAAACCCTTTCTGCGCCGTAAATTGAGGAAACATTGGCAAGCAGAGTGGAATACACAAACATTGAATACGTTTCACATCATAAAACCAAAACTACGGAATTGGATAAGTGAGAAAACAGCATGATACGAGGAAGTGCTTCTTTGCCGATTAAGAATAGGACAAACTTACAGTTTTCACTGCTACCTCTTGACTGGCGGAGATTCTCCTACTTGTAGTAGGTGCGGCGATAGCTTGACAGTGCTCCATGTTCTTATCCAGTGCCCTGCAATAGAAATAGAGAGGAAAAAGTATTTCCCTCTGGCATATCGGGAAAATATACCACTTCATCCTGGATTTTTTCTTAGTGATGAACCGCTTTTTAAACTGCAAATAGTCTTAGATTTCTCAGCCGAAACCGACATTATGAAAATAATTTGGCCAGGAAATTTTAACACGTGATTACCAGCCCTTGTATTCAGGGACGTCTTGATGCTTTAGTGTAACTGTTGTCTCGTTTTCGTATGTTTTTTATCAAAACACAACTGCCATCGTCCACGTCCATAACTAATCAGTGTCATTATTTTACTAGCTTTACGTCATTACAGATTTACGTCGTTTACAGCGAAAGTTTTTAGGCCCTTATACAGCCATGTCACACCTACCATCGCAAATTCACTGCCCACGCCATCGAGAATAAATCCTTTAAATTACCATTTGTCAAGGCGCTCTTTGGCCATAACTGGCCCTTGCGCCATTAAAAACAACATATCATCATCATCATCTTTGCAGTGTTCCACTGCGTCCAGGGTCGTCGTCCTCGCTGCGACTGTACAACACTGATGCTGGTTCCCGTAGTCACTGGGTCTGCTTCTCGCATGTCACGAACGTCGCCTAGCGCATTCTCTGAAGCTGTGACAAATTCTTCTGGTTCCTCAAAAGTTAGCTTCGTCCGCATTAATAGACAGCGTCGTGCGTCGTCGTCCCTGATTCCGCATACTATGCGGTCTCACAGCATACGGTGCAGCGAGTTGCCGAAGTTGCAACGTTCCGCCAGTCTCCGAAGGTCGGCAGTGTATTCCCGAACGCTCTCTCCGTCTCTTTGCTTGCGCATAAAGAACGGAAAACTCGTAGCTATTTCATTACCTTGAGGATTGTAATGTTTCTCGAGGTATTTAACGACTTCATCGTAAGTCTGGCTGTTAACCAACACGGTCGGAAAGGCGTCCTTGCGACATGCGCACGACATTATTGCTCAATGAAGACACCAGCAGAGCTCCGCGTTTGGCCGTGTCGATAATTCCATTACCCTGAATATAAGCTTCCAGCCGTATCCTGTACGTGCTCCAGCTGCTCACCGTCTCGTCAAAAACCTTTTGGCGAGATGCCATCATTCGATCCTGTAAGTCGCAGACCATGCTCACATGAAATCCCATCTTCTTCGCCACTGCTATAGCGCAGGTAACAAGAACAGACGCAGTAGGTGCAAGCAACGGAATAATTTATTGAAGATAGCGTGGCTGCTTTTATTCTGCACCAATCAGCAGGTGCATGCGCACTTGGTGGTGCGATAGGCGGGCTTGTAATGACGCTATATGGCAGAGACTATTATGCGCCCTTGCAGTCATGATCAGCCCGGAATCGCGTACTGTTAACGCCATACTAGCCCTAAGTGTGTTTCTTGCCGTGATGTCTCTTTGAGTGTATATTTTATGTTTTATCATTTTTCTAGTTTTATTAAAAGATTGTGTGTGTGTGTTTGAAACAAACAGCTTTGTCCTCAATTGCTTTCTCGGAAACTTTGCCTCAGAGAACCGCCTGAACCCTTAAACAAAAGAACCTGCGTCACACAAGATAAGGTAAGTGCAGTAGAGGACCACAGAAGACTAGGTGGGGCCACGGTATGAGGAAATTTGCGGGTGTTAGTTGGAATCGGTTGGCGCAGGACATAGGTACATGGGATCGCAGGGAGAGGCCTTTGTCCTGCAGTGGACATAAAATAGGCTCATGATGAAGATGATGATGATGATGATGATATTTGATCAACAGCTTGCTGCCAGTAGACAACTTGCGGTACGCAACATGACGTCAACTGAGCTTTACTTGTACATACAGGACGTGCTGCCCTTGTGTCTACAAGCTGACTTGAAGATGTCCGAGGCTGACAAGGTCGGCCGCATTATGATGGGTGGCGCAGACGAAGCGTTCAATTTGCCCGTTTTCAATAATGTGACCACCGTTGACAGTGTGATCAAAGAGTGCCGTCGTCTAGAGCAAGCGAAATTCCGGAGCATGTCACCTCAGTTCGAGCGTATATACGGAATGTTGCTGCAACGTGGTCCTGCGAATCAACTCTGTGTCAATCATCTCCATCAGAGCACATGACGCGCATCGTCCATCGAAAACTCGAGGTCGCATATCCAGCTTCTTATAAACCCACTGTATCCGAGGTCTCGACGACGCCTGCTCCATTGTTCCAGGCCGTTGTTCGCCAGGAATTTGCAAACCTTGGTTTCGTTTCTACTGTCTGCGCCATGAACACGCCTGACACCGTCCGTGGACAGGCCTCGTCGTGGGCCGTACGTCCTTCATCGTTCCAGAAACCCGTCCGAATGGAGAAAAGCCAACGATATGCCTACCTGCTTCCTCTGCAGCCGAGCTGGACACGTTGCTCGCTATTGCCGCAGCTAGTGGCCTTCTCAGTCCCATAGCTTATTTCCCACTAACTCTGGTCGCTTCCATGCTGCAAGCCGCTATCCACTCCGAACCGTATGCTCTGCCCCAAATGTCCCTGGGGAAGTTAGCCTCTACGCCCAGTCGCTTCTGCCGCATCGCCTTCCATCTCGTTCACCGACTCGCCGCAGCTCTCCTTCCCCGTCCATTAGGCGTCGTTTCTCGCCGGAAAACTAGACTGCACAGCTTCTGGAAGTAAAGCTGCACTGACGACATTGACCCGAAATTCCCTTTGACCCTTACGTGCCCACCGGAACACGCCTGTAGTCCACGTCGACGGCGTTCCTGTCAGAGCTTTGGTTGATAGTGGGGCGTACGTTATTCTCATGAGTGCCTCTTTTCGTCATCGCATAAAGAAGATCCTTAGTCGTGCGTGTCGCTGACGATGTGATGACCGCTGTTGTTGGGATGTGCGCAGCTCACGTTACTGTGGTTGGTCGTAGTTAAATTGCGGTCCTTGCGCAGTGACCTCACGACCTCATACTTGGACTTCTATTTTTTTGGCCCATTTCGCTCTGATTGATTGCTCCATTAGGGTTCTCTGCATTGAACTGCCTCGCCTCTGTGAACCAAGTCACTAACCTCCTCCATCCCAGTACACTGCAGAAATTTTGTTCGCCAACCATCTAAAACCGTTGCGTATGTCGAACTGCCAAGTTTGCCGGCTGTTCCAGATGGCGACTACTACGTGACGCCTCTTACTGTCGTCCTGCTCTTGCACGGTATCGCTGCACTCTACACGGTACGGAGCATTACGGCTTACAGAACCTGCCTTCCACTCACTAATTTTGGTTTCATCAAGCGATTCCTTCAACAAGGCCTTTTCCGTAGCCCACCATTTCCCCCTGCAAGTCTTTCAGCTAGAAGCTTTTGCACTGGATCCTACATGTCTTTCGAAGGGCACTCCGACGCCGAGTGCTGGTGGCAGCCGCGAAATGCGCAGTATGATCCACAATGACCTTCCGCCTGAGCCCCCTGAAGCCCTTAGATGTATTCTTGAATCGTACCGAGATATTTTCTACTTCAGTAATCAGTGTTTTGGCCAGACGGCCATTGTCGCGCATCGCATGCACATAGGCGATGCCAATCCTGTTCACCGGCGCCCCAATCGAGCGCCTGCGTGTGAGCGAAGCGCCATTGCCCAGGAAGTCCACTAGATGCTTGCGAAGGACATTATCGTGCCATCCTCAAGTCCGTGGGCATCGGCTGTTGTTTTTGCTAAAAAGGAGGTGGGATCGTGCTGCTTTTGTGTCAACTATCGCCTCCTCAAGAACATTACTAACAAATGCGCTTACCTGTTACCATGAATTTGTGAGGCATTTGATTGCCTATATGGAGCCGCGTACTTCTCTTCTATCGACATTCGATCTGAATATTGGCAGATTGCTGTGGAGTCAATGAACCTAGAGAAAATGGCTTTTGTAACTCGCTATGGGCTTTAGGAGTTGAAGGCCATGCCTTTAGGTCTGTGTAATGTCCCAGCCACATTCGAAGGAATGATGGATTCTCTGCTTCACGAGTTCAAGTAGTATACATGTTTGTGTTATTCAGACAGCTTGATTGTGTTTTCTCCTACGTTTGTTACACTTCTCAAACGCATCTCAGTGAATATTAACGTGTTCCGCCGTGCCGGACTTCAGTTGAATTTATCGAAGTGCCCTTTTGACTGTCGCCACATCACAATCACTGGTAATATTGTGGACGTTGCCAGTGTAAAAGCTGACCCAGAAAAGAGTCGTCAAAGATTTCCCTATGTCCAAGTCGGCGAAAGATGTTCGCAGCTTCGTGGGGCTCTTCTCCAATTTTCGCCGGTTCGTGAAGAATTTCGCAGTGATTGTGATGCCGCTCAGAGATCTTAAACAAGATGTCCCTTTTACCTGGCAGTCTGCGCAAGCCTCGGCTTTCTCCGACTTAAACACTCTACTGGGAAAATGCCTCCCATTTTGGCCCACTTAGACTGATACCGAAGTGCGGAACGGCGCGAGTGGTGACGAGATAGGCGAGCTCTTGGCCTAACGTCAGCGTGGGGCGAACTGCGTCATCACTTATGTCAGCAAGCTGCTGCCTACAATACAGCGAATTTATTCAGTTACAGAACGTGAGTGTCTCGCTTTTGCATTGGCAGTAGCAAAATTTCACCCTTATCTATTTGGCCGACTGTTGAAAATTCTTGAAAAGAGGCTGGCCTCTTTGAAAGATCCTACGCGCAGACTCCCTCGATGTGCAGTGAACCTGCGAGAGTACACCTGCACGGTTGTATACAGACGGGGAACCTGTTCAAAGATGCGCATTGTTTGTCCCGCCACCGTGTGGCCGACTGGGACTCCTCGCGCACTGAATCCCTCAATTTTGTCCTTTCCATGAGCCGGTTCCTTAACACCACCCGATGAATTGCGTCAAGATGCCTACTTGAGGGAGGTAATCGAGCGCCTGAAATACTATCTCAGCAACGCCTCCCTGAGCACATTCCCCCAGAAGAATGGTACCTTATATCGGCGTAACGTGTATTTGGGCAATGCTGATCTCCTTCTAGTTATGCCATCACACCTGCGCTTGACTGTTCTTGCTGAGCTTCACGACGCCCCAATCGCTGGCCACCTTGGTGTTACTAGTACGCACGACGGCATGCGACGTCGCTTCTATTGGCCTGGCCTAGCCCACTCAGTGCGGCGTTATGACAGCGCCTGGGAGCTCTGTTAACGGCGACTAATACGGTCTGCTCTTCCTGGTGCGTACATTCCGCCCATTGTCGTCCTACCTGACTTCTTCTTCCGTGTGGGTTTGGACCTTATCGGATTCTTACCTACATCTGCTTCAGGAAACAAATGGGTTTCCGTTGGTGCCGATTACGTGACGCACTACCAAATGACACGAGCGCTGGCGACTAGCTGTGCAATAGACGCGGCCGACTTTTTTCTCCATGACGTAGTTTTAACACACGGTGCCCCCCGTAAATTACTGACTGACTGAGGCCGTAATTTCCTGTCAAAAGTCGTGGACGATATCCTGTGGTGTTGCTCCACGTAGCACAATATCACCACATCATAGCATCCCAGATGAACATGGTCGGCAAGCCCTTGAATCGGACCTTAACAGACCTGCTGTCAAAGCACGTGCCTGCTGACCACCGTGATTGGAACCTTGAACTGCCGTAAGTGACTTTCGCATATAATTCCTCCCTCCAAGATGATGCTGGATAATCTCCCGTGTGCCTTTTATTCGGACGTGAACCAAGTTTACCTCTGGACACATTTCTGCCCTCCCTTGCGACTTCGAATACTGCATGGGCACGCGACAGTATTGCTCGTGCTGATTACACGTGGCAGAAAGCCTGTAGTAGACTCGCTGCTTCCCGAGACAATCAGAAGCGCCTTGACGACCAGCGACACCGCGACGAACGTTTTTCGCCTGGTGCGCTCGGGTGACTTTGGACCCCCAGATGAGGAGTGGGCCTCTCTGAAAAGTTATTCCCTTGCTACGTGGGCCAATGCCACACCCTTCGTCAAGTGACTAACGTCACGTAGGCGATTTCGTCCGCCAGTGCGACATCATCGGTTTCGTTGTTTACCGATGCCGTCCTCGTTTTTAGAGTCAAGCATTACCATCCTTTCTCTGCTGTAGATCCTTAGTAGCGGCGGGCCGGCGCTTCCGCCGCTGGAGGTCATGCTACGTGCTATTCAAAGCAGATGACGTGGACACTTGTATTTAGTGGGACGTACTCATGAGGAGCCTCTGGCTGATCTGAGAACGACGACATCGCTTGCTTGATGTTCGCTGGCTTCAATCATGGTGGCCAGTGTTTGTTAGCCCTCGTAAGTACGTCGCCTGAATAGTTTACATATTGCGCTTCCACGTAACATCATATTACATGCATTTATTTTCCTATATATAAATATGTATATATATATATATATAATACTAGCCATTCCCTTGCATTCGAGAACGCGCAAGCGCGGGGCGAAGCGCTCGTTTGGGTGTTGTTCCGCCGTCTCCGCTTCTGTCTGTATAGGTTACCTAAACACTTTGACTTTTGTTTGGCCTGGTATTATCCCCATCACGCTTTTGGTCGAGGTGGGGTGTACCAACTAGACACAAAGGAGCTCCGCAGCGCCCGACATCTAGTTCTTCACACAGTGACAGTTCTTCACACAGTCACACAGTGCCGCAATAGCGCGGAATTGAACAAACAAGGAAATGCGGAATTCTTTCTGTTTCGTGAAGAATAGAAAAGTCGCTGTATATTGTCAGGCGTGAAATGTCCGTAAAACTTAAGACGGGCAGCACTGTACATATTTTAACACAAGCTCTCACTGTATTTTAGGAAAATTATGTTTTCTGTTATTTTACCTGCAGATCTCCCGCATAATGGCGGAACTTATTCACAGTCTAACTTTATCCTCCCTGCTCAATGGGCGCGCGGCTAGCGTGCTCGCGCGGCTCGCGCTCCATTGGTTGGCACATCGTCGTCGTCGGCACACGAACGCTGCCACAGCTACTTTGGCTGTTGGGTTTATATGGTAATGCTGCGAAAGAAATTGGGCCAAACCGGAGCCTCACACAGGAGTTTTCTCCATTCTTTTCAAGGGCAAGTGCCCGACCACTGCGATGAAAGTTTAAACTAACGACCACTTGCAAAGGACCTCTATGCTGAAAGCATCGCGGGAGTACTCAAGATAACAAAAACATCAAGAAGTAATGTGAGACGACAGTATTGCTTCTTCTTTTAGAGTTCGTGTGCGAGCTGAGTGTTCCGTCGGCAATAACAGGGTGTGTGCGGTTTTCTCAGCTGCATTTCGGACCGTGACCTTTAGCGGGTTGCCGAAAAACCTCACTGCCGTTATTCTCGGTGCGAATGGCTGGCATCGCCGCCGCAGCCATCCGCAGTCATGACACCATGGCTCAAGGCTTTTGGCGAAGGCATACGACGCCGCATGTGGTTTCCATCGTGGGTCCTTGTTGATTTTGTTTTAGGAAAGTGTGACGGCCGTGTCATTCGATAGTGGTGAAAAATTACCAAGCGTGGTTTTAAGTAACCAGCTCCGAGCGCATTGGAACTGCTTCTAATATGCTTGTTTATGTTTTCCTCTCTTTATTTCAGACGCTGCACGAGAATTTGAAAAATGACGTTGGCATAAAAACGCCGTTCACCTTCTACGCTTTCAGGCCATACAAACTTGCACCCAATTTTGCTACCTATACACAATTCATGCAAAGTATCAGCGGGTGAGCAAAGCTTTATTCGTGTTATTATCATTTCCAGCAGAAGCATCCCGTGAGAATTCTTTTCATTCCCTTCTTTTTATTTATTGTTATCCATCCCTCTAATCAGTCGCTCTCCGTGATTATTGCATTGGCCCGGCATGGCGTAGGACGATTACGGAGGGCAAATTGAACAAAATATTGACAAGAAGTAGTAAACAAAATCAAGCCTCAGCTTTATTCGACGTCCGAGCCCACTGATATACAGATGTGTTTCACGCCGGCACGATTTAATACGATAATAAACATATACTGGCACACTTTATTTGTGTCCTACGGCAAAATCGCGGCTTAATTCCTGGTAGGCGCTTATATGTATTGCACGGGTCTTAAGATATAAGAGCTCAAAGGATACGTACTTCTCTGCCCTCCGGAAACAAGCAGTCAAAAATTAGTTGAGAAATATTACCAAGCATGGGTCTTAAGTCGCGCTAAACTTGACGAAACACAAGAAGGAAGAAGGGAGACACATAACACGTCTGTCACCGGGCTCTTTTATATGTCCTGATTGGCGTGTGTCTCCCCTCTTTGTTCTGGTGTTGTGTCAAGTTAGCGCTGCTTAAGACCATGCTTAGTGTAAACCAAGTAGCCCCAATCTTCCGTCCTAATAGGAAATTACCAAGCCGAAACAAAAACTCACTTTCGCTCGAAGGCAAAGCGTTGCAAGCAGTGGGATGGTGCCGAAGGAGTCAGAACGCTGCCATGACGTGGAGCGTGCCACTGGTGTTGCAGCTGTCGCACTTTAAGGGTACAAGAGATGGCACCAAAGAAACACCAACAGCTTTGGTTAGCGTGCAAAGAAAATTTTGCAGAAACCACCAGCGATGACTATCGTTGTAAGCGAATAGCCCAACAGACTTACGGACGAACGAGCTAGCGACAGTACCCTCAACCGTTCCTTGACACCCATCTCAATCCAGTTGCACGAGAGACCACAATCTGCTACGAATTCTCGTCCACCGCATCGTCTGCTACTGGCTGGGCACCACCGGGTGGCTAGAGACACGTGTGACGAACGAGTAAGCGGGCGAATGAACGACAACCTCCCTCCTCCTCTGTTCGATTTCTTCCGGGCCATTCCTTTGCCCGAAAACAGGCACATTTTCCCTCACCTTACCACGTCGAATCGGCGGAATAGCGGGGTCCCTCCTCTTTCTAGCACCTGCCCGCCATTTGGTTACGTGAGATCTCTAGCACGATCGCACCGCCTCCCTTCCGTCACTTCCAACCTTTCCCTGGGTACGTTCCCTCTACTTCATTGCCCAAAGTCCGACCACTTTCATGCCACCGAATTACCGCTAAAGCAGCCGAAAGAGGGAAGGCTATTCGAGGCAAAGCTATTCGCTTTCAAAGGAAAGAGCAGGTTTTGGATACATCAAAATTGTAAACTGAGCAAGTTGGTGCGCAGTGAACATTAGGTTCTTGCAGCGCCCACAAAGCGCCCACAAAGGGAAGAAGCACACTCGATATGCCCGGCGTAGCAACTATATTTTGCTATTAAAAAACATTCGTGTGTATAGGGATACAATAACATTAGCAGAGGAACCGAATGACATGACACCCAAAGAATTCTACCTGGATGCATAACTGCCCTATCAAGGCTAGCATAATACTCGCCCTAGCGAGGTACTTAAACTCAGTGTCACCAAGGCAGATGGACGGCAGGCTAGCACATCCCTCTCCTTTCCGTCTGATATGAGAAGCCTCGATTACTTCGCTTGCCGTGAAAGGACCACTGGCTTCTCAGACATAGGTGCACAACCATTTTCACTGGACAGCAGGTAGTCACAACATTCACAGACAGCAGCTTGCAAAGGAAGTAATCGGGGCTGCCTACATAATACGGAAAATATGTAGGTTTGTAAGCCTACTGTACGCCGCACTGAGTGACGTTGCATTTAGTTACCTCAATGGCACGTGTAAATTGTGATAACGGCGATAATGTAGTGATGCATTCATGTACAATGTTTTCCGTATGATGCCTTTCTGCTCTTCTGCTAATGTGGTTGCATGCCTATATATGCGAATGTTTTCCAGTAAACAACATGGATCTGAGTCAGCGCATGTCCATCGTAAATCTTCTATTTGTCCTCATTCTGTAAGCGCTGCAAGAACCGCAGGAGTTCTGAGATACATTTAGCATCCATGAATGTCGCCTCGAGCGGGCTTCAGTAGACAAAACCATTGACGCCTTGTTCCTTCCAAAGGCGACTCATCGCATCAGAGCTATTTAAGAACACAACACACCCAAGTGGTATGGAAGCGTCATTCAGTGGCATACTATCTCCTCAGCCACGTGATGTACCTTCATGACAATTTGAAGCGCCAGCGGGAGCGAACACCTTTTACCCATTAATTATTCGAAAGACTGTCGTGTCATGCGATATCTTCTTTGACGAACTTAACAGAACTTATCGTAACTGCGTTTATCGCTAAACGTGGTTAGCGCAGGTTTACGGCAGCTTAAACGGCGGTTTGGCCGCAAACCGCGGTTGACCGCTAAACGGGCTTGTCAACATCGGCTTAGGGTAAACGACGTTTCGGAAACGGGCCAAATGGCGCACGGCACTTCTCCCGAACATAGCGCTGGCGCTTCGCAAACATCTTCGCCACAGGCGTATCATTTGGTCTGCCACGACCAACGGAGGTTTCATTCCATTTTGCTACAGCACGTCACACGTGGTTGCTTCGTGCCACGAATTTTCACGCGGATACATTCATATTGGCCTTTCGTCTGCGCTAAATAGCAAAGCTGCGACCATTAGTTGGCGGCACCATTGCTTAGCCCACTCTGTTGTTCCATGTCATGGATAGCTTGAACGTTGCGGGCCACAAAAGCCGATCGTCACGGAGACGCTGCTCCGGCGGGCGAAGAACCATCGTGAGGAAACCGACGACGGTTCACCAGGAACCAGACACACAGCGCAATGACAACGCAACAAATAGAATAAAAAAATTGTAAAGACGACAATCGGACACGCCATTTCGCCAGAGAAAGAACACACAGCGAAACGTGAACGTGTACTCCTTTCCATACGCAGCAGTCAACGCTGTGGAAGCTACACAAGAAGTTCGGCCAAGAACATTTATCATTCCGCGCGTTCCGTCCACCCTTGGCTGTGTGCCAACAGCATCCGCTCGCGCGAGCATGCACGTGAAGCTCCACCCGAGGGGTTGCGAATAAAAAAAAGCCGGAAAGAACAACAAAAATAAACATGTTCTAACACAACGCATTAGCAGCCATATACCGCAGTGTGTTTGTTACTAAGGTTTAATTAAATCTTGTTAAAAAACGTTGCACACAATTGCGGTCAAAATCCAGCGAACTATATTCAAGTGCGAACGAAGCCACTGCAAGAAGTCTCTGTAGCCTCCACAGCGTCGACTTCTGCGCATTGAGCTCAGTATAGACACGATGTAGGAACATGAAACAGATAACAGCTTGAGGCCAACGGATTTTGTCGGCCGTAAAACTATTTTACATTCGATTGCGACAACCAATTGCAGATTATTTTAAAATTAGGTTAGATAAGGAACGAAAACGCGGAAATCTCTCTAACACACTAGTACTCCTAAATATGGCAATTTGTTTGCTCAATAAAGCTATTGTAATGGGATTTTACAGGACAATTATCCAAACTGAAGCCTGCACGCAAGCAATCACGTGACATGTCATCATGTGGTTAACCGTGAACAGGATAGCTCGTGTAACCTCTGGTGGACTACGGTTGCCAGTAACCATGGTTGAACGAGTTGACCGCAGTTATGTTTAACCATAGTAAAGCTGCCCTTGTAGCTTGGGTATAAGCATAGAGTTGTTTGCAGCTTACGGCTAAGGGTCTGAATTAGGTCACTGCTAAGAATACAGGGAAATTATAAAACGAAAGAAAGATCATTGCTGCAGTTTCAGAATTTTCCCCGTTTGAATATATGGTGACGCTTTGTGTTAAGACCTAGTAAACCAAAAAAGCTAAGGGGTGTGCGAAGAGTAAGTTTCCAGATACAGTCGAATGATAATTGAATAGGGCTAGGAGGGAATCAAACGCAATGAAATGTCGAATACATCTATAACACTTTTCGAATAATCAGCAGCAATTTTTTACTTTTAGTTTGAAGCAGACATTAGATTCAAGTATATTCCCAACGTTAACAGTTTCTACAAATGCATTGCACGTTATGAAAGGTTGTTTATTAAAATACGAAATGGAGAACTACTAGCAGATAAATAGTATATTCACTTAGTGTTCAGTCATTATTGATTGTGCTTGATACCTGTTTATCCTGATAAAACTGGCTTCCTGTGGTAATTAGTGTGTTTTTCTACGTAATGCCTCATGTTTTATAGCAGGTATCTGAGCGAGGAGGAGGACATTTATCGGTATTTCGGTCCAATTTTGTTTTAAAATGTGCCCACTCAGCGATTTGTAACAGTCGAAAACTAATGAAAAATATTCGCTTCTATAGATATTGACTATTCGTTCAAAGACCTTATCGAATAGAACCATATTATATTCTTTATTTAAAAAAATTTGAACACCCGCCCAACCCGGCGAAATTCTCTAAGTATGGAAATTCCGCTGCCTGTGAAGGTGTTAGAGTATGAATGCGAAAGTAATTAACCAGCGGCACGGAACATCATGGGTCGCCGCTAAGTATAAATATTTAGCCACTCGGAGAAGCGTCAGAGCTGAGCAGTTTATGGTATTTAAATGATCTTTATTTCAAGGTGACAAAATTAACCTGCACGCATAATGGACACTGGTAAACACAGAGAAGGGACAGCCCACCATAAGAACCTTACCATGGTGACATCCCAGAGCTCCTCACTCCATTGCAAACAGTGTATCTTTGATCAAACAACAAAACCAAATTGTGGGACTTAACGTCACCAAAGCGCACAAGTCATAAAGGTCGCCGCAGGGGAGCGCGCCGGATTACCTTTCATCAGGTGCTCCGATATGTATACTTCTAAGCACGCAGTTCTTTTGCTGAATAAGCATTCACATTTCACAGGCCAGGCATTGCAGAGAACGATTTGATTTCACATATTTAGAAGCGCGTTGTTTAGACGCCCGCTCAACTTGGGTCAAATACAAAACAACCAAATGAACAGGCCTTCGTACTCCGCTGAATGGCTGGACAGCGGATAGAAGACGCTGTTATGCTTTTTTGTGGCCGGCACGAGCATTGCTTGCCTTTATGGCTCAGTGGGTGGGCGCGAATTCTTGCCGTGCACTGCACTGCGGGCCTGAGGTGCACCTAGATTACACACCGAGCTAGAACTGCTTAATCACGACCAAAGTTGCACCGATCCAGTGTACCCATGATATAACCGAAACTTCACGCATGGACCATGTGACTCGTATAACAGTGAGGACAGCGTTCTTTCTTAATTTAAGATGCTGTCGAATTCTGACAAGCAGGGATTTTCAGACAACCAGAGAGGCCACACAAAAGCCGTGTGGGCCAATTGGAGGCGTCAAAGTGGTGAATTCGACAATGTAGCAAGACTTTACAGCGTTGAAGTTAACATCGCACACTAAGCGAGAACGTCAACGGGCCTGAAGTGGCTCTATGTTTTGCCATTTATAACCACGATGCCAAAGAAAGCGCAAGGAAAATTTGTTTTTCTTTTAAATTTGAAATGTAGAAATAATAAATTACAACAAGCTCACGAGAAACATGAAGTAAACATTGGTGTGAATATTACACTACCTCTACATGTACACATTTCACAATTGTGTGCGTGTTACGAAAGGAGTCAAATTAGCGATCTTAAAGCGCAGCTCTTAGTCGCCCGTTGCTGCGGCGAGCAGCGGCCTCGGCGTCCTCCCTAATAACCGAGCGAACGACCACAGCGAAAAATGCGAGCAAACGCGGAGCGCAGCGGTGGATGAGAAAAGTGCCGAGAACGAAGAGAACGCGAGGAGGAAAGCGGAAGAGGAGGGTATGACGAAAGCGTGAGAAGAAAAGCCTAGTATGGCGCATCTTGGGGCTTTTTGGTGACGACAGCTACGAGATGGCACCTGAGTAGCGTGCGTTGTCTGTATGAAAACAAAGCGCTGCATGAGCACAGGTTGTCTCAGGTGCTGCTGTGAATCGCGCCCACGCGTCACCCACGCACTTCGTTTCGCGATCTCTCAATTAGCGAGGTCGTCGCGCCACACTTAGCACCGTATGCAGTCTGCCGCACGAGGCAGAATGTCTGCGCCAGCCAACATATCACGAAATTAACACACGCGTATAGCGGCGCACAAATTTTGTATTATGGTTTTTCACAATCGTCGGTGCAAATGTGTCCCCCGCATGCTTTGCCATAGGAGGTACCCTGGGCGGCTCACTTATTTCGTGTCCGAATGGCCAACAGCACTACATGCGATAACTGTAGCTGCGAGGAAAAAATCGCTCACTTTCTGTTTGAGGGTCCCCGCTTCAGTGCGCCCACGAAAGAACTTCCAAGAGTGTTAGATTGTCTTGAAAAACGCCCTTTGTCGGAGTAAAGGGGCCAGGGACACTGGCTGAGACCGCTCTCCGCACAGAAGGCTTTGAAAGCGTTGTTGCGCTTTTTGGGGAGAACTGGTCTTACTGGTTATAGAGACAGCATTTAAACAATGCCGTGCCGTCCTCTCCTATCTCTCTTTTTTCCTTTGCTTTGCTCTTCTTTCGATTTTTTTTGTAACATCTCTTCCCTGCTATCTTTAATTCCCGGTGCCCCCTTACCCCAGTACGGCCAGGCTGTCTGAGGACTGGCTAACATTCCTGTCTTTCCGTCCATTACTGTCTCCTCCTCCTCCTGCGCAGATCGCGTCCGCATTGGGGACACGGCGCGTGGACAGGAATGCGCGCGCAGCCGACAATTTTTGGGGAAGAGAGGAAAAGTGTGGCGACGGCACTGGAGCAATCGAGGCGAGTAGGGGAAAGACGGAAATAGTGTGGTGACCACGATGCAGCAAGGGAGACGGGTAGGGGGAGAGGGGAAAAGTGTCTGGCAACCACGCTCCAGTAATGGAAACAGGTTTGGGGAGATGGGGAAAGAGTGTGGCGACGGTGTCTGTGCACGTGACCTGCACTTTTGTGGTTATAACGTCACGCACGTCACAGTTACAGGCGCGGCTACAGCAGCAGTCGTTGCAGATGCATGGGAGGTGCGGTGACCGCGGCGGCATTTGTGTCGGTGTATTGGAGTTCCTTATAAAAAATTTGTGACTTAATTCATAACGTGTGCAGCCCATGTATGTACCCATGTATGAAGCCTAAACAGCTTCGCTGGTAATCGGTCCCCATAAGGATGTTCCGACCCCACAATTATTTTTTTTTGTTTGTACGCGCGCTTTGGAATTGATCAACCGTCTTCGCTAATGAAATGTTCAGATTACGATTGCTGAAATTTGTTCTTTTGAGCTTTTGTGAAGACAGTCCCACTTTATTCGAACTCATAAAGATCACAACTTAAGAAGTGAACATGTCAACGTGCAAGCATTGTTCTCCCTTTGTTCATATATGCAAACTGGCTTTAAACAGTGGGCGAGCCAGCTTGAAAAATGCGAAGTACAACAAGTGAGCGCTTCCCTGTTCTCGTAATTAAGGAAAAAGTGAAGACATAGTTCAAGGGACACTTGTCATTCAAAACAAACTTTCTGAAAATAAGATTTCATTATGCGACTATGCTTTTTTCCGTATTTGTCAATTCAGTGTGACGACATTAGACACGCATTGTGCATCTCATTCTGTTCGCTTATTTTATATTTATATTTATTTATACAAAATACCCCTAAAACCCTCACGGCTGAGGGTATTACATGGGGAGGGGGGCTACGGGCAATAGATAAAAGTAAAATACAGCACAAGTTCACTGAAAAAAAATTTAGCACACATCATGTGACGTTAGGATATATGTGCCGAATACTGTAAATTCCGACACGCACAACAAGAAACAAAACAAGCAATAACATGATCACGGCAATAGTAAAAAATTATACCAATCATACATCTTCCAAACAGCAGGATAAATGAATGAAACAATGATATCTACATTATTAGAAATACAAAGTAATCAAACAGTCCAAACATGAGGTAATAATATACGCATCATGTTAAGCAGCAGTAAGGGAGACAACAGATTGCAAAACTTGTCGGGATCAATGGCAGTAGCAACACGTGGAGGCAGAGCATTCCAGTCAGTTACGGCGCGTCGTATGAAAGAATATGCGTAGTTAAATGCACGACATGAGAAGCGCTGAACGTTAAACGGATGGTCGCGTCGGTCAAATATGGAAGGCAAACAAAAAATGTGATTATGAAGTGTAGAGTGATGATACAGCTTATGAAAAAGTGACAAACGCGCAGCTTCTCGGTGGTGACATAGTTCTTGCAGCTCTGCGTGTTTCTTAAATGCTGTGATGCAGTTATGACGCGAGTAATCAGAGTAAACGAAACGAAGCGCGAGTTTCTGCAATGATGCCATTTTATTTATTATATATGCTTGATCAGGGCCACAAATAGCTGAAGCATAATCAATTTTAGGTTCAATTAGTGTACAGAACGCCCGTAATCACAGGTCACATGGAGCATGCTTCAAATTACGTTTTAGGAGATCTAGAGGGGGGGGGGGGTATTTCGTAAGAGTCAAGCTAGCGGACTTCAGTTAAAGAGCGGACTTCAGCTAGCGGATTTCAGTTAAATATCGAACAGATTTCTAGGGTGCTCATGTCTGCTTCGCTGAAGAGACGAATAGTTGAGAAAGCATTCTAGGATAGGCAAAATGATAGTAAATTAAAAACACTGTCTCTTTAAAAAAATTAAAGTATGAGGTTTTACGTGCCAAAAGCACTTTCTGATTTTGAGGCACACCGTAGTGGAGGACTCCGGAAATTTCGACCACCTGGGGTTCTTTAACGCGCACCTAAATCTAAGTACACGGGTGTTTTCGCATTTCGCCCCCATTGAAATGCGGCCACCGTGGCCGGGATTCAATCACGCGACCTCGTGCTCAGCAGCCCAATACCATAGCCACTGAGCTATCACGGCGGGTGCTCCTTAAAAAAAAAAAAAGCACCGACGGTATATGAGTAGAGTTCGGTTGAATCACTTGAATCGCTCATTCCTGTTAGTGTAACACCGCACATTGTTCGGCAGATTTATCATTTAGATGGTTACTAGGCCTTGTTATACGTGCTAACGGCTTAACTATACAGGCGTCATTCAAGAACCGTAGATGTGAGATTTGATCACGTCAGCTTTACACAGATTATTTAAAATCAGGGCTACCGCTTCCCAGAGGTTTCTTGCTTTATGGTGGGATTGAACGAGGGCCATGGATCTATTTGCGCCAAGGAAGCATGCGTAATTCTTTCTTGTCAAAGCAGACTAATGCTTAACAAGTGGTCCATGCATCAGGTTGCATAAAACAGTTTCAATAAAGAAGGAAGAACATGTGCGTGTGACATCAGACAGATGAAGGGAACACACCAGCTAATTTCAATGTTACCACTACATTTCGCGTTCCTTAGGTCCCATAGAAGCAAGAATATTATAAGAGTGAGAGTGTTGTTTGTTTTCAAATATTTAACCGCATTTTCTATTGGTTCAGGTCGTAACGCTAGAGATTGTAACGTCTCTTCAGCTGAGTACAATAAATGCGGGCCATGACATAGCCGTTATGCAATCACCGTCGCCTTGCTGCTGTAGTAATGGACACGCTCTCGTCACACCAACACAATTGCTCGCCTTATAGAAATATTCGTCACCAACCGGTAACTTTCTCCATACCGCAAACGAAACACCATGGCAGGGCACCTGCAAATGCTTCGCATATCATTGAATCCCACAGCGCATGTGGTTTCGATCACTTTTGTAGACTGGTAATTATAGATGGAACATCAAAGACAGGTGCCGGTAAGTTAATCATGCCAAATTTAAAATTATATTGCGTTGGATAGCTAAGAGCTCATGGAAGTATGCTGGCTTTTTACAAAGCAAAACTCAAGCGTTCATTCTTTACACTGTTCTCGAGTGTATCGAAAATTGTCGCTAAACGTCATATTAGATGTTGTTTGAAAACTGCATACAGGCGTGTTAAACACTCGCGGGGCAGGGAATAGGGATGCTTGAGTTTTGTAAATAATTGTATGTGTCAGTGATGCCATGTTGGCAATTTATGAACCACTGCTTATTATAGCAATTTATCTTAGCAGCTCAAATTACGTTTGCCTATCGGAATGCGTTATGATTAGTGTATTTATTAGTTTCTTAACAAACTACTGCCAGATACAATTAAACAATGCTTCTTGCTAGTGCATCAACCAACGCTCGAGACTAATAATTTTACAATTCCAGCATTCAAGCCCATCTTTCTTAACGTTCCAGTTCGTTTGTAGAATTAAACTTCAGCCTGTGGCATATCAGAACAAGATTTCTCCCTTCGCAGTATCACAGTGCTTTCCCCAACCCACAGAAACAAAATTTCGCTTTGCAGCGCGCCTGCAGTAGTCAACTGCGGATGGCAACACAATCGTGCTTATTGTGCGCAGGATGGCAAGTGTGATAATCATTTTGACTATTACGGATGGCGGCAACAGCCAGCCGGAGCCGCCAGGCGCTTGGGACAGCAGCTGCCTGTTCTTCGATTCGCAAACCAGAATTGTGAGTTCGTCCAGCACCACAACGTCATGTTTTCAATTCGGCGCTATATGAATGCGGCTAACATTATTCGGGAAATTTGCCCACTCTGTAGTGTGTGTAGTATATCTCACACAGCGTGTGATGCAGAAGCGTTGACTTATGGGTCATTTGGTGCATCATGCAATGTCGTTGAGTGGAAGTAAGAGCCGGTAGAAAGCATGCGGACATGACAGACACTACACACACACACAAACACACACACACACACACACACACACACACTCTGCCACTCGGTATGTGGCATAGGTTATGTGTGTATGTATGGAAAAAAACAGTTATCACCTCAGTCTCTTTAATCAACGTTCTGCGCTTGTGACCGTCACAACTCTGTCTCGTTCTCGTGAAAGTACATAATAATCCCCAAAATCATTATAACAATGATCATAATATATAACAAACTGCGGCAGAGCCCATCTCATGATGACTGTCTACGGTAATGTGTTAGCACTGAATCAATATAGTGACACCTTGGATTTGCCACAGATAAAGCCAGTTATGTATCAGCGGACATTCGCTGCCTCACGAGGGAGAGCTCTCACTAGGGCCTTCCTCATCATCACCTTCCTTCACGCTCACGTGGCGAAGTGAAGGTGTGGTGCGGATCGCTTTCGGGAAAATTGGTGAGGCTAAGGTAAGGGAGGGCGGACGTTCTGAGGTGAGGGCGAGTGAGGATGCGGTGATGATGTTAGGTTAAATGAGGAAAAGGCGATTCATATTACTGAACTGCCGAAAAGCTCTGAAATCGTATGCCTGGCTGGTTTAAATTCTAAAGTTTTAAAGTGCGCTGTCAGGAATTCAGATGTCCGCAGATATACGTCGAAGCCCACTTTCACCTGACTAAAGTCATAAATAGCGGTTTATACTTGCTGTAGCTAAATCTATTGAAAACTGTAGCCACTGAAAGCGACAAAGAGAGCGAGAGAAGTAACGGGGAGGCTTTGGCGTAACTCCGAGATTATTATTCTTTCGCTGGTCACCACCGATCAGCCCACTCTTTCATCCGCGGTAAACACTGTGAAATTGACCTTTTAAAGAGAAGCTTTCTTTGCTTTTTCCTTCAACTTATGGGCTTATGCCGCTGCTCCTTCTCTTGCTGCTGCTGTCCGGCACACCACGTCGGGGGGTAGTTCAAAGTGTGAGTATACATGACAGCAATGAGGAAGGTGGAAAGGCGACTTCACCGCGTCGAATGTGCACAATGCCCTCTAGAGCTCCTAAGGGTTGCCACCTTAGCCTCTTGATAGCTTTATTATCACTGATCGCCAGAAAAAGCCTTCCACAAACTGTAGCGCTTACCTTCGTAGTAACGTGCCAGTCCAGAGGGGGCGTAGATTGAATTGTAGAGAGGAGGGCGAAGAATAGGCTGTTCCCTTACAAGGGGGGGGGGGGGGGGGGAGGTAACGTGATAAGGCAAGGGAACGCTACTACTATAGCAAGACGGTGGTTGCAGAGAAAGTGGATAAGCTTAAGTTCAAAGTACGGTACCGTGCGTTTGTGCTATTTCTGAGAAATGAGCACCATGCAAGTATGTCAAGCGGACAACTTACGCAGGGCGTGAAGAAGCAGAGCCCCATTCAGTAAAGCGCACCGCAGGTTCCACACGACACTACGGAAGTGGTCGCACGTCAAATCGACACTTTTGTGCCCGCTGCGGTAGCTTTGTGCCTTTGGAATTGCTCGAGGTCGCGGATTTGATCCCAACCGAGGCAGCCGCATCTCGACGTGGGCGAAATAGAAAACGTACGTGCACGTTGGTCTTGGGAAACAGTGAAGAACACCATGGTGTCGAAATTAATCCGTAATGTGCCCTTACTGCGTGCCTTACAATCAACTTTTCGTTTTGGGACGTACAGTCCCATAATGCGATTCAAGTTCAATATTTCTGCCACGGTACGATGTGCCATGTGTGGCAATGACAATGCTCAACCCTCTCAGAGGTTATGAAATATGGCGCGCAACAACGCCTCAAGCAAACACTTCTCCCTTTGTGTTCTCTGTACTACGCAGATAAACAGCCGTGGTGCACGCAAGCTAACGTTCAGCATCAACTCACCACTCTCATGTTAGACTAAACGTTGAAGAAATTATGTTTTCGCCATCAACATCACCGCTAATTAACGTCAATCAAATCAACCAGCACAGAAAACTTCGCTTACATCGATTCCCACAGTACGTGGGATCTGCTTAATTTTTCTTGTTCTAATTAAATAGACAAAAATTTCAGCGTGAGGATTTTCTGCCACTGAAAGCGTTTGCTGCCATATTAACTAAAGGAAACATCAAGATGAAGAAAAAACGTTTTGGTAAAATATCTATAGCTCGTCTACAGTACAACAAAAGCTTTTTTGTTTTACACTTAAGCACCCACATGGCAACAAAGTCGAGCTACTTTATTCACAGAAAAGATTCAGCTTAATTATTTTATCTCAAGCTCCAGAACGTTGAGATGTTGCACTGATTCTCAAAAAAAAAAGCACAGTATAGTTGAATAGATCAACACGTTATTGCTTTCTATAGATTCATGAATTCCGATAAGTGATCAGTTCCCAAATCCCCGTAACCGGCAAGAAACATACCGCATAAGAAATATCCCTAGTGATTTATTAGAAAGAAGACAGAACTCAGTACATAGATTCATGTTCCATCTACTCCGCCTTCTATAGGCGTGATTGTAAAAAATAATGGTCAGGTTCATGCGGCTTACAAACATACTTTCTTGCATGTTAATAGTCCAAATGTTTCGTAGCACATCCTCTCTACAGAGGATGGTGCTGTGATATTAGTCTTCGTACAGCACACGCCTTCAGGTCCTTGCGATTTAAGGAATCTGTTAGGGCAGTAGTGCTTTTCGAATTGTTATCCAAATGACCAATCGTACATCGTAACTCTTTTACAATGGACCTTTCGCGTCCTTGGCAAGCTTCATAGTCATTGCCATAGCTTTATTACATGTAGCTCTGACAAACATTACAGTGGCCATCTTTTAGGCCCCTTTACAGCCCCATAACATTCATTGCTCGTAATATATTGCTTCACTTTGATATAATTACCATTGGCTTGGAGCTCTTTGGCCAAACCTGGCCCTTGCGCCATAAAACCCCACGCATCATCATAATCGCAAACGTACTTATTGCTGGAAAAGTATTGGCTTCGGCTTTTCACTGCAATAATGTTGGCTTATTTAACTACCAGCTAAGTGTAGCAATTACAATTAAGGTGTTTAGAGTGCGATAGCAATCATAATGACACTCCAGGCGCACTTCTGCCGCCGTTGTCACCGTGATGTTGCGTGCACAGTCCAAGGGCGACAACATCGTCGTCGCACGCCCTTTGCTGCATGTCGAGTGAAAGCGGGCGAGGGTGAGCCGACGGTGGCGGCTCAGTCTCGCGCACAAGGCCGGAAAGCGGCAAGGAAGCGCGCCGTCTGTCGTCGCGCAAAGGGCACCTGGGGGGGAGGGTGAGCTACTTGGGCGGCTGCTGCGCATGGCTCGACCGCGCGGGCCCTTTCTTGAAAGACCTCTGCTGAGTGTAGAGTAAGCAGACTGCTGATAGCTTCGTGTGCGCTTTATTTTCCCCACTTTGTTCGCGTTGAGGCGAGAGCAGCACGGAGGTCAATTCGCTCGCATCTGCTGCCGCGCTTGCTCACGCCAGCGTTTCTACAGCGTGCTTCCCCAATCGTCGGGTGAGGTGTGTGGAGGTTTGCTTGTGGCCACGTGACACCTGGCTTGTTATTTAGATCATAAGCGCATGCTTACAAGTTTATACCGCTGATCTAGCTACTATGCTTACTTTGTATAGCTGCCTACTATTTTCTATTGCGATCGACGCTTCGCCTTTCGGGCGGAACCACGACTTTCTTTTAACTTGGCGACTGACGATATGCAGCCGCTGTGGCACGAATGAAAGGCGTGACCTCATGCTTGAGAAAAGCGGCATTAGTTTCTGAGCCACAATGGTTGACATGCACTCAAAAAATTTCAGCCATGATATCATATTTGCATCTTAAGTGGCATCTCATATTTTTGCGAATTTAAGATAGCCGTCAAAGGATTTAACGCCACGAATACAAGAACCAGACCTCGTATTAATGTTACACTGCACTTGCGCCTGGATGCGAAAGCCAAGCAGTTGAGTAGTATTTTGGTATGTCTGAGTCTGAGAGGGCCTGACGAAAAGATTGCCGAGTCTGAGTCCGAGTGAGCCCGGCCTAATATACTTTTGGCGGGTCCGAATGAGCCCCGAGTAAAAATGTATATTTTGAGTGAGTTTGAGTGAGCACCGTTGATTTAGCCGACCTATTGTCAAGTGCCTAAAAGCAAAGTAGTGAGGCACGATTTGACAGTAGGAATGACACAAGACATTCACCGACGTAAACTAAGCTCGAAGGTCGAGCAATCGGTTTCGTGTGGAAACGGAAGGTCGAGCAAACTGTGTGGAAACGGAAGGTAACAAAAGGATGGGAGCCTATCCAGGGTGAGAGTGAGGAACGGCGAGGAATTTTTTTACAGGTGAGCACGACGGTATGTTGTGGCGACTGACCCGTCTTGAGCCTAGCTCACTACTTCTCGGCGTCGTGACGCAAAGTGGCGCTGCGCTCAGCACAAAGGCGATACTACGGTGCTCTGCGTCGCATCTCGTCTTGTACTTGTGGCACACGGTGCGCTGTGATTAGAGCTCCCACAGTGAAAACCTGTCATCTGTAATTGCAGGTTTGCAAATGGCTAAACGATGTAGAAGTTTATCCGACAAAAATGAGAGCGGCATGGTTAGCGGCAGCTCATCTTGAAGGCTGAATAAGCGGAGTCCGCACCAAATAGTGCCGGTATTTCTGCCTCAAAGAAGGAAATTATGTCCACTTCATCCTTCCCTCAGAACTGTAAGCCAGGAGAGCCTAAATCAGCATTCTTTTCAACGCCGACAAAATCAGCAGCGGACACCACTTCTGCGCCAAGGACGCTTTTAGGAACAGTTCCTCAAGCACGATTTTATCCATGTGGTGAACTAGGAGAGGTGTAGCAAAGATGCGACAATATGGTCCTTCCACGCAAATTTATAATATGGTGCCTGCGAAATGAAGAGCGAGAGCTATTGGGGACTGTGATAACACAGCATGATTATAGCCGAAAACACTCGAAGAAGTCACCGCAACAAGCTGCTAATGAAGCCTGCGCAAATTGCGATGTCAGGACTTCGGTGCCGGCACTTGCAGAGCTTGTAATCGCGCACGCGTTGCCTCGTGCTCGGCCACTGGAGCTGGTAGTGCATGGTTCCACGGCGGCCAAGTTTTCTCTTTGTGCGCAATTAGTTTGCAACCTTACCCTTAATGAATTTTTGATTGGAAGGGTATGAATTGACATGCAATGGTCGGACGACTGCACCCCATACCTCTATGGGAAAGTTAAGTTCCCTTGTTGTTGAAATAGACAAAATGATGCCACCTATGGCGTCAATGGTTGTTAAAATTTTCTACTAAGCTTTAGGACAGACGAACTGAATACAGGCGAGCCAATGAATACGTTTGGTTTAGCGGTTGCTGTGTTTACAACATGCAGATTTCTTGTCCAACTATAGAGTAGCCCTAGTTCTAAATGAAAGAAGGGAGGCAGAATCAGATTCTGAATAGCTCCGGCACTTTATTTCCCTGTTTGTTTTTTTTGCAAGAACCCTTAGTAGACAACTCTATTGAGTTTTTCATTTTAGCATAGTGTAATTTGTATTTCCATAATCACAATCCTAACATATCTGCACAAGCTAAAATATCAAACGCGTTTCATTATTTCACATGTTTAATATTCAATTTTTCGTAATATTTATAAAAATGTAACTTTAGGAAAAAGGAAAGTGTTGTTTTTGGAAGTGTTATACACATTAAATTCAATGAATTAAACGCCTTCAAACCGAAAATTTGAAAGCATAAGACTGAAACAATGCGCAGAAGAAACAAAACGCCAAAGAAACGTTGACATACGAAAACACGAAAGGTTAGTGCAATTTCATCACGTTTAAACTTGTTTTGCAACTTTGACATCATTTGGCCTTTGTGAAAGTATCTAAAAGCAACTTGTCTAAATACGTCTCAATGGCCGTCATATCCTCATGGTGTCGCCTACGGCTCCACGGTGTTAAACAACAGAAAAGGCACAATTTCATACAGACATATTTTTTTAAATAATGCGTAGCTATATGTGAACTATGTATCACAAACAAATAAATAAAATATTGCCCGCATAGATATGCACTTAGCCATGAGTGTTGTGATAGTGAGCTGCAATTTTCTTTTGTTGTATTCTGTGTGTATTGCTCCGCTATTTGTGGTAAAGCTCAAACTTGAATAATAAACATTTATTCGTAAGCTCACCGCTGGTGTGTCCTACTTTACGCCAAACAAGAAAGAAGTTCAGAGAAAGATGGAGGCTTGAAGTGATGAAAATTTTTGAACAGGGAATGTCGCTGGAGCCATTGCTGCGAAGTTGCTGCCTTACAAGTCCACTTGTTGAAACCTTGGCTTCGGCAACGTTCCCTGTAAAAATCATTTTCATCACTACTTTATGTCAATCAATGGCCAGTCAAGTACTGATGGTCTCACCTGCGACTCCATGGTACTAAACAACATTTAGTGTTTTAAATACTGCAAAGCTATGTGTGCACTTTATATCGTTTAAATAAATCAATAGAATATTGCACATATAAATATGCAACTAGCCATGACTTTTGCTATTGCTTTTCATCTTTACTTTAGCTTCCTAAGCTTTATTGTTGTTTGCAAATGTAGAGCCCATCTGTATTTTTAAAAGGCACATAACCCTCAACAGTTGTGTCCAGAAAACCGTCATGCCTTATGCGTCTCGTGAGCAGCTGAGGCAATACTGCCTTTCTATAAAAGCACAGAAGGCTCTCAGGCATTTCCTTCCGCAGTACCTGGTCAGAGTAGATGCGCTCCACATTCACACGCTCATGAGGTTAAAGATGCCGTGTCCCCCAGAATAAAATCACTCCGCACTGTTTTAGGTGGTGCTTAGCATTCCTTCGATCTGAAAAAAAAAAATTCATGCATCCTCGTTAGCTGCATTTCACCATTGACAACTTCCGCACAAGCTGTTTTGGTATTCGTCATGCACTGCTTTTCCTGGTTTTGACGCTGGACACTTCACTTCCAGCAATCCGACTTCATTGCCGTGTCTGACTACACAATCAGGAGAGGCTGCCAGAAACGTGTATTGTTCGTTGACATGGAGTCCGGTTTCACTTATTTCTATTACCGTATAATATAAATGCAATATGGAGCTGTAGGCCTCAACAGCAACTGCCTCATTTTTCTAGACCATAAATCCTCGGGTCAATTGGTCCCAGCAATCATTGTTTCGTATGATTCAGGATGTTTTCACTAAGTCTGCGGGCTTTGTGCACTGAATAATTCGGTAGTAATTAGGTGCTGTCAGTCGGTCAACCCTTTACTTCGTACATTCGGAGTTCTGGCCTCGGCCAAGTGTTCTGTGGCATATCCCGGCTCTCTTTGTTGATGACTGCGGTGCCTGCTGTTGCATATTTGACAGGAACATGTGCAAGCATCTTTAAGAATGAAAGTCTTGTGTGTCCGGAAGGATGCTCTAGTTTCGATGGGGTAGTGGCGTAGCTGCACTATATGTGTTTCAAATGGTATTCGGGGCAACCTTTGCACTTTGTAGAGCAAACCTTTTGTGCGCGTCTTGTTCTTTTGGGGGCAGTGTAGGTAGAAGGCGATGCTTGACTTTAGAATACACAAATTTGTTCATGATATTCTTCTTGAAGGTGGTGTCGGCGAGTTGTGGGACAAGCAATACGTTGTGCTTTAAATATAATAAAACATTGTCAACATTGAGTTCAATCATCTTACGGTGAAGCGAAAGCAGTGAACGATAAGAGTGAAAGAAACATAACAATCTATTTAGCCTATATCTTTTTACACATGGCATGCATCGCGCACACATGCCATGTTGTGGTTGAACGACGGAAGGCGGAGAAAAATGTGAGAGCAATGGAAGTAAATAAATCAACGCAGGAGGCTTAGCAAAGGAACATTGTTTCCAACTGCAAGAAATATTAGCAAGCATCTTGACAACGTAGATGGTATTCCTTTGCAAGTGAGACACGACGTTTATTAAAGGACGTCAATGTGAAGGCGGAAACGGTCACACAGCGATACCAATCTTAGGGATTCCTACCACTCTGCGGACTTTGGATGTATTGCTGCACGCATCGGAATATTGTCAGAAACCCAAACGTTCACAAAGTGCTTTATTTGAAACCACTATTTAGCGTCTCCTCAAGTCATGAAAGGCCTAACAGCGACACTGACCGATGTTGAACAAAACAGGACCCTTAGATACTAATGATCAGTTACACCAAAACATGACTGAGAATATCTACGCGTTTTTCGGCATATGCTAAGCACAGGCGAAGAAATGGCTACTCATCCAGCAACACAGTCGCAGTACACTTGCACGACGTGTGTATCTGCTTTCTGCAGAGCACCTAGTTGCCTTTAGTGTCCAGGCTTCGCTGTGCATAGGCATATATTTCGCGGGACGTCCATGTCGCAGTCCGAGGAGTACCGGTAAACTTATACATTTGATGCGGCGAATGTGCCTTTCCTCTTTGGAAGTCCACCCTTGCCGTTGTTGGCGGTGTGAACACACAAGCGGAGTGGTCGTCCATGGCACGTCGGGTGGGTCGGGTCACACAAGCCGGCACTCGTCCATTCACCTCCCGAGTCATACAGGGAATTAACTCATTCTGTGCGGTCATCTTGTATACCTTTAGCAGAAATTTCTGTGCTCACAACGCAGAGACGAAGTGAGCGTTTTACCCAGTGCGACGAGAGGGGCCACTAGCGATTGCCGACACCTCACTTCGCTGGAGTGCAAATAGTGCCAGTGATGACACCCGTGATTATCTACTCGCACCACGTTGTGGATTGCGGAGGCTAGCAGCCACCAGTTTTGCTTTCTGCGGCATCCAATAGGTGCGCTGTTCCGACAAGAAAAAAGCCCATTAGCACCAAATATTGTGGATGCGACTCCTGCTTAAGGTCATGGGTTCGATTCCCACCAGTGGCTCTGGGATTCTTCTAAGAACTTCTACACTTCTAAGAATGGTATTTGAAGCGTACATTATAGCTGAAACCAGCGGCAGCGATATCCTGTAACACGTATCTTATGGGTACCATAATCTTCACTGCGTACGGAAAACGCATGCAGGAACACGGTTCTACTGACAGCAGCGACAGTTTGCGCCATGATGCGGAGAGGGGGTGAGCTTAGCCCGGTCGGAACACCTGCTCCTCTGATACACTACACGAAGACAAAAGCGCGCACTGCCGCTGGATTCCTTCCCCGTTCCTGCCTAAGAACCCTCAGCCCTACTTGGTGCCGCCGCCTAAAGCCCGCTTGTGGCCTGTAAATGCATGGCGCACCGGTGCATGCGACCGCCGATAAGCGCGTCACGTGGCAACGGGACTCCTTTTTCGCGCTTCTTTCTGGACACGCTGCGCCTTCTGGTGGCACTGCCGAGAATGCCCGCGCGTGCCCTACTTGGAAATAAGCATGGCCTGCCGTTCCCTGTGAACGCTGATAATTGTTCCCTCACTTACCGCGCACTCAGTGACGCATACTAAGTGTTCCAAGTTGACGATAAGTTCATTGAAGAGCGGCACATACCCAGTGCATTCATGGCGCTGCTCCCTGAAGCGTTGGCATGCAAGGCGTTCACTGAAAAGTGGGACATGCGCAGTTAATTTGTGCAGCAGCCTGACAATGTGTCGGATTGCTGTCCCTGAGGAACACTTGTTCAGTCGGTTCAATTCCGCTCATTATCGGAGAAAATGAAGGAACCTTTTCCCTTATTCTAGCATCACACATTCTTAGTTATTTACTCAAGTTAGCGTCAAAAATGTTTATTCAAGAGTGACACACACTTACTGGTACATGGCAAGTGACCCAAGTTGGCATCAAAGCTGTACATCGGAGAAAAGCATAGAACGAGTCGCACGTACCCAATACTTCAATTCGGCCTGAAAGACTTTCTTTGAGCAGCGGTACCTACATAGTCCCACATCTTCAGTGACAAAATGTCAGCGTGAAAGACGTTCGCTAAAGACCTCCGCACACGTACATATGGCCTCGTGCCCAGTTACGCGAGTCAGTCCGATCGTTGGTTTCGAACATGCCCCCAGAAGAGCAGCCTAATGCGCTAGCCATTCGATCACGGATAACCCAGTGACACAGGCATGCAGGAAAATGGATAGATACAAACATGTATACATAAATAAAAATAAACATAGACAGATACAGGCATACAAACATAGATAGCTCGTTCAGGAAAGTGCATGAAATAGATCGCACGTTTCGCAAATTACACACCAATCATAAGATAGTTTCCTAATTGCATGAGCATCACGAATCATCTCCAAAGGATCGAAGTGCCACCCACTTTAACGTTCTTAGGATACTTGATAGAATTCCCGGGGGTTAACGGCCCATATATCTATCTTTGTATCTCTAACCGTTTCGACTCCAACCTGTGTCGCCGAGTAGTCCATGGTCGAATGAACAAGGCATCGGTCTACTAAGCTGAAGGAACAGGACTCAAGGACAACCGTTGGAACAATTGAGCCACTAAGCATGTGCACATAAGTTACACTTTTCAACGAACTTCTTTATTGCCGACATTTGTAACTGCAGTAGCGGGATTGGGTATGCACTACTATTTATAAACCATTCGGTGCCAAATTGGAAAAATGGTTATGGGCCAATCCTTCTGTGTTGGTGTTCATGAACCTCCCTGATGCCAATGTAGGTAATTATGTGCAACTGGGAATCTGCCACCTTACACTGACGAAAAAGATCTCTTAATTTTCCCCGATGCTGAGCGGAATCGAACTCAGTTCACAAGGGTTCCTCAAAAACGGCAACCCAACACATTTGCAGAATGCGGCACAAATGCACTGGATAAGTATCACCCTTCAGTAAGCGTCTCGCAATCTTGAGTCACTGAGCATGTCCACTGAGTGTGCGCCAAGGGAGTGAATGATTCTCAGCGCTTTGAGGCACCAGCGCGTCACGCTTCTCGTGCCCTAGACCAAGCGCATACCTCTCGGTAGCGCCAGTAGACGGCCCAGCGTGCCGAGCAAGCAGCGCTAGAGACAATCCCGGTTGTCACTGGACGCTCTACTCAGGGATCGGAATAACCGGTGCGCCATGCATTTCGTATGTCATCCCATGCTACGCGGCCGCGGCACTAAATGGCGCCGAGCGTTGTTAGAGAAGCGCTAAAGAGGAGTCCCGCTGCATTACACGCCTCAAACGTAACTCGTTTCAACGGTGACAATACGTTGTATGGCTACAATTATTCGTTCCTAACGTATTATTGTACACAGACGTCATGAGATGGGTTCTGTCTTATGTTTCCAGCATTTCCCATGTATCACTAAGCATACATCGCTCATCATACAAACTTTGCATCTGTGTGTATTTACAGTATATTATGCACTGTATCATTGTATACTTTAATGTGTGAGGTTGGGCATGAAATAGATGGTAGCTGGCCCATGCCCGCGTCCTACTTATCCATGCTGAGGACGTTGTAGAAGGGACAGACTTGTTCTCACCGAGTACGAGGAACACGGCATTTATTTAGAGTATATACACGAGAACGTTACAGTTCATCATTCTAGCATGACTGAGAAAGAATGCACAGAGAGGAGCCGCTAGCGGCTCCTTTAGTACACTATGACATCCGTAGATCCCAATGAGGGAAAACGGCCGTTCAACCTGCTACCAATTCGGAGTGTGCGAAGTCATCGTAGCCGACCCGCCTTTGAGGGAGTGGGGTGACACACACTTTCGCACAGGTTTCACTGACCACGCCAAGGTTAGTAGGTTCTCGGAGACACGGTGCTTGCTCCGAGC
Organism: Dermacentor andersoni; assembly: GCF_023375885.2. Taxonomy (NCBI): domain Eukaryota; kingdom Metazoa; phylum Arthropoda; class Arachnida; order Ixodida; family Ixodidae; genus Dermacentor; species Dermacentor andersoni. Next base: position 179,586,582 of record NC_092817.1, on the reverse strand, counting down.
CGGCACCTCTTCGTCCCAGTGTTTACTCCGCAGACAATGGCCGCCGTGTCTGTCCATGACTTCTAAGCCCCGTGAAACGGCCGCAAGACATCTCCTCCCAAAATTTCCACCGCTTCTAACAAGCTGTGGCGGCCACGGCGAATCGACTAACAATACTTGGTCCGCCGACCGCATTTAGTCATAGCGGCGGCGCTCGCTTGGGGACCCGGCGTATTGTTGTTTTCCCAGAACGAGGCATCGCAGCGGACTGGGCACGTTCCGAAGTCTGGTTCTCCGAATATCATCACCCACACCGCTGCAGCTGACTGGGGAAATTTTGTAGCTCGGTACCCTTGCATCCCGTTCGTAACAATACTGATGTTGTATTTGATCTGTTTCATTTTTGTTAGGTTGTATTTCACGGCATTGTGTGTTATTTTCTTTATTAAATATTTTGCTCTGATTTCCCTTGCTTGCTCGTCTCTTCATAGGTCTATGCTTTTTTTTTTTATTTTTACCCGAGGGTCCCGTCGCAGTCTTTGACACTGGGGCTGCCGCCTGTCCATATTGCGAATTATAATCCGAAACTAAAAGCGTGAAGCATAAATACACGAGCTTCAGATCCGGTTTTTCTTAATAACTTGTAATCGCTTTTCGCAAGCAGACTGTGTTATCACACTACCGAATTTTTAAGGTCGATCAGCACGTCTTCGTGTACTGCCTCGTAATCAATTCTGTGTGCGCACATCGAAGGGTAGTCTTCTGACAGCCCTTCGTTTGTCTTTCTCATCCACCGCAAGGAGAGCAAAGTCGTTTACATACGCCAAACCGTTATGTGGTTGCTGCGCCACCACACTTGCTTGTTTAACGAGAGATAATAACCCGTCGTATTCGCCTGTAGGCTCCTTTACATGTGTACTATGCACATCATCAGGTAGATTACAACTAGCAGCCATTGCTTATGCATGTTACGCATTTCTACTCTGCTTCTGAAACAATCCCGGCTCTCTATGGCAACGCACAGATTACAAACAAGCTCCTCCGCAAAAAACGTTGGCACCTGCCATTCATCTCTGAAAGAGGGCGGAGCCTGCTGGTGTCCTCTCGCAGATTGATGACCTTGCTGTGCTGGCGGAAGTGCTAGGCTAATTAGATAAGAAAAGTTAGGTATTTCAAGCTAAAATGTTAGCGGTGGGTGAGCAGTGATATCAAGATCGCCCACAAAATTTGCCTAGTCATTCAGATTTGATCCTGAATGTGGTGACAGAAAGGGCGATCTCTACTTAGAACCGAGTTGTTTGAAACACGCGTAACTGCTTTACATCAAGCAAATAAGCGAGCCTAATTGGCTGGCTACTCTATGGAAATCATTTTTAAGTTGGACAGCATACATGTGCCTTGCAATTCTTATGGTGACCCACCGTGGTTGTTCAGGGGCTATGGTATTCGGCTGCTGAGAACGAGGTCGTGGGATTGAATCCCGGCCACGGGGGCCGTATTTCGATGGGGACGAAATGCGAAAGCACCCGTGTATTTAGATTTAGGTGCAAGTGAACGGTTATTCACATTTCCGGAGTCCTCCACTACGGCGTGCCTCATAAACGGAAGGTGGTTTTGGCACGTAAAACCCCATAATTTAATTTAATTCTTACGGTGTCACGGACTGTAGGAACTTTAGTAATTGGCTGTAGTTCGTTTAGTAACCTTCATTGTTTTAAGAGGAAGTTTAGCTCGGGGGTTTCTACTCAAATACGTAAAAAAAGTGAAATCGTTTCATTGCGACAGCAAGTATATGGACCTTCCAAGCGAATTTTCGTCGTCGGCGTTGCCGTGGAGCTCCTCACATATATAAGTATCCGTATGCTACTCGTATGCCATATATCAGGGTTATACGGCTACATCTTCTATTACTGAAGTTGCTCATACGAGGTCTTAGGTTGTCAAGGAACTATTGTTCAGAATTTTTAGAAAGGCAGCACGCAAAGAAGTGTCACGAGCCATGATACTGACAGCTTGTGCCTTTTATCTAAAATTGCCTGCGACTAATAAATATTGAAGGGCCCCTCACCAGGTCTGGTCATATTGAGCTGACAAGCGCAGATCATACAATGCGCACCAACGACCGTATTTGCAAAGAGTTACATCGAGACGCGCCGCTGAAAGGTATGAAATTTCAGTCCGAACGCCGTTTTTCCTTTCGCTCACGGCTGCCACGCTCCAAATCCGAGGATGCCGTACTTACGTCCACGCGCCTACGTATTCGAGTCCGCAGTGTGACGTCGCTCGTGGGGACACGTGACTTCGAGAATTATCCAAGGCACCATCCGTTATTTGTGGGATCTGTTGCTTGAATTGGCGCATTGAAGTTTAGAGCAATAATAAAACACACAAACGCTATGTCAGCATGTTCTTTTTTTTTTTTTTTGCTTTACTTCGCACCGAAGCAAGAGAGATGAGTCTCGGCTTCGTCTGCTTGTTCCAACGGTCATGCGGTCAAGTGCGCTGGTACCGAAACTGTGCCGTTTTCTACCGCGCTCCATCGTGTGATAATGCTCTGCGATCCGCTTGTTCTGCTCAGTATTCGTGTAGCACTGAATTATACCGCTAGTCATGTGTCCTTGTGAGCAGCGCTCAAAATCGCGCTCTGCGCGAACGAGACAACAGCTCGCGCGCAACGTCGCCAGTGGAAGCGCGCATCGCCGAAAAAAGAAAGCGAGAAAAAAAAAAAAAGATGGAAGGTGAGGTCCTTGACGTATGCGTCGCGCCATGCTCGAGGTCCGACGGGGGAGAACGCAAGGAAGGAATTTCGCTTGCGTAGGCTAGACGGGGCGAGTGGAGAGGGAGTCTCGCTATGCAGTGGAGCCCGCCTGCTGAAATCGTGGGTTCGCGGCACTGAAATGTTTCTATCTCTGCTATTATTGAGCCGACTTGAAAAATTTTTGCGGCAGAACGCTCCCTAGAGGACACGTGTAATCAAAATTTGCTATGGGGCTTGGTGAGGGGCCAATAAAAGCTGAAAACAATAGCTGTTCTCAAACCTGGCACATATCTAAGTTTTCTGGCGCGGATCTTTACGGGGAGCGTAGTGGCGCCTAGTCCATGCCATTACAGGCGTTACACGGCATCATGGTAAAGCATTTAAGGGAGCCAGAAAGTTTGGTGCAGCCGCGTATGCCGCGTCCGCAATAATCGTAGCCGAGTGCGCTAAGTTGAAGCGCAACGCTAAACCTTGCTATCGCAGCCAGTGCTTAATAGTTCAAGCGAAACTCCCAGTTTTATTTTTGTTTTCTGCAGCTAGAACGCTAAATCTGAGGACTTTATTTTTTACGTTTAGAAGCAAAGGCTAAATTTTAGTGACTGTTGAAAGCGCATACCTGATTTTCGTTCTTGATATTATTGTAAAAATCTTAGAAAATCAAAAATTAAATAAAACTGAATTATCAAGTCTACAGCTCTATAACTAAGCAATGAAAAAAAGATAGAATTTTTCAACTTGCAGCTAATCGTGCACCTAAAGCTCAAAATATAGTGGTTTCATACGTGGCTTCTAAGAGCGCCACTAACGTGTCTCTAGGACATTTGCGAAACCTTTGCACATATAGCCACAAATACACCCAATATTCAGAAAGTATAAACAAAATTTGTCAGCTTTAATTATTTCATCTAACGGGTGCTCTTTAGTGAATTGGGAATCTGTTCTTAATGCCGAGTAACGGATTTGTATATTTCGTGCTTTCTTTCAGATTTGCCGACTTTGAGTAAATTTTGTAATACAATTCATGAGCTAAATAAATATATAGCTTGCAACAGTAATTAAATTTATTATTTTGTCTCAAATAGAGCAACCGTTTTAAAATCGACCGAGTTGTTATATTAAAACATTACTGCGTTTGACATGTACTTGAATAAGTGCCAACAGAGCGTGGGCACGAGCTCAAGCTTTCCCTTAACGAAAACCTTCCCCCTAGCAGAATGTTTATTTTTTGTTACGTGCGTATCAATGTAGCCGAAGTGTATGGTCTGCCTCTGTAAACTGTGTGATTACAGTTCACTTGCAATGTTTGTGCTTCTTCATTCCAACGCCTCTGCATGGATCTGCCTGTGTTGTAATATTTTTAGTTCGAATCCACGTGAAAAGCATCTGGATGAAAGTTGTGTTGGCACGTTCAGTGAGACCGTCGGTGTGTCGGTAGTACGAAACGACGAAAATGACGAAACTCGGACACTGAAAGAAGGATCAGGTTCTCGACGACACCGGCATCGACCTGGTGGCCATGAGCATTAACGATAGCACTATTGGGGAGGGGGGGGCGATGACTTAAAATGAATAAAGTCACAATTAGGTGCAAGACGTCACCAGTGTTACCACAGGTACAGATGCATTTTCGGCATATTAAGCCAGGTGCACAACGATTTAGTTTTAGCCGTTGTATTGAAGAATTGCGGTAGGGGGCCGATCAGGTCGACGTCAAACATCAGAAACGGCTAACGAGAGGTGGCGCAGTGTAAAACAGCACTTACGGCAATGAACTAGTCAGAAGCTTGTGTAATTCACTCTCCTCGTGGTTGGCTAGGAGTGCAGCCGTCTACGATGATTTCGAGCCAGAAGAACTGTGACGGCTTTGGCTAACAAATATCTGCGCGCATCGAACAATCGTGTTTGGGGAGCACATCGCGTCGGAGCACTCACCGAACAGACAAAAATGTAGATTGGTTGGAGTAATCTTGCTTTTGGAGGAGGCGATCTGGTGCAAGGAAGCTGCGTTGATCGTGTGCTTCGGAAATGGCTATGAAAGCAAGGCATCTAATTGTGGTCGTTGAGTTAATGTGCATGAAAAGTAGCAACGGTGAGAAACGGTGTTAGGAATAACAAAAAATTCGTCGAAGTTGTGGGCCTCACATTCGGTGGTCCGGTGCGAAAGCCGCTAAAGACAATCATGGTGAGCTTGGCGGTGGCCAATTTTGTAACACACTCGAAAGTCAGATTTCCGGAACCTCTTTCCCATCAAAGTCGACAGCTGGATAGACCCGGCAGCATGCTACAAGACCGAATGGTTGTTGGTGACCGTTGCGAAATGATGACGGCAAGTCTGCGCGAGAAAAATTTTCGGCGGCAAGAATGACTACAACAGAAACATGTGGACGGCAAAATTACACAAAAGGAAACACTATGGCGTGTTCCGGGAGGGGATTTCGAAGACTGTCAATTCACGCATGGCACCACTGCTACCTCATGAAAAAAAAAATTGGGCAGTCCTCTAGAGGAGAGATAACGATTTGGCGTTCAGCTGGAATTCATTAGACGGCGTTCTATGAACACGCAGGGAAACAGCACGTGATGCAACATCTGATGCGCCTCAGAAACAGCGCACCTGCGGGTTTCGGGTTTGCCCCAACACTGGCGTGATGAGCAGCACCGCCATCAGCTTTTTAGGCGAGTTCACGTCAATGGTGTACAATTAGAGAGATGTCAGCGTTAGCAGGTTTGAACTTCATCGTATGTGCAGCGCAAGAACGCATGGACGGAAGCGAAGACGACAGGACAGCCGTCATCGGTTCCGTCTGTGTGTTTTGTTCTCAACATATGGTGAAGCTTGTCCAACTTCGCAAACGTCAGTCCTCTTAAACTTTATTGGTTTGATGTGTTGTGTCCATTCTGCTGAAACCTTCGTGCGCACCACAGTACGACGCAGCCGCCCAGCATTAACACGGGTGTTTGCGCCCACAATACTCAAGCCTGTAGTAGCAGGCAGGACATGGCCTTGGCTCCGCAGCACAGCCGATGAGGCGAGCGTGAGGGTACGTCCATTGGGCTTGGTTGTACTTCCAAGCAAACGCCTTGCACATTTTTCGCGTCTCCAATACGTCCTAATGGCCAAGCCACATGTACGCTTGGCTGCGTGGGCCAGCTCGCGGCAGCGCGCCTGCGCATATGCAGATGAGGAGGGACGGCTTGTGCGCGTAGATACGCGGTGCGAGCGTAGAGGTCAGAGGTCCGATTCAGAAAGGTTTTATTTCGATAGCAATTATACGGACACTCCAAGCGGACTTTTGCCGTCGGCATCGCCATCGCCGTGATTTTCTGTATAAAGTCTAAGGGCGAGAACGCCGTCACCGCGCGTCGTATGGTGTATGTGCGAGTGAAAGCACGCAACGGATGCCGGCGATCGCGGCTCAATATAGCATGCGCGAAAGAAGAAAGCGGAGAGCAAACGCGCCGTTTTCCGTCGCGCGAAAGGCGGTGGGGGTATGGATGGAGGCAGGGAGTGTCGAGGTTGTGTTCTGGCAGAAACTGCGCATTTCCTGACCTAGAGCAAGGGCAAGTGATGATCGCAGCTCAATCATGGGCGCCACATATGGAGACAAGCGTGCAGGCTGCGCGGGAGGGTCGGGGGCGGCTTAGACTGCGTCAAACAGTGTGTACTCGTGACCGCGCGCGTGACCGCCGCGCGCGGTCACGCGCGCCGCATCTTGCAAATGATCTGCAGACGGCTCATACCTTTGTGCGCGCTGTGTGCTCACCGCTCTTGCGTTGAAGCGGTAGACCGCACCAAGGTCACTTCACTGGCTGCTGGTTCCGCGTTGCTCACATCAGCGTTTTGACAGCGACTGTCCGCGCTCGTCGACTGTGATGTGTTCAGGTTTGCTCGTGCACGCTCACACAATATGCTTATGAATTCAGTTAGTAAGCGAATGTTTTCAAGTTTATGCAGCGGATAAAATTACTATCCTTCCTTCGTATACAGCCGTGCACTAATTTGCGGTCCCAATCGATGCTTCGTCTGGCGGACGAAACTGCGAGTTTTATTTGTTTTTTTTTTTGTAAGTGCTGTTCCGATTGGCCAGCCGCCTTCATTGATGATATGTCCAGCAGCAAGATTGACTAGCACGTGCTTTTATGACCAGTTTTTGCCTAAGAACATTTTAACGCGTTAGCCTTAAGGACCCCATGTCGTCGAAAATCTGGTGCCGTTGTCGGCGGCGTTGTCCATCAGTGAAAAACCTTCCCGAGCCACGCAGGCCCTCCGCGAGGCGCATAGGCGTTAGTGAAGGAATTCAATGTTCCAAAGAAAAAAAATGCGTCAGAAATTTTGAAAAGTAGGGCATACACAACCTACAGACATGACATCGTCGGATTGTAATTTGAATATATGAGAAAACGCCATTCTGTTACGCGGAAACTCAAACACAAATTAATTTCCCAGCTGCCGTTTGAGGTCTGACTTTGTAGAAGCGGAGCACCCCACTCAGTTCTTAGCAGCACCATGCAGACGTCGCTCGCCTCTGCGCGTCCGCATCAGCGGCTCCGGCCGATGTTGGGTTCGCCGCCAGCGTTTCCAGAAAAAAATAATGGTTACGAAGCTGCAATTTCAGGGAAGCATGAGAAGCAGTGGAGTATCTTGGAATGCTGTCGCGTTCCTGTCTTAAGGACTGCGCTCCCTTCCTTTGAACTTTGCCGCTTTCTCTCTCGCCTTCCGCGCCTCCGGAGAGTGGACCCTCCTATTAGTCGAAGTGTCGTCGTCACGTAATAGCGCGTGGTTTTTTGGTAAGTAGAAGACGCCGGCTCCATCCCCGGGTATCAAACTCGCGCTTTGGTTCGTTTCTGGCAGCGGAGTTTTGGCGGAGAGCGTTTCGCTAGCGCTGGCGCCCTTTACGTATTGCGGCGATGCCTATAGCCTGTGTTTTGCATTTGGGTGCAACAACCGAGGAGGCTAGGGGAAAAGACTGTTCGTCGTTCCATCCGCAAGAAGCAACGAGGCTCGCCGAAAGATTTGGCTGCACAGGATCGGCCAGGAAAGCTTTGAAAATACGTGGGACCCGCGCCTGTGTGTGGTAAGTGCCTTTCATCAGAAGTCACTCGTATTTTTTCGGAAGATTTGGTGAGAAGCCCGGGCGTCTGCCGCCTTTCTTTGCACTACATAACGTTCAGCATGGTTGAAGTTGGAAACGTTCACTCGCTGCTACAGAAGCCGTGCTTCGTGTTGTCGGAGCCTCGCCGTTCACGCTTCTGGTTCGGCAGGCCTTATTATGATGTCGCGCACATTGCTTGGCGCACTCGTTCCGCTGTAGGTGAAACCGTTTCTGGGCTCAGACACGAAAGTTGCGCTTCATATGCTAATTCGGCCGCGCTGTTCACGCTGCTAGCAGTTCAGGTCTACCTCTGAAGTGACGCGTATTGCTAGACTTTTTTTTTTTTTTAGTTGGAGTCTGCTGACGAACTCTAGACTAAAACGACAGTTGTCGTCGTTTGGGCCCACGGTGTTCCTGCTGCTCGCGGTGCAGGTCTAGCTTTTATGTAGCGCGCATCGCTTCGCGTAATCTTATTTGCGGGGTTGTTTCCAAAATCGGAGGTTACTGTGCCTAGGCACAGTAACAGCAGCTGTATCGTCACTTCGCTATATCTGCGCGCATAATAAGTCAGTCTCCAGACATCTGCTAAACACAGCCGAAAATATAATGGGTTCAAAGATGTCGTGCAAATCTAAGCTGGTTGAACCATTTTTAACGCGGATAGATCTGGTAAAAGGAGCCTCTTAACGACGGGGCACGCTATGACCCAGACCATTTTCAACGTTCCACATTGATCTAATTGTTGTGGCCACGCACATGGCGGGCTGACATACCCACAGTTCTTTTTGAGATTATTTGTGAACTGTCAGGGTGTATATTTTTCTTCTGCGCCTAGTATCGTTTCTCAAAAAGTTGTACCATACCAAATCTTAGTTGATTCATCTTAGGATCACTTCACCGAAAGTAAATTTGAAAGTCACTTCCTTCGGAATTACGGCATCAAGAAATGAAGGTCCGATGCATTACCAAGCCTTATTGTAGTATGACAAAACGCGCCTCTGACAGTTTATGAAAGTGGTACACCACCATCGTTTCTTATAGAGCCTAGACCCCGTGCCTGTGTTTAAAAAAGTAAACTGTAAATGTCCACATACAAAGCGCATGTTCCAATTTCTCTTGGCGGCGTGGAAGTTGAAATGAAGCTGATCAAAAGGCGCCGTTCGAGAAAGAACACTCCGTTAGCTCGCTTGAGCACACCAATGCCACCGTTGACAACGCAATCGAAATGATGGCAGTGAAAGGGGCTTCGATAAAGTAGTGAAACGTGAATACCGGCAGTTATTGGAGTAACTCATTTATGAAGCTCTCCTGTCGTGAACGCAACAACCAAACCCTCCAGGCTGCCGCCACCATCGGCGCCCGGGATGAGCCCAGAGAAGGACGGAGCGCCGGCATAGGAGGAGGAGAGAAGAGATGTCACTTTTAGATCTACGGGCTTTATTAAGGACAAAGCTTAAGCGACCCCCAACAAGTTTTTTTGTGAGTACCGGCCCTGTTCTTGGCAGGTACGGGCGCTCTACCTGGCTCGGGTCGCCGCGCGCGCCTGGAGGCAAGTCTCCAGTGCTTACGGCGCCAGTTCGCCTCTAATGTCTGCGCAATTGCTGCCGCCACAAACTTCAAAATTCTCGCTGCGGCTACCATTCGTGGGTCCGGTATAACGTCGGGCTTGTTTACAAGGTGACAGAGCACCATTAATTCCTTTGCCGGTAAGGAGAGCGCTGAGGCAAAGGACGAAGTGAAGACATCAATGGGCACGATGCCGCTAACTTAGCAAATGATATAATTTTGCGAGAGTCAAACGAGTAAATACGCTTGAAAGCTTCATCGGGATCATAAAAACGACGCGCGAGGCAGTCGTTTTTGCGGCCGTGTGGCAAGGGTGTGTTCCGACATTGCTGTAGTTAGGTTTGCAATTTCCTTGAGAATTAGCGAATTTTGCACACTGTTTTTGGTTAATTCTTGTTGTTATGTAGGCTTCGAATATTTTCGGTGTAGTTGTTCATTGCTACTACTACACATTTTCGAAATGTCTAGCACTAAACTCGCTGATTCGATGGTGCAGGCTAGGAAGTATCGTACTATGGGGAACCATGGAGCGCTGGCCAGGAGTCGCTCAAACAGTTATACTGTGGAACTAAAATATGCTGACACTATCCGAGGCTGCGAAGATCGCAGAACATATTCAAGGATAACATACGTGCGCATACGTCGACTTTGCATAGCCCGATAGCCAAGTTCTGTCCATGGGCATGCGCGGTGCGTTGAGTGCATGCGCTGCTACGTACTACCACGTTGGTTCCCTGTCATGGGAGGAACCATGAAAAGTGCGTCTCGGGACGATCAGAGAACTTGCTGACACGAAATTATGGTACGTGGTACTGAAAACTCTGTCCACCACTCGCTAGGCTGTGTGACACGGCGCAGCTGCTCGCACGCGAAGCTTCTGCGCTGTTTGCCCGTATAGGCGTGCTTTGGCGTAAGATGACAGCGCAAATGAAAAAAAAAAAAGGCAGAAAAATCAGGGCCTTGAAATTGGAGATGTACAGCTTGTGATTGAAGATAGCGTAACCTTTCGGGAACAGCTATTGCGAATAGTCTGTAATGTGTTGTCTAAGTTCCGGTACGAAATGTAATATCGTGTATTTCTCTTAAACATTAGAGATAAGGCATATAACGGAAACCGTTCTGTTGAGTACGTTTATGTTTATTGCGTGCCTCACCACGAAATGCTACCAGAAATTTATGGGCACGTGTAAGTGCATTGTTACAGCACTCTCTAACGTGTTTGCATTATATGACGCACATGTTTATCTTTCTTCGGTTACCGCTTTTCAACGGCTAACAAATGTTAAACATTGTAGGTCGCCACTGCACGCATCTGCATGCATCAGAAGTATCTCGAATGTTACGTATTGTTCTATCGATGGGCTGTTGTCCCCGAACCTTTTGTAATCTGAATGTATGCGCGGCGCTATTTGTGCAGTACTGTATGGAAGCGACGCGGGCACCAGTGATTACGCTGGGACGTTGGACGGCGCGCTTGACTTCGACGATCGCCGACTGCTCTCGGCGCTGTCGTGGTGCTCTGAGGGTCACTTGCTTTTGTAGGCACAGGTTCGCCCAAGAAAGCGTTCGTTTCGTGGTTTAACCCGCCGCGGTGGCTTAGTGGCTATGGTGTTGGGCTGCAAAGCACGAGGTCGCGAGATTGAATCCCGGCCATGGCGGCTGCATTTCGATGGGGGCGAAGTGCGAAAACACTCGTCTACTTAGATCTGTCGACACGTTAAAGAACCCCATGTCATCCGGAGTGCCCCGGTACAGCGTGCCACATAATGAGATTGTGGTTCTGGCACGCAGAACCTAATAATGTAATTTTTTTTTTTTTTGTTTCCGGATTTACAGTTGTGCTGCTGTGTTCCTCACCGTGACTGCAACGTGACATGTGGTGGAGCCGTTTGTGCGTTCACGTACCGGACACCCCCGCAAAGCCGGCACCCCAGTCCGAACCGTAAAGACAACACCAACGCCACCCCAGACCACCGAGCAAGCTGCAGACTACAAAATTTGCCCCCGGGGCACGGATCTTTACCCGAGCAGAGCAGAAAGATCGGCACCATGTCAACAGCCATAATGACAACACGAGCGTCGCCATCAACGTTTGTTGTTTAGCGACCAAGGTAGCCACCTATCTTCCGTGGAGCTTCAACGGAAGACCAGGAGACCTGGCTCGATACGTTCGAGACAGTGTCAATCTACAGCAAGTGGATCCCTGAGGACAAGCTTCATCCCTTCTATTTTTCGCCAGGACTTGCTTCAAAAATGGAGATTCCTCGTTAAAGACGTGGTACCTGTTAGGCAGCGAGTCCCTCAAGACTTTCACAAGCGTCGCTAAAAGAGAAAGGGCCGAACTTCTAGTCAAGCCCGCCTACACACGCAAATGCCTCGAGCGGCCATTCGCGCGCCAATTTCGCCTGCATTTGCCAGCTTCTTTCACGCTCGGAAAAACATCTTTATGTAGAACGTACTGAGCAACTGAAAGCTGCATAGGGAGTTTCTCATGTCGCTCTACAATTTTCTCATCCACACTTTTCTTCTAATTATAATATTTTAGAAGTTGACTAATTCATTAAGGATGATGATCTAATCAGCCGGAATGAAAAGAAAATAATTTGAGCATCTCCAACTGACGGCAAATAACATTACCTTGGTTCTGTACAGCTACATGGCTTTCGGATATTTTTTCAACTCAGGGTAATGTTAGCTGCGACACCCTGCATAGAGTGTACGTATTTGCGTTCAATGTGTACACAAATAGCACGGGAGCGCTTCCATCATTTTTAAAAACCATACTTTCGGACTGAGAGGCTTGATTCGGCCAGATCCATTTTCAGATGTTAGATCGCTTTCTACATTTCTGAATTCACAGATGCCCAGGTGTGATGTTTTATCGGAGTTTAATTTGTGCTTGCCCACGTTTCAGTTTTGAATTTTGAAAGCGGGGTGATTTCTTTTTATCTTCCCAGGAGGATGCAGTGCGGCTTATCAGCATGGTGACACCGCCCATGAATATGTTTGCCCTCGCAATAAGCTTTCGAATCGACATTTTTCCAAAGGTTCAACTCTCTGAAATTCGCCAGAATACAACTACGCCGGGCCTGGAACGCGTGGGAGGCAGCAGTAATCACATAATTCAAGACTTTAAAGATGTAAGTAAACAAAAAGTGCATAGCTAGGGTGTAATTCTGAACTGCAAATGAAAAAAAATATCATTTATTCCAGTCTACAATGCGTGTGTCCTCTGTAATATCGTGCCATACTTTCTGTCTGACATCAATCTTCTAGTTCTTTATATTTTGCAACTGTAAATAAATGCCAAAGACTGCGTCGGTAACTCGCAGCCCGCTATACTGACATTTTCCCCCTTCCCTTCGCCACCAATGGCACCTGTTAATGCACGGGCGCCGCCGATGTGCTGAGCTAGTGATGGGCTAAGGATGCCAAGCTGGAAACGGGCGTATTCCAAGAAGGACATTTTAATTACCCCTCCGTCCTCCTACTTCCCTCGGTAAGGGAGAGGAAGGTGTTCAAAACAACCTGTGTGCTGTACACCCCCCTCGGCTAAAGTTCCCTAAACTATGCCTAGCGCAGCTTGGCTAGACACAGTGTTTGGTACTCAGGCGCGCTGCCGCTGCTCGTTAATATTGTTCTCGTTTGCCATTCGCCCGGCTGTGCTGTTTTTTTCTTGTTTGTGCTGCTTTACGAGAGCGTGCTTTCCCCCTTTTTTGAGACAGCTGGCGAAACTCAAGCCCGTACTTCGAGTTCTCGCGAAAAAGGTAGATTGCGGGGCACGTTCCTTTGGCGTTTTCGCTTATCCGATGAGCCGACCTCTAAACTTTGAAGGAAGAACGTGAATTTTTTGCCGGTCATTCTGACGCCGCTATAGGCAGCATTTTTCTCATCCGTAATTTCGGGCACCAATACGAGAGCAGTGTCGCCAACACGCCGATGAGACAAGTGACGTTGTGTTTACCGGAGAACTGCAGCGCTGAAACGAACGTTGGAAAACATTTGTTCAAGTTTGTTGATGCGCTCCCAAGTGTGTAGGCTGAACAGGCTCAGGCTGCAGATCGGTAGTCGATTTCGCTTTAATGAGGCTGCATTACAAACGTGAAACTACAAAAAAGCGTATGCCTCTGGTTTGGCATGCTGGTCACGTTGGTATCTATCTATCTATCTATCTATATATATATATATATATATATATATATATATATATATATATATATATATATATATATATATATATATATATATATATATATATATGCGGTACCAGTACCAGTATCAAAACTGGTACCACATGCTGTCAATATCGCACCTGAGTTCAACCTAATTTGTAGCGGTCACTTGACTGCTGCACTGTCGTAGCGCATACACATTGAGACTACACTCAAAAGCAGGTGTAACCATGTGCTTACATTCCTCATACACTCTGTGTTGATAACGAAGGCACCACACTCTTTACGTGTGCCATCATCATGCAATGAAAATGCGAATATGCATCTTTTATATAGAGCTTTTACCAATCATATTTATTTATATATCTATTTATTAATATGAAAGAACTGAATCCTGGTAAAATTAACAGGTCTGTTCGTAACAAAACAGTTCTCATCGTGTTAAAGGATTTCACTTAATACGAATTGCAGCAATATGCTATCACTGCAAATTAGAACGAAAACTTCCAGCCTAAGAAGTTTTTCACAAGTTCTACAGCAACTCATACGAGTGAATTAGTTCAAACAGCCCGCGTTATATTTTTGTAGTATATGCATAGCTGAACTCTCTAGCGTTCGTTTGCTTGCAGAAATCTAATCTGTAGTTGTTTTAGCGTAATCTCGACAATAAAGAGCACAATTCCCCTCCAAAATATGTAGCCTCTATTACTGACTCAGAGGCATTCACGCACCAACTTGGATAATTCTGAGGCGATAGCAACACTAATCACAGCTGAAGAACTATCTGTGTTGCTGGACATTTTGAACCAATTTCGCGTAACTGTCATGTTCATTTTGATGCGTACTTTGGGACAGTGCATAAGGGATGAAGGATGGAACGAAGTATACAAGACAGGCTCTTGTTCCAGCGTTCGTCTCCTTTGCGCTCTCCGAAGTTGTGGACTCGTAACAACTAGCTTGATTGCAGTGCTTCTTTTGATGTGCTCATGGCGCGGCACTTCGCTCTCTGCAATAGTGCGATTGGCATTCTTGGCATCGTCCCACCACTTTCCTTTTCTGCTAGCTAGCGGCCTAGCAATTTACTTATACCACAGAAAATGTGGACTGATCGCGACGGTAATGCAGCTTTAAATGTGGGCTGTTCACATGTCTATGGGCCTCTGCGCATGCGCTGCTCTTCATTGAACCCCCTTGACGCCAAGAGTGGGCGGAGCTCACAGCAGCGCCGCCAGAAAACGCAGTGTCCAGAGCGAAGCGCCATAAAGGAGCCTGGTTGCAGTACCAGCCTGTTAAATAATGTGTTTCAGCTGTTCCGGTACTTGGATAGTCATCGTAGACGAGGTCTGTTCGATGTTTAGAATGGATGATTTTGATTTGAATATCTCACACTTTGCTCTATATGTTTTGTCATCATTGCATTGTTTTACGGCCATGTTCAGTATTTATTGCCTTTCCATTAAGTCACGTTTCCCGCCTAAGTAAAATTTTAAACAAAAGCGCTACACGGGAATGATTGCAGTAGCTACGTCGAAGACGGGTACGAGACCGTATATATGACTGAAGCGTTTCATTATGCTAGCGTGATTTGTTTATTCGCAGTCTGTTCGAGAGCTGCAGGGCTGCCATGGCACGCTAGCGGCTAGCGGGGTCGTATTTTTGAAAACATGTTTCATGGGCGCTTGTTTAATCACACACACGGAAACAAAGTGTCGCAGATAAGATAGAGCGTCGCAAGCAATAGACATCTTTTAGATTCTTTTAGATTGTGTTCTAGCACCTGACAATGACATCTGCCCTAAATAGAATAATTAGGATCTTGGCTATTTATGGAGCACACCTCTTTTAAACGCAACAGGAGTAGTAAAAGAGACATTTAAATAGCGCCACATAAGACCCAGAAAGAGAACCAGAAGGCAGGACGATGTTTTCTGCATGGATGATATGTGGTTCCTTTGCTATGTCCTCAGTCGCGCCGCTTAAAGCGGTTTGCAAGATGTATGAACCAGTGCAAATGAACACGCTATCCACCTGTAGTAGTCGACGCATATTACAGCTGATGTTGACTACAGGCTCTCGGAACGATTCGCAAAGAAGGCGTGCCTTTTTTGTAACTCGGTGCATAGAGCTCGAACATCTCGCATATGACTCTTTTGTTTTCATGGTACGTTTCGTTGCAGAAAATTCACTAGAACATATCACCCTGTGGCAGTGTAGAACAACACTTCATATCATCTAATATTTAACAGGAACTTGAGGCGCTATAACGCAAAACTATTCGAAACATTTCTATTCAATTCTGCAATCAGCCATCCCCGATTGGTCAAAAACTTTTTTGGACCACCCCACTTAACCTGTCTGTCAAGCGACGTCATGAAAACCGTAATAGGTCCCCATGTGATACGATGTGTTTACGCTGATTATGTATGATTTTATCGAACAAAGGGAAACTAGTTCTTTCCGATTCGACCCCTTTTCGCCATTAGCCCTCGGTCTTTGGTCAAAAGTTTTCGGCCTGCACCCACTTCACCTGCCTGTCACGCGACGTCACAAAATCTCAAAAACTCACCGCGTCAAAGTGACGTGTACGCGATAAAGATGCATTAATATACCGAAGAAAACTGACTTTTCTTCGGAACAGCCGCAGGCTGCCCCATTCTAGAACGGAATCAAAGATGGATGCCACCGATCGCTCAGGCACTGGCGACTCGCACCTGCTGGAGAATGTGGGCTGAATTGCGTAGAACAAAACTTTTTGCGTGGCTGTGTAACATTATCCAGCACTTTCCGCACGTTTACCACCTCGTTCTGCCAACTCTTTCTTTGCTGAGGATCCGTTTCAGCGTCATTCTTAAGCTTCCGTTGCATGCCACCGCGATTTTCGGTAAGCCACCGCAAGCTAAGAGTAAGGAAAAACGGACAAACCGCAGACGCCGGCACCACCATCTTGATCGGGTTATCGAGTTTCAGTGCAGTGGCTCGGCCCCATTGAATCCCTCTCCACTCGAGCGTGCTTCTCGTCTCTTGCCAGTCACTTAGATAAGACAAGCCGCTCAGTGTAGGCCATGTTATTCGTTTTTCAAGCAAGCAAAAGTGACCTTCTATGAACGAGGAGAGCGTTTGATTGGTCTTTCTAGACCACCCTTTGGGACAACGCCCGATGCTTGCGTCGGCAGTTACGCAAATTTGACGTTAGGAGATTGGAGTAAAAACATATTGGAATAATTTTAGGCTATAGGGCCCTGGACATCGTGATCTGCCGAAATCGTGAATCTTCTTTCGTTTCAATACTGCCAAAGTAAACCCGCTAGGCACAAAGATACACACTCGTGGCTTTGCGAAAACTGTAAATCACGTGGTCATTCTGAGCAATCAGCACAGCTTTAAAGTGCTGCGTAATTCGCTTAAAAAGTTGTCCACGCACGTTACAAAGGCGAAAGCCCTGAAATAAGTGGTCCAAATGGGCGCTACGCATGATATGCTATATGTCGGTTTTAGAGAATAAGAATTACATTTGTTGCTTCTGCCTTCGCAGGTGTGCTATAAGAATGTGTACCAAAGCGACATGAAAGGGGTAAACTTCAAGTACTTTCCCGACGGCTGTTGCATTTTCGCCAATTTCAACGATCTATTCCATAGCGGAGTTGCTTCTTTTGAAACGGCTCAATCTATACAGGATAAGGTACGTTATAGCGTAAAAGAATTTTGTGCGCTCTTCATCTCTAATTTCAGGAAATTCGTAGAAACATTGGTCTGTTCGATAGGAGGATGAAGGTTCTTCGACATTCGGGGGCGCTGGTGTTGTTGAGTAAGTGTTAGCGGGCAGAAGTACAAGTATCTCAGTTAGTCAAACATATGCCATGGCTGCTGACATTCGTCATTTAAATAGACTATACAGGAGAAAAAAGACACAGCTACATAATGAAAGTTGTCGAACGGCCGTATGAAACTCTGGCACTATCCAGCATCAAAAATTCTACCTGTATCAACATATTCTGCTAGTTTCCTTTATTTAGTTCTGACACAGGTGAAAGTGCATTGCAATAGCGCTGTAGAAATAATCGATATGGGAAAATATTCGTTACAGTCGCAACGATCATTGTGTTTCCAGCGCCTCTTCCGAGTTTATTCGCCGCAATTAAAATGATTTCTCATTTCGCTCAAGGCTACGCCCCACGCTTGTGCTCTGGCCAAATGCAGCGATGCTAGATGGCCGTTGTTCTTGAGGTATACATTTTTTTTTTTCATTGATGTCGAAGACATTACTTTTTCTCATCTGAGGATTTTCGATGCTGGTCTCGATGATGACGCTTTTGGTGGTGCTCTTCTTTTGATAGTGCTTTTGTTTTCATGATGCTAGTTGTAAGTATGCGCACTGTCACGTTAACACGTGCCCTTACGGCACGAATCGCGCATGCTCATATTTGTATCTGTCCTTATATAAGCAGCCCCTTGTCTGATAATAAACACACTTTGTTCCCTGCCTCCCGACCTTTAACACAAGCGAGCAAGAGTTAGGATATCGATCAGCCACTCGTTAAAAGATTCGCCCTCACTTTCTTCTCGGGAGCCGAAACGAAACTCGTTGAACGTTAGATTCGTTGCTGGTTTGTAGTGGACCTCGAATTTTCAGATGAGCTTATCGAGGTCTTGCTTTTCTTCCTCATTTGCGAATTTGATACTGGAGACCCGCTGCGAAGATGGGGTAGACGCTTGGCCGACCGCTTGTAGAAGATCCACTGCTTTTCTCGTATTTCCTGGAGGCGATTGCGAACGGCTTGTGGTATCACAGTCTGCGGTTCGAGGTGCTGGGGAAGAACCGGCAATTTCGTCCTTGTTTGGCGGCCCGTCACCCTTTGAAGGGGCGACTTCAGTTGCTCGTCTCCTGGCATGTTTCCCCACTCCATGGCAGTGCGCATACTTACACTAGTCAGGTGTTTCACACGTCCTGTGCACGTTAGTCTGATTAGGAATCAGAAACAGTGGTTTCAATCTCCAATTCTTGAGTATTGTAGTGTCCCGCTCTTGAAGCTGTTCATTTATTACTTGGCAGTTCCGGTTCTCATTTCTGTCACCACATTCCCACAAACATTTACCGGGAAAATAATACGTGAAAGAGTGCATGAATTCACGTCTGAATTTACGCTGCGAAAATCATTGGAAGCTTTACCTTTCATTATTATTTTACAGTCGGATCCACAGCACTTTTCTTCCAAGACATACAATGAACAACAAGGAAATTTTTTCCTTCATGTGTTTCCTTGATGTTCAACGTTTTGTTTCCTAGAGCAGCAATTATCTAACACACTGAAACGTCCTACTGGAAGGTAGAAGGAGAGGATAAAGTTGTACTCCACTGCGAGCGTTTCCTTAGATGGCCTAACTTGAGCTGGCGTCTTTAATCATATAAACAAACATGAGCCATCGCCGCAGATATAATCGAGGTGCTGGGTAAGCCATTACGAAGCGATTCCGGAAGATCGCCGCCGACAAACGACTGAAACACAGCAGTACGAGGTTAGCCATGGCTACCGACTCAACGGCCTTGCACCGCTACCCCAACAGGTGTGCTTAGATGGAGACGTCCAGCAGCCTTCCGCATGGACGCTTGCACACCACTACCGGGAGCCGCATACATTCAGTGAAAGGCCAGACGACCATGTGGACGAGTGGCTCAGCCACTATCAGCGTGTTAGCCAATATAAAAAACGGCTGGAATACTGCTACCCAGTTACGTTACGTTGGGTCGTCCGTTGATGTCACCGTGTTGTTTTGATTTGAGACCCACGAAGACACGTTGGACAGTTGGGAACGATTTGTGGAAGAAATTCGGAAGTGTTTTGGAGACCAAGCAACGAAGAAGAAGTGCGCGGGACAGATGTTGTCGCAGATTGTTCTGGTTACTGGCGAGACATGCAGAACATGCATTGAAAAGGAACTGAAGTTGTGCAAGTCTGTGGACGTCCTCATGGCGGAAGAGGACAAAGTGGACCACATTCTTTAAGGTAGCGCCGAGCACGTTTATCACTTCCTCATCGGGAATGAGAATCCGGAGTGCGTAGCGGACGTTATTAAATACTGGGGAACTTCCGAAACTGTGAAAACACGTCGCATCACATCTAAGTTCGGTTGACTAGCCAACGCCGCCAGGGGGTGGCTGCCATCGACGTGAGGCAAGATTCACCGCCTTGCCACCTTTCATGAACCATCCATTCAATCTTGCGCAAGGCACTTGGGTGGCATGCTGCCCTCCCCGTACAATGTAGATACAGGCCATGTTAACCGGTGTCTACCACTATGAATGCCACGAGATTCGATGATTATGACCGTCCTAAACGGCTACCACGGCTCAGGCACCCCATTTCCCCAGATGTTCCTTACGTCGACCCATCTGTTGCTCCCCCACGAGAGGCTACTTCAACCGACCACCTAGCCGAGCTGTGGGAAGAGTGTGTCGACAACCCTCAAAACGCCGCAAATTTTACGACTCCACGTGTACAAAAAGTGTCAGTGTACACTTCCACTGCGGCATTCCTGGACAAATCGCTCGTTTCTTACCTACTGGACGTCCATCACCTGCGACGCTTTTGCATCGACCAATAACATGTCCACCGCGCCGCCAATGACCCCACTACACGCACTTCTTTGCAAAGGATGCACCAGCAGAACCTGCGTAGCGATTCGCCCGCCTTTTCGTGGAGTTTAACGCCAGCTGCTACGCGCAAGCGACGATACCCTTGGTCACGGTCGCGACCACGGATCACATCCAAACTACTGGGAAATTAGCTGGAGTGAGCAATGGAGGTGAAGTCGCAGGAAATACCACATTGCACAAAAGTAAGCTTCTACCAGCTTCAGTGCTTCAAGACAAGGTTCATGTGTTTGTCGGCGATGTTTTTGTGATGGCTTCGATAGATACCGGAGCAACTGCTTAGCTGACGAATTCAGTTTTTAATGAACGACTTCGCTGCAATGTTATGTTTGGTTGGAATAAACTTGCTACCTTTCGGGCTGTGAGCCGCGAGTCGTAACGCCCAGTTAGTGTGTACGGTGTCCGTCTGTTTCACTTGCAAGGCGTTAACGTCTAATAAGCAGTCTTTGCTCATTTACCGCACGATAGAATCCTTGGGATTGATTTTATGCAGGAGTGCCGTGCCACTGTCGACTGAGGAACAGGCGAGGGTCGCTTGTGCGCTTTTATTAAACAGCCGACTTGTCCCCGAGACAGGATGTCGTAGTTTAACATGCCCTTCTACTGGCTTATAGTGCAGCTAGCGTGTCAGTTAATGCTTCTAAAACTTACGCGAGATCATTTGACGCCATGATTTAGTTCTTACCTTTGCTTTCGCCGAAGAAAAATATCTCCGTCTCGCAATGTGCAATTTCTCACATTGACGGAAGAGCTTAGCTATGGGTGCTAAACTGTTCATCCAAGTCCTTTGCTCTACCGGAATGTAGGCGTCTTGCAGTTTCAAAATACAACAGCGTTTGCATGTGAACCTAATCCAACGTGATAACGTTGGAATCTACCGCTGTTTGCGCAACCGAATCTGGAGGAGGAGGAGGAGAAACATTTATTTAAAAAAAAAGGGCAAGCAGGTGTCTTTCTGCTTGTGCGGGAGGCGCCCTTAGTCCAGGGCTCCTGCGGCTCTTGCTGTCTCCCGGGCCCGCCGCACCAGTTGCTGCTGGTTACGAGGGTCCGAACTAGTCAGCACGGCCTCCCACTGCTCGGGTGTGGGGTTGGGTACTTGCGGGGCCGCCTTCACGTTGGGGCATGCCCATGTGGTGTGATATAGGGAGGCGTAATCATTACAAAGGGGACATTTGTATGAATATAGTGTAGGGTGGATTGCGTGTAGTCTGCTTAATTGTGGGTATGTATTGGTTTGTAGTTGTCTCCATGTTACGGCGTCTTCACGTGAGAGGGTCTTGTGTGGAGGTGGGTATTGTCGTCTGTTCAATCTGTGGTGTTGTAGTATGGCGTTGTATTGTAAAGGTACGGGCTCCATGGATGCGTCCGTATCTCTCTCTTGTGGCGCCCGGGAGGCATCAGCTCGGGCTACAGCGTGCGCACGCTGATTTCCACGGAGGGACTCGTGTCCTGGAGTCCACACTATTTCAACGTCCGGGAACGTAGAGGCCTGTTTGAGGAGTCGGTGGGCGATTGAAGATATTCGACCTCTCGCGTAGCTACGGCAAGCTGCCTGGGAGTCGGTAATGTGATGTACTCGTTGGTCAGACTAGAGGTGATGGCCAAGGCGATGGCTGTCTCCTCCGCTATGAGGGCGCTGGCAGTGCGGACCGTCATCGAGACCACCTCTTGTAGGTTATAGTCGACAACGCTGGCCGTCATGGCTGCTTTTTGGGGGTACTGCGCGGTATCTGTGTATAGTGTGGTGGGGAGACTGCCATATCTTGTCTGTAGAGCTTTTGCGCGAGCTTGGCGACGATCGGCATGATGTTCCGGGTGCATGCTTCTGGGGATAGGGGCTACTTTGATGTGCTCTCAGAAGTTGGGGGCCAGATGTATTGCTTGTTCGTGGCCTTTGCTGTGTGTGGGGTAGCCTAGGCGCGCTAGGACTGTTCTTCCTGTTGGTGTGAGGGCTAGTCGTTCACCTTGGCTTGTGAGGTGGGCGTCTATAATTTCTCTTATAATATTATGGACTCCTAGGGCTTCAAGCTTGAGTGTCGCTGCTCCCGAGGGTAGGCCGGGCGCTTGCTTGTAGGCTTTCCGAAGAAGTACGTCTAATTGATCTATCTCCTTGGGAGTGAGGGGCAAGTACGGGGCAGCGTAGGCAATGCGGCTGATTATCAGGGCCTGGACGAGCTGTATTATGTCGTCTTCTTTCAGTCCGTATTGTTTGGTGGTGATACGGCTGATCATTCGCATGATCTGGAAGGTGGTCTGCTTGAGACGTTGGATGGTGTATGCGCCTCCGCCGTCCTGTTGTATGTGGAGTCCGAGAATGCGGACGCGGTTTACTGTGGGTATTTCTTCGTCGTCGAGGGTGAGTGTGATGTTTGGTAGTTCATTGAGTTTTCTTCGGGATTTCTGTTGAACGACTAATAGTTCTGACTTCTCGGGGGAGCACCGGAGACCACTTGTTTTTGCATATTGCTGGACGACGTCGGTCGCTTGTTGAAGGGCGTCTTGTTTCTCTCCTTCGGAACCAGCGGTGGTCCAGATAGTGATGTCATCGGCGTATATTGCATGCCTGATTCCTGGTATTGCGTTGAGTTTGTCAGGTAATTTCATCATAGCAATATTGAAAAGGGTGGGTGATAGAACAGCACCTTGTGGGGTTCCTGTGTTGCGGGTAGGTAACGTCGGGGTTCTGAGTGAGCCAATGCCTATTGTGGCCGTGCGGTTGCTTAGAAAGGCGCGTATATAATTGTAAGTATTACGACCACAGTTCGTGAGGCTTAGATTTGTAAGGATGGTATGGTGAGCCACATTGTCGAAAGCGCCTTTGGGATCGAGTGCTAAAATCGCTCCGGTGTTGTGCGGTGAGATGTGTTCAAGGACTTGTTCCTTCAGCTGAAGAAGGATGTCGTGGGTAGAAAGGTGGGGCCGGAATCCGAACATTGTTTCGGGAAAGAGGTCGCTGGATTCTAGGTAAGGTTGAAGGCGGTTCAGAATGACATGTTCCAGAAGCTTGCCTAGGCATGAAGTCAGTGAAATTGGTTTCATATTTTCTAAGCTGGAGAGTTTGCCTGGCTTCGGAATGAGTGTGATGTCCGCGTGCTTCCAGTCTGCTGGTAGTGTACCCGCTTCCCAATGATGATTAAAGAGGTCAGTAAGGGATTGAATGGTGCCATCGTCCAGATTGCGCAGGAGCTTGTTATTTATTTTGTCCTTGCCTGGGGTGGTGTTTCGTGTGAGTGCATGGAGTGCTTGTTGCACCTCAGTGATAGTGATCGGCTTGTCGAGGTCGTGATTGTCGCTCCCGCTGTAGGTTGGGGGTTGTCCTTGTGCGGGTTCGAAATCGCCTATGTACCGCGCCCGCAACTCCTCCAGGATTTCGTCATCAGAACCCGGATGGTTGTGGAGGATACGTTGGATTGTTTGCTGGCTAATTGCCTTGCTCTGTGTGGGGTCAAGAAGATGGCGTAGCAGCGACCATGTTTTGGCCGCGCTAAGATTACCCTGCAACTTGTTGCATAGTTGTCGCCAGTTGTGACGGGTGAGCTCCCCAGCATAAAATTCCGCGGTTGCCGTGAGTTTCGCTATACGTAATTTCAATTTACGATTATGTTTTTGGCGCTTCCATCTTCTAACAAGGCCTCGACGTGCTTCCCAGAGGTGAAGAAGGTGTGGGTCTACGGCCGGTATGTCTGTGGTGAGTGTGATCTGTTTTGAATGTCTGGCTACGTCTTGATGGAGCTCTCGTACCCACTGCTCGAGATCCGTAATACCCGTTGAGGACTCATCCGCTCGCTCTTTGCGAAAAGCTGTCCAATCTGTGAGTTTTGTCTTTTTTATCGGGTGGCGTGCATGCGTAACGTTCAATGTGGTGGCAAGTATGCAGTGGTCACTGCCCAGAGTTTCCTCCGTGTTGTGCCAGGCAGCTTGCTGTATCCCTTTAGTGAGGGTGAGGTCAGGGCATGTATCTCGGGAGACGCTGTTGCCTAGACGTGTGGGGTATGCGGGGTCTGTGAGGATGGTGAGACGGTGCTGCTGTATCGTGCACTGGAGTGCAGTGCCTTTTGATGTGGCTGTCGTGTAGCCCCATGCCTGGTGAGCAGCGTTGAAGTCGCCTACAATCAGCAGACTATTATTTTTGGCTATGCCAATCGCTTTAGTGATCAAGTAGTCGAACTTGGCCTGCTTCTGCTTGGGTGGGCTGTATATATTCAGTATGAAAAGGCTCTTTCAGCCTCGTTGGAGTGGCAGGATCTCAATTAGGTTATGATCGACGTCACTGCCGTCTATTGTGTGTTGTGTGGTTGTGAGCGTTTTAGCTGTAAGTGTGGCCACGCGGCTTTCAGGCGTGGTGGTATGTGTGTTGTAGCCAGCTTGAGTTGGGTGTGTGCCTGTTTCCTGTAGTGCGATTACGCTTGGTGTCGTTTTGGAGTTACTTATGTACTGTCTCAGTGATCCTTGCTTGCGTTTGTAGCTGCGGCAATTCCATTGCCAGATTATGAGTGGATTTTCGTTCCTGTGGTTGGTTTTGCTATTCGTCCTGGCTGACGGGTGGATCGGCAGGGTGTCCCTGCTCTACTTCCTGTTGTACTAGTGTTCTGACTTTCTTGCGTCGCTGATCTTTTGCGAGCCGCGTTTCTTCAATAACACTTGCCAGTTGCTGGATGCTTTGTTGCATTGCTAGAAGCTGCCGTTGCAGTACATCAACTTTCTCCTCGACTTGTGCGATTTCTGTCGGTTTTGCTGGTTCCGCGAGAATCATGGGTTCAAAATGCTCCGAAGATGAGGGCATTGAGGGTGCGGTTATTGGTGTGGAATGCTGAGTGGCAGTAAGAGTCGCATATAGTTCTGCAATCTGCGTGCGAAGTTTGTTGTTTTCTTCATGAAGGCGTTTGTTTTCTTCTCTGATGGCCTTTAGTTCAGCTAGAATTTGCAGTTGAACATCAGTATTGTGTATGGGTGAAGAATTATGTGCGGTGACCGAATCTGAGTTGTTTAGCATAATCAACAAGGCTATTTCCACGTAGAAGCGCCAAGACTTCGTTACGCAGCTGTCGAGACACGCCAAAGTTTTCGATTTTGCTCAGAAGGCGCAT
This sequence comes from Dermacentor andersoni, assembly GCF_023375885.2. Lineage (NCBI taxonomy): Eukaryota > Metazoa > Arthropoda > Arachnida > Ixodida > Ixodidae > Dermacentor > Dermacentor andersoni. The sequence continues at coordinate 179,561,278 of NC_092817.1, read as the reverse complement.
AAAATCACGCATCGAATGCGCTCATCCGTCAAACGATCAACACCGCATGCACCCACCCTGTCTGACTGACGCCCTAGCGAATTTCCTCGTCAGTGTGCAAAGTAATCTCACAGCAAACTAGCGATACGCAAATTGCAGAATTTATGCAACTTATACAAGTCGTTGGGCTGCGCCTGTCACCTTGGTGAAGAAAAAATACGGTTCTTGGAGATTCTGTCAGGGGGCGGAAACTCCCTATACCTCCATTGAGACACCCGGTCGCATGCCGATACGCGGCAGCAGTGCCGCTAACGCCACTGGCGGTTGCCGGATAGCTAACTGGAAATAATTCACAAACAATACAATGCCACCATGATGTCACAGATGAGGTCAAAATGTAGAGGGTTACCGGCACGCGCGATTGGACTACTCGCGCCAACGCTACCAGCCGCGGGGCGCAGCCACGTTTTTGGTGACGTCAAAATGACGACACGCTCCTGTCAATCATCGTGCAACCGAGCACGTCGTCTGCTAGCCGCCGAACCCGACGGGAGTTGTGAAGTTTGGAGCGATCATACGCTCGTTACTAGACCGGCTTCGCATGGCACGTGTGGTGGATTGGATTGGATCCAACCGGCGGCTGCAGAATGGCACATTCGGATCCAATCCATAATTTAATTCAAGAAATTGCATGTGCTTTGGGAAATTAGGTTGTTGCGCTGGCGTTGCTCGAGGAGGAAAGAGAGCGGGTGGTGGTGCGAAACACGTTTGATGAAACGGCAGAAAGCGAGTTTCGGTGTCACTTTCGTTGCTCGAAACAAATAGTGTGTTGGTTGCAGAGTGAAATCGACCCCATTATCGGTGCCAGCGTTCAACTGGGGTGTTGTTGCTGCCTCTTGAAAAGTGCGCCACTGTTCCCATCGTTTCTTTGCTCTTTTTTTTTCTTCTCCTTGTACGCCACGCCACCTACGCACAACGCAGAGAAACTAATTGTTATATATTGCAGTAGTCACAAGTAGCACTATTTGAAAGCGTGTTTGGGCTAGCGAAGAAAAAAATAATTTTTTTAGATAAAGACTTCATTTATTTGAAAGACGAGAAACATTTCGTTTTACAGTACACTGTTTGCAAGCAGACGACAAACGAGGGAAGTAAACTTCCTGGGAGTCACTGTTTGCCGATTGGCTGCTCTCTCCGCCCCGTTCTCAGAAATTCTGCATGCTGCCACGTTGCGACGTCGCGGCAACCAAACAGAACACCTATCGAACAAAGATCTCCGATCGCGCCCCACGTGACCAACCGCGATCCGACTTTTGATATCGCTGAGCGAGTGGCAAGCGTGAGTTGGTGATTTCGAAGGCCTCACGAAGACAAGCACTTCCCGCGCTTCGCCAGATTTAACATTTAGAAAAAGAGAAATAAAGAAAGTTAGAATGTCCGGCAACCGCTTATAGCGCTCACGTACCTTAAAACCGAAACTACCACTTAACTTCCGGGGGTTGATTCTATTTTGAAGCTTCTCAACTTTATAACCAAGAAAATGTGTAACCTCTTCATCGCATTGATGACGTCGTGGACTGCCCACATTCAGCGTCTTATTTTTGTACAGTGAATTTGCGATCTGGTCAGCGGCAAACTCCAATGGATCCAACTGATAAAGAAAAGGCGCATTTCGTTACACAAGACGGCTTGCTTGAATTTAATGGCATGCCGTTCAGCTTGTGCAATGCCAGCGCAGCATTTCAAACATATATATGAAAAAAGTACTTCGCGGCCTAAAATGGGACACTTGTCCATGCTATCTGGACGATGTGGTTATCTTTGGCCATACATTTCACGAACTATTGCCTTGACGTTGCCCTAACCTGTCTGGTTAAAGGTGTGGTAGCATTGAACTCAAAGAAATGTCGTTTTGGAGAACGCGAAACACTGGTTCTTAGACAACTTCTGATCAAGGATGGGATCACATCAGACTCGCATTAAGTTGCCGCTGTCAGCAACTTCAATTAGCCGCGGTATCTCTCCGGAGCTGCGAAGTTTCCTGAGCCTTAGCTCGTACTTCCGGCGCTTTGTTCCCAATTTTGCTGAGAAGACATATTCACACGTGTACTTATTCCCTTCTCGCGGACTGCTTTCCAACCACTAATAACGTGGTTGGAATAATAATAAGTTGTCACTCAGCACAAGACGAGCCAGCATGATTGGAACTTATTGGAATGTTGGCGACGGTTCTATCCGTTGTGTGTTGTCTCCGAAGGTTGTGTAATCTGATTGTATGCGCGACGCGAATTGTTTAGCACATTCTGGAAGACACGCGGGCTCCAGGGATTACTCTAGAAACTTCAATCACTCATCTGTAAAAGCCGACGCGATTGACCGGCAGATCCGATTTTCGACGATCGCCGACCGTGTTCGCCGCTATCGTTACGCATCGCGTGTCACCTGTTCTGAGGGCACAAGTTCGCCCAATAAAAGTTGGTTTCGTCATACAGTTTTGCTACTGTGTTCTTGACCTACAACGTGACATCTGCAGTTTGTCTGCCTGGTTGACTTGCTGCAAAAGGACGTACATTTCCGCTGGACACCGTATTGTGAATCATCATTTCTAGAGCTGAAGTTGTACTGGCCTCAGGGCTAGTGCTACGACCCTTTTGCCCATCTGCTACCACAGGAATCCATACCGATGATAGTGGAATCAGTCTCGGCGCAGTGCTAATTCAATGCTAAGTCAATGCTGAACATGCACTGTACTATGGAAGCCACTTGTGCAGGAAAACGGAGCGTAATTATATAGTCAGAAGACAAGACTTTCTCGCAGTCGTTTTAGCCGTTCGCCAGTTTCGTCCGTACATTTTTGGCCGTTACATTTAAGTCGTCACCGATTGCCACTCTCTTTGCTGATTGGGTGGCCTACGAGAGACATATGGCCTTCGATCGGGATGGGGCTTACCTTTAGAATAGCTTGACTTTCTGGTATACTACAAGAGTGGTAACCGCCACGCTGACGCTGACTGCCCCTCGCTCTTTCCTCTGCCAACGCCTGAGTGTGATGCTGACAACATCTTACCGCTATTCTCCCTCCGATTCCCGACATTGCTAATTTCCGGATAGAAAAGCACAACGACCATAGCTTAGATCATTTATTCGCTTCTGCCAGTCAATGTGAGCTAAAGCTGTTTTGTGGTTCACGACGATCGCGTTTACGAGAAAAGTTATTCCTGCCAAGGAGTCCGTGTGCTCCTCGTCGTTCCACTGACCATACACTCACACGTCCTTTGCGTCATGCAAGGTGACCCAACTTGTAGTCACATTCGTTTCGCCAGTGTTGCATCACATACAAGCAATGTCCTGCTGCCGAATATGCCGACCGTTACGTCGTTAGGTTAATATAGCGTTACGACCGTAACGTTACGACCGTTACGTTAATAAACGTTGCAGGTTGCGAGCAATGCAAATGTCATAAGCACTCTCCGACTATGCCGCCAGGTCTTCATTCTGTGCCACCACCTCATTCTCCCTTTGAGAATGTGTGTGGACCCTCTAGGCCCATTCGCACGATGACACACCGTCCACCGTTGGACGTGGACGGTGTGTACCGTTGGACGTGGACGGTGTGTGTGAGTTTCTGCGTCCGCCTTCTGACGCGCTACGCAGAAACTGCCGCAATAGCTGCCTTGCAATGGCTTTGCTTGTTTCACAGTTCCTGCGTTGGCAGAATAGTTCTGCAGAAGCCCGCAAGGTGCAGAGTGATAATTAATTAAGGGAAAACCTTTGTAGCAATTGCTACGAACGGGTGAATGTCTGATTTCCCCTTAATTAGTTCATGCGTTTATTTATAATTCTTCGCCATGGCCCTGCACGCGTCGTCATCAGCGATCGGGGACATCCATTCGTCGCTGTCGTCACTGATTAAATCTTCCGTGTGTCTCGCTGCCAGTTTCATTATGCCACATCACGTCGCCTACAGATCAATGACCTCGTCGAAAGCCCAATCAAGACTATAACGATCATGCTATCCATTTATGTTCTTTCTGAATAGCAAAAGTGGAACAAAGTGCTACAGTGCATGACTTACACACAGAGCACCGTGCAGCCTAAAACTACCGGGTTCCCTCCAATCTATTTTCTTTAAGCTAGCTCGCCTCGCAGCTGTCTCAACACCACTCTTCCTCTCACACTCGACGTGGATACCTTAGTTCCTTATTTGCTATACCATGCAGGAGAGGCACGTCTTATCGCTCACCTAGGCTCTCTCGGATCTCAACATCGTCAAAAGCGTGCTACGACACCAGCAGTCTACACATTTCTTATCTTAATGTGACCATGTGTGGTTCTGTACACAACTCTGCAAGCGACATTTGCGCCAGATGTAATCGGTGCACTACTCCGATCCACTCGGGATTCTTGATCGCCTCAGTGACGTAACATATGTAATGTCTCGTCTCACGAGTGGTGCTCGCCGCTGGCATCACGTGCCTCAAGCCTTACCGCCATCGATCCCATGACCGAGTTGTCCAGTGGTCATCGTCTGCGAACGGGGAAAGGAAATGTATTAACGGAAGATGGAATGAGAGGATGAAGTTGTAATGTACAGCGAGCGTCTCTGTAACGGCCTACGATGAGCTATCATCTCCATCCGGTAAATAAACGCGAGCTACCATCACACTATTTATGAACAAGTCTCCTGCGGCGGTCAAATGAAGTAAGGGCTGTTTGATTTATCCCGCCAGCTTTTCTACATGGCTCACTTTTAACTTCTGAGGCTGAAAGAGCAATATTTGGTACAACAGGAACGCATGCCCGTTCATCCCTTGAGTTGGACACGAGATAAAGGGCACACGCGTAACAACTTTATGGAGAAGTGTAAACGATGTGATCGAAACTGAGACTGTCTGTATCTCGCGGTACTCTTTAGCACTTGCGAATGCTGCATGTCTAGCTCCTCATTTCGAGAGCGTGGTCATATGTGCTTCGACCTAAAATATAGCAACTGTTGTAGCACACGTGTACAAAGCTAGCGTTAGTGTGCTTCCGATGCTCACTTATCCGTATCATGGCCTGGTGTAGCTACATAAATGGTTCGCTATAGGTTCCTATATGTGCATTTCAGTGGCGTAGCCAGAAGAATTTCTCATGGGAAGCACTCGCGTAACTGGGGGAGGGTGGGCGATCGCATGCCAACCCAGAAATTTCTGGGTCGGGGTGGAGGGCGTGCCTAGTTTTCCACCCCCTCGCTGCACCACGGATGCATTTGTTTATGCTTGTAGGTATCATGGCATGCCATGAATTTAGTGCAGTTTCCTCAGAATGCAGGGACATTTCGATCCACAGCGGAAAATACCAGTGTTTCACTGACTTGTGACCATGGTAAACGAAAGAGGCGCGGTCAACTGTGCAAACAAGGAATGCTTATGGGCTGAATCTTTTCATAGCGAAACTGGAGGCACGGAATATGGCATTTGTTGTTCACAACACAACGTATCAGGGTAGAGGAAAACAATCCTTGTGGTATCATGAAAATGAAGTGATACAGCTTGAACGACTCGTGCCATTTTGTTGTTTCTGCGAATGAGGCGCAAACTTTGTTCTGCGGCATATCAGAAATTTTTTTGCCTGTTCGGATGTCTGGAAGACTCCCATGAAATATTTATTATATATTTTCCTATCACCACATGTATACCCACAAGGTGTTGATATTCACTTCTTCTCAAAGCTGCACGCCATCATTCTTTCCGAGTTAAGCCTGTATCTGCAATATACCTTGAGTAATGACCCCTTGAGCCGTGAATGAGTAGTCACGTCATCAAGCCAGTAATCGAAATGGCTTATTTGTTCTGCTCTTGGCATCATGTAAAGATGTTGAATCAACAGAATTAAATTGGATAGAAGCAACTGGAGAGAGAGCTTCGAAGAAAGAAACCTGCAACGAAGTATTATAGGCAAGTGTAAATAATCGCAGTTGTTTCGCTTAAAAGTTGTGCGTCTTAGTGTTAGCAAAACATTATTGTAACTCTATCTTGAATCCAAAGATGACCATTCTTATTGCTACATGACTGTCAAAGACGGTAGCCGCTACTGCATCACATATGCATGTGTGCTGGCATTAATCTTGGCCAGGGTTTGCTAAGGCCAGACTTGTAAATACACTGTGAGAACAGTTAGCAGCTTTCAGTAATTCCAGGTTAGAGTTTTGATGGAGGTGCTTCGTAACTCTTTTGATGGCGGGGCTCTTTTGGACACCACATAGAGTCTACCACCTGTCATCCAAGTGAAGACACGTCACCGCCTACTGCATCTCAAGCTATTCAGATCACGACCCTCTGACATTCAGGCGATCTCGGCATAATGTTGGAGATGGACGGTGGTGAAGTCGACGAGGTGCTTAACATCTAAGAGTGTGACAGTAACCATGATTGGGATTCAATCGTCGTGTAGACCTACGTCATCTTCCACCTTGGCAGACCTGCTGGCGTCTACGTCCAAACCCACGAGGGCAATTAGACCACCTGGGACGCTTTCAGACAGCACCTCTGTCAGCTTTCCAGGAAACTACACGATTGCCACTTTGCCGAGAAGCAACTGGTGCTACATAGCCACACGTGAACTTAGCCTTTCTTATCGTACATCAATGGCGTTCTAGCTTTGTCTGAAGAAGCTCATTAGACGATGTCTGTGACTGACCACAAGACTCACAAACGTAAAGCCCTCACGGACGACGCATTCGTCTCCTTGTCGTTATCAACGTGGTGACCGTTGGCAGCGTAATCTTAGTGCCACCGCTTAGAGGAACTGAAGAGCCACCTCATCTCGCATCACTTCGGGCTTCTCCCGACCACCGCTCCAACTTCGGAATACGAGGCAAATACTTGTCAACTGTCTACATCTGACGACCTTGCACGTATGGCCTGATGTAAACTCGAGGCAGCTTATCCGGATGCTCATAACACTGTGCTCTCTGGCACCTCGACTTTGGCTATTTCTTTGATCCAAGCCGTTGGTTTTCGGAAATTCCTGGACATGGACCTGTTTAGTGTCTGCGCCATGAATAATTTTCATGGTGCTGTAACCTCGGTGGAGCGTGTCGAGGCCGCGCGTATTCCTTTTGTCGTGCCAGGAATCGTCTTTACGATTAAGAGCTGTAAATGAGCTTACATGTCCCCGGTTTAATCGTGCTGCACACCACCTTTTCTATTACCGTGGCCAGAAGCCCTCTCTGTCACCTCTGCGTTTCGCGCTTACCTCGCTCCCTGCAGCATTGCTCGCCTTTTCCGCCCAACAACAAGTTATCTGCAAGTACAGTTCCCGAGGGCGGTACGTGCCATGCCCAGTCGCCTCCGCCGTCCATGTCGTTCACTAACAAGCCATCGCTCTCCCTCCCCGTCCTGTGCGCGTAGCGTACCGCTTGGTAAGGCTAAAAGTTGAGGTGCCACTGATAGCCACCTAGAGGGCACTTCCAACAGTACGCACAGGAGTAGTAGCAGCCGGCAACACTTTGCAGCAAAGATAGCAGAAGTTAGCGGCTGCGATTTCTCCTTTGTTTGGGTGCCAGACTGCTTCTTCTGCGTTGACAGCTCTCTGGAATACGCGGGCCTCTGTGGGAGCGGGCATGAACACGATGTTGGCCATGTTTGGGACAACACGGTCCACATACATGCCAGGTGCGTTCCGCAGACAAATGCTATGAACCCCATATAAACGATGTGGAGCTCACGTTAACTAGCCGGTAAATTTTATAGAGTAATGCGATGTCTCGATTGCTTTCTTTAATTATACCCATGCCATAATACTGCTTCTGTACCTCAATAATAAGCACTCGTCGTTAGTGAAGACTTACATCTCGGAACAAATCCGCACGGTGCAATGTCTACACATGCCGTTCGGATCTTTCTGCCAGTCAATAGAAGTGACATCGACGAATTAGTACAGTAAAAGTCGACTCAAGAAGAGTAATTCCGAATTTATTGATGAAAACGCGTACGCTAGTCAACGAAGCAAGCAAACGCAAGGGTTAATCAGAGTGAGTGTTAGCGCTGTACCGCCGAAGCAATTCGGCTGCATATGCCGATGAACTGATGTATCGACTGGCCTTTTTGTAATTTTAAATTCCCTAAGGGAGCTGCTTGGAAACGTACAAAGCTAAAGTTTTGCCAACTTTTCAGTGCTTTTTTTTTTAACGTTCCTAGAGGGAGATGCCACATGATATATATATATATATAAAGGCAGAGTAGCGTCAGTCGAAGCAAATGGGCGCTGGCGGCAATGCAAGGTTTAGTCCCCTGTGGCATAAGTATAACAAGAAATAATTCAATTGAGCACAACATTAATATGCAGAAAGGGACTACGTTGTAAACAAAACCAATGAATCGGCGTGGCGAATCTGCTGAGACAGCATCTAGGTGTGACGGATTCCCAAACGTGACACAAGCTCTTCAGCGAAAATGGAACAAAAATAGCATATGCAGCAACTGTTAGTAATTCTCACCTTGAACTACCTATTTTCTAAACACATCCCAAAAGACCACAACATCTATGAGCGCGATTTAGACCCTTTACAAACGAGGCAGGGTCAAAATCTCGCACCTCCAAAAATCCACAACAGGTCTGCACGAAGCAACTAGCAACAGTTCAACATGCGCGATATCGCGCATAAAAGAGGTGCAAAAACATGAAGTGCACGACAGCTAGTGCGAGGACTTACCGGGCCGCATAAAACCAACAATTTCGATTGTGCAAGCTTTAGTAGCTTTAACACACAACACGACGCACTCGTTCAGTCGAGCCATTCAGCTGCCTAGTTAGCGCACGCGGTAATGAACCGGCATACGGCATTCAGAACTTTAGCGAATTTCCTTTAAATGGCATGCATCACTGCAGACGAACTTGATCGCTTACCCATCTAAATATTACCGAACGGAAAAAACACTGAAATGACAAAGGAAAGGATAAGAACAAGAAATTTGCCGCTGAACGGCGGCGATTAATTACAAACGTTGCTCCCGCTGATGAGGGTTTGCGGGGAATGATTAAAACCGTATCGTCGGCACGTTTTTGCCGGTATTGGAGCCACCCACCATGCCAGAATTCTTCTTCGACATTCCTTGAAGCTTTGACCACGCCACACATGCGAAGGTTGTTCCTTATTCTGCTCTGTCTGAAAACGCGAATAAGAAAGGGAAGCACGCTCAAAGACGCAGAAAACCACGGCGCGCTCCTGGCTCGTTTGCCGGTGTTCTGCGCAAGGCCGCCACCAGTGGCGCGTCCATCGGCGCGCAAAACGCGCACAGGCGCCGGTATCGCAACAGAGTTTTGGGAAGTGAAGCTTGAGCTAAAACGCTCTGCTAAATTACTTTCCGACTGGAATATCTTTGAAGTATACATCAACGACCTTTGAATCAGAGCTATGACCGACGCCGGAGTACACATCTGTGTTTTAAGTACAAGTTTTCGTCATCGAATGTAGATCTTAACACCTCCTATACCGCAAGCCGTACGCATCGCCGATGGTGCGAGAGTCACTGTTGTTCGGTTAAGCAGAATCCAGATTACGGTTACCGGTCACCAGGTTTTTGTCGTCCTTACGCAGTAGCCCCTTGACAAAATACCTAGACTTAATATTCTTTCTTCTAATTGCAATCTGACCGATTGCTTCACCGGGGCGTTGCACCTTGTACTGAGTAGAATTTTTTTACGTCTATGTCCGACCTCTGAGTCACTTACATTCAAGCGAGATTGTTCACTTGCCGAATAAAACTGGGACGCCTGCCGAGGTACCATCTTTGCCTGTGGTTCCACATGGAAAGTAGTAGATGTCGTCCCTTACGCTGTCGCTCCTGTCTACAGTGCCGTACTGACCATTCATCATCATCAGCAGCAGCCTATTTTATGTCCACTGCAGAATGAAGGCCTCTCCCTGCGATCGCCAATCACCCCTGTCCTGCGACAAGCAATGCCAACTAGCGCCTGCGAATTCCCTAATTTCATCATTCATTTCTTTATAAGTATCTTCCCACTATTCTCGGGGAGAATTAAGGTAGCTGTGGAATCTCTGTAGATACTCTCCAAGATATTTACGTAAGCGTCCTGCACTCATTGCTTACGTAATGCCTTTACGATTGCTGGTATTTCCACTGAATCAAATGCCTTTTCGTAATCTATGAAAGCCATATAGCGAGGCAGAGTGTATGTACTCTGTGGATTTGCCGATTACTTAATGGATGACATGAATGTGGTCCACTGTAGAGTATCCATTCCTGAAACCTGCTGTTCGCTTAGGTGAATGAAGTCTAGTGTTGCTCTTACTCTATTGGAGATTATCTTGGTGAATATTTTATATAATATTGGATGTAAGCTAATGGGCACATAGTTTTCAATTCATTGACGTCTCCCTTTTTGTGAATTAGTAAAATTTTGGCATTCTTACAGTTCTCTGGGATCCTTGAAGTCGATTCGCAGTTCGTATAAAGGGCCACTAGATTTTCAAGCATTATGCCTCCACCATCGTTTATTACATAGAGTGATATTCCATCTTCTCTTGCCGCTTTTCCCCGTTTCATATCTTGCAAGGCGCATCTAACTTCATCGATAGGTTTAAAAGGAGCCTCTCTAACCTGTTCATTACTAATATGAATGGAGGTATAGTTCCTGCTTTGCGTACTTACAGGTGACAATATAATTCTTACTGCGCTTGTACTATGTCTTCGAGATTGCTGATGATATTACCCTATCTTTCAGTGCATACATCTTGGTTTGTCCAATGCCTAGTTTCCGTCTGACTGTTTTCAGGCTGCGTCAATTTTTTTTTACTGCTTTCTCAGTTTTTTTCACCTCATAGCTTCGAATATCCCTTATTTTGTCTTTGTTGATTAGTTTTCAGTTACGCGAATTCTATCTGATCTCTTATAATAATAATAATAATAATAATAATAATAATCTTTATTACATCCAGTCATGTCACTGTTACAGATCCAGCCCGCATAAGCAACATTGCTTGTGTGCGAGGCTGGGCAGTCAGCTGGTAGTACTGATATGTGTACAAACAAATAAATTAATAAAAAGAATATAGGAAAAAAATGATATTGCAAAAGTGAACAAAAGAGATTATTTGAACAAAAGAAATTATTGCATCAACAGGGGAAAAAAAGTACACATTGACATTAGAGATGACTTCGCAATCAGGTTCGCATGCTTCAAATCCCGAAGAAAACATCAAAGAGTATGGACATTACGTATCACCCATGACCTTAAATGTGATTTTATTTGTTTAAATGTTCCCGCGATATCATTCTCCTTCAATTTATTAAAATTAGCCGGCACGTAGAAAGCACGAGTTCTCTTGCCGTAGTTTGTGTAAAGAATGAAAGTGCCTTGAGTTGGGCACTTTCATTCTTTGTCGTTTATTTATTAGTTCTTTTGTTAATTGGGAGCGCTTACCTACTGGTTGCCTTGGGGCATTCATTCCCAGTTCAATTGCTGCTTCTGAAGCCAGCGTAGCTCCGGTTTCATTCATTGCCTCTATGAATCTAATGTAACATAAATGTTCATCTCTCTCTTCTAAGGCTGCAAATTTGCTTGAAAGTGTCAACCTGAATTGGTGTGCTATCACCCTTACTGCGTCTAGGTTGGCCTGTTTCTTCTTGACCAATTTTATCCTTTCTCTCTTCAAATTCAGATGAATGCTAACCCTCGCTAACCTATGATCACTGCACTTTACCCTACCTAACACTTCTGCATCCTGTACTATGCTGGGATCGGCAGAAAGGATGAACTCAATCTCATTTCTTGTTTGACTATTAGGGCTTTTCCAGGTGCACTTTTTATTCCAACGCTTCCTGAAGAAGGTTATCATTATTCGCCGCTTATTTCGTGCCGCTAATTCTACCAACATCTCTCCTCGAGTGTTGTTATAATCCACGCCATTGTTGCTAATTTCTGGTTCACCAGCCTGCTTTTTCCCCACTTTTGTTTTGAAGTCGCCCATGACTACAGTATACTGAGTTTGCACTTTTCGCATCGCTAATTCAACGTCTTCATAAAACTGTTCTCTTTCTTCATCATCGTGACTGGAGGTAGGAGCGTAGATTTGTGCTACCTTTATAGTGTACCTCCTATTTAGCTTTCTTACGACTACTGCAACCCTCGCAATAATTATGTAGAATTCGTCAGTCTTGCCTGTTATGACATTATGCATCAGGAATCCTACTCCGAACTGCTTCTTATCTGCTAGTCTTCTATAGAATAGGACGTGACCATATGTCAGCACTGTAACAGCTTCACCAGTTCTTCTTACCTTACTTACTAAGGCCAATGATATCCCAAACAGGGCCTGATATTTCCTCAAGGAGTTCTGCTAGGCTAGCTTCACTCGAGAGGGTCCGAGTGTTAAACGTTGCAAAGGTCAGTCTTGGCTTTTAAAAACATCCTTCAAGTTGTCAATGTTCGCTTCACCAAGCGAGTCATACCAAAGGGGATCTCCATGCCTCGCCGTTTTGCACTGCAAGGCTTCCACGCAGAACCCATGAGCCTTCCCTCAGAAGGGCACACCGACGTTGCTAACTAGTGGTTGCTACAAAATCCACAGCGTAATCTCAGGTCTTCCTCCTACTCACCCTGAAGGCCGCCGGCTGCTTGTCGTGTCCTATTCAGGAATCTTAGAATTACGTAATAGGCATTTCGGCTAGACATGTCTCGCCGCGCATACACACTAGTAATGCCAGCCTTGTTCACCGGTGCCCCTATCCAGTCAGCGTCTGCGCCTTAGAAAAGCGTCATCCAGCAGAAAGCGCGAACATACTTGCCATTGGTCTTATTGAGCCATCCTCCAATATCTGGAAATCCCTGGTGGCGGCCCTTAGAAATAAATTTGAGTCATAGCACTTTTTCATGGATTATAGCCACGTCAACACCATTACGAAGATACAGGCCGTTTGCCACAATTGATCATGCCCTTGATAGCATGTATTGTGCTGTGTATTTTTCTTCTATCCACCTTCACTCTGGATATGAAAGATTATGGTGGACAATATGGAGCCAGTCAAAACAGTATTTGTCACTCCTAATGCTCATGCCTTGGGGTGTGTGTAATACGCCAGCTACATCTGACTGAACGATAGACCCTTCTTCATGAATTCAAGCTGCTCACATCCCTGTGGTATCAAGACGTTTTAATCGTGTTTTCAACTGCATTGGAAAGGCACCTTCAACTCGTCTGCATGGTTCTTGACGTGTTTCTACGGGTGAAATAGCACTGAATTGGTCTAAGTGCAAGCAGCGACCACCGTGTTGTCATTTGTGAGCATAATGTGGGCACTACTGGCGTACAACCTGATGCCATGAAATTTGGAACCGCGAAGGACCCGCTACATACCTTTCCGTGCCCAAGCCGTATGGTTACCCTAATAGCCCTTGCTTCGTGCAGGGCATGTTCCGTCAGATTTTGTAGCAAGAAAAACCTGCTCCGTGAAGATATCCTAGGAGAGCTGTGTCTGTGCCCATTCGTGTCATAAATGCTTGCTCCAGCATGTGCACTAAGCGCCAAGCAATATATATATATATTTATATATCTATACATATATATATTGTGGGAATTCATAAGCTATTCTTTGTCATCTGTACACGATCATCATCATATGGGGTTTATATGGGGTTCTTCTTCATCATCGCTTGTGGGGCTGGCTCTCGAGTGTGCTCCGTGCTGTGGGCGTGGTCGGTTCGCCTAATCTTGTGACGCGGAATAAAAGCCGTGATTACTGCTGCGTCACAAGTGGTGGAGTGTGCTCTTCGGTCCCCCGTCCTCTGACTCCCCGCTCAACCTCCTGGAGCTTCGATCGGGTCGCCGATTGTGCCAGCTGTCCGCCAACATGTCGCAGGACGAGCCAACAGGCACTTCTACTTCCACCATCTCGGCCTCGACTACCCCAGCCTCTCCGTATTGGGTTGTCAGTGGGCACCAGCGTGATCCCCATCTGTTTGCTGGACTTCGCGGTGAAGACGTCGAGGATTGGCTGGACGACTATGACCGAGTGAGTTCGGCTAACCGTTGGGACGATGCGTCCAAGCTACGTCACGTCGCCTTTTATCTGACAGGCGTAGCGAAGACTTGGTTTTTCAACCATGAGGTTGATTTCACGAACTGGGGCGCTTTCAAACAGCAGCTCCGCCAAATCTTCGGTACACCGGCTGTTCGTTCTGCCCTCGCAAAAAAGACGCTCGACACTCGCAAGCAACAACCCGGTGAATCTTATACGTCGTACATCGAGGATGTGCTTGCTCTTTGTCGACGCGTGAACACGGCCCTGACCGAATCAGACAGGGTTCGCCACATCCTCAAAGGCATCGGAGCTATTGCTTTCAATGCTTTAGCCATCCAGAACCCCGCTACCGTCGCTGATATCGTCGCTACTTGCCAGCGCCTTGACGAACTCGAATCAGTACGGTTGCAGCCGGACACCACTGCAAACACTAGCGCCGACGACCCTACGTTACGAGCAATGATACGCGCAATAATTCGAGAAGAGCTCCAGTATCTTGGCTTAGCAGCAAGACCTATGCCTTCTCATGCCTCCGATACCAATCTGCGAGATGCCATCAAGGAGGAATTGGCATCCATGGCTGGTGCAGCGTACACGGTCCCTCTAACACCTAGGGCCCCATCGACGTACGCACTAGTAGCCGCAGCTACTCCAGTCATCGTCCCACCGATGCCTCCAAAACCAACACCGGCTCACATCGCTTCCATGACTACCAGCGCACCTACCCAAACCAGCTATCCGCAGTGGCGTCCTCCTCGTCCCATCTGCTACTACTGCGGCTATCGTGGCCACATAGCGCGTTTTTGCCGCAAGCGCCAGCAAGACGAGCGTCGCGGATATGACGTATACGAACGGGATGACTTTTCGCCCGGTGCTATTTTCCAACGTCTAGGGAGCTTCCATGACCAACGCCGTCCTTATGGTCCACCGCGCGGACGCTCTCCATCGCCTACTGTAGCATCCGAGACAGCTTACCGTCCTGCGAGACGCCGCTCGCCGTCACCCCTTCGCCGCTCTACGTCCCCACTGAGACCTGCTTCTCAATTCGCCGAGCGTCGTCCGGAAAACTGAATTATGCAGCTTTTGGAGGAAAAGCTGCATCGAACGACAGGACAGAAATTCCTCCATCGCGTCCGTACAATGTGATATTGGTTGTAGTAGAAGGTGTACAAGTAGAAGCTTTAATAGACACTGGTGCTAGTGTTTCCGTCATTCACCGTGATTTGTGTTCGCGACTTAGGAAAGTTACGACCCCCTATGATGGACCTACGCTACTCGCTGCTCAAGGGGCCTCCATTCGACATATTGCTATGTGCACAGCTCGTATTTCCATCGATGGACTTCTACATCACGTACAATTTGCAGTGCTAAGTTCGTGTGCCCAGCAGCTCATATTGGGATGGGATTTTCTTTCTACGGCCTCCGCCTCCATCTGCTGTGGACAACGCGTTCTCCACATGACCGACACGACCTATTCACTTCATGCAGCTGACACACCCCTTCACTTCGTTGCTGCAGAAGATACCGCGTTACCTCCTCGCCATCAAAGCATCGTTACTATCACGTCTGATGTGATTGACTGCGGCGACGGGCTCGTCTTACCATCTGCACGCTGTCTTGCAAGAGGGATAGCCTTTGCATCAGGGCTCGTTAGGTTTGATCATGGCGCTGCACTTCTCTACGCTACAAACCCGACATCCGAAAAGATTCTCATCCCTAAAGGCACTACATTGGCTTGCGCCACTGCATCAGAGTCTATATCTGTTATTTCCTTTAAACCACCTTCCTCTGAAGGTCCTTGTACCGGACGGGCCGCATCTCCTTCAGCTCTTGCAGCTGCCATCAGTTCCGACCTGACAGCTTCGCAGTCACAACAATTGCTTGCTTTGCTCCGAAAACATGAAGCTTCCTTTGACGCGCATTCATCTTCGTTGGGAAAGACTTCGATTACGACGCATCGGATAGAGACAGATGGTACATCCATCGTGCGCCGTAGACCATATCGCGTATCGCTAGTCGAGAGGAAAGTCATTGACGAGAACGTCACCGACATGCTCCAACGAAACATAATACGCCCCTCTGCTAGCCCTTGGTCTTCCCCCGTTGTTTTGGTTCGCAAAAAAGACGGCTCTGTTCGATTTTGTGTCGACTACCGAGCACTTAACAAGATCACACGCAAGGATGTATACCCTATGCCGCGAATAGACGATGCCTTGGATTCCCTGCAGGGTGCCGAGTACTTCTCCAGCATCGATCTGCGTTCCGGCTACTGGCAGATACCTATGCATGAGGACGATAAGGAGAAAACAGCGTTTTCAACACCAGATGGGCTCTACGAGTTTAATGTCATGCCATTCGGCCTTTGCAATGCGCCCGCAACGTTCGAGCGCATGATTGACACCGTTCTTCGTGGCCTAAAGTGGAAGACTTGCCTGTGCTATCTCGACGATATTGTTGTTTTCTCGTCAACCTTCTCTCAGCACCTGCAACGTCTGGATGAAGTTCTCACGTGCCTTGCCAACGCTGGACTTCAGCTAAACACTAAGAAATGCCATTTTGCGAGCAAGACAATCAAAGTTCTAGGTCACATTGTGAGCAAAGATGGCATTCGTCCTGATCCTGACAAGGTTTCCGCAGTTCAGCACTTCCCTCGTCCCGAAAAGACCAAAGATTTGCGTAGTTTCTTAGGCCTCGCTTCCTATTTTCGGCGATTCATACGGGGCTTCGCCTCAATAGCGTCACCTCTGCACAAATTACTGGGTTCTAATGTTCCCTTTGTGTGGTCTCCCGAATGTGAATCTGCGTTCACCCATCTGAAGCGCGCTCTCACATCTGAACCAGTACTACGCCATTTTGATGAAGCTGCTCCTACCCTCCTGCATACGGATGCTAGTGGTCACGGAATTGGTGGCATTCTCCTACAGCGAGACGACACTTTAGGTGAGAGGGTCGTCGCATACGCAAGTCGCGTTCTGACAAACGCCGAAAAGAATTACACCATCACGGAGCAGGAATGTCTAGCTATCATTTGGTCTGTGCAGAAGTTTCGACCTTATCTTCACGGCCACCACTTTACGATCGTTACAGACCATCATGCATTATGCTGGCTTTCGACGCTGAAGAACTTGTCTGGACGACTTGGTCGGTGGATTCTTCGTTTGCAAGAATACGACTTTACCATTACCTACAAGTGCGGAAAAAAACACCAAGATGCAGACGCACTTTCTCGCTGTCCGCTTCCTACGACACCATGCAATGGAGCTCCAACTACCATCCGTGACAAGCTTTCGCTCGATCCCTCCTCAGATGCTTTCTTGTTGGCCACTGTCGACGAGATGCCTCCACACGACAACAAATCCTTCCAATTTCATCAACTTGCCGACTCTTACTGTCGGCGCATTATCGACCACCTTCAAGGAGCTTCGCGCCCGCCTAACGCCCGCCTTCGTCGGCAGCTGACGCAATTTAAGATTGACAACCGCGTCCTATACCGTCATGTCTATCACCCCGACGGTCAACGCTGGGTTCCTGTTCTGCCACGCTCTCTACGTGCTTATGTCCTGCGGGCTTCTCACGACGACATGACTGCTGGTCACCTTGGTTTCCAGAAACCCTATGACCGCATCAAAGGGCGCTTCTACTGGCCTGGATTGTCCGCCAGTGTAGCGAGGTATGTCGCTTCCTGCGCTCTATGTCAGCGTCGAAAGCTGCCTACATCAGCTCCAAGCGGACAACTGCAACCGGTTCCTTGTCCGTCGCAACCATTTGAGGTCGTTGGAGTTGACCTATATGGCCCACTTCCTGTGACTCTCACCGGTAAACGATGGATTGTGACAGCCGTTGATCACTTGACACGCTACGCCGAAACAACTTGTGTGAGTTCTGCCTCAGCCTCTGAAGTTGCTGCATTCATACTTCAATCCTTAATACTGCGTCACGGTGCTCCTCGCGTCCTCCTGAGCGACCGTGGAAAAGCATTCCTCTCGCAACTACTAGACGAAGTACTCAGAGCCTCCGGAACCACCCACAAGACTACCTCCAGTTACCATCCGCAAAGCAACGGCCTCACAGAGCGATTTCATCGCACGCTGTCAGACATGTTAGTCATGTACATTGACCCGGATCACAGAAACTGGGACGCAATTTTACCATTCGTGACCTTTGCATATAATACCGCCGTTCAACGCACGACCGGTTACTCGCCATTCTACCTTGTCTATGGTCGTTCGCCCTCTTCCTGTCTTGACGTCTCTTTCTTCGCGCCAACGGTTCATCAATGTCCTTCCTCCTGCGAAGAATATGTGTCCCGCATTCTGCGTTGTCGCCAGCTCGCCCGCACCAACATCGAAGCACGGCAACAGGACCGCAAGCAGCATTACGACGCCTCTCATCGCGTCGTGTGCTTCCGCCCTGGTGAGGAAGTGCTACTCCGGACACCAGTTCGTACTCCTGGCTTGTGTGACAAGTTTCAGCTTCGGTTCATCGGCCCCTACAAAGTCTTGGAGCAGACTTCTCCAGTGAACTATCGCGTGGAACCAGTTATTGTTCCAAATGACCGCCGCTGCCGCGCCGCTGAGATTGTCCACGTTTCCCGTATGAAGCCTTTCACGAGACGTTCACCGCCCCTTTGAATTGCGGCCAGGATGGCCGCTCTCGCGCGAGGGGACATTAGTGTGGGAATTCATAAGCTATTCTTTGTCATCTGTACACGATCATCATCATATGGGGTTTATATGGGGTTCTTCTTCATCATCGCTTGTGGGGCTGGCTCTCGAGTGTGCTCCGTGCTGTGGGCGTGGTCGGTTCGCCTAATCTTGTGACGCGGAATAAAAGCCGTGATTACTGCTGCGTCACAATATATATATATATATATATTTCGAGGGTCCTCGTAACTTGCTATCAAGAAATACCTGGCCAAGGTAAGCCCATATTAGACCTCAACAAAATATTGCTGTCTGCGTCTCCTTTTACTACTGCGCTGATAACATGAAACAAGAAATAGCATGTCTGTTGTACTAGCATATGTTGGGCCGGCAGTTTTCTGGCTTTCTCACAATGGCTGTCTTTGCGGAAAGTTCATGTGGTTTAAATCATGCAGCAGAATATGATGAGAGGTTGAACGACCTACGTGACCGTAGTGTCTTGTTCATAAACTACTCGAGCGAAAGAAAAATATTTAGTGTAGATTTTCAGTGTGTTTGTACAGGTGAGGAAATGCGGTATCAAATTCGTATCTCTGATAAGCGACTCATGATTTGTACATCTGTATTTACTTCTTACGTATTGCTCTACCTCTGCAGATGAACAAGACGAATATGAAACTCCAGCAGCTGAACCTCGTTGCCACCCACGTAGTTGGATGGCTGGCTCATAACCTCACGTTTAACCTCGCCCTGCATGAATGCGGGGGCGCAGCAAACCGGCTCCACAAGATGCGTGAAATGATAGGCTGACGGCACAGCGGCTTCTCATGGTCGATGGATGGTGCAGCCATAGTGCTCCTTTTCAAGCTGCAAATTGTGACAAGACACGCTGAAATAGATGACGCATCATCTCGCCAACGAGATAATCTTGTACGCGGCAACGCGGTAGAGGACAAAAAAAAGACTATTACAAGTACGATATAAAGATGCATAATTCGGACGCCGCGCAACTGTACGAGCGTAATACTTTCACAAGTAACTGATACACTTGACCAAATGTGCACACGCGTCCTCTTTATTGGCGCAAGTAGTGCAAATTGTGATCTTCGTGCTTTTACTAATGAGTGGCTGGAGTTAGCACTTCGTTTGCGTCGTCAGGTTTTGATCATGGCGGCGTCCACCGCAGCCTTCTAGACTTTCTAGTACTGTATATTCGGGGGGGGGGGGGGGGGGTTGGATTGTTGCGCACTGGATTGTGCCAGCGCTGACGCGTTCGCATGTCATAGGGAGGCAAGGGGGGGGGGGGGGTGAAGTCGTCCCCCAAGGCCCCTCCTATCGACCTGAAGGTGTCGCTCTTGCTTTCGCAAGGAGCAACTGGAGGCGCAGCGTTTACTTCGCTCTAGATAGATATTCCGGATCGGCAAGAAAAATGGAAAGTTAACGCAAAGGAACTGAAGTGACGGAAAAAGCGTAAGAAAATTCTGTCACCACTATTAAAACATGCAAGGCTCCATACACACTGGACCTATACTGTGGGATGCAAACTAAAGGCACCCCATGCAGTAAAGTGTATCAGCTATGGCTTCCCGATTGGTTTAGCTGGCGAGTCGCAAAACATTGTGCTCTGCGAAGTATCAGTCGTATCCCATCCCCCAATCACTGATACATATACATCATCATTATCATTTATTTTTCCTTAAGGACCCCTGTCGGGGTATTACATAAGGGGGGGTTACAGAAGATAAGGATAGAAACAAAGATATCATTGCAATTTCTTAGAAAACTTAGCCTGTGGATTCGTATTAAAAACATATGCAATGTGATGTTATACATATGATGAATGTGGCGAATATACATATGCAATGTGATCGTTTTTAAGGCTTATGGAATTTTTAAAGGTCGCCTGTGGCAGATAGCATAATCTTTGTCATTGAGCTGGATTATTCCAAGACAGGAACATAAGTAGCACGATTAATTCATGCGCATGTTCAAATAACGAAAAAAGACAATAATTCCTAATTACTTTACGGTACATGTTGCAATTTAAATATTGGTGCTGATGAGCTTGCAAGAAGTATCCGCTTGTAAATATTTGCGGGATGAAACCACTTTCGAGATATTATTTCCCAAAGTGGGTGGAACGAAATACACGGGCGTTCCAGTTACTTTTGCCCACAAATGCATAAAGGAGCGTTTTCTTTGAAAAAGGGCAAGAATAGAGCATTCTTACAGCAGGTTTCTTGGCTCACATCTGCAAACTGGTGTCATTCTGGAAATTCATTCCAAGTTGAGACGCCTTGGAACCTGACCAGTTACAATTCGTAAATTGCGACATAATCTAACGAGTAATTATGCAACAAAGTAATTAGTAAATTTATAATAATTATTCAAATCTGTGTTTCGGTTTCTTGTGGAACTGATGTCCGCTCTCTCTGAATCATCCAGCTCAAGCACTAACATTATGTTATCAGCAACAGGCTAAATTTGAAAAAATCATAAAACCTAAAAATGATCACCGTGCAGAGCTTTCCTCTGGGGTCGTAGGGAACATTTGATGTCTTAAACTGCAATGTTTTGCTTATCATGAGAAGCCAACAAACACTGACACCAAAGACAGCATAGGCGAAATTACTTGTGCTTAATAAATGAAGTAAGGAAACGATACAATAATGGAAATTAAGGTGGATGAAAAAACACCTTGCCGCAGTTGGGAACCAAACCTACAACCTTCGCATTTCGCGTGCGATACTCTACCAATTGAGCTACCGCGGCGCTGTTTCCCCATCCACTTTTCTTGGGTATTTATGTGTCCTGGTAGAGCCCTGGGAGTGTTAACCAGCGCCACCACTGACAGACTTTGGCGGCGGACGTGAAACGTCGTTTTTGCCGCAGGTGTAACGAGAACGTGATCTTTTTGGGTGAAGGCGACTGGTCAATAAACCCACGCATGCTACCTGAAGGCATCAATGTTGCCGGATTCGAGACCCTCGTTATGTAATAAACAAGAAGAAAGACGGTTAACCGAGGCGCCCGATTTTTATTAGTCATATCATGAGAAGCCAACAAACACCGACACCAAGGACAACATAGAGCAAATTACTTGTGCTTAATAAATGAAGTAAAGAAACGATACATTAATGGAAGTTAAAGTGGATGAAAAAACACCTTGCCGCAGCTGGGAACCAAACCTCTAACCTTCGCATTTCGCGTTCGATGCTCTACCATTTGAGCTAACGCGGCGCTGTTTCCTCATCCACTTTTCTTGGGTATTTATGTGTCCTGGTAGAACCTTGGGAGTGTTAACCAGCGCCACCACTCACAGACCTTGGCGCGGACGTGAAACGTCGTTTTTGTCGCAGGTGTAACGAGAACGTGATCTTTTTGGGTGAAGGCGACTGGTCAATAAACCCACGCATGCTACCTGAAGGCATCAATGTTGCCGGATTCGAGACCAGCATGAAGAGTTTTCAGAGGCACTCGAGCGGGGGACTTTACCTCCATCGTTCAATCGTGCGCACACAGTACTAATCAAAAAAGGAAAAGATAAAAATATATTACGTAAAGTAAAGGGATACAGGCCAATTACGTTGACAAATGTTGAGTACAAGGTTTTCGTGAAAATTGTTGCAGCAAGGCTGCAGGGAGTTATATGGAAGTTAGTTGGGCCGCATCAGACATGCGGCATCAGAGGTAGGAAAATATTTACAAATATTCATACAGCTAGAAGCATTTTAGAATATTGCGATAACGCTCTCCTCAAGGTAGCGATGCTGCAAATAGATCTAGTTAAGGCTTTTGATATGGTACCACATAGTGTTCTCTTTTTATTAATTAAATATGTAGGACTTGGTTCCGTCTTGTGTAAGGGCATCAAAATGGCATATCAAAGCTTGTGTACCAATTTAATTGTTAATGGTGAACTCTCACAACGCATACAAGTTCTCTCTTCCGTTCAACAGGGTTGTCCGTTAAGTCCTTTACTTTTTGCTTTATTTTTGGAGCCGCTCTGTAGAAAAATAGTTAACAGCACAGAAATCAGGGGGTTTAAGATACAGTCCTTTGAAGTCCGTGTTCTAGCTTATGCCGATGACGTTGCCCTATTTGCTGCAGATAGGGAGAGTGTTAGCTCATTATTAAGAATTACTGAAAGGTTTTGTGAGAAAATCGGCAGTGAAATTAGTAAGCAAAAGAGTATTTGTCTCTGGAATGGCCATTGGAATGCCACGCCCGGTGCTTTTGAATATATCCGGTGGCTCACGACACCTAGCACTTACCTGGGGGTGCCTTTGGATGGGTATCGTGAGAACGAGTCACTCTGGCTCGGAAAAACGGATGAAATGCGTGCGATGGACGAAGCATGGGGTGGCCGTGAATTGTCGATTTTCGCACGTGCCACTGTTTGTAACGTCTTTCTCGCTGCGAAAATTATGTATCTTCTGCAGGCACTGTATTCTACACGCAAGCACATTCAAAAATTTCACCGAATCTTTGCCACGTTTATATGGTGTTCTGTGTGGGAGCGCACATCATGGACAAATTTGTTTCGTCGAGTAAAGAAAGGTGGCCTGTCGGTGTGCCACTTGTTTCTTCAGCAAGTTGTATAACTTTTCATATTGATAAGGGACGAAAGAGACCCATTTCTGAGGTTTTTTTTTTTTCAAAATATGTTAACAGTTTCTATGCCTGATTTCTTTTTTTTGCTTCTTCAGCCATTGGCCCTCATTACAAAATTTCAAGGTTCTTGCGTGAAGTTGCAACGTCCTATCGTTTCCTTAAGGCGAGATTTTCCCTTGAGTACCTCTCCAATGTAAAAAGAAAGCGTCTTATGAAGGATCTCATTGAAAGTGTGTTCCCTGTTCCATTGTATCGGTTAATTTTTCAAGAAGGGCCTGGGCAAGACGTACCTGAAAGGGTTAAAAATGTGTATACCGGCAAACGTTCAAACATTCTTCTTCAAGCTTCACACGGGAACTTTACCTGTTAAAACGTGGTTAGAGGAAAGAGGGATTTATGTGCCATGGGGAAGCAGATGCTTTCTGTGCAACAAAGCTGAAACGATTGAACATGTTTTCATTGATTGTAAGAATGCCATGTTCTTTTAGGATATATTACAGAGAACGTTAAAGATAGACCTACCTTTCAATCCACATGGCATTCGCTTTTTACCACCTGAACGCGATTTTGAACAGAGGGATGTTATCATTTTACTTGGGCTGTACGCAGTCTGGCGTAGTCTGTTGGCATATAGACATTGTGATGTTAAAAGTCGACCTGTTTATGAATATTTTGTGGAAATGGTTGTGAAGGTACGTGACGTGTACAAAGCGAATGACTGTGATGAAGCTGTGGTGTCAATCATTGATACTTTGACACATATAAAACGAGTGTGATCTAAGATGACAAACGCTTTTGAAGCTTCTAGCCAAGCTGGAAATAAGGAAAAAAAAAAGCCGTGGTAGCTCAATTGGTAGAAATGCGAAGGTTGCGGGTTCGGTTCCCCCTTGCGGCAAATT
The DNA here is from genome assembly GCF_023375885.2 of Dermacentor andersoni. NCBI lineage: Eukaryota > Metazoa > Arthropoda > Arachnida > Ixodida > Ixodidae > Dermacentor > Dermacentor andersoni. Next base: position 179,537,116 of record NC_092817.1, on the reverse strand, counting down.
GTTTTTTCATCAACTTTAATTTCCATTAATGTATCGTTTCTTTACTTCAGTTATTAAGCACCAATAATTTCCCCTATGTTGTCCTTGGTGTCAGTGTTTGTTGGCTTCTCATGATATGAATAATAAAAATCGGGCCCCTCGGTTAACCCTCTTTCTTCAATGTTTTGCATAGAAGTTTTGACGGGAAATACGCTGTGGCCCAAGTTTCGTTGCCTTACATACACTGCGATGCATTAAGGCCACAAGCAGGCACCAATCATTGCATTAACATCGCATTTGGAAAGTAGACAACAGTTGGCATACGACTCCGTTTTGAGTCCCGACGTACTCGTGCCAATGTTATATTCTGTAAGATTAGGTTCTACATAATAGAGACTTTTAACGTGTCCGGTATTCGGGCAAGCGCGGGCGGTTTTCCGGTTTAGCGGGGGCGTCAACGTGAGCGGCCAGATTGGTGGCGCCAGCTGGTGGCGCAAAGCTCAACCACACAAACACAGAGCTAATTACTATATTCTGCTTAGCTGCTGGCGTAAATTTTCGACAGTGGCGTAATCGTGTTCACAATTACGCCGCTGCCAAAAATTTGCACGAGTGGCGAAGCAGGATATGGTGAGTTACTGCAGTTTTAGCCATGCGTTTGTCTGGTTGAGCTCTACAACACCAGGCGGCTTCACCGCTCACGTTTACGCCCCGACCATCCGGTAATCCGCCCAAACCGCTCTCGTTTACCGGAAAAGCGTACAAGCTAAAAGTCTCTATTTTTCTCTGTGTCTAACGGTGCATGCACTTGACGTTCACGATAATTTTCATGTGATTTGCATCACCGTTTATAGCGGGGGTGACTTCGTTCTCTTTGTATTGGCTGAACTGTCGGTACAGGCACAATATGGAAAATTTTGGCTCCTTATTGTCTTCCTCTGCTTGGGATTAGGGCATGTGGCAAAAGCTCCATACCCCGCCACAATGTCCCGGACCTAAGAAAAGACTTCTGGTTGCACTGCCCTGTCGCCTCCCAGTGCAATTATATTATTGCGATAGAAATTATTTGGGACCTTAAGCACACTTTTGGCGTCGGCGTCACCGTGTGGTTCCATATAAAGTCCCAGGGCGATAAAATCGTCGCCGCGCGCCGTCTGCTGTCTGTGTGGGTGAGTGAAAGCTTGCGAGCTTGAGCCGGATAGCGCTGCTTTCTCGAGCACTAAAGCGAGGAAAGTGGGTGGATGGAACGGATGGGAGGGCATGTTCTGGGCAGCCCGTGCGCCCACTCTTGCCCGCTTGGGCCGATTTATCTTGAAAGCTATTCTCGACGGAGACAAGGTCCGCCGTGGATATGGAGGAGGGGGGGGGGGGGCGTTTTACTTGGGGAGGCGAAGTCACTCCCTGAATCAAACAAGGCGTAGCGACTTTACCTTTACCCTGCCGCTGCCGCTGCTGCGACGAGCACGCGGGGCGGCAGGAGCTAAGGTCTGCGTCTTCCAATTGGTTGCGCTCCATCACGTGGTATTTCTCGCGCCCTTTTCTATATTTATATATATATATATATATATATATATATATATATATATATATATATATATATATATATATATATATATATATATATATATTTGCGTCTAGGCGCGCTCGCTACCATGACAGTTGGCCGTCGAGTATCCGAGGCGAGGCATTCGCAAAAGATTTGCTGTGTTTTGGCTCAGTTTCGTGGCTAACCGCTTCATTGGAGAACTCAATTGTTTTGTTTTACGTTAGAGACTGATTTTAAGAGTATTGGAGGTGCAAGCATGTAGGAACGGAGCTTTTTTGTTTGCTGACGTTGTGCGGAGCACAAGCATGGGCAAGCTTATGCACCGGTGCTTTTCTGGGTGCTCGTTCAGATTTGTTTTCCTGCTTACGGTATAGTCTACAGGTATATGAAGCTACGGGGTGCGTAGGCTGTGTTCTGTCCTATATCACGCTGGTAGCGTAACAAGCGTTATAGTTTTAGTACGGAGAGTGTGTAGCTTTATCAGTCCATGCTTTTGTTAGGCGCTACAAACATATCTTGCGAGGACAAGCTGCTCATTATCAAGAATAAATTAATTTTACTAGTGTGAGCAGGCTTTCTCCCCTTCGCCGTCTCGGCAGAATAAAGCATTGGACGATTTTCACTGATGTTGACTTCGAACTGCGCAATAAAAAGAGGGAAAGTGTTCATTGATGGAAACCATTTCTAAATGGAACTTTCGTCCTTGCATATGCTTTATTTACAAATAAAGTACAGGTTTCAGTGTGACATTTGCGCTTGAGAGCTAACGGCACCCGTTTCACTGCATAAAGAGATGCCAGCATCATGACTAAATGACGAGAATAGCTGAAATGCTCCGCGTTGATCGCGCACGTTTCTAGATGAGGCTCGCCTTATTCAGGCAAATATGTAGCGCCTTGCGGTAGGTCACCATGGTAGTAAGATGAATAAATTATGAAGCTACAGAAGCTCGACACACGGCAGTCGATTGGGTATACGCAAGAACACACGTGCGCACTTCGAGCAGCTTAAACGCATCCGAGTCGTTGAATTGCAGCTACATAGTGCTGCACACGCAACCGCATCACCTTTTGCGTGTAACGGCGAAACTTGACTTCATCCCAGCCCTTTTGCGCCGGGCAAGTGTCGTTAGAAAGCCAAATTAAGAATCTGATCAGTGCAGTAGAAATAACTCGAGAAGCAGCTTGATCTGTGCAAGCCGCGACAGTGCTTTTGCGTGCAGGTACTTTAGTCATGAACGACATAACACAGAAATAAAACCGTGGCAGGTGCATGAACATCGTGTGCATCACGTATGCGATTTTGGAGAGACAAAAAGTTCTGGTTTTTGTGCTAGAAGACGACACTAAAGTAATCGGCCACCAAACTAGCCTCACAAGGCTTCCAACAAGAAGCAGGCAGCCAACCTGAAGCGGCAAAACAGCTGCGTAGTTACTCGCTGAAAAAGCACAAAAATCATCTGATTATGCCAGTTACACAGCGTTCCATGACCACACCTAGCACAGAACACAATAAACAAACCTTAAATACGGTAAAAATCTATGCGAAAATACCAAACAAGGATTTTTAATGTCTTATTACGTGTAACTCTATAGGTGTCCGCGGAGCGAACAACCGCATGGGAGGGCGAGCGACGGGAAAAAGGGCGAGCAGTGAGGAAGCCAGGAGACGAATAGGCCGGGCGGTGTGTAAGATAGATAGATAGATAAACTTTAATAAAAGAATAATCAGAAGAATCGCTAATGCTTCGGGCCCCTAGTCCAGGGCTCCGCTGCCTCTTGCCATCTTCTCAGCTCTTTCTATCAGCTTGAGCTGGTCGTCAAGGGCCGAGCTGGACAGCAGTGCCTCCCATTGCTCCCTCGTGGTGTTCGCGTCGGGGTGTTGTATGCTGTGTAGTGTGTACTCCCATGTAATGTGGTGTAGGGTTGGTGTGGCGCCGCCCCACGGGCATTCGTCCCTGTAGGCTGTGGGGTACGTGTATGCGATGTAATATGTGTAGGTGCGTGGAAGTGTTTGGCTGGAGCCTACCCCAGGCAGCGGCATCCCCTGTCTTTAGATTTCGATAGGGTGGTGGATATCGCAAGCGACTCCCTCTGTGGTCGTTCATTATGCCTGAATACTCCAGGTCGGCAGGGTCCGGGCCTTCTGCAGCCGGCTTTATGAGTGCTCGGTTATGTACGCATTCTCGAGCTGCTCTGTCGGCCTGCAGGTTGCCCGTGATGCCAGTGTGACCCGGTATTCAGATGATGATTCGGGTGGTTATGCCCTCAGGCTCCTCCTTAAGTATTTCGGCTAGGACTTGTGCAGCTGGTCTTCCAATTCTTCTTTGTAGGAAGTTGCGGCAGGCCTGCTGGGAATCCATGAGGATCGTCAGTGGTTTGTTCGCGTGTTTGCCTTCGCGGATAGCTAACACGATGGCCAGCTCTTCGGCTTCCGTGATCGTGCAAGGGCGGGTTGATGCAGCGGAGGTAATGTGGCCTCAGTGGTTGTATACCACTGCCACTGCGCCCTTGCTGCTTGTCCCATACATGGCGGTGCCCGTAAAACGGGCCGTGTATTAAACCTGAATGCTTTCTCCATGTACTGGGTCCTTGCTCTCCTCCTGCCGGAGCTAGGGTTATGGAGCTAGGGTTAGCTAGGGAGTTAGGGTTCATATTGCGTGGTATTGGGCAACGTGATACCTGTCCTGGACGTGACGAGGTACGGAGTAGGTGTCTTGGGTTCATGTTGGTATAGCTTGGAACCCCAAGGCTTGTAGGACCTGCCGGCCCATGCGAGTCCGCGCAAATCTCTGTTGTTGCGAGATGTAAGCTGCTTCTGTCAGTTCGCTGAAGATGTTGTCCAACCCTAGTGCCAATAATCTTTCGGTTGATGTACTCATCGGCAGGCGGAGAGCGGTGTTGAAAGCCATCCTCAAAAGTGTGTCGGCCTGCTTCGGCTCGGATTGTGTGAGATAGTAGTAGGGCAGGCATTGTGTGATTCAGCTCACCACCAGGATTCCGACAAGTCCGAGAGTGTCTCTTCCATGCCTCTGTTCTTGGATGTTAGGCCGGAGATCATACGTGATATAGCCTTGACACTGGTTTTGAGGAGTGTAGGGGTGTGTGTGGCCCACTGTTTGGACTGCAGCCACTAGCCCAGCGCCCTGAGAATTGGCTTGTCTGGTATGAGGCCCCGGTTGAGGCGTATCTCGAGTGTTCTTGTTGGGTCTGTGGGGACTGTGTGGTTACCTCGGCCGCGACAGACTCGTAGGAGATCAGATTTTTCGGGGTAGCATTGTAGTCGCCGTTGGCTGACGTATTCTTGGATTAGATTTGATGCAGTTTGCAACCGTTCTTCTTTTTCAACAAGGGACCCTGTTGTGGTCCACAGCGTTATGTCGTCTGCGTAGATTGCGTGCTGAAGACCTCCTACGTCCTGCAGTTTGCTTGCGAGGCCTGTCATGGCGACGTTGAACAGCGTGGGTGAGATGACAGTACCTTGTGGTGTGCCCTTGTTGGGAGAGTGGTACACTGGAGCCTCGATCTCTCCCATCTTCAGCTCTGCCGTGCGGCGGCTCAGGAAGCTCTGAACATAATTGTACGTTCGCTCGCTGCAGTTGCTGTCGGTCAGCCCTTCTAGGATACCTTGGTGACTGACGTTATCGAAAGCCCCTTTGATGTCGATTGCTAGCAGGACGTGTTCGCCGCTACGGGAAACGTTGCTGAGGACTTCTTCCTTGATTTGGAGTAGCACATCATCTTGTGTCGACAGGCCTGCGAGGAAACCGAACGTGCTGTCCGGCAGGTGTTTGTTATCTTTTAAGTGTGTCTGTAGTCTCGTGTTTATAATATCTCGTACACTTTGCCGGGGCAGGACGTGAGCGAGATGGGTCTGAGGTTTTCAATTGCCAATTTCTTGCCCGGTTTAGGGATCATGATTATTCATGCGTGGTTCCACGTGCATGAATGCCGCGCATGCCGCACGCGCAGCAGCAGGAAAACGCTCATGGTTTGAAGCATGCTTTGAAGGCTTATGGACGTACATCTGCAAATATATGTGCGCTTCTCATTCCACGTGGCATGCGCTCAGTCAGTCTGTGTGGCAACGAAATATTTTGGAGAAGTGCGAGATCCGCGTAACGTATCCGGCGTTAAGTCTTACCTGATCGTGCTACGGTTCTCGGACATATGCAATCTGAATTGCAACAAAAACTTACCGCGTCGCCGTTGTTGCTGGGCCCTCAAGACACGGCTCCATGATCATATGCCACCGTCGCCTGCTTCCTTTTCGATGTGGCGCGTGTCCACTTTCCGCATGAATTCTTCTTTAGCGTCGTTCAAAACGCCGCGACGAGGCTTTTGGCAGCAAGGAGTGGCGTTGTCAAAGGCCTGCACGCAACCATTGCACAATGTTGCACAGGTGTTTCTTAAAGCATTGCTAGTTGCTTCACGTGCCTCGGATACACCACAATGCAAGTTATGCGCGCTCCTATTACGGGGCTTCAGTGCTCACTGCTGCAGGGCGTTCACCACCGCGGCAGCCCAGCGTCGGAGCGTAAAGAAACTTAATCTCGTAGGCGACGTTGAAGGCCGCGTCCCTGGGTGCCGCCGCACTAGCGGAAGTGGCCTGTTACGAGAGCCAATAGACGTGCAGGTCTGACCCCCTGGCGCTCAGGGGATATGTTTTCCGTATACGCGTCCGCGCAAGGGGCAATGTGGCTACCAAAGTTTTCTTCAGGCGGCTTGGACAAAGTCGGCCGCGCGGACTCCCAGGCCGGCTTATCTTGAAAGCTATATGCGACGTGCACAGAGTCCGCCGCGCGCTGTGTTTTAGCGCTTTAGCTCATTTTGATGCAAGGGGCATCAAAATCATCATTTGACGCGTGGTCGCGCGGGCTTTATCCTAAATGAGACCTGCTTTGGGGGCAGAGTCTAGGTGGGCAGACGGGGGCTCGTAGCTTTGAATGTGCTGTGTTCTTGCTGCTCAGTTTGCGTTGAAACGATAGACAGCACGAAGGTCACTTCACTCGCTGCTGCTGCCGCGCTTGCTCACGTCAGCGTTTAGACATGAGTGTCCGGAGTCATCGAGAGTTATGTGCGCATGTTTGCTTATGGCCGCTGACACCATGCTTGTTAATTTATTTATCAAGCGAGTGTTTACTAGCTTATACGGCTCATAAATATATTATCCTTACATATTATGGCTGGCGACTAATTGGCTATCGCAATCGATGCATCGCCTTTCATGTGAAGCTGCGACATTTTAAACGATAACTCTGATCTATGTGACTTAGCCATGTCCTCTTTTCAGTCTTCAGTCAACCGACTGTGTTATTGTTAATTTTTTTCGCGCGTATTCATAGGGGTCGGGACAACATACCTACTGAATTAACAGGCGGCACCTCTTTAGGGCTACTTCGGTGGACTTTCCGTAAATATTTATTATTTCTACGTGGAATGTACAAAAACTACCTGTGTGTAAGTACGAATTCTAATGTATAGTTTAGGCCGGCAACTATCCCTCTTCCACTGCTGATAGGAATATTGCGGGAAATATTTTGTTTGCAAAACGAACAAACCATGTTGCTGCAACATATTCTCGCTTCCACGATGTGTTGTGCAAAGCATAGGACATGCAGTGAAATTGTGCTAATAAAAAAGTAGCAGTTTTGCCCGAACGGCGACGCACTGATTCCGATAGCAAATTAGTCCATAGCTGTACGACATAAGGATATTAGTTTTGTCGGCGCACAAAGTTTTAGACATTCGCTTGCTAACCAAACTAACAAGCATGGTGTCACCCGCGACCAGGTAAACATGCACACATCTCGGTCAATTACCACGAGAACTCGCTATCAAAACGATGGAGGGGGCAATCACGGCAGCATGAGCGAGCGTATTGACCTTCGTGCAACTGTCGCTTCAACGCGAAAGAAACGTCGAAAACAGAGCGCATAGGAAGCTACCTGCCCTACGTACACTCTGCAAACATCGCAGATTGCTTTGAAGATGAGGCCATATAAGGCGCGCGCGGGCGCGCATATTGGGCACGTCACAGATCGCTTTCAACATACGGCGCCCGCATGGCCGTGCCTCAAGGAGCAGCCGCCGCAGAACGCCCCCCTCCTCCCTCTTTCCCCTGCCTCACCCCCGTGTCTAGCATACGAGAGAAAAGCGCAAGGTACCGCCCCGCCCCACGCCTTCCTCGCTCGCGCAGGCCAAATTGAGCCTCGTTCGCCGGGTAATCCTCGCACGCGTTCACTCGCACTTTCAGCATACGGCGCGTAGCGACGATTTTATCGCCAATGGACTTTATACACAACCTCATGGCGACGCCGAGGGCGACGGTATAAATGCGCCTGTAACGTCCATAAAGTTGCTATCGCAATCATAATCGCGTGAGAGTTTCTTCCACGCCTTTAGCCGTTTAGCATGTTTAGAGCTTTAGTCACCTGATTGAAGGATTTGGTCTCGTGCTTGGGGTTTTCTCTTTGTATAAATCAGCGCACGAAAGTGGATGCTTGTCCCTGCTTGTCAGCATATACACTAATACTAGAATTACTTGGGAAAAAGATTCTCGATATTCTGCACACTGTGTAAACAATACTTATGTGGATTCGAATATTGATTCGCGTATTCATGGCCATGGCATACTTATATGTAATGTTCTATAATTGTACTGTCATCTTTATTGTCATGACTTTGTTGTGATGTGGCGGTAGTCATTATTGACATCATGTAACTGCCTCAATGCGGTTGTCGTGCCGTCCTCGTCTCATTGTCACTACGCACATGCCTGTGCCACTCACGTAAGCTGTTGTCGTAGACCTACACGTAGCGCAGTCTAGTAGGACATTGCTTTATCACAAGCTAGGCTTCGTAGCCAGCTACACGCTGACAGGACGAAGCGGGACAAAGAAATAATTAAAACTGGGAACTACCGCCGTTCAACTGCAAGAGAAGTACGAATGGTATATTAACCATTTTTTTCAGGAATTTCTTACGGCCTTGTCGACAAAGCTCATTGCGTCTTCGTTTGTTACGCACTGTGGACGAATTGCGTAGCGCCGTAACCCCGCGTCATTTCTGCGATACAGTATGATGACTGTAAACAAATTTTTACGTGCAGATTCGAGGTCACAATATAATCCTAAAACCTTCCAGTGTACTGCGCTGAATATAATGGATTTGTGAGGAAAGACATATTCCGTTCGGTATTTTACTGCGTCAGCTGTTATCATGAATTTGGGTGCATGTGTGTTCTCCATTCGCCCGTGCACATAACGAATACCCATGACAACCGTTGCTAGGAGTCTGAAGAAAGTTCCGGAGTAGCCTACAACGATGCGTAGATGCCAAATGAAGGAAAGAGGCAGCGGCGGAGTGTGCTATATCTCGGCCAGGAGAAGGAGGTGTACATTGTGGGAGGGAAGCGGAGAATAGAAGCCATTGCCGTGCTTTAGCTACAATGGTTCTGCGTAGCCTTGTTATTCTAGTACCGTATGAAGAAAAATACTTTAAATCTTTGGCGCTACGCCGAGTCGAACCTGCAGCATCCGCGTTTTTCAAGCACCTCGCTCCAATGCTTTGGCACTGCCCGACAAACGCCCGAGTCCAGCGGAGACTTTTAGCTCAGCGGGTTTACGTTTCGCTCCGCTCGCGGTCTCCACCGTTGCGCCAGTGGAGCGGCTCGCGAAAAAAGAATTTTAGCCCGGCGGATCACTCATCCGCTCGAGCGGGGTAAAGAACGAGGCGCTCTGCTGCCCCACCTAGTGGTCCGAATAGGAGTTACTGAGAAATGAATTTGAAATACGCTTGCTTTTATAATGCAAGAAATGTTAAATAAAGATATATGTTCTCAGTACATTATTTGTTAATATTGTACTGAGTACTAATGTACGGGTCAGCGCCGCAGTCGCCGTCGTCGATGCAGAACTGCCGGCTTCATGTTCGCGGCTGCCATCTTGCATTTCCCATACACGCCCGCGCGCGCATACGCACGCTAGCGCGCTGCGTATACCCTCCGCTGGGAACAGCTTTCCAGCGGGCGTAAACGCTGCTCCGTAAAACCGCTGGCCGCCTCAGCGTTGTGCGCATGCGCAGTCGCGTCTCCGCTCGTCCGCTTCGCTCCGCTGGCCGTAAACCCGCAGGGCTAAAACTCTCTATCAGTGTTAGCACCAACCGGAACAGCACGCATCCCGGAGGTTAGGAAAATAAAAGTGTACTTGGTAGCGGCGCCGCTGCTAAATGACGCACCGTCTTGTGGAAAGCGTGAGAGAGCAGCCACGCTGCAGCAAGTGGCTCACGTGACGCGTTTTGGTGGTATCAATGCGGTGTGATTTGTGCACGGTGTGTATTGTGACATCGATTGAATGCTGATAGCATTGAGGTTGACAGTCATTGTGAAATGGGTTCTGCTGGAGTTTTTGTCTCCAGAATCCCACAATGGAAGAAAATGGCGTTTGTAGTTGTTGCGGAGGAAATTAAAAACCTTTAGGAGAGTTTTAGAACGTGCGCACAGATAGAAGAGAATCAACGACATTTGCGCAATATTGTAGGCAACTAGAAATGAACGGTACATTGGTTAACGTCAGCATAGAGTTAGTGTGACTGTATTCTCATATGCTGGAAATAGCTGTCGAGGTAACTGATTTCAAGAAAATGAAGAAGCGACTAGCACTTCTGCAAGCCGTCCATTGAGTACCATAAAACGCATGTAAGAAACCTGAGGGTTATACAAATTCCTGTGCAAATGACTTCTTCCCATGGATGCCGAAGCGTCCCACTGGCGTCCACAGAACCAGTGCAAGATCTCCCACAGGCAATATTACACTACACACTCGTTTGTTCTGGGTCTGTATACAGCTACTCCCCAGTGTCGCAGATTGGGCATTGCATAGGGGGGGGGGGGGGGGGGGGCGGAAACAATTGATAATTGAGATACAATATACAATGATATACAACATACATTGTAAGTCAAATATTCTTATATGAAGTAGTACATGCAATGCAACCTTTACATCACTTCGAATTTGGACAACATCATACGCCAATAATTCTTACATTATACAAACAATAATCTGACTTCTAAAGAAATGCAGGAAGAAATGTTAATGTTATTAATTTACAAATGTTTCATTAAGTGCTTGTTTGAATATAATGTGGTCAGTTATTTCACCTATATTACTTGGTATATGATTCCATTCCGAAATGGCTATGAAAACTGCAATAGTTTGGTACGTGCAAATGGTTGTTCGACCTTAAATTCGTGATTGATTCGTGAGAATTTCCTTTTGGCTGGTAAGATGTGTGCCTGAGAGAATATATTTGGTTGATGAAAAAGCTGATGGAAGAAAGTTAGCCGAGATATCTTCCTTCTAGTCTGCAATGGGATGAGTCCTAGGTCATGTTTTATTTTGGTGATACTTGAATGTTGTGAATAGTTACCTGTAATAAATCGCGCTGCCTTGTGCTGAAAAGATTCTTATTTGTTAATAAGATGCGTTTGGTGCGGGTTCCGTATAAACGAGGCATACTCAAGCTTTGAACGAAGTACGGTGGTATATGCAAGAAGCTTGGTATCACTATTAGCCTGACGAAGCGTTCGATGAATGAAGCCGAGAGATTTGCATGCAGCGGAAACAATACTACCCACATGATTATGCCAAGACAAAGTCGGAGAAAGATGAACACCTAGATATTTAAATGATTCTGCATTTTCTAGAGCCTCACCATTAAGAAAGTATGTGTGTTTCGTAATTTCACTCCAAGTAGTAAATCTCATAAGTTTAGTTTTCGAATTATTTACGCTCATTTGCCAGTCTGAGCACCATCTTGCAATCTTGTTCAAGTCATTTTGTAATTTATCACAATCACCCTTACATTTTAATGGCCGATACAAAACGCAATCGTCGGCATATAACCGGATTTCTGAGTCTATACCCTGATGAATGTCATTTATATAAATTAAAACTAGAGTGGGTCCCAAAACGGAACCTTGAGGGACACCGGACTGAACAGGTTGAAATGACGAACGGACATTATTTATTACGACAGCTTGTCGTCTGTTACTTAAATATTCTTTAACCCAGTTTATTACTTTTTCGTCAACATTATACAGCTTCATTTTATATATGAGGCGGTTATGAGCCACACGGTCAAAGGCTTTAGCAAAATCTATAAATATGGCGTCAGTTTGTGTAAGTTCGTGAAGGTTAAGGTGAATGTCTGTAGTTAGTTCAAGAAGCTGGGATTCACATCACCGGGCTCGTTGAAAACCATGCTGGTTTGCAAATAGAATGTGGTTGCTAGCCATGTACTGCATGATTTGAGAAGATAATACGTGTTCAAACAGTTTGCATACAACAGACGTAAGGGATATAGGCCTATAGTTTGTCAGCTTGTTTCCATCGCCGGTTTTATATATTGGTATGACATGTGCCAATTTCCAGTCGTCTGAAATTTCGCCGGTGTCGAGTGACTGTTGAAACAATAGTGTAAGTATAAGAGCAGAATTGTGCTTTGTTATTTTAGTAGCTTAGTACAAATACCGTCAGGACCTGGACTAGAAAACGATGGTAAGGGCTCAATAGCTTTCACAATACTGTCCCTTGTCACAGTTATACATTCCATAAATGGAGAACTATCAGAAAACTGTGTTGACTTATCTAGGGGCTTTTCTTCACTAAATACACTACAAAAGAATAAATTAAACCGTTCAGCAACATCCATGACATCAATTGCAGCACCAGACTCAGTGTCAAAATATTTTGCAGGTGCGGGAGAAATGAGTATCCAAAATTTCTTTGCATCTGTTTTTAGAAATTGCGAAATATCCTGGTTGAAAAACTTATATTTGTCAGCCTCAATATGTAATGCACTTTCTTTAGAAAACGATAAATATTCTGCCTTAGTGTCAACAAATTTTGCGCTTCTTGCCTTTCGAAACAAACGTTTCTTTTTATTCAGATATCGCTTACTCTCGCGGGTAAACCATGGCATGTCTGCTGTTTGATAGATGCATTTTTTTGGAATGTAGTTCTCCCGGAGTCTTAACAACTCGTCGCGAAAACGAATCCAGTTATCTTGCAGCGAACAGTTTTCATACGTTTGCATGAATGAAAGGTAAAATTCAAAAAGCTCAGAGTTGAAGCTTTCGGGATCTGCTTTAGGATAGTCATAAATCTTTTTTTGTCGCGGTTTCTTCATGGTCTGCGTTTTAAAGGTACAATGTATGACACGATGGTCACTGATATACTCTAGTAAATCCACGGTAACACGTTCGGAGTGTGTTGTTAGAAGCAGATCAAGAATAGCATTGTGCTGCGTAGGGATTTCGATAAGTTGAGACAACTGAAAATATTCTAAAAGATCAACAAAATCTGCACAATCGCGTGTCTGGCGCGTGCTAGGGGATTTCAAAGAAGACCACTCTATGCTTGGAAAGTTAAAATCGCCGGCCAAAATTATGGGAGGGTTATTATATTCGGATTGAATGGAGCCTAATACAGACTGCAGTTCCTCAGAAAAATCTTGTCGAAAGTCAGGTAGCCTATAGCATGCTCGAATAAGCAAAGTTACAGCTGGTAAATAGCATGCAACCCAAATAGTTTCAAGAATGCTGTCAGTAGGTATGTGTTTTACCTTTATATGCTTTCTGATGGCTATTACGATACCGCCTCTTTTTCTATCCAAACGGTCTTTACGAAAAACAGTGAATGAATTTGAAATTTGTAACTCAGAATTGCTAAATTCAGGAGTTAACCACGTTTCCGTTCCGATTATAACATCTGCATTACAAGCGTGAATGAGGGAAGTAAGCTGATCTTGTTTGTTTAGGATGCTACGAAAGTTGGCTCAAATTATAGAAAATGTAGGTGTTCCACTGTCTTTCTGCACGTGGCGACTGCGTCATGGGTTTGCATTTCGCTGGAAACTTTCCACGACCCTGCCCTCGGAATGCTGGTACCGATATAATTTCCTGCCTATCTTTAGCTTATCCAAAGATAGCTTAAACCTTTTATCGGGTTGACAATTCGCTCGTGCAAAGTCGCGAAGCTGCTTGCGCACCAATTGTATTCGAGGTGAAAAGTCCTCATCTATCCAAACCTTTAATTTCAAATTTTTTAGCTTGAACACATTAGCCAGAATACTGCACTTTGTCTTGTAGTGCAGAAACTTCACTATTACTGACCGGTGCTGCCCTTGCCTGCGAGATCCAATGTGACGTGCACGTTCAATATCCGTTAACTCGAGGCCAAGGTGATCTCTGCAGAAGCTTCCAATGACAACTTGATAAGCCTCGTAGTCTTCTTTCTCTGCCTCGGGCAAGCCTTTCAATATCAATTTCTTTCTGCGCATGCGATTGTTGATGTCATCAACGATTTCAACTATGTTAGGTTCAGAATCCCGCCTATCAGAAAAGGATGAAAGATCGCTTTTGATGTCATCGACACATTTTTTGACTTCGGATAACGCTGTGGCATTTCCCAAAAAATCGTCTAGCGAAGCTTCCACTTTCGAAAGGCGTTTCCTAAGGTCAGGTATACCTGATAAAATGTTCTTCATCTTACTGCTAATTTCCTTTTGAAATTTTTCACGCGCAGACTCGGCATACTTTAGCGCATCAAGAACCTCGTCTATCTTGTCAGGGCCGGGATTGACTTCAATGTCACAGCAGCAGATTAGGAGGTGAGCCGCAGAAAACTTAAGAACAATTAGTCGCCCTCTCGGGCACCATGTAGCAAAGAAACCAGCAGCGGCATGAAAACGAAGCCCTTCACTACAGCTACACTGTAGTCGTTGGCTATGGCTACCTATCCACGCTCAATATGTGACAATGTCAACACCCATACTGTACACATATAATCATAGGCACTGGGCTAGGGATTTGCGGCGTGCACTGAGGTACAGTTTACAACGCTATGAACCTGTACTCACCTATAAAAGGCAGAAGAACGATATGGTGTCTTTAGGATGCATGCATCGTTACCCGTTTCCCTTTAGGCAGCAGTGAGAGAACTGAATTATTGTGATCTCTGACCGCGCTTTGGAAATTAACGGGGAATGGTACGTAGCCGCTTTGGCACGTGGATAAAATTAAAATGATGTCTGAGTCAAACGCAACATTTCTGCTTCGTAATTCATGTCCCGACATCACAAGTACTGAGAGGAAAAAAAATCGTAAATAGAAGGCTAATCAAAAACATTATAAGTATCCAGCACAGCAATGACACTTTGCTATTTTGCGCGTACCAAATAGACAGAGGGATTATAACGGAGAGCGCCAGTGACACACCTACAACCACGTGACAATATCGCATTGAAGGCTGGCTGTATCACCTATGATAGTTCGCTTTAGAGATGACCGTTCTCCACAACGCAATGTGAAATCGTCAAAGGTAGGTTAGCTTGAATGACGGATCACTCCTAGATATTGTAGAATACGCAGTATGAAGCATTGCGTCATACTACTGTATTATCAATGTTTCAGTTAGAAAGCATGCCCAAGCTGAATTAATTTTTTATCATCGGGTTCTTGCACTAGTCACTCAGTGATCGTCAAATATACCGGTGAATAAAAAAAAAAACAAGAGAAGAACGTAGAAGAAACATACACAACGCTGTGTAGGTCCATTCCACGTTCGTCGCTTGTTTTTTACGAGCTGATATCTGACGATCATGCATGACCAACTAGCCCGAATTTAAGCTCTAGGGAAGTTACTCGGTGAACAGCAAAAAGTAAGTTGACGACTACTGACCGCTGTTCTGCAGTAGAGAAGGCTTCGTTGTCCACTGTGGGCTTTTTTTTATTGCTTCTGGTAGGCGACTGTTAGAACGGTGCTCTTCCATGTACGATTTATTGATGGAGAGACTAAGAGCCGCATTGCTTTTCGATTAAAAGAAAGACGGAAGTGATTGCCCGGCGCTACCGCAAAGGAGCTATTGAAGGTAAATTCCCCGGGAGAAGTATGCCACCGAGAAAGCATTTTGCCACCGATAGCTTCATCTTAGGAGCATCGCGCTCTGACGATACTGAATATATTATGAACACGCCAAATCGCCGATTAGTCAAATCGTCTCTCGGAAATAATGAACCGCCGGACATTTCAATTGGCCTTCGCATATGCATTCTTCGCACGCGAGTGCGCCATAAGAGAAGGGTACGCCAAGGTTATTGCCAAAAGTGCATGCTATTGCGGCAAGAGGGCATGCCCTGCAGAATTCCAGGAAGAAGTGTCTCTGAGCCTGGGCGTTCTGTGATTTCTTCCTAAGTACGAACACGGAAGACTATGAATGAAAGCGGTGAGTTTTTAAACGTTGTTAAACACATGCCTTAGGACTAAAAAATTTTCCATATTGAGCGTTTAGAATCTTTTAATTATCTCTTGGAAACACAGTTTTGAATGCTCTCGGAGTGAATCTCGACCAATAAATACAAGTGAAGCAATGTTTAAACTGCTTCAAAATCAAGATAATATAAGTTCATCGTCGTGAATGGGCACTAGCTGCTTACAAATAAAGCACAAGCAAGAACACATAGGTTAAGGCATATTGCTGGTCGATGTAACAGGAAACCTCTGGAGGTATAAGTGCGTACGCGACAGTATTTTAGAAAGAAGTCTCTCGAACTCTTTTCATCCTGTTTTTTGCTGCTACTTAGGAATAGATAAAACAATGAATGAAATTTGTGAGTTTTAAATGTTAAAACCATGCACTCGGATAAAACCAGAGGTCGGAGTGGGCATCGTTGTAACGATCCTACGAAATCGATGGTTTGAAATATGACCCAGTAAATCTGCCATAGAAGTAAAAATTAAACAATTCATAAAGCTCCTGCCGGATAAAGAGCACCTGATTGCGTCGATGTAAACGCGCGTCTGTTTCGAACCAAGGAAGAGAACATGAACGCAAAGTGTAATAATAACGCTCACCGTCGCAAACTAAAAATTCAGGAGTTCGAGGTCACTCGGAGTGGAGCGCTGGTGGATGAAGGCTCGTTCTGCGGGATACCAATACTTGTGATCTCGAGGCAGCCAGTTTCTTTAGTTGCTGATGTGAAAGATTTCAAGCACCAAATCTTATAGCTTATTACCTAAAGCGGCTGGGTGCAATATACTGTGGCCTTCTTGAGATAGCACTCCAAATACTGTTCAGACAAAATTCAGTGTTGTAGTTTAAAGCACACATTACACTCACGATAATATTTTTCTGCTACCACCTTGAGAGCGAAGACTGCTGAGGTGTGAGAGGAGTTAGGACAATAATTTGCCACATATTTGTTCCCTGGATAGCACCAGTATCGATAACAAAGATTGCAGGTTTGGGTGCGATGTGGCTTTTTCGTCACAGAAATATACAGAGGACAAGGAAGGAAAACGCCACACCGTTATGCAAATTTAGCAAAAATTATTTGCAGCAATGCGTAAAATCTGTAAAGTTTACAAAACTAAGTGACTATCAGTGCGGCGGGTAACATTAACGGGCCTTATCACAACCTTTCACGTTAGTGACGAAGGGACAATGTGTGTCGACCCGCCGATATTCACTGCCTTTAAGCGACAAGGAACGCAAATAACATGTCAGGATGAGACAGAATGAGCCACTATGAATGAGCTTTTCTAAACACACGCGCTGGTGTTGTGTTTGTGTAACCTTGCTATGACTGCTCGGAGAAATTTTTGTTGATAACTTTGCGCATTATTGCAATATATGTAAATGAACAAAATAGGAAGATATAATGATTACCAGATTAGAAGATACTAGAAGAAGGGTTAGAAACTTTTTTGGCCCCGACAGAAATATTGCAACAATCCTAGGCATGAGTGATGCGCATACAGCGCTAAATATTTACGTCGGTCTTACTCGTTATTTTTCTTTCTCCTTGATTTCATTGGATTGATTCATTTAAATGGATTAGAGATGCCTTGTTGGGTACATATGCGCCTAAATTACATAGTATTATTAGGTTTGTTAAATTTAACATAGTTTTCTATCTTTTCATGTTTCTCTAATGTGACATATATTGAGATATCGCTGTACTATTTAAAAAGACACTAAAGCGAAACAGTAAATCCGTTTAGACTAATGAAGCACTGTTTGAGAACCCTGCAGGCAGTCATTTCAAACAAATAGTTTGATTATTAGACGAGAAAATCAAGGTCCAAGTATCAGTATGTGAGCGCCGGTACGTCAGTGTGACGTCAGGGATTCCAAAGTATGTTTTCGCATTTGGGCGGCGTTGGCTGAATAAAGCTTCCAGAAACTTGCCATGTTTAATATTTAGTTCCTTTAGAACACAATGTAGTCAATCTGTACCGATGTATATAATTAGTAGGCCCTAGAAGATGCCATAAAAATCCATGACGTCACAGCCCCAGGCTCGGCAACTTAACTAGGCGTCGCCACCGTATTTCGTTCTTGCGCTTTGTCTGGCTTACCGAACGTCTTATCGTTGTGAGAGTGGTGTTTTTGGTGTTGTAGAACGGTAATTTACTCATGCAGTAGAAATCATTTTTCACTTTAGTGTCCCTTTAAGGACGTGTTTTCCTCCTGCCATCCTATTATTTTGCCTGAAGCTAAATTTCCATTTTTTTCGGCTTTCATGTTAACAGATTCTTACGGCTCATGATATTTTCAGCTTCTATTGATATTTGCATGAATCATAGTTAGCGGTAACGCAGCGGTACTCGCATAGTGTATTTCTGTATTGAAAGTTTGTGCAGAAATAGAAAACATGCACGTTTTCGTGATATTTTAGTGATATTGAAACTACGCTAAGAACAATTAGGAGAATAATGGGCGAGGAGAAATTTCTTTCCTGCAAACCATGACCTATGTCCAGAAATTACACTTGATTCTCGCCTCTTAGGGTAGGAAAGCTTGGAAAGTAATGAAAGTTCTCGTTTTCATATGAGGCATTTTTTCATTGAAATCAGAATATTGTAATCGCTGTCGCTGGTGTATTCAGCCCTACTCAAACATTCGTTCCAAACGAATAACAAACGTCAAATCGAATAAAACTTGGAAATTCGCACAACATCAGTCATAAAATCAAGCCGATAGATAACAGGAGTGGGAGGCATTGGGTTCGCCTTCACTGAGCATATTAATAGTCTGCCGAAGCTTATTAATGAACTTATTGGAACATCGTCGGCCTGCAATGTGACAATCTTGCATTTCTGCAAGGGAGGCAGTACTGTTCCATTTCTTGGCGCGAGCACAAATACAACACTGAAGGCTGATGAAAAGCTTACTCTACGCCTCTGGCTTCAACATACAATGTCAGATTGAATTTGTAATTAAGGAGATGACAAGGAACCTTTCTGAGACAGTAAAACACAGGGAGAAGCAATCTGATGAAATCTGGAAGTCAGCTGATTCTATCCAACCAGCCATTGCTAAATAGTATAATCGGGCGAATATCGAATTTTGCAATATGAACAGTAAATATCGAATATAGAGTATTCAAACGCAGGCGCATATATCAATCGAAAATCTACCAATCAAAGTTTATTTCACCAGAAAATTCTGCATAGTCTTCAGGGCTAAAAGCTGCTCTAGGCAGCTTGACTGAGTCCCTGAAGACCCTTACATCAGCAGCATACGACGTTCACAGCATTCGCAGCACATATATGCATATCGGATCATAATTATAACATATTTGAGAATTACTGTAAGAAAGTTTACGTAAGGATCACTTGAAGTTAACATACAGAGTTACACTAGGACTTGCATCAAATGTTTATTACAGCATAAACATCATCGTATAAAGACTTTTGACTGCAAAAAATCAAATAGAAGTAAATAAAGAAAAATCCGTTAATTTAACAGGTTTCACAAACAATGAAGAGT
The DNA here is from genome assembly GCF_023375885.2 of Dermacentor andersoni. Taxonomy (NCBI): domain Eukaryota; kingdom Metazoa; phylum Arthropoda; class Arachnida; order Ixodida; family Ixodidae; genus Dermacentor; species Dermacentor andersoni. The sequence goes on along the minus strand of NC_092817.1, from coordinate 179,517,757 downwards.
AAAAGTAGCACTGATAACAGATATCGTGCAATGATGACAAGACCAAAACAGGATGCAATTGGTACAGGAAAGGCAAAAGCTACGCAAACAAGACACATGCACGCCATTCCAAAGATAACTATGCGACAGCTATTTGCAACATTGGTGTGAAGAACTGACATAGCTGTCGTCATCTAAGAGTAGTTAGTTCAGGAAATTTGTTTAGAATGGATGGTAAATTGAAGTGGAGTGCCTGTGAGTTGTAGGTGGTCTGTTAACGGGGAAGAGACCATGTTAAAGTATGACGCGTAAGCCTATTAGGGTAATTAGGTGTTAGGTTTGATAGAATTACAAGGAATTCTTTATAAGTGTTGGAAAAGAAGAAGCATCGGAAAATACGAAATTTGTATAAGTGCTGTACCCGTATGATACCGTATTCCTGAAACACCGTTTCAGTTCAAGCCTGGTAGGAAATGTTTGCAACATGGCGAAGAATCTTTTTTTTTGCAAAAGCAAGTTTTTATTTAAGGTCTGTTAAGTTGTGGTAGCCCGGACTAGACTACAGAAGGAATGCTTATTTCAGTGTTGCTACGTAAAATGCTTGTACTGACTAGTGAAAAATAGACACCCGGCAATCACGGACGAAGAAGATCAGTTTTAAACAGAAGATTACTATAATTGCCATCAAGGTAACATCAAGGTAACTGCACGAATAGCTGCTTGACATTTTCAGCGACCGGTTGCAAACAAGCGTACGAAGAATGACGGGCTGGTGCACGACTAGCCTTCCGAAAACGCTAAATGAATGGTTATTGAAAAAATATCAAATTCTGTTGTAAAAAGAAAAAAAGAAAAGCGGCTGAAGATTTGTCTGTAGTAAACACAACGAAAGGCACGTTATAAGGAAACGATCACTGGCTGTAGGGTAAAAGATAAAAGCAGCAACATGAATAGACTGCCTAAAACACAAATTGGCAGACCAGCAGTAAAAAGTGACCGGTTGTCATGTAATGGAGCAGAAGATGGGGAACCGAGGGACTCGATTTGTGTTAGGCGCAGCCATATGAAGTTAATAGGTAATGACGAAAAGGAAACCATAGGAGTAATTATTGGCAATTTTTGAGGGAAATGAGTAAATTGAAAGGTAAAGGGAAATAAAAGTGGCGGGACACAGTTTGTTGCTGGTGGCCGCCGAACCCACAACCTCCCGCTTAAGTGCGCGTTGCACTATTAACTGTGCTACGAGGACGGCTGTTCCCACATTCAGGCTCTTGGTATGTGCGTGTACAAGTTTTAACTCAGCGAGTGTTAGCCAGCGCTACACTTCTGCCACGAAATCTAAAACAAGTCCTGCATTACCCATTACGTTTCTGAATCATATCGAAAGATATTGTCGTTTTTTACTTGTGATAAATTGTCATACATGGCTCAGCAAACGGAAGACGGTGACCGTATTTCAGCAGTCAATTGTTCCGAAATATTTGGTTAGTAGCGATAGTACGAAATGCGGAATAGTTCAATTTCTAATAAGAATTGAATATTCCACACTAAATATACGTATTCGTATTCCAAGCTTCGAAATTCACCCACTCCTACTCAATAATTTGGAATTATATATCGTAGTCGCAGAACGAACTTATACAAGTTATCACGAGGCGGTTCTGGGCATTCTGTGACCGAGAAATTGGTAGTTTCTACCAGAACGATGAAGATGTGAGCAAAAATGACTACCTGAAGCGACGACATTTTTTCTTGTGTGTTGTAGCAGACATGTAGAAATATTAAATGTAGGAGGGTATGTGTACGCCTTCGTGGAACTGTGTGCTATCAAGACTTCTTATTCCCCATTAATTGCCTTTGTACAGTTCCGCAAAGGACAAAAGCAGACCATCACTGCATAAACCCGACTATAACGCGAGAAAGAAAGCAAGAGTGCTGCTCATTTTGTGCTCTCAAGGATGGACCATAATAATGTTTTCCAGATCAGTGGTGTAACTTATGTCACTTGCTAAGCCCGCCTAAAGGACAAAAAGCGCACGCAGGCTTTGTTCTTTCTAGTCGCACGCGGACTTCGATGTTTAGGGAGAAAAAAAAAATGCCGCTGAAATAAATGCAAAGCGATTGGGTAAGGGCCATTTTAGCAATTACCACTTTTTATATGTTTGAAAAGTACCAAACATTAACTTCTGCTTCAGCCAAACCTTTCTTGGGAAAGAAGGTTAGAGTTGCGGCAATGCACGTAAGTACACCTAATTTAATAAAATTAACGAGGCCTGAATTTGTGCTTGAGTCGTGCGAACGTTAAGACATTTTACACTGTTTTCTAACATGTAAAAAAACCTTATGAGAACCGTCTTAACAGCGCATGCTGCCTTGTATTAAGTTATATTAGCTGAACAATCTACTTGCAATGCTCGTCTAATGTGGGAATATTCAAATCAAATTCTATAAATACACAAACAATTAGGTTGCAATATTGAGTGAAGCTAGCAAAGTGTAACGAAACTCATTTTCTTAAATTTCCGTAAAATTCGCACGCTCTGATTGAGAAAATGTGAAATTTAAGCATATCCTATTAGATGCTGTTGTAATGTCAACGATAAAAATTAAACTTAATAATCCTTGGTGTACACAGGAAGCTTGGCTCGTTAGGTATATTAATAGAAAACGTAAACCAAGTGGCATTCCAGAAACGCTTGCTGAATGTAGCCCTTACATTTATTCCCGAGAAGAGAAAGTTCTTAAAATCCCGAAGAAGTTATAATTTTTAGTGAATTTAGATTCACACCTTTAGCTCGCAATAACGACCCATTTTTTTACCTTGAGACGATAGGTAGTCCGGAAAACTCACTCTTATGAATGCACGTGAAAGGACATGCACGTGCGAGAAAGGCACTGATGTCATTGGTGTGCGACGCTCTGGCGGAAAATGCGGCCTCCGCTATATCCCTTTGTCATGTTTTGGTTCGTTTTGCGAGCCAAGAGTATACGCGTAATTTTCAATTGAGACCCTTAAGGTGAGTTGGACATACGAGTCCCATTTTTCGAAAGAGCCATCTAGTATCAGCGGAACTAATGCCCTTTTAAAAGTAAAGGGCTCCTTGTATAGAAGTGAAATTAGTTGCAAAGGAAAAGCTCTAAATGCATTGTTTGCTTATACCACATAATACATTGAGGGTGTTTTCGTTCACGAAAGAATCAGTAAGAAATTATTTTGTCCTGAGGCACTAGAGCAAGTCAGTGGGACGTACAAGTTCCATGTTTTGAAATATCATTTAGTATCAGTAGGACAAATACGGACATCTATGTTAAATAAACGGCTTTCTGTAGATAAATATTATCTGTCGTGAAGTGTTTGCAAAGAAACTGTTGTCATACTATTGTCGTGACCACATCGTGGTCATTCTTTCGTCGTGATTCCACCTCCATCGTCGGATTCTTGTCTCCAGTCCCCGCCACGCCATCATCACTTACATTCGTCGTCATCCCATCATACTCACGCTAACGTTGTTATACCATCTTCGCCATTTAACAATCACCATCCCATTGTCGTACGGTCGTCGTCATAGTGCCCTGAGCTATGCCAGTGTGCACTTAAACATCCGGCGAGCGCTCGAGCATCGGTGAGGCTCGTAGTTTTTTTAAACGAGAACGCTATTAGCCCCGATATATTTAAGTGGCGCCCTCGCGCGTGTGATATCAGCGGAGGCGACACCGCGCTCTTGCAACGCGAAGGCAACCTGACGCCGTCGGCCGAGCTACTCTGCTCAAATCTGCACGAGCAAGCGTACGTACCTTATCTACTAGGTCGGCAAGATTAAATCGGACGCCGCGGAGCTTGGAATGGGAAGCGAGCGCTGGAGGAAAGGGGCGCCCAGGTGAAGAGGAGGAGCGCGCGGCTGGGGAGGGTAGGCAGAGTCGCGCATTGCGTGGCAGGGTTCACTACCCGGTACTTGCTACGGACTCTGTGTGCGCTATGGATGTACCGGGTTCGTCTGGCGATCGAGAGGCCGAGTACCGAGCGAGAAAGACGAAGCAGCCATGCAAGCGGCGATAGGCCGAGCGCGAGTAGACCGATCCCGAAGTCGCCGGCAAACGCTGCCTTGTCAATCGTAAGCAGTTTCCCTGCCTTGCCTTCTGCCTAATTGAGCTGCCGTTTTCCTTCCACGTACAAACTACGACTTCTTGGAGAACTCTGCCCACCTGTCATCCCAGGCGACTTCAACGTGCATCCCCAGCTACATGGAGGCACGAAAGTCGACTTCAGAGGCAGGAGTCTTGTCTCCTTTGCCGCCAGCCACGATACGTGCCGCTTAAATACCGGCAGCTCCACACATCGGCAGCACACGGCATATAACAGCTGCTTTGACTTAGGGGTCACGGCACTTCGCCGCACGCACTGCAGCGTGCTGACACAGTGTTCAATCTCTGTCTCTTTCCTCGTTGTACGCACGCTTTCCCTTACTCCCCAGTGTAGGGAAGCAAACCGCACGCTTATCTGGATGACATCCCTGCCATTCCTGTCCTTGCTTTCTCTTTCTTTCTGCCCGTCTGCTATTAAAGGGACCCTGAATTATCCCTCCGGTTTGGCAAAAAGAAACAGTGCGCGGAGAGCATAGGCTACTGTGAGCATCTCAGACAAATTTTGGAGTCGTGCGCGACGCGTGGCGCTTAGAAGCGCTAATGTGACCTTTTTGTAAAACACTTACATCTTAACAGAAGCCCCCTCCTGACTCTTTTCGGGCTGCTTTATTTCCTAATATCGCAGATTCTCATACGCGGCTGCTATTGGCAAATAGCTGACAGCAGTCATGAAGGGTGATTAGATTAGGACGTTTCTTCACCCTTTTATTCTACATATATATATGTGAAGTTTAATAAACCAGCTGAATTAAGCGAAAATCTACTTTCGAATTTCAATAACTATTCATTACTTCCGAAAAAAGGAGTCGACTATCGTCTGCTTACACTCGGCCATGACTGCTCGGTATGAATTACGCTTTGGCCACCCTGCTTATCGGTGTCGTAGTCGTTGGTTCTCGCTAATTTAGACTAGTTCTGAACACTCAACTAGCCTCTAACAACGCGAACCTATGGTCAGACCACACGAACATTTGCCAGTGCGCGCTCACTCCTGGCCGCTGCTGGTTAGACGCTTTCGCAGACTTCGCATCGTATTGAGCTTTAGCTAACGCTTCGAAATGCTGAATTCGGATGCAGATACTATCTGTCGGTCAAGCTGGGGCAGGACAAAGCCGGTCTGCGGCTAGTATAACGCGCACTCTAGCCTTGTCCTGTGTGTACTTGCGCTCTGCTAAGTAGCGCGGCCGCTGCGTGGTGCCGCCACTAGCCCGCTGGCTGAGTGCACTGCTGCTCGCTGAGGACAACCGCGTTTGGCGCACCGTAGGCACCAAAATCGGACGCAGTGGCGTTGACGTGAACATGCAAAATCATATTTGAACTTCGCGCCACGGTGACGTTCAACAGGTGGAGCACTATGGGCACGCCCCGCTACGAGACGTCAATTTGAGGCACGGAGGAAGGAAACTAAGGAGAGGCCCTGACGTCACTCTTTGTGAAGCAAAAGTGAAGCCGGAATTTGGCGTTGCTCATGGCGATGCTCCGCCTTTTGGGCCACCCTCCTCTCTTGTTTACATCTTTCGCGAAACCACGCCGCGCTGCGCGTGGTGTCGCGCGCTCGCGCAACATCTGGCAGAGCACGGTGCAGGTAACAAAGCGCAACAAGACACGGTGACTAACGCAAACCCGCCCACTCAGCGCCTTTGCCACGGCCCGAAACCTACCAGAGCAACACGTGTGAGCGCTCAAAACCATAACAACGCCGCCATTGTGGCCCAAAAGGCGTGGCCATACAACAAAAAAAAATAAAAAAGCAGCAAAAAAAAATGAGAACCTACTACGTCATTTCCGCCACACTTTTCTCCTAGCGCGCGGAGGGGGTAGGGCCTCTCCTTAGTTTCCTTCCTCCGTGATTTGAGGGATCGCCAGCCGTTTGTGCGCAGGCGCGAGTAAAAGCGGGCGCTGGAGAGAAAATCTGGGGGCTTTTGCTCGTTGGACATATGACTCTGCCTAAGCACTACCGAGCAAGTTTGCTAGAGCGTGTTTTTGGTGTTTGTCCCTAGGCGTGCCGGCATTGCGTAGTAGGGTGGAGTTTGTTTACCCTCGGACGCTGGCGGCCGGCGCTGTAAAATAGGTGAAGTAGCGGGTACTGATGCCTGATATTGGCGCCCGCTGTGTCGGACAGAGTGTTTTGCACATGCCGCGCTCGTGCTAAGTCAGTCGTGGCGGATCATAGCTTTCTCGCGCCTTACGGTGACGTACCTTGTAAATAACATCACAGATGTTTCTGTGGGAGCAGTAGCGACCGTATATATAGTAGAGCTCGGGCCGCATATATTGAAAAACTTCGTGGGGTGCGGTAGCGCTGAACTTAGGGTCACAAGTTGGCGGCTGAACGTTATTATAATTATTCAATCGGGATTTTTACTAATTGTAACAACGTGTCATTATTTCGCATTATTGACAGCGCCTCCAGAGCGGAGGCGCTGTCGCCGAGGCCTGAGTCTGCCAGGGGTGTATAAGATCGTTTAGTCCGCGAGAACGGAACGCCAATTTTTTTATGCGAACACCCCCAGGCCCGCTTCGGCCTACGCGGCTACAACCCACGGGCCGCCCTGCTTTCAGCTTTGATGGCCCCGATAGCCCTTGGGTGGTGCCCTGGAGATCCTGCGGCGCCTGCTTTATTATAAGTACAGGCGCTCTCCTGAGGCCTCTGTTTGCCGGTCACATTTCCCCTCCTGGAGCAGTGCTTGTAAAAAAATCCAATCTATTGTCGCGACGCAAAAAGCAGCCCGCGACTTATACAACACCAGTCAGAACACTGCCCCTTCAGACACAGCGTTCGCCAAATGGGGTGTCCGCGCCCACTGCCTCACCGCGCTGGCAGCCAGCGGCTGAGCGTAAACAAACTCGACCGCATTCCGCAATGCCGGCATGTCTGGGGACAAACGAATACAACGTGTGCCAAGAAACCTGCTCTGTAGTGCCCAGGCAGAGTCCTATATTTAAGGAGTAGAAACTCCCAGATTTTCTCTCTCGCGCCCTGCTGTTACTCGCGCCTGCGCACAAACGTCTGGCGATCCCTCAAATGACCGTCTCGTGGCCCCGCTCCGCCGTAGCCTTCGCAATGCAAGCCTTCCAAGAAGGAGTCAAAGCACCGTGAAATGTTTGTTTCATTGTCATTACCTCAGCTTGAGCTGAACGCATGGAAGTACATCTTGTAGCAGAGCATTTATGAAATAGTGTATTTTTATTTCAAATGCATGCATCGACTGCTGTAAAGAGTGGTTTAGGGCCCCTTTAAGAAGAAGCTTTAGCTCTAGAGCTCGTATCAAATTCGTAAATGGGAACGGAGAAATTGTTTTTTTTTTCTGCAATCACTGCACTGATTTTTATAGCCTTGTTGCATTTAAAAACAAATAGCTTTAAACGTTGTAAATGTAGGAAGCAGATCTTTATTTACGCCGTCAGTGTTTACAAAAGTTTTAAGAATTGCATTATTTAGGAGAATCTCAAGTACCACGTTTTAAACACTCTAACTGCGTAATAAATAGCAATACCACAATTACGCAACCTGCACCCATTAATTGCTATAGAGAGGACAAAATTCATGTTCTATATACCGCTTTATAAAATTCCAATTTCATTGTATGACTTTGACGATACCTTTGTAAACATTGTAACTACTTCCCTAAGCTGTAATGTATTTGTCTAACGCTTATTACACTACTGCCATAATTGTTTTTGGTGCGAGGCTACGGATTTGTTAACATTAAGCTTGATTTCTGTTAAACATGCCAATTTATGGTAATTACAATAATTCCAGAACCTAAATAAAACTCCTACTTCCTAGAATCCCTAGAATTGAACGTATTGTCTCAAATGCAGCAAACGACTTTCATATAATGGTCCGGCAGTCGTGTCATGAAAGAATTCTGCTTTATACATGTATTTTGAAAAGAGGAATCGAGGTTGGTCCGAGCTGAAGGTTCCTCTTAACTCCAAACGTGGACTTCAAACCTGAGAGTATGCTCGCTGCTGCTGCCTTTCGTGGAGCTTGCAGCAAAACATCGGTCAATAGTGCGCTTGTATTGTCCTTTACAGGGTATTTCCTTTTTTTCCCTGCCTCTGTTGCAAAATGAATCTCCCCCGTCTACCTCTGCACACAACCGTGCCTAATATAAGGAGGCCTTTTCGCAGTGGATTCCTTGGCTGCGTTTGAATTTCACCGGTGACACGCACGCCGAGGATGACGTGCAGATGTCTGGACCAATGGCCAACCTCTTGGACCAGCTGGCTGGCAATCTCGGATTCACGTGAGGCTCATATCTGTGTATGCTTTCGCGTACCGAAGCCATGTTGTGGGCTAAACGCCGAAATGAATAGAAGTTGAGTCTGTTCGCTACTTGTACATAGTAATATGCATATATATGAGAAACATTACATTTAAAATAAATATTATTAAGGGGGAAGATGAGTGCAGAAAAGAAGTCGTCATGAATTATTCGCCTTATATGAGTAAAAGAGGGCGTAAAGGAGGTGTGCGCAGCCGAAAGAACTGAGAAGCTTCGCTAAATATGTCCCGAATCATCTGAGCGAATACTTCGCTATACAGGGTGATCATATATAAGCTTTATAAAATCTTTGAAAATTGACTGCGGCCAAAAGCATATTTATTGTTCTTGAGCTGGACTATTCCTTCCTATAGCACCACAAAAATAAACACGTTGTTGCGGCTCCATATGATAGCTTTGCGGAGCCATCGGATCCAAGAAATCAGAAACTCAGAAGTTGGGAAATCAATAACCAAGAGGTTTACTGGCGCTCGAAGAAAACTCATTTGCATAGCTGAATAAAATAAACAATAAAGAAGTCAAGTGTTCATCAACGAGCGCCTGGATGAGCCTCGTTCCCATGGGCCAGAGCAGCTTCTTTTTTCTCCGCACCGTCATCATGACACATCTGTTCAAACATTCCCTCCTGTCAGTAGCGAATCACACAGGTCACATCCCAACAGGCCGACACCAATTGAAGAAGCAGATACAAAACTTCACAGACGGAATAACCAACTGGCAACCCGTTCCTCCCCCCCCCCCCCCCCTAATTTCCAGCGGGCACAAAGGCGCAGAGAGGATCTGGCCGTGGGAATGGGAGAAAAGATATTTTGCTCTCAACTGGTCTTCTCCACTGCTTCTCGCTAGAGGGCAGGCACCAGTTCGTGGCGCTCTGTAGGGTGGGCAACACAGCAACAAAGAACGTTAAGCGGAAAGTCAGAGAGGCCAACATAATCTCATGGTTGCCGGCAATGGAAAGGAAACCTGCCATGAGTAACTATATAAGAAGAAAAAACGAAATCAGGAAAGAAACAATTTACGATGACTCAAAGGGAAGCTCATTACTTTTCGAAGCGAGATCGGCGTGCCATAGAACATGCACCTATACAGCGAGATATAAGAAGGAAGAAGAAGCATTTGCTTGGCTGCGGTAAAGCGCGCGTGTTCCATCGGTGCCTGCTCTGCGCTTAGGAATTGCGTTCCTCGGTTCTGGCTTCTCCTGCTTTGGGGGCTTAGGTCACGCATCGGGTGGTATTTTCTTTGCTCAGCTTGTAGTTTTACATTACCTTGCTTGATGTCTGTAGCATCACCTGGCTACGGGGCTTACCCGTGGTCAGTCTTGGTAGCTCCTCAGGAGCTGCCGCTTGAGTTTTTCTTCGCAGTGGAGCCGGTACTGTTCCTGTGGACACGGTGCCGACCGACGGCAGTACGATCAATATGAAAAACCCAAAAACAATTCAGGGCGAATTCCAGAAGGCCTCACCGCAATTCCGACATATCCGAGAGGTCCGTCAGTTCGGCAGAGGTGGTATACTATGCTGCACGCCAGATTACACCTGTGTCAAAGAACTGCTGAATTGTTCCACATTTACTTCCCATCCGGTGAGCTGTTTCGTACCACCACATCTCGCATGCTCTAGAGGCATTGTTCGAGGGTTGGACGTCACTTTAACCCCTGAGGAGATTTTAGAAATGTTCTCGGTGGCTGGCGTCATCTCCGTTTACCGGTGCAGTCGGGTGATTGAGAATAAGAAGATACCGACATAGTCAGTCATAGTTACATGTGCTAGGACGATGCGGCCAACAGAAATGAAGGTCTGGCCCCTAATTTACAAGGTAGAAGCTCTAGCAACACCCATTCTACAATGTAAGAAATGTTGGCGATTTGGTCACAGCGTCAGGGGCTGAATATCTACACCCCACTGCCGTGCTTGCGGAGACAGCCACAGTTTTAGTGATTGTTCCTCCAAACAACAGAAATGTTGTCTCTGGGGTGGTGGTCATTCCGCCAACTAATCGAACTGTTCTGCAAGATCACAGGAAATGCAAAGTGTAGATGTAATTGAAAGGAGACGTTGCTCACGCCGTGATGCTGTAGTTGAGGTCCAGGGGAGGTCTAAGGTATATGCAGGAGGGACAGCCCGTCAGCAAAGGGTTGCAGACTCAGCCCTTTCCGATTCTCTTGCGACAGCCGTCGAAAAGGTGTTGTCAAAAGCTATGGAACGATTAACATCAAACCTGTCGGAGACTCTAGCTCAAGTGTTGACATCACAAATGATTCAGCTTTTCAGTCCATTAGCGAGTGCTAATGCTAGCTCGCAGATTATTACATAGACCCTAATATCGAATGCTGAAGAACTAATGGATCCTTCGTAAGTTATTGCACAAGACGCAGACAATGCGAGGCCATCTACTTCAACTCAGCAGACCAACAACGGATGCTTCTCTGGATCAGTGTCGGAAAACAACCAGGATGTAGAAATGAACCTCCCGACTCTTAAACGCACAAGATCACCTAACGATAACTCATCGATCTCTGTCCCGCACTCAAAAAGCAAAAAATATGTGAAAGATATTCTTTCCAAGTCGGATTGCATTCTTAGCTCTTCCAGCTGTGACCCTCAATCAAAACCAAAAAAGTACGGTAAAGACAGTCTTTCGAAGAAAGTTTTTTTAAAAGACTATATTAGAGCAAGCGGTGTCTAAAGTAGGCAATAATTCATCATACGTTATTTGACGGCATTACAGTGGAACTGCCGTTCCATTATTTCTGCAGCTACCGATTTATTATATTTTTGCTCACAACTTCCTCCTGACATTAATCTTTTGCAGCAAACTTGGCTCTACAATGGCTAATATTTTCATATAAGAATTATGATTTATTTCGATTGGACCGTCCATCGAAAGGCGGAGGACTTGTTTTCTTGATAACAACTAAAATATGCCACAAAGTAAAAATTTTCTAACAGTATATGTCTGCGGAGTGTGAAATACTAGCAATAGATGTAACTATTCCTGGTTGTTCCCCATTTTCCTTAATTAATGCATACTTTCCCACAGGTGTGCTTCATACTTGTTTCCCCAATACAGTTGTCAAATCTTGTAGGAAAGAAATTGTGATAGCCGCAGACTTTAATTCGCATCATGTGTCTTGGTGTTTCAAAACGGACTCACGTGCAAAGCGATTGTCGGACTGGGCAATTATTCATAATTTTTGTTGTTTAAACACGAAGTCAGCTACCTTTATTCAGGGTCTTTCTAAATCGGCATTGGATCTAACATTTGCCAGTTCAGGAATTTCCGTAACTTCCGGGTCTACTGTCGACTCAGCCTCCAACAGTGACCATCTACCTATTAGGTTTAATATTATCTGCCCTGTTATTCCCCGGAAGTCTCCAATGCGTACTTTTGTCAATTAACAGAAATTTCAGAGCATCTTGAAAACGGTCCTCAATTCCCAGAAAACAGTACCCAATGACATCAAAGCCATGAGGCTTTGCGCTGTAGTAAAAAGTTCCTTCAAAAAGTCTCAATTTATAGTTAAAATAAACAAAAGTATACCCCTCCTTGGTGGAATTCGGATTGCACGCGGGATTATAGAAGACGAAAAGCCGCGTGGAAGAAATTACTTTACAATCAGTGTCCGAGTAACTAGAGTGATTATAAATTCGCAGTTGCTGCGTTCAAGAGAACAGTATCGAATGCCAAACACGAGTATGACGAAATACATCATGAATTCCTCTCTAAGCCCCTCAACAAAAAAGCTCTGTTCAGATTCCTTCAATATAGAAAATTCATACCAACACCAGCGAATACTGAATCGCTAATACTTTCACCACGCGAGTTATCTGCTTCTTTAGAATTAATAGGAAAGGGCTTAGCGCAACGCTTAACATCACGTTTGCCGAACGGGCCACTAATGCCTCCCATCGCTGACGACTTTGTGGAAGTAACAGTGTCAGAGCTCTCTAATGACCTTAGATCTCTGCCTGCCTCAGCTCCAGGTCCAGACGGCATTTCCAATGCCATGCTAAAAATGTTGTTTGAAATGTCTTCTGATGACATTCTGAACACAGTAAATTATTCCCTAGAAAATGCTTGGATTCCACCAGAATGGAGGACAGCCAAAATTCTTCCGCTGCTTAAAAAATAAGGAGCTGGCTACAACCATGACAACATTAGGCCTATCTCTCTTACGTCAAATATGGTAAAACTAATTGAGAGTTGTATATGATCGTATGATGGATCATATATCTGAAAATTCGTTACTGAGCCCAAGTCAAACAGGTTTCCGGCCCGGTCTCTTCATTTAGTGTGTACATGTAGATTTGGAAAGCCGCGCCCAACTTGCTCAGCATAGAAAAGAAGTTAGTGCTTTAGTGACATTGACATAGCAAAAGCTTATGGCAGCGTTGAGTACTGTCTACTGCTGGACAGATTACAGTCCTACAATTTTTCAAGATATATAACGGCATGAATTTTTGAATTTCTAAGAAACAGAAAATTTCATTGTTTTCAAAACGGCTTTTCTTCAACACTGTTCAATGAAACGAGAGGGGTGCCCCAGGGGGCTGTTCTGTCTTGTATACTATTTAACCTGTTGATGTGTTCAGTACCACTGCACCAGGATGTGAATCTGTATGTCTATGCAGATGACATTGCATTTTTCGCGACAGCTAGAGACATCAATTCCCTTCACCTGTCTTTGCAAACGTACCTCTGTACTCTACAGACGTGGCTTCATAACCTGCACCTGTCACTAAACGTAAACAAAAGTGCAGTCCTTGTTTTCCCGCTTTCCGGGCCGTTACAGTTATCATTAGTATATGAACAGAGAACCATTCCTCTGGTAGAGTCGCTTAAATACTTGGGTATCATATATTACGGAAAACATTACTGGCGTTCTCACATAGAAAATATTGGAACGAAGGCGACACGAGCGGTAGGTTTACTACGTAGAATCAGTAACTGACGTTCTGGTATGCGAAGTGACACATTAATTATGATTTATCGTATGTATGTACGACCGATTCTAGAATTTGGCTGTGTTTTCTCTGGAAGTGCAAAATATAAATTAAGACCCCTTCTGTTAGAAAGAGAAGCTCTTCGACTATGTTTAGGTCTTCCTAAATTCGTTGCTAATAATGTATTATACCAGGAAGCGCGTCTACCTACTCTTCACACACGATTCCGCATGCTTACAGTTCAGACCTACTTAAGAGCTTATGATTCCTCGCTACGAAGTGGACATTATGCATTTATTAGTGAACCAATTACATTTTTTGAGACCACGTGGTCACGGTTCCATACCCCACAAGTTGTATTTGTGCAAGCAGAATTAGCAGCTTTAAATGTTCCCCTTAGAGAAATAATTCTGTTTCATAAGTCTCCGGGGTCGCTGAAAATTGAATCTGCAGAAATTTTTCCGCACAATGCGAAATTTCTGCCCACAACAAATTTGAATGACCGTTTAGAAGATTATTTGGCCCGTTTCAAAATAAACGGAATAGCGACTGATGCTTCTTCATATGAAGAGAAGGCAGGCGTGGGTATCTACTCACCATCCCTCGATTGGTCTTTTTCACTTCGCCTACCAGATTACACATCAGTTTTTCATGCCGAACTTCTGGCAATAGTTCTTGCCGAGCGGAAATTACCCGTTCATATTACAAGAGTTATTATCGTCACAGATTCTCTATCTGTATGTAGCGCACTTACTGCGTCTACAAAGTCGACAACCGGGAACACGTTTTATTCATTAGCTCCGCCTCACTTAAGTTTAGTGCATATAGTATGGGTCCCTGGCCACCGAGACACTCATATTAATGAAATAGCCGATTCCTTAGCACGAGCTTCTTTAGCAGGTCCTGTGCTATTTGTACTGTCGGCAATTGCGCACGTAACTGCAGCCAGATATAGGCAATTTTTTTTGAGCTAGGACAAAAAAGCTCTGTGATTAGCAAAATCTTCAGATTTTTTGCACCTAAATTATTCTTGGAACCGGCAATGGTGTCCTAGCCGGAAACTTGAAGTTTCATTTACTAGGCTGCGTTGCCGTATTCCAACACTTCATTTTTACTTGCACAGATGTGGTCTGGCGGTATCCCCTCTATGCTACTTCTGCAATGAACCGGAATCTATAGATCATTTTTATTATCATGTCGGCGGTTTTCTACTCATCGAAAACCACGTCTAGAAATGCCACTTCAAAATTTAGGATTAAACTTAAGCAGTACTTTTAGGATTAAATTTAAGCAGAGCAACAGTTTTGGGATATAGCCACATGAACGTTTGCCTAGCCCTTTACAATTTTCTATGGGGCACAAAAATAATGCCTTGTTATAGTTTTTAGTTTCAAGAATTGATTTATTTCTACTTCAAGCTAGAAAAGTCAAAACAGTAAAAGCACGAATTCACATTTAAATCTTACTATTATTATTCATAATTTACCTTACTCAAGCATAAATATATCCTTTTTTATCGCTTCTTTTCTTTTAACAGTCCTATCAACGCAAGGCTTATTTATTTTCCGTTTTGTTTCGTGTGTTAATTATTTATTAACCAATTTATTTTATTTATGGAATCATATTACCACCCGATTCATGGCCTATACCCCAGAGTGGTTTTGTGCCATTAACTGAGGCTTGATCATCATCATCATGGAGCATGTTTTATTAGAATGTGAAGACGTCTACCCAGCGGTCGATTTAGGCACCACTGGCCTCCTTAAAGCCCTTGGGTTCAGCGAGAGCTGTGGAAAAGTAAACATATCCACAGTAGGGATTAGTAAGTGGCGATTGGAGGATTGGTGGAATAAAAGTAGGCAAACGACAAAAAATGGGCACGTACAAAAGCACACTCCGCAATGGGGGATCAGAAAATGTGGTTGTGGGAGTTCATAGTGTTTTTTTCATTGTTTAACCTAGGTAGGACATTAGAGAGTATAATAGCAGGAGTTTGGAGGCGCAACCCACCGCCCCGTTCCAAAGGGGACGCTCATAACAACCATCCATCTATCGATCCATCCATCCGGCTTTCTTCCAGGAAACGACCACGAGTCATTAGCGTCGTCTCAGCCTCTCCTGGAGTGGCAACTCTTTCTTCCCTTTGTGGCGCTTCTTCTCTCGCGTGGGGAGCTCGTCACGGGAAAATTAGCAACGCCGACCATCGCGTGGGAACTATCCTCCGGTTATCTTCCCACCATGGCTCTCGCATTCTATTCTTGCGCATGACAAACAGCATGTTGTCTACTGCAGTCGTAACAAGATATTTAACTATTTACCAAAATTCACTACGTAACTTTTTAAGTATTTACTGTACGGCAGATATTACAATTTAGGAATTAACCGATTCCAAAATCGTGAGCGCCACCAGCACGGAAAACAAAGAACGTCGCGCCACGCCGTTTCGTTGAAAAATCGGGCCTGCGCCGGCATGCAGTCCGGGCTCCGCGTATCGATACAACCTGCTTCGTGCGTTTTTTCGGTGCTTCCTTGAATTGGTTTCAATGTGTGGGTTATAATTGAAGAAAACAATATACCCCTCCCGTTTGCGCACACGGGATGGAGACTGGACTTCTCGAAGTGCTCGGTAACCAACGACGGCGTTTGGCAGTATCTGTCCTCGAACACTTCGACCCTTCGTCAGGCGCATAGAGGCTGGGCGCTACATGACGATGGCTACGTGGCAAACCATATGACACACTTCACCACAGATGATCCAGAATTTCGACTGGTACGAGCCGCGTGCAAGAATTCCTTGAAGATGGGCATCGTGTATGTGGTGTCGGCGTGGCACGCGAAAGATGCGGGCGAAATCATCGGAGCTTATTGCCGGTGCATCGCCGGCTAAGGTAATTTTTTTGTACGACGAATATTTTTTTTCTTTACGTAATAACAGAATGCGTTAAGCGGCAACGTGCTCCCCTATTGTAAGCATGTTTATTTTTGTAATGTAGTGATGTCATCTTGACTTCGAGCTTTTACGAAAGCTGTATGTCGAATGTTTCATCCGTTCAAGAGACAAGCGGTAACTGTCGCCGTATTTTCGTGCCAGCACCATCGTGCATCTTATAGATAAAAAAAGGCTCTGAATTCTGGCCACACTGTACGTTGCGCGTACTACGTTTGTTTAGTTTGAGACGTTTGCGGAAGAGGCATCCCGATGGCGTAAACAGCGCATGCCGTTCCTTTGTAGATAATAGGCACATGTTAAGCACATGAAAGTTTACCTACGTTGGCTTAATCCACATGGTGTCGTGCTTCCTTAGGAAGGCGAGTTGATCAAGTTAAAAGTTTGAGTCGTGCCTCGTGCGTTTGTTTTATATTGCGTTGGTGTGCCAAATTCTAAAACAATTAAAACAAGCCCTCTCTACGCGTTAAGGCCACAGAGGCTCGACGGCGTAAATGTTCCGAGGCAGGTGCGATATATTTACGTTAGGGTAAGCTGCGCAATTTTGTCGTATAGGCGCAGCGAGACATGACAGCACGTCGCAGGGTTGCATCTGAGCACTGCTAACCTGGAGACTAATGAACGCAACAAACAGCCATTGTGCAAGGACATGCCATGCAAATGGATAATACCGCCAGACGGTACGACAATCCTTATCAATTAGTGCAAATAGTTGCATGATAAAGCCCTCTCGTCATAATGCAAATGCATCGAGCTTTAGCATGGCGAACATCAGTGAAACCACAGAGTCAAAAGTCATGTTCACATAAGCAGTTTATTTTTGAAGCATCAGAAACAACGAAACTAGGAAGACGCGTTGAACTTTCTGGCTTGCGAATATGAACATTTTGTACATATTAGACGCGTACCTCTTCATTTTGCACTGCAAACGGGCTAAAGTTAATTTCTTTGAAGAAACCAAAAGCAACAGTGGCTTCGCATTTGGTTTCCTGCATAAGTGAAATCGTCAAAAAGCTACTGGTTTTAACCCGCCGTGGTTGCTCAGTGGCTATGGTGTCGGGCTGCTGAGCACGAGGTCGCGGGATCGAATCCCGGCCACGGCGGCCGCATTTCGATGGGGGCGAAAACACCCGTGTACTTAGATTTAGGTGCACGTTAAAGAACACCAGGTGGTCGAAATTTCCGGAGTCCTCCACTACGGCGTGCCTTATAATCAGAAAGTGGTTTTGGCACGTAAAACCCCATAATTTTTTAAGCTACTGGGTTTGTTGCGAAGCTTACCACGCATGTTTTTTTTTTAATGTAGAGAGGAAGCCAGCACCACAAATGCGGCTGACGGAGATCGTGTTCCAGAAGCATGGAATAAACAGACCACTCAGTCAAAAGAGCAAGAGGGAGTTCAAGCTGTGCAGTTCTGTCGTACCACCACATCATCAAGATGACATATCATTAAAGCAGAACCTGTTGGCCTGCTACCTAGCGCTTCAAGTACTACGGTACATGAAACCAGGAGATGAGAACCCACGGAGTTCAAGAACCACCATTCGAGGTCTTAATTGGAGACAATGAAAAAGTTTGGCGCAATAGTTCATTGGCATCGGTTAATTCACACATGGCGTCAATCATGCCCCTTTTTCAATAGGAGAGGTATGCAATATGTGTAAAAACAGCAGTGAAAACAGACAAGAAATCCTGGCATGGTGCTAGAATTGGTCGTCTCACTGCATTCCTCTTTAAGAGGATGAGCCGATGCCTAAAGCGTGAAGGTATCTTGAAGACACT
Source organism: Dermacentor andersoni (assembly GCF_023375885.2). Taxonomy (NCBI): domain Eukaryota; kingdom Metazoa; phylum Arthropoda; class Arachnida; order Ixodida; family Ixodidae; genus Dermacentor; species Dermacentor andersoni. Next base: position 179,499,671 of record NC_092817.1, on the reverse strand, counting down.
GATCTATCCTAGTGATAGGGCAATGTCTGAAACATTGGTGTATGGGCGAGCGCATGAGAAGGAAGATCTTAACGAGCACACAGTCTTGTCGAAGCTCTGAGACAACAGCATCAATATCCATGAAACAGGACTTCCCATGTATAAGGGGTACCAGTTCCTGGCGGCCTGACCAGACAGGATTATCAGAGTGAATGGGGAAGAAGGCCATCTTGAGGTGAAATGCCCCTTTTCTAAGCGAGGACTGACAACAGAGGAAGCCTGTCCAGACAAGAAGTTCTGCTCCGCCTTCCAGAAAGGCGAGGCAGTTAAAAAGAGAGATCACCACTACTTTTATCAAGTGCAGACCCAAATGGCTGTTACAGGATATAAGTCGTGTGATTTTGCTGCGTGGATTGAGTTACGTGATCCAATGAAGCCACATAAAATCAATGTCGAGTGCATTGACTTGGACCCCGACTTCTGGGAGCTGTGAAGTGCTTCCTAGATTGCTCCACTTTATGAAAGATGCACTTGTGCCAGGGCTCCTCTCAGGACGTGTAAAGCGCCTAGGGAATCTGTGCACTTCAGGCCAGTATGTATGGCACAAGCTGGTTAAGAATGAGTTTTATGCGTGCGAACCCCAAGGCATGCTACGAATGAAAGTCAGAAAACTAAAGTGTTCTCCAAAACAAGTCTGGCATAAGCTGGTGGTGGTCAGTGCTGCATTCCAAATAAAAGTGTACAAATACCAAGTGGCTAAAAGAATGATGAGAAGTGCTAGAAGTTTTTATTATAGTGGTAAATACAGAAAATTTGTCAGGGCTAACTACAACAGGACAAACAAATTCTGTAAAAATCAGACTACCAATGGAGCAAGTAAAACATACTACTCTTCTTCCAGCTATGTTTATGAAAATTTAATTTACACTTTTTATTAGAGGCTACTTGAAGTTGCTTAAGAAGCAAACCATCCTGAAAACTTGCTCTGCTATGTTAGTCACAGAGATTCGGAATGCCTCATCAAGAATATGGAAACATTTAATGCGTGCTATAACCCGCACCACATGCACCCTTGCACATGTAATGCGACGAGCTTCTTCTACAGCTTGAGGTGGCATCTGTGCCTCATATGGGTCACGAAATGGTGGCTTTTAGATATTTATCCCCTGGGCTAAATAATGGAATGTAAAATCTTTCTCAACCATTACAGCATTTCCAGGCTGTGAGCTATCAAGAAACCCTTGATCTCTGCAGAAATGTCTTGTCCGACGCTGATCCTCCCCAAATTAATGAAGCATAGGCAATATAGGCCTCTGGAGTGCAGTCTATTAGTACTGTATAAGTATTATAGTGCTTGTACGTTGAAAATGTTTGCCGCTGGGCTTGAAAAGAAGAGGGACGTCTATTCGAACTTATGTGGCACCCAAGACCAGCCTAGTATTATCAAACCCTTTGAATGATTTTGGAACATACTGGGCAACATCTTGTCCTTCGAAGTCCCTGGAAAGGGAAATGAAATGGGGGGACAAGAATGCAGTACAAGCTTGACAAAAGTATATGTGGGTCGAGCTTTATGATGCAGTATGGTGTTCTAAAGAATTTCGATATGAATAACACGAAGTTTACAAAACTGCAATGTGCACTTTCCTAAAATCACAGGAGTTACTGTACAATATTGACACATCCGTTTCTAATTTTCTTTTCTTTATTTTTCTTTATTCATATATTTCTCCGCTTTGCCCGAAGGCGCTAAAGTAGGGTAGTTACAATCTTGCAAAAAAAACAAAAGAAAACATCATCATTCACACTGAACACTCGCAGTGTGCAGTGGGATTTTCATTGTTTTCATTATTTATTTACCGTGATATGTGATTTAATGTTAAATAACCCCCTATGCAATGCCTGTAGAAGGCCTTTAGGGTACATGAATAAAAAAAAAAGATCTTTCAAGATTACACTTGTTTCGAACTATTTCCCAGAGTGGAGAACGAAATACATGGGCGTTCAACTTATTTTTGTGCTTCAATGCATAAAAAAGCGTTTCGTTAAAACAGTAAGTGGAACAACAACGCATCTTTACGGCAAGTTTGGTGGCGCGTATCTCGAAACTGCCGTCATTCTGGAAATTCATTACAAGTGGAAACGGCTTGTACGCTCACCGGCTACATTTCGTTAATTGAGATATGTGACATAAAGTAATTTATTCAAAAGGTAATTACTGGATTTTTGTTAATCACTAAATATGTGTTTCGATTTATCGTGGAAGTAATGTCCGCCTCTCTGAATGTTTCAAAACAAATTACTGAAGGAAGGAAAAAGACCGCAATGGGGCCAACTCAGCGGAGTTGTTCCACATGAGCTCCCGATTCAACCTGAACTTCCTGCAGACTGCCAAATGGGAGCGGCAGAATGTCTGCCTCATTCGACGCAGCTCGGGAAGCAGCATTCAGAGAGACCATCCGCAGCGCCATGAGTTCATTTTTCACAGATTCACACACTTTGACAACAGCAAAGCGGCGGCCTCAAACGAAGCCTACGGAGGATTGACAAGCTTTGCTCCCCGAGGCCACGCGCCTCGCGCCTAGGACACGCGCCTCCTGCCCGTACCAGAGCTTTGAGACCGAGCTTCTCGCCTCGTGAAACACCATACCGGCCCTTTGAAGACGAAGTACGCTTAATTGCTTACTCAAGAGGGAGTATCAAGCGGAGGGAGGGGATATCTCCCCGGAAGTAGTTACTCAAGATCAAGGTTAGCAATCCGCGGGGGCCAGTAGAGTTGGCGCCAAAAGGCGCACGGCGGACACTAATGTGCCATCGCCGCAGCTGGCAGCGCGGCCGCGGCAAATCAGGCGGTGCGGCGCTAAAATCCAAGGTACTACGAGCGGGATGGATGCCGTCAGTACCTCGAGATATCAAGATTGTGATCAGGCCTCGAGGTATAATCAATATCTCCAAGATTGGCGCTGTTACGCTGGCTGATGCAATACTAGCCGCCACTGGCATCAGTCAAGAAGATCTATGTAACTCTATGTCGGAATGTGCAGCAAAATATGGCCGGCAGTACTCCCAAGCGCGAGAATGCGAGCCGCTGCTTCCGGATGAGTCAGCTACTCATCTCGCGCAAGGTATATGAGCTCAGTGCCTACGACACGGCCCCGCACTCCACGTGCAAGGGGGTGATCCGCAACAACCCCCTTCAAGGCGACCCTGACATCATCGAGGCCAATATTGTTAATAGCACTGCTCCACTCGCTTTAGCTGCGAAGAGAACAGCCACAACCGGCACGCTCATTGTCCCGTTCGACGGGAATTGTGTACCGAGCTTTGTCAGGTATGGGCCGTTACTCATGCAGTGCTCGCTTTACCGCAAGCAAATTGACGTGTGCTATACGTGCGGCCGCCTCGGTCATCGCGCTGACCTGTGCCCCACTCCCGGTGACACGATTTGCCACGGCTGTGGTGGCCCTAGTCCCGATGAGCAACATCAGTGTACCGCCAAGTGTAAACTCTGTGGTGGCCAGCGTATCACGGCTAGTAAGGACTGTGCTCAAAGGTTCAAAATCCCGTACATCGTGCGTCGTCGTCGGAGCAAGCGTGCCACGATGGCCGGTGCCCCTTCGCCGTCCCCTAAGCGGCACTCCGACACTGCGAACGAGTTCAAGACTTCATCCACCCCAGGTGCTCACCGCAGAGGACGCTCCCGTTCCAGGGACCGCTCGAGAGGCCGTTCCGTATCCAGGGGCCACTCTGCCTCCAGGGCCCATTCCGGCTCCCGCCGCCGTTGGTCCAGAGTATAGGCCTGTTCCCGGGGACCCTCCGGTTCTCGGCCTCGCTCCAGCTCCTGGCCGGGGCACGACACGTCGCGGGTGACGAGGTCCCACTCCCGCATGCCCACGGCCCTTAGAAGCAAGAAGATGACGCTCTCCTGGGCCAACAAGGTTCGAGGTGGACGTGTGGCCCCAAGAGGTGACAACCTGCGTCGCGATTCGCACCACGAAAACGAGCTCGAAGATTTGTGACGAGTTAACGAGCAGTTGGCAAAAGTAAAAGCGCAGGTTAAGCAAGAAATGAGCAGGCTAGCGGCAGAGATGGCGGAGATTAGGAAACTCGCGCTTTCACCATCCACGGTTGCGGCGAGGAATGTTACCGGAATTGATGTGGTGCTTATAAAACCAACTATTATAAAAAGCAATATGCCTGCTAATGTATCAAAATTTATTCTTAGTGTGGCCACAGTCAGCCCATCTATACCTGTTTGTTTATTATGCCGAAAACTGAAAATTATTCTCCTCAGATCTTCTTTCGACAACGTGGGCAAAAATGCAAATGCTTGAAAGTTAGTTTGAGTGAGCAAGGGTTTCTTTGCGACTTCGCATTGTTAGAAAAATGCGCGAAAAATGATAGAAATTATCTACCACTATATCTGGCTTCTCTGAAAAATGTTCTAAGAAATTTGCAGGTGCCGCAGTATTGCCTCGGAGCGTATTTATTAAAGCCGAAGTTTTTGCTTAATTTTTGTGTGCTTGATTAATTATCTCTAAGAAATACCGCCGTTTTGTTGTTCTCAAGAGAGCAACTACTCTATTCCTTGCAACCTTTTATACCGTTTTCAAGCCTTGATTTTTCGGCGAACGCCTGCTCCTTTTCCACAACCAGTCTCTGTAGGAAATAGCTCTCATTATGTTGGCCGTAAACCAGGGGTAACCTTTCGTTTGTTTTTAGTTATTGTGTACATACCAGAAAACAGCTGCTCACAAAATTTTTCATAAACTTTACCATAATTAGAATCATTAATCATTTCCACCCAGTCAAGCTGTGCAGTCAAATAATGTGATGTTTTCCTGTTGAAAATCTGCACTTATACTTGATTATTATCATGTTTTTCTTCTGATTTGTCGTTTTCGGGCAGGAGTAAAAGTGCATGAAGGTGACAAGGGACAAACTTGTGATCTGCTATCTTTTGCCTAATGATACATGCCGCTAAAGAATAATTCGGTGCTCTTATAGGTTTGTGGTCTAGACAGGAGGATACTAGTGTATTTTGTAAGGGTTGATTTCTAGTCGCTTGTGAGCCAAATGTTGATAAAATGGAGAGGTAATCCACAGAGTAGTCGAACTGGTGTTCAATATAATAATGTTTAGACCACCCACCAACCAAATCTGAGCTGCGGCTTCGTGGTCTTCCAAAATTTCTTCAAGCTTACGCAAGGATCGTGTGAGACTGTTGTTAGGCGGAAGATAAATAGCTAGCAACAATATTTCCGTGTTCGTAAGTGTGATTTTACTGCCGAACTTTCGACGTGTTTTAAATAAGTGCCCGTAACCACAGTGTCATATCTTCTCTTAACAAACAACGCTAAGCCACCTCCTCAAGTTTCCTGTCGTGACATAAAATGGGCTTTGTAACCCTTTCATTTGTATATGTTAGTGCAATCCTCTGGTACATTTGTTTGCACTATTATAAATGCATCTACTACATATGCGACTGATTCCGCTACCTCTCTGAATTCCTGCCAATATTTTCTTAGACCTGATATTAATACTAATTACTGTGAAACCGTGTTCACGGCTGGTAGCAACTATATATTTGAACACATTGAAATATGAGACAAAAAATTCGTTGCCATGTTGTTTATGAAATTTTTAAGAATATCTGCTAGATTCTTAACTCGGATCAGGGTGCATCTTCGTCCTTCTTCACGAAAATATTTCCGCCCTTAGCCCGCAAAAATGTGTAGTTTTTTCTTTTGCTTTAGTTTTAGCTCAACAGAGCAGATTTCGGTTCATTCTTGTCAGATTATCATTGATGAAAAGCCTCGCACCTCTCAAATTGATGCAAGCGTCTTAATTTCCCCCGCGCATGAAACCGCGCATCGCTTGTGGTCACGGAAGAATAACGTACTAGTACTGTCGGCTTTGTCTTATATTTGTTTGGTAAGTGATGCACCACCTCGATATCAGTGCTACAGAGTTCTGATAGTTCCAGTTTACTGGCTATGTTCGATAAGACTTCCTTTAGGTTTTCCTCGTGTTTGACAGGTAGCCCTCCGATTTCCATATTAACGTTTCTGCCATACTGTTCGGTTTCATTTAGATCCCGTTGCAGCTACTGCAGCTGCTCCGCCTGTGTTTCGAGTTGCGTTTTCAGTTGAGCAATTTGTGCTTCACGCGCAGCTTCCCGCTCTTTACTGGCTGAAAAGGAGACTGTTTCTTCTAGGTCTTTCATTGCCATGCTAAAATTTGTGAATTCTGCTTTCAGGAGGAGCAGAGATTCCACTTTTCCATGTAAAGTCAGCAAAGGGGTTACAGTTTGCTTAATACCTGCCAGCTCTGACGTTACCGTAGTTTCTGAAGTGTCTTCTTCTGGTCGAGTCGTACTCGTAGACTGTGAGCCCGCCCCCCCTCCTTGCTTTACCGCGCGACACATTTTGCACACCCATGATTCACGTGTACTTTGACTCTTCGTTGCTAAAGCATTTTGAGCTAGACCAGAGCATTGAGGACCCAAATAATAATAATAATAATAATAATAATAATAATAATAATAATAATAATAATAATAATAATATTATTATTATTATTATTATTATTATTATTATTATTATTATTATTATTATTATGCAGTCGGCGGCAATTCTTTGCCACAAACTGACGTTTGTCTTTGCCCAGGAAATCCGAAGGATCATGCGTCGTCCAGCCCGGTTCACGCAGCCATCTTCCGCTAGCACCCAAGTGCGATAATCGTGGTATCAAGCCTGCGCAGCAAGATTGCCTCCCCCCCCCCGACAAGCCAGGACACCAGAGGGCCGCTAATCGTCTCACCGTCACCTATAAAAGCACGGACTGATCCACAGCCTTCTGCAGTCGGCGGCAATTCTTTGCCACAAACTGACGTTTGTCTTTGCCCAGGAAATCCGAAGGATCATGCGTCGTCCAGCCCGGTTCACGCAGCCATCTTCCGCTAGCACCCAAGTGCGATAATCGTGGTATCAAGCATGCGCAGCAAGATTGCCTCCTCCCCCCAACCGACAAGCCAGGACACCAGAGGGCCGCTAATCGTCTCACCGTCACCTATAAAAGCACGGACTGATCCACAGCCTTCTGCAGTCGGCGGCAACTCTTTGCCACAAACTGACGTTTGTATTTGCCCAGGAAATCCGAAGGATCATGCGTCGTCCAGCCCGGTTCACGCAGCCATCTTCCGCCAGCACCCAAGTGCGATAATCGTGGTATCAAGCCTGCGCAGCAAGATTGCCTCCCCCCCCCCGACAAGCCAGGACACCAGAGGGCCGCTAATCGTCTCACCGTCACGTATAAAAGCACGGACTGATCCACAGCCTTCTGCAGTCGGCGGCAATTCTTTGCCACAAACTGACGTTTGTCTTTGCCCAGGAAATCCGAAGGATCATGCGTCGTCCAGCCCGGTTCACGCAGCCATCTTCCGCTAGCACCCAAGTGCGATAATCGTGGTATCAAGCCTGCGCAGCAAGATTGCCTCCCCCCCCCCCCCCGACAAGCCAGGACACCAGAGGGCCGCTAATCGTCTCACCGTCACCTATAAAAGCACGGACTGATCCACAGCCTTCTGCAGTCGGCGGCAATTCTTTGCCACAAACTGACGTTTGTCTTTGCCCAGGAAATCCGAAGGATCATGCGTCGTCCAGCCCGGTTCACGCAGCCATCTTCCGCCAGCACCCAAGTGCGATATTCGTGGTATCAAGCCTGCGCAGCAAGATTGCCTCCCCCCCCCCGACAAGCCAGGACACCAGAGGGCCGCTAATCGTCTCACCGTCACCTATAAAAGCACGGACTGATCCACAGCCTTCTGCAGTCGGCGGCAATTCTTTGCCACAAACTGACGTTTTTCTTTGCCCAGGAAATCCGAACGATCATGCGTCGTCCAGCCCGGTTCACGCAGCCATCTTCCGCCAGCACCCAAGTGCGATAATCGTGGTATCAAGCCTGCGCAGCAAGATTGCCTCCCCCCCCCCCCCCCGACAAGCCAGGACACCAGAGGGCCGCTAATCGTCTCACCGTCACCTATAAAAGCACGGACTGATCCACAGCCTTCTGCAGTCGGCGGCAATTCTATGCCACAAACTGACGTTTGTCTTTGCCCAGGAAATCCGAAGGATCATGCGTCGTCCAGCCCGGTTCACGCAGCCATCTTCCGCCAGCACCCAAGTGCGATAATCGTAGTATGAAGCCTGCGCAGCAAGATTGCCTCCCCCCTCCCCGACAAGCCAGGACACCAGAGGGCCGCTAATCGTCTCACCGTCACCTATAAAAGCACGGACTGATCCACAGCCTTCTGCAGTCGGCGGCAATTCTTTGCCACAAACTGACGTTTGTCTTTGCCCAGGAAATCCGAAGGATCATGCGTCGTCCAGCCCGGTTCACGCAGCCATCTTCCGCCAGCACCCAAGTGCGATAATCGTGGTATCAAGCCTGCGCAGCAAGATTGCCTCCCCCCCCCTCCCGACAAGCCAGGACACCAGAGGGCCGCTAATCGTCTCACCGTCACCTATAAAAGCACGGACTGATCCACAGCCTTCTGCAGTCGGCGGCAATTCTTTGCCACAAACTGACGTTTGTCTTTGCCCAGGAAATCCGAAGGATCATGCGTCGTCCAGCCCGGTTCACGCAGCCATCTTCCGCTAGCACCCAAGTGCGATAATCGTGGTATCAAGCCTGCGCAGCAAGATTGCCTCCCCCCCCCGACAAGCCAGGACACCAGAGGGCCGCTAATCGTCTCACCGTCACCTATAAAAGCACGGACTGATCCACAGCCTTCTGCAGTCGGCGGCAATTCTTTGCCACAAACTGACGTTTGTCTTTGCCCCGGAAATCCGAAGGATCATGCGTCGTCCAGCACGGTTCACGCAGCCATCTTCCGCTAGCACCCAAGAGCGATAATCGTGGTATCAAGCCTGCGCAGCAAGATTGCCTCCCCCCCCCCCGACAAGCCAGGACACCAGAGGGCCGCTAATCGTCTCACCGTCACCTATAAAAGCACGGACTGATCCACAGCCTTCTGCAGTCGGCGGCAATTCTTTGCCACAAACTGACGTTTGTCTTTGCCCAGGAAATCCGAAGCATCATACGTCGTCCAGCCCGGTTCACGCAGCCATCTTCCGCCAGCACCCAAGTGCGATAATCGTGGTATCAAGCCTGCGCAGCAAGATTGCCTCCCCCCCCCCCGACAAGCCAGGACACCAGAGGGCCACTAATCGTCTCACCGTCACCTATAAAAGCACGGACTGATCCACAGCCTTCTGCAGTCGGCGGCAATTCTTTGCCACAAACTGTCGTTTGTCTTTGCCCAGGAAATCCGAAGGATCAAGCGTCGTCCACCCCGGTTCACGCAGCCATCTTCCGCCAGCACCCAAGTGCGATAATCGTGGTATCAAGCCTGCGCAGCAAGATTGCCTCCCCCCCCCCCCGACAAGCCAGGACACCAGAGGGCCGCTAATCGTCTCACCGTCACCTATAAAAGCACGGACTGATCCACAGCCTTCTGCAGTCGGCGGCAATTCTTTGCCACAAACTGACGTTTGTCTTTGCCCAGGAAATCCGAAGGATCATGCGTCGTCCAGCCCGGTTCACGCAGCCATCTTCCGCCAGCACCCAAGTGCGATCATCGTGGTATCAAGCCTGCGCAGCAAGATTGCCTCCCCCCCCCCCGACAAGCCAGGACACCAGAGGGCCGCTAATCGTCTCACCGTCACCTATAAAAGCACGGACTGATCCACAGCCTTCTGCAGTCGGCGGCAATTCTTTGCCACAAACTGACGTTTGTCTTTGCCCAGGAAATCCGAAGGATCATGCGTCGTCCAGCCCGGTTCACGCAGCCATCTTCCGCCAGCACCCAAGTGCGATAATCGTGGTATCAAGCCTGCGCAGCAAGATTGCCTCCCCCCCCCCCCTCCCGACAAGCCAGGACACCAGAGGGCCGCTAATCGTCTCACCGTCACCTATAAAAGCACAGACTGATCTACAGCCTTCTGCAGTCGGCGGCAATTCTTTGCCACAAACTGACGTTTTTCTTTGCCCAGGAAATCCGAAGGATCATGCGTCGTCCAGCCCGGTTCACGCAGCCATCTTCCGCTAGCACCCAAGTGCGATAATCGTGGTATCAAGCCTGCGCAGCAAGATTGCCTCCCCCCCCCCCCCGACAAGCCAGGACACCAGAGGGCCGCTAATCGGCTCACCGTCACCTATAAAAGCACGGACTGATCCACAGCCTTCTGCAGTCGGCGGCAATTCTTTGCCACAAACTGACGTTTGTCTTTGCCCAGGAAATCCGAAGGATCATGCGTCGTCCAGCCCGGTTCACGCAGCCATCTTCCGCCAGCACCCAAGTGCGATAATCGTGGTATCAAGCCTGCGCAGCAAGATTGCCTCCCCCTCCCCCCCCCCCCGACAAGCCAGGACACCAGAGGGCCGCTAATCGTCTCACCGTCACCTATAAAAGCACGGACTGATCCACAGCCTTCTGCAGTCGGCGGCAATTCTTTGCCACAAACTGACGTTTGTCTTTGCCCAGGAAATCCGAAGGATCATGCGTCGTCCAGCCCGGTTCACGCAGCCATCTTCCGCCAGCACCCAAGTGCGATAATCGTGCTATCAAGCCTGCGCAGCAAGATTGCCTCCCCCCCCCCCGACAAACCAGGACACCAGAGGGCCGCTAATCGTCTCACCGTCACCTATAAAAGCACGGACTGATCCACAGCCTTCTGCAGTCGGCGGCAATTCTTTGCCACAAACTGACGTTTGTCTTTGCCCAGGAAATCCGAAGGATCATACGTCGTCCAGCCCGGTTCACGCAGCCATCTTCCGCCAGCACCCAAGTGCGATAATCGTGGTATCAAGCCTGCGCAGCAAGATTGCCTCCCCCCCCCCCGACAAGCCAGGACACCAGAGGGCCACTAATCGTCTCACCGTCACCTATAAAAGCACGGACTGATCCACAGCCTTCTGCAGTCGGCGGCAATTCTTTGCCACAAACTGACGTTTGTCTTTGCCCAGGAAATCCGAAGGATCAAGCGTCGTCCACCCCGGTTCACGCAGCCATCTTCCGCCAGCACCCAAGTGCGATAATCGTGGTATCAAGCCTGCGCAGCAAGATTGCCTCCCCCCCCCCGACAAGCCAGGACACCAGAGGGCCGCTAATCGTCTCACCGTCACCTATAAAAGCACGGACTGATCCACAGCCTTCTGCAGTCGGCGGCAATTCTTTGCCACAAACTGACGTTTGTCTTTGCCCAGGAAATCCGAAGGATCATGCGTCGTCCAGCCCGGTTCACGCAGCCATCTTCCGCCAGCACCCAAGTGCGATCATCGTGGTATCAAGCCTGCGCAGCAAGATTGCCTCCCCCCCCCCCCCGACAAGCCAGGACACCAGAGGGCCGCTAATCGTCTCACCGTCACCTATAAAAGCACGGACTGATCCACAGCCTTCTGCAGTCGGCGGCAATTCTTTGCCACAAACTGACGTTTGTCTTTGCCCAGGAAATCCGAAGGATCATGCGTCGTCCAGCCCGGTTCACGCAGCCATCTTCCGCCAGCACCCAAGTGCGATAATCGTGGTATCAAGCCTGCGCAGCAAGATTGCCTCCCCCCCCCCCTCCCGACAAGCCAGGACACCAGAGGGCCGCTAATCGTCTCACCGTCACCTATAAAAGCACGGACTGATCTACAGCCTTCTGCAGTCGGCGGCAATTCTTTGCCACAAACTGACGTTTTTCTTTGCCCAGGAAATCCGAAGGATCATGCGTCGTCCAGCCCGGTTCACGCAGCCATCTTCCGCTAGCACCCAAGTGCGATAATCGTGGTATCAAGCCTGCGCAGCAAGATTGCCTCCCCCCCCCCCGACAAGCCAGGACACCAGAGGGCCGCTAATCGTCTCACCGTCACCTATAAAAGCACGGACTGATCCACAGCCTTCTGCAGTCGGCGGCAATTCTTTGCCACAAACTGACGTTTGTCTTTGCCCAGGAAATCCGAAGGATCATGCGTCGTCCAGCCCGGTTCACGCAGCCATCTTCCGCCAGCACCCAAGTGCGATAATCGTGGTATCAAGCCTGCGCAGCAAGATTGCCTCCCCCCCCCCCCCCGACAAGCCAGGACACCAGAGGGCCGCTAATCGTCTCACCGTCACCTATAAAAGCACGGACTGATCCACAGCCTTCTGCAGTCGGCGGCAATTCTATGCCACAAACTGACGTTTGTCTTTGCCCAGGAAATCCGAAGGATCATGCGTCGTCCAGCCCGGTTCACGCAGCCATCTTCCGCCAGCACCCAAGTGCGATAATCGTAGTATGAAGCCTGCGCAGCAAGATTGCCTCCCCCCTCCCCGACAAGCCAGGACACCAGAGGGCCGCTAATCGTCTCACCGTCACCTATAAAAGCACGGACTGATCCACAGCCTTCTGCAGTCGGCGGCAATTCTTTGCCACAAACTGACGTTTGTCTTTGCCCAGGAAATCCGAAGGATCATGCGTCGTCCAGCCCGGTTCACGCAGCCATCTTCCGCCAGCACCCAAGTGCGATAATCGTGGTATCAAGCCTGCGCAGCAAGATTGCCTCCCCCCCCCTCCCGACAAGCCAGGACACCAGAGGGCCGCTAATCGTCTCACCGTCACCTATAAAAGCACGGACTGATCCACAGCCTTCTGCAGTCGGCGGCAATTCTTTGCCACAAACTGACGTTTGTCTTTGCCCAGGAAATCCGAAGGATCATGCGTCGTCCAGCCCGGTTCACGCAGCCATCTTCCGCTAGCACCCAAGTGCGATAATCGTGGTATCAAGCCTGCGCAGCAAGATTGCCTCCTCCCCCCCCCCCCCCCCGACAAGCCAGGACACCAGAGGGCCGCTAATCGTCTCACCGTCACCTATAAAAGCACGGACTGATCCACAGCCTTCTGCAGTCGGCGGCAATTCTTTGCCACAAACTGACGTTTGTCTTTGCCCAGGAAATCCGAAGGATCATGCGTCGTCCAGCCCGGTTCACGCAGCCATCTTCCGCCAGCACCCAAGTGCGATAATCGTGGTATCAAGCCTGCGCAGCAAGATTGCCTCCCCCCCCCCCCGACAAGCCAGGACACCAGAGGGCCGCTAATCGTCTCACCGTCACCTATAAAAGCACGGACTGATCCACAGCCTTCTGCAGTCGGCGGCAATTCTTTGCCACAAACTGACGTTTGTCTTTGCCCAGGAAATCCGAAGCATCATACGTCGTCCAGCCCGGTTCACGCAGCCATCTTCCGCCAGCACCCAAGTGCGATAATCGTGGTATCAAGCCTGCGCAGCAAGATTGCCTCCCCCCCCCCCCGACAAGCCAGGACACCAGAGGGCCACTAATCGTCTCACCGTCACCTATAAAAGCACGGACTGACCCACAGCCTTCTGCAGTCGGCGGCAATTCTTTGCCACAAACTGTCGTTTGTCTTTGCCCAGGAAATCCGAAGGATCAAGCGTCGTCCACCCCGGTTCACGCAGCCATCTTCCGCCAGCACCCAAGTGCGATAATCGTGGTATCAAGCCTGCGCAGCAAGATTGCCTCCCCCCCCCCCCCGACAAGCCAGGACACCAGAGGGCCGCTAATCGTCTCACCGTCACCTATAAAAGCACGGACTGATCCACAGCCTTCTGCAGTCGGCGGCAATTCTTTGCCACAAACTGACGTTTGTCTTTGCCCAGGAAATCCGAAGGATCATGCGTCGTCCAGCCCGGTTCACGCAGCCATCTTCCGCCAGCACCCAAGTGCGATCATCGTGGTATCAAGCCTGCGCAGCAAGATTGCCTCCCCCCCCCCCGACAAGCCAGGACACCAGAGGGCCGCTAATCGTCTCACCGTCACCTATAAAAGCACGGACTGATCCACAGCCTTCTGCAGTCGGCGGCAATTCTTTGCCACAAACTGACGTTTGTCTTTGCCCAGGAAATCCGAAGGATCATGCGTCGTCCAGCCCGGTTCACGCAGCCATCTTCCGCCAGCACCCAAGTGCGATAATCGTGGTATCAAGCCTGCGCAGCAAGATTGCCTCCCCCCCCCCCCTCCCGACAAGCCAGGACACCAGAGGGCCGCTAATCGTCTCACCGTCACCTATAAAAGCACGGACTGATCTACAGCCTTCTGCAGTCGGCGGCAATTCTTTGCCACAAACTGACGTTTTTCTTTGCCCAGGAAATCCGAAGGATCATGCGTCGCCCAGCCCGGTTCACGCAGCCATCTTCCGCTAGCACCCAAGTGCGATAATCGTGGTATCAAGCCTGCGCAGCAAGATTGCCTCCCCCCCCCCCCCGACAAGCCAGGACACCAGAGGGCCGCTAATCGGCTCACCGTCACCTATAAAAGCACGGACTGATCCACAGCCTTCTGCAGTCGGCGGCAATTCTTTGCCACAAACTGACGTTTGTCTTTGCCCAGGAAATCCGAAGGATCATGCGTCGTCCAGCCCGGTTCACGCAGCCATCTTCCGCCAGCACCCAAGTGCGATAATCGTGGTATCAAGCCTGCGCAGCAAGATTGCCTCCCCCTCCCCCCCCCCCGACAAGCCAGGACACCAGAGGGCCGCTAATCGTCTCACCGTCACCTATAAAAGCACGGACTGATCCACAGCCTTCTGCAGTCGGCGGCAATTCTTTGCCACAAACTGACGTTTGTCTTTGCCCAGGAAATCCGAAGGATCATGCGTCGTCCAGCCCGGTTCACGCAGCCATCTTCCGCCAGCACCCAAGTGCGATAATCGTGCTATCAAGCCTGCGCAGCAAGATTGCCTCCCCCCCCCCCCGACAAACCAGGACACCAGAGGGCCGCTAATCGTCTCACCGTCACCTATAAAAGCACGGACTGATCCACAGCCTTCTGCAGTCGGCGGCAATTCTTTGCCACAAACTGACGTTTGTCTTTGCCCAGGAAATCCGAAGGATCATACGTCGTCCAGCCCGGTTCACGCAGCCATCTTCCGCCAGCACCCAAGTGCGATAATCGTGGTATCAAGCCTGCGCAGCAAGATTGCCTCCCCCCCCCCCGACAAGCCAGGACACCAGAGGGCCACTAATCGTCTCACCGTCACCTATAAAAGCACGGACTGATCCACAGCCTTCTGCAGTCGGCGGCAATTCTTTGCCACAAACTGACGTTTGTCTTTGCCCAGGAAATCCGAAGGATCAAGCGTCGTCCACCCCGGTTCACGCAGCCATCTTCCGCCAGCACCCAAGTGCGATAATCGTGGTATCAAGCCTGCGCAGCAAGATTGCCTCCCCCCCCCCCCGACAAGCCAGGACACCAGAGGGCCGCTAATCGTCTCACCGTCACCTATAAAAGCACGGACTGATCCACAGCCTTCTGCAGTCGGCGGCAATTCTTTGCCACAAACTGACGTTTGTCTTTGCCCAGGAAATCCGAAGGATCATGCGTCGTCCAGCCCGGTTCACGCAGCCATCTTCCGCCAGCACCCAAGTGCGATCATCGTGGTATCAAGCCTGCGCAGCAAGATTGCCTCCCCCCCCCCCCCGACAAGCCAGGACACCAGAGGGCCGCTAATCGTCTCACCGTCACCTATAAAAGCACGGACTGATCCACAGCCTTCTGCAGTCGGCGGCAATTCTTTGCCACAAACTGACGTTTGTCTTTGCCCAGGAAATCCGAAGGATCATGCGTCGTCCAGGCCGGTTCACGCAGCCATCTTCCGCCAGCACCCAAGTGCGATAATCGTGGTATCAAGCCTGCGCAGCAAGATTGCCTCCCCCCCCCCCCTCCCGACAAGCCAGGACACCAGAGGGCCGCTAATCGTCTCACCGTCACCTATAAAAGCACGGACTGATCTACAGCCTTCTGCAGTCGGCGGCAATTCTTTGCCACAAACTGACGTTTTTCTTTGCCCAGGAAATCCGAAGGATCATGCGTCGTCCAGCCCGGTTCACGCAGCCATCTTCCGCTAGCACCCAAGTGCGATAATCGTGGTATCAAGCCTGCGCAGCAAGATTGCCTCCCCCCCCCCCGACAAGCCAGGACACCAGAGGGCCGCTAATCGTCTCACCGTCACCTATAAAAGCACGGACTGATCCACAGCCTTCTGCAGTCGGCGGCAATTCTTTGCCACAAACTGACGTTTGTCTTTGCCCAGGAAATCCGAAGGATCATGCGTCGTCCAGCCCGGTTCACGCAGCCATCTTCCGCCAGCACCCAAGTGCGATAATCGTGGTATCAAGCCTGCGCAGCAAGATTGCCTCCCCCTCCCCCCCCCCCCGACAAGCCAGGACACCAGAGGGCCGCTAATCGTCTCACCGTCACCTATAAAAGCACGGACTGATCCACAGCCTTCTGCAGTCGGCGGCAATTCTTTGCCACAAACTGACGTTTGTCTTTGCCCAGGAAATCCGAAGGATCATGCGTCGTCCAGCCCGGTTCACGCAGCCATCTTCCGCCAGCACCCAAGTGCGATAATCGTGCTATCAAGCCTGCGCAGCAAGATTGCCTCCCCCCCCCGACAAACCAGGACACCAGAGGGCCGCTAATCGTCTCACCGTCACCTATAAAAGCACGGACTGATCCACAGCCTTCTGCAGTCGGCGGCAATTCTTTGCCACAAACTGACGTTTGTCTTTGCCCAGGAAATCCGAAGGATCATGCGTCGTCCAGCCCGGTTCACGCAGCCATCTTCCGCCAGCACCCAAGTGCGATAATCGTGGTATCAAGCCTGCGCAGCAAGATTGCCTCCCCCCCCCCCGACAAGCCAGGACACCAGAGGGCCGCTAATCGTCTCACCGTCACCTATAAAAGCACGGACTGATCCACAGCCTTCTGCAGTCGGCGGCAATTCTTTCCCACAAACTGACGTTTGTCTTTGCCCAGGAAATCCGAAGGATCATGCGTCGTCCAGCCCGGTTCACGCAGCCATCTTCCGCTAGCACCCAAGTGCGATAATCGTGGTATCAAGCCTGCGCAGCAAGATTGCCTCCTCCCCCCCCCCCCCCCCCCCCCGACAAGCCAGGACACCAGAGGGCCGCTAATCGTCTCACCGTCACCTATAAAAGCACGGACTGATCCACAGCCTTCTGCAGTCGGCGGCAATTCTTTGCCACAAACTGACGTTTGTCTTTGCCCAGGAAATCCGAAGGATCATGCGTCGTCCAGCCCGGTTCACGCAGCCATCTTCCGCCAGCACCCAAGTGCGATAATCGTGGTATCAAGCCTGCGCAGCTAGATTGCCTCCCCCCCCCCCCCCCCGACAAGCCAGGACACCAGAGGGCCGCTAATCGTCTCACCGTCACCTATAAAAGCACGGACTGATCCACAGCCTTCTGCAGTCGGCGGCAATTCTTTGCCACAAACTGACGTTTGTCTTTGCCCAGGAAATCCGAAGGATCATGCGTCGTCCAGCCCGGTTCACGCAGCCATCTTCCGCCAGCACCCAAGTGCGATCATCGTGGTATCAAGCCTGCGCAGCAAGATGGCCTCCCCCCCCCCCCCCCGACAAGCCAGGACACCAGAGGGCCGCCAATCGTCTCACCGTCACCTATAAAAGCACGGACTGACCCACAGCCTTCTGCAGTCGGCGGCAATTCTTTGCCACAAACTGACGTTTGTCTTTGCCCAGGAAATCCGAAGGATCATGCGTCGTCCAGCCCGGTTCACGCAGCCATCTTCCGCTAGCACCCAGGTGCGATAATCGTGGTATCAAGCCTGCGCAGCAAGATTGCCTCCCCCCCCCCCTCCCGACAAGCCAGGACACCAGAGGGCCGCTAATCGTCTCACCGTCACCTATAAAAGCACGGACTGATCTACAGCCTTCTGCAGTCGGCGGCAATTCTTTGCCACAAACTGACGTTTTTCTTTGCCCAGGAAATCCGAAGGATCATGCGTCGTCCAGCCCGGTTCACGCAGCCATCTTCCGCTAGCACCCAAGTGCGATAATCGTGGTATCAAGCCTGCGCTGCAAGATTGCCTCCCCCCCCCCCCCGACAAGCCAGGATACCAGAGGGCCGCTAATCGTCTCACCGTCACCTATAAAAGCACGGACTGATCCACAGCCTTCTCCAGTCGGCGGCAATTCTTTGCCACAAACTGACGTTTGTCTTTGCCCAGGTAATCCGAAGGATCATGCGTCGTCCAGCCCGGTTCACGCAGCAATCTTCCGCCAGCACCCAAGTGCGATAATCGTGGTATCAAGCCTGCGCAGCAAGATTGCCTCCCCCCCCCCCCCCCCCCGACAAGCCAGGACACCAGAGGGCCGCTAATCGTCTCACCGTCACCTATTAAAGCACGGACTGATCCACAGCCTTCTGCAGTCGGCGGCAATTCTTTGCCACAAACTGACGTTTGTCTTTGCCCAGGAAATCCGAAGGATCATGCGTCGTCCAGCCCGGTTCACGCAGCCATCTTCCGCTAGCACCCAGGTGCGATAATCGTGGTATCAAGCCTGCGCAGCAAGATTGCCTCCCCCCCCCCCCCCCGACAAGCCAGGACACCAGAGGGCCGCTAATCGTCTCACCGTCACCTATAAAAGCACGGACTGATCCACAGCCTTCTGCAGTCGGCGGCAGTTCTTTGCCACAAACTGACGTTTGTCTTTGCCCAGGAAATCCGAAGGATCATGCGTCGTCCAGCCCGGTTCACGCAGCCATCTTCCGCCAGCACCCAAGTGCGATAATCGTGGTATCAAGCCTGCGCAGCAAGATTGCCTCCCCCCCCCCCCCTCCCGACAAGCCAGGACACCAGAGGGCCGCTAATCGTCTCACCGTCACCTATAAAAGCACGGACTGATCCACAGCCTTCTCCAGTCGGCGGCAATTCTTTGCCACAAACTGACGTTTGTCTTTGCCCAGGAAATCCGAAGGATCATGCGTCGTCCAGCCCGGTTCACGCAGCCATCTTCCGCCAGCACCCAAGTGCGATAATCGTGGTATCAAGCCTGCGCTGAAAGATTGCCTCCCCCCCCCCTCCCGACAAGCCAGGACACCAGAGGGCCGCTAATCGTCTCACCGTCACCTATAAAAGCACGGACTGATCTACAGCCTTCTGCAGTCGGCGGCAATTCTTTGCCACATCATCATCATCATCATCATCATCATCAGCCTGATTACGCCCACTGCAGGGCAAAGGCCTCTCCCATACTTCTCCAACTACCCCGGTCATGTGCTAATTGTGGCCATGTTGACCCTCCAAACTTCCTAATCTCATCTGCCCACCTAACTTTCTGTCGCCCCCTGCTACGCTTCCCTTCCCTCGGAATCCAGTCTGTAACCCTTAATGACCATCGGTTATCTTCCCTCCTCATTACATGTCCTGCCCATGCCCATTTCTTTTTCTTGATTTCAACTAAGATGTCATTAACGCGCGTTTGTTCCCTCACCCAATCTGCTCTTTTCTTATCCCTTAACGTTACACCTATCATTCTTCTTTCCATAGCTCGTTGCGTCGTCCTCAATTTAAGTAGAACCTTTTTCGTAAGCCTCCAGGTTTCTGCTCCGTACGTAAGTACTGGTAAGACACAGCTGTTATACACTTTTCTCTTGAGGGATAATGGCAACCTGCTGTTCATGATCTGCGAATGCCTGCCAAACGCACCCCAGCCCATTCTTATTCTTCTGATTATTTCACTCTCATGATCTGGATCAGCAGTCACTACCTGTCCTAAGTAGATATATTCTCTTACCATTTCCAGTGCCTCGCTACCTATCGTAAACTGCTGTTCCCTTCCGAGACTGTTAAACATTACTTTAGTTTTCTGCAGATTCATTTTTAGTCCCACCCTTCTGCTCTGCCTCTCCAGATCAGTGAGCATGCATTGCAGTTGGTCCCCTGAGTTACTAAGCAAGGCAATATCATCAGCGAAGCGCAAGTTACTAAGGTATTCTCCATTTACTCTTATCCCCAATTCTTCCCAATCCAGGTCTCTGAATACCTCCTGTAAACACGCTGTGAATAGCATTGGAGAGATCGTATCTCCCTGCCTGACGCCTTTCTTTATTGGGATTTTGTTGCTTTCTTTATGGAGGAGTACAGTGGCTGTGGAGCCGCTATAGATATCTTTCAGTATTTTTACATACGGCTCGTCTACACCCTGATTCCGCAATGCCTCCATGACTGCCGAGGTTTCGACTGAATCAAACGCTTTCTCGTAATCAATGAAAGCTATATATAATGGTTGGTTATATTCCGCACATTTCTCTATCACCTGATTGATAGTGTGAATGTGATCTATTGTTGAGTAGCCTTTACGGAATCCTGCCTGGTCCTTTGGTTGACGGAAGTCTAAGGTGTTCCGGATTCTATTTGCAATTACCTTAGTAAATACTTTGTAGGCAACGGACAGTAAGCTGATCGGTCTATAATTTTTCAGGTCTTTGGCGTCGCCTTTCTTATGGATTAGGATTATGTTAGCGTTCTTCCAAGATTCCGGTACGGTCGAGGTCTTGAGGCATTGTGTATACAGGGTGGCCAGTTTTTCTAGAACAATCTGCCCACCATCCTTCAGCAAATCTGCTGTTACCTGATCCTCCCCAGCTGCCTTCCCCCTTTGCATAGCTCCCAAGGCTTTCTTTACTTCTTCCGGCGTTACTTCTGGGATATCGAATTCTTCTAGATTATTCTCTCTTCCATTATCATCGTGGGTGCCACTCGTACTGTACAAATCTCTATAGAACTCCTCAGCCACTTGAACTATCTCATCCATATTAGTAATGATATTGCCGGCTTTGTCTCTTAACGCATACATCTGATTCTTGCCAATTCCTAGTTTCTTCTTCACTGCTTTTAGGCTTCCTCCGTTCCTGAGTGCTTGTTCAATTCTGTCCATGTTATACTTCCTTATGTCCGCTGTCTTACGCTTGTTGATTAACTTCGAAAGTTCTGCCAGTTCTATTCTAGCTGTAGGGTTAGAGGCTTTCATACATTGGCGTTTCTTGATCAGATCTTTCGTCTCCTGCGATAGCTTACTGGTATCCTGTCTAACGGAGTTACCACCGACTTCTATTGCACACTCCTTAATGATGCCCACAATATTGTCGTTCATTGCTTCAACACTAAGGTCCTCTTCGTGACTTAAAGCCGAATACCTGTTCGATAGCTTGATCTGGAATTCCTCTATTTTCCCTCTTAGCGCTAACTCATTGATGGGCTTCTTATGTACCAGTTTCCTCCGTTCCCTCCTCAGGTCTAGGCTAATTCGAGTTCTTACCATCCTGTGGTCACTGCAGCGCACTTTACCGAGCACGTCCACATCTTGTATGATGCCAGGGTTAGCGCAGAGTATGAAATCTATTTCATTTCTAGTCTCGCCGTTCGGGCTCCTCCATGTCCACTTTCGGTTATTCCGCTTGCGGAAGAAGGTATTCATTATCCTCATATTATTCTGTTCTGCAAACTCCACTAATAACTCGCCCCTGCTATTCCTAGTGCCTATGCCATATTCCCCCACTGCCTTGTCTCCAGCATGCTTCTTGCCTACCTTGGCATTGAAATCGCCCATCAGTATAGTGTATTTTGTTTTCACTCTACCCATCGCCGATTCCACGTCTTCATAGAAGCTTTCGACTTCCTGGTCATCATGACTGGACGTAGGGGCGTAGACCTGTACAACCTTCATTTTGTACCTCTTATTAAGTTTCACAACAAGACATGCCACCCTCTCGTTAATGCTATAGAATTCCTGTATGTTACCAGCTATATTCTTATTAATCAGGAATCCGACTCCTAGTTCTCTTCTCTCCGCTAAGCCCCGGTAGCACAGGACGTGCCCGCTCCTTAACACTGTATATGCTTCTTTTGGCCTCCTAACTTCACTGAGCCCTATTATATCCCATTTACTGCCCTCTAATTCTTCCAATAGCACTGCTAGACTCGCCTCACTAGATAATGTTCTTGCGTTAAACGTTGCCAGGTTCATATTCCAATGGCGGCCTGCCACAAACTGACGTTTTTCTTTGCCCAGGAAATCCGAAGGATCATGCGTCGTCCAGCCCGGTTCACGCAGCCATCTTCCGCTAGCACCCAAGTGCGATAATCGTGGTATCAAGCCTGCGCAGCAAGATTGCCTCCCCCCCCCCCCGACAAGCCAGGATACCAGAGGGCCGCTAATCGTCTCACCGTCACCTATAAAAGCACGGACTGATCCACAGCCTTCTCCAGTCGGCGGCAATTCTTTGCCACAAACTGACGTTTGTCTTTGCCCAGGTAATCCGAAGGATCATGCGTCGTCCAGCCCGGTTCACGCAGCCATCTTCCGCCAGCACCCAAGTGCGATAATCGTGGTATCAAGCCTGCGCAGCAAGATTGCCTCCCCCCCCCCCGACAAGCCAGGACACCAGAGGGCCGCTAATCGTCTCACCGTCACCTATAAAAGCACGGACTGATCCACAGCCTTCTGCAGTCGGCGGCAATTCTTTGCCACAAATTGACGTTTGTCTTTGCCCAGGAAATCCGAAGGATCATGCGTCGTCCAGCCCGGTTCACGCAGCCATCTTCCGCTAGCACCCAAGTGCGATAATCGTGGTATCAAGCCTGCGCACCAAGATTGCCTCCCCCCCCCCGACAAGCCAGGACACCAGAGGGCCGCTAATCGTCTCACCGTCACCTATAAAAGCACGGACTGATCCACAGCCTTCTGCAGTCGGCGGCAATTCTTTGCCACAAACTGACGTTTGTCTTTGCCCAGGAAATCCGAAGGATCATGCGTCGTCCAGCCCGGTTCACGCAGCCATCTTCCGCCAGCACCCAAGTGCGATAATCGTGGTATCAAGCCTGCGCAGCAAGATTGCCTCCCCCTCCCCCCCCCGACAAGCCAGGACACCAGAGGGCCGCTAATCGTCTCACCGTCACCTATAAAAGCACGGACTGATCCACAGCCTTCTGCAGTCGGCGGCAATTCTTTGCCACAAACTGACGTTTGTCTTTGCCCAGGAAATCCGAAGGATCATGCGTCGTCCAGCCCGGTTCACGCAGCCATCTTCCGCCAGCACCCAAGTGCGATAATCGTGGTATCAAGCCTGCGCAGCAAGATTGCCTCCCCCCCCCCGACAAGCCAGGACACCAGAGGGCCGCTAATCGTCTCACCGTCACCTATAAAAGCACGGACTGATCCACAGCCTTCTGCAGTCGGCGGCAATTCTTTGCCACAAACTGACGTTTGTCTTTGCCCAGGAAATCCGAAGGATCATGCGTCGTCCAGCCCGGTTCACGCAGCCATCTTCCGCCAGCACCCAAGTGCGATATTCGTGGTATCAAGCCTGCGCAGCAAGATTGCCTCCCCCCCCCCCCCGACAAGCCAGGACACCAGAGGGCCGCTAATCGTCTCACCGTCACCTATAAAAGCACGGACTGATCCACAGCCTTCTGCAGTCGGCGGCAATTCTTTGCCACAAACTGACGTTTGTCTTTGCCCAGGAAATCCGAAGGATCATGCGTCGTCCAGCCCGGTTCACGCAGCCATCTTCCGCCAGCACCCAAGTGCGATAATCGTGGTATCAAGCCTGCGCAGCAAGATTGCCTCCCCCCCCCCCCCGACAAGCCAGGACACCAGAGGGCCGCTAATCGTCTCACCGTCACCTATAAAAGCACGGACTGATCCACAGCCTTCTGCAGTCGGCGGCAATTCTTTGCCACAAACTGACGTTTGTCTTTGCCCAGGAAATCCGAAGGATCATGCGTCGTCCAGCCCGGTTCACGCAGCCATCTTCCGCTAGCACCCAAGTGCGATAATCGTGGTATCAAGCCTGCGCAGCAAGATTGCCTCCCCTCCCCCCCCCCGACAAGCCAGGACACCAGAGGGCCGCTAATCGTCTCACCGTCACCTATAAAAGCACGGACTGATCCACAGCCTTCTGCAGTCGGCGGCAATTCTTTGCCACAAACTGACGTTTGTCTTTGCCCAGGAAATCCGAAGGATCATGCGTCGTCCAGCCCGGTTCACGCAGCCATCTTCCGCCAGCACCCAAGTGCGATAATCGTGGTATCAAGCCTGCGCAGCAAGATTGCCTCCCCCCCCCCCCCGACAAGCCAGGACACCAGAGGGCCGCTAATCGTCTCACCGTCACCTATAAAAGCACGGACTGATCCACAGCCTTCTGCAGTCGGCGGCAATCCTTTGCCACAAACTGACGTTTGTCTTTGCCCAGGAAATCCGAAGGATCATGCGTCGTCCAGCCCGGTTCACGCAGCCATCTTCCGCCAGCACCCAAGTGCGATAATCGTGGTATCAAGCCTGCGCAGCAAGATTGCCTCCCCCCCCCCCGACAAGCCAGGACACCAGAGGGCCGCTAATCGTCTCACCGTCACCTATAAAAGCACGGACGGATCCACAGCCTTCTGCAGTCGGCGGCAATTCTTTGCCACAAACTGACGTTTGTCTTTGCCCAGGAAATTCGAAGGATCATGCGTCGTCCAGCCCGGTTCACGCAGCCATCTTCCGCTAGCACCCAAGTGCGATAATCGTGGTATCAAGCCTGCGTAGCAAGATTGCCTCCCCCCCCCCCGACAAGCCAGGACACCAGAGGGCCGCTAATCGTCTCACCGTCACCTATAAAAGCACGGACTGATCCACAGCCTTCTGCAGTCGGCGGCAATTCTTTGCCACAAACTGACGTTTGTCTTTGCCCAGGAAATCCGAAGGATCATGCGTCGTCCAGCCCGGTTCACGCAGCCATCTTCCGCTAGCACCCAGGTGCGATAATCGTGGTATCAAGCCTGCGCAGCAAGATTGCCTCCCCCCCCCCCCCCGACAAGCCAGGACACCAGAGGGCCGCTAATCGTCTCACCGTCACCTATAAAAGCACGGACTGATCCACAGCCTTCTGCAGTCGGCGGCAATTCTTTGCCACAAACTGACGTTTGTCTTTGCCCAGGAAATCCGAAGGATCATGCGTCGTCCAGCCCGGTTCACGCAGCCATCTTCCGCCAGCACCCAAGTGCGATAATCGTGGTATCAAGCCTGCGCAGCAAGATTGCCTCCCCCCCCCCCCCTCCCGACAAGCCAGGACACCAGAGGGCCGCTAATCGTCTCACCGTCACCTATAAAAGCACGGACTGATCCACAGCCTTCTCCAGTCGGCGGCAATTCTTTGCCACAAACTGACGTTTGTCTTTGCCCAGGAAATCCGAAGGATCATGCGTCGTCCAGCCCGGTTCACGCAGCCATCTTCCGCCAGCACCCAAGTGCGATAATCGTGGTATCAAGCCTGCGCTGAAAGATTGCCTCCCCCCCCCCCTCCCGACAAGCCAGGACACCAGAGGGCCGCTAATCGTCTCACCGTCACCTATAAAAGCACGGACTGATCTACAGCCTTCTGCAGTCGGCGGCAATTCTTTGCCACATCATCATCATCATCATCATCATCATCATCAGCCTGATTACGCCCACTGCAGGGCAAAGGCCTCTCCCATACTTCTCCAACTACCCCGGTCATGTGCTAATTGTGGCCATGTTGACCCTCCAAACTTCCTAATCTCATCTGCCCACCTAACTTTCTGTCGCCCCCTGCTACGCTTCCCTTCCCTCGGAATCCAGTCTGTAACCCTTAATGACCATCGGTTATCTTCCCTCCTCATTACATGTCCTGCCCATGCCCATTTCTTTTTCTTGATTTCAACTAAGATGTCATTAACGCGCGTTTGTTCCCTCACCCAATCTGCTCTTTTCTTATCCCTTAACGTTACACCTATCATTCTTCTTTCCATAGCTCGTTGCGTCGTCCTCAATTTAAGTAGAACCTTTTTCGTAAGCCTCCAGGTTTCTGCTCCGTACGTAAGTACTGGTAAGACACAGCTGTTATACACTTTTCTCTTGAGGGATAATGGCAACCTGCTGTTCATGATCTGCGAATGCCTGCCAAACGCACCCCAGCCCATTCTTATTCTTCTGATTATTTCACTCTCATGATCTGGATCAGCAGTCACTACCTGTCCTAAGTAGATATATTCTCTTACCATTTCCAGTGCCTCGCTACCTATCGTAAACTGCTGTTCCCTTCCGAGACTGTTAAACATTACTTTAGTTTTCTGCAGATTCATTTTTAGTCCCACCCTTCTGCTCTGCCTCTCCAGATCAGTGAGCATGCATTGCAGTTGGTCCCCTGAGTTACTAAGCAAGGCAATATCATCAGCGAAGCGCAAGTTACTAAGGTATTCTCCATTTACTCTTATCCCCAATTCTTCCCAATCCAGGTCTCTGAATACCTCCTGTAAACACGCTGTGAATAGCATTGGAGAGATCGTATCTCCCTGCCTGACGCCTTTCTTTATTGGGATTTTGTTGCTTTCTTTATGGAGGAGTACAGTGGCTGTGGAGCCGCTATAGATATCTTTCAGTATTTTTACATACGGCTCGTCTACACCCTGATTCCGCAATTCCTCCATGACTGCCGAGGTTTCGACTGAATCAAACGCTTTCTCGTAATCAATGAAAGCTATATATAATGGTTGGTTATATTCCGCACATTTCTCTATCACCTGATTGATAGTGTGAATGTGATCTATTGTTGAGTAGCCTTTACGGAATCCTGCCTGGTCCTTTGGTTGACGGAAGTCTAAGGTGTTCCGGATTCTATTTGCAATTACCTTAGTAAATACTTTGTAGGCAACGGACAGTAAGCTGATCGGTCTATAATTTTTCAGGTCTTTGGCGTCGCCTTTCTTATGGATTAGGATTATGTTAGCGTTCTTCCAAGATTCCGGTACGGTCGAGGTCTTGAGGCATTGTGTATACAGGGTGGCCAGTTTTTCTAGAACAATCTGCCCACCATCCTTCAGCAAATCTGCTGTTACCTGATCCTCCCCAGCTGCCTTCCCCCTTTGCATAGCTCCCAAGGCTTTCTTTACTTCTTCCGGCGTTACTTCTGGGATATCGAATTCTTCTAGATTATTCTCTCTTCCATTATCATCGTGGGTGCCACTCGTACTGTACAAATCTCTATAGAACTCCTCAGCCACTTGAACTATCTCATCCATATTAGTAATGATATTGCCGGCTTTGTCTCTTAACGCATACATCTGATTCTTGCCAATTCCTAGTTTCTTCTTCACTGCTTTTAGGCTTCCTCCGTTCCTGAGTGCTTGTTCAATTCTGTCCATGTTATACTTCCTTATGTCCGCTGTCTTACGCTTGTTGATTAACTTCGAAAGTTCTGCCAGTTCTATTCTAGCTGTAGGGTTAGAGGCTTTCATACATTGGCGTTTCTTGATCAGATCTTTCGTCTCCTGCGATAGCTTACTGGTATCCTGTCTAACGGAGTTACCACCGACTTCTATTGCACACTCCTTAATGATGCCCACAATATTGTCGTTCATTGCTTCAACACTAAGGTCCTCTTCGTGACTTAAAGCCGAATACCTGTTCGATAGCTTGATCTGGAATTCCTCTATTTTCCCTCTTAGCGCTAACTCATTGATGGGCTTCTTATGTACCAGTTTCCTCCGTTCCCTCCTCAGGTCTAGGCTAATTCGAGTTCTTACCATCCTGTGGTCACTGCAGCGCACTTTACCGAGCACGTCCACATCTTGTATGATGCCAGGGTTAGCGCAGAGTATGAAATCTATTTCATTTCTAGTCTCGCCGTTCGGGCTCCTCCATGTCCACTTTCGGTTATTCCGCTTGCGGAAGAAGGTATTCATTATCCTCATATTATTCTGTTCTGCAAACTCCACTAATAACTCGCCCCTGCTATTCCTAGTGCCTATGCCATATTCCCCCACTGCCTTGTCTCCAGCATGCTTCTTGCCTACCTTGGCATTGAAATCGCCCATCAGTATAGTGTATTTTGTTTTCACTCTACCCATCGCCGATTCCACGTCTTCATAGAAGCTTTCGACTTCCTGGTCATCATGACTGGACGTAGGGGCGTAGACCTGTACAACCTTCATTTTGTACCTCTTATTAAGTTTCACAACAAGACATGCCACCCTCTCGTTAATGCTATAGAATTCCTGTATGTTACCAGCTATATTCTTATTAATCAGGAATCCGACTCCTAGTTCTCTTCTCTCCGCTAAGCCCCGGTAGCACAGGACGTGCCCGCTCCTTAACACTGTATATGCTTCTTTTGGCCTCCTAACTTCACTGAGCCCTATTATATCCCATTTACTGCCCTCTAATTCTTCCAATAGCACTGCTAGACTCGCCTCACTAGATAATGTTCTTGCGTTAAACGTTGCCAGGTTCATATTCCAATGGCGGCCTGCCACAAACTGACGTTTTTCTTTGCCCAGGAAATCCGAAGGATCATGCGTCGTCCAGCCCGGTTCACGCAGCCATCTTCCGCTAGCACCCAAGTGCGATAATCGTGGTATCAAGCCTGCGCAGCAAGATTGCCTCCCCCCCCCCCCCGACAAGCCAGGATACCAGAGGGCCGCTAATCGTCTCACCGTCACCTATAAAAGCACGGACTGATCCACAGCCTTCTCCAGTCGGCGGCAATTCTTTGCCACAAACTGACGTTTGTCTTTGCCCAGGTAATCCGAAGGATCATGCGTCGTCCAGCCCGGTTCACGCAGCCATCTTCCGCCAGCACCCAAGTGCGATAATCGTGGTATCAAGCCTGCGCAGCAAGATTGCCTCCCCCCCCCCCCGACAAGCCAGGACACCAGAGGGCCGCTAATCGTCTCACCGTCACCTATAAAAGCACGGACTGATCCACAGCCTTCTGCAGTCGGCGGCAATTCTTTGCCACAAACTGACGTTTGTCTTTGCTCAGGAAATCCGAAGGATCATGCGTCGTCCAGCGCGGTTCACGCAGCCATCTTCCGCTAGCACCCAAGTGCGATAATCGTGGTATCAAGCCTGCGCACCAAGATTGCCTCCCCCCCCCCCGACAAGCCAGGACACCAGAGGGCCGCTAATCGTCTCACCGTCACCTATAAAAGCACGGACGGATCCACAGCCTTCTGCAGTCGGCGGCAATTCTTTGCCACAAACTGACGTTTGTCTTTGCCCAGGAAATTCGAAGGATCATGCGTCGTCCAGCCCGGTTCACGCAGCCATCTTCCGCTAGCACCCAAGTGCGATAATCGTGGTATCAAGCCTGCGTAGCAAGATTGCCTCCCCCCCCCCCCGACAAGCCAGGACACCAGAGGGCCGCTAATCGTCTCACCGTCACCTATAAAAGCACGGACTGATCCACAGCCTTCTGCAGTCGGCGGCAATTCTTTGCCACAAACTGACGTTTGTCTTTGCCCAGGAAATCCGAAGGATCATGCGTCGTCCAGCCCGGTTCACGCAGCCATCTTCCGCCAGCACCCAAGTGCGATAATCGTGGTATCAAGCCTGCGCAGCAAGATTGCCTCCCCCCCCCACCCCCGACAAGCCAGGACACCAGAGGGCCGCTAATCGTCTCACCGTCACCTATAAAAGCACGGACTGATCCACAGCCTTCTGCAGTCGGCGGCAATTGTTTGCCACAAACTGACGTTTGTCTTTGCCCAGGAAATCCGAAGGATCATGCGTCGTCCAGCCCGGTTCACGCAGCCATCTTCCGCTAGCACCCAAGTGCGATAATCGTGGTATCAAGCCTGCGCAGCAAGATTGCCTCCCCCCCCCCGAAAGCCAGGACACCAGAGGGCCGCTAATCGTCTCACCGTCACCTATAAAAGCACGGACTGATCCACAGCCTTCTGCAGTCGGCGGCAATTCTTTGCCACAAACTGACGTTTGTCTTTGCGCAGGAAATCCGAAGGATCATGCGTCGTCCAGCCCGGTTCACGCAGCCATCTTCCGCCAGCACCCAAGTGCGATAATCGTGGTATCAAGCCTGCGCAGCAAGATTGCCTCCCCCCCCCCCCCCTCCCGACAAGCCAGGACACCAGAGGGCCGCTAATCGTCTCACCGTCACCTATAAAAGCACGGACTGATCCACAGCCTTCTCCAGTCGGCGGCAATTCTTTGCCACAAACTGACGTTTGTCTTTGCCCAGGAAATCCGAAGGATCATGCGTCGTCCAGCCCGGTTCACGCAGCCATCTTCCGCCAGCACCCAAGTGCGATAATCGTGGTATCAAGCCTGCGCTGAAAGATTGCCTCCCCCCCCCCTCCCGACAAGCCAGGACACCAGAGGGCCGCTAATCGTCTCACCGTCACCTATAAAAGCACGGACTGATCTACAGCCTTCTGCAGTCGGCGGCAATTCTTTGCCACATCATCATCATCATCATCATCATCATCAGCCTGATTACGCCCACTGCAGGGCAAAGGCCTCTCCCATACTTCTCCAACTACCCCGGTCATGTGCTAATTGTGGCCATGTTGACCCTCCAAACTTCCTAATCTCATCTGCCCACCTAACTTTCTGTCGCCCCCTGCTACGCTTCCCTTCCCTCGGAATCCAGTCTGTAACCCTTAATGACCATCGGTTATCTTCCCTCCTCATTACATGTCCTGCCCATGCCCATTTCTTTTTCTTGATTTCAACTAAGATGTCATTAACGCGCGTTTGTTCCCTCACCCAATCTGCTCTTTTCTTATCCCTTAACGTTACACCTATCATTCTTCTTTCCATAGCTCGTTGCGTCGTCCTCAATTTAAGTAGAACCTTTTTCGTAAGCCTCCAGGTTTCTGCTCCGTACGTAAGTACTGGTAAGACACAGCTGTTATACACTTTTCTCTTGAGGGATAATGGCAACCTGCTGTTCATGATCTGCGAATGCCTGCCAAACGCACCCCAGCCCATTCTTATTCTTCTGATTATTTCACTCTCATGATCTGGATCAGCAGTCACTACCTGTCCTAAGTAGATATATTCTCTTACCATTTCCAGTGCCTCGCTACCTATCGTAAACTGCTGTTCCCTTCCGAGACTGTTAAACATTACTTTAGTTTTCTGCAGATTCATTTTTAGTCCCACCCTTCTGCTCTGCCTCTCCAGATCAGTGAGCATGCATTGCAGTTGGTCCCCTGAGTTACTAAGCAAGGCAATATCATCAGCGAAGCGCAAGTTACTAAGGTATTCTCCATTTACTCTTATCCCCAATTCTTCCCAATCCAGGTCTCTGAATACCTCCTGTAAACACGCTGTGAATAGCATTGGAGAGATCGTATCTCCCTGCCTGACGCCTTTCTTTATTGGGATTTTGTTGCTTTCTTTATGGAGGAGTACAGTGGCTGTGGAGCCGCTATAGATATCTTTCAGTATTTTTACATACGGCTCGTCTACACCCTGATTCCGCAATTCCTCCATGACTGCCGAGGTTTCGACTGAATCAAACGCTTTCTCGTAATCAATGAAAGCTATATATAATGGTTGGTTATATTCCGCACATTTCTCTATCACCTGATTGATAGTGTGAATGTGATCTATTGTTGAGTAGCCTTTACGGAATCCTGCCTGGTCCTTTGGTTGACGGAAGTCTAAGGTGTTCCGGATTCTATTTGCAATTACCTTAGTAAATACTTTGTAGGCAACGGACAGTAAGCTGATCGGTCTATAATTTTTCAGGTCTTTGGCGTCGCCTTTCTTATGGATTAGGATTATGTTAGCGTTCTTCCAAGATTCCGGTACGGTCGAGGTCTTGAGGCATTGTGTATACAGGGTGGCCAGTTTTTCTAGAACAATCTGCCCACCATCCTTCAGCAAATCTGCTGTTACCTGATCCTCCCCAGCTGCCTTCCCCCTTTGCATAGCTCCCAAGGCTTTCTTTACTTCTTCCGGCGTTACTTCTGGGATATCGAATTCTTCTAGATTATTCTCTCTTCCATTATCATCGTGGGTGCCACTCGTACTGTACAAATCTCTATAGAACTCCTCAGCCACTTGAACTATCTCATCCATATTAGTAATGATATTGCCGGCTTTGTCTCTTAACGCATACATCTGATTCTTGCCAATTCCTAGTTTCTTCTTCACTGCTTTTAGGCTTCCTCCGTTCCTGAGTGCTTGTTCAATTCTGTCCATGTTATACTTCCTTATGTCCGCTGTCTTACGCTTGTTGATTAACTTCGAAAGTTCTGCCAGTTCTATTCTAGCTGTAGGGTTAGAGGCTTTCATACATTGGCGTTTCTTGATCAGATCTTTCGTCTCCTGCGATAGCTTACTGGTATCCTGTCTAACGGAGTTACCACCGACTTCTATTGCACACTCCTTAATGATGCCCACAATATTGTCGTTCATTGCTTCAACACTAAGGTCCTCTTCGTGACTTAAAGCCGAATACCTGTTCGATAGCTTGATCTGGAATTCCTCTATTTTCCCTCTTAGCGCTAACTCATTGATGGGCTTCTTATGTACCAGTTTCCTCCGTTCCCTCCTCAGGTCTAGGCTAATTCGAGTT
Organism: Dermacentor andersoni; assembly: GCF_023375885.2. Taxonomy (NCBI): domain Eukaryota; kingdom Metazoa; phylum Arthropoda; class Arachnida; order Ixodida; family Ixodidae; genus Dermacentor; species Dermacentor andersoni. Next base: position 179,467,436 of record NC_092817.1, on the reverse strand, counting down.
CTTACCATCCTGTGGTCACTGCAGCGCACTTTACCGAGCACGTCCACATCTTGTATGATGCCAGGGTTAGCGCAGAGTATGAAATCTATTTCATTTCTAGTCTCGCCGTTCGGGCTCCTCCATGTCCACTTTCGGTTATTCCGCTTGCGGAAGAAGGTATTCATTATCCTCATATTATTCTGTTCTGCAAACTCCACTAATAACTCGCCCCTGCTATTCCTAGTGCCTATGCCATATTCCCCCACTGCCTTGTCTCCAGCATGCTTCTTGCCTACCTTGGCATTGAAATCGCCCATCAGTATAGTGTATTTTGTTTTCACTCTACCCATCGCCGATTCCACGTCTTCATAGAAGCTTTCGACTTCCTGGTCATCATGACTGGACGTAGGGGCGTAGACCTGTACAACCTTCATTTTGTACCTCTTATTAAGTTTCACAACAAGACATGCCACCCTCTCGTTAATGCTATAGAATTCCTGTATGTTACCAGCTATATTCTTATTAATCAGGAATCCGACTCCTAGTTCTCTTCTCTCCGCTAAGCCCCGGTAGCACAGGACGTGCCCGCTCCTTAACACTGTATATGCTTCTTTTGGCCTCCTAACTTCACTGAGCCCTATTATATCCCATTTACTGCCCTCTAATTCTTCCAATAGCACTGCTAGACTCGCCTCACTAGATAATGTTCTTGCGTTAAACGTTGCCAGGTTCATATTCCAATGGCGGCCTGCCACAAACTGACGTTTTTCTTTGCCCAGGAAATCCGAAGGATCATGCGTCGTCCAGCCCGGTTCACGCAGCCATCTTCCGCTAGCACCCAAGTGCGATAATCGTGGTATCAAGCCTGCGCAGCAAGATTGCCTCCCCCCCCCCCCCGACAAGCCAGGATACCAGAGGGCCGCTAATCGTCTCACCGTCACCTATAAAAGCACGGACTGATCCACAGCCTTCTCCAGTCGGCGGCAATTCTTTGCCACAAACTGACGTTTGTCTTTGCCCAGGTAATCCGAAGGATCATGCGTCGTCCAGCCCGGTTCACGCAGCCATCTTCCGCCAGCACCCAAGTGCGATAATCGTGGTATCAAGCCTGCGCAGCAAGATTGCCTCCCCCCCCCCCGACAAGCCAGGACACCAGAGGGCCGCTAATCGTCTCACCGTCACCTATAAAAGCACGGACTGATCCACAGCCTTCTGCAGTCGGCGGCAATTCTTTGCCACAAACTGACGTTTGTCTTTGCTCAGGAAATCCGAAGGATCATGCGTCGTCCAGCGCGGTTCACGCAGCCATCTTCCGCTAGCACCCAAGTGCGATAATCGTGGTATCAAGCCTGCGCACCAAGATTGCCTCCCCCCCCCCCGACAAGCCAGGACACCAGAGGGCCGCTAATCGTCTCACCGTCACCTATAAAAGCACGGACTGATCCACAGCCTTCTGCAGTCGGCGGCAATTCTTTGCCACAAACTGACGTTTGTCTTTGCCCAGGAAATCCGAAGGATCATGCGTCGTCCAGCCCGGTTCACGCAGCCATCATCCGCCAGCACCCAAGTGCGATAATCGTGGTATCAAGCCTGCGCAGCAAGATTGCCTCCCCCTCCCCCCCCCCGACAAGCCAGGACACCAGAGGGCCGCTAATCGTCTCACCGTCACCTATAAAAGCACGGACTGATCCACAGCCTTCTGCAGTCGGCGGCAATTCTTTGCCACAAACTGACGTTTGTCTTTGCCCAGGAAATCCGAAGGATCATGCGTCGTCCAGCCCGGTTCACGCAGCCATCTTCCGCCAGCACCCAAGTGCGATAATCGTGGTATCAAGCCTGCGCAGCAAGATTGCCTCCCCCCCCCCGACAAGCCAGGACACCAGAGGGCCGCTAATCGTCTCACCGTCACCTATAAAAGCACGGACTGATCCACAGCCTTCTGCAGTCGGCGGCAATTCTTTGCCACAAACTGACGTTTGTCTTTGCCCAGGAAATCCGAAGGATCATGCGTCGTCCAGCCCGGTTCACGCAGCCATCTTCCGCCAGCACCCAAGTGCGATATTCGTGGTATCAAGCCTGCGCAGCAAGATTGCCTCCCCCCCCCCCCCCCCCCCGACAAGCCAGGACACCAGAGGGCCGCTAATCGTCTCACCGTCACCTATAAAAGCACGGACTGATCCACAGCCTTCTGCAGTCGGCGGCAATTCTTTGCCACAAACTGACGTTTGTCTTTGCCCAGGAAATCCGAAGGATCATGCGTCGTCCAGCCCGGTTCACGCAGCCATCTTCCGCCAGCACCCAAGTGCGATAATCGTGGTATCAAGCCTGCGCAGCAAGATTGCCTCCCCCCCCCCCCCCGACAAGCCAGGACACCAGAGGGCCGCTAATCGTCTCACCGTCACCTATAAAAGCACGGACTGATCCACAGCCTTCTGCAGTCGGCGGCAATTCTTTGCCACAAACTGACGTTTGTCTTTGCCCAGGAAATCCGAAGGATCATGCGTCGTCCAGCCCGGTTCACGCAGCCATCTTCCGCTAGCACCCAAGTGCGATAATCGTGGTATCAAGCCTGCGCAGCAAGATTGCCTCCCCCCCCCCCGACAAGCCAGGACACCAGAGGGCCGCTAATCGTCTCACCGTCACCTATAAAAGCACGGACGGATCCACAGCCTTCTGCAGTCGGCGGCAATTCTTTGCCACAAACTGACGTTTGTCTTTGCCCAGGAAATTCGAAGGATCATGCGTCGTCCAGCCCGGTTCACGCAGCCATCTTCCGCTAGCACCCAAGTGCGATAATCGTGGTATCAAGCCTGCGTAGCAAGATTGCCTCCCCCCCCCCCCCGACAAGCCAGGACACCAGAGGGCCGCTAATCGTCTCACCGTCACCTATAAAAGCACGGACTGATCCACAGCCTTCTGCAGTCGGCGGCAATTCTTTGCCACAAACTGACGTTTGTCTTTGCCCAGGAAATCCGAAGGATCATGCGTCGTCCAGCCCGGTTCACGCAGCCATCTTCCGCCAGCACCCAAGTGCGATAATCGTGGTATCAAGCCTGCGCAGCAAGATTGCCTCCCCCCCCCACCCCCGACAAGCCAGGACACCAGAGGGCCGCTAATCGTCTCACCGTCACCTATAAAAGCACGGACTGATCCACAGCCTTCTGCAGTCGGCGGCAATTGTTTGCCACAAACTGACGTTTGTCTTTGCCCAGGAAATCCGAAGGATCATGCGTCGTCCAGCCCGGTTCACGCAGCCATCTTCCGCTAGCACCCAAGTGCGATAATCGTGGTATCAAGCCTGCGCAGCAAGATTGCCTCCCCCCCCCCGACAAGCCAGGACACCAGAGGGCCGCTAATCGTCTCACCGTCACCTATAAAAGCACGGACTGATCCACAGCCTTCTGCAGTCGGCGGCAATTCTTTGCCACAAACTGACGTTTGTCTTTGCGCAGGAAATCCGAAGGATCATGCGTCGTCCAGCCCGGTTCACGCAGCCATCTTCCGCCAGCACCCAAGTGCGATAATCGTGGTATCAAGCCTGCGCAGCAAGATTGCCTCCCCCCCCCCCGACAAGCCAGGACACCAGAGGGCCGCTAATCGTCTCACCGTCACCTATAAAAGCACGGACTGATCCACAGCCTTCTGCAGTCGGCGGCAATTCTTTGCCACAAACTGACGTTTGTCTTTGCCCAGGAAATCCGAAGGATCATGCGTCGTCCAGCCCGGTTCACGCAGCCATCTTCCGCCAGCACCCAAGTGCGATAATCGTGGTATCAAGCCTGCGCAGCAAGATTGCCTCCCCCCCCCCCCCGACAAGCCAGGACACCAGAGGGCCGCTAATCGTCTCACCGTCACCTATAAAAGCACGGACTGATCCACAGCCTTCTGCAGTCGGCGGCAATTCTTTGCCACAAACTGACGTTTGTCTTTGCCCAGGAAATCCGAAGGATCATGCGTCGTCCAGCCCGGTTCACGCAGCCATCTTCCGCCAGCACCCAAGTGCGATAATCGTGGTATCAAGCCTGCGCAGCAAGATTGCCTCCCCCCCCCCCCCTCCCGACAAGCCAGGACACCAGAGGGCCGCTAATCGTCTCACCGTCACCTATAAAAGCACGGACTGATCCACAGCCTTCTCCAGTCGGCGGCAATTCTTTGCCACAAACTGACGTTTGTCTTTGCCCAGGAAATCCGAAGGATCATGCGTCGTCCAGCCCGGTTCACGCAGCCATCTTCCGCCAGCACCCAAGTGCGATAATCGTGGTATCAAGCCTGCGCTGAAAGATTGCCTCCCCCCCCCCTCCCGACAAGCCAGGACACCAGAGGGCCGCTAATCGTCTCACCGTCACCTATAAAAGCACGGACTGATCTACAGCCTTCTGCAGTCGGCGGCAATTCTTTGCCACATCATCATCATCATCATCATCATCATCATCAGCCTGATTACGCCCACTGCAGGGCAAAGGCCTCTCCCATACTTCTCCAACTACCCCGGTCATGTGCTAATTGTGGCCATGTTGACCCTCCAAACTTCCTAATCTCATCTGCCCACCTAACTTTCTGTCGCCCCCTGCTACGCTTCCCTTCCCTCGGAATCCAGTCTGTAACCCTTAATGACCATCGGTTATCTTCCCTCCTCATTACATGTCCTGCCCATGCCCATTTCTTTTTCTTGATTTCAACTAAGATGTCATTAACGCGCGTTTGTTCCCTCACCCAATCTGCTCTTTTCTTATCCCTTAACGTTACACCTATCATTCTTCTTTCCATAGCTCGTTGCGTCGTCCTCAATTTAAGTAGAACCTTTTTCGTAAGCCTCCAGGTTTCTGCTCCGTACGTAAGTACTGGTAAGACACAGCTGTTATACACTTTTCTCTTGAGGGATAATGGCAACCTGCTGTTCATGATCTGCGAATGCCTGCCAAACGCACCCCAGCCCATTCTTATTCTTCTGATTATTTCACTCTCATGATCTGGATCAGCAGTCACTACCTGTCCTAAGTAGATATATTCTCTTACCATTTCCAGTGCCTCGCTACCTATCGTAAACTGCTGTTCCCTTCCGAGACTGTTAAACATTACTTTAGTTTTCTGCAGATTCATTTTTAGTCCCACCCTTCTGCTCTGCCTCTCCAGATCAGTGAGCATGCATTGCAGTTGGTCCCCTGAGTTACTAAGCAAGGCAATATCATCAGCGAAGCGCAAGTTACTAAGGTATTCTCCATTTACTCTTATCCCCAATTCTTCCCAATCCAGGTCTCTGAATACCTCCTGTAAACACGCTGTGAATAGCATTGGAGAGATCGTATCTCCCTGCCTGACGCCTTTCTTTATTGGGATTTTGTTGCTTTCTTTATGGAGGAGTACAGTGGCTGTGGAGCCGCTATAGATATCTTTCAGTATTTTTACATACGGCTCGTCTACACCCTGATTCCGCAATGCCTCCATGACTGCCGAGGTTTCGACTGAATCAAACGCTTTCTCGTAATCAATGAAAGCTATATATAATGGTTGGTTATATTCCGCACATTTCTCTATCACCTGATTGATAGTGTGAATGTGATCTATTGTTGAGTAGCCTTTACGGAATCCTGCCTGGTCCTTTGGTTGACGGAAGTCTAAGGTGTTCCGGATTCTATTTGCAATTACCTTAGTAAATACTTTGTAGGCAACGGACAGTAAGCTGATCGGTCTATAATTTTTCAGGTCTTTGGCGTCGCCTTTCTTATGGATTAGGATTATGTTAGCGTTCTTCCAAGATTCCGGTACGGTCGAGGTCTTGAGGCATTGTGTATACAGGGTGGCCAGTTTTTCTAGAACAATCTGCCCACCATCCTTCAGCAAATCTGCTGTTACCTGATCCTCCCCAGCTGCCTTCCCCCTTTGCATAGCTCCCAAGGCTTTCTTTACTTCTTCCGGCGTTACTTCTGGGATATCGAATTCTTCTAGATTATTCTCTCTTCCATTATCATCGTGGGTGCCACTCGTACTGTACAAATCTCTATAGAACTCCTCAGCCACTTGAACTATCTCATCCATATTAGTAATGATATTGCCGGCTTTGTCTCTTAACGCATACATCTGATTCTTGCCAATTCCTAGTTTCTTCTTCACTGCTTTTAGGCTTCCTCCGTTCCTGAGTGCTTGTTCAATTCTGTCCATGTTATACTTCCTTATGTCCGCTGTCTTACGCTTGTTGATTAACTTCGAAAGTTCTGCCAGTTCTATTCTAGCTGTAGGGTTAGAGGCTTTCATACATTGGCGTTTCTTGATCAGATCTTTCGTCTCCTGCGATAGCTTACTGGTATCCTGTCTAACGGAGTTACCACCGACTTCTATTGCACACTCCTTAATGATGCCCACAATATTGTCGTTCATTGCTTCAACACTAAGGTCCTCTTCGTGACTTAAAGCCGAATACCTGTTCGATAGCTTGATCTGGAATTCCTCTATTTTCCCTCTTAGCGCTAACTCATTGATGGGCTTCTTATGTACCAGTTTCCTCCGTTCCCTCCTCAGGTCTAGGCTAATTCGAGTTCTTACCATCCTGTGGTCACTGCAGCGCACTTTACCGAGCACGTCCACATCTTGTATGATGCCAGGGTTAGCGCAGAGTATGAAATCTATTTCATTTCTAGTCTCGCCGTTCGGGCTCCTCCATGTCCACTTTCGGTTATTCCGCTTGCGGAAGAAGGTATTCATTATCCTCATATTATTCTGTTCTGCAAACTCCACTAATAACTCGCCCCTGCTATTCCTAGTGCCTATGCCATATTCCCCCACTGCCTTGTCTCCAGCATGCTTCTTGCCTACCTTGGCATTGAAATCGCCCATCAGTATAGTGTATTTTGTTTTCACTCTACCCATCGCCGATTCCACGTCTTCATAGAAGCTTTCGACTTCCTGGTCATCATGACTGGACGTAGGGGCGTAGACCTGTACAACCTTCATTTTGTACCTCTTATTAAGTTTCACAACAAGACATGCCACCCTCTCGTTAATGCTATAGAATTCCTGTATGTTACCAGCTATATTCTTATTAATCAGGAATCCGACTCCTAGTTCTCTTCTCTCCGCTAAGCCCCGGTAGCACAGGACGTGCCCGCTCCTTAACACTGTATATGCTTCTTTTGGCCTCCTAACTTCACTGAGCCCTATTATATCCCATTTACTGCCCTCTAATTCTTCCAATAGCACTGCTAGACTCGCCTCACTAGATAATGTTCTTGCGTTAAACGTTGCCAGGTTCATATTCCAATGGCGGCCTGCCACAAACTGACGTTTTTCTTTGCCCAGGAAATCCGAAGGATCATGCGTCGTCCAGCCCGGTTCACGCAGCCATCTTCCGCTAGCACCCAAGTGCGATAATCGTGGTATCAAGCCTGCGCAGCAAGATTGCCTCCCCCCCCCCCCCGACAAGCCAGGATACCAGAGGGCCGCTAATCGTCTCACCGTCACCTATAAAAGCACGGACTGATCCACAGCCTTCTCCAGTCGGCGGCAATTCTTTGCCACAAACTGACGTTTGTCTTTGCCCAGGTAATCCGAAGGATCATGCGTCGTCCAGCCCGGTTCACGCAGCCATCTTCCGCCAGCACCCAAGTGCGATAATCGTGGTATCAAGCCTGCGCAGCAAGATTGCCTCCCCCCCCCCCCCGACAAGCCAGGACACCAGAGGGCCGCTAATCGTCTCACCGTCACCTATAAAAGCACGGACTGATCCACAGCCTTCTGCAGTCGGCGGCAATTCTTTGCCACAAACTGACGTTTGTCTTTGCTCAGGAAATCCGAAGGATCATGCGTCGTCCAGCGCGGTTCACGCAGCCATCTTCCGCTAGCACCCAAGTGCGATAATCGTGGTATCAAGCCTGCGCACCAAGATTGCCTCCCCCCCCCCCGACAAGCCAGGACACCAGAGGGCCGCTAATCGTCTCACCGTCACCTATAAAAGCACGGACTGATCCACAGCCTTCTGCAGTCGGCGGCAATTCTTTGCCACAAACTGACGTTTGTCTTTGCCCAGGAAATCCGAAGGATCATGCGTCGTCCAGCCCGGTTCACGCAGCCATCATCCGCCAGCACCCAAGTGCGATAATCGTGGTATCAAGCCTGCGCAGCAAGATTGCCTCCCCCTCCCCCCCCCCGACAAGCCAGGACACCAGAGGGCCGCTAATCGTCTCACCGTCACCTATAAAAGCACGGACTGATCCACAGCCTTCTGCAGTCGGCGGCAATTCTTTGCCACAAACTGACGTTTGTCTTTGCCCAGGAAATCCGAAGGATCATGCGTCGTCCAGCCCGGTTCACGCAGCCATCTTCCGCCAGCACCCAAGTGCGATAATCGTGGTATCAAGCCTGCGCAGCAAGATTGCCTCCCCCCCCCCGACAAGCCAGGACACCAGAGGGCCGCTAATCGTCTCACCGTCACCTATAAAAGCACGGACTGATCCACAGCCTTCTGCAGTCGGCGGCAATTCTTTGCCACAAACTGACGTTTGTCTTTGCCCAGGAAATCCGAAGGATCATGCGTCGTCCAGCCCGGTTCACGCAGCCATCTTCCGCCAGCACCCAAGTGCGATATTCGTGGTATCAAGCCTGCGCAGCAAGATTGCCTCCCCCCCCCCCCCCCCGACAAGCCAGGACACCAGAGGGCCGCTAATCGTCTCACCGTCACCTATAAAAGCACGGACTGATCCACAGCCTTCTGCAGTCGGCGGCAATTCTTTGCCACAAACTGACGTTTGTCTTTGCCCAGGAAATCCGAAGGATCATGCGTCGTCCAGCCCGGTTCACGCAGCCATCTTCCGCCAGCACCCAAGTGCGATAATCGTGGTATCAAGCCTGCGCAGCAAGATTGCCTCCCCCCCCCCCCCCCCCGACAAGCCAGGACACCAGAGGGCCGCTAATCGTCTCACCGTCACCTATAAAAGCACGGACTGATCCACAGCCTTCTGCAGTCGGCGGCAATTCTTTGCCACAAACTGACGTTTGTCTTTGCCCAGGAAATCCGAAGGATCATGCGTCGTCCAGCCCGGTTCACGCAGCCATCTTCCGCTAGCACCCAAGTGCGATAATCGTGGTATCAAGCCTGCGCAGCAAGATTGCCTCCCCCCCCCCCGACAAGCCAGGACACCAGAGGGCCGCTAATCGTCTCACCGTCACCTATAAAAGCACGGACGGATCCACAGCCTTCTGCAGTCGGCGGCAATTCTTTGCCACAAACTGACGTTTGTCTTTGCCCAGGAAATTCGAAGGATCATGCGTCGTCCAGCCCGGTTCACGCAGCCATCTTCCGCTAGCACCCAAGTGCGATAATCGTGGTATCAAGCCTGCGTAGCAAGATTGCCTCCCCCCCCCCCCGACAAGCCAGGACACCAGAGGGCCGCTAATCGTCTCACCGTCACCTATAAAAGCACGGACTGATCCACAGCCTTCTGCAGTCGGCGGCAATTCTTTGCCACAAACTGACGTTTGTCTTTGCCCAGGAAATCCGAAGGATCATGCGTCGTCCAGCCCGGTTCACGCAGCCATCTTCCGCCAGCACCCAAGTGCGATAATCGTGGTATCAAGCCTGCGCAGCAAGATTGCCTCCCCCCCCCACCCCCGACAAGCCAGGACACCAGAGGGCCGCTAATCGTCTCACCGTCACCTATAAAAGCACGGACTGATCCACAGCCTTCTGCAGTCGGCGGCAATTGTTTGCCACAAACTGACGTTTGTCTTTGCCCAGGAAATCCGAAGGATCATGCGTCGTCCAGCCCGGTTCACGCAGCCATCTTCCGCTAGCACCCAAGTGCGATAATCGTGGTATCAAGCCTGCGCAGCAAGATTGCCTCCCCCCCCCCGAAAGCCAGGACACCAGAGGGCCGCTAATCGTCTCACCGTCACCTATAAAAGCACGGACTGATCCACAGCCTTCTGCAGTCGGCGGCAATTCTTTGCCACAAACTGACGTTTGTCTTTGCGCAGGAAATCCGAAGGATCATGCGTCGTCCAGCCCGGTTCACGCAGCCATCTTCCGCCAGCACCCAAGTGCGATAATCGTGGTATCAAGCCTGCGCAGCAAGATTGCCTCCCCCCCCCCCCCTCCCGACAAGCCAGGACACCAGAGGGCCGCTAATCGTCTCACCGTCACCTATAAAAGCACGGACTGATCCACAGCCTTCTCCAGTCGGCGGCAATTCTTTGCCACAAACTGACGTTTGTCTTTGCCCAGGAAATCCGAAGGATCATGCGTCGTCCAGCCCGGTTCACGCAGCCATCTTCCGCCAGCACCCAAGTGCGATAATCGTGGTATCAAGCCTGCGCTGAAAGATTGCCTCCCCCCCCCCTCCCGACAAGCCAGGACACCAGAGGGCCGCTAATCGTCTCACCGTCACCTATAAAAGCACGGACTGATCTACAGCCTTCTGCAGTCGGCGGCAATTCTTTGCCACATCATCATCATCATCATCATCATCATCAGCCTGATTACGCCCACTGCAGGGCAAAGGCCTCTCCCATACTTCTCCAACTACCCCGGTCATGTGCTAATTGTGGCCATGTTGACCCTCCAAACTTCCTAATCTCATCTGCCCACCTAACTTTCTGTCGCCCCCTGCTACGCTTCCCTTCCCTCGGAATCCAGTCTGTAACCCTTAATGACCATCGGTTATCTTCCCTCCTCATTACATGTCCTGCCCATGCCCATTTCTTTTTCTTGATTTCAACTAAGATGTCATTAACGCGCGTTTGTTCCCTCACCCAATCTGCTCTTTTCTTATCCCTTAACGTTACACCTATCATTCTTCTTTCCATAGCTCGTTGCGTCGTCCTCAATTTAAGTAGAACCTTTTTCGTAAGCCTCCAGGTTTCTGCTCCGTACGTAAGTACTGGTAAGACACAGCTGTTATACACTTTTCTCTTGAGGGATAATGGCAACCTGCTGTTCATGATCTGCGAATGCCTGCCAAACGCACCCCAGCCCATTCTTATTCTTCTGATTATTTCACTCTCATGATCTGGATCAGCAGTCACTACCTGTCCTAAGTAGATATATTCTCTTACCATTTCCAGTGCCTCGCTACCTATCGTAAACTGCTGTTCCCTTCCGAGACTGTTAAACATTACTTTAGTTTTCTGCAGATTCATTTTTAGTCCCACCCTTCTGCTCTGCCTCTCCAGATCAGTGAGCATGCATTGCAGTTGGTCCCCTGAGTTACTAAGCAAGGCAATATCATCAGCGAAGCGCAAGTTACTAAGGTATTCTCCATTTACTCTTATCCCCAATTCTTCCCAATCCAGGTCTCTGAATACCTCCTGTAAACACGCTGTGAATAGCATTGGAGAGATCGTATCTCCCTGCCTGACGCCTTTCTTTATTGGGATTTTGTTGCTTTCTTTATGGAGGAGTACAGTGGCTGTGGAGCCGCTATAGATATCTTTCAGTATTTTTACATACGGCTCGTCTACACCCTGATTCCGCAATGCCTCCATGACTGCCGAGGTTTCGACTGAATCAAACGCTTTCTCGTAATCAATGAAAGCTATATATAATGGTTGGTTATATTCCGCACATTTCTCTATCACCTGATTGATAGTGTGAATGTGATCTATTGTTGAGTAGCCTTTACGGAATCCTGCCTGGTCCTTTGGTTGACGGAAGTCTAAGGTGTTCCGGATTCTATTTGCAATTACCTTAGTAAATACTTTGTAGGCAACGGACAGTAAGCTGATCGGTCTATAATTTTTCAGGTCTTTGGCGTCGCCTTTCTTATGGATTAGGATTATGTTAGCGTTCTTCCAAGATTCCGGTACGGTCGAGGTCTTGAGGCATTGTGTATACAGGGTGGCCAGTTTTTCTAGAACAATCTGCCCACCATCCTTCAGCAAATCTGCTGTTACCTGATCCTCCCCAGCTGCCTTCCCCCTTTGCATAGCTCCCAAGGCTTTCTTTACTTCTTCCGGCGTTACTTCTGGGATATCGAATTCTTCTAGATTATTCTCTCTTCCATTATCATCGTGGGTGCCACTCGTACTGTACAAATCTCTATAGAACTCCTCAGCCACTTGAACTATCTCATCCATATTAGTAATGATATTGCCGGCTTTGTCTCTTAACGCATACATCTGATTCTTGCCAATTCCTAGTTTCTTCTTCACTGCTTTTAGGCTTCCTCCGTTCCTGAGTGCTTGTTCAATTCTGTCCATGTTATACTTCCTTATGTCCGCTGTCTTACGCTTGTTGATTAACTTCGAAAGTTCTGCCAGTTCTATTCTAGCTGTAGGGTTAGAGGCTTTCATACATTGGCGTTTCTTGATCAGATCTTTCGTCTCCTGCGATAGCTTACTGGTATCCTGTCTAACGGAGTTACCACCGACTTCTATTGCACACTCCTTAATGATGCCCACAATATTGTCGTTCATTGCTTCAACACTAAGGTCCTCTTCGTGACTTAAAGCCGAATACCTGTTCGATAGCTTGATCTGGAATTCCTCTATTTTCCCTCTTAGCGCTAACTCATTGATGGGCTTCTTATGTACCAGTTTCCTCCGTTCCCTCCTCAGGTCTAGGCTAATTCGAGTTCTTACCATCCTGTGGTCACTGCAGCGCACTTTACCGAGCACGTCCACATCTTGTATGATGCCAGGGTTAGCGCAGAGTATGAAATCTATTTCATTTCTAGTCTCGCCGTTCGGGCTCCTCCATGTCCACTTTCGGTTATTCCGCTTGCGGAAGAAGGTATTCATTATCCTCATATTATTCTGTTCTGCAAACTCCACTAATAACTCGCCCCTGCTATTCCTAGTGCCTATGCCATATTCCCCCACTGCCTTGTCTCCAGCATGCTTCTTGCCTACCTTGGCATTGAAATCGCCCATCAGTATAGTGTATTTTGTTTTCACTCTACCCATCGCCGATTCCACGTCTTCATAGAAGCTTTCGACTTCCTGGTCATCATGACTGGACGTAGGGGCGTAGACCTGTACAACCTTCATTTTGTACCTCTTATTAAGTTTCACAACAAGACATGCCACCCTCTCGTTAATGCTATAGAATTCCTGTATGTTACCAGCTATATTCTTATTAATCAGGAATCCGACTCCTAGTTCTCTTCTCTCCGCTAAGCCCCGGTAGCACAGGACGTGCCCGCTCCTTAACACTGTATATGCTTCTTTTGGCCTCCTAACTTCACTGAGCCCTATTATATCCCATTTACTGCCCTCTAATTCTTCCAATAGCACTGCTAGACTCGCCTCACTAGATAATGTTCTTGCGTTAAACGTTGCCAGGTTCATATTCCAATGGCGGCCTGCCACAAACTGACGTTTTTCTTTGCCCAGGAAATCCGAAGGATCATGCGTCGTCCAGCCCGGTTCACGCAGCCATCTTCCGCTAGCACCCAAGTGCGATAATCGTGGTATCAAGCCTGCGCAGCAAGATTGCCTCCCCCCCCCCCCGACAAGCCAGGATACCAGAGGGCCGCTAATCGTCTCACCGTCACCTATAAAAGCACGGACTGATCCACAGCCTTCTCCAGTCGGCGGCAATTCTTTGCCACAAACTGACGTTTGTCTTTGCCCAGGTAATCCGAAGGATCATGCGTCGTCCAGCCCGGTTCACGCAGCCATCTTCCGCCAGCACCCAAGTGCGATAATCGTGGTATCAAGCCTGCGCAGCAAGATTGCCTCCCCCCCCCCCGACAAGCCAGGACACCAGAGGGCCGCTAATCGTCTCACCGTCACCTATAAAAGCACGGACTGATCCACAGCCTTCTGCAGTCGGCGGCAATTCTTTGCCACAAATTGACGTTTGTCTTTGCCCAGGAAATCCGAAGGATCATGCGTCGTCCAGCCCGGTTCACGCAGCCATCTTCCGCTAGCACCCAAGTGCGATAATCGTGGTATCAAGCCTGCGCACCAAGATTGCCTCCCCCCCCCCGACAAGCCAGGACACCAGAGGGCCGCTAATCGTCTCACCGTCACCTATAAAAGCACGGACTGATCCACAGCCTTCTGCAGTCGGCGGCAATTCTTTGCCACAAACTGACGTTTGTCTTTGCCCAGGAAATCCGAAGGATCATGCGTCGTCCAGCCCGGTTCACGCAGCCATCTTCCGCCAGCACCCAAGTGCGATAATCGTGGTATCAAGCCTGCGCAGCAAGATTGCCTCCCCCTCCCCCCCCCGACAAGCCAGGACACCAGAGGGCCGCTAATCGTCTCACCGTCACCTATAAAAGCACGGACTGATCCACAGCCTTCTGCAGTCGGCGGCAATTCTTTGCCACAAACTGACGTTTGTCTTTGCCCAGGAAATCCGAAGGATCATGCGTCGTCCAGCCCGGTTCACGCAGCCATCTTCCGCCAGCACCCAAGTGCGATAATCGTGGTATCAAGCCTGCGCAGCAAGATTGCCTCCCCCCCCCCGACAAGCCAGGACACCAGAGGGCCGCTAATCGTCTCACCGTCACCTATAAAAGCACGGACTGATCCACAGCCTTCTGCAGTCGGCGGCAATTCTTTGCCACAAACTGACGTTTGTCTTTGCCCAGGAAATCCGAAGGATCATGCGTCGTCCAGCCCGGTTCACGCAGCCATCTTCCGCCAGCACCCAAGTGCGATATTCGTGGTATCAAGCCTGCGCAGCAAGATTGCCTCCCCCCCCCCCCCCCGACAAGCCAGGACACCAGAGGGCCGCTAATCGTCTCACCGTCACCTATAAAAGCACGGACTGATCCACAGCCTTCTGCAGTCGGCGGCAATTCTTTGCCACAAACTGACGTTTGTCTTTGCCCAGGAAATCCGAAGGATCATGCGTCGTCCAGCCCGGTTCACGCAGCCATCTTCCGCCAGCACCCAAGTGCGATAATCGTGGTATCAAGCCTGCGCAGCAAGATTGCCTCCCCCCCCCCCCCGACAAGCCAGGACACCAGAGGGCCGCTAATCGTCTCACCGTCACCTATAAAAGCACGGACTGATCCACAGCCTTCTGCAGTCGGCGGCAATTCTTTGCCACAAACTGACGTTTGTCTTTGCCCAGGAAATCCGAAGGATCATGCGTCGTCCAGCCCGGTTCACGCAGCCATCTTCCGCTAGCACCCAAGTGCGATAATCGTGGTATCAAGCCTGCGCAGCAAGATTGCCTCCCCTCCCCCCCCCGACAAGCCAGGACACCAGAGGGCCGCTAATCGTCTCACCGTCACCTATAAAAGCACGGACTGATCCACAGCCTTCTGCAGTCGGCGGCAATTCTTTGCCACAAACTGACGTTTGTCTTTGCCCAGGAAATCCGAAGGATCATGCGTCGTCCAGCCCGGTTCACGCAGCCATCTTCCGCCAGCACCCAAGTGCGATAATCGTGGTATCAAGCCTGCGCAGCAAGATTGCCTCCCCCCCCCCCCCCCGACAAGCCAGGACACCAGAGGGCCGCTAATCGTCTCACCGTCACCTATAAAAGCACGGACTGATCCACAGCCTTCTGCAGTCGGCGGCAATCCTTTGCCACAAACTGACGTTTGTCTTTGCCCAGGAAATCCGAAGGATCATGCGTCGTCCAGCCCGGTTCACGCAGCCATCTTCCGCCAGCACCCAAGTGCGATAATCGTGGTATCAAGCCTGCGCAGCAAGATTGCCTCCCCCCCCCCCGACAAGCCAGGACACCAGAGGGCCGCTAATCGTCTCACCGTCACCTATAAAAGCACGGACGGATCCACAGCCTTCTGCAGTCGGCGGCAATTCTTTGCCACAAACTGACGTTTGTCTTTGCCCAGGAAATTCGAAGGATCATGCGTCGTCCAGCCCGGTTCACGCAGCCATCTTCCGCTAGCACCCAAGTGCGATAATCGTGGTATCAAGCCTGCGTAGCAAGATTGCCTCCCCCCCCCCCGACAAGCCAGGACACCAGAGGGCCGCTAATCGTCTCACCGTCACCTATAAAAGCACGGACTGATCCACAGCCTTCTGCAGTCGGCGGCAATTCTTTGCCACAAACTGACGTTTGTCTTTGCCCAGGAAATCCGAAGGATCATGCGTCGTCCAGCCCGGTTCACGCAGCCATCTTCCGCTAGCACCCAGGTGCGATAATCGTGGTATCAAGCCTGCGCAGCAAGATTGCCTCCCCCCCCCCCCCCCCGACAAGCCAGGACACCAGAGGGCCGCTAATCGTCTCACCGTCACCTATAAAAGCACGGACTGATCCACAGCCTTCTGCAGTCGGCGGCAATTCTTTGCCACAAACTGACGTTTGTCTTTGCCCAGGAAATCCGAAGGATCATGCGTCGTCCAGCCCGGTTCACGCAGCCATCTTCCGCTAGCACCCAAGTGCGATAATCGTGGTATCAAGCCTGCGCAGCAAGATTGCCTCCCCCCCCCCCGACAAGCCAGGACACCAGAGGGCCGCTAATCGTCTCACCGTCACCTATAAAAGCACGGACTGATCCACAGCCTTCTGCAGTCGGCGGCAATTCTTTGCCACAAACTGACGTTTGTCTTTGCGCAGGAAATCCGAAGGATCATGCGTCGTCCAGCCCGGTTCACGCAGCCATCTTCCGCCAGCACCCAAGTGCGATAATCGTGGTATCAAGCCTGCGCAGCAAGATTGCCTCCCCCCCCCCCGACAAGCCAGGACACCAGAGGGCCGCTAATCGTCTCACCGTCACCTATAAAAGCACGGACTGATCCACAGCCTTCTGCAGTCGGCGGCAATTCTTTGCCACAAACTGACGTTTGTCTTTGCCCAGGAAATCCGAAGGATCATGCGTCGTCCAGCCCGGTTCACGCAGCCATCTTCCGCCAGCACCCAAGTGCGATAATCGTGGTATCAAGCCTGCGCAGCAAGATTGCCTCCCCCCCCCCCCGACAAGCCAGGACACCAGAGGGCCGCTAATCGTCTCACCGTCACCTATAAAAGCACGGACTGATCCACAGCCTTCTGCAGTCGGCGGCAATTCTTTGCCACAAACTGACGTTTGTCTTTGCCCAGGAAATCCGAACGATCATGCGTCGTCCAGCCCGGTTCACGCAGCCATCTTCCGCCAGCACCCAAGTGCGATATTCGTGGTATCAAGCCTGCGCAGCAAGATTGCCTCCCCCCCCCCCCCCCGACAAGCCAGGACACCAGAGGGCCGCTAATCGTCTCACCGTCACCTATAAAAGCACGGACTGATCCACAGCCTTCTGCAGTCGGCGGCAATTCTTTGCCACAAACTGACGTTTGTCTTTGCCCAGGAAATCCGAAGGATCATGCGTCGTCCAGCCCGGTTCACGCAGCCATCTTCCGCCAGCACCCAAGTGCGATAATCGTGGTATCAAGCCTGCGCAGCAAGATTGCCTCCCCCCCCCCCCCGACAAGCCAGGACACCAGAGGGCCGCTAATCGTCTCACCGTCACCTATAAAAGCACGGACTGATCCACAGCCTTCTGCAGTCGGCGGCAATTCTTTGCCACAAACTGACGTTTGTCTTTGCCCAGGAAATCCGAAGGATCATGCGTCGTCCAGCCCGGTTCACGCAGCCATCTTCCGCTAGCACCCAAGTGCGATAATCGTGGTATCAAGCCTGCGTAGCAAGATTGCCTCCCCCCCCCCCCGACAAGCCAGGACACCAGAGGGCCGCTAATCGTCTCACCGTCACCTATAAAAGCACGGACTGATCCACAGCCTTCTGCAGTCGGCGGCAATTCTTTGCCACAAACTGACGTTTGTCTTTGCCCAGGAAATCCGAAGGATCATGCGTCGTCCAGCCCGGTTCACGCAGCCATCTTCCGCCAGCACCCAAGGGCGATAATCGTGGTATCAAGCCTGCGCAGCAAGATTGCCTCCCCCCCCCACCCCCGACAAGCCAGGACACCAGAGGGCCGCTAATCGTCTCACCGTCACCTATAAAAGCACGGACTGATCCACAGCCTTCTGCAGTCGGCGGCAATTGTTTGCCACAAACTGACGTTTGTCTTTGCCCAGGAAATCCGAAGGATCATGCGTCGTCCAGCCCGGTTCACGCAGCCATCTTCCGCTAGCACCCAAGTGTGATAATCGTGGTAACAAGCCTGCGCAGCAAGATTGCCTCCCCCCCCCCCGACAAGCCAGGACACCAGAGGGCCGCTAATCGTCTCACCGTCACCTATAAAAGCACGGACTGATCCACAGCCTTCTGCAGTCGGCGGCAATTCTTTGCCACAAACTGACGTTTGTCTTTGCCCAGGAAATCCGAAGGATCATGCGTCGTCCAGCCCGGTTCACGCAGCCATCTTCCGCCAGCACCCAAGTGCCATAATCGTGGTATCAAGCCTGCGCAGCAAGATTGCCTCCCCCCCCCCCGACAAGCCAGGACACCAGAGGGCCGCTAATCGTCTCACCGTCACCTATAAAAGCACGGACTGATCCACAGCCTTCTGCAGTCGGCGGCAATTCTTTGCCACAAACTGACGTTTGTCTTTGCCCAGGAAATCCGAAGGATCATGCGTCGTCCAGCCCGGTTCACGCAGCCATCTTCCGCTAGCACCCAAGTGCGATAATCGTGGTATCAAGCCTGCGCAGCAAGATTGCCTCCCCCCCCCCCCCGACAAGCCAGGACACCAGAGGGCCGCTAATCGTCTCACCGTCACCTATAAAAGCACGGACTGATCCACAGCCTTCTGCAGTCGGCGGCAATTCTTTGCCACAAACTGACGTTTGTCTTTGCCCAGGAAATCCGAAGGATCATGCGTCGTCCAGCCCGGTTCACGCAGCCATCTTCCGCTAGCACCCAAGTGCGATAATCGTGGTATCAAGCCTGCGCAGCAAGATTGCCTCCCCTCCCCCCCCCCCCGACAAGCCAGGACACCAGAGGGCCGCTAATCGTCTCACCGTCACCTATAAAAGCACGGACTGATCCACAGCCTTCTGCAGTCGGCGGCAATTCTTTGCCACAAACTGACGTTTGTCTTTGCCCAGGAAATCCGAAGGATCATGCGTCGTCCAGCCCGGTTCACGCAGCCATCTTCCGCCAGCACCCAAGTGCGATAATCGTGGTATCAAGCCTGCGCAGCAAGATTGCCTCCCCCCCCCCCCGACAAGCCAGGACACCAGAGGGCCGCTAATCGTCTCACCGTCACCTATAAAAGCACGGACTGATCCACAGCCTTCTGCAGTCGGCGGCAATTCTTTGCCACAAACTGACGTTTGTCTTTGCCCAGGAAATCCGAAGGATCATGCGTCGTCCAGCCCGGTTCACGCAGCCATCTTCCGCCAGCACCCACGTGCGATAATCGTGGTATCAAGCCTGCGCAGCAAGATTGCCTCCCCCCCCCCCCGACAAGCCAGGACACCAGAGGGCCGCTAATCGTCTCACCGTCACCTATAAAAGCACGGACTGATCCACAGCCTTCTGCAGTCGGCGGCAATTCTTTGCCACAAACTGACGTTTGTCTTTGCCCAGGAAATCCGAAGGATCATGCGTCGTCCAGCCCGGTTCACGCAGCCATCTTCCGCTAGCACCCAAGTGCGATAATCGTGGTATCAAGCCTGCGCAGCAAGATTGCCTCCCCCCCCCCCCCCCCGACAAGCCAGGACACCAGAGGGCCGCTAATCGTCTCACCGTCACCTATAAAAGCACGGACTGATCCACAGCCTTCTGCAGTCGGCGGCAATTCTTTGCCACAAACTGACGTTTGTCTTTGCCCAGGAAATCCGAAGGATCATGCGTCGTCGAGCCCGGTTCACGCAGCCATCTTCCGCCAGCCCCCAAGTGCGATAATCGTGGTATCAAGCCTGCGCAGCAAGATTGCCTCCCCCCCCCCCCGACAAGCCAGGACACCAGAGGGCCGCTAATCGTCTCACCGTCACCTATAAAAGCACGGACTGATCCACAGCCTTCTGCAGTCGGCGGCAATTCTTTGCCACAAACTGACGTTTGTCTTTGCCCAGGAAATCCGAAGGATCATGCGTCGTCCAGCCCGGTTCACGCAGCCATCTTCCGCCAGCACCCAAGTGCGATAATCGTGGTATCAAGCCTGCGCAGCAAGATTGCCTCCCCCCCCCCCCGACAAGCCAGGACACCAGAGGGCCGCTAATCGTCTCACCGTCACCTATAAAAGCACGGACTGATCCACAGCCTTCTGCAGTCGGCGGCAATTCTTTGCCACAAACTGACGTTTGTCTTTGCCCAGGAAATCCGAAGGATCATGCGTCGTCCAGCCCGGTTCACGCAGCCATCTTCCGCCAGCACCCAAGTGTGATAATCGTGGTATCAAGCCTGCGCAGCAAGATTGCCTCCCCCCCCCCCCCCCGACAAACCAGGACACCAGAGGGCCGCTAATCGTCTCACCGTCACCTATAAAAGCACGGACTGATCCACAGCCTTCTGCAGTCGGCGGCAATTCTTTGCCACAAACTCACGTTTGTCTTTGCCCAGGAAATCCGAAGGGTCATGCGTCGTCCAGCCCGGTTCACGCAGCCATCTTCCGCCAGCACCCAAGTGCGATAATCGTGGTATCAAGCCTGCGCAGCAAGATTGCCTACCCCCCCCCCCCCCGACAAGCCAGGACACCAGAGGGCCGCTAATCGTCTCATCGTCACCTATAAAAGCACGGACGGATCCACAGCCTTCTGCAGTCGGCGGCAATTCTTTGCCACAAACTCACGTTTGTCTTTGCCCAGGAAATCCGAAGGGTCATGCGTCGTCCAGCCCGGTTCACGCAGCCATCTTCCGCCAGCACCCAAGTGCGATAATCGTGGTATCAAGCCTGCGCAGCAAGATTGCCTACCCCCCCCCCCCGACAAGCCAGGACACCAGAGGGCCGCTAATCGTCTCATCGTCACCTATAAAAGCACGGACGGATCCACAGCCTTCTGCAGTCGGCGGCAATTCTTTGCCACAAACTGACGTTTGTCTTTGCCCAGGAAATCCGAAGAATCATGCGTCGTCCAGCCCGGTTCACGCAGCCATCTTGCGCTAGCACCCAAGTGCGATAATCGTGGTATCAAGCCTGCGCAGCAAGATTGCCTCCCCCCCCCCCCCCCCCCGACAAGCCAGGACACCAGAGGGCCGCTAATCGTCTCACCGTCACCTATAAAAGCACGGACTGATCCACAGCCTTCTGCAGTCGGCGGCAATTCTTTGCCACAAAGTGACGTTTGTCTTTGCCCAGGAAATCCGAAGGATCATGCGTCGTCGAGCCCGGTTCACGCAGCCATCTTCCGCCAGCCCCCAAGTGCGATAATCGTGGTATCAAGCCTGCGCAGCAAGATTGCCTCCCCCCCCCCCCGACAAGCCAGGACACCAGAGGGCCGCTAATCGTCTCACCGTCACCTATAAAAGCACGGACTGATCCACAGCCTTCTGCAGTCGGCGGCAATTCTTTGCCACAAACTGACGTTTGTCTTTGCCCAGGAAATCCGAAGGATCATGCGTCGTCCAGCCCGGTTCACGCAGCCATCTTCCGCCAGCACCCAAGTGCGATAATCGTGGTATCAAGCCTGCGCAGCAAGATTGCCTCCCCCCCCCCCCCCCCCGACAAGCCAGGACACAAGAGGGCCGCTAATCGTCTCACCGTCACCTATAAAAGCACGGACTGATCCACAGCCTTCTGCAGTCGGCGGCAATTCTGTGCCACAAACTGACGTTTGTCTTTGCCCAGGAAATCCGAAGGATCATGCGTCGTCCAGCCCGGTTCACGCAGCCATCTTCCGCCAGCACCCAAGTGCGATAATCGTGGTATCAAGCCTGCGCAGCAAGATTGCCTCCCCCCCCCCCCCGACAAGCCAGGACACCAGAGGGCCGCTAATCGTCTCACCGTCACCTATAAAAGCACGGACGGATCCACAGCCTTCTGCAGTCGGCGGCAATTCTTTGCCACAAACTGACGTTTGTCTTTGCCCAGGAAATTCGAAGGATCATGCGTCGTCCAGCCCGGTTCACGCAGCCATCTTCCGCTAGCACCCAAGTGCGATAATCGTGGTATCAAGCCTGCGTAGCAAGATTGCCTCCCCCCCCCCCCCCCGACAAGCCAGGACACCAGAGGGCCGCTAATCGTCTCACCGTCACCTATAAAAGCACGGACTGATCCACAGCCTTCTGCAGTCGGCGGCAATTCTTTGCCACAAACTGACGTTTGTCTTTGCCCAGGAAATCCGAAGGATCATGCGTCGTCCAGCCCGGTTCACGCAGCCATCTTCCGCCAGCACCCAAGTGCGATAATCGTGGTATCAAGCCTGCGCAGCAAGATTGCCTCCCCCCCCCCACCCCCGACAAGCCAGGACACCAGAGGGCCGCTAATCGTCTCACCGTCACCTATAAAAGCACGGACTGATCCACAGCCTTCTGCAGTCGGCGGCAATTCTTTGCCACAAACTGACGTTTGTCTTTGCCCAGGAAATCCGAAGGATCATGCGTCGTCCAGCCCGGTTCACGCAGCCATCTTCCGCTAGCACCCAAGTGCGATAATCGTGGTATCAAGCCTGCGCAGCAAGATTGCCTCCCCCCCCCCCCGACAAGCCAGGACACCAGAGGGCCGCTAATCGTCTCACCGTCACCTATAAAAGCACGGACTGATCCACAGCCTTCTGCAGTCGGCGGCAATTCTTTGCCACAAACTGACGTTTGTCTTTGCGCAGGAAATCCGAAGGATCATGCGTCGTCCAGCCCGGTTCACGCAGCCATCTTCCGCCAGCACCCAAGTGCGATAATCGTGGTATCAAGCCTGCGCAGCAAGATTGCCTCCCCCCCCCCCGACAAGCCAGGACACCAGAGGGCCGCTAATCGTCTCACCGTCACCTATAAAAGCACGGACTGATCCACAGCCTTCTACAGTCGGCGGCAATTATTTGCCACAAACTGACGTTTGTCTTTGCCCAGGAAATCCGAAGGATCATGCGTCGTCCAGCCCGGTTCACGCAGCCATCTTCCGCCAGCACCCAAGTGCGATAATCGTGGTATCAAGCCTGCGCAGCAAGATTGCCTCCCCCCCCCCCCGACAAGCCAGGACACCAGAGGGCCGCTAATCGTCTCACCGTCACCTATAAAAGCACGGACTGATCCACAGCCTTCTGCAGTCGGCGGCAATTCTTTGCCACAAACTGACGTTTGTCTTTGCCCAGGAAATCCGAAGGATCATGCGTCGTCCAGCCCGGTTCACGCAGCCATCTTCCGCCAGCACCCAAGTGCGATAATCGTGGTATCAAGCCTGCGCAGCAAGATTGCCTCCCCCCCCCCCCCCCCCGACAAGCCAGGACACCAGAGGGCCGCTAATCGTCTCACCGTCACCTATAAAAGCACGGACTGATCCACAGCCTTCTGCAGTCGGCGGCAATTCTTTGCCACAAACTGACGTTTGTCTTTGCCCAGGAAATCCGAAGGATCATGCGTCGTCCAGCCCGGTTCACGCAGCCATCTTCCGCCAGCACCCAAGTGCCATAATCGTGGTATCAAGCCTGCGCAGCAAGATTGCCTCCCCCCCCCCCCCGACAAGCCAGGACACCAGAGGGCCGCTAATCGTCTCACCGTCACCTATAAAAGCACGGACTGATCCACAGCCTTCTGCAGTCGGCGGCAATTCTTTGCCACAAACTGACGTTTGTCTTTGCCCAGGAAATCCGAAGGATCATGCGTCGTCCAGCCCGGTTCACGCAGCCATCTTCCGCTAGCACCCAAGTGCGATAATCGTGGTATCAAGCCTGCGCAGCAAGATTGCCTCCCCCCCCCCCCGACAAGCCAGGACACCAGAGGGCCGCTAATCGTCTCACCGTCACCTATAAAAGCACGGACTGATCCACAGCCTTCTGCAGTCGGCGGCAATTCTTTGCCACAAACTGACGTTTGTCTTTGCCCAGGAAATCCGAAGGATCATGCGTCGTCGAGCCCGGTTCACGCAGCCATCTTCCGCCAGCCCCCAAGTGCGATAATCGTGGTATCAAGCCTGCGCAGCAAGATTGCCTCCCCCCCCCCCCGACAAGCCAGGACACCAGAGGGCCGCTAATCGTCTCACCGTCACCTATAAAAGCACGGACTGATCCACAGCCTTCTGCAGTCGGCGGCAATTCTTTGCCACAAACTGACGTTTGTCTTTGCCCAGGAAATCCGAAGGATCATGCGTCGTCCAGCCCGGTTCACGCAGCCATCTTCCGCCAGCACCCAAGTGCGATAATCGTGGTATCAAGCCTGCGCAGCAAGATTGCCTCCCCCCCCCCCCGACAAGCCAGGACACCAGAGGGCCGCTAATCGTCTCACCGTCACCTATAAAAGCACGGACTGATCCACAGCCTTCTGCAGTCGGCGGCAATTCTTTGCCACAAACTGACGTTTGTCTTTGCCCAGGAAATCCGAAGGATCATGCGTCGTCCAGCCCGGTTCACGCAGCCATCTTCCGCCAGCACCCAAGTGTGATAATCGTGGTATCAAGCCTGCGCAGCAAGATTGCCTCCCCCCCCCCCCCCCGACAAACCAGGACACCAGAGGGCCGCTAATCGTCTCACCGTCACCTATAAAAGCACGGACTGATCCACAGCCTTCTGCAGTCGGCGGCAATTCTTTGCCACAAACTCACGTTTGTCTTTGCCCAGGAAATCCGAAGGGTCATGCGTCGTCCAGCCCGGTTCACGCAGCCATCTTCCGCCAGCACCCAAGTGCGATAATCGTGGTATCAAGCCTGCGCAGCAAGATTGCCTACCCCCCCCCCCCCCGACAAGCCAGGACACCAGAGGGCCGCTAATCGTCTCACCGTCACCTATAAAAGCACGGACGGATCCACAGCCTTCTGCAGTCGGCGGCAATTCTTTGCCACAAACTGACATTTGTCTTTGCCCAGGAAATCCGAAGGATCATGCGTCGTCCAGCCCGGTTCACGCAGCCATCTTCCGCTAGCACCCAAGTGCGATAATCGTGGTATCAAGCCTGCGCAGCAAGATTGCCTCCCCCCCCCCCGACAAGCCAGGACACCAGAGGGCCGCTAATCGTCTCACCGTCACCTATAAAAGCACGGACTGATCCACAGCCTTCTGCAGTCGGCGGCAATTCTTTGCCACAAACTGACGTTTGTCTTTGCCCAGGAAATCCGAAGGATCATGCGTCGTCGAGCCCGGTTCACGCAGCCATCTTCCGCCAGCCCCCAAGTGCGATAATCGTGGTATCAAGCCTGCGCAGCAAGATTGCCTCCCCCCCCCCCCCCGACAAGCCAGGACACCAGAGGGCCGCTAATCGTCTCACCGTCACCTATAAAAGCACGGACTGATCCACAGCCTTCTGCAGTCGGCGGCAATTCTTTGCCACAAACTGACGTTTGTCTTTGCCCAGGAAATCCGAAGGATCATGCGTCCTCCAGCCCGGTTCACGCAGCCATCTTCCGCCAGCACCCAAGTGCGATAATCGTGGTATCAAGCCTGCGCAGCAAGATTGCCTCCCCCCCCCCGACAAGCCAGGACACCAGAGGGCCGCTAATCGTCTCACCGTCACCTATAAAAGCACGGACTGATCCACAGCCTTCTGCAGTCGGCGGCAATTCTTTGCCACAAACTGACGTTTGTCTTTGCCCAGGAAATCCGAAGGATCATGCGTCGTCCAGCCCGGTTCACGCAGCCATCTTCCGCCAGCACCCAAGTGTGATAATCGTGGTATCAAGCCTGCGCAGCAAGATTGCCTCCCCCCCCCCCCCGACAAACCAGGACACCAGAGGGCCGCTAATCGTCTCACCGTCACCTATAAAAGCACGGACTGATCCACAGCCTTCTGCAGTCGGCGGCAATTCTTTGCCACAAACTCACGTTTGTCTTTGCCCAGGAAATCCGAAGGGTCATGCGTCGTCCAGCCCGGTTCACGCAGCCATCTTCCGCCAGCACCCAAGTGCGATAATCGTGGTATCAAGCCTGCGCAGCAAGATTGCCTACCCCCCCCCCCCCCCCCGACAAGCCAGGACACCAGAGGGCCGCTAATCGTCTCATCGTCACCTATAAAAGCACGGACGGATCCACAGCCTTCTGCAGTCGGCGGCAATTCTTTGCCACAAACTCACGTTTGTCTTTGCCCAGGAAATCCGAAGGGTCATGCGTCGTCCAGCCCGGTTCACGCAGCCATCTTCCGCCAGCACCCAAGTGCGATAATCGTGGTATCAAGCCTGCGCAGCAAGATTGCCTACCCCCCCCCCCCGACAAGCCAGGACACCAGAGGGCCGCTAATCGTCTCACCGTCACCTATAAAAGCACGGACGGATCCACAGCCTTCTGCAGTCGGCGGCAATTCTTTGCCACAAACTGACGTTTGTCTTTGCCCAGGAAATCCGAAGGATCATGCGTCGTCCAGCCCGGTTCACGCAGCCATCTTCCGCTAGCACCCAAGTGCGATAATCGTGGTATCAAGCCTGCGCAGCAAGATTGCCTCCCCCCCCCCCCCCGACAAGCCAGGACACCAGAGGGCCGCTAATCGTCTCACCGTCACCTATAAAAGCACGGACTGATCCACAGCCTTCTGCAGTCGGCGGCAATTCTTTGCCACAAACTGACGTTTGTCTTTGCCCAGGAAATCCGAAGGATCATGCGTCGTCGAGCCCGGTTCACGCAGCCATCTTCCGCCAGCCCCCAAGTGGGATAATCGTGGTATCAAGCCTGCGCAGCAAGATTGCCCCCCCCCCCGACAAGCCAGGACACCAGAGGGCCGCTAATCGTCTCACCGTCACCTATAAAAGCACGGACTGATCCACAGCCTTCTGCAGTCGGCGGCAATTCTTTGCCACAAACTGACGTTTGTCTTTGCCCAGGAAATCCGAAGGATCATGCGTCGTCCAGCCCGGTTCACGCAGCCATCTTCCGCCAGCACCCAAGTGCGATAATCGTGGTATCAAGCCTGCGCAGCCAGATTGCCTCCCCCCCCCCGACAAGCCAGGACACCAGAGGGCCGCTAATCGTCTCACCGTCACCTATAAAAGCACGGACTGATCCACAGCCTTCTGCAGTCGGCGGCAATTCTTTGCCACAAACTGACGTTTGTCTTTGCCCAGGAAATCCGAAGGATCATGCGTCGTCCAGCCCGGTTCACGCAGCCATCTTCCGCCAGCACCCAAGTGTGATAATCGTGGTATCAAGCCTGCGCAGCAAGATTGCCTCCCCCCCCCCCCCGACAAACCAGGACACCAGAGGGCCGCTAATCGTCTCACCGTCACCTATAAAAGCACGGACTGATCCACAGCCTTCTGCAGTCGGCGGCAATTCTTTGCCACAAACTCACGTTTGTCTTTGCCCAGGAAATCCGAAGGGTCATGCGTCGTCCAGCCCGGTTCACGCAGCCATCTTCCGCCAGCACCCAAGTGCGATAATCGTGGTATCAAGCCTGCGCAGCAAGATTGCCTACCCCCCCCCCCCGACAAGCCAGGACACCAGAGGGCCGCTAATCGTGTCATCGTCACCTATAAAAGCACGGACGGATCCACAGCCTTCTGCAGTCGGCGGCAATTCTTTGCCACAAACTGACGTTTGTCTTTGCCCAGGAAATCCGAAGGATCATGCGTCGTCCAGCCCGGTTCACGCAGCCATCTTCCGCTAGCACCCAAGTGCGATAATCGTGGTATCAAGCCTGCGCAGCAACATTGCCTCCCCCCCCCCGACAAGCCAGGACACCACAGGGCCGCTAATCGTCTCACCGTCACCTATAAAAGCACGGACTGATCCACAGCCTTCTGCAGTCGGCGGCAATTCTTTGCCACAAACTGACGTTTGTCTTTGCCCAGGAAATCCGAAGGATCATGCGTCGTCGAGCCCGGTTCACGCAGCCATCTTCCGCCAGCCCCCAAGTGCGATAATCGTGGTGTCAAGCCTGCGCAGCAAGATTGCCTCCCCCCCCCCGACAAGCCAGGACACCAGAGGGCCGCTAATCGTCTCACCGTCACCTATAAAAGCACGGACTGATCCACAGCCTTCTGCAGTCGGCGGCAATTCTTTGCCACAAACTGACGTTTGTCTTTGCCCAGGAAATCCGAAGGATCATGCGTCGTCCAGCCCGGTTCACGCAGCCATCTTCCGCCAGCACCCAAGTGCGATAATCGTGGTATCAAGCCTGCGCAGCAAGATTGCCTCCCCCCCCCCCCCCGACAAGCCAGGACACCAGAGGGCCGCTAATCGTCTCACCGTCACCTATAAAAGCACGGACTGATCCACAGCCTTCTGCAGTCGGCGGCAATTCTTTGCCACAAACTGACGTTTGTCTTTGCCCAGGAAATCCGAAGGATCATGCGTCGTCCAGCCCGGTTCACGCAGCCATCTTCCGCCAGCACCCAAGTGCGATAATCGTGGTATCAAGCCTGCGCAGCAAGATTGCCTCCCCCCCCCCCCCGACAAGCCAGGACACCAGAGGGCCGCTAATCGTCTCACCGTCACCTATAAAAGCACGGACGGATCCACAGCCTTCTGCAGTCGGCGGCAATTCTTTGCCACAAACTGACGTTTGTCTTTGCCCAGGAAATTCGAAGGATCATGCGTCGTCCAGCCCGGTTCACGCAGCCATCTTCCGCTAGCACCCAAGTGCGATAATCGTGGTATCAAGCCTGCGTAGCAAGATTGCCTCCCCCCCCCCCCCCGACAAGCCAGGACACCAGAGGGCCGCTAATCGTCTCACCGTCACCTATAAAAGCACGGACTGATCCACAGCCTTCTGCAGTCGGCGGCAATTCTTTGCCACAAACTGACGTTTGTCTTTGCCCAGGAAATCCGAAGGATCATGCGTCGTCCAGCCCGGTTCACGCAGCCATCTTCCGCCAGCACCCAAGTGCGATAATCGTGGTATCAAGCCTGCGCAGCAAGATTGCCTCCCCCCCCCACCCCCGACAAGCCAGGACACCAGAGGGCCGCTAATCGTCTCACCGTCACCTATAAAAGCACGGACTGATCCACAGCCTTCTGCAGTCGGCGGCAATTCTTTGCCACAAACTGACGTTTGTCTTTGCCCAGGAAATCCGAAGGATCATGCGTCGTCCAGCCCGGTTCACGCAGCCATCTTCCGCTAGCACCCAAGTGCGATAATCGTGGTATCAAGCCTGCGCAGCAAGATTGCCTCCCCCCCCCCCCGACAAGCCAGGACACCAGAGGGCCGCTAATCGTCTCACCGTCACCTATAAAAGCACGGACTGATCCACAGCCTTCTGCAGTCGGCGGCAATTCTTTGCCACAAACTGACGTTTGTCTTTGCGCAGGAAATCCGAAGGATCATGCGTCGTCCAGCCCGGTTCACGCAGCCATCTTCCGCCAGCACCCAAGTGCGATAATCGTGGTATCAAGCCTGCGCAGCAAGATTGCCTCCCCCCCCCCCCGACAAGCCAGGACACCAGAGGGCCGCTAATCGTCTCACCGTCACCTATAAAAGCACGGACTGATCCACAGCCTTCTACAGTCGGCGGCAATTATTTGCCACAAACTGACGTTTGTCTTTGCCCAGGAAATCCGAAGGATCATGCGTCGTCCAGCCCGGTTCACGCAGCCATCTTCCGCCAGCACCCAAGTGCGATAATCGTGGTATCAAGCCTGCGCAGCAAGATTGCCTCCCCCCCCCCCGACAAGCCAGGACACCAGAGGGCCGCTAATCGTCTCACCGTCACCTATAAAAGCACGGACTGATCCACAGCCTTCTGCAGTCGGCGGCAATTCTTTGCCACAAACTGACGTTTGTCTTTGCCCAGGAAATCCGAAGGATCATGCGTCGTCGAGCCCGGTTCACGCAGCCATCTTCCGCCAGCCCCCAAGTGCGATAATCGTGGTATCAAGCCTGCGCAGCAAGATTGCCTCCCCCCCCCCCCGACAAGCCAGGACACCAGAGGGCCGCTAATCGTCTCACCGTCACCTATAAAAGCACGGACTGATCCACAGCCTTCTGCAGTCGGCGGCAATTCTTTGCCACAAACTGACGTTTGTCTTTGCCCAGGAAATCCGAAGGATCATGCGTCCTCCAGCCCGGTTCACGCAGCCATCTTCCGCCAGCACCCAAGTGCGATAATCGTGGTATCAAGCCTGCGCAGCAAGATTGCCTCCCCCCCCCCCGACAAGCCAGGACACCAGAGGGCCGCTAATCGTCTCACCGTCACCTATAAAAGCACGGACTGATCCACAGCCTTCTGCAGTCGGCGGCAATTCTTTGCCACAAACTGACGTTTGTCTTTGCCCAGGAAATCCGAAGGATCATGCGTCGTCCAGCCCGGTTCACGCAGCCATCTTCCGCCAGCACCCAAGTGTGATAATCGTGGTATCAAGCCTGCGCAGCAAGATTGCCTCCCCCCCCCCCCCCCGACAAACCAGGACACCAGAGGGCCGCTAATCGTCTCACCGTCACCTATAAAAGCACGGACTGATCCACAGCCTTCTGCAGTCGGCGGCAATTCTTTGCCACAAACTCACGTTTGTCTTTGCCCAGGAAATCCGAAGGGTCATGCGTCGTCCAGCCCGGTTCACGCAGCCATCTTCCGCCAGCACCCAAGTGCGATAATCGTGGTATCAAGCCTGCGCAGCAAGATTGCCTACCCCCCCCCCCCCCCCGACAAGCCAGGACACCAGAGGGCCGCTAATCGTCTCATCGTCACCTATAAAAGCACGGACGGATCCACAGCCTTCTGCAGTCGGCGGCAATTCTTTGCCACAAACTCACGTTTGTCTTTGCCCAGGAAATCCGAAGGGTCATGCGTCGTCCAGCCCGGTTCACGCAGCCATCTTCCGCCAGCACCCAAGTGCGATAATCGTGGTATCAAGCCTGCGCAGCAAGATTGCCTACCCCCCCCCCCCCCGACAAGCCAGGACACCAGAGGGCCGCTAATCGTCTCACCGTCACCTATAAAAGCACGGACGGATCCACAGCCTTCTGCAGTCGGCGGCAATTCTTTGCCACAAACTGACGTTTGTCTTTGCCCAGGAAATCCGAAGGATCATGCGTCGTCCAGCCCGGTTCACGCAGCCATCTTCCGCTAGCACCCAAGTGCGATAATCGTGGTATCAAGCCTGCGCAGCAAGATTGCCTCCCCCCCCCCCCCCCCCGACAAGCCAGGACACCAGAGGGCCGCTAATCGTCTCACCGTCACCTATAAAAGCACGGACTGATCCACAGCCTTCTGCAGTCGGCGGCAATTCTTTGCCACAAACTGACGTTTGTCTTTGCCCAGGAAATCCGAAGGATCATGCGTCGTCGAGCCCGGTTCACGCAGCCATCTTCCGCCAGCCCCCAAGTGCGATAATCGTGGTATCAAGCCTGCGCAGCAAGATTGCCTCCCCCCCCCCGACAAGCCAGGACACCAGAGGGCCGCTAATCGTCTCACCGTCACCTATAAAAGCACGGACTGATCCACAGCCTTCTGCAGTCGGCGGCAATTCTTTGCCACAAACTGACGTTTGTCTTTGCCCAGGAAATCCGAAGGATCATGCGTCGTCCAGCCCGGTTCACGCAGCCATCTTCCGCCAGCACCCAAGTGCGATAATCGTGGTATCAAGCCTGCGCAGCCAGATTGCCTCCCCCCCCCCCGACAAGCCAGGACACCAGAGGGCCGCTAATCGTCTCACCGTCACCTATAAAAGCACGGACTGATCCACAGCCGTCTGCAGTCGGCGGCAATTCTTTGCCACAAACTGACGTTTGTCTTTGCCCAGGAAATCCGAAGGATCATGCGTCGTCCAGCCCGGTTCACGCAGCCATCTTCCGCCAGCACCCAAGTGTGATAATCGTGGTATCAAGCCTGCGCAGCAAGATTGCCTCCCCCCCCCCCCGACAAACCAGGACACCAGAGGGCCGCTAATCGTCTCACCGTCACCTATAAAAGCACGGACTGATCCACAGCCTTCTGCAGTCGGCGGCAATTCTTTGCCACAAACTCACGTTTGTCTTTGCCCAGGAAATCCGAAGGGTCATGCGTCGTCCAGCCCGGTTCACGCAGCCATCTTCCGCCAGCACCCAAGTGCGATAATCGTGGTATCAAGCCTGCGCAGCAAGATTGCCTACCCCCCCCCCCCGACAAGCCAGGACACCAGAGGGCCGCTAATCGTGTCATCGTCACCTATAAAAGCACGGACGGATCCACAGCCTTCTGCAGTCGGCGGCAATTCTTTGCCACAAACTGACGTTTGTCTTTGCCCAGGAAATCCGAAGGATCATGCGTCGTCCAGCCCGGTTCACGCAGCCATCTTCCGCTAGCACCCAAGTGCGATAATCGTGGTATCAAGCCTGCGCAGCAAGATTGCCTCCCCCCCCCCCCGACAAGCCAGGACACCAGAGGGCCGCTAATCGTCTCACCGTCACCTATAAAAGCACGGACGGATCCACAGCCTTCTGCAGTCGGCGGCAATTCTTTGCCACAAACTGACGTTTGTCTTTGCCCAGGAAATTCGAAGGATCATGCGTCGTCCAGCCCGGTTCACGCAGCCATCTTCCGCTAGCACCCAAGTGCGATAATCGTGGTATCAAGCCTGCGTAGCAAGATTGCCTCCCCCCCCCCCGACAAGCCAGGACACCAGAGGGCCGCTAATCGTCTCACCGTCACCTATAAAAGCACGGACTGATCCACAGCCTTCTGCAGTCGGCGGCAATTCTTTGCCACAAACTGACGTTTGTCTTTGCCCAGGAAATCCGAAGGATCATGCGTCGTCCAGCCCGGTTCACGCAGCCATCTTCCGCCAGCACCCAAGTGCGATAATCGTGGTATCAAGCCTGCGCAGCAAGATTGCCTCCCCCCCCCACCCCCGACAAGCCAGGACACCAGAGGGCCGCTAATCGTCTCACCGTCACCTATAAAAGCACGGACTGATCCACAGCCTTCTGCAGTCGGCGGCAATTCTTTGCCACAAACTGACGTTTGTCTTTGCCCAGGAAATCCGAAGGATCATGCGTCGTCCAGCCCGGTTCACGCAGCCATCTTCCGCTAGCACCCAAGTGCGATAATCGTGGTATCAAGCCTGCGCAGCAAGATTGCCTCCCCCCCCCCCCCCGACAAGCCAGGACACCAGAGGGCCGCTAATCGTCTCACCGTCACCTATAAAAGCACGGACTGATCCACAGCCTTCTGCAGTCGGCGGCAATTCTTTGCCACAAACTGACGTTTGTCTTTGCGCAGGAAATCCGAAGGATCATGCGTCGTCCAGCCCGGTTCACGCAGCCATCTTCCGCCAGCACCCAAGTGCGATAATCGTGGTATCAAGCCTGCGCAGCAAGATTGCCTCCCCCCCCCCCCCGACAAGCCAGGACACCAGAGGGCCGCTAATCGTCTCACCGTCACCTATAAAAGCACGGACTGATCCACAGCCTTCTACAGTCGGCGGCAATTATTTGCCACAAACTGACGTTTGTCTTTGCCCAGGAAATCCGAAGGATCATGCGTCGTCCAGCCCGGTTCACGCAGCCATCTTCCGCCAGCACCCAAGTGCGATAATCGTGGTATCAAGCCTGCGCAGCAAGATTGCCTCCCCCCCCCCCCCGACAAGCCAGGACACCAGAGGGCCGCTAATCGTCTCACCGTCACCTATAAAAGCACGGACTGATCCACAGCCTTCTGCAGTCGGCGGCAATTCTTTGCCACAAACTGACGTTTGTCTTTGCCCAGGAAATCCGAAGGATCATGCGTCGTCCAGCCCGGTTCACGCAGCCATCTTCCGCCAGCACCCAAGTGCGATAATCGTGGTATCAAGCCTGCGCAGCAAGATTGCCTCCCCCCCCCCGACAAGCCAGGACACCAGAGGGCCGCTAATCGTCTCACCGTCACCTATAAAAGCACGGACTGATCCACAGCCTTCTGCAGTCGGCGGCAATTCTTTGCCACAAACTGACGTTTGTCTTTGCCCAGGAAATCCGAAGGATCATGCGTCGTCCAGCCCGGTTCACGCAGCCATCTTCCGCCAGTACCCAAGTGCGATGATCGTGGTATCAAGCCTGCGCAGCAAGATTGCCTCCCCCCCCCCCGACAAGCCAGGACACCAGAGGGCCGCTAATCGTCTCACCGTCACCTATAAAAGCACGGACTGATCCACAGCCTTCTGCAGTCGGCGGCAATTCTTTGCCACAAACTGACGTTTGTCTTTGCCCAGGAAATCCGAAGGATCATGCGTCGTCCAGCCCGGTTCACGCAGCCATCTTCCGCTAGCACCCAAGTGCGATAATCGTGGTATCAAGCCTGCGCAGCAAGATTGCCTCCCCCCCCCCCCGACAAGCCAGGACACCAGAGGGCCGCTAATCGTCTCACCGTCACCTATAAAAGCACGGACTGATCCACAGCCTTCTGCAGTCGGCGGCAATTCTTTGCCACAAACTGACGTTTGTCTTTGCCCAGGAAATCCGAAGGATCATGCGTCGTCGAGCCCGGTTCACGCAGCCATCTTCCGCCAGCCCCCAAGTGCGATAATCGTGGTATCAAGCCTGCGCAGCAAGATTGCCTCCCCCCCCCCCCCCGACAAGCCAGGACACCAGAGGGCCGCTAATCGTCTCACCGTCACCTATAAAAGCACGGACTGATCCACAGCCTTCTGCAGTCGGCGGCAATTCTTTGCCACAAACTGACGTTTGTCTTTGCCCAGGAAATCCGAAGGATCATGCGTCGTCCAGCCCGGTTCACGCAGCCATCTTCCGCCAGCACCCAAGTGCGATAATCGTGGTATCAAGCCTGCGCAGCAAGATTGCCTCCCCCCCCCCCCCCCGACAAGCCAGGACACCAGAGGGCCGCTAATCGTCTCACCGTCACCTATAAAAGCACGGACTGATCCACAGCCTTCTGCAGTCGGCGGCAATTCTTTGCCACAAACTGACGTTTGTCTTTGCCCAGGAAATCCGAAGGATCATGCGTCGTCGAGCCCGGTTCACGCAGCCATCTTCCGCCAGCCCCCAAGTGCGATAATCGTGGTATCAAGCCTGCGCAGCAAGATTGCCTCCCCCCCCCCCCCCCGACAAGCCAGGACACCAGAGGGCCGCTAATCGTCTCACCGTCACCTATAAAAGCACGGACTGATCCACAGCCTTCTGCAGTCGGCGGCAATTCTTTGCCACAAACTGACGTTTGTCTTTGCCCAGGAAATCCGAAGGATCATGCGTCGTCCAGCCCGGTTCACGCAGCCATCTTCCGCCAGCACCCAAGTGCGATAATCGTGGTATCAAGCCTGCGCAGCAAGATTGCCTCCCCCCCCCCCCGACAAGCCAGGACACCAGAGGGCCGCTAATCGTCTCACCGTCACCTATAAAAGCACGGACTGATCCACAGCCTTCTGCAGTCGGCGGCAATTCTTTGCCACAAACTGACGTTTGTCTTTGCCCAGGAAATCCGAAGGATCATGCGTCGTCCAGCCCGGTTCACGCAGCCATCTTCCGCCAGCACCCAAGTGCGATAATCGTGGTATCAAGCCTGCGCAGCAAGATTGCCTCCCCCCCCCCCCGACAAGCCAGGACACCAGAGGGCTGCTAATCGTCTCACCGTCACCTATAAAAGCACGGACGGATCCACAGCCTTCTGCAGTCGGCGGCAATTCTTTGCCACAAACTGACGTTTGTCTTTGCCCAGGAAATTCGAAGGATCATGCGTCGTCCAGCCCGGTTCACGCAGCCATCTTCCGCTAGCACCCAAGTGCGATAATCGTGGTATCAAGCCTGCGTAGCAAGATTGCCTCCCCCCCCCCCCCGACAAGCCAGGACACCAGAGGGCCGCTAATCGTCTCACCGTCACCTATAAAAGCACGGACTGATCCACAGCCTTCTGCAGTCGGCGGCAATTCTTTGCCACAAACTGACGTTTGTCTTTGCCCAGGAAATCCGAAGGATCATGCGTCGTCCAGCCCGGTTCACGCAGCCATCTTCCGCCAGCACCCAAGTGCGATAATCGTGGTATCAAGCCTGCGCAGCAAGATTGCCTCCCCCCCCCCCCCGACAAGCCAGGACACCAGAGGGCCGCTAATCGTCTCACCGTCACCTATAAAAGCACGGACTGATCCACAGCCTTCTGCAGTCGGCGGCAATTCTTTGCCGCAAACTGACGTTTGTCTTTGCCCAGGAAATCCGAAGGATCATGCGTCGTCCAGCCCGGTTCACGCAGCCATCTTCCGCCAGCACCCAAGTGTGATAATCGTGGTATCAAGCCTGCGCAGCAAGATTGCCTCCCCCCCCCCCCCCCCGACAAACCAGGACACCAGAGGGCCGCTAATCGTCTCACCGTCACCTATAAAAGCACGGACTGATCCACAGCCTTCTGCAGTCGGCGGCAATTCTTTGCCACAAACTCACGTTTGTCTTTGCCCAGGAAATCCGAAGGGTCATGCGTCGTCCAGCCCGGTTCACGCAGCCATCTTCCGCCAGCACCCAAGTGCGATAATCGTGGTATCAAGCCTGCGCAGCAAGATTGCCTACCCCCCCCCCCCGACAAGCCAGGACACCAGAGGGCCGCTAATCGTCTCACCGTCACCTATAAAAGCACGGACTGATCCACAGCCTTCTGCAGTCGGCGGCAATTCTTTGCCACAAACTGACGTTTGTCTTTGCCCAGGAAATCCGAAGGATCATGCGTCGTCGAGCCCGGTTCACGCAGCCATCTTCCGCCAGCCCCCAAGTGCGATATTCGTGGTATCAAGCCTGCGCAGCAAGATTGCCTCCCCCCCCCCCCCGACAAGCCAGGACACCAGAGGGCCGCTAATCGTCTCACCGTCACCTATAAAAGCACGGACTGATCCACAGCCTTCTGCAGTCGGCGGCAATTCTTTGCCACAAACTGACGTTTGTCTTTGCCCAGGAAATCCGAAGGATCATGCGTCGTCCAGCCCGGTTCACGCAGCCATCTTCCGCCAGCACCCAAGTGCGATAATCGTGGTATCAAGCCTGCGCAGCAAGATTGCCTCCCCCCCCCCGACAAGCCAGGACACCAGAGGGCCGCTAATCGTCTCACCGTCACCTATAAAAGCACGGACTGATCCACAGCCTTCTGCAGTCGGCGGCAATTCTTTGCCACAAACTGACGTTTGTCTTTGCCCAGGAAATCCGAAGGATCATGCGTCGTCCAGCCCGGTTCACGCAGCCATCTTCCGCCAGCACCCAAGTGTGATAATCGTGGTATCAAGCCTGCGCAGCAAGATTGCCTCCCCCCCCCCCCGACAAACCAGGACACCAGAGGGCCGCTAATCGTCTCACCGTCACCTATAAAAGCACGGACTGATCCACAGCCTTCTGCAGTCGGCGGCAATTCTTTGCCACAAACTCACGTTTGTCTTTGCCCAGGAAATCCGAAGGGTCATGCGTCGTCCAGCCCGGTTCACGCAGCCATCTTCCGCCAGCACCCAAGTGCGATAATCGTGGTATCAAGCCTGCGCAGCAAGATTGCCTACCCCCCCCCCCCGACAAGCCAGGACACCAGAGGGCCGCTAATCGTCTCATCGTCACCTATAAAAGCACGGACGGATCCACAGCCTTCTGCAGTCGGCGGCAATTCTTTGCCACAAACTGACGTTTGTCTTTGCCCAGGAAATCCGAAGGATCATGCGTCGTCCAGCCCGGTTCACGCAGCCATCTTCCGCTAGCACCCAAGTGCGATAATCGTGGTATCAAGCCTGCGCAGCAAGATTGCCTCCCCCCCCCCCCGACAAGCCAGGACACCAGAGGGCCGCTAATCGTCTCACCGTCACCTATAAAAGCACGGACTGATCCACAGCCTTCTGCAGTCGGCGGCAATTCTTTGCCACAAACTGACGTTTGTCTTTGCCCAGGAAATCCGAAGGATCATGCGTCGTCGAGCCCGGTTCACGCAGCCATCTTCCGCCAGCCCCCAAGTGCGATAATCGTGGTATCAAGCCTGCGCAGCAAGATTGCCTCCCCCCCCCCCGACAAGCCAGGACACCAGAGGGCCGCTAATCGTCTCACCGGCACCTATAAAAGCACGCACTGATCCACAGCCTTCTGCAGTCGGCGGCAATTCTTTGCCACAAACTGACGTTTGCCTTTGCCCAGGAAATCCGAAGGATCATGCGTCGTCCAGCCCGGTTCACGCAGCCATCTTCCGCAAGCACCCAAGTGCGATAATCGTGGTATCAAGCCTGCGCAGCAAGATTACCTCCCCCCCCCCCCCCGACAAGCCAGGACACCAGAGGGCCGCTAATCGTCTCACCGTCACCTATAAAAGCACGGACTGATCCAAAGCCTTCTGCAGTCGGCGGCAATTCTTTGCCACAAACTGACGTTTGTCTTTGCCCAGGAAATCCGAAGGATCATGCGTCGTCCAGCCCGGTTCACGCAGCCATCTTCCGCCAGCACCCAAGTGCGATAATCGTGGTATCAAG
The DNA here is from genome assembly GCF_023375885.2 of Dermacentor andersoni. Lineage (NCBI taxonomy): Eukaryota > Metazoa > Arthropoda > Arachnida > Ixodida > Ixodidae > Dermacentor > Dermacentor andersoni. The sequence continues at coordinate 179,429,269 of NC_092817.1, read as the reverse complement.
CCTGCGCAGCAAGATTGCCTCCCCCCCCCCCCGACAAGCCAGGACACCAGAGGGCCGCTAATCGTCTCACCGTCACCTATAAAAGCACGGACGGATCCACAGCCTTCTGCAGTCGGCGGCAATTCTTTGCCACAAACTGACGTTTGTCTTTGCCCAGGAAATTCGAAGGATCATGCGTCGTCCAGCCCGGTTCACGCAGCCATCTTCCGCTAGCACCCAAGTGCGATAATCGTGGTATCAAGCCTGCGTAGCAAGATTGCCTCCCCCCCCCCCGACAAGCCAGGACACCAGAGGGCCGCTAATCGTCTCACCGTCACCTATAAAAGCACGGACTGATCCACAGCCTTCTGCAGTCGGCGGCAATTCTTTGCCACAAACTGACGTTTGTCTTTGCCCAGGAAATCCGAAGGATCATGCGTCGTCCAGCCCGGTTCACGCAGCCATCTTCCGCCAGCACCCAAGTGCGATAATCGTGGTATCAAGCCTGCGCAGCAAGATTGCCTCCCCCCCCCACCCCCGACAAGCCAGGACACCAGAGGGCCGCTAATCGTCTCACCGTCACCTATAAAAGCACGGACTGATCCACAGCCTTCTGCAGTCGGCGGCAATTCTTTGCCACAAACTGACGTTTGTCTTTGCCCAGGAAATCCGAAGGATCATGCGTCGTCCAGCCCGGTTCACGCAGCCATCTTCCGCTAGCACCCAAGTGCGATAATCGTGGTATCAAGCCTGCGCAGCAAGATTGCCTCCCCCCCCCCCGACAAGCCAGGACACCAGAGGGCCGCTAATCGTCTCACCGTCACCTATAAAAGCACGGACTGATCCACAGCCTTCTGCAGTCGGCGGCAATTCTTTGCCACAAACTGACGTTTGTCTTTGCGCAGGAAATCCGAAGGATCATGCGTCGTCCAGCCCGGTTCACGCAGCCATCTTCCGCCAGCACCCAAGTGCGATAATCGTGGTATCAAGCCTGCGCAGCAAGATTGCCTCCACCCCCCCCGACAAGCCAGGACACCAGAGGGCCGCTAATCGTCTCACCGTCACCTATAAAAGCACGGACTGATCCACAGCCTTCTACAGTCGGCGGCAATTATTTGCCACAAACTGACGTTTGTCTTTGCCCAGGAAATCCGAAGGATCATGCGTCGTCCAGCCCGGTTCACGCAGCCATCTTCCGCCAGCACCCAAGTGCGATAATCGTGGTATCAAGCCTGCGCAGCAAGATTGCCTCCCCCCCCCCCCCCCCCGACAAGCCAGGACACCAGAGGGCCGCTAATCGTCTCACCGTCACCTATAAAAGCACGGACTGATCCACAGCCTTCTGCAGTCGGCGGCAATTCTTTGCCACAAACTGACGTTTGTCTTTGCCCAGGAAATCCGAAGGATCATGCGTCGTCCAGCCCGGTTCACGCAGCCATCTTCCGCCAGCACCCAAGTGCGATAATCGTGGTATCAAGCCTGCGCAGCAAGATTGCCTCCCCCCCCCCCGACAAGCCAGGACACCAGAGGGCCGCTAATCGTCTCACCGTCACCTATAAAAGCACGGACTGATCCACAGCCTTCTGCAGTCGGCGGCAATTCTTTGCCACAAACTGACGTTTGCCTTTGCCCAGGAAATCCGAAGGATCATGCGTCGTCCAGCCCGGTTCACGCAGCCATCTTCCGCCAGCACCCAAGTGTGATAATCGTGGTATCAAGCCTGCGCAGCAAGATTGCCTCCCCCCCCCCCCCCGACAAACCAGGACACCAGAGGGCCGCTAATCGTCTCACCGTCACCTATAAAAGCACGGACTGATCCACAGCCTTCTGCAGTCGGCGGCAATTCTTTGCCACAAACTCACGTTTGTCTTTGCCCAGGAAATCCGAAGGGTCATGCGTCGTCCAGCCCGGTTCACGCAGCCATCTTCCGCCAGCACCCAAGTGCGATAATCGTGGTATCAAGCCTGCGCAGCAAGATTGCCTACCCCCCCCCCCGACAAGCCAGGACACCAGAGGGCCGCTAATCGTCTCATCGTCACCTATAAAAGCACGGACGGATCCACAGCCTTCTGCAGTCGGCGGCAATTCTTTGCCACAAACTGACGTTTGTCTTTGCCCAGGAAATCCGAAGGATCATGCGTCGTCCAGCCCGGTTCGCGCAGCCATCTTCCGCCAGCACCCAAGTGCGATAATCGTGGTATCAAGCCTGCGCAGCAAGATTGCCTCCCCCCCCCCGACAAGCCAGGACACCAGAGGGCCGCTAATCATCTCACCGTCACCTATAAAAGCACGGACTGATCCACAGCCTTCTGCAGTCGGCGGCAATTCTTTGCCACAAACTGACGTTTGTCTTTGCCCAGGAAATCCGAAGGATCATGCGTCGTCCAGCCCGGTTCACGCAGCCATCTTCCGCCAGCACCCAAGTGCGATAATCGTGGTATCAAGCCTGCGCAGCAAGATTGCCTCCCCCCCCCGACAAGCCAGGACACCAGAGGGCCGCTAATCGTCTCACCGTCACCTATAAAAGCACGGACGGATCCACAGCCTTCTGCAGTCGGCGGCAATTCTTTGCCACAAACTGACGTTTGTCCTTGCCCAGGAAATTCGAAGGATCATGCGTCGTCCAGCCCGGTTCACGCAGCCATCTTCCGCTAGCACCCAAGTGCGATAATCGTGGTATCAAGCCTGCGTAGCAAGATTGCCTCCCCCCCCCCCCCCCCCGACAAGCCAGGACACCAGAGGGCCGCTAATCGTCTCACCGTCACCTATAAAAGCACGGACTGATCCACAGCCTTCTGCAGTCGGCGGCAATTCTTTGCCACAAACTGACGTTTGTCTTTGCCCAGGAAATCCGAAGGATCATGCGTCGTCCAGCCCGGTTCACGCAGCCATCTTCCGCCAGCACCCAAGTGCGATAATCGTGGTATCAAGCCTGCGCAGCAAGATTGCCTCCCCCCCCACCCCCGACAAGCCAGGACACCAGAGGGCCGCTAATCGTCTCACCGTCACCTATAAAAGCACGGACTGATCCACAGCCTTCTGCAGTCGGCGGCAATTCTTTGCCACAAACTGACGTTTGTCTTTGCCCAGGAAATCCGAAGGATCATGCGTCGTCCAGCCCGGTTCACGCAGCCATCTTCCGCTAGCACCCAAGTGCGATAATCGTGGTATCAAGCCTGCGCAGCAAGATTGCCTCCCCCCCCCCGACAAGCCAGGACACCAGAGGGCCGCTAATCGTCTCACCGTCACCTATAAAAGCACGGACTGATCCACAGCCTTCTGCAGTCGGCGGCAATTCTTTGCCACAAACTGACGTTTGTCTTTGCCCAGGAAATCCGAAGGATCATGCGTCGTCCAGCCCGGTTCACGCAGCCATCTTCCGCCAGCACCCAAGTGCGATAATCGTGGTATCAAGCCTGCGCAGCAAGATTGCCTCCCCCCCCCCGACAAGCCAGGACACCAGAGGGCCGCTAATCGTCTCACCGTCACCTATAAAAGCACGGACTGATCCACAGCCTTCTGCAGTCGGCGGCAATTCTTTGCCACAAACTGACGTTTGTCTTTGCCTAGGAAATCCGAAGGATCATGCGTCGTCCAGCCCGGTTCACGCAGCCATCTTCCGCCAGCACCCAAGTGCGATAATCGTGGTATCAAGCCTGCGCAGCAAGATTGCCTCCCCCCCCCCCCCCGACAAGCCAGGACACCAGAGGGCCGCTAATCGTCTCACCGTCACCTATAAAAGCACGGACTGATCCACAGCCTTCTGCAGTCGGCGGCAATTCTTTGCCACAAACTGACGTTTGTCTTTGCCCAGGAAATCCGAAGGATCATGCGTCGTCCAGCCCGGTTCACGCAGCCATCTTCCGCCAGCACCCAAGTGCGATAATCGTGGTATCAAGCCTGCGCAGCAAGATTGCCTCCCCCCCCCCGACAAGCCAGGACACCAGAGGGCCGCTAATCGTCTCACCGTCACCTATAAAAGCACGGACTGATCCACAGCCTTCTGCAGTCGGCGGCAATTCTTTGCCACAAACTGACGTTTGTCTTTGCCCAGGAAATCCGAAGGATCATGCGTCGTCCAGCCCGGTTCACGCAGCCATCTTCCGCTAGCACCCAAGTGCGATAATCGTGGTATCAAGCCTGCGCAGCAAGATTGCCTCCCCCCCCCCCCCCCCCGACAAGCCAGGACACCAGAGGGCCGCTAATCGTCTCACCGTCACCTATAAAAGCACGGACTGATCCACAGCCTTCTGCAGTCGGCGGCAATTCTTTGCCACAAACTGACGTTTGTCTTTGCCCAGGAAATCCGAAGGATCATGCGTCGTCGAGCCCGGTTCACGCAGCCATCTTCCGCCAGCCCCCAAGTGCGATAATCGTGGTATCAAGCCTGCGCAGCAAGATTGCCTCCCCCCCCCCCCCGACAAGCCAGGACACCAGAGGGCCGCTAATCGTCTCACCGTCACCTATAAAAGCACGGACTGATCCACAGCCTTCTGCAGTCGGCGGCAATTCTTTGCCACAAACTGACGTTTGTCTTTGCCCAGGAAATCCGAAGGATCATGCGTCGTCCAGCCCGGTTCACGCAGCCATCTTCCGCCAGCACCCAAGTGCGATAATCGTGGTATCAAGCCTGCGCAGCAAGATTGCCTCCCCCCCCCCCCCGACAAGCCAGGACACCAGAGGGCCGCTAATCGTCTCACCGTCACCTATAAAAGCACGGACTGATCCACAGCCTTCTGCAGTCGGCGGCAATTCTTTGCCACAAACTGACGTTTGTCTTTGCCCAGGAAATCCGAAGGATCATGCGTCGTCCAGCCCGGTTCACGCAGCCATCTTCCGCCAGCACCCAAGTGCGATAATCGTGGTATCAAGCCTGCGCAGCAAGATTGCCTCCCCCCCCCGACAAGCCAGGACACCAGAGGGCCGCTAATCGTCTCACCGTCACCTATAAAAGCACGGACTGATCCACAGCCTTCTGCAGTCGGCGGCAATTCTTTGCCACAAACTGACGTTTGTCTTTGCCCAGGAAATCCGAAGGATCATGCGTCGTCCAGCCCGGTTCACGCAGCCATCTTCCGCTAGCACCCAAGTGCGATAATCGTGGTATCAAGCCTGCGCAGCAAGATTGCCTCCCCCCCCCCCCCCCGACAAGCCAGGACACCAGAGGGCCGCTAATCGTCTCACCGTCACCTATAAAAGCACGGACTGATCCACAGCCTTCTGCAGTCGGCGGCAATTCTTTGCCACAAACTGACGTTTGTCTTTGCCCAGGAAATCCGAAGGATCATGCGTCGTCGAGCCCGGTTCACGCAGCCATCTTCCGCCAGCCCCCAAGTGCGATAATCGTGGTATCAAGCCTGCGCAGCAAGATTGCCTCCCCCCCCCCCCCCGACAAGCCAGGACACCAGAGGGCCGCTAATCGTCTCACCGTCACCTATAAAAGCACGGACTGATCCACAGCCTTCTGCAGTCGGCGGCAATTCTTTGCCACAAACTGACGTTTGTCTTTGCCCAGGAAATCCGAAGGATCATGCGTCGTCCAGCCCGGTTCACGCAGCCATCTTCCGCCAGCACCCAAGTGCGATAATCGTGGTATCAAGCCTGCGCAGCAAGATTGCCTCCCCCCCCCGACAAGCCAGGACACCAGAGGGCCGCTAATCGTCTCACCGTCACCTATAAAAGCACGGACGGATCCACAGCCTTCTGCAGTCGGCGGCAATTCTTTGCCACAAACTGACGTTTGTCCTTGCCCAGGAAATTCGAAGGATCATGCGTCGTCCAGCCCGGTTCACGCAGCCATCTTCCGCTAGCACCCAAGTGCGATAATCGTGGTATCAAGCCTGCGTAGCAAGATTGCCTCCCCCCCCCCCCCCCCCGACAAGCCAGGACACCAGAGGGCCGCTAATCGTCTCACCGTCACCTATAAAAGCACGGACTGATCCACAGCCTTCTGCAGTCGGCGGCAATTCTTTGCCACAAACTGACGTTTGTCTTTGCCCAGGAAATCCGAAGGATCATGCGTCGTCCAGCCCGGTTCACGCAGCCATCTTCCGCCAGCACCCAAGTGCGATAATCGTGGTATCAAGCCTGCGCAGCAAGATTGCCTCCCCCCCCACCCCCGACAAGCCAGGACACCAGAGGGCCGCTAATCGTCTCACCGTCACCTATAAAAGCACGGACTGATCCACAGCCTTCTGCAGTCGGCGGCAATTCTTTGCCACAAACTGACGTTTGTCTTTGCCCAGGAAATCCGAAGGATCATGCGTCGTCCAGCCCGGTTCACGCAGCCATCTTCCGCTAGCACCCAAGTGCGATAATCGTGGTATCAAGCCTGCGCAGCAAGATTGCCTCCCCCCCCCCCGACAAGCCAGGACACCAGAGGGCCGCTAATCGTCTCACCGTCACCTATAAAAGCACGGACTGATCCACAGCCTTCTGCAGTCGGCGGCAATTCTTTGCCACAAACTGACGTTTGTCTTTGCCCAGGAAATCCGAAGGATCATGCGTCGTCCAGCCCGGTTCACGCAGCCATCTTCCGCCAGCACCCAAGTGCGATAATCGTGGTATCAAGCCTGCGCAGCAAGATTGCCTCCCCCCCCCCGACAAGCCAGGACACCAGAGGGCCGCTAATCGTCTCACCGTCACCTATAAAAGCACGGACTGATCCACAGCCTTCTGCAGTCGGCGGCAATTCTTTGCCACAAACTGACGTTTGTCTTTGCCTAGGAAATCCGAAGGATCATGCGTCGTCCAGCCCGGTTCACGCAGCCATCTTCCGCCAGCACCCAAGTGCGATAATCGTGGTATCAAGCCTGCGCAGCAAGATTGCCTCCCCCCCCCCCCCCCGACAAGCCAGGACACCAGAGGGCCGCTAATCGTCTCACCGTCACCTATAAAAGCACGGACTGATCCACAGCCTTCTGCAGTCGGCGGCAATTCTTTGCCACAAACTGACGTTTGTCTTTGCCCAGGAAATCCGAAGGATCATGCGTCGTCCAGCCCGGTTCACGCAGCCATCTTCCGCCAGCACCCAAGTGCGATAATCGTGGTATCAAGCCTGCGCAGCAAGATTGCCTCCCCCCCCCCGACAAGCCAGGACACCAGAGGGCCGCTAATCGTCTCACCGTCACCTATAAAAGCACGGACTGATCCACAGCCTTCTGCAGTCGGCGGCAATTCTTTGCCACAAACTGACGTTTGTCTTTGCCCAGGAAATCCGAAGGATCATGCGTCGTCCAGCCCGGTTCACGCAGCCATCTTCCGCTAGCACCCAAGTGCGATAATCGTGGTATCAAGCCTGCGCAGCAAGATTGCCTCCCCCCCCCCCCCCCGACAAGCCAGGACACCAGAGGGCCGCTAATCGTCTCACCGTCACCTATAAAAGCACGGACTGATCCACAGCCTTCTGCAGTCGGCGGCAATTCTTTGCCACAAACTGACGTTTGTCTTTGCCCAGGAAATCCGAAGGATCATGCGTCGTCGAGCCCGGTTCACGCAGCCATCTTCCGCCAGCCCCCAAGTGCGATAATCGTGGTATCAAGCCTGCGCAGCAAGATTGCCTCCCCCCCCCCCCCCCGACAAGCCAGGACACCAGAGGGCCGCTAATCGTCTCACCGTCACCTATAAAAGCACGGACTGATCCACAGCCTTCTGCAGTCGGCGGCAATTCTTTGCCACAAACTGACGTTTGTCTTTGCCCAGGAAATCCGAAGGATCATGCGTCGTCCAGCCCGGTTCACGCAGCCATCTTCCGCCAGCACCCAAGTGCGATAATCGTGGTATCAAGCCTGCGCAGCAAGATTGCCTCCCCCCCCCCCCCCGACAAGCCAGGACACCAGAGGGCCGCTAATCGTCTCACCGTCACCTATAAAAGCACGGACTGATCCACAGCCTTCTGCAGTCGGCGGCAATTCTTTGCCACAAACTGACGTTTGTCTTTGCCCAGGAAATCCGAAGGATCATGCGTCGTCCAGCCCGGTTCACGCAGCCATCTTCCGCCAGCACCCAAGTGCGATAATCGTGGTATCAAGCCTGCGCAGCAAGATTGCCTCCCCCCCCCGACAAGCCAGGACACCAGAGGGCCGCTAATCGTCTCACCGTCACCTATAAAAGCACGGACTGATCCACAGCCTTCTGCAGTCGGCGGCAATTCTTTGCCACAAACTGACGTTTGTCTTTGCCCAGGAAATCCGAAGGATCATGCGTCGTCCAGCCCGGTTCACGCAGCCATCTTCCGCTAGCACCCAAGTGCGATAATCGTGGTATCAAGCCTGCGCAGCAAGATTGCCTCCCCCCCCCCCCCCCGACAAGCCAGGACACCAGAGGGCCGCTAATCGTCTCACCGTCACCTATAAAAGCACGGACTGATCCACAGCCTTCTGCAGTCGGCGGCAATTCTTTGCCACAAACTGACGTTTGTCTTTGCCCAGGAAATCCGAAGGATCATGCGTCGTCGAGCCCGGTTCACGCAGCCATCTTCCGCCAGCCCCCAAGTGCGATAATCGTGGTATCAAGCCTGCGCAGCAAGATTGCCTCCCCCCCCCCCCCCCCGACAAGCCAGGACACCAGAGGGCCGCTAATCGTCTCACCGTCACCTATAAAAGCACGGACTGATCCACAGCCTTCTGCAGTCGGCGGCAATTCTTTGCCACAAACTGACGTTTGTCTTTGCCCAGGAAATCCGAAGGATCATGCGTCGTCCAGCCCGGTTCACGCAGCCATCTTCCGCCACCACCCAAGTGCGATAATCGTGGTATCAAGCCTGCGCAGCAAGATTGCCTCCCCCCCCCCCCCCCCGACAAGCCAGGACACCAGAGGGCCGCTAATCGTCTCACCGTCACCTATAAAAGCACGGACTGATCCACAGCCTTCTGCAGTCGGCGGCAATTCTTTGCCACAAACTGACGTTTGTCTTTGCCCAGGAAATCCGAAGGATCATGCGTCGTCCAGCCCGGTTCACGCAGCCATCTTCCGCCAGCACCCAAGTGTGATAATCGTGGTATCAAGCCTGCGCAGCAAGATTGCCTCCCCCCCCCCCGACAAACCAGGACACCAGAGGGCCGCTAATCGTCTCACCGTCACCTATAAAAGCACGGACTGATCCACAGCCTTCTGCAGTCGGCGGCAATTCTTTGCCACAAACTCACGTTTGTCTTTGCCCAGGAAATCCGAAGGGTCATGCGTCGTCCAGCCCGGTTCACGCAGCCATCTTCCGCCAGCACCCAAGTGCGATAATCGTGGTATCAAGCCTGCGCAGCAAGATTGCCTACCCCCCCCCCCCCCCGACAAGCCAGGACACCAGAGGGCCGCTAATCGTCTCACCGTCACCTATAAAAGCACGGACGGATCCACAGCCTTCTGCAGTCGGCGGCAATTCTTTGCCACAAACTGACGTTTGTCTTTGCCCAGGAAATCCGAAGGATCATGCGTCGTCCAGCCCGGTTCACGCAGCCATCTTCCGCTAGCACCCAAGTGCGATAATCGTGGTATCAAGCCTGCGCAGCAAGCTGTAAAGGAAACTTGGATGGCTTGTCGCCATAAACTGCAGAACTTATGCGAAACTGATATTGATCTCAAACTTTATTTTAATGAGAACCTTACAGCAGCAAACCGGGAACTGTTCTGGCTTGCCAGGAAAAAGAGAAAGGAAAAGAAATATAAGTATGTTTGGACAAAGGATGGGAACGTGTTTGCTAAGAAGGAGGAGGGTGCCTCTTTAATCCGTGTGAACGACGTGAATGATCTGTTGCACCTAACGTAATTGGTTCAAATCGGTCTATCATTCACTACGGCTATCTTTTTCAAAACAAGCTCATGGCTCTGTGCGAGAGTTTGGTTGACTTTGAAGCACTTGTTCGTCAGTTTTCCTTTCCATCAACAGTTACCACAGTTCACGGTAATGTCCGCAGCTTGCGAAAGCATTGGGACACATTTTGTACTTACGTTGATAGCATTTTACATAAAGTGGACGTTTTTGTTCTTACTGAAATAAATATATGCTCGGCCGAGACTATCCTTTTCACCCTTCCAGGATTCGTTTCCTTTTGGTTCACTCGAGACACTCAAAGAGGCGGAGGGATAGCAATTTTCGTACAGGATACTTGGAGTGTGGAACAGGTAGCGACTAATTTTTCTAGTGCGGAATCTTTGGCACTGAACATTTCAAACCAACTTAGTCATATTTCACTCTTGGCAATATATAGACCACCCTGAAGTAACTTGTCCTTGTTTCTCAATGAGCTGGAGGCTCATTTACAAAGAACGACGCTAGTTCCTAACATATGCCTAGTAGGCGATTTCAATATAGATATTCTTAATCGCATTGCAACCTCGGTATGCGATTACTTAGATATCATTGCAAAACATGGCCTTGAAAGTATTATTGATCTTCCAACTAGGGAAGAATTGCTTCTTAATAATTTAGTAAAGTCAAACGCTTTAATCAGACGATTTATAAAGACTGCACTAGGACTTCCCATCAGCACGGCCAATGATAGCTTATTGCGCCTAGGGCTGCATAACACACTAGAGGAGATAGCTGAGGCTCAACAGGTGGCCCACCAGGAGAGACTAATAGGGACACGCCCTGGGAGGGCGCTACTTGAAGAAATTGGCGTAGAAATTAACAACCACACCTACGAAGGAGAATTATTAACACAATTGCAAGCGGGACTACGAGAAACAATAAAGACGACCCCGTTCCCTAGGAACATGCACCCGACACATAACCTCGAGAGACGGAAGGCAAGGGCGAAGGCACTCCTTCAAGACATAGATCAACATAAGCAGCAGGCGGTGTTCGTTGACGCTGCCTGGGTTAAAAATAAGGATGCGTATACCTCCGTTGTCGTAGACACTCAAGGTAACATACAGGATGCCATCACCGTCTATACCAAGGACCCAGCAGTAGCAGAACAAGTAGCAATCGCCTTAGCCATCCGGGCTAATCGGTGGACACATATTTACAGCGACTCTAGAACAGCCATACGCAACTTTACCAACGGATATGTGACACGGATAGCAAACAAAATTATTAGAGAAGGTCAAGAGTGAGAGGATCGAAATCCGCTGGTTTCCTGCACATCTGGGGGTGGTGGACGGAGCTCGGAGAAACCTCAATGAGGTGGCAAATGAAGCAGCACGAGGACTTTCTAGCCGTGCTCTTCAAGACCGAGCAACTTACACTTCACCCGGGGAACACAGGGATCGATTATTAACATATAACGAAATCACGAAGCATTATTATTTAAGCAGAAGGGAATACCCATTGCCACATGGTAAGCTTTGCAGAGCCCAAGCGGTCACATTACGTTTGCTACAGACAAGAACATACCCAAGTCCATATTTTATTAACAGGATCTATCCGGAGAGGGAAATTCAAACCAACTGTAATAAGTGCAATGGCATCATTACTCTTGACCACATGCTTTGGCAGTGCCCCGCGGTCTTCACAGACCGTGACAAGGAACAAGAATGGTGGCGGCAAATGCTACATAGTGAATCACTCTCTGACCAATTACAGGCAGTCCAGAAGGCCCGCGATGTGGCTGAAGGGCTCGGCCTGACAGTCCCAACGTGGGAGCGGCCCGCGTCAACGTATGGTTGACCTTCAGGACCCAATAAAGTTCTCCATACCATACCATATGTATTGATCACTTCAACATCCGCACGGAGTCTGCTTCAGTTCATGGTGCAGTGTTACAACAGAAAGTTGCCGACCATTACTTCATAGCTTGTCAGTTACGCTTTCCTTCTTGGTCGTTATCATGTTCTAGCCCCAACACATGCCACGCTGTTACGGACACGGCTACTTTTGATAAACTGGTCGCCTTGTTCGATTGGCCAGGCCTGCTTGAAAATACCGACAGGCTCGAGCTATATAATGAATTTTCACGTTCGATGGACATTATATATTATTACGATATGATTCCGCGAGAGACGAGCCGCTGCGAGAACGACGAAGAAGTTGGTCGGTGCCCCCGGCACGAGCGAGTGTCAGCCTGGCTGCCTGGCTCCAGTGTAAATAGCGTGTAAATAGCATCTCTCGTCTGTGTCTTTCCACACGTAACATTTCTGGTGGAGGTCAGCGATCCCCGTCCTCACCACGGAACTCCGAAGTGGTCGGCACACCGAGCTTGTCACCATGCCTCCCGGTGACGAACCCGCCTCCGCAACGGCTTCGGCTTGTCCGACTGCTCCAGTCGTCACGGTTGCCCCACATCGTGACCCAGGTGTGTTCTCTGGCCTGGAGGGACAGGATGTCGACGACTGGATCAAGCTCTATGAACATGCCAGCGCTAATACCAGGTGGGACCCAACGATTATGCTCGCCAATGTCATCTTTTGTCTCGGCGACCAATACGTGGCAGCGTTATCGACCGATGGTTCTCGCGAACTTAGCATGCCCATCACGCCATCCTCGGGCGTCGATCCCAACATAAAGAAAATGGTTGCGACGGACCTGTCCTCTACGCAGGCTGAAGACCTTTGTGAAGTATTAAAGTCCTACCGCGACATTTCCGACTTCGACGATCGCCCTTTAGGCCAGACGCTCGCGGTCAAGCATCGCATTCTTACTGGCGATGCTGTGCCTATTCACCGACGACCGTATCGAGTTTCTGTGTCGGAACGCCGAGTAATTCAAGATGAAGTGAACAAAATGCTCGATAAAAACATCATTGAGCCTTCATCGAGTCCCTGGGCGTCACCTGTGGTGTTGGTTAAGAAGAAGGACGGCACGTGGCGCTTCTGTGTTGATTACCGTCACCTGAACCGCATTACAAAAAAGGACGTCTACCCGTTCCCACGTATAGATGACGCCCTTGATTGCCTGCACGGTTCCAGATATTTCTCGTCTATTGATCTTCGTTCGGGATATTGGGAGATTGCTGTTGACGATATGGACAAAGAAAAAACCGCGTTCATCACACCTGATGACCTATACCAATTTAAAGTAATGCCGTTTGGATTATGTAACGCCCCTGCCACCTTTGAGCGTATGATGGACTCCTTGCTCCAAGGTTTCAAATGGTCCACATGCCTCTGCTACCTCGACGACGTCATCGTCTTCTCGCCCACTTCGACCCTGATGCCCCTACAGAATTACGTACAGATGCCAGCGGTCATGGCGTAGGTGCCGTCTTAGCCCAGCGTCAGCGTCGCAAGGATCGCGTTATTGCTTATGCGAGCCGCCTCCTAGCACCATCGGAGCGCAACTATTCCATTACGGAACGCGAATGCCTTGCTGTTGTCTGGGCGGTTGCAAAGTTCCGTCCTTACCTTTACGGTCGCCCTTTTTCCGTAGTCACTGACCATCATGCTCTTTGCTGGCTCTCATCGCTAAATGATCCTACAGGCCGGCTTGGTCGATGGGCTTTGAGGCTACAGGAATTTTCATATTCCGTGGTGTACAAGTCTGGCCGCCTGCACCAAGACGCTGACAGTTTGTCGCGTTACCCTGTTGACGACTCTGACTCCTCCTATATTGCCAGTGCTTCTTGCGTATTCTCGGTATCCCAGCTGCTTCATTTCGTCGACGAGCAACGCCGTGACGCCTACATCAGAGCACTCATCGACCGTTTTGAACACTCTCCGGCCGATGCTACTCTACGCCTCTTCGTCCTCCGCGACGGTACTCTGTACCGTCGTAACCTTCATCCAGACGGCTCTGAGTTCCTGCTTGTAGTACCTAAACACCTCCGCTCCGCCGTTCTAGAAGAGCTTCACGACGCACCAACGGCAGGACACCTCGGCGTATCTCGAACCTATGACCGTGTACGTCACCGTTTTTTCTGGCCGGGCCTTGCCCGTTCCGTACGACGTTACGTCGCCGCTTGTGAACTTTGCCAACGATGCAAGAAGCCTTCCCAGTTCCCCGCTGGTTACCTACAGCCGCTCGACATCCCTGCCGAGCCCTTCCATCGTGTCGGCTTGGACCTTCTAGGCCCATTTCCGGAATCTACATCAGGAAACAAGTGGATTGCAGTCGCGGTGGACTACGCGACCCGCTATGCCGTAACCCGTGCTCTTCCGACCAGTTGTGCAACTGATGTCGCGGACTTCCTGCTACATGATATCATATTGATGCATGGTACTCCGCGTCAATTGCTTACAGACCGCGGCCGCACCTTTTTGGCCAAAGTCATTGACGACATCATGCGTGCCTGCTCAATACAGCATAAATTTACCACCTCCTACCACCCCCAAACGAACGGCCTCACTGAGCGTTTGAACCGCACCCTTACAGACATGCTATCCAAATACGTTTCAGACGACCACCGTGACTGGGACCTGGCTCTACCTTACATTACCTTTGCATATAATTCTTCCCGTCTCGAAACTGCTGGCTTTTCCCCGTTTTACCTCTTGTATGGCCACGAACCGACGCTACCACTGGACACTGTACTTCCGTCCGCCACAGCTTCAACTAGCGATTATGCCCGTGATGCAATCGCCCATGCTGACCATGCTCGCCAACTTGCGCGCGCTCGTCTACAAGTGTCTCAAGACAAGCAGAAACAACGCTACGACCTCCGTCACCGTGATGTCCATTTTGTGCCCGGAGCCCTCGTGTTGCTTTGGTCACCATCCCGTAAAGTCGGCCTTTGTGAAAAACTGCTTTTCTGTTACACAGGCCCATATCGCGTGATACGCAAAGTGACCGATGTCACCTATGAAATCGTTCTAGCCACGCCCACGACGACCTCCGCTGTGACAACCAGTGACTTTGTCGACGTTGCCCGACTCAAGCCCTACAACTCTCCATGCCCCTTGGATGTTTAACAGCACCGTGACGGTGCTTTTGCCGCCGGGGTTAATATTACGATATGATTCCGCGAGAGACGAGCTGCCGCGAGAACGACGAAGTTGGTCGGTGCCCCCGGCACGAGCGAGTGTCAGCCTGGCTGCCTGGCTCCAGTGTAAATAGCGTGTAAATAGCATCTCTCGTCTGTGTCTTTCCACACGTAACAATATAAATCCAGTGAAAGGACAATTTACATTCGCCAACGCCGCCCGAACCAGCCCTGGTTGAACAGCATGATATTATCCGCTATCAAAGAAAAAGACCTGCTTTGGCAACGGTGCAGACGTTCGCCTAGTAATTGCATGCTGCGTACACAATTCAAAACTTCTCGAAATAAAGTAAATGTCCTTATTCGTGCAGCCAAGCGTTCGTACAACAGAAACCGCTTTCATGAATCTCGTAGAAATCCTAAGAAAACATGGTCTCTGTTAAACGAGGTGAGAGGACTACCTTCAAATTCGGCTAAAGATATTCAGAATCATTTTGATTCAGATTTATCAACAGTCGTCGACAATTTAAACCAATTTTTCTCTCAGTTTTCTGGGGTGTCTAAGCAACCGTGCTACACTTGTAGCACTGGTACTCCTGTAATTGAATCCGCTTTCCTGCCCACTATGACGGAAAAAGAGCTTTACTCGTTATTGGGCAGATTTGGCAGACATCAGTCACCAGGTATCGATAAAATTCGCATGTTTGATCTATACAGGAACTTCGGCTTCCTGAAAAATGTCTTGCTAGAAATCCTAAATGGGATAATTACAAGCGGAAGTATTCCTACGCGGTTAAAAACGGCCGTAGTTCGACCACTTCTAAAAGGTGGTAAAGCTAAGTGTGTGCATAATTATCGCCCCATTTCTATCCTGCCTAGTATAGCAAAAGTTCTAGAAAAACATGTCTTCTTAGTAATGAACAGCTTTATTAACAAAGTGGGGGGGTTTCCCGACTGTCAATACGGTTTTATTGAAAAAAGGGGCACTCAGGCTTTGTTAGAAGAATTGAGTGACCATTTATTTTCTTCACTTGAAAAAAATCTTGTATGTTGCGCACTTTTTTTAGATGTGGCAAAAGCCTTTGACACGGTATGCCATTCGATTATGCTAGAGAAACTCTACAATTCAGGTTTTCGAGGACCTTTCTTCCGATTGCTATGCAATTTCCTTACAGATCGCTCCCAGATTGTTTCCATTTCAGACATATGCAGTTCCCGTGTTTTTCTGAAGGCCGGTGTGCCACAAGGTTCCATACTGTCTCCCTTACTCTTTAATATATACGTCAAGGACATGTGCAACGTGCTATCTGTCTGCAAGTTATTTCAATATGCAGACGATACTGCAATTTTAGCCACACATGTGAATTTTCCAGACGCATTCTCAATCCTTCAAAATGACGTCGGGAAATTAATGGATTATCTTGGTGCAAATGTAATTGACATCAATCATTCTAAATCAAAGTTGGTTTGCTTCCATAGCCCTCTGAAACGTGTTTCACTTTCTTCTTCACTTTATCTGCACAGATCTCGATGTATTAATTGTTCCTGCCCTCCAATAAAATTTTCGGACTCTGTGAAATATTTGGGCATATGGTTTGATTCTAGTCTTCTTTTTTCTACTCAGTTGTCTTACATATGTGCCAAACTTCGTAAAATCGTCTGTTTACTGTACCGCATCAAAGTGTTTTTACCCTTGTCTGTTAGGAAACTTTTGGTCCACTCGTTAGCCTACAGTGTGCTCAGATATGGTATTACAACATTTGTACATTGTTCTAGTACCTGGCATCACCGTGTAAATAGGTTGCTAAAGTGTATGTTAAAAAGTGTTACTTATGGCGTATACAGACCACAAGGGATGAACCTTTTTCAGATGCTAAAAATGCCGAACATGCGCTCACTGTTTGTTTAAACAGTGGTACTGAAACACTTCTGGACGGATACCTTTAAAATGCCCGCTGTGCCTTGCCGTCCTTTACGGCGTGCACCTGCTTTTTCAGTTCCTTACTCACGAACCAGATTTGGCAGATATACTCGAGCCTTTTATGTTCCAGATATATTCAATGCACTTCCTTCTGAAATTTCTTCATGTAAGTCTGTACGCGACATTCGCAAAACTTTAAGGGCATTGTACACAGAATGATTGTAGGCGTCGTATTTTTATTTCTCCTGTCATTGTTGAAGCATGTCTTCGCTCTGGTCGTTTCTTCGCATTTTTTTTGCTGCTTTTTCGTGATTCTTTTTTTTTTTTTGCCTTGTACTTTATCACTCGCTACCTTAAGTTGTCAATGCCTTTTGGTTTTCATTTTCTTGCAAAAGAAAGAAAAGTCAGTTTCTGGCTGAGTCTTGTTATTGACTGCCGGGTTTCGCGTGACAAGCCACTGTGATGGCTTAGGCGAACCCGATTTCTGTACATATACTTGCAGATTTGATAATTAATTATTATTATTATTATTATTATTATTAATGTTAGCAAATATGATAGTTCCTTCACTGTAATTTATAGTAATCATCCATGTTTCTTAAGCTAGTCATGTATTGAACCTGTATTAGATCAACATCGTTACATGCTAATGGGAATCATTTCAAACTTAATGACTCATTCAAAGAAAGTACAGAGGAGAGCCTCAATATTCATTCATATCTGGTATTCCTAAACATTCTATTTGCAGAATTGTATGCCTGCTTGTACTGCCTGCAATTCAATGCTCTAAGCTGGAAAAACGGATGCCTTTTCTTGCTGTCAAAATGGTGCTTCAAAGTCGATAGCAAGCTATAATTACTTAGTTCGAAAGTGTTAACTAATGCCTATATCTCGAAACTTGTCGATGCGACTATGTTCCATGAACACAGTTAAGTTTTCTTTCTCCCTCTTATTAACACCCATGGAAGGAAACTGTTCAATTATCTCAGGATCCAAATATTCTGCACTTGGTCCTGATT
This sequence comes from Dermacentor andersoni, assembly GCF_023375885.2. Lineage (NCBI taxonomy): Eukaryota > Metazoa > Arthropoda > Arachnida > Ixodida > Ixodidae > Dermacentor > Dermacentor andersoni. Next base: position 179,411,558 of record NC_092817.1, on the reverse strand, counting down.
ATTTGTCCGCATTCTATAGTGTGTGTGTTTGCATCATGTTCTGGTGCTGCCATTGCAGTGGGACATGCATGTTTGTAAATATATTGCAACAAAGCAATTTATTGAACTTTGTTTGCAAATCTACAAGATGTGGGCGCACAGTAACGACCAGATTAATTAGCAAAAAAAAAAGAGAAGAAATACTGCAGATTCAGTGCGCTTCCAAGAATGTATGCGGAGTGAAGTATTTATCAAGTCGTCAGCCAAATGCTGTTAAACTGCAATATATACACTTGTCCTTATTTTCAACAATCGAACGTGTCATCTTTTGCACGGTTTGTTTATGCACCGCGTAGGTCACAACATTACATCATGAAATGTTTATGCACTACACTGTTCACAATCTATACCAGAATGAAAACGGTAGCTAATGTGGATGCGCACTGTGAGACATGGAGATATGGATATAGAGACAGAGAGGTATGGTGAAAGGTGCATGCAGAGAAATTAATAAGCTGTGCTTATGTATTTATTTATTTCTTTAATGCCTTGTAGGCTGCAAGGTAGGAGCATTAGGTGAGGGGCAATAAAGAAGCAGTTACAAAAGGAAGGGCACAACGTTATACAATACTTAACAAATAATAAGAGAAAAGAGAATCAACGCCGTTCTGCTAGTGACCAAGACGATCATAAGGCACACTAACAAATGAAAGTTTTTGAACGCGCCGAGTAAATGCTGGTGACCAGGAATAAATGGAAGTTGCACAAAAAGGAGAAGCAACAACTGATGTGTGCCCGTACGGATACCGACAGGATACGCATCCATATCTTAACGCCTAACAGAGGCCATGCTTACAGAAGATTCTCAAACCATTTTTACATCTACAGCTTCCATAATTTCTCTTGGCAGCCGATCTGCACAGAATGCTAGCTTATTCCTCTACAATTCGTGCTCAGACGTCTGGACATACGAGCGTGCAGTGTGGAAGAAGCTGGCATTCAGTGCAAATCTGATCAGCTGCCCAGTGAAATTGTCGAAGCTGTTGAGCTAAAAACGCTGAGAGAATCTTGTGTCAGCATGAGCTGGCATTAGAGACAAATGGATTTCCTGTCAGGAAATTTACGTCAGTTTTTGCTTCTCCTTTTTGTGTATGTTCGGTTATTTGCTTGTCAGCGAGCATTTACTCGTCATGCACATAAAATTTTCTGTTGTTAGGTCAACTCGGCTTTCTTTTCGTCGTATCCGTTCTCTTGTGCCATCTGCAGCCAGGCTGTTCTTTGTTTTTTTTTTATACTGCAACAAGTCACTTTGATGATCCTTATGATACTTCTGTGTACCTTATAAAATATTTTATTTGGGCAATGTTGCAAGAGTGTATACCGTGAAGCAGTAAGAACAGGGTACTATAACTTCTAATGAAAACGTTTATTGTGAGAATGGAAGGATTTATTAGGGCTACCCATAAGTAGTACAGCAAGAAACCTGATAAATACCAGCGCTTGATGAAACCAAACGTAAAAACATGAAATAGAGAAAATACAAACTTAGTAGCTATGGTGTTGGGCTGCTAAGCACAAGGTCGCGGGATCGAATCCCGGCCACGGTGGCCGCGTTCCGATAGGGGCGAAATGCGAAAACACCCGTGCGCACGTTAAAGAACCCCAGGTGGTCTAATTTATCGGAGTCGCCACTATGGTGTGCCTCATAATGAGATTGGGGTTTGGCACTTAAACCCTCAAAATTTAATAATATTCAGAAAATGCAAAGAAATATACAACTCCAGGGGAAAAAAGCATGGTGATCACCAACTGCACATGTGACTACTATCCAAGAAACAAGTTTTTTTTTTTTCAATGGTATGGAACAGGAAAATGTGCTTGCATAAGGAAGCTGTCAGTCTGCCTATTGGTAAAAGAAGCGTTTCTTGAAAGGTGCTGGCATCAACGATTGGCCATTGTAATGATTAGTTTTTTCCTTCACTCGGAATTATTATCGGCATTTTCTTTCTGTAACGTTTTTATTTATACTTGGTTGCATGAAGCACCAATCCTTTCCTTTTGCTGTTTTTCATTTGCGGCAAACTGTGTAAATTGCCTAATTTTCACAATAGAGTTTGTTGATAAGTTACTCCTCATCCCTCACTAATGTCACCCTGTGGATACTGCTTCATGCTATTAGCCTTTGCAACGTTTGTGTGTGTGTGTTCTGTGTGTGTGCGTGCCAGCGCGTGTGTGTGTGAGTGTGCGTGTGTGTATGTGTGTGTCCGCGCGCACGTAGATTTGGATGGGAAAACGGGGCCTTGGGTGGGGGGCATCGTTCTCCTGTGCAGCCTCCTGAATTCATTAAATACAGCGCAACAGAAAGACAATAGACAAGAACTAAGTGAACACACAGAGTGCTTCGATCTTGTCCGTTGTCTATCTTTTGCGCTGTATAACGAATACAATACATATAACGAATAACGAATACATGCCAACTTCTTCACTTCAACCGAGCGGAGCGTCTGCTTAACAGATATTGCTGCAAAACGGAACTCAGTATCTGCATGCACATATGAAAAACATCTTTGCCCTGAAGGATAAAGTGTTACGCAACAGACAATTCTGCCTCTTACATCTTTCCAGAAACTAAGAGACCAAAAATAACGAAAAACCGAAACAGGCGATTGGCCAATGCCTGATAGCTGCCTATCGCTGTGAGTTGTTTCCAGTATTAGGCTTTCTGTGGTAAGGGTGCTACCGAGAAGCCAATTCGATTTTAGCATGACGATTCCTTTTTACTTCAAGGAAGTGCCTTCAGAAAAAAGTTCTTTCTTTGGAGCATCTCTGAAGACCTGTGCATTCATTCAGACATCTGGTTCCATATATGTACATTGACCAAGTGCGTAGAAACATTGTAGTGACTAATGCGTCTTGAAAAACAATAAATATTTAAGAATGCAACACATAATACCTTTGAAGCAGGTGCCTCAATTTTTCCCATGGTTATTAAAGCGAAAGTTTTACTGGCCGCGAACTTGCGATTTCGCCGTGGCGGTGCTCCGAGGAGGCATATGACGTCACAACACGCGCCTCGCCGCAGATATTTCTCTCTGTCGTTCCCAAGTCACTAATGCGCATGCGCGACTAATAGCACCGAGCCACCGGTGTTCCGGCGCTGCGCAGCGCCGCGCGTTTCCCCCGCCGGCATTTGGTATGACGCCTCACTGCGTTCCTCGTCGTTGCGCTCGCCTACGCTCTCTTCGCCAGCGGTGTCGCATGCCTGATAACATGTCGGAGGATTGAAAAGGAGAGCTCGCGTGCGCCGAAACCACGGTTTAGACGGCAGTATGGACGGCGACAATTCTGATAAGCAGGAGGAGGCCTGGAATCGACATCGGAAGGAGATGAAGAGGAAACTAATCGCCCAGGAAAGAGACGAACAGCGCGCCGAACGGCTGGCTAAACGCCGCAACATAGCAAGACAACCAGACTAACCTGTACTTGCAATCAAGATTAATCAAGGCTCACCATGCTATGCCTTAGCTTTCACTACGTATATCTTGGCATAGCGGAGGTAAGCCACTGCCATTTTTTGTGTGTAATTTCTCACTTTCTGATGAATATGTAAACTTGAAAGTTTTTAGATTGACTGACCTGGCCCTGTGAAAGAAAAGTCAGGAAACGGCGATTAATAAAAGCTATTGAATTCAACCCAACCTGCTAACGCATAATTTTCGATTACGTAATAACCATTCATTAATATTTTTTTTATGTTATTCATGGGGTTGTGTATATTATGAGACGATGTCGGTAGCTTGTCTGTTCACTCCCTTCAACTATGTGGTGACGCCTAGGGAGGCTGATTATGTGGGCCTTTTGAGTTATTGAAATTGATTTATTAAGTTAATTGAAAAATGAAAGGGAAAGTTGCGCGCGCGCTTCTTTTCTTACACTATATCCAAGCAAATCTGCTAAGTTCGGTATGAATTAAACTTTGCACGCAATATGTACGAGCCTACATCTCCGGGTAGAAATAGGAATCATTGCTGCCTGTTTTTCAATGCGTCTTATGCGAGTACAGAAGTGTATACTGGTACGAAGCCTGAAGTGCGACACGAACAGGTATGAATTCGTGAAAACAATCAAATAAAAACAAATCGCTTTGCGCTGGTTTTTAATCCCGAGGTTTCTCCTAATTGCCCAAATTTTTTATTCCAAGTCTTCGCATAGAGACCCTGCAGGCATTGGCAATGGTACACGAAGATATACACAAAGGCAATAATTCCACCGGGATGTCGTACTTCAGTGTAGCCTTTCTACGTGACGTTGAAATGCATTGTGTTGGTATAACCTGCGTTGTCATGTGTGTGCTAGAGCAAATTCCTTCAAGTGGAAGAACACCTAAAGCAAGGCATGCTGAACTTGCATGGTTGTTGACGCACATTATGTACGTGTGTATTGAAAGATAAACAGCTGCCAGCACTCGCCATGCGCCTGCTCGTGTTTGATCATTTCTTGAGCTAAAGCTAACGTAAAATAATAAGTAACAGTTCAGTGGTATTCAAGGGAACGCATGCTGGCTCGAAACGTTTCAAGCCAATAACATTTGCTTACTGTCTCGGAAGAAGCATATAACAGAGGTTTTTTTATGCGCGCCCGCCGTGGTTGCTTAGTGGCTATGGTGTTAGGGCTGCTAAGAACGAGGTCACGGGATCAAACCCCTGCCACGGCAGCCGCGTTTCGACGGGAGCGAAATGCGAAAACACCCGTGTACTTAGGTTTAGGTGCACGTTAAATAACTCCAGGTGGTCCTAATTATTCCGGAGTCCGTCAGTACGACGTGCCTCATAATCGGATCGTGCTTTTGGTACCTATAGTCCCATTATTTAATTTTTAAATTATTTTGGGGGACTTGATAAAAAGTACTCCGGATGATCGTTAGCAACAACCATGCATGTTCTTGGTTAACAATTCCTGCGCTTCGTCCACTAGATTTGTTTATGTCTTTTCTAGCTGCTTCGAATGTTCACACGCGTGTTTGTGGGTAGGTAGGGACAAAACATACAACACTGCAAGCGGCTGAGTTTATGAGAGTACGCGTGGCAAAGTGCAGGACAGCTCTTTTCTTCCGCGGGTTTGTAATGAGTGGTCATTCTGATGGAGTGTCATTACAAGAAATTATTTTCCAAGACACCGGAAAGTGAGTTTAAGCAAGACATCTCGCAATATGCGCAGCTACACCGTGGATTCACCCGAAGATGGCCAGTGGGGCGTACCCTTGCCGAATGGGGACTGGAGTGGTATGGTCGGCATGGTCTATAACAATGTGAGTTTTCGCAAACACAACCTTCGCTTTCGGGGTCGGGAATAATTATTTCTGCGAGCGTCTGCCGTTTTATTGGTGTGTACCATGCTGCGTTAAATACTGGGGAGCCTTTCTTTTCAGATCTAGTCCCACACCGATCGCTTTCGTTAACCCAAAAGACAATTCCAGGCACCTATTCCATCACGTTGCTAGCGCTGTTTGATGTTTATCGCAGTCATGTAGATGCCTGAGCAACTCATAAGCACCTTGCATTGTTACATTTGCTTCTTAAGGAGGCTTAACGCAGAAACGGGCAATTTTTGAAGACGGATTTGCCGACTCAGACTCGGGCGTATTCATTGCATGGTTCGTTCCTTCCTAAAAAAGAAATACCATCAGTATAACGTCACAGCACATAACTTGCTGCAAATAAACGAAGTAGTAATCTTGCAAAAGACGACTAATTGCGATAATTTAGCGTATGCAATGAAAGGGTATGGCCTTGGCCCAAAATTTATATATTCATGTTTCCTTGACATTCATAAAAGTTTATTTTTTAACATTCGAAACATCAAATGAATATAAGAATTTGTTTATAGGTTTTAACGTACCAGAAATTCATAGTGTTAAAGGGAGGTATCGTAGTCCAGGACTCTATATCAATTTTTCCCACGTGTTTTTCTTTAATGCGCCATCAAAGCATTGTAAAAGTTTTGCATTTTACACCTATTCAAACGGGGATGCGGCGACGAAAAAAGAATGGAAAGTAGGCGCAATAATGCATATTGATGCTGCACTCGCAGATATATCATAAATGACACAGAAAGTGTCATACTTTCTCGCGCATACCTGCAACTATGCGATTCCGTAGGATATAAAGCTCCAGCTAAGCAACCTCTTTTTGAGCTAACCATGCGCAACCAGTGGTTATGACTACCATTGTGCGTAACTAATCCATACATATCATTACATAGAATCACTAGTGTGCAACATAGAAAGAAGCGTCGTCTTACAAGAAAACTCTAAAAGGTATGAATGGAACATGGATAACATTAGCTTTAGGCCTAGACGAACAAATTATTCGAAAAAAAATAATGCGTCAAGGAAAAAAAAAGCAACTACGCACACTTGAAAATTGAATTATTACATGCAAGATAAGGCCTGAGATTCCTAAAGAAGACGAACTTTCAAAGTATGCTAACAATGGAAAGTATTCCTTGCAACATGTGGTACTGGATCCTTTCTGTTATTCGTTGTTTGGTAGCCTGAAATTATTTTTAGATCGCAAGATGACTAGCTATATTAGCTCATTATTTAGGTATTACGGCCTACATAGCAACTTCCATGACAGAAATTTCAAATGCAGGCTTAGGGCACTCATCACAGATCCTATAATGTAATTTTTCGGACACAAACATGCATGCACTATTGTTTGCAGGTAAAAACGTTTCATTACTGCATGTACTCTCAGCAGATACAAAAATACTAGGGTTGGATTCAATTAGCCAGGGAACACGCCATGCAAGGCACTGAAAATGCGGTGATGGAAGGTTGAGGAAAAATTATGTGACACAGTAATACCAAGAGTGCGATGGTGTTACTACTACTGCCAAGTCTAGGCATTCCGAGACTGAAAAGAATATGTAAAACGACGAATTAGAAAGGAAAATGGGACAGCCTGGTTGCGAATATCAACAGTAATAGTACTTGCAATATTATTCAAGCTTTGTCTTTCACTTGCATGGAGTTTATTACGTCCCTCTAATAATGTTTCAACAGGCAGTATGCACCAGCTTGTCATTTCTACCTTTAGTTTTTATTTATATGTCCCTTGCTTGCGAACAATAGTGTAAAGCCACCTGAATATAGGCTGGAATTCTGGCACTCGAGGGGGCCATAAAACGTTGATCGAGCAGGCTGTAGTTTAGATGTATTGATTTGCCCCATGGAAGAAGGCAGGAGAACAGGTCGATCAACTCGTACGTTGAAGAGCTTCTGACAGAGCCATGGTGGCTCCTGAGCTCTCGTTATAAGCGGCGTTGCCAGCTGACACGAAATCCAAAAACTTCAATGGAGCAAACATTTACAGGATGAAGCGCAAAACAACGAATATGCCACTCAACTATGAAGGTGGGTGCATGTACTGCTACCACGATTGATCATAAATAGAAAGAAAGTTAGTAGGCGACTCAACTTCCAATTGAATTAGATGAAAGACTAAGCGTTGCTGATCTAGTTGGGGATGAGACAGGGGCGGCGTCACCGCGCGTCACATTAATCTCGGGTGAGAGGAGCAGAAGCGGCGTCGGACTGGCATTTTATTTTGCAGCACTATCTCTTTTGGTGTGTGATGAGGTGCTAATGAATTTCAAATAAGTTTCGTGGTTTAACGTGTCATAACCACGATTTGATTATGCGGCACGCTTTTCTGCAGGAAAAGCGTTCGTAAAATAACGGTTACAATATCATGCTTCTGTGCCAGATGTGTCCGGTTCGAATCCGGCCATTGGACAATTTTATTGATTTATTCGTTTAAGAAATGGCAATTTCGCCCTAAGGGCTAAACGATCAGTATGATTGCAACATTGAGAATATTACATGTTGTAACGATCATAGCTCCAGTATGAATTGCCACAAACATAAGCTTGTTAAACAAGCGTGGCTTGACGTGCGCAGACCGCTCATGGATAAAAAATCCGACAGAGTCCACGCCAGGTGGGAATCGATGGTATACGAGGCAGTGTGCGGGGAGCCTACCCAAGTTAACGAAATCACCATGAGAGCACCAAGACGAAGGTGGCTGTTTCATGATTTACAGGACAAACATGTCATAATAGTCATTTCATGACCTATCATTTTTGTTCGTGATACACTCTTGTCATACTATGCCAGTTTTAGTACATGCCAAGACGTAGGCGGTTGTTCCATGACCTACATAACATGCATGCTATGAGATTGATGTCATGAACTGTCATTTATGTTGGTCATACACCCTTGATATACTATTCGAGTTTTGGTGTATATCAAGTTAACGAAATGACCATAAAAGCACAAAGACACATGCGGCTGTGTGATGGCCTACATGGCACGCATGTCATGACATTCATGTCATGACCTATCATTTATGTTTTTCATAAACTCTGGCAATACTATGTCAACTTTCATACATATCAAGATGTAGGCGGTTGTTTCATAAACTACCTGATAGGCATGTCATAACATTCATGCCATTCATGGTATGACCTATCACTGATGGTCGCCATACACTCTTGTCATACTAAGGCACTTTTGGTACATACCAAGTTAACGGAACGGCCATGAGAGTATCAAGACGTAGGCGGCTGATTCATCACCTACATGAAATACATTTCATGATATTCAAGTCATAATAGATCATTTATGTTCATTATATACCCTTGTCATACTATGCCAGTTTTGGTACCTGCCAAGTTAATGAAAGACCCTGAGAGCAGAAAGATGATACGGCTGTATTATGACCTACATGACGCACATGTCATAATATTCATGTCATTACCGATCATTTATGTTCGTCATACACTCTCATCATACCATGCCAATTTTGCTACATACCAAGTTAACAAAACGACCATGACAGAACCAAAACGCAGGCCTGGGTAAAGAGACACTAGCCAGTTTTAGACTAGCGTTTGTCGCCTTATGTACGTCAAACGTAAGCACCTTTGTGGGACATTACGGTGCGCGTCCTTTCAATACTGTTAGTTTACCGTGCGGTAACGAAAACGCACGTAATATGTTAAAAAAGCACGCGCCGCTGGTACCTAGTGCCAGACGTATCCAAACCAAGGCAATCTATCCTGCTCTTGCTCTCAGGACGCGTCTCGTTTAGACCTACGGACGCCGGAATCACTGAATGATCACAAAAACTGGACGCACAAAGCGCTCATAAGTAGCGTTTGAAGTGAGTTTAATGGAAGCGAAAGCTGATTTCAATAGTTACTCGCGAGTCATCACGAGAATTCACGGTGAAGCGAAAGCCATGGGTGCCACCATGTTTGACAACGCTATTTATTAGCGCCCGTAAACATTAGGAACGTTAAAGTCGCGAAATGACGTAGGTTATCGCCGCCCACGTAGACTGCTGAAAGCTAATAATGTTCGGAGCATGCGCAGTGAAGACGACGCTATTTCTTCACGTACGTAATGCATTTACGTTCGGTTGCGAACGCTATACTAATGCCGAATTCCATTGGGAGAAGAGGAGCACTCAAAAGCACACTAAAAGTGCTTTTTTCAGGCGCGGCGTGTTTCAGTGGTCGAACAGGAGTGCGAGCGCCGTCATACAGCGGTAGAGCAAGAGCAGTTTTTCAGCAGCGCCGAGAGCAGCCCGGAGCAGTCCGCACTGCTCTCCCCTGAAAAGTATAGTACGGAGAAAGTCACGTGATTCAAGGCGTCGTCGTCGTCGTCATCGTCATCATCATCATCATCATCATCATCATCATCATCCTAGTTACACCCACTGCTGGGCAAAGGCCTCTGACATGCTTCTCCAATTACCCCGGCCATTTACTAATTGTGGCAATGATGTCCCTGCACACTTCTTAATCTCATCAGCCAACCTAACTTCCTTACGCCCCCTGCTACGCTTCCCTTCCCTTTGGATCCAGCGCGTTATCCTTAATGACCATCGGTTATCTTCTCTCATGATTACATGCCCTGCCCACGCCCATTTCTTTTTCTTCATTTCAACCGAGATGTCATTCACTCGCGTTTGTTCCTAACAAATCTGCTTTCTTCTTATCCTTTAACGTTACACTCATCATTCTTTCCATAGCTCGTGGCGTCGTCTTCAATTTATGTACAACCCCTTTCGTAACCCTCCAGGTTTCTGCCCCGTACGTGAGTACTGGTAAGATTCAGCTGTTAAACACTTTTCTCTTCAGGAATAATGGCAACCTGCTGTTCATGATCTGAGAATGCCTGCCAGACGCACCCCAGCCCATTCTTATTCTTCTGATTATTTCAGTTTCATGATCCGCATCCGTGCGCACTACCTGTAGATGTATTCCCTTACCATTTCCAGTGCTTCGCTACCTATCGTAAATTGCTGTTCTCTTCCGAGACTGTCAAACATTTCTTTAGTTTTCTGCAGATTATTTTTTAGACCCACCCTTCTGCTTTGCCTCTACAGGTCAGTGAGCATGCATTGCAATTGGTCCCCTGAGTTACTAAGCAAGGCAATATCATCAGCGAATTGCAAGGTACTAAGGTATTCCCCATTAACTCTTACCCCAATTCTTCCCAATACAGGTCTCTGAATACCTCCTGTAAACACGCTGTGAATAGCATTGGAGAGATCGTATCTCCGTGCCTGATGCCTTTCTTTATTGGGATTTTGTTGCTTTTTTTATGGAAGACTACGGTGACTGTGGAGCCGTTATAGATATTTTTCAGTATTTTTACATATGGCTCGTCTACAGCCTGATTCCGTAATGCCTCCATGATTGCTGTGGTTTCGACTGAATCAAACGCTTTCTCGTAATCAATGAAAGCTATATCTAAGGGTTCGTTATATTCCGCACATTTATCTATCACCTGATTGATAGTGTGAGTATTGTCTATTGTTGAGTAGCCTTTACGGAATCCTGCCTGGTCCTTTGGTTGATAGGAGTCTAAGGTGTTCCTGATTCTATTTGCGATTACCTTAGTAAATATTTTGTAAGCAACGGACAGTAAGCTGATCAGTCTATAATTTTTCAAGTCTTTGGCGTCCCCTTTCTTATGGATTAGGATTATGTTAGCGTCCTTCCAAGATTCCGGTATGCTCGAAGTCATGAGGCATTGCGTATACAGGGTATACAGGATGGCCAGGTTTTCTAGAACAATCTGCCCACCATCCTTCAACAAATCGGCTGTTACCTAATCCTCCCCACTGCCTACTCCCTTTGCATAGCTCCCAAGGCTTTCTTTACTTCTTCCGGCGTTACTTGTAGGATTTCAAATTCTTCCTGACTATGCTCTCTTCCATTATCACCGTGGGTGCCACCGGTACTGTATAAATCTCTATAGAACTCCTCAGCCGCTTGAACTATCTCATCCACGTTAGTAACGAACTTACCGACTTTGTCTCTTAACGCATGCATCTGATCCTTGCCTATTCCTAGTTTCTTCTTCACTGCTTTTAGGCTTCCTGCGTTCCTGAGGGCATGTTCAATTCTATTCATATTATACTTCCTTATGTCAGCTGTCTTACGCTTCTTGATTAACCTAAAAAGTTCTGCAAGTTTTATTCTAGCTGTAGGGTTAGATGCTTTCATACATTGGCGTTTCTTGATGCGATCTTTCATCTCCTTCGATAGATTACTGGCATCCTGTCAAACGGCGTTACCACCGACTTCTATTGCGCACTCCTCAATGATGCCCATAAGATTGTCGCTCATATCTGCCCCACTAAGGTCCTCTTCATGAGTCAAAGCCGAATACCTGTTCTTGATCAGGAAGTCCTCTATTTTCCCTCTTACCCCTAACTCATTGATCGGCTTTTTATCTACCAGTTTCTTCCGTTCCCTCATCAAGTCTAGGCTAATTGGAGTTCTTACCATCCTATGGTCACTGCACCGCACATTGCCGTGTTCGTCCACATATTGTATGATGCCAGGGTTAGCGCAGAGTATAAGGTCTATTTCATTTCTAGTCGCACCAATCGGACTGCTCCACGTGCACTTTCGGCTATCCCGCTTGCGGAAGAAGGTATTCATTATCCGGATATTATTCTGTTCTGCGAACTCTACTAACTCTCCCCTGCTATTCCTAGTGCCTATGCCATATTCCCCCACTGACTTTTCTCCAGCTCGCTTCTTGCCTACCCTGGCATTGAAGTCGCCCTTCATTATAGTGTGTTTTGTTCTGACTTTACCCACCACCGATTCCGCGTCTTCATAGAAGCTTTCGACTTCCTGGTGATCATGAATGGATGTAGGGCGTAGACCTGTACGACCTTCAATTTGTACCTCTAAATAAGTTTCACAACCAGACCTGCCACTCACTCGTTAATGCTATAGAATTCCGTTATGTTACCAGCTATATCCTTATTAATCAGGATTCCGACTCCTAGTTCTTGTCTCTCCGCTGAGACGTCATATCCTCCTAATTTGTATTTATAATGCGTCAGCCGGCGAGCACGGCGGAAATGGCGGCAGCCAAGCCTTGTTACTGTTTTGGCCCCAGTTACTTTGACGCCGTTGTTATTGTTACGCGAACGAAGGAATAAGAACTGGAGACCATTTACAAAGTGTATTTGCAATGTTAATGAAGCGCTAGCCAGTTCAGCCGACAGCTCGAGAGCGAGAGAGCGTTCGTCGTTTTGACATTGTCCGACCACGATCAATGTCCGTCCACGGTCAGTGAGCGGTTAGCGTGGAGCGCCATGCTGCGGAATGACGCCCCCTGAAAGAAAATTGGCGACATCTGTGGCGCAGCTTGTTGGAAATGCTCCTGACATGACGCCCGACCGGTGCCGACACCTACGCCTCAAAGCGACCGGTATTCCCCTCCCAGATACTGCAACCCTACCGAGTGGACAACTCCGTATGACAAGCTCATTTGCTTCCGTTGCCTACGCATTGACCAATTCGCTCGCGACTGTCGCGCCTTCTGGACGTCGCCGTATTCGGGCTTCTTATCCCCGCGTCTCCTCGCCCATATGTCGACCCGTGCCGTTACTCGCCTCGCCGTATGCCTCCTACCACAGTCGTATCCGTCGATGACAGTCGTCCTGCTCGCTCGCTCGCCGTCACCTCAACGCCGTCGAACACGTCGCCCCAGCCACGCTGCTATTCGGCGCCGACCAATTATGGACCCTCCCGAGTGGAAAACAAGACCATGCAGCTCCTGGCAGTGCTGCGTTATCGTCGTCGTGTAGAAATCCTCCAATGACGCTTCCAAGGAACCAGTAACTGATGTTCACGTCCATGGTGTCCCTTTGACGGCGTGAATAGATACTGGAGCCAGGTGACCCTAATGAGTTGTAACCTCCGTCGTCGACTAAGGAAGGTTCGCACGCCTCCTACTACTCCAACCGTACGTATGGCCGATGGTAGCACTGTTGACGTCACCGGAATGTGTACTTTCCGTATCAGTATCGCCGACCGCCACGTTCGTGTTCATGTACAGTGCTCACCAATTGTCCCCATGACCTAATCCTCGGACTCGACTTTGTTCCGGCGCATTCAGCTTTGGTCGACTGTTCTGCCGGTACCCTTTGCCTGGAACTTCCTGTACTCGCGCATATTCGTACCGAACTGCCGAACAACTGTAGTATGACCGCCTTCCTCCGCCTGCAGCCTAAAGTCTTTACTTTCCACGATTTGCTTTCATCTATTCCTCTGCCCGATGTTGATTACGGCGCCACACTTATTCCTGATGTCCTTTTAATTCGCAATATCACTGTGCCCCACTCCGTCGTTACCATCGTCAATAACCGGACATGCCTCCCCGTCGTCAGTTTCGGCAAGGCATATCGGCTGCAACTCTGCGTGCTATAGAATATGACCACGTCAAGACGTTTTCAGTTGACGTCTGCTCAGGTTCTTCACCACGTCCACAGGATACTATTTGTCCTGGCGCAACATTTTACCCACGATTGCTGCATACCTATTGCCTGAACATGCAGCAGCTATGTGTTGCCTTTTGGGTTCCTACCACAACATCTTCGACCTCTCCAATTAGGCCACACTTCAATTGTTAAGATTCACATAAATACTGGTGATGCCAGTCCTATTCATCGCCGGTCATGTCGAGTTTCTGCTTCCGATTGTAAGTTTATTCTAGATAAAGTGAACAAAATCGGGGGGGGGGGGGGGGGTTCCAAAGGTATTGTTGAACCTTCGTCGAGCTCTCGGTACTTGTTATAAAGAAAGATGACGCATGGCATTTCTGCGTAGATTATCGGCACCTAAACCGCATTACCAAGAAAGACGTCTACCCCTTGCCTCGCATTGACGACGCCCTCGATTGTTTCCACGGTGCCAAATACTTCTCATAACTAGACCTTCAGTCTGGTCATTTGCACATTTCTGTGCATGAAAAGAACCAAGAGAAGACCGCTTTCGTCACCCCTGATGACCTATATCAATTCAAGGTTACGCCATTCGGTCTATGCAACGCCCCAGCAAAGTTCGAACGTATGATGCAGTCTTTACTTGAAGGGTTCCAATGGTCAACATGCCTCTGCTACCTAGACAACTTCCTTGTACTTTCACCTACATTTGAGACACACTTTGAGCGCCTATCAAATGTTCTTCAAGTGTTCCGCGAGGCTGGGCTCCAGCTAAATTCATCGAAGTGTCACTTCGGTCGTCGGAAGATTACAGTGCTGGGTCACCTCGTTGACGCTTCCGGTATTCAACCAGACCCGGAGAACATTCGTGCTGTCACGTTTTTTCTTGTACCTCAGTCTGTCAAAGACCTCCGAAGTCTTGTAGGACTATGCTTCTACTTCTGACGCTTCGTTAAAGACTTCGCAGCGATTGTCCGACCGCTTACTGATCTTCTGAAGAAGGACGTACCGTTTACGTGGGGCCCCGCTCGAACTTCCGTGTTAACCCTGCACTTCCACGAAAATGTTAAGTGAACGAAGGAATAAGAACTGGAGACTGTTTAAAAAGTGCATTTACAAATGATAATGCAGCGCTAGCCTGATCAACCGATAGCCCGAGAGCCAGAGAGCGGTCGTGGCCTTCGTTGGGGCGGGCGCCTGCATCGGCCATCATATAGTGACGCATGGCATATACATACACCTTAATACATAGGACAATTTTCGCTCAGTGACAGCTCCGCCGACACTGACACCGGCATTTCTGCGACACGGGGCCCTTCATGCTATCGCGTTAAAAGGCGCCAAGTACCTCAATGCACAGGTTTGCACGCGGGAAATTCTTGAGAATGGCTACATTCGCCCTGCATCGCATGCACCCGTGATTAGAGAATTCCGCTGCTGTGCTAGAGGTGGGCTGCTTGAATACTGTCATCGGACACTTTTATTTATGTTTGTTTAATAAATACAACTTATATACATATATTCGGAACATCCCTTGGCCAGTAGTCCCCGGGAGAAAAACCTAGTAGCACATATCGGCCCTGATTTTTAAATTGCTTGCACAGTCTCCAGGATCAGGCTACGATAACAGGCTAGGCACACACCCCGTGCCTAAATATGGTGGTAACTCACTAAGAAATACTTAGTGTCCAGAAAAGAGAACAAGGCAGTGACCCAGGATTACTGCAATAAGAAAACGAAAAACAGGAACTCGCTTGACGCTTATTGTGCTGGGGAGCGCTTTGAAGGCGAGGACAGAGTTAGACCGCGCAGAGAAGTATAAACGATACTCTGTCTTTGTCTTTAAAGCACACCCACACACAGTGCTGGTGTGCGCTTTTAAGGCGAGGACAATGTGGTCTTTATGTTTATCTGTGTGCTCTTACTCTGTCCTCATCTTCAACGCGTGCCCCAGCACAGTGTGCATTTACAACTCGCCCAAGAAGCACAACTTTCAGCAATACCCGTATGAATATTTGGCATAACAGAATTCTTGATCTCAAGAGCGTTTGTTCCGTTAGATGTTTTTTAAACTGCAGCAATTACACTACGAGCGCATACACGTAGATCCGTGACCTGTAAATAAATAAAATGTTTCTAGGTTGTGCTTCAAGTAACTGCATGTGCGCCTCATTTTGGTTTACTGAATTTGGGTTGGTCACGCATCACAACCTACGCTCAATGTTGTAGAGTGACTGGCTGACCGGCTCACTTTTCAAGTATGTAACTGCATTCCAGAGAATACATACGATACTACAAAACAAGTCATTCTTGTACCTTGACCAATGTCAATCGCAAGTATTAGAACATCCTGTATTTTTATAAGAGTATACAAGGTTTTTCTCATTAAAAAGGTTGTGACTTCTGTGCATCGAAGATAGACTTCATGTGGAGGGAGAAAAAAAAACAATTACCATAGGCTGGTACGACCTCACAGAATCATTGCCCAAATTTTAGAGAAGCTGTTTCATTGGAGCAGTCGCATTAAGTATTTCTATCACCTGTAAAAAAACTACGTAATATAGAACGTTGCCCGCATATTTCGCTTTGGAACACTTGCATTAATTTTTTTACAAAGGCCACACTTCATCCGCTCATATCTAAGTTTGCATTCACGTCAGCAACGATGTGCTCCTTTTTTATATTTAACATTGTCCTTGGCGGCAGGTAATATCCTTCGAGTACAGTTAGCTGAATGCTGTGCCATTGATAACCGACGCTTGGCAAAATCCTGGAACACTTGTATAATAACTGACTACAAACACTATAGTTACACCACATAGTTTCAACTTTGTCTACGTATCCCCATTGGCCTGCCTCTTTTACCCACAGAAAATATACAAATTGCCCATTTAATTTTCGTAAAATACTTCGGGCGCCTCCTACGATGCCTGAAAGAGGGCGAAGAGGAGATTTGAAGAATTATTTTAAGCGCCCAAAGTGAGGCCGCTAATGTTGAGCTTTTGCAGAAATTACGAATAACATGGCCCACACTTGCACCTGTTGTGAAATAAGTGCAACACGCACTTCTTTAAGGACACCAGGAAGCCTTTCCGATAATGACCGTATAACGTTTTCGATCACTTGCTTATGTAATTTTTAGGAAAAGCTGTTTTAACCGAGGCTTTTGTAAACTTGCCCATGCATCAGCCACAAAATTTCCGTTTTAACTTTGAAATTTACGCGCCGTAGTTGCTCAGTGGCTATGGTGTTGAGCTGCTGAGCACGAGGTTGGGGAATCGAATCCCGTCCACGGCGGCCGCATTTCGATGGGGGCGAAATGCAAAAACACCCGTGCACTTAGATTTAGGTGCACATTCAAAAACCCCAGGCGGTCAAAATTTCCGGAGTTCGCCTTTTGTATCAGACAGGAAATTAGATAGGCAACAAATGTTCAGTAATTATTTACCAAGTCTGTGATACATCTGCACACTTGCAGCTTTCGACACACGCGTTTCCATACATGATCCCCAACTTCTCTAAATATGATATCACCCCCTGAAGCCTATATGCACCATAACTCCCATTATTGAATATTACGATGTCATGCATATAGGATACCATATAAAATCCCGTTTTTCGCACATGCCATAAGTCGTTATTGGTGTAGTAATTACGGGGGTCTATTTCAGTACGGATTGGTAAATACACGGTGATGTTCCAAAATCTTTATTTCTGAAAACTATTCACCAGAACTTTTCTCTCCGTTTCTATATGATGCCAGTGAAGCTAAATGCGCGCGTCTTGCCATTAATATGAAACCAAAGTAACAAGAGCGAAGCCATTTCTTGTCTCTCTCCAAAATATCGACTCCCCTTTGTATTAGGTACGACTTCTTCTATGAGAAAGCAATGTCGTTTTTTTTACCGTTTCCAGAAGAGTCGCACCAGTTCCCTTATTCGTGCTACGGTCCAGAATTGGAACTGCGACTTCTTTACGCTACTGACGGTAAAAAGTAAATTGCTTTGGCATAGTATAAGGTGTAGTTAAGATATTGGAGGCGATTTTTAAGTAGGTGTAAAATAAACATTGTATCACGGCCGTCTATAGGAAGCAATAAAAGTACCGGTGAATAATTTTCAGAAAGAAAGATTTCCCGAGCATGAGTCTCATACTTTATATAACGAAGTCTCGTAATATATCTGCCACTTTTCGTTCTTTCGGATCAATGGTGAAACGTGGTAAACGTTTCATCCAAGCTTTTAAAGAGGAAGTACAAGAGTGTGTAGCAAATTTATTTAGCCCGTAATGAAGCCAAACACTCGAAAATATGCCTTCGGAGCATCTCTAACGTAAATGTCTCACTTATTTTTCTAAATATGAACTCATTCAAGCATCCAGTTTGCCAAGTACACTGTGAAAACACGCATACACTTTTTTCGAACATTTCTATTCACACTAACAGCTTCATTGCAAAATGTTCCTAAATCAGCCATGGGTGACTCAACTCAATTGTATTGCTCTTACTGTTTTGATGTGTTTTGTTCCGCATATCCCCTGCCCACTGATTATTTGCGTATTTAACGTTTATCTCAATGTGTTGCATGCCGTCATCTATTTTTTTAAGCCGAGCTGTTTCCTTTCGGTGCCTTATCAAGCAAGAAAGCCACAACATTTCTTCATGCAGAGATCACAATACCAAGGTATTTGGGGATAGTAATATTTGGTCTTGTAGGACATCAAACTGCAACCCCTAGCTCACCGATGGTGCAGCGAACCGGTAGAACGCTTACCAAAAAAGCATGAAGCAAACATCAACGGAAATAAAAATAGCCGCACGCATGTAATTGTGAAATTTTGTGATATATCATTGTTTTTTCATACGGAAGCATGAAGCAGTGGTAGATGAAACCACGATTAGCTTGTAAATTATTCGTCAACTACTCGTTGGATCACATTTTGCAAGTCTTAAAGCTACGTTATTTACCTGCAATAAATTATTGCATTTTATTCCCAAAACCTAAACCAGAGCTACGATGGACGTCGTCCCTGTGCGCACTGCGTCAATTCCAACCCGGCGGTGTTCTATATCCTACAAAAATGCAGGAGTGTAAACTACACTACCGGCAGGATTCTGCCGCGCTGTTCGAAACTGAACGTGTGTCATAATGTTCTGCCGCAGTGTGCTAGAGCCCGTGTCTATATAAGGCGTGATAAAGCACCCCTGAATTCTTCGTTTAATTTCAGAAATCCGATCTGGCTCTGGGTCCTTTAGTGATGACGTACGGTCGCTCGCAAGTGATCACATTCAGCTCCCAAGTGACTACGAACTACCTGACCATCCTGGCCGGCTTTCCCAACGTCATTCACGGAAGCATCTTCGGCACGTTGATGGCGTTCAATTTGGAGGTAAACGGAGCAGTCTCGTCTGTTTATCGAGAGCGAATAGGCTCATTTCTCGTCGGACACACATGTCGCGCATGTGCATCGAGAGTTCAGGGGTGCACGGCTCTACATTCAAGATAAGCATACACGAGGCCCACTCTCCGGCAAATCTCTGTGCATCTTAGTGATCACTCGTGCGTAAATATTGCGGAATTTGCGGAAACTCAAAAATTTTGTTGTGAATAATACGTAAAACTATCAAATATGGATTACCCTCTGGAGTACGTCAGAAGTTATTTCTTTGTGGTTTCTCGCGAGATAGGGGACAGCCATCGCTAAATTAGAAATTTTGGTTCCCGTCAACTGACAGCGGGTAGTGTACCTCTTGTGTTATCAGGAGCGTTGCTTAAAAATGTAGTTGGCGTGCACAGTACGACGAGAATTACGTGCTGCTCTATTACCGGTACGTGGGTTGTTGGTAGGTGTGGATAGCCCTGCTGGTCTCCCTGCAGCTCTGTGTGCTCACAGCCGTGATGCTGGAAGTATTCAAGAAAAAGAAGGGGGGCCCTTCCGTCCAAGACATGCTGTCGGCAAACTGGTGGATGTATTTCTTTATGTTATTCTGCGAAGGTGAGAACCCCTTCGGAGTGATGAAGTACATGTGCACAAAAATCAACAGCGATAGCATTGCTCGTATTACCGTTTGCACGGATGTCACCTTGCAACAGTGGTTTTATTTTCTAACGTAAATAACTAAAACGTCCTAAAATAAAGGTTTTTCACAAACGAATGAGAAATATGGGCTGTGCTAACAAAGACAACCCTGTGCATGAAACACATATTAAGCTAAAGTCACCAGAATAGCATATTTATTTGAATATCGAAAAATTAATGCAAATTTAACTCACAGTGGAAGTAAATGTTTTAAGTGGAGCACCTGAGTGCAGAATCTGTATATATGATGCAGAGCGCATCACGATGAGTGCGGTACTATTTTCATAGCACAGCACTGTTTGGACGCAGGATTGCAAGGGGTTGTATCTATGTTCAAGCATATGATGGCTAAGTGGTTGTAATTTATACACGTAGATTGTTGTGCGAATCATTATATTGGTGTTTACGGCGCCTTATTGCGGAAACATAGCTGGGATACATGCTTTAGCACGCCATGACAGCCAATGGGGCACTGTGTCTACGAATTTAGGAGCCCTTGGCTCAGGAAATGTAGTCAATTTGAATCGGCGTACTCGGACGATTAACTTTATCCTAACGAATGAATATATGACTAGGCCAATGTAGAAGCCAGTTAGCAAGACCGATAAAAAATAAGTAATCAAAGTCGCAGAGACAATATACGGATCCTAAGCGGGTGATTGATGCAAACTATACTTCGCAATAAAAGAAAATTGTAAGCGCTTCAGGGAAGAAAACAGGCTTCTCAATTAGATATTGCAGAATACTGGATAGTACTTAATTAATATGTTCTAATTGCAACACAGTGCGATATACCCTCAAAAGCTTAATCCAGGGTCCAGCCTTTCGGCAATGTAGGGATATAATGAATCTTTAATTAAAGCAGATTATATGGGTAAGCTTCCTGTTTCGTGTCCCATATTTCCCACATGGTGTACATGCACTGAGCGTTACAAAACACCCAAAGGGAGTGATTCTTGGTTCTGCAATGCTTTATTGGGCTTGATATTGGACAGTTTGGTGAATATTGGCTGGAATCTGTACCACAAGAAAAATAGTTGCTATGTGTACCTTCCGAATCACCACAGTGCATGGAAGACATGATGCTTAGCGGGCCAATGTGAAATCCGCGACCACTGACTATCGAGTCCATGTCGCTTCTTCCACACAGCTTCGCCACGGCCGCCACGTGGTACGCCATCCAGGATCGTATTTGCCATGTGGTGGCTGACGGTGCTGGTGCTTATGAACGCTTTTACGGGTCATATGAAGGCTACAATGATGGTGCGAACCGAACCTGATCGCATTGAATCCATGAAGGAGCTCGCCGAGCGCGGGAACATGAAGACCTTCATATGGGAGGGCACCGCCTATGAATCCCTGCTGAGGGTACGTATTGAATAGACGGCGCCTTTAGTATTGTCAGCATTTTCCAAATTAGAACAACTGCGGAAGAAACGGAAGTTACTCGGAAGAAAAGACTTGGCGTTCATTGTGCAAAGACGCCGGAACAATGCATACGTACTTGCTCAAAATGCAGGAACATGAATTTCAACGTTAACCTAATCAAAACTTGGCATAACCAAGCACAGAAACTCAGTGACTATATCGTATTGTTGCCGAGCGACCAAGTCGCGGCTTCTATGCCCGACCACTGCGGTCACACTTCGAAGGGGGCGAAAAGCAATGATCAAGCGCAGCGAATTCACGAAATTCGTTAACTTTTGCTGATATTATCTGGAATATTTGACGAAGGAAATGGCACATGGTCATGACGGTGAAGCACCACGACAAAAAAGCAGGAGCAAAGATCGCCAATGAATGTTGAAATGATGTGGGGTCACAGTCACAAAGTCTTTATGTTCGTAAGTGATCTTCGCCATTGGCCAGCCATCTTCGCTAAATATCTGTCCAGCATAGGACTGGACGGAATTTACTCTTACACAAGATTTAGCCCAAGAACGTGTTATTTTTTTTTTGTTACCGGCCCTGTATTTAACGTGGGTGCACAATTTATACTTTGCATTATAATTATACTTGCAGTTCATACCATCCACACGCATGATGCAATAAACAGAAATTTGCATGCCATACTCTATTAAACACGGAGAATTTCTAGGACTAAGCAATCGTCGTTTCAATCTTGCCCGTATGGGAGCCAATCCTCGGCCGCAATTCGTACACGCCTCTATGTAGCCAAATTATGTTATCTATAACGTCAGCGATATGGTAGGCAGACCACAGACACTATTGCAGCTCAGGCCGCGATATTAAAGAGAGGCTGCGCGGCCTCCTGCAGCTTTCTCGAATCTTCGTCTCGAAAGATGATTGCGAAGTTTGGGCGAATGGTCCGTGGCATCATCGATGGGGCTCCGTGTCAGTGAGAGCCGTAACTGATCGCGGCAGGGATTCTAGGCACCGTTCAGATCGTCATCCCGATGTTGCCGCAAGAGCCGCTCACGAGGCCGAACGTGAGGGTGCGGGCCGCGCGAAAATAAAGAAGCGACCACCTGCAATGCGAGCGTGGTGCAGCTGTAGCTAAGCGTTATGCCGAGTGGTCGGACATGAGCACCAGTGAGAGTGCGCCTCGCTAAGGTAGGTGAAAGACGAGCCCTGTCGTGGGCGCAGAAACTTGAGGTGAGGTTGTCTATGCGGTACACGATCCTCGCTTATTTGCTTGCCATGTCTGCGCCTGGCGTGACCAATATGTCCGGCGGCTTTCAGTATTCACCCAGTCGCACCGCACTTGGGGACGACCTTCGGAACTGCACTGAGAGCGCATCCAGCAAAAGCGCCTCACAGATTAGCCATACGATTTGTTTTGGATGACTACAACAGCTGATGCTGCGCTGCATTCGTTTGGATGGGAGGGCATACCATGACTAGGACGCGAAACACTCTAGGCGCTAGGAAATTGAGCGGTGTTCTAAAGGCGCTAATCAATTTGCAGTAACATGTACGTGCGCCTGCTTGTTCTTGCATATTGTAGCTTTCAGAATATTTAAATATCGCAGTGTAGCAAACCAACCATCCCAAACTACAACCTTGTGTGCCAATCTACTGGCTCGGATTTGGGCACGTACGTTGCGCCTGGAACGACTGCCACCAACATTATCTGCCTCTAGGGTCCACAGTTCTGCATACTAGTCAAGTATCGGCTCGTTGGATGGCACTGAACGTTACCGAACAGAAGCGTCCAAAATTGAACAGAATGCAATAATTCAACTGAGCAAAAGGAATACCAAAGGGAAAACAAATTGCCAAGCGGGGCAGCTTAGAAGTTCAACGTGCTCAACACTGGCACTGGTTTCTACTGTTGTCGCAACTGCAAACGCATTTTTGACTCGAGATCACAGACTTGTATAGCGTTTAGCATGAAGCCGTCGGCCTCGTCGCAGGATTCTCGAAATGTACCGGAGTACCAAGCAGTGTGGGAGATGGTTCTTCGCTGCAATGGCATGTTCGACAACAAGTTGCTCTACTCCAGAGCGAACCTCATCGCTGTGCAGAATGGAGACGCCGTCATCGTCAGGGACGCCAGCACAATGCGCTTCCACGTGGCAGCCCGCTGCGGCTTGTTGACACAGGGCTCCTTCAGCTTCTCGCAGGAGCAGTTCTTTCCGCACAAGTATGCGGTGGCGCTCAATCGAACCGAAGACCCAGCGTTCGTGGCCATAGTTAACCAACGGTTAGTAACACAGTTATCAACGCCCAAGGGGTAATTTATTGCGTAAGTTAAATAGAATATTACTTCATTGAACGGGAGAGACAAAAAGAATGGGCGAATAGCAAACTATTATTATGCAACCTTTCATCCGTCCCCTCAGTCTTTCCTATTACATGGGTTTTTACTCTGGCTGTGACATGCGCAGTGCTCAGCGGTTGAAGCGCGATATTAGAAGCGCGTAGCTGCCTGCCCTTTTTGCGCTACCGATGGGTGCTGGGGACACCAAGCTGACGAATTTTTGTATCCCATGGATGCGAGAGCCTAGGTCACGCGTTGTGATGGCATCTGGTTCTTCGGCGGGCACCCAGTGCTCATAGGGGGCGCAAAAAATGCCAGCCGCCACGCGGTCCGAGTACCGTTCTTCAGTCGCTGAGCAATGTGCCTACTAACTGGATCATGTTGGCACTCTTCCTTAGAACTTCATTAGAACATTAGAACTTCCTTACTGTGGAGTGACATACACAATTGGTGGAGTTGGATTCGACGCATAATTTTAAAAGGCGCAATACACGCAGGGTGAAGAGAAAGACCGGAGACAGAAATTCCTGCTACTAACCGAAACATTATTAAAAGCACACACACTCTTAGGTTTATTTCGCAACGCGCAAACACTGCATAAAACACCACCAAGAGAAGGAAAAAGGCAAGATAACTAGTAGAAGGAACAAAAGTTATCATATAGTTTCCTATGCCCACGAATTTTTTAGAAAATCAATTTCACTTTCGTAGAGTGATACGGACGGAGCACTGATACACATATATGACATGCGCTATAGGTGGAATGCCTCAGCAACTTTCCTAATGAACTGATACCTGTGCTGCATCTACACATTGGCATGATTGAGCACACGATGACAGGCGCACTCGCGACAATGTGTTGCAAAGTTTAAATTGTGTGCTAATTACAAAGACGAAAATTAAAGTGACGTTTTACTGGGTGAGCTCGGGTTGCGCGCAAGCGTATGGGTGCTGTTACGTAGTTTCTAAGCTATGTCATCTTGCGTGACACAATCTACTGGTCATGCCTAGCCCGCACATTCTGCCTGTCTTGTTTAGTTTTGGCCCGGCGCTTGCCGACGACTTCGGGGTCGGTCGAGTCACGTTCAGGCTGCCGCAGCTTCCGCCATTCCTCCGTTCTTCTTGCTCGGCGCTTGGCCTCTCGGTCAAGAGCCGAACCCGGTACTTCCATAGCGCACACAGAACTCGTATCAACTGCCAGAGAAGGTCAACCAAGCGCGCCTCCGCCTGCCCTTCTCCAGCGCGACGCTTCTCCTCCTTTCTCCTTTCTCACTTCACTCAACCCAGCGTTGCTTTGCCACGTGTTTAGCGCGCTCCTCCGTATTTTCCCCGCGGCGCAATTCTCTTCTCCACCTCCACGCGCCTTCCTCCTCCGGCGCTTTTGCTTCCCTCGTGGCGATACACATAATCTCGGCGATTTCACAGAAGGGGCATGTACGCTTGACCGTACAATCGTAAATTGGCCGCAGTGGCTCGCATGCCATTTTACGTAAGGCAAAAAATGTAGTGTGGAAAGAACGCGATAGAAACTTAATCGCAAGTATCTTCGCTCCACATTATTTATTTGCAAAAAGGTCGCGCTCAACTCCGCTCTTAACCCGTAGACACAACTGATTAATTTTATTATGGACCGAAACCCGAAGTTCATTGCCATAGAGTGAAACCACTTGTTGCCACCCACGAATTGTGCGTACGAAACTTCAGCATGCACCGTCCCGTGATAGCTCTCCTGGGCACAACAGATGAACTCAACGATGATGGAATTAAGGTTGAATAAAGTGGGTGTGCGAGTCTTAGACTTAGCGTAGCATTACAGATGGGTTCTGCCGGAAAGTTTTGAGTTCCTTATATCAGTAACCTTAGCGAAACTACACTCGTGGAAAAAAAAAGACGTTACATAAAGACGTGAAAAAACTTACTGTTACATTACTACTGCTACTACTATTACTACTGCCGCGTTCTACTGTTATTAACGGGTCTTCGCTACCAATACCAAAGGTACTTCGCGCCACATGATGCAAAAATTCTCACCTCTGCAGCATATATCCGACCAGCTATGGCGCATTCCACAATAGGCACAATGTACGTGTTAAGTAATAGAAACTTTGAATCCGGTAGTTCTCACTGTGTTTGGAATGAGTATCTGAGACTGATTAGTAACAGTGACTACCTTGTTTAGTCAGCTATGTTACTAACTTTACCGTTCCCAGCTGCACTTATACTAAAGTAGCAAACGGACTGACACTAGGTAGTAATTACTATTAAAGTTTTTTAAGATTGTAGGTAATTTAGCCTAAATTAGCGTGATTTGTATTGATAGCTTGAGTACTGAAGGGGCTTCTAATTAAAGAAGCCGGGCCTTGAAAATGTTGAGCAAAGACGCCTGGATCGTTTTTGGCTCTTTGTCGACACCGTACACCTTCTCTTAACTTCACGTTGTGGGAGTTCGTACCGCTTGGCGATCCTGTGGAAATGCGATTCCCGTATTTAGATGTTCGCCACTTCGCCTACCTTTCTTCTGAGAGCAGAATCAGTTGGATGAAGGAGAGCGGCTTGTTGGATGCCTGGATGGAGGAGGAGTACGGCGACTGGCAGAAGTGCGCCTCTGGCTCCGGTGAGGACACGTACAGGCCCCTGTCAATGTTCGACATGCAGTTCATCTTCTTCATCTACTTCATGTTCAGCGCTGCATCAGCCATTGGGTTCCTGTCCGAGCTGCTTGTTGGCGGTACAGCAGTTTCCCATTTCTACATTATGCAAACGGCATGAATCAGATGCAGTATTTGTTGTATAAACATTATTACTAGCGGCGATTTTGCATCCGCCAACGCGTTAGCCGCTTTCTGTTTTCTCTTAGTGCTTGCGCATTGCGTGAATTGTGTTCAACGGAGCAATATCATGCAGATAATGTATATATCTAGCTGTACGTGCATCGTGATGACAAAAGCATGCCGTGCTTCGATGCGCGTGAATGTGGCGCCATGTGGAGACGCTGCCTAAAGCGGCTTGTTGGTCAGCACGTGACACTATGCGCGTCATGAAAAATGGGGAGAAGGCGTGAACGCATCGCTGTTGGGTATGGTAAATGCGGAGGACGGGCTTGGCTGGAGGAGACATAACGAGGTCTTTGCTATAAAAGCTGCTGACCAAGTGTTCTATAATGTTTCCTCACATAAACCACTGCCGTGTCTTCTGTTTTCTCTGCAGCCTGAAAGAACAGTCTCAAAAAACGTCATTGGGCGATTCTTTTCATAATTACAAAATTATGAAACATTGCGGTACTGCTGCGCTCTTTACCAAGTTGTGTGTGCGCCTCATGGCGAAATTTAGGCTCAGGAGTGACAACGAAAGTGTACTTAGAGGTGTGTAGTTGGGAAAGGGTCAAGTTGAAGAATGACACCGATGGTACACAAACAACAAATTTTATATATCGCCTTAGCAGTATTTGCATGAAAGGGGCCTACATGCTTATGTTTATCTACATGCTGAAGTTACGCCGCGTGGCAAACTAAGCAAATTGGATTCCAGCACACAGAAAAAGAAAAAAAGACAGAGAAGTGTTACGAATTGCAGCTACCTTACATTACTCGGGTAACGGTGCTGTACTAAATATCAGTAGACAAGGGGCGCTGTAACAAAAAACTATTCCAATTCTGCTATCAGCCCGCCGCCATTGGTCAAAAACTTTTTTGGACCACTCTCACTTTACCTGTCTGTCACGCGAGGTCCTGAAAACCGCGATACCTCCCCATCTGACATGACGTGTGCACACTGATTATGCATGACTTGACCGAAAAAAGGAAAACAGTTATTTCTGATTCGACGCCTTTTCGCCATTAGCCCCCGGCTATGGATAAAAAGTTTTCGGGCTGCACCCAATTCACCTGCCTGTCAAGTGACGCCACAAAACCGCGAAAACTCACCGCGTCAAAGTGACATGCACGCATTAACGATGCATTGATATGCCGAACAAAACTGAATTTTCTGCTGAATAGCCACAGGCTGCCCCACTCCGAAAGGAATAAGAGATGGCTGCCGCCGAACGCTCAGGCGCTGGCTACTCGCACCTGCCAGAGAGCATGGGTTTATTCGCGTATAATAAAACTTGCGTGGCCACGTAACGTTTTCGAGCACTTTCGGCACGTTTACGACCTCGTTCTGCCAACTCTTCTATGGTGAGGATCCGTTTTAGCGTCATTCTTAAGCTTCCTTTGCATGTCGCCGCGATTGTCGACGAGCCACCACAACCTAAGTAGGGGAAAGCGGACCAGTCACAGATCCCGGCACCACCCTGTTCATCCGGTTATCGATTTTCAGTGCACTGGCTCTGCCCCATCGAAGCCCTCTCCACTTAAGCGTGCTCCTCGCCTCTTGTCAGCCAGTTATATACGACAAGCCATTCATTGTAGAAAATGTTATTCGTTTTTCAAGCAAACAAATGTGACCTCCTATGAACGAGGAGAGCGTTTAATCGGTCTGTTCAGACAACCCTGCGGATGACCGACCGGTGCTTGCGTTGGCGGTCATGCAAATTTGACGTCAGGAGATTGGAATGAAAACATATTGGAATAGTTTTACGTTATAAGGCCCAAGGTGGCACATCAAGTGGAGGGATGTTTAAGTTTAGGGAGGATAATTTGACAACGTTAAATCTGCGCCTGAATTACTGAAGGAGGGCGAATTGTCATTATTATTTATTTATTCAATGAATGAATGAATGAATGAATGAATGAATCAATCAATCAATCAATTAATCAATAGTGCACCGCGTGCCGCACCCATAAATGGCGCAATCGTAAGCTTATGCACGTAACTACCGTAGGTGAGGAGTGTTGAAACATGAATATTCAAATCGCCTTTATTGTTGTTACTTTGCAGGGCTTCCAGTTTCGAACAAGAAGTCACCGATACGGATCTTCATTACGCCTGAGTCAAACGCATGGACCACTGCACGTGGAACCTTCCAATAGGGTCTAGAATTAAGCTGTAAACGAGCTACTCATGAGATAGCCAATCTTGGACGCTCATGCGACTTCGCGAGTAACGTAGGGTTCATGTGCTTATAGTGTGTCTTTGGAATTATGTACTCAGATAGTAGTTTTAGAACAAAGCTGTTAGTGCGACTATATAGAAGCGTTCAGAAGCATTATGTTCCCGTTTTTACGGCGTTCTAGGAGAACTGCACTATTCACCGAGTTTACATTTACATCATAGTGGGGCACGTTAGGAATGTTGTACGCAAAAATAATCCGAAGAAGAATGTCAGATTGGGCGAGTTGGTGGTTTTCCATATTGTTTTTTTTTAAAGAGCGCTAATAACGTACACCGGGTAACAGAATGGAGGATGGGACACAAGCAACGCTCTGTGTATCCCATCCTCTGTTCTATTGTCGGGTGTACGTTTGTAGCGCTGTTATTCTTAAACATTATGCAAAAATGATGTTTCTCATTCATGGAATAAGGAGGGCTCAATGACATTTGGTAAATATTTGTCGTCTGCCTGTTAAGGGGCGTTATACTAAATGCCTATACACTTTATCAGCAGCCCTGGCAGAAGCAAAACCAGCAGCAATTCTATATTGTCACGTGGTGGTGACGTTAAGAACACAGTAGCAATACTGTGAAAGGCAAAACTAGATTTTATTGGGCGAACCTGTGCCCACAATACAGGCTACACTTATAGCACAACGAAAGCGGCGAACACAGTCGGCGATCGTCGGAAATCTGATCAGCGGGTAAAGCGCGTCGGCTTTTATAGATCAGCCGTCGAATGTTCCAGATTAACCGATGGGACCCGCGTGTCTTCCACAAAGTTCTACAACATTCGAGTCACGCGATGAAATCAGATAATACAAGGTTCGGCGACAACAGACAGCGGATAGAAGCATCGATAACTTTCCAGAAACTTCGGATACATGCAGACGCGTCCCGCGCTGTGCGATAACATTTGTTAGGCGGCCAAACGTGGTCGCCCGATAAAGATAAGTACACGTGTCAATACCCCCCTCTTAAAAAGCATCGACCCGATGCTGCAAACAAACTAATAAGGAAAAGCACTTGTAGCAAAGAAGACAACAAAATAAGGAAGTTCGTCAGCGTCCGTAAAAGGGTTTAAGGCGCACCACGTGGACCACTTCAGATCGTGCGCGGCGCCGCTGTGAATGCGAAATGCCGTCTGGCACGACCTCATAGTCCAGTGCGCCAATACGTCGGATAACCTTGTAGGGTCCGAAATAGCGTCGCAGTAGCTTCTCACTTAGTCCTCGTCGGCGTATCGGGGTCCATACCCAAACACGGTCGCCGGGCTGGTACTCGACGAAGCGTCGTCGCAGGTTGTACTGTCGGCTGTCGGTACGCTGCTGGTTCTTGATACGTAAGCGGGCGAGCTGTCGAGCTTCTTCGGCGCGCTGGAGATAGGAAGCGACGTCAAGATTTTCCTCGTCAGTGACGTGCGGCAGCATAGCGTCGAGTGTCGTCGTCGGGTTCCTGCCGTAAACCAGCTTAAATGGCGTGATCTGTGTTGTTTCTTGTACCGCCGTGTTATAAGCGAATGTTACGTACGGCAGGACCGCATCCCACGTCTTGTGCTCGACGTCGACGTACATTGCTAGCATGTCGGCGAGGGTCTTGTTCAGGCGCTCCGTTAGACCATTCGTCTGCGGATGGTAGGCAGTTGTCCTCCTGTGACTTGTCTGGCTGTATTGCAGAATGGCTTGCGTGAGCTCTGCTGTAAAAGCCGTTCCTCTGTCGGTGATGAGGACTTCTGGAGCACCATGTCGCAGCAGGATGTTCTCGACGAAAAATTTCGCCACTTCGGCTGCGCTGCCTTTCGGTAGAGCTTTAGTTTCAGCGAAGCGGGTGAGATAGTCCGTCGCTACGACGATCCACTTATTTCCGGAAGTTGATGTTGGAAACGGTCCCAACAAGTCCATCCCGATCTGCTGAAAAGGTCGGTGAGGAGGCTTGATCGGCTGTAGTAATCCCGCTGGCCTTGTCGGTGGTGTCTTGCGTCGCTGACAGTCTCGGCATGTCTTGACGTAACGGGCGACATCGGCGGTTAGGTGCGGCCAGTAATACTTTTCTTGTATCCTCGATAGCGTTCGGGAGAAACCGAGGTGCCCAGCGGTCGGATCGTCATGTAGGGCGTGCAGTACTTCTGGACGCAGCGCCGACGGAACAACAAGAAGGTAGTTGGCGCGGACTGGTGAGAAGTTCTTCTTCACGAGTAGGTTGCTTTGAAGCGTGAACGAAGATAATCCACGCTTAAATGCCCTAGGGACAACGTCGGTATGCCCTTCCAAATACTCGACTAGGGCTTTTAGCTCCGGGTCCCCTCGTTGTTGTTCGGCGAAATCTTCGGCGCTTATTATGCCAAGGAAGGCGTCTTCCTCGTCATCTTGCGGCGGCGGGTCAATGGGGGCGCGTGATAGGCAATCGGCATCTGAGTGTTTTCGTCCGGACTTGTATGTTACAGTGATGTCATATTCTTGTAGTCTGAGGCTCCACCGTGCCAGCCGTCCTGAAGGGTCCTTTAAGTTAGCTAGCCAACACAACGCGTGATGGTCGCTGACCACTTTGAATGGCCTGCCATATAGGTAAGGGCGAAATTTCGCTGTAGCCCAAACGATGGCGAGGCATTCCTTTTCGGTTGTAGAATAATTGCCTTCCGCTTTTGACAACGACCGGCTAGCGTAAGCTATCACGTGTTCATGTCCATCTTTTCTCTGGACTAGGACGGCACCGAGACCTAGGCTACTGGGGTCAGTGTGAATTTCGGTATCGGCGTGCTCGTCGAAGTGCGCAAGTACGGGTGGCGACTGCATGCGTCGTTTGAGTTCTTGAAATGCGTCGGCCTGCGGCGTTTCCCACTTGAACTCGACATCACATTTGGTTAGATGGGTTAGCGGCTCCGCGATGCGTGAAAAGTCCTTGACAAAGCGCCTGTAGTAGGCACACATGCCAAGGAATCTACGCACTGCCTTCTTGTCGATGGGCTGCGGGAACTTTGCGATGGCAGCTGTCTTCTGCGGGTCGGGGCGGACTCCAGATTTGCTGATGACGTGGCCTAAAAATAGAAGCTCCTGGTAAGCGAAGTGGCACTTTTCCGGCTTCAGAGTAAGTCCTGATGACATGATGGCCTCTAGTACTGTTGCAAGCCGCCTAAGGTGATCGTCGAAATTGCCGGCGAAGACAACGACGTCATCCAAGTAAACGAGACAGGTCTGCCACTTCAAACCTGCTAAAACCGTGTCCATCACCCGTTGGAACGTTGCGGGCGCCGAGCACAGTCCGAAAGGCATAACCTTGAACTCGTAGAGGCCGTCCGGGGTGATGAAGGCGGTCTTTTCGCGATCTCTTTCGTCGACTTCTATTTGCCAATAGCCAGACTTGAGGTCCATCGACGAGAAGTATTTAGCGTTGCACAGCCGATCCAATGCGTCGTCTATCCGTGGGAGGGGGTATACGTCCTTCTTCGTGATCTTGTTCAGACGACGATAATCGACGCAGAAACGTAGGGTTCCGTCCTTTTTCTTCACCAGGACAACAGGGGATGCCCACGGGCTTTTCGACGGCTGGATGATGTCGTCGCGCAGCATTTCGTCGACTTGTTCTCTTATAGCTTCACGTTCTCGCGGCGAAACTCGGTAAGGGCTCTGGCGGAGTGGTCTAGTGCACTCCTCAGTGATTATGCGATGCTTGGCGACTGGTGTTTGTCGAATCCTCGATGATGTCGAAAAGCAGGCTTTGTATCGTCGGAGCAGAGTTCTGAGCTGTTGCTGCTTAATCACGGGGAGGCTTGGATTAATGTCGTAGTCTGGTTCGGGAACCATCGTCGTCGGGGTTGATGCGGCGGAATCCGAGAGTACAAACGCATTACTGGTTTCCAGAATTTCCTCGATGTACGCGATCGTCGTGCCCTTGTTGATGTGCTTGAACTCCTGGCTGAAGTTTGTCAGCAACACTTCAGTTTTCCCTCCATGCAGTCGAGCGATCCCTCTTGCGACGCAAATTTCACGGTCTAGCAGTAGACGTTGGTCGCCTTCGATGACGCCTTCTACGTCAGCGGGTGTTTCTGTGCCGACCGAAATAACAATGCTGGAGCGAGGCGGGATGCTCACTTGATCTTCGAGCACACTCAAGGCGTGGCGACTACGAGGGCTCTCCGGCGGTGTCGCTTTATCTTCCGACAGCGTTATAGACTTCGACTGCAGGTCGATGATTGCGCCGTGTTGGTTCAGGAAGTCCATACCGAGAATGACGTCTCGTGAACACTGTTGGAGGATAACGAAGGTGGCAGGGTAAGTCCGGTCATGAATGGTTATTCTTGCCGTGCATATTCCAGTCGGCGTGATGAGGTGTCCTCCAGCGGTCCGAATTTGAGGGCCTTCCCATGCAGTCTTAACCTTCTTCAACTGGGCGGCGATGTGTCCGCTCATGACGGAGTAATCAGCGCCTGTGTCCACTAAGGCGGTAACAGCGTGGCCGTCGAGAAGCACGTCAAGGTCGGTGGTTCTTTGTCTGGCGTTGCAGTTGGGTCTTGGCGTCGGATCACGGCTGCGTCGTGTTGAACTGAAGCTTGAACGTCGCGTCGTCAAGTCGTCTTTCGTCGGTGTAGTCGTGGCTTCCTGACTTCGTCGGGGCGGCGGCGTGTCGTCATTAGGTCGTCGAGATGGTTGCTTCGTCGTCTTCGTCGGCGGCGGAGGATCTTCGTCAGTTCGACGAACAGCAACCGCACCTCCATCGGTTGCTGCTTTTAGTTTTCCGGATATGGGCTCGCAGAACGGCCCCGGGCTGGGCCAGTGTATGGTCGGCGCTGCGGCGACAGGTAACGGCCTGGTGACGGCGAACGGGACGGTCGTCGAGGGCTCCACTTAGTGGCGGCGAGGTAGTCGGCGATATCGCGAGGTCGTTCGCCAATCTGTGGTCGCGGCGCGTTCACGGCGAACCCTCGGAGTCCCATCTCCCGGTATGGGCATCGGCGGTAGATGTGCCCGGCTTCTCCGCAGTGATAGCAAAGCGGGCGATGGTCAGGGGCGCGCCAAACGTCAGTCTTCCTTGGAATGCCGCGTGGGGTGACGGGTTGGCGTGCTGGCGGCGGGGTTGGTGGTGGACGGCGGAACTGTGTCGTCACTGGGCCCTGCCGTGGGCGCGGAGGGGGAACGTGACGGCGGGTTACAGCGGCGTATGTCATCGCTTGCGGCTGAGGCTGCGGCGATTCAGGGGCTACTCCGAGTTGTTGTTGGAGCTCCTCACGTACGGCGTCGGCAATCGAAGCCACTTGAGGCTGCGGTGACGGGAACAGCTTTTGTAGTTCCTCCCGCACGACCGCTCGGATAGTCTCGCGCAGGTCGTCGGTGGCCAGTGACTGAATTCCTGTGTAGTTGGTAGAGTTCGTGCGGCGGTTGAATTGCCGGTTCCGCATTTCGAGTGTCTTCTCGATGCTGGTCGCCTCGTAAAGAAACTCTTCTACGGTCTTCGGTGGACTTCGTATCATTGCGCCGAAAAGTTCTTCCTTCACGCCACGCATGAGAAGGCGGACTTTCTTCTCTTCGGGCATATCCGGGTCGGCGTGGCGGAACAGGCGGTTCATTTCTTCCGTGAATATGGCGACGTTCTCGTTAGGTAGCTGCACTCGGGCGTCCAGCATAGCTTCGGCCCTTTCCTTGCGCACGACGCTTGTAAAGGTGCGCAGGAAGCCGGTACGGAACAGGTCCCATGTTGTCAATGTCGACTCCCTGTTCTCGAACCACGTTCTGGCGGCGTCTTCTAGGGCGAAGTATACATGCCGCAACTTGTCGTCGGAGTCCCAATTGTTGAAAGTCGCGATTCGCTCGTACGTCTCCAACCAGGATTCCGGGTCTTCAGTTGCTGCTCCATGGAAGGTCGGTGGGTCCCGAGGTTGTTGCAGGACAACCGGGGTCACTGGGGCAGCCATTGGGGTTGTCTTGGCCACGATCTTCTTGGTCTTCTCAGGTAGAAGTCCGTGTTCCGGGGGCAGTTGTTGTAGACGACGGCTTACTCGATGGTCCGTGACTACGTTGGTGCTCTCTTTACGGTCCGGGCTTGGATCACGGCTTGTCGGGGGCGTCCGGTACATGGACCAAAAGCACCTCCACCAGATGTCACGTGGTGGTGACGTTAAGAACACAGTAGCAATACTGTGAAAGGCAAAACTAAATTTTATTGGGCGAACCTGTGCCCACAATACAGGCTACACTTATAGCACAACGAAAGCGGCGAACACAGTCGGCGATCGTCGGAAATCTGATCAGCGGGTAAAGCGCGTCGGCTTTTATAGATCAGCCGTCGAATGTTCCAGATTAACCGATGGGACCCGCGTGTCTTCCACAAAGTTCTACAACATTCGAGTCACGCGATGAAATCAGATAATACAAGGTTCGGCGACAACAGACAGCGGATAGAAGCATCGATAACTTTCCAGAAACTTCGGATACATGCAGACGCGTCCCGCGCTGTGCGATAACATTTGTTAGGCGGCCAAACGTGGTCGCCCGATAAAGATAAGTACACGTGTCAATATATAGAACGCGAGAATAGGGGATATGTTATGGGTGACCGGTAAATTAAGTTTGAACTGTGCAGGCCACACGCAGCCTTTGCAGGGCTCTAGATCATCACAAGCGTATTTTGCGAATCGCATAGGAAGCATGAACAATACCCTCAAAGAAGCCCATGAGCCACAAAATTGCATTTCACGAAAAGGGCGATCTTATGGGTGATATGTGCCAAATGGTTAAACGGCGTCAGTAAATTATGGGCTCTCCAGAAATTCCTTAGCAAGCGCTCGAAAGCGTTGTACGACCGTTATAGGCACTGTTTCCCAAAGTCCTAGGAGAACTGTATGTCCCACCAAGGTCACATTTGGTTGAAATAGTAGCCATCTAAAGGCGAAGTAAGGTGAAAATTCAGCGGTTCTGCATTATACGTGTAATTTGTAAATATTTGCG
Source organism: Dermacentor andersoni (assembly GCF_023375885.2). Classification (NCBI taxonomy): domain Eukaryota; kingdom Metazoa; phylum Arthropoda; class Arachnida; order Ixodida; family Ixodidae; genus Dermacentor; species Dermacentor andersoni. Next base: position 179,375,985 of record NC_092817.1, on the reverse strand, counting down.
AATCCCGGCCACGGCGGCCGCATTTCCATGGGGGCGAAATGCGAAAACACCCGTGTACTTAGATTTAGGTGCACGTTAAAGAACCCCTGGTGGTCGAAATTTCCGGAGTCCCCCCCTACGGAGTGCCTCATAATCAGAAAGTGGTTTTGGCACGTAAAACCCCACAATTTAATTTTTTTTAAATATTTGCTGAACCGCCATTTTTTGAGCACCTGTATGGGTTATACGAGGCACATATTAGTTTTCCTGGCGTCCTAGTTCAGTTAACTAAATGAGGTCGCGCGTTGTTTATATTCAGTGAAAATAAAGAAAAGGCTATGGGTAATATATAGGCGAAGGTAATATGGTGGTGGAATGATTAGTGCTCTTTCTGTATATTGCGCATAGAAGCGCTTCGGAGCATTATGAGTATGGTTTACAAACGGCAGATGATATAACCCACAGTATATGAACACTTTTGCAGAAACTGAGATTAAATTTATTCATAAAGCGGCGAACTTCAATCATGTACTATTGTAATCATGAGTAATATGACAATAAATAGTGACTAATAGAAATATTTAGCAATTTTAATGCTGTCTGACAATGAAACATACACACTACGCACATTAAGAATAAGGCAGTAGGTTCAGTGTTATCCTGTGCCGTAATTTGTGTCAGTTACCGGATAAATTAGAAGAGGAATGGTATTTTACTTAGGTTCGTACTTTACTTGATTACGGTTGTATTTGTTAAGGCACGTACACGGCTGATCTCAAGAACAGCTTGAAAGGGTGCAGAATAGGGTAGCTAAGATTGTTCTTAATAATTATAGAAGAAAATGAAGTATGATAGAAAGTAAAATTGAATTATTGTGGCAAGCAATAAAAAAGTGAAAAAGAGAATCTCAGTTTAAAATTTTCTGACGCTGTTTATTATTCGAAAATAGGGATTGAGAGAGAAATATATGTTAAGTCGCCTACTTATATGTCGACAACACGCGACAATTCCCTGAAAGTCCGCGAGTTCGCTTTCAGGGGTGACATGTTTAGATATTTCTTTTTCTGTTCGATCTTTAAGAATATGGAATGCTCTTTCACCTGACATTGTTAATGTGGAAAACAACAATGCGTTTGATATCACACTTTATGTATGTGATGACTGGTTTCTTTCATTGCAATGTAACCTATGCTGCTGTAATGCCCGCATTAGCGATGCAGGTATCTAGTAAATAAAAATCAATAAGAATACCTAAGTCTTGCTTGCGAAGTAAAGTATGTGTGGATTAAATATATTTATTATAGTTCGTTACTAAAGAAAGTGCTTGAAAGCATTAAATGCCAGTTATCTACTATTTCGCAGTGCACCGAGAGAACTGTACGTGTATGGCGGTTCACATTCAGTAGAAGTAAGCGCCATATTGGAGGTAGAGGGTAGGAAATGTATAACGTTTCCAGTTTAATAATGCGTTTATAAGTAAATACTGAACCTTAGTGTGTTTCCCGATTTCACATACCTGCCACCGACATCAAACTATTACTATAACATGCGGGCTACGTTTTAAAGTGGATCGCTCAGCTACTGGCAAATGCAATTCGTAATGCAACTGCTCGAAAGAATCAGCTTCACTGGAAATGGTGCTGTAGTTCTGCAAAGTCGCGCTAGTCTTGTGTGTGTTTTTTTTTCTTGCGTTTGATAATGGGGAAGGCATCGTCACGGCCGCGGCTACTGGATGTCCACTTGGTTAATTCTTCTTCATTCTATTCTAACTGACAACGTAAGGCACGCTTCTCATTTGCACCGTGCGTAGAATCAGTAAAGGCCTTGTATTAGGCATCAAGTCTGGATGAGCGCGCCTATTTGCTAGTGTATGTCTGAGGGTTGTTACATCATAATGAAGAAGAACTCGAAGTGAGTTTTTTTTTTTTTTTTTGCGGAAAGGCAGTCTGGCGCGTAACGTAACACTTGCGTCTACGGCTTGTGCTCGTGCTTAGGGCTGCCTAGCCAAGTCGACACCAACTTTGAACGGATTTGTTGGGGTTATGCTTGGTTAAGGTTCAATTGAAGCATTCCTGGGCTGGGTGGCAAACTTTTGCACACGTAGCAGCCATGTATCATCTTCTGGACATGGATGCGCACTCAGGAAATTCAGTAACACTCTCTAAAATCGCGTCATATCTGCTACTATGCAAGACCTGGTCCATATCAGTGAGGTCTCCTGCATCGTGGGCGACAATATCATCTGGAAATTTCTGTAGAAGAGATGAGCTTGAATAATGTTCGCTGATATGGTATCTTACACGAAACGTCTTATTCTGTTGCATAATCTGCCATATTATCAGCTCTCGGGGGCACAGTAAAATAAGCAAGGTGCGCGTTTTGCAAAGCCATCATTAGCGGTCGAAAGCAACTCTACCTCGAACTTCAACATTGAACATGACCATTGGTGCACATATTCTATGCTGTTATGGTTGAGGTCAATTTACTGCCGCATAATATTTAAAAAAAATCTCTATAGCCCGATGTATTATTTAAAAGATAGTTATGTTCATAGACAAAGATGATGTTCAGTAGGCTGGCAAGGGAAGAACTCGTGATCACGAGTCAGCCTCTATAGTGTGCGCAGGAGTACATTTATCTATGTTAATTATTCACAGAGGGCCCTGACTATGAGAAGAATAAAGCTGGATTGCAGTGCATACGACAGACATTTCCAAATCCTGACTGGAAGCGTACCACTTGCGTTGAAAATAAAAGTGTGCAATCATATTTCGTTCTACCGGTCCTAGCATATGGGACAGAAACTTGGAGGTTAGCAAAGAAGTTGGAGAACCATTTAAGGACCGCGCAAACAGCGATGGAACGAGAATCACTAGGCGTAATGTTACGAGACAGGAAGAGAGTGGCATGGATCAGAGAGCAAATGGTGATGGCGAATATCCTAGTTGACATTAAGAGAAAAAAATGAAGGTGGGCACGCCATATAATGCGCTGGACGGATAAGCGGTGGATCGTTAGAGTTGCATAGAAGGTACCAAGGGAATGGAAACGCCATCGATGGTGGCAGAAATTTAGAAGGGATCATCAAATTCAGAAATTTGCAGGCGTAAGTTGTATTCAGATAGCGCAATTATGGCAGGGGTAACTGGAGATCGCTGGGACCGGCCTTAGTCCTGGAGTCGACATAAAGGTAAGCTGATGGTGATGATGATGATTTCCATTGAACACGGGCCAACTTAATGTGTGATGGGAAGTTTGATGTGAGGTGAATACAATTATAAAAAAAGATATGCCGATGCAATACAGGCATTGAAATCTATGACATTGACACGTAACTTTCGTGAAGGCATTTATAAAACGTCTGTGACGTCCCAGTAAGGACCGACCATTATTGAGCCTGAGAAAGGCGGCGAAGAACCCTCGGCACAGTTCGCAATGATGGTGCGACTACCCACACGATGAAGACGAAGGGCACACACATAATGATGATAATATACAGGTGATGAAGTGAACAATAAATGGCCACACTAATTTCCCCCGCTCGACTACGGCCATCCTGGCCGCAGCCTAAAGTTACGGGGAACGCCGCGTGAAGGGGCTTCATACATGAAACGTGAACCATTTCGGTAGAGCGGCAACGACGGTCAGTCGAGGGAAGAACAGGGGTCACGCGATAATTAACGGGAGAAGTCATTTCCCGGACCGTGTTTCGGCCAATAAAACGGGATTGAAACTTCTCACACAACCTAGGTGTGTAAACTGGTGTCCATAGCAGCACTTCTTCTCCGAGCTGGTGAAAACTACGCGAAGAGATGCGTCATATTGTTCCTTACGGTCCTGTTGTGTGGCTTCGGTGTGAAAGCGGGCACGCTGGTGAGAATGGTCAAGGCGGGAAACATATTTTTCGCAGAAAAATGGAGATGGACTGACAGGGGAAGAAAAGAAAGAAACGTCGACAAAGGAACTGGGTGAACGGCCACAAACAAGGCAGAATGGCGAGTAACTGGTTGTGCGTTGAACGGCGGTGTTATACGCGAAGGTGACGAATGGCAAAATTGCGTCCCAATTTCTGTTACCTGGTTGAATATAGGCGGCTACCATGTCAGAGAGCGTACGATCAAACCGCTCAGTCAGGCCGTTGGTGTCAGGATGGTAACCTGAAGTAGACTTGTGAGTTTTGCCAGAGGCTCTGAGGACTTCGCCTACCAGTTCTGAAAGAAATGTCAGTGGTCGCTGAGCAGGATACAAGAGGCGCCGTGACGCAGGATTATGGCTTGAAGAATGAAGGTCGCAACTTCGGAAGCAGATGGAGAACTGACACAAGCTGTTTCGGTATAGCGCGTGAAGTGGTTGACGGCTGTAACTATACATCGAGTACCGGCTTGAGCAATGGGAAGTGGCCCATAGAGATCAATGCCAGGAATTTCGAGTGGTTCCGCAGGACACGAGACCGGTAGTAGCTGTCCGGCAGAAGCTGATTTTGGCCGCTTTCGACGCTGCCAAATGGCGCAGGAAGAGGCGTATCTCGTCACACTGGTAGACAGGCCAGGCCTGTATAAGCGACTTCTTATGCGGTCGTAAGTTTTCTGGATGCCTAATTGGGCAGCAGTCAAATCGTCATGAGAGACCTGAAGGACAGGAGCACGAAGGCAGCGAGGCAGTACGGGAACCCAGCGTTGTCCGTTAGTATGATGGCTTTGGTGGTACAGAACGTAGTTTTGTAGCTTGAGTTGTGTCAGCTGTCGACGGAGCCTGGTGCGGCGGGCGCCAAGCTCCACGAAGGCGGTGTATAATACGGCGATAGTACGAATGGGCGAGTTGTTCAGACGAAAACGATTCATGGTCGTCCGAAGTGAGATGGTCAAGAGGGTCGAAGCACAAGATCGCCGTAGAAGAGACGTCAGGGATTGCGTCCCTGGAGGTGGTTGTGGAGTCATTTATGAGTGCGGCTGTAGGAAGCGGGCCGCGAGAAAGGGAGTCTGCTTCTTGGTCCTTTTTACCAAACTTGTAGATGATCTCAAAGTCATATTCTTGCAAACGAAGAATCGAGCGACCAAGACGTCCTGACAAGGACGTCTTGATAGTCGTGATAGCCATAACGATGGTGAAATGGTGGCCGTGGAAATAAGCACGAAACTTCTGGATGGATCAAGCGACAGCAAGGCAGTCCTGCTCGGTTATGGTATAGTTCTCGAGGTGTAAGTACGCGACTTGCATGTGCAACGACTATCTCACGAAAAGAGCTGTCTCGCTGGAGGAGAACAGCACCGATTCCATGGCCGCTTGCGTCCGTCTGCAAGATTGTGGGTGCAGTCTCATCAAAATGACACAGAGCAGGCTCAGATGTGAGGGCGCAATTCAGCTGGTCAAAGGCAGATTCACATTCCTGTGACCACACGAAGTGAGCACCAGAACAAAGTAGGTTGTGTAAAGGAGCAGCTATAGAGGCGAAGTCTCGTATAAATTGGCGAAAATAGGAAGGGATGCCCAGGAAACTGCGCAGTTCTTTGGTTATTTCTGGTCGAGGAAAGCAAAGCACCGCCGAAATTTTGTCAGGATCAGGTCGAATATCATCCTTGCTCACAATGTTACCTAGCACCTTGATCGTCCTGAATGCAAAACGACACTTTTTGGTGTGAGCTGAAGACCAGCGTTAGCGCGGCGTGTGAGAACCTCGTGCAGACGTTACAGGTGCTGGGCAAATGTCGATGAAGAAATAACGATATCTTCCACATAGCAGAAGCATGTTCACCACTTGAGGCCGCGCAGAACCGTGACAATCATGCGCTCGAAAGTTGCGGGAGCACTGAAGAGGCCCAATGGCATGACGTTGAACTCGTAAAGGCCATCTGGTGTAGTAAACGCTGTCTTTGTCGTCTTCGTGCATCCGAATTTGCCAGTAACCTGAACGCAGATCCAGGCTGGAGAAGTACTCGGCACCTTGCAGATAATCGAGGGCATCGTCAATGGGAGGTATAGGTTACACACACTTGCGCGTACTCTTGTTGAGCGCTTGGTAATCGACACAATATCGCATGGAGCCATTTTATTTCGGGCCAAGACGATGGGAGATGACCGAGGGCTAGCAGAGGGGCGGATTATCTCAGGTTGCGGCATGTCGGCGACGTTTTCCTGAATAACCTTGCGCTCGGCTGGAGACACCCGATGCGGCCGGCGACGTACCATGGATCCGCCGTCTGCCTGAATGCGATGCGTTGTGACAGAAGTCTGACCCAATGTTAAAGAATGGGGGCCGAATGAAGTTTCATGTGTCTTCAACAAACTAAGTAACTGTTTCGTCTGCGAAGGCGTCAAGTCGGGGCTGATTACAGTTGCAAGAGCGGAGGTAGAGAGAGAATGTCCAGCATAAGTGTTTTGAGGGGGAGCCGCCTTCATGGGAACTACACAGATAGGCTCGGAATCAACAATGCACGCCTAAATGGCACCTTTAGGAAGGATAATTTTCTTGGGTGGGGTGTTCCTTGCAGCGAGAAGCTCACACCCATGGTCAAATCTAACTAGGCCTGATACAGAGGCTATTCTTTTGTTAAACAACGCGCAGAAGGTAATATTAACGCATCGCCATGGTCGATGACGTCGGACGAGATGGTCAGAATTTGCTGACAGCCTGAAGGTAGCTCGCTATCTTCTGCAGCGAGCAGACGAAGTCGCTTCTATATTTCATCGCCAAGCACATAATTCGTATCGGTCATATTGACGACACTTTGCCCACAACATATAGCAGCAGAAGCAGAGGCAAGGAAATCCCATCCTAAAATGAACTGGGGGGAGCAGGGTGACAGCACAGCAAAGTGTATGTGGTGGATAATGCCGTCGATCATTGAACGCACAGTACAAAACGCGTAAGGTTGCATAGAGACCCTTTGAGCTGCCACCAGCAGTGGTCCATCGTAGGGCGCTGTAACTTTCCTGGGACACTTAGACAAATCAGCACGCATAACAGATAAAGTGGCACCAGTGTCCACCAAAGCTTCAATTTGCACACCCTCAACGAACACAGACATCATACTACAAGGGTGCGCTGAAGGAATCTTAGTCCTGTCGGTAAATGCAGTTTTTCCTCCGAAAGCTGCATTACTTAGTTTTCCGGCCGACGGTCAGAGGTGAACGTGGTAGGCCGGAGCGGTGACGAGGAGCGGCGGAAGGGCGAAGGTCCTGCGGTAACCATTCGATGTCTCGGTTGTTGCGGGTGGAGATGTGGAACGGCGTGGAGGGGACGCGTAACAACGGTTTTGAGAAGTGGCCCTACCAGAATACGCATCGCGTTCAGTCATGTCGTACCCGCGACACTTATCTTGTTGGCGCTTGCGGAAAAACGTGATATGTGGCCGCGATAAACACATTAATAGCAAACACAAAACAGAAAATAGAAAATAGGAATAGCAAATAGTCGCCAAGGCGGGTACTAGGAGCCGCTCGATGTGCTGGGAGATAGTGCGGTCAGATGGCGTGATGGAGGCTGAAGTGGTATTGAGGGGACATTGCCCGAAGGAGCGACACCACCCTGCGCGTATGTGGGTAGAGACAACGTTGAACGGACGCCGGTTGGAGGCGCGCTAGCAACCTGCGCGTATGTTTGTAGGGGGCGAGAAGCAGAAGAGTCAACATGCGTCAACAGCGAGTGAGCAAGTCATGGACGCGAGCTCCTCCTTGATGACGTTGTGCATTGGTGCACCACAAGGCTAACGAGGAAAGATCACAGGAGATGAAAAGCCAAATGATTCAAGTTCCTCCCGCATGATCGCCAGAATCTATACACTCAGGTAAGGGTCTGCCGTAGAACGGTGTTCGCAGTCTGGCTGCAAGCGTACGGACTCGAGCTCGTCGAGGCGCTGGCGCGTCAAAACGATGTCAGCGACGGTAGCCGGGTTCCTCACGGCGAGCGCGTTGAAGGCCACAGTCCCAATGCCTTTAAGAATATGACGTACCCTGTCACGGCGAACCATCACGGCGAAGCCGTAGCATCACTGACACGGCGACAGAGTCCCAGCATATTCTCGATGTACGATGTGTAGGACTCAGCGGAGTGTTATTTGCGAGCATCAAGAGTTTTCTTCACAAGAATGGAGCGAACTGCCGGCGTTCTAAATACTTGATGACGCTGCCGCTTGAAGGTGATCCAATCGGAGAAATCAATGTCACGGTTGAAAAACCACGTCTTTGCCACATCTGTCAGATAGAACGAGACATAGTGGAGCTAGAATAGGCCATCCCACTAGTTAGCAGAACTTACGCGCTCGTAATCGTCCAGCCAGCCCTCGAAATCTTCAACGCGGAGACCAGCGAACAGATGAGGATCACGCTGCTAGCCACTGATGATCAGAGGAGGTGCGGCTTGCGTTCTCGAGACTGTTACAGTAGAAGTACCAGGTTGCTCGTCCTGCGACATGCTGGTGGAGAGTCGGCAGAGTGGTGACCTGAACGAAGCTCCAGGGATTATTCCAGGCGTGCAGAGGACGGGGGACCAAGAAGCTCCTCCACCACTTGAGGCGTCGCAGTTAGGGCCGGCCTTTATTGCGGCTGAGAGACGCGGTGAAGGACCCTCGGCCCAGTTCACTATGATGATGCGACTACCCGCACGATGAAGAAGAAGGGCACATGCATGATGATGATAATGTACAGATGATGAAGAAGTGCACAATAAATGCCCACACGTTATACAACTATACACCTCCTGCACAGAGTTTTGATGCAAATCAATTACGTGTTAAGACTACGTGAAGACTCCCACCATGAGACCCACACGATCGCGCATTAGGGTGTACTTGATCGGCCCATTTTGCTATGACGCTGTTTCCTGCAGAGTCGGCCCACTTGCCTATTATTTGGCAATATAGTCATAGTGATGTTGCAATACCTTTGGTACCAACCCACTTCGCTTGACGTGAAACTGACCGAGCAGTCGCACTTAATCCAGGAAAAGAAGGCACAGAAAGCGTCGTTTTAATTACGGAACAAGACTACTGCGCCATGAATGAAAATTAGAGCATATTCAATATTATACGAACGCGTGCTCCAATAATTGCCTAATGATAAGTGCAAAGCAAGAAAAATATCAAATCGTAACTAAAGAAATCTAGCGGGAAGTAAAGTGTGCAGAAACCATCGGCGATAACTGTCCCTGTATGCGTATAGCCGAACGCCTTATAGAAAGCTATTGGGTTTATGAAAGCAATGATGCGGGTTTTGCGGCGAACATTCGATCCCCCGCCCGCGGGCTTTATAGAAGCACCACGCCGTAGCCGCTGAGCGAGTTGTCGGATTACAATGTACGCCGTAATGGGGAACAACGGAATTTTGACTAACTGTGGGTTTTGAACGTGCACCTAATGCGTGGTACACTTGGCGTTTTGCACTCCACCCCCACCGGAAGGTGGCCGCCGCAGCGGGGTCTAAAACCACGCAACCTCGAGCTTAGCAGCCCTACATCAGGGCCGCTGGTCATCCAGGACGAGTGAAACGACTGTACTCATGCAATATGCAAGCAGGAAGAACCGCCAGCAAGCAAACTTCGCATTTTCGATTGCCCACGCACTGGGCAGTAAAAATATTGTGTTGTGTTCGCTTTGATACAAGAGTGCATACAAGGGCGCAAAAGAAAAGAAAAAAATACAGAGACCGAGGAGTCGGTGAACTCCACGCATTTGCTCTTTCAGGTGATAACAGTGGTTATAGTAACAATACAGTGGCCGTAACGTACGATGTAATGGAGAAAATAAAAAGACCATGCGAGGCTAAAATGATCGTTATGTTACCTAGCTCACGACATGGGCCTTCGAGTACACCTATACCTGGAAACGACCGCTGTTTGCGCTATTTTACTACTTCTGCGACAGGGATGATAAACAGACTCGCTGCTGAGTATTTCTGCTTATAAAAAAGAAATGTGCACGGATGCTCTAGGGTTGGATATGAAGTGATATAGAGAAAGCAATGTTTAAAAAACAATTCAGAAAAATCGGTGCGCTTTTACCATTGAAGATTTCACAGGTTATTAATGGGAACCATTTGGCAAAATCAGCTCGCATAAGAAAAGGACTCGCTCAAATTGAACTTCACTTACAATTTAAAACAGTCATCATGTCGCACGCGCCCGGGCAAACTCGAACCGATCTCACTCGATGACCGCAAGCCTCACTTTGACATGGCAGATACGATAACGAGTGCCGGCAGAGCGAAGTGAGCGCGATTGTGCCAAGCTCGCTTCACCTTGAAAGTCTACCGGGTCCTCAAAACCAAGATTACGTGACCTCCACCACTTTGCGCGCGAGATGAGGTGAAACAAATAGTTCAGGGAGGAAAAATCCATTTTGTGGCATTTTTCTTTTTTCTTGAAGCATGTTTTACTGCTTAGCGCTCGCTCCTGGAAGACTAGCTGTGTTGACATAGATAGCACAAGCACCTGTGCCCATAAAACGATGGCATATTGATGACCTGGGAAAGGAATGCATGCTTCTGGTGTTATTGTCAATGTCACTGCACGCAGGTGCTGATATGAGTAACCAAATTTGAGAGGTAGGACGGAGTCCGAAGTCGAAGCAAGCAACAAAAGCCTTTATTTCTGGCCCGTACCCTTCAGTTCTCCATCAGGGCCCCTAGTTCGAAAGCCCTTGACACCCCGACATTGACTTCGCAGGAAATAACATCGTCAGAGAGCCGTTTGACCAATGTGAAACAGGAACATGATCAAAATGAAAGAATTTTACTCGCATCAAGTAGTTCAGCGTCCTCTCGCCATAAGAGAGGGCACGTGGCGGCACCATATATACGCGCGAAGGCTTCAAAAAGATAAACAACCACCTTCACACCGCGACCAGCTGATTCAACAGCGCGAAGGTAGAGGATCAAGGCCTGGACGATTATCAGCACAATTGCCCCGTTCAGGCCTGCCGCGCGGCAACGCAGGTATCCCGTCAATCGGAAGCTGGCTGCCCTCTCGATTGCATTGTTTCTAGCGCGACTTATGTGCATATTTCAGCGTACACTCTGAACGGGCTTGACGCCCTCCGCGTCGGCAATCGGAGGCTCGCTGTCGAGAATGCACGCCCAAGTGCTCTCCGTAAGAGCTTTCGCAGCTGCAAACACCCAGCGAGCCTCCTGTAGCCCGTTACCGGCCTTTCGAACGGAAACCAGGCTTATCGAGCGAAGCGCTTCGAAGCGATACTGAAGGTACCATCTCTGCCACTGAATGGCTGTTCGTGCATCTACAGCCGCCTACTCAGTAAGTGCTCACAGGTTCTGCGCGGTACTTGCGGCATGAGTGAACCTTACGTGCTCTCTATGTGGCCAGCTGCGCGACCAGCGTCGAGACGGGTTGTGCGGTATAAATAAAACGAAAATTTGCCTCGGCATGGGCTGAAAATGGTCGGGCAAGTGGAACACGAGTGTGTACCTCAAAGCCACTACTACATACTTCCTTTTTCTATACTGCACTAAAATGAAGCGTACGCTGTACGTACTATAGTTACGTGCAGCTTTATCGCACACAAAATTACCATCCGATAAGTCGCCGGAACACATGCATCAAATGGACGTCCAGTCTGGTGGCTGTTCTCGCGCCGCATACACACAACGCACCCGCAATACGGCTTCGTGTTTCTTTCTTCAGTTTATTTCTTTAATAAGTGGATACATGCTTACAAGTATCCAAAGGGAGGTCACAGAGCTTGCGGCTGAAAGGGGACCTTCTGTCAGAAAATATATCATCACCATCAGCCTAGTTGCGCCCACTGCAGGGCAAAGGACTCTCCCATACTTCTCCAACTACCCCGGTCATGTACTAATTGTGGCCATGTTGTCCCTGCAAACGTCTTAATGTCTTCCGCCCACCTAACTTTCTGCCGCCCCCTACTACGCTTTCCTTCCCTTGGAATCGAGTCCGTAACCCTTAATGACCATCGGTTATCTTCCCTCCTCATTACATGTCCGGCCCATGCCCATTTCTTTTTCTTGATTTCCACTAAGATGTCATTTACCCGCGTTTGTTCCCTCACCCAATCTGCTCTTTTCTTATCCCTTAACGTTACACCTATCATTCTTCTTTCCATGGCTCGTTGCGTCGTCCTCAATTTCAGCAGAACCCTTTTCGTAAGCCTCCAGGTTTCTGCCCCGTAGGTGAGTACTGGTAAGACACAGCTGTTATACACTTTCCTCTTGATGGATAGTGGCAACCTGCTGTTCATGATTTGAGAATGCCTGCCAAACGCACCCCAGCCCATTCTTATTCTTCTGGTTATTTCAGTCTCATGATCCGGATCCGTGGTCACTACCTGCCCTAAGTAGATGTATTCCCTTACCACTTCCAGTGCCTCGCTACCTATCGTAAACTGCTGTTCTCTTCCGAGACTGTTAAACATTACTTTAGTTTTCTGTAGATTAATTTTCAGACCCACCCTTCTGCTTTGCCTCTCCAGGTCAGTGAGCATGCATTGCAATTGGTCTTCTGAGTTACTAAGCAAGGCAATATCATCAGCGAATCGCAAGTTGCTAAGGTATTCTCCATCAACTTTTATCCCCAATTCTTCCGACTCCAGGTCTCTGAATACCTCCTGTAAACACGCTGTGAATACCATTGGAGATATCGTATCTCCCTGCCTGACGCCTTTCTTTATTGGGATTTTGTTGCTTTCTTTGTGGAGGATTACGGTGGCTGTGGAACCGCTATAGATAGCTTCCAGTATCTTTACATATGGCTCATCTACACCCTGATTCCGTAGTGCCTCCATGACTGCTGAGGTTTCGACTGAATCAAATGCTTTTTCGTAATCAGTGAAGGCTATATATAAGGGTTGGTTATATTCCGCACATTTCTCTATCACCTGATTGATAGTGTGAATATGGTCTATTGTTGAGTAGCCTTTACGGAATCCTGCCTGGTCCTTTGGTTGACAGAAGTCTAAGGTATTCCTGATTCTATTTGCGATTACCTTAGTAAATACTTTGTAGGCAATGGACAGTAAGCTGATCGGTCTATAATTTTTCAAGTCTTTGGCGTCCCCTTTCTTATAGGTTAGGATTATGTTAGCGTTCTTCCAAGATTCCGGTACGTTCGAGGTCATGAGGCATTGTGTATATAGGGCGGCCAACCTTTCTAGGACAGTGTTCCCACCATCGTTCAACAAATCTGCTGTTACCTGATCCTCCCAAGCTGCCTTCCCCCTTTGCATAGCTCCCAAGGCGTTCTTTACCTCTTCCGGTGTTACTTGTGGGATTTCAAGTTCCTCTAGACTATTCTCTCTGACCTTATCATCGTGGGTGTTACTGGTACTGTATAAACCTCTATAAAACTCTTCGGCCACATGAACTATCTCATCCATATTAGTAACGATATTGCCGGCTTTGTCTCTTAACGCACACATCTGATTCTTGCCTATTCCTAGTTTCTTCTTTACTGCTTTTAGGCTTCCTCCGTTCCTGAGAGCCTGTTCAATTTTATCCATATTATAGTTCCTTATGTCCGCTGTCTTACGCTTGTTGATTAACTTAGAAAGATCTGCCAGTTCTATTCTAGCTGTAGGGTTAGAGACTTTCATACATTGGCGTATCTTGATCAGATCTTTCGTCTCCTGCGATAGCTTACTGGTTTCCTGTTTAACGGCGTTACCACCGACTTCAATTCCGCACTCCTTAATGATGCCCTTAAGATTGTCGTTCATTGCTTCAACACTATGGTCCTCTTCCTGGGTTAAAGCCGAATACCTGTACTGTAGCTTGATCCGGAATTCTTATAGTTTCCCTCTTACCGCTAACTCATTGATTCGTTTCTTATGTACCAGTTTCTTCCGTTCCTTCCTCAAGTCAAGGCTAATTCGAGTTTTTACCATCCTATGGTCACTGCAGCGCACCTTGCCGAGCACGTCTACATCTTGTATGATTCCAGGGTTCGCGCAGAGTATAAAGTCGATTTCATTTCTAGTCTCACCATTCGGGCTCCTCCACGTCCACTTTCGGCTAACCCGCTTGCGGAAAAAGGTATTCATTATCCGCACATTATTCTGTTCTGCAAACTCTACTAATAACTCTCCTCTGCTATTCCTAGAGCCTATGCCATATTCCCCCACTGACTTGTCTCCGGCCTGCTTCTTGCCTACCCTGGCATTGAAATCGCCCATCAGTATACTGTATTTTGTTTTGACTTTCATCATCATCATCATCAGCCTGATTACGCCCACTGCAGGGCAAAGGCCTCTCCCATACTTCTCCAACTACCCCGGTCATGTACTAATTGTGGCCATGTTGACCCTCCAAACTTCCTAATCTCATCTGCCCACCTAACTTTCTGTCGCCCCCTGCTACGCTTCCCTTCCCTCGGAATCCAGTCCGTAACCCTTAATGACCATCGGTTATCTTCCCTCCTCATTACATGTCCTGCCCATGCCCATTTCTTTTTCTTGATTTCAACTAAGATGTCATTAACGCGCGTTTGTTCCCTCACCCAATCTGCTCTTTTCTTATCCCTTAACGTTACACCTATCATTTTTCTTTCCATAGCTCGTTGCGTCGTCCTCAATTTAAGTAGAACCCTTTTCGTAAGCCTCCAGGTTTCTGCCCCGTACGTGAGTACTGGTAAGACACAGCTGTTATACACTTTTCTCTTGAGGGATAATGGCAACCTGCTGTTCATGATCTGCGAATGCCTGCCAAACGCACCCCAGCCCATTCTTATTCTTCTGATTATTTCACTCTCATGATCTGGATCAGCAGTCACTACCTGTCCTAAGTAGATGTATTCTCTTACCACTTCCAGTGCCTCGCTACCTATCGTAAACTGCTGTTCCCTTCCGAGACTGTTAAACATTACTTTAGTTTTCTGCAGATTCATTTTTAGTCCCACCCTTCTGCTCTGCCTCTCCAGATCAGTGAGCATGCATTGCAGTTGGTCCCCTGAGTTACTAAGCAAGGCAATATCATCAGCGAAGCGCAAGTTACTAAGGTATTCTCCATTTACTCTTATCCCCAATTCTTCCCAATCCAGGTCTCTGAATACCTCCTGTAAACACGCTGTGAATAGCATTGGAGAGATCGTATCTCCCTGCCTGACGCCTTTCTTTATTGGGATTTTGTTGCTTTCTTTATGGAGGAGTACAGTGGCTGTGGAGCCGCTATAGATATCTTTCAGTATTTTTACATACGGCTCGTCTACACCCTGATTCCGCAATGCCTCCATGACTGCTGAGGTTTCGACTGAATCAAACGCTTTCTCGTAATCAATGAAAGCTATATATAATGGTTGGTTATATTCCGCACATTTCTCTATCACCTGATTGATAGTGTGAATATGATCTATTGTTGAGTAGCCTTTACGGAATCCTGCCTGGTCCTTTGGTTGACGGAAGTCTAAGGTGTTCCGGATTCTATTTGCAATTACCTTAGTAAATACTTTGTAGGCAACGGACAGTAAGCTGATCGGTCTATAATTTCGGTCTACCCATCGCCGATTCCACGTCTTCATAGAAGCTTTCGACTTCCTGGTCATCATGACTAGATGTAGGGGCGTAGACCTGTACAACCTTCATTTTGTACCTCTTATTAAGTTTCACAACAAGACATGCCACCCTCTCGTTAATGCTATAGAATTCCTGTATGTTACCAGCTATGTTCTTATTAATCAGGAGTCCGACTACTAGTTCTCGTCTCTCTGCTAAGCCCCGGTAGCACAAGACGTGCCCGCTTTTTAGCACTGTATATGCTTCTTTTGGCCTCCTAACTTCACTGAGCCCTATTATATCCCATTAACAGCCCTCTAATTCCTCCAATAGCACTGCTAGACTCGCCTCACTAGATAACGTTCTAGCGTTAAACGTTGCCACGTTCATATTCCAATGGCGGCCTGTACGGAGCCAGGCATTCTTAGCACCCTCTGCAGCGTCGCAGGTCTGACCGCCGCCGTGGTTAGTTGCTTCGCAGCTGCTGGGGACTGAGAGCCGGGGTTTGACTGTTGTGTTCATATAGGAGATTGTGGCCAAGTACTGCACCAGGGTGGCCAATCCTGCTCTGGTGAGAGAGTGCGTTACCGGTTCTGGTCACCGGGATCAGGCCGCACTCCAGGCCTGCTTGTGCAATTTTCTCAACACACGGTTGTTTTTTTCTCGTATTTTCCGGTGGAGAATTGTGCGGCCCGGGATTTGAATCACGGTCCTCTTGCACGGGAGGCGGATACTGTACCGTCCCCGCAGGAGTTAAATTTAAAAATAAATTGTGGGATTGTACGTGACAAAACCACTTTCTGATTATGAGGCACGCCGTAGTGGAGGACTGCGGAAATTTCGCCAACCTGGGGTTCTTTAACGTGCACCTAAATCTAAGTACACAGGTGTTTTCGCATTTCGCCCCCATCGAAATGCGGCCGCCGTGGCCGGGATCCGATCCCGTTACCTCGTGCTCAGCAGTCTAACACAATAGCCACTGAGTAACCACGGCGGGTCCCGCAGGAGTTGTACGCCTCATTTAATATACAGTGGTGCCCTATTTGATCAGTCAAGGTGGACCAATCTGAGCTCGGTTATACCGCACGGATGGCACTCGGCTAGAGAACCTCGTATTTATGACCTGCACATGTGAGGCCATACATATTTGAAGATATATATCTTTTTTTTTTTTTAGGAGGGTTCCCGTACAGTGATAAAATAAAGGAAAAGACATGAAAAGCAAGAAAAAAAAAGAAAGAAAACGGGGCGAAAAAAAAAAAGGAACATGATAGATGATTTGAACTCGTGACCCTTCGATGTTGCCCGGAAAGATAGCTCAGTCGGTTGGTTCGTCAGGCCCCAGGCTACTTTCAAGCGCCACAGCTACTGCTACGAGCCTCACACTTACGTGGAAAGGGACTCATGTTGTCCACGATAGTCGGTTTTTCCGAGTGGTTGGAAGGCATACTTTCTTGGAAAAATGGCTGCCCGAGGAGAAGAGCGAACTCGAGCGGCTTTAGAGACAAAGAAAACTGCCTTAAAATATTTAGACTTGAGGGAAAGGTTCGTTAACAAACTATAACACGGCAACCAGAACTCGAATACGACGAGAGAAATTATTGAGACGTGGAAAATTTCCTTGAAATAAATATGGTTTGCGAGACAAATGCTTGTAAGTATTGAACCTCTTAAAAGATGAGGGGAAATTTGCGCTCACCGAGAGGGCATCGTCCGTACGAAACCACCACCAGGCACCTTACTGAGACGTGGAGAGCTTTGCGGCCGGAACAAAGCCTCCCGTCCCCGCCGGCCAAGAGTTGGAAACGCGCTTTCCGATACATTTGTACAAATGTACGTACACCATAAAACAGCAATATAGTAGTCACGAAGTGGACGATTATGCAAAGTAAGTTTAGTACTGCAAATAATATAAAGTCAGTAATTAGTCATAGAACTAAACTAGTAGTTAAGGGATTCGCAACAGAACAAACTAAGTGAACAATCCACTAGACGGACTCTTACAGAATACCTTCCAAGAATACGTGTACCCGGGAAACGGAACGGGCGATCGTATATTTGCGCTAACGCGCTTGTTTTCTACCTTGATACAGCATAAGTGACCAACCATGTGGTGATCAGCGCCCATCCTATATCACGTTATCCCTATCTCGAGAAACCTAAAAAATGATGGCCCTAACCCCAACTGCGGAGAGCACTCGACATGGATGCAAATTCTTTGCACGCGCGTTATGCGCAAAAAAAAAAAAAATATCATGGCTTCGACGACAGGGAAAATGCAGAGATATGAATACCGCTCGGCTGCCATTGCACGTGGCCGCTTATAAATATACGTGCGGTTCGTCGCACCCCCAAAAAGTCGCACTTGTGCCCGAAACATGAAACATCGATGGCGATAGCAACAGTTTTACGAAGTAAGGATAGTAGTTTTATTGGCCGCATAAACTTGGAAACGTTCTCTTGCTAACTGAATTAACAAGCATGGCGTCAGTGCGCACAAGCAAACGCGACCGCATCCCACTCGGTGAGCACGGACACTCGCTGCGAAAGCGCTAGTGTGAGCAAGCGCGGCAGCTGCAGCGAGCGAAGCGACCTTCATGACATCGGTGGCTTCAACGCAAGAGCGGCTAAAACACAGGGCGCACACAGGCATGAGCCATCCGCAGAACCGTTTCAAGATACGGCGCATGTCACCACGGGCGGCCGTGCAAAGTGCGCACTTGTTGGCGGAAACGAAGCCCTCCCCATCCCCCCCGCGCTGCATCCCCGCTTTCCTCCACATATGGCGCACGAGATTGAGCCGCGATCGTCGGTTCCCTTTGCGCCCGGTAGCGAAATGCGCAATTGCTACCAGTGTGCCACGCGGCGCGCTCTCCTTTCCTTCCATTCCCACACGGCCTTTCACGCGATGGAAGATGGTGCGTTTGTTCTCCGCTTTCTCCTTTGCGTGCCAGATGGAACCGCGATCGTCGGTTTCCCTCGCATGCTTTCACTCGCACGTACAGCATACGAGGTGCGGCGACGGTGTTCTCGCATTGGACTTTATGCAGAACATCGCGGCAATGTTGTGATATAATTGCTATTGCAATAATAATAGCGGAACATTTCTGGAATGCAGGCCTTGCGCAACGTCACGCAACGTCAAATTGGTGTTTGCGAGACGGCCCTTGCTGTGACGCTGCTCACAGGATATTGCTTCAGCCAATCAGCAAGCTGACATAGCGGTTACCGTGGACCGTGACCACATACAGATTAGCAAAATTGTAGGTGCATTGCACACACTTCTCCAGGCTGCCGATCACATTTTTTTTTCAAGGTCTAAAGTCGTAATATAGGTGCCAACGGGCAGAAAAGTATTAGTCGATGAAATTGATGGTTTGACGTCAGGATAGGTTTGGCCAAACTTTAATAAAGGTCGTGCAGGACGCACGTCCGCGGGCATTGGCCGTCTCCCACGCAGGGAACGACAGGGAGTACCTGGCGGCCGCTGCGCGAGTCTGCTGGACGGCCCATTGCTGGTCTTGTAGGAGCGGGCTTCGTAGGGTCATCTCCCACTTGTCCAAGGTAGAATCGCGTGGAGCGTTTCTACATTACCAGAGCACGTGTGCGAGTATCACCGTGACCCCGAACAAGGGGCAGGCATCGTCGGGGTGGTCATCCGGGTGGATGATGTGTAACGTGGCGGCGTTGGGATAGGTATGTGTTTGTAGAAAGCGTGGCGTTAGGCCCTGCAGCCTGTTTAGTTTAGGGTGCGGGGGCGGAAGCACACGTCGTCCCAAGTAAACATGTTTAGTGATTTCGTTGTGCGTTACTGGGGCGTCCCTGTTCACCTCCAACTCATCGAAACGCGGTTGCGCCGGGGTGACGGCGTGATCGCTAAGCGCGCGCGCAGCGTCGTGGGCGGTCTTGTTGAGGTTCGCCGGGGCGCCCGAGATCCGACCCAGGTTGGCGGCAAACAAGATGAAGGTGGGGTGCTTGAGAGTGCTCGGATCAACGCCGCGGAGGACGCGTAACGCCAGGTCGGAGACGACTCCCCACTCGAATGCTTTGATGGCCGGTCTCGAGTCGCTGAATGTTATCTTTCGCCTGTCGTCGAGCATTGCCAGGGCTATTGCCCCTTGCTCTGCCACCTCGGGGTCGCGTGTGTGTACCGTGGCGGAGTTTAGGGTCCACTGCAAGGACGAGACCGCTACCGCGGCGAAGCGCCTGCCTCGATTGTGTTCCGCATGTACCTTTCGCAGAATGGGTGCCATCGTGATCAGGTCGCGGAGCTCGTGGGGAACCGGCGCGAACCCCGGTGGATCCTGGCTGTTCGGTGGGAAGAAGCCGAGCTAGCGCAAGGGCCCGTCTTGGTCGTCGTCAGTCGTATCATCTGCGCTCTCTCCTGAGACTCAGCGATCTCTTCGAGTGCATTGTGAACCCCGAGCTCTAGGAGTCGATACGTTTACGTGGTGATCGGGAGCCCGAGGGCCCACTTCACTACCTTTCGGATGAGTGTATTGAGCTTGTTATGCTCCGATTGTTTCCACTTGTGCATTGCTGCGACGTAGGTAAAGTGACATAGGACGAACTCGTATACGAGACGTAGCAGATTGTCTTCTTTGAGGCCGTGCTGACGGTTGGCCACTCTGCGTACGAGTAGTTTCGCGTTGTCAGTTTTTATCGTCAGCTTGTGGACCATTTGAATGTGTGATCCGGCCGCCTCGATTATGATTCCCCGGACTCGGATGGAGTCGACCCTGGGGATGAGGCGACCGTCTCTGGTGCGGACGGTGATGTTGCGCTCGGTCGGGGGTTTCTACCCCTTAGGATGTTTGCCTTGTGGTTTTGCACAGTACTGCAACAGCTCCGATTTGACGGAGGATCACTTGAGGCCGGTGTTGTGTTTTCAGTACCTGTGTAATCGGGATGTAAAGTTAGCGGGCATGTGGGTATCGGCAGGTACTTATGCACAAAGGTGCTGACGATGTCATCCGGCGAAGCGGTGCCTTTGGCCTAGTGAAGGACTTTGGTGAGCGAATGGCGCTGGTTCATGTGGGTGTTGGTGTCGTCGAGCAGGTATTCTTGGAGGTTCCACGTCTTCCCGTTGCGGACATGTCTGTCGACCGAGTTACAGACATCGTCCCGATGCTGTTTCGATGAGGTGTTGCAGTGTTTTGTTATGTTCTTGCTCAGTTCTGCAATGCGTTTGCAGAGCCTGCGGTTGAGACGCTGGCTCTTCCATCGTGTCAGGAGAGACTGTTTGGCCTCGAGCAAGTGGTCGGGACGTCTGTCAATCTTCTCGGTTGGCATGTCCGTGCTGACTGTTTTCGAGGCCTTACCGACGTTGGCCTTGAGCTAAGCCATCCCCGTCTCGAGGTTCGGGGCAGTGTCGGGAGAGAGTCGGGAGGCGCGAGTCTTGCGAAAGAGGTGTCAGTCGACCCACATGCACGACTTCAGCTTCCTGACGATGGTGGGTAAGTGCACGGTCCGTATGGGATTGTCACTGCCAAGATCCTCCGCAAGATTGGACCAACGGGCATCGGCTGTGTTCTTCACGAAGCAGAGATCCGGGGGGTGTCTCTGTGCGTGGATGTGCCGATGAAGGGGTAGAGAACGCCTTGTCCGCCAGTAGGGTTAGCTGCATGTCGTTCGTATACTGCAACAGCGCGGTACCCTTGGAGGTGTCATACACGTAACCCCGGGTGCGATGTGCATGGTTAAAGTCGCCAGCTATCACGAGCGGGTCTGAGCCCGCAAGACGGATGATTCTCCGGAATAGGCGTCAGGTTTCGTCAGCTTCATGAAACCACAGAATTGTATTTTGCAAGACTTCTGCTTCTCGGCAGAAATTCAAAGCAAAGCAATCTCTCGGCAACCAATCGGAGAATCAACATGCCGGATAATGACCACCATACAGCTGCCTAGCTTGTCGAAAATGAAACCGCTGAGCTACATAAAAAAAATATGGGACGGTGAACAACCGAAACAACCCCTGGAAGGCGAGTGCTAGTTTCAGTTTCAAGGAACATGCGTGCTCTTTGTGGTTTCCGGACAACCCAAGATCTCGTGCAACGAAGTAGATTTGGATATTCCCATTTCTTGTCATTCAGACGTTTTTACATATCAGTAAATTTGAGTGAACACAAACTATTCTTTCTGTTTAGTTATTTTTTTGTTTCTTTTTGTGAATTTTAAATCAGGTGAAGCGCGGAAAGTGGTTGACTTCTTTCTACCGTCCAGCGTTCGTCCGCTCACACTTGTCACTCGCTCAGCGATATTACAAGTCGGATCGCGCTGGGTCATCAGCTTCGGTTGCAGTGGCAATTATGAAGAAGGCTACTTCTGACCTTGTTTTTACAAGTGTCGCAACGTAAGCGCACTATGTGAGTCATGACATCAAAAACACATGACATTCCTTCCCACCGGTCCTCTACAACATGTGCTTTGCCCCATCAGACCGCCCCATCAGACTTACACGGCTCCCTTCTGCCAACACCCGCGCTGAATCACTGGATTATTGCTGCTGTGGACCATCGAACGCTGTATGATGAGACTGCAGGTCTTCGCTCTGGTTCTGACACTGAAGTGGCCGAGTTTTTCTCCGCGCTATCGTTTTGCGTAATGCCGTACCTGAGTGACTTTGGAAAACTGTTTCTTTTATGTGTTCTTTTTGAAGTCCTCGAGGTATTTACCAGCGCTCCTAAGACTACATCAATGCACCCTCACCAATCAAGTGGTCTTACTGAACGCCATTGCTCGAAATTTGTTCAACATGACCTCTAAGTATATAGAACCCGATCAGGCAAACTCGGACAGCTCATTTTGTCACGTATGCTTGTAATACGTACTGCCGTCCAATGCACAACCAACTACAGTCCATTTCTCCTCGTATGCGGCCGCACTCTCTCTTCTGCCTTACCCAACCTTCCTTTGGACACCCACTGCTCCATCCGAGTGCCCTCCGAGTATAGCTTGCTGCCCGTGTCACCTGCTGACGTGAGATTGCTCGTGCCGACATCAGGGTCACTCAGCAAAAGAGGAAAACTCGTTGTGATGCGTCGTCTGGGGTGACTTTGTTTCTCCAAGATAACCAAGCCCTCTGGTGGACACCTGTCCACCTACCGTGTCTCAGCAAAAATTTTCTTCGTGGTTATTTTGCTTCATGGTTATCGGGCAAGGAACATATTCCATCGTCTGCCGCGTTTTTCTGTTCCCTCGGTGGGTGACCACCGTTTTCGCACAACAGAAATCATGCATATCTCTTGCCTAAAGCCGTACATTCGTTGTTTCTGCCCTTTCTAACTTTCCACCTGTCTGACCGCTTTCGGGGTGGGTAACAGTTAAGGCTACTCACACATGTGTGCACTCCATAGCCTTAATCTTTATACTGCCACATGGTGTGGCACAACAAGGGGACTGAAGAAGAAGAGAACGAGGTTCGTTTTGGCGTCGCGCGTCAACGGTTGCATTTCGTGAAGTACAAACGCCTGGATCCCCATTCAGCGTGTATACTTCAGCAGGGTACACGCGACAATTTGGTGGAGGTGCGGGGTACACCCATCTTATGCAGCAAGAACCTCGCACAATTGGAGTTGACTCCAGTTCACCGCACAAGCCGGCGAATCCGATGTCTCGCCCCAGAATTTGGAAAGCTCCAGGAAAAAGTGATGACTACGACCACTGCGACTTCTACGGAAAGGGTAATTCCGACTTACCTAACGCTGCTGAACCCTCAAGTGCCGATGGCTTTTCATGGCGACACATTTGAAGGCGTGGAAGACTGGCTGGCGGTTTTCGAGCGCGTGGCTGCATTTAACGAGTGGGACAACAACGCAAAACTCGGAAACATCTACTTCAGCCTCCAGGATGGTGCTCGCACGGGGTTTATGAACCGCGAAAGTGCCCTGTCATCCTAGCCTGAATTCTAGCGGAAGCTATTGGAGACTTACTCCAGCCCCGATCGCCGGGAAAAAGCGGAGCGAGCCCTTCGGTCACGTGTCCCAAAGCCCGACGAGAGCGTCACGATGTACGTGGACGACATGACGCGTCTCTTTCAGCGTGCCGATCCGAGCATGTCGGAATAGAAGAAAGTGCGTCATCTGATAAGAGGCGTCAAGGAACAGCTCTTTGGCGGTCTTGTTAGGAATACGCCCAAGACTGTCGCGGAGTTCCTCACCGAAGCCACCGTAATGGAGAAGACGCTTCAGGAACGCTCGAACATGTACAACCGAGAAGTGAATTCCGCCTGCACTCCGGATACGCCGGTAGGCTTCGGGTTCGACGTCGCCTTGCTTTGCGAGCTGATTCGCTCAGTGGTTCGCGACGAGCTGCAGAAGCACCACGGTACGTCGCCACCGCCAGTCAGCTCCCTCACCAGCGTCGTACGCAACGAAGTACAGCAGGCACTGCAGGCATCTCATTCCAGCAGTGAAGCGCCACCTCTGCAAAGTGAGTCCCGGCGCAAGACTTACGCAGAAACATTACTGAGCCCCACCCAAGCATTCGCACCTACTTATGTTGCGTCGCTCGTCGCGTTGCGATCGGCGCAAGCCGCTCCGACAACTCGGCTACCGTACTTCGACGACCGCCGAACACCCGCGAGGATATCAGAGGTTTGGCGATCACCCGATCGACGACCGCTATTATACCTCTGCGGCGAAGCTGGTCATGTGTATCGGGAGTGCCCCTATCGACGACTCGGACTGCGGGGTTTTTCTATCGATTCACCTCGACTTAGGGTTGAACAGAGGCCTCCCGACATCGCAGAATTCATCGAACAGCAGCGCAGGCCGGGCATATCGCAGCGGCAGTCACGCTCATCCTCACCGCGGCGCTATTTCCTTGCTCGTGATACCACCTCGAGGACGACGCAAGAGAGATCACCAAGTCCACGTCAGAAAAACTGACGTCAGCGACCTTCCGCGGCGGGGCCACTGATACTCGACGCACTGAAGACCTCGTCCGACCGTAGACCGTCCGACCGCAGAACAACGAAAACTCGACGACGCCAGAACCACTTCCCGCGAACGAGATTTCACTGGAGTTACCTGTGTTGATCGACGGCAGAAAAATGACTGCACTTGTAGATAAAGGTGCCGATTCCTCGATTATTAGTGGCAAACTGGCGAGCGTTCTGAAAAGAGTTACGTTGCCCTGGAACGGGGGTACCAGTTCGTACGGCAGATGGCCACGTCGTCGCACCGCTTGGCTTATGCACGGCAAGAGCTGCTTTTCTCGCCAGTTGTGTGGTTCTATGCGAGTGTTCCCGCGATTGAATTCTTGCGATGGAATTTCTCCCGGAATATGGCGCTAATATTGACCTCCGCGAGCACTGCATCACTTTATCAACGCAAAGGACAACAATGTAGACCAACGTCGTTAGACACAGATCCGGACTTCGCGTTTCGGACGACAGCATCACGATACCGCTGTGTGTGAGTGTTATGGTTCCAGTCAAGTCCGACGAGCTACAACACCGTGAAGGCATTGTCGAAGGCAACGTTTCTATGTTGCTGACCCAAGGTATTTGTGTAGCGCGAAGCCTTGTGGAACTTCGTGATAGCCAGACAGTGGTCCTGGTTACCAACTTTAGCTTTGAGCATCGGCACATTTTTCGTGGCACTGCCGTCGCCTACGCCTAATTATCAACGGACATCGTCGAGTGCTTCGCTTCTAAAGTGGACACAGACGACGGTTCGCTCAGAGACATCGCTGTGAACTCCGAACTTACGGATGACCAAAAGAGCGCACTGCAGAAACTCTTGCACTAATTCCGCGCGAACTTCGCTCGGTCTACTAAGGTGGGCAAACGCCAATCATGAAGCACCGAATAACGACATTCGCCAACGCACGCCCAATCAAACAACATCCTTATCGTGTCTCACCGAAAGAACGTGAGGCAATTGAAGCCCAAGTCAAGGAGATGCTAGATGATGGTGTCATTCACCCGCCGCACAGTCCGTGGTCGTCTTCGGTGGTTCTGGTCAAGAAAAAAGACGGAACGCTTCGTTTCTGTCTTGATTATCGATGCCTCAACAATGTCACCAAGAAGGACGTGTACCCACTGCCAGGTATCGATGACTCTTAAGACAGGTTGCGGCGACCTATGTATTTTTTGTCGCTCGATCTAAAGAGCGGTTACTGGCAAATTGAGGTAGATGAACGAGACTGTGAGAAAACTGCTTGCGTCACTCCAGATGGACTTTAAGAATTCAGAGTACTTCCTTTCGGGCTCTGTTCAGCACCAGCAACTTTCCAGCGAGTGATGGACACCGTTCTCGCTAGTCTGAAGTGGCAAAGCTGTCTCGTCTACCTCGACGACATGGTTGTTTTTTCGGCGACATTCGACGACCGCCTGAAACGACTGCGGCAAGTTCTCGAAGCCATCCGATCGGCTAACCTCACCCTTAAGCCTCAGAAGTGTCATTTGGGCTACAAAGAGCTCATGTTTCTGGGGCACGTGGTCAGCGCGGAAGGCGTTAGCCCCGATCCCGCGAAAACTGCCACTGTAGCCACGTTTCCAACACCGACCAACAATAAAGGTGCCCGAGGCTTTCTGGGTCTTTGCGCATACTACCAGCGTTTCATAGCAAATTTTTCTAAGATGGCGGAGCCACTGACTCGACTCACGAGGGACGATGTATCGTTTTTCTGGGCCTCAGAGCAAGAGTCTGCTTTCACTGAGTTTCGACAGCGTCTGGTGTCAGCAGCAGTTTTGGCCCACTTTGATGAGGACGCGGACACAGAAGTTCATACAGACGCCAGTAACGTTGGTCTTGGTGCGGTGCTTGTAGAACGGCAGGAAGGTATTGAAAGAGTGATCGCCTACGCAAGTCGCACACTATCGCGTGCAGAGACCAACTACACCGCTCCGGAGAAAGAGTGTCTTGCAGTCGTATGGGCGCTGGCCAAATTTCGACCTTACCTCTACGGCCGCCCATTCAAAGTTGTAACCCGATCATCACTTGTTATGCTGGCTTGCAAATCTGCGGGACCCTTCTGGACGACTGTAACGGTGGAGTCTACGTTTGCAGGAGTACGACGTGACCATCTTGCACATGTCGGGCCGTATACACGAAGACGCTGACGCACTCTCGCGCGCCGCTATCGACACTACCGACCAAGACATTGAGGACGATGGCGTTTTCCTTTTGGCCGTAAGTGTTACTTATTTGTACACACGGCAGCGCGCATACGACTCACTACGGCCTATATTCGAACATCTGGAAGGACGACACCCATCAACACCCCGGCACATCTCTCGAGGATTGTCGTCTTTTTGTTTATGAGATGGCGTCTTGTATAAGAATAATTCCGCTGCCACCAACAAGACATACCTTTTGGTCGTTCCAGCAGACCTCCGTGCCGAAGTTTTATGCGCCTGTCATCACGAGCCTCTGCCTGGCCATTTGGGTTTTACGCAAACGCTTGATAGAGTGCGCAAATCCTACTACTGGCCGAAACTTGCCGATTGTGTTAAGCGGTACGTCCAAAGCTGCCGTGAATGCCAGCGCCGAAAGTCGCCAGCTGGGAAACCTGCGGGATTGCTGAATCCGATTGACCCACCTTGCAAACCTTTCGACCAGATCGGCATGGATCTTCTGGGCCCATTTCCACTGTCATCTTCTGGCAACAGGTGGATAATCATCGCCACAGACTATTTAACGCGGTAAGCTGAGACAAAGGCGTTTCCTCGAGGCACAGCTTCCGAGGTTGCCCAGTTTTTCATAGAGAGCATCGTCCTACGGCATGGCGCCCCATCGCACGTCATCACAGACCGAGGCAAAGCCTTTTTAGAGCAGCTCATTGAAGACGTTCTTAAGCTCAGCTGCACAACCCATCGAAGGACAACTGCCTATCCTCCGCCGACAAACGGCTTGACCGAACGACTGAACAAAACGATGACTGGCGTGCTGTCTATGTACGTAGACGAACAGCACGAGACGTGGGACGAGATACTCATATACGTAACGTTTGACTATAACACTGCTACACAAGAAACAACGCGCTTCACGCCGTTTTACCTCGTTTACGGCCGTGAAGTGCAGACTATGTTAGAAGCAATGCTGCCGTGTGACAACATCGATCGCCTCAATCTCGCCCAAGATGACGAACTCTTCGTGCAACGCGCGGAATAAGCCCGTCAGCTTGCCTGAGTGCACATAAAGAAACAACAGAGCATCAATGCGCAACGTTACAATCTCCGCCATTGACAAATAGATTTCCAACTTGGCGATCAAGTTTTGGTCTGGACTGCCGTGCGCCGAAAAAGACTATCCGAGAAGTTTTTGAGTCGCTACTTCGGACTTTCCAAAGTGTTGCAGCGAATTAGTGACCTGAACTACGAAGTCCTTTCTGACGGAAGCCAGCCTCCCCGACGTCGGCAACCGCAATCTGAGATTGTGCACGTAGTGCGGTTGAAACCGTACAATAGCCCCTAAAGTTCGACGTTCTCAGCCGCTTAGGTTAGTTTTTGTTGTTGCTCATCCCTCCGTGCCTTGTGACTATATCGCACACCACAGTGATTGTGACTATAGCCTATGTGTTCGTCCTAGGCCATCTCGGCGCTTTCACGTCAAGCCTATGTATGTTTTCATTCTTTTCTTTTCTTTTTTTTGAAGAAGGGGTAGTGCCACATGGTCTGGCAGAGCAAGGCGACTGAAGACGAAGAGAACGAGGTTCGTTTCGGCATCGTGCGTCAAGGGTATATTTCGTGAAGTACAAACGCTGGGATCCCCATTCAGCGTGTATACTTCTGCAGGGTACACGCGACAATATACTCATCACTCTTTTGGTTCCCTTGGTTTCTGTGCCTGTCTCACGCGGCTGCTTCAAAAAAATGACTTCGTGGGACTTGCAAGAATTTTATTAATTATTATTTTCTCTTACTTCTTGTTGAAAGTCAGACAACCATTAGCCGATGCGCCAGAGCAGGCCGCAGTGCCATTTTCATCAAGGGAAATGTTATAATTTTTTCCTTAATGGTTACACTTCTTGACGTGCATGTCATGTCGTTTAGCCTTCTGTTTATGAAATGTGTTTAGCGAGATCAAGCCACTGGGCATCCAATGCAAAATTGATTCGGTCTTTAGAAAGACACGCACGTGGTGTTAGACGTTCGCGCCCGCCTCGCTGGTTTAAAACACCCGATGGCAACAGGTGCCTAAGAAAGACGATTTGCTAACAGACGCTGTAACACAATTACCAGATTACAGTCCCATGTCGAATCCAAAAGCTACGGCAAACAACATCTGCGCAGAGAAATTCTTTACCTTGTGCTGTGACGCTACACACGGAAACTTCTATTGGACAAGGAAGCAGAAACCACCGTAACTATACAAACGGTTATACGTCCAAAGCTCCGTCATGCATTTCTTCAGCCTTGGTGTTCGCGTCTTGAAGTAAAACGAAAGGACATGGTTGAAACAGTTTTATTTGAACGTGCTCTTGAAACAACTAAACAAACAGGCTAGATGACTTGAAAAACGCCAGGTTCGCGCCTCTATTTTCTGTATTTCGCAGCCGCCACCTCGTTGGCCTCTTCACGTATATCGCCCCAAAGTTCCATCACTGGCGACATTTTTTCTACTTTCTTTATTGCTTCCTCCAGGCGCTGCAACTGTTCCTGTGAAAAATACCTCTTCCATCCGCCCACTTTGCCACTTCTTACGAAGTAGTACTTATTGTTGCTGTCGCCGTGGTGCTCATTCTTACAAGTTTCGCCAAGGCGCCGCAGCACTTTTTCCATGACAGGATTTGAGATAGGGCTCAAGTCCGCGACCATTATATCTCTCATTCGATCCGCTGAACATTTTTCAAGTAAATCACGAAGGAGGCACTCATTTTTTTCCAAATCCTCTGCGTAACTTTCACCCAGGAAACGGGCGAGCTTCACTACGGTGCCTCGGGTGTCTGCTGTCAAGTTTTCATAGGTGAGGAAAAATACGTTGTGCAAGTCCTTGATGGCATATCCTGAAACCACATGATTAAAGTAGTTCCCGTGGCCGGCGACGTCCTCGCTAAGGAAAGCATCAAAAAAGTCGTCGAATGTGCCATCTTGGAAACGGTAGACGCTCATACTGGTCACCATGTGGTAGAATGACACGCAGACGTCCCACGGGTTCCGTGCCACGTAGATGTACTTTGCTTCGCTGCTCATTAATTCCTTTCTTACGGGAAAATGTGATTGGAGCAGACGTAGTGGCAGGCTTGGTTTTAAGTCGTCGGGGTCTGTCGATCCAAGATATACCATGTTCTGTGTAAAAGCACAATGACTTGTAATCGGTTGGCCTTTTTTCAGAATGAGTTGCAGAATATAAAGAACCCAGTGCGTGCCGCTTTTCGGAAACGAATGCAGGACTAAATCTCCCTGTTGTGCTCGAAACTTCAACGCTTCCCTAACGAAGGCTGGATCCCAATGCGGATCTCGATGGGTACCGTCTATGATTTGAGTGAATGGCTTGGCCTTCGACATGAGCGCTACTTAGACGCTTCGCCTGCAACAAAAAAAATACATTGTTGTTAGAACGCATTTTGTAACTTTATAACTGTAATTTTGTGACTTTGATTCGCGTTATGAATTTTTTTTTCATTCTGGTGGACTACTTGCTTTCGAAAATTCCCTTTGTGAAATGATTGGCACTGTGTGTTTAAAACCCGTGCGCTCGCTTCGGCGAATTTTGAGAAGCTACCAGGCACACAGTGTCGGAGCTCACGTACATTAGAGCTAATGCGCAGTGGTTGCCGCTGCGTCGCGTCGGTGCAGCGTCTGCCACACGACACCGACGCATATGGCGTCTCAACAAATCGCTTCTGTTGCGGCGGGCGCTTCATATGCCGCGCCGTTCCAACCGAAACCTCCACAGAAGAAGACGGCATGGATTTTTCTGAAGCCCTAACTTCCCCCAGCTCCGCTGGTCTGTGTTGTTTGCGATAGCAGAGCCACGCATATTTTTTTAATTCCTTGGAGAACAGTTTGGTTTCCCTTGCAGAGATTATGTTTTCAAATAAAAATTCAAGTTTAGTTTCCAGACACTATGCTGGGGGGGGTGGTAGGGGCGGGGGGGTTCCGCTGGGCTAAAAGCCGTGAAAATAGCTTTTCATCTATGTTTAGGCGATATATCACACACTTCGGTCATGTTTCGTAAGTGCACACAGTGGATGGCATGATCACGTCTCACATATCTTAAATTAAGTACTAACGCGATAGCGCTAAGGGCCCCATGTCGCAGAAAAAGCCGGCATCGACGTCCGGCGGCGGACATCGTTTCGGCAAAAAATGAATTTCGAACCACGCATGCCCAACTAATCTTCTATCACCAAAGTTGCTCATAACTTGTCGTTCATTCTTTACAAAATTATATTGTTCGGAATTTCGACAATGACAGCCGACAAGCAAATGTCATGAAAAAATAACCAACAGCATGCGCAGTAGGGTTTTTTGTGTTACGTTATGTTTTTATATTCTATATGCTCACATTTAATAATAAAAGTGTGAAATAGTAACAGGAGATCGGCTCACGGAAGAGGCCGCGTTTCGACCAGAAAGCTCGCCTTAATGCACAGGGTTCGCCGCCAGCGTTTCCCGGTAAACATTGCGGTTAAATAGGCTCCAGTTGCCTCGAAGCGTAAAAAGCAGCGAGCCATCTCTGAATGTCATCGCATTCCACTCTTCAAAGGGATGCTTGGGCATTCTCGAAATTTTTACCGCGAGCACTAAATTTTGCTAGGCACGTAACCTTAAGGTCACATTGACGGGGCGACAGTGTGGAGTTGCCCCCGCACACTTACATACACATAAACTGATACGGCCTCGCTGTCTCTCCAGTTTTGTCACAACTGCAATGTATAAGGTCTGTGATCGTTTCTCTGAATTGACGAAAATACCTTTGCAAATCTCGCTGCGGCAGCTTGGCCTTCCCTAGAGCTCACCTGCATGGATTCATTTCGCAGCTCTGGCAATGAGTCAAAAATGACTAATACCTGCAGAAAGCCAGCCATACTGCCTAGGTCGCTTGTACTTATATTTTTCTTTTGAACAACTCAGAAGGGCAGGCATCAATACAAAGGCTTTCCTTAGTTGGGGCTCGAGTTCAGTCAAACCAAAAAAGTTGCCACAGACAAAATCTACGAAAAGATTCATTGCCATATGCATTAATGGTAAGTTTGGAAGCTTCCAATCTGTAATTTTGAACAGGTAATGCCGCGGCCTCGTTATGTTTCTGAAAACAGCACACCATGAGACAATTATCTTCAGCACTGCTGATCGCATATTGAAGTAACATGGAATCACATCTTTAGATGAATTTGATTCAATGTATTCTTTCAAGAAACAAAGAAAAAAGGGGAACATTTCTTGAAATCTTTTCACGTTCATACCCCTATTTTTTATTTCTCAGTTAATGCCGCAGTGGCCTCTTCACGTTTATCACTCCAAAGCTCCTTCACCGGCGATGTTTCTTCCCCCTTCTTTATCGCTTCTTCCAAGCGCCGGAGCTGTTCCTGTGAAAAGTACCTCTTCCACCCAACCACCTTGGCTTATCTTACGAGGCAGTACTTCTTGCTGTCTGCGTTGTGTCCATCTTTGCAATTCTCGTGAAGGTGCCGCAGCACCTTGCCGATACCAGGATTTGATTTTGTACTGAGGTCCCCGACCATCGTCTCTTTCGTGTGATCCGCCGAGCATCGTTCAAGCAACTCACTAAGCAGCCGATTATCTTTTTCCAAATATACTGCGTAGCTGTCCCCCAAGAAGCGCGCAAGCTTCAGCACAGTGCCTCGGGGGTCTTTCGACAAGTTCTCATATGTCACGAGAAACACGTTGGGTATGTCCTTGAGCTCATATACGGAAACCACGTGATCGAAGTAGTTCCCGTAACCAGCTACGTGCTCGCTGAGGAAACCGTTGACGAAGTGGTGGAATGTGCGATCTTCGAAGCGGTAGGCACTGAAATTGGTCGCCATGTAGTGGAATGACACGCAGACGTCCCACGGGTTTCGTCTCACGTAGATGAACTTTGGCTCGCTGCTCAATAACTCATTTCTCAATGGATAATGCGATGAGATCCGTACGGAGTGACATGTTTGGTTTGAAGTCGTCAGGGTCTGACACCCAAGATATATCATGTTTTGTGTGAATTCATCGTAACTTATTATCGGTTGACCTTTCTTTAGAATAAGCTGCACATTATGAAGGACCCAGTGCGTTCCGGTTTTGGGAAATGAAAATAGGACTAGATCGCCTTTTCGTGCGCGAAACTCCAACGCTCCTTTAAGGATTTCAGGGTTTCAATGCGGGTCTCTAGGGACACCATGTCAATGTTTTGAGTAAATGGCTTTGTTGTCGATATGAGGTTGATTTGCACGCTGCGGCTGCGATAAATGAACAAGACAATTATGTTTATTACGAGACTTTCCGTAACAACATTTGCTTTATTTCACGCCCTTACCTCATAAAGTTTATGTTTTCTTCTGCTGCATTTTTTCAGGAATCCCAACTCACAAATTCGTTGACCTGCGTGAATTTGTGTCCGCAAATAGTAATTGACGCAAAGTACACCAAAAGACAAAATATTTCACAATATTCACCAGAAACTATCACATTCACCACAAAACTTTCACAAGCAAGGTAAGGAAGATTTATCATCGGGAAAAATTTCACCCGCTCGATTTTAGTATGAAGATACAAAGACAACTCATGAAGGTTTCACACAACGAAAGCTCATTGGGTGAAGAAAAATTCCTCCTAGGTCGGGTATAGAACTTGGAACCAGTGTCCGTCCAGGGCAGTAGCTCTGTTTTCCGACCTGACCGACATGCTAGAGTGGTGCTCGTTAAGTCAGAGGGTAGCTGAGAGGCCTGAATAGCCTTTGGCGCAGCAGAATCTGTCACAGGCATGCTCGGCCCTCTTTCGGGACTCTGCTGTTTTGGTTCGCAGTGCGTATGCACTTCAAGGATGACTGCCAGACTGGATATCGTTAATGAATGTGTGCATAGATGCGTGCTTATTATTGCGTGCAATTTTTATAGTTTTTGGCTTTCTTTTTAGTTTTTATCCCATCTAATGAAGAAAAAAGAACCTCAGAAGTTAAGAAAGATGGTAGAGTGACCATAAATAAAAGATGTTGGCTCGTAGTTGAATGTCCGGACAAGGGTGAGTTTTTCTTCAACTACCACACTTTCTTTATGGAAAACCTGTATGGGCGTCTTTTGTAGCGTCATGTAACAGCAGGGTAGTCGCCAACTTCCGTTTCATAAGTTGTCACAATTATCCAGACGGCATAAAGGTTTTTAGAGTCCATGTGCACCTGCATGGTGCACATGGACAGCTACACCGAAATTGCTTAAATTGCGGCACATAGGCATGTTTATGGGACCTTGAGGGGAAAGAATAATGTTAATGAAAGTCAGGAAAACCTTCATCATCAAAGGCATAACAGATAAAAGCATGCACTTCTTTTACTTTTTTTCTATCTGTGAGAAAAGGAACAAATAAAGGAGAGACTCCGCCCCACTATGGGTGTTGAGGACTAGAACCAGTCCGGAATAATTGACTGGGGCTGAAAGGCAAGTGATAATTTAGTACAAAAGCGCGCAGGTAAAAACGAATTTGTAGGAGAAATAGCGAGAGTTAACTGAAGAAAAAGTATGAATGCTGGAGAAGATAATGAAGTTTATTGCACTCGTAGTATTAGAACCAGCGATTGCACGTCACTCAAGCTAACGACTTGAGTGACTGGCCGAAAGGCCGCAGCAGCGTTAGGAATCTACTGACCTGCCTCGGGGAAAGTTGTTTGATACATCATGTACGCAAGAGGAAAGGAAAAACAATAGTGACGAAATCAAACAATAATATGTGCAAAAATAGTAAAGAGGACCCTGTCGGCGGCGTACGAGAACAAAAATAATTGTTCATGGACCATCAGTTGAGCGAAGGTAAGGAAAAATGTCCGCGTTGAAGACAGGTGACCTGAAGAGAGTAAGGTGAAAAGCAGAAAAACACTGAGAAGTATTCTCAGGGAAAGTAAAAAAAAAGACGGAAGTGAAAGTGCAACCAGTCATTCCACCATACCGCTTGCACCATGCTGCACCTTTGTTGACTTAAGCAAGAGGTACGACAGGCTGAATGCTGCAAAAGATGATGCGGACATAACCCACATGCGTCATAAGATAGAGGTGAGGTCAGAAAAGTGAAATAGATATTGCATAGAAAAGAAATTAGAAGAGCCCTATTCCGTTTATCTTTTTATGGCGTCTTGTACGTGTCAGGGGTAATTTATATGGATGCGTCATCTTTTAGCAGTCATGCGATGGAGTATGTTAACGTGCAATCATTGAAATAATGTGCTGTGGAGTCGCAAGGATTTCCACGGCGCATGTGTTGGAAGATCAAAGTTGGAAACGGTGATAGTAAAAGGTAAACCGATCATGCGACGTTATGAGGTGTATGAGTAGTAGAGGAGACGCAAATAACGATGGGATGGAATACGCACTGTTTTCATATAAAGATCTTTGTAAAAATGGTCCCTCCTTCAAGTTGTGTGCCACTTTGTGTGTTAACTAGAGTATAAGCGGGAATGAAAGGAACTCAAAGATTATAAACAGGTGCGGGTAATATCCGAATAATAAGCAGCTGTTGAAGCAGCTGCATCATCATTCTTGTTGCCAGTGATAACATGGTGTGACGGTATGATTTAAATGAACAGGTGGTGCAGCCGACCTTTCAATTAGAATTCGCTTGATGGAGTGTGCTTGTGGGATTGGTTGTAGTAAGCTGCGACAATGCTATTGCAGTTGGCAGAGCGACAGTATAAATATACAAAACGTACCATGTCTCCTTTCCTTTCGGCGTATGGAAGACTCTCCAGTACTGCAGTAGTTTCGGCTACCTGCGAACTTGTTGCTCGTGTAACGAAGACCAGCACTATGCATCGAATCGGCGCTGGTGCTCGGACTCGGTGTTTCGGTCTTACCATCGCGTTAGCCACTCCGAATTTTCGGTGAATAAATATCTCCGCATTTGTTGGAGGTGAAGGGTACCTTCAAACACTCCAACTTGGCACTTCAATGCCGGGCGCTACCATCAACCATACTGTAATAAAGTTGAAAGTTGGGCGACTTGGTATACATTCAACCATACCCCACGACCCTCTTCTGCAGGTAACTTCTGCATCGGTCATGTGCTCGGATATGCTCGGCTAAAAGGACCCTGCTGTTTTCAGCGGTGCGGATGACAGAGACGTAGAGGACTGGATCTCGTCATGCGGCAAGGTAAGTCTGCCACACACATAGGATATGCCACAAAACTGAACAACATAATTTTATTTCTCTAGGGCATGAAAGCCCTCGAGCCGTGAGACGGATTCGCAGAAGTGGTCCGCATTTACGACTTCTTTTGTGGACCTGTCTCGAAGACCGGCTGTTCGCAATTGTGCGCAGAGCAGTGTTTGCGGTAGCGAGCGCAGCAGTCGGGTTGATCATTCACGATTTACATCGAAGACGTTCTCGACTTGCTCGAGACAGTGAGTGCGACCGTGTTGGAGTAATATTCACCAATCTTAGGGAGGAAATAGAGGACGGTGTGTTTAATGTGCTTCTTGCAAAGAGTCCTCGCACATTAGAAGAACCCGACACTCTGGGAAAGTTGCAATGAAGTGCTCAGTCAGCAATACTCGCCCCGTCGCTCGCCCGCATAGGATCAACATCTTGCCGGAGTGGCTGCCGTTCACAATCAATCATAGCTTCTCGAACTGATAAAGGCGTTTGTGCGTGAGGAAGTTGCCTGCGAGCTCTCCGTAACGTCATTCGCTCATCCGTAGCACATGCAGCAGCGTTGTACGAATTTTGAGGCCACGCTCCTCCACACGATTGAGCAAGAATTCGCCGAGGTCCTGCCCGTGCACCGCGAACAGCTCGCTGCAGCGGTTCCTGTTAGTTATGCTGTAGCCGTCCATAGGTCCCGACCACTCCCTGCAATTGAAGCTCCGCCTCTCACATACGGCGATGTCGTACGCAGGCCCCCACTACCAGGCGCCGTCCCGTTCTTTCATCAGACGCCTGGTAAACCACGTCCTAGGAACTACATTGGACCTGCAGTCGCAAACTCGTGGCGCACGTCAGACGATCGGCCTATAGCATTTGCGGGTGGCTACGCCATTTATACCGTCAGAATTGTCGGCGCGCTCAATTGCCTGCTACCACATCGGCAGTGACATCCTGTGATACAGGCATGTCATTTTAAGGCCCCTATACACCTCTTCGGTCGCGTCCGCACCTGTTCGTCGCATGCCCCTTACCAACTGTTCACCTTCTCCGCGCCGCCACTCACCATATGTCGATGCGGGCTCGTCCTGTGGCTCGAGAAGACCAAAATTGATTGCTGTAGCCCACGAGGCAAGGAATGTGGCACTGTCGAACGTCAAAAATTGTCACCGTAGCCCATGAATGGTCATAGAAATTTCTGATGGTGTTCGCGCATTACATCTCGTGGACACTGGAACCGCTGTATCTCATATAGACGCATAACGCTGTCGCTCGCTTCGCATTGTCACAACTCCATTTTTTTGCGTAAGTCAATTCGTACACCAAGCGCTCAGCATACTGACCTTTTAGCGACGTGTGCGCCGCGTGTGGTCTCTGACAAGCCGTGTATACCACTAAGTTTATTGTCATTTTTTCTTGCTCTTATGACGTTATCCTCGGGTGCAATTTAATTTGAGGCTATAACACTGTCATACATTGTGCACGTGCCGAAGTTGAACTATCACCGATGTTTATTGTGACCTTGACAGATGTTCCTCCCATTGGCTGTAAATGGCTGTAAACTGCTCGTGAAAAAAGATAGAAACATTTCTCCAATGGCTCAGCGCTTTGTCCCATGTGCTACAGCAGCCTCTATGACGCAATCACACTGTTCTCTTCATCTGGCCTGTTCATTACACGACCATATTTTGTGCAACCTCTTGCTGCTGTGGGCACTACGCAAGCCTGGAGAAAAAAATTTGTTTCATACACTCTGCGATATTCTGTGACAGTGCTTCGAGCAGAAAGCCTTGGCGATGAGGAAGACATTAACGACGTGCAAGTTGTCGACCCGCCGGGTGACACAGCCTCCGTCAGCCACCCTACCCCCCGTGAGTTCTCTACGTCTGACACATTGTCCACAGATGTGTTTACTCTTTCTACCTCCGAAGAACTTACACCGGTTCAGTGATCCCAGCTTTTGTGCGTCTCAGAAAAAATTTAATATTTCAATTTTGTGCAAAGTTCTTTAGGGCGTGCACCCACTGTTACGCAACACATCGGTACCGACTCCCACCAGCCATTGCGACAACGCCCGTATCGCGTATCTGCTTCACCGCCATGTGATTCGACTTTCATATAGTCAAAGGACGTGACCAGGTGTCCTTGTTACGAAGAAGGATGGCTCTGTTCACTGCTGTGTAGATTACCGATGCTTTAACAAGTTTACTCGCAGAAACGTCTATGCCCTGCTGCTAACAGATGACGCCATAAACTGCTTAAAAAGAGCAGAATTCTTTTTCGAATTAGATTTGAGATTGGCCTATTAGCACGTGCCAGTAAGAAGTTGATCATCCGAAGACAGCATTTGTTACACCTGATGGTTAAAACAAATTTAACGCCGTGCCCTTTGGACTTTGTCATGCACCTGCAACATTTGAGCGCACGATGGACAGTCTTAGGTGTCTTGAAGTGGGATATGTGCTTATGTTATCTCGACGATATTGTCTTTGGTTCGGACTTGACCGCAATCCTTCAGCGTCTCAAAATTGTCCTGACAAGTTGAACGACCGCCTACCGCAATAGAACTTGACAATGCGCCGCTTCGCAGCGTACGAGGCCATGTATCCAAGGACGGCGTCTTGTGCAAATCAGTCAACCTTCGCGTCGTCGCTGAATTTTCCTAAACCAACGTCCGTAACAGAACTACGCAGTTTCGTTTGACTCTTAGTACCGTTGGCTCCCTCAAAATTTGGCCGCAGTTATATCACGCCTGAAGAAAGTACTCGGAAGCAACGGCACTCTCTCTTTGGGGTCATAAGAGTGTTAGCGCTCTTTCAAGAATCTGCACCTTTTTCTTCACTTTCCAATTTCGAGTACGCACGGAAGCTAGTTGTGTCGGCCTCACCGCTGTTCATGCGCAACGCAAGCTCGATGTCGCTGAACATGTCGGTGCAGACGAAAGTCGAACACTGACAAAAGCAGTAATCAACCACATTTTGACGCAGAAGGAATGTGTAGCCATCGTCTAGGCTTTTACTAAGCTCCGTCCCTATATCTATAGACGCCCATTCAATGTCGTCACAGACCATCATGCACTGCGATGGCTTTCATCATTGACATATCCCTCAGGATGTCTTGCCCGCTGGGTACTAAGCTTTCAAGACTATGACATCCGCTTCGTGTACCGAAAAGAGGGCCAACATTCTGACGCCGATGCACTGAGACGCTCTCACCTGCCCAGTGAAATTTCCTGTTCCTCAGCATCTTAGTCCACCGTTTCGTCCATTTATATCGGCACAATTGTCCCTAGAAGAGCAAGAAGCAGTGGATTGCTCCCGTAAAGACTTTCTCGCCGATTCCTCAACACAACTTACCACTAGAACAAGTCACACAACCGAACACTTATTTATTAGACGGCCACTACTAGTTACTAGTACTTATTACCTCGAAGTCTGCGTTCCGTAATCTATCCATTCTTATACACTGATCGGGTTCACATTCAGGAGTTCTATAAACTTCCTACTACTGGTGGTACTACTACTAGCGGTACTACTGGCGAGGGAACTACATCTACGTTCAAAAGTTTGTTCACTTTTGCCCCGATCGCCGACCGCACATGTTCACCCTAACTGTCGCCAGGCCTCTACATTGTCAAATATAACGTACAGCGCTGTGTATGTCGTCTCTCGCAGTCCTTGTCCTTCGCGCTGTACGGTATTTTTGATCATGAATTACCAACTAGCCCAAGCAACCACCCTAGTTCGCCTCTACATTGCCCGGCCCAGCCATTTGCACATATCG
This sequence comes from Dermacentor andersoni, assembly GCF_023375885.2. NCBI lineage: Eukaryota > Metazoa > Arthropoda > Arachnida > Ixodida > Ixodidae > Dermacentor > Dermacentor andersoni. Next base: position 179,336,536 of record NC_092817.1, on the reverse strand, counting down.
ACATGGATTGCTGTCGGCCACTTCTGATATCTGCGGCTAATCACTGGGCCATCGTTGCAATTGGCCCTTTAACGCACTACGGGGAAACCACCAGTCTCTCGGGAGCTAGAGAACGCGATGTTGCCTAGTTCCTCCTTCGTCGTTTTATCCTGCGTCACGGTTCCCCCCCCCCCCAGAAACTGCTTATTGATCGCGGGCATGCCTTCTTGCCCGAAACCTTTGAGGCAGTCCTCGATCAGTGCCACGTTCTTCGTTGGATAACTACTGCGAATCACTCTCAATTGCATTCCGCCTATGACCACGCAAACTGGGACCTCATTCCGTCCTTTGTCGCTCACGCATACAGCGCTGCTACTCAGAGAACCATTGGTATTTCGCCCTTCTTCCTACTGTCCTGTCACTACCCGACGCTCACTATCACCGGGAGTCTCCCTTACGGGCCGGATACATCCAAATGTGTGCCTGTTTCTGCAGCTGCGAAGCATTCTGAGGTGTGCTGTGAACAGGCGCGGGCCTTAACTTCAACTGACCAGGAGCGCTAGAATAGCAACCACGCTGAGACCAGCGGGCCCATTTTACATCTTGGTGGCCTTGCGTGGCGGTCAGTTCCTGCCAATATACCTGATGTATCTTGGAAACTGTTACCCAATATGAAGGTCCTTACCGCGTCGTTAACTACTACGTCACCGAAACCGTCGTCCACTCTGAGGACCTGCGCAGTTGCGGATGAGACATTGTACATCTCAACCGCCTCAAGACGTACTACGACCCGCCCATCATGGTCACCCGGACGGCTTCTTTTTCGTCCACAGGGGTAATTGCAGCAAAGACGACGTATGCTGGATCATCTGAATCAAGGATGGTGATGTGGGCTTGTTGGTACATCTTTAGCGAAGGTAGCTAAGCGTCTACTGTGCGTTTTTTGTCCTCGTGTTTCCCTGCGCTCAATCATATTTAATGTGCGTGATCATAACCACCAGCGCGAGTCACAGGATCATCGCTTATGCTCGGTGTTCAGGTCTTACCGTCGCGTTCGACACTATAAATTCCCAGTCAAGTAAACTCTTTACACTCTAACGAATTCGTAATGGCCAGATATTGTTACAGGGCAGTGAAGAAGAGAAGGATAACGGCTCCATAGACAACGGAATTTCAAGACGGCCTGACTGGGCGTTCCCCCGTCTCCACTTAGCATTTTGCATCTTCGTAAATGCATCTTGTGAATAGATTTATATGCGCAAGATTGTTGTATTTTTCGGAAACAAGCAAGAATAATGAACGCAGGTTTGGCTGAATGCGACGTGCGTAGTGCTTCAGTTAAAAAATGATATACGGGTTGGGAAGTGACGTGTAATCATGTGGAATATGTGAGAGGTGTGAAATGGAAGGGTGTTTTTCGGTGGTGGCTTCCCGTCTAGGCATCTAAGGGCAATTGTATGGTTGAAGCTTGGTATGTTTGGGTCTCGTAAAATGTAACTGATCTTGATGTGAAAAGTACGAACTGTGCGTTGATATGATCTAATTCAATGTGTAGAGGTAACGTGCGCGTCTCATCGTATAATGAATCTATGCGTGCCGCTGTGGAAGCGCCTGTGATCGAAAGGTGTAGAGTACACTGGGTAAATGTAGTTGTTGATGTCAGTTGTCAGGCGCATATATGGCCCACCAAACAGTCGAAGCGTATGTGATGGAAGGCAGTAAAACATGGTGGCCGAATTGTCTAATCTTTGTTGGAGAGTTACAATAATGAAGTATGAAAAGGCGTTAGTAGAAGTGATGTTGTGAGCTCGGCTATTCTGTAGTACGAAGACAGTAAATAAATGGCACACACATGTAAGGAATGTACTGCGTTTCCGTGTACGGCACAAAACTAAGATGCAGCCTTGTTGTGACACACGCAGTATTTTTACCTAAGGAATGCGTCCGAGTACGTCGATTTCAGTTTGTGCCAGAAATTTGAATGACTATATCTTTCACTTTCACTTTATTTCCTTAAGGACCCCTCTTCGCGGTATTACATAAGGGGTGGGTCGGTGGTTATTACCAACTTTTCGCTGAGTGTTCTCGCACTGAGCGATGATAAAACATACTTCATAAGCAACTGCTATGTGTTTCTTTGAAAGCTTTGAGTCGTTTGAAATATAACGCTTGAAAGCCTTTTCTTTCAAAAACGTAGCGAAATTGTGTTTTCATAATGACTTTCAAAACTTACTGGGGTGAGAAAGCAACCTGAATAATGCATGCACATTGTGGACGCAAATCTTCGACACGGGAGCATTGCAGTCACTTACCGTGATAGCTGGACTAAGAGAGCAATATGCGAGAAGGTAGAAAGGCGCAATCTCATGCACGCTACAGCGTCGAATAATAGGAAACAAAACTGGTGCGCTTCGGATAGGGACTGTTGTTACCCCTACTGCTAGTCCGATTTCGTTACCGTGCCTCATTTTCTCCCTCTAACAGCAGCTGGCTCTATTTGGCGCGCAGCTGTTGCCCCAAGGACGTTTTAGCCATACACGCCTACCTACAAACTCCCGCCGCTTGGTAATCTTCCACAGCAGCGGAAATAATTGAAGTGCACATCAGCTCAGGTTGGAGGCGGCAACAGATGGATTCACGAGAGCTTAAAAGAATTTACTTTTTCGTTTACCATCCTTATCCTACTCAGGGGCCACGTGGGACGGCGTAGGGAGAGGCTGCTGATAAATTCTCACCAAATGTGTTTCATTACGGCTCACCCAAAGCACGGCGACACACGAACAGATATAGGTGATAGGATTCGAAATGCAAAGCACTACCAATAAAATGCATTAGCTGGACGAAAATTTGTACACGACAAATATTTCTGCAGCGCAAGTCTCCCGATGACCGCCAACGGTAGTGCGTTTAACACTGAATCAATATAGCGACAGAAAGTATCGCCAGCGTAGAAACGAGTTATGTAGCAGGCGTGTTGTGCAGCTGGACAACTCCCTTCACTACAAACACTCGGGGCATTCTAGCGGCGCCAAATGCAAGGCGCGCCGGCATGCGCGAACGTTGACAAATGCGTCAAGCCTTTTTCACATGATGGGATTACATCGCACCGGATGTGCTATTTCCCGCGCATTCGACGGAAACCGCAGTCGCCGGCGGCCATTTTTGCAGGCGCCCTCTGCGGCTGCGACCAACCGGTTGCTGGCACGTCGCACCGAACGCAGCGTTCGCTGCGATTTTTCGTCGAAATTGCTCAGAGACGCGCAAGAATTCTTTAGCAGTTTGTTTTGTGAAATGGCGTCAGTCGCTCATCACGACGTCTATTACAACTTTACATATATATAAATGTTGGTTCAACTAACCTTGAATAGGCAAGAAATTGAGTGGCCTGGTGGAATGAGCAAACAGTATCTACCGTCAGCACCGGCATGCGAGCGAGGCAGATAAAATCTCGTAGGTCAGATTCGGTTCTGTCATTTTTGTACATTTGTTGTCACAATGCGTTGCTGACCAGCCGATGTTTCTTTTTTTTTTTTACGTTGCCTTCGGTTGCTGATAGCACGTATTTTTCCGTGCCTTTCCGTTCTTCACACGCACTGCGATGTGTGAATAGTACGAGGTGTACTTCAAGAGAAAACATAGCCTTCGGATATCGTACCAATTTTGTGGTCTGTTGCGACCAAGCTACTCCGGTTCACGAAAACGCCACAGTTGTAGCACGCTATGCTTTTGCGGACCGAGCAATTTAAAGAATACGCAACTACGGTCAAACACTGTGTCGATGGGATATAAGATAACCATATAGTATCCACAATGTCCCGCTACATGCGCCACCATTTAGTTGCATGAAGTCGGGGGCTTCGGCTTTCACGCGTATATTTCTCGCTGAATTATTTCATTCCGAGGTTCTGTTACTTCCGCTGCGTGACGCGACTGATTAAGCTCGCAAAGCTAACCCGTAAAATATATATAAGCAGAAATTTTCTACAATAGGATATTTAACGCTTTGAGTGGAAATAAAAAGCATCGTCAATTTGTTTTAGAAACGTTAACGCGCGATACTCATCATATGCACAAATGTATCTCTTTTTGTTGATGTATCATTTTTCTGCTGCATAGTAACGAATAAACATTCAACGTGCTGCAGATTTTGCGCTCTTGCTGCTCCTGTATTAACCCTCACTGCGGAGGGTAAATGCATATTTCACCTACTTCACTGCACTGAATTTCTTTTGTTTCTGCTAGACGCAACATGTAGCAGTGTTCTAAGAAACTACTTTGCCATAAACATCCTTGCCTTTCCTTGCTCCTCTCTCTTTACGTGCTGTAAGACACACGCAATAATATTAAAAGCAGGCAACACACATTGTTTCTATAAGCGGTAGATAACACAGTAAACGAAAGCAAATCAAAATCGTGCATTGAACTCAGCCGGTTGCCTCCCTTCCAGCGAATGTTAGCACCTTTTCAAGTGTGGATGGTTCTTGCACGTCCGCAACTAATAAACTCTGCATACGTATTACGAGTCATAGGCTGTGCCCAACATGACGAAGTTACTAATGAGTTTAGAATTATACCTGTTACTGCATAAACTCATATAACCGTCTCCCGCCATTACTGCCTCTGTAAGATAAGTATCATGCAACTTGCAAAATATATAAAGACAGCATGGCAGTTGTGTATGTGAATCTTCTATTTCTTATATTGTTAAAATAGCTGCGTACTTTTTTACTGCATGGCGTGATTTATTAATGCTTGTCTACAGACTCCCCTAAATTCTACTCAGCCTAGCCCATGCGGCCTCGGGCTCAGCCGAGCTTGCTGCGATTCGTGTTCACCAGAGTTTATTCAAGCGAGCTTGCGCTGCCTCCAGGGGCGTAGCAAGGGGGGGGGGCAAGGGAATTCAGCCCCCCCTGAAAGTTTTGCGTGCTTTCATGCAATGCAGACCAACACAACTTTTAACGCGAATTTCGTGGCAACGAAGTGCACCTCGAGTCACATAAGGCAAGGAACCCATCCAAACACAAGATTTCTAGGGCATTTTGATGGCGAGTGGGCTCGTCGCGACATCTCGTGGAGTCCGCGCAATCTACGGAACTTATGGATTTCAATTCTGAAACTTTACGGGTATAAATGTCTCGCAAACATTTAATGCGAAAGGTGCATTGACATTTCCAAAGTCGTGGTTTAGATTTTCAATTCTGAAATTTTTTCGGCTAAATGTTGTTATAAACATCTGATCCCGAAGGGGCATTAACTTTTCTAAACTCGTACATCGGATCATACAGCGAGACAAGCCAAATCAACACACAATCAGACAAGTTGACAAAGCTTGCAGCGAGGTCCTATAAGACGAAGCGTTGCGGTGGCTCATTTGTGCCGTGATGTCAAAGATTAGAGTATCAACATTCTTTTACCTGCGCCAAAGCATTCATATGAAGACACTAAAGCCAGCAAAGCTAACGACATTCTTATTTATTTTTCTACTTTGACATTTATTCGCGAGGGCACATTGAGCCTCTTCAATTTGCCTGTTCTTGCTACGCTCAGGTTCCAACAGCCAGCCAGAGCGCATGCGTTTTTCTCGTGTTGCCCCGCCCACCACGTGGCGCACTTCTGTGCGCGTTGGTTTTTCTCTCGCCGATTGAATTGTCGCCTGGCAGAGCTTTAGACGCTTTCTGGCTAGCGAACGAGAAAAAGACACAATCGGCGCTCGCCGCCATCACTGTCGTTACTCAACGGATTGCAACGAATTCGCTTGGGCGCAACCTCTCCGTTCACTCTTGTCTCGCCGGTGTAGGATACCGAGAAGTATGCTTACGGTTCCTAGTGGGCCAAGCGTCTCACATTTTCTTCGATATTCCTTCAGTAGCCAAATTACGTGCCCAAAGTAGGCATTCGACTGTGACTAACATGGTTTCCTTGGTGTCTATTTTTTTCATTTCGGTACCCCGTCCCCACAAAAGATAAAAAAGGACATTGTTGCGGCGCAGCGAATTGTCGCATCGTGAAAGTTCGATTTTGTTAGTTCTTCTTTTTTTTCGGAATGTAATCGGCCGCGGGACGCTTCAGTTACTGGATACTCTTATTATAATATTTCGATAGTAATTATATGAACACTCCAGGCGCATTCCTGCCATCACCATCACCCTCATGTTCCGTATAAAGGCCAAGAGCGATAATATCGTGACCGCGCGATGCATGCTGCATGTGCGAGTGAACGTGTAGAGGGGGTGACATCGGTGAGCCGACGAAGGTGGCTCAGTCTTCTATGTGCAAGAGAGAAAAGCGGGGAGGAAGCGCGCCGTCTTCCGTCGCGCGCGATACCTCGGGGGCAGTGGAAGGAGGGGCGGCAGGCATTAGTATTCTATGACCTGTGAATCTGTGATTGCGCAACATGTTTATTTGCCTTGTTTGAAGCATTATATACAGTGTCTTTTTCTTAGATAAGTACATTAATTGAAGACATACGTATATCTATATATATTGCTCTGAGGTTTTGTGTTTATGTGCAGTCAACTTTGTTTCCAGTTACACTTTTTTTGCGCTTTATCAAGCTGTACTATCGCATTTGTATTTTCGTATCTCCGCATTTCTAATGTACAAGGGTGAGTCAAATGCAAGTGAGCCTAACCATCCCGCTCACCAATGGTTCGGTTCAATATCTGCGAGACATGCGCGTAGCACACAGGCACCTCATTTACAAAAGTGGCAAACGGGTTTGAGGATAAATGTTGTTTATAACCATCAAACACTCGGTTGAACATGGCTGCGTGACATAATGGAGGCTCCAAAAGTTGAACAGCGTGGTGGTGTCGTAAGATTTTCTACAGCTGAACGTCTTTCCCCAGAAAGAAGTTTGTCGCCGTGTGGCTGCCGTGTACGTTGAACATTGCATTTAATGGGCCACTGTGAAGCGTTCGAGCAAACGGTTCAACGAAGGACGTGAAAGTGGCAAAGACGATCCAAGGCAAGGCCAATGCTACCATGCAATCACCACCAACGAAATCGCATAGGTTGATGAGCTGATTAGACAAAAACTGTGGATAAGCATCGGTGAATCTGAGAGAGTGTGTGAAAAGCGGTCACGGTTCGGTTGACACCATAATTTGTGAACATCTCGATTATCAGCTCTTGTGTGCGCAATGGATGCCAAACATGTTGAACCACCGCCAGAAGGCGGAGAGGTTTGGCCCTGCTTTGACTCACCAGATCCGGTATCAAAATGATCGTGAAAACTTCTTGTCTCCAATTCTAAGCGAGGACTAATCGTGGCATCACTACTACGAGTCTGAAGCAGGACGGCAAAGCTTACAGTGGAAATATTCGAATTCACCACCCCCAAAGAAAACAAAGCCCGCTATTTCCGCCGGAAAGGTGTTGTTGACTTTTTACGATCGTCAGGGGCCATTACTGATCGAATTTGCCAAATGTGCAGAGAATATCAACCGTTTGCTATATTGTGAAACGCCCGATCGGATGCGCGTCGCAATCAAGAGCGAACGATGTGGAAAATTGACGAATGGGGTTACCTTGCTCTACGACAATGCCCGTCCCCACGCCGTTGATTTGGTTAACACAAAAGTGGCAAAGTTCAAGTGGGAAACACTCCAAGATCCGCCATACAGCCCAGACCTGTGGCCTGGCGACTTCCACACTTTAGGGCATTTGAAAAAAAAAAACAGCTCAAGGGAACCAGATTTGTCTCGGACGATGACGTGAGACAGTCACAGATCTTTTGAAGCAGCAACCCGAGGAGTTTTATTAGACGGGAATCACGGGACTCGTTATTCAGTGGGACAAACATCTAAATGCTCATGGAGGCTACTTTTACATAAAGTACCCCGTTTGTCATGTATTCGCATAGGATCACTTTCGTTTGACTCGCCCTCGTATACTTTGCATAGCTCCTGCTTTCTTTATGCGCCCTCTGTTGCGACTATAATTTCGGTGCAATTACAATACACGACCGGTGACAGCTGCTCCTGTGCAATACATTGGAAGAAAGGACCGCGTCATCAATATTTTCCTGTGGCCGTCGAATATGTACAAAAATGTAAACAAGGTTCTGCAATGACAAAGTTTCATTAAAATATTTGTCAACTTGTTAATGGGACACTTTTACATTTTCCATATCAGCGGCACGCACTGATTTCCTGGTTTCGAACTGATATAGCTCGAAAGTTCGTGTGATATTTACTTATTAAATCGACAAAATCATGGAGGCATTCACATTAGTTATTGCGGGCGCAATTTTTGGGACATACGAATAAATATTTTATGACAAAACGCATATTTTACTTGTCTTGACAGTGCGCAGCGCTGAAGAATTCGTTTGCAGAATCGTTGGCAATGGCAATGTCGTTATTATTCATCTATTTGGTCCCTCGACACATTCTGTAAGGAGGAGGCCGAGCGACAACGTGAACCCCCCCCCCCCCCCCCCCCGAGGGAAATTTCTGGTTACGACACTGGCTGACTTATATTATAATAGCAATAGTTCGTCGACATTGTTGCTATTATTACCGTCATGGGATTTAGAGGAAAAGCCGGAACCAAAAATTTCTGAATTGTTACAGCAAATCTTGCGTAATGAGAAAGAATGTGCAAACAAGATAAACAACATCATAAAAGAAGTCCCTAAACTTAGTAAGAAGACAAGGAATAAAAAGGCATCGCATGGCCATGCCGAAAATGCAAAAGTAAATGAAGACTTGAAAGCATGGTGCAACAAGCTGAACGACTACTGGAATATAAAAACAGAAGCAGAATAAATAGTCTGCTAGTTTTTGTTGTTCCCGCGGACAGAACTGAGATAGTAACAGATTTGCGGAAAGCCGTCGTAGAAAAGCATTCTCAGAAGCATGTAGGGGGTAGAAAATAAATCGGTAGGAAGAATTCATCGCATTGGCAAACAAGGACAAGGCAGGGCAAGAAAAGTAAGTATGTACTTCATGGATTTTCTCCAAAAAGAGAAAGCGACGTGGAACTGTAAAAAGCTAAAGGGCACTCCTTTCTGCATTCGTAATGACAACTCAAGAGGCAGATCATCTGAGAAAGGAATTATGGGAAAGTACTGCGCCAGACCGAGCAAAGGGTTCGTGGGTCTCACTGGTGTATGATAAATTAAAGATAAATGGATGCATGTATCTTTGGGATCATGATCAAAATGAACGGCGTCATTATACATGCCGGAGTGACAAGACAGACAAAGACGACACGACTCCGACTGCAAGTGCGCATGACCTGCATGAATTTTTTTACTCAGACAGTTCTGCGAGCAGTTCAAGAAAACCGCCCCAGTCATAGCTGCGAATTCTTACGCTATATGCCCGTAGCATTGCTAATGAAGTGGCAGAACTAGAATACATTCTACTGGCGCATAGTCCCCATGTAATGTCTCTCACAGAGATGTAGTTGCGCGAGCTAACAGGCAGTAATTGCATTGTTCCTTCTGGGTACAAATTTTTTAGGTGGGACAGAGATTCATGAAATGGTCGTGCTGCTATCATTGTTAAAGATTCCATCCAAGCATCTATGATTGAACGTCATGTTCCTAAAAGTGTATGGTGCGAGGTAATTACATTCGAAAACAGAGTGCACTTCATTGGCGCAGTATACAGGAAAAGCCATCTTCACCAGAGTGTCTGAATTTTCTAAGCAAATTCCTGGGTGACCATGTTAATAGGAACACCAGGTTGATAATGGCTGGATATTTTGATTTGCCGCATGTTAACCGGCAAAGCTTATCGGCCGGCGAGACAGAAACAGTTAGCTGAGAAAAACTCCTGGAAATAAAATTTCTTCATGGCATAGAACAAATTGTGCAAGAACCAGCTAAGGCTACAGAAAAGTCAGTCATTATTGGACCTCGTGTTCTTATCGCAGTACATAATACATGATGCATTAGATATTTTGGAGGGCATATCAGATCATGAAATGTCTAATCATGCAGACCAGTGTGCGTAGTGTAGAGAGACCGTTCTTTCCTGTTAAAGTAAAATACTTTAAAAATGCTGATGGCACCACCATCACCTGTATTTTAGAAGTACAGTTTAATGAAGTCTAGCAGGCATTACAGTGTGAGTCTGCGGAGCAACTGGGCTAATATATAAATGCGGCATCATAACTTGCATTAAGCGCTTTCTTCCTACTCGTACTAAGAAAACACGGAAACGAAACCCCTGGCTAACACGCAGCATTATCCTTATGAAAAGGAAAATTAAAAGATTAGAAAACGAAAAGTAAGAGTGGCGAAAGTTGCAGCTATAAAAATTGAGGTGAAGGAAGCTTTTGTGATTTCGAAAAAAGAGTTTTTCAATCACAGGCTTGCCAACTTTCTTAAAAGCTCATCATGCAAATTGTGGTGTTATATCGGTGAAAGGACGGAAAAAATTGAACAGCTCAAACGTCAGGGGAAAGGCCCTGACACGCGTTGAAGACTTAGCTGGTACTTTCAATCGCTTCTTTCTGTCTATTTATATAACAGACAAAGGCAATAACATAGGCGAATACGTCAACGGCAATATGACGACCGCAATGGAACCAGTTATTATCATCCATGAAACGGTTTTACAGTTGCTGCTTGAATTAGACGCGAAGAAGCGATCTATCAGGGATCGCGAAGAAGCATATCTATCAAGTAAATTTTTTAAGCGATGTTGCGAAAGTGTTTGCTTTTACTTAGAGATGATATCTGTGAAATCGACTTGAATGCATTCACTTCCACAAGGCTGGCACAATGCAATAGTAAACCCAGTTTTTAAAAATGGCAACCGTAGGGAAGTAAACAACTTGCGACAGTTATCCTTGACGTCAGTTTGCTGTAAGGTCCTAGTACACGCTATTGCAAAACATGGTATTTTTTATCTTCACACTAACCAGTTACATTCCACAAAGCAACATAGATGTCGGAACGGCCTTTATACAGGGACACAGTTAACAGAAACAGTCCATGATTTCTACTTGAACATGGATGCACGCCTGCAAACAGACGTAATAAGTGTTTATTTTAGGAGAGGCTTCGATAATGTTTCTCACCGTAAATTGCTTTTTAATTTTTATAAATAGGAATAGGTAAAGAGATATTAAAATGAATAGAGGCCTATTTATCTATGCGTCAACAGTCTATAAGGATTGAGAATTGCACTTAAAGTCCACTGTGTGTGTACTCGGGGGTTCTCCAAGGTTCCGTTTTAGGACCAATACTGTCTTTGTTGTTTGTGAATGATATCAGTGCACTAGTTGAACAGCCTGGTAAGATCAAACTTTTTGCCGTTGGTTGTTTGATTTATTTCCCAATAGCTTGCGAAGGTGACCTAATTCGCCTGAACAGACGCTTGCAGGCATTCCATGAGTGGTGTTAAAAATGGGACACAAAAATAAACTATAATAAAATAACTTTTACAGGTATTTGCTCAAGTAGGAGCGAACTTTCCTTCATGTACCGATAGGAAACCATCCTTTGAATAATGCAGCTTGTCTCAAATACTTCGGAGTCAGAATTTGCGCACATTCGCATGGCCCTCACACCACATTGATAATAAGTGTTTCAAAGCAAACCAGAAACTATACACAAAGATTCCACTCAGAAAACCTTGCTCTGAATCATATTCACGAAAATTCAACTCAGCCAGGCTCACACGAACTCCGCCTATCGGGTCGGTTCAATTCCTAGTGAGCTGACCTATGAGTGAGTTCGTCGAACTATATATACAGTACATTAAAATTGGGACCCGTGCAGTGCATAAGCAAACATTGTATATTTGTCCGTGTTGCATCGGATGAAAATAAAGACAACTGTATATATTGCACTTAGCTATGCAAGCATTAATTGACCATTGAGGGAAAGCTTCAGTTAGCTATGTAAGCATTAATTTTCCATTGAGGGAAAGCTTCACCTCATGTCGATTCCAACAAGTGCATTGGATCTGCGTCGTATATTATGCTGATGTTGTTTTCTACCCTGGTCACAACAAGGTGGCAACATTTTGTACATTTAAGCGGAAAATTGTATAAATGAGCGTCATGATAAATGTTTAAAAAGGAAGCTACAGAAATTCTGCGAGTTGTCAACTAATGCGTAAGGATTGTTAGGCTCGGCTGTGACTTCGTTTTTGCTTAATCTTTGCTTACTTGATTTTCCAAGCTTATGCGTGTCTACCCGTGGCCTTCCCGGTGGCAAAGAATGCTTAGGCTTTAGTAAGCAATTGCCAGATTTTCTCGCTGCCTCCAGTCCCTTCAGTGCAGTCGTACCAATTGAGCCGGAACGCCGGGCACTAGCGCGCCTCGATGGAGCAGAGCGGTTGACAGGTGAACACCAGCTGCCGAAGTATACTGCGTGAGGTGTCGAGGTGAGGAGAGAGTGCAGCGCCGCGATGTCAAGTTATTCTCGCCGCCGCTCTCGCGAGCCTATGTTATCCGCGCGTTCCCTGTCCACGCAAGCTTGCTCCTGCGCTGCGACTGTGCCTCGGTAAGGCCAAATGAAAACGCGCCTTGCGTCTCAACATGCTTGCTTGCCTGCGCGCTAGAGAGAAATCACTTTATCCCAGGATAGTAAGATGATCAACGCTTCCCCTGCCGGAAAATCTGGGTAAAGCATGCTTGTCCCACGTGACCTGATCTTCGTCAAGGTTAGGTATCCCATAGGTAAAGGTGCCGGATTGCTTCGACCTCCCGCTCGTTCAGTTCGGGATCTTCTTCTCGTTGGTCTCGCATTGCCTGGGCTGGGGCGGCACTGAGCTGGATCGGCGCGCCGATGGTGACCCATTTCAAGGGCGAGTTCTCGCCTCCGCTCGTCGAAAGCTGCCTGTTCGCGCGAACGCACAACGCGTGGCCGTCCCATTTGTTTTCCGAGACGAAGATGAACGGCAACGAAGCCGGCGCAGCGTGCGCGAAGCCCTTTCCTGCCATTTCCCTTCCAGGTTTAAGCGAAATGGCTCCAATTGGTGGCGCGTGTGGCGTGAGCGTGCGCCTATTCACCTGGAATCCTCGCTAATTACTCACGCTCCGGCGCCAGTGCAGCTGTCAGCTCATCAAACCGCCCTGTCCCGCAGCTGCTCTGCTCTGGGAGCAACTGCGTTTTGGAGGGACCATATCGACACCCAAATTGTGAGCCAATACAAGCTTCGCTTGAAAATGCATTGGTATCCTAATTTCAGTGCGTCGCTTGCGGCGTGCTTCAGCATTAGACCAATAAAGTCCGCAAGAAATCGTTGGTGATGAAGGGTGGTCGCCTTGGTGAGCTACCCGGCGGAAGAGATACGAGGGAGATGAGGGCTTGAGTAAAGGGGGCATTTTTGGATGGCGTTGCAACAGGTTGGCCGACGTGGTGTGAGGACTTTGCCCACGAGATGTTAAAAACTCGAAGGACGCTCAGCAGCACTCGAATGTACATTGGCCCACCTCGAAATTTCAAGTTGGCGCGCACCAAGATTTAAAGTTGGCTCAGCAATCACATTTCTGTTGTTTCAACCGTAAAATCGGCACGCTGGGCCGAGCATAGGCATGTGGCCCAGCACGCGTTTCCTCTGCTTCACGGAGGCTTTTTTGGTGTCCACCTCAGCAAGATGAATCAACCAACGACGCATGCCTGGCGGCCTCATCCATATCGGCGACGCCCTCTTGATGCCCTCCTGTAATTTGCGTCATTACCAGCTTTGCGCCGTCTACCAGCGGCGTTACGCCATCGAACGCTCCTATAAAACATTATCCACAAGCCTTTGAGTTCAGTGGGCACGGTGGACCGTGCATAAGCATGTGGCCTAACACGTGTTTCCTCTGCTTCATGCAGCTCAGGGATTATTACTCTACGATTGTGAGTGATTCCCGCTGTCTCTTCATTCTGTTGTGCCCACGTCAGTGCATTTCTAAAGCTTGTGAACTGTCTAGTGTGTGCAAGCTCATGCTCGGCTGGGACGTTGAGTTAAATGCCGGTTAGAATAGAGGAGACCCCAGTACAAAAGATTAACTAAGGCAGTTGGTGGCTAGCCAGAATAAACTTACAGACGAGGTTGCAGCTCTTCGGGTGCAAGAGACAAAGATAGAAGAACTGATGTCTGATTTCACTTCCAAGTTTGCTGACTTGGAAAGCCGTGTAGCAAAAATATAGGGTCACTGCAGAAACATTCATTACACTTCAGGTGACAGTCGTCAGTTTGGAGGACCCAAGCAGGCGGTTCAACTTGATGATTTTGGGTTGTCTGAAGACGCGGGTGAAATTGAGGTGGAACTAAAACAAAAAGTTGTCGATACTTTTACTAAAAAGCTTACCATCACCTGCCAATCCATTGGAAGAATTTACCAGATTGTAAAACCTATAAAGCAAAGGCCAGCTATGATATTCTTCCCAAGTTACAATGAAAAACGGGAAATTATGAAAAAAGGCTTCAATACCTAGAGGAACGGACTTATGGGTTCAAAACAGTTACTCACGCGAGGTACTCCACAAGAGAAAGCTTTTCTGGGGTAGTGCCAAACGCAAAATATGATAAAAAGAAAATTATGCTGATAAACGTGAAGCTGAAAGTGGACAGTGAAATTTACGCTTTGGTCGACACCATGAGTGCGAGGGGCAAGCTTCTCCGACGTCACTACAGTTCAGTCTGTGAGTGACGTCAAACTGCCGTGGTTGCTCAGTGGCTATGGTGTTGGGCTGCTGAGCACGAGGTCGCGGGAAAAAATTCCTGTCACGACGGCCGCATTTCGATGGGGGCGAAATTCGAAAACACCCGTGTACTTAGATTTAGGTGCACGTTAAAGAACCCCAGATGGTCGAAATTTCCGGAGTCCTCCACTACGGCGTGCCTCATAATCAGAAAGTGGTTTTGGCACGTAAAACCCCATAATTAAAAAAAAGTGAGTGACGTCAGACTTCCAGCGATAAAGCGCTATGCCTATGAACCTTAATGCCCGTTGTATAGCAAATAAAAGCGGTCGACTTGAAGCTCTAATCTTAGATTATAATCCGCATATTGTGGCAGTCACTGAAACTTGGCTCAAAGTTGAAATAAATGATGAAGACATTTTTCCTCCGTCGTATAACTTGTTTCGCTCCTACAGACAATCAAGGGGTGGTGGTGTAGCTGTGCTGGTGAAGCAGGGTGTCCAAGCTTTTGTTTTACCAGATCTTATTGATCACGAGGGCGTCTCTTTAAAGCTTTGCAGCTGGGGCCGGTCTCTGCTTTTATTTGCGGTGTACCGACCACCTGATTTACCACAAATGTTTTTTCCCGACTTGGCTGATCAAATGTCCAAGTACTATAACGTTAAATAAATTCTTGCTCGTGATTTCAACCTGCCTGGTCTGGAGTGCAATTATCCCGTTTCTGGTCCTGCCCCTGGTACGCATTATATTTTGTGATATTATGTTACAACATAACCTTCAACAGGTACTTGGGGTTCTATACTTGACCTGTTGTTTATCACCTGATCGATTGAAGATTTTCGTGTCTCGGTGGAAAACGGCTTCTCCGATCACAATATTGTGTATTTTTTATGGAGCATCCGAAATCCCAACAACTCTCCTCCTACAAAGCTTGCCTGTGTAAAAGACTTTTCGCGTGCGAGGGATGAAAGCGTGCTTGATTACTTTGAGCTATGCCTGAGCGATATTAAAGGAAATGATGTGTATATACTATGGCATAAGTTTAAAGAAATCTGCACGTACTGCATAAAACGTTTTATTCACAATACAATGAGGAAAACGCACAAAAGAAATCCCTGGATCGCGCGTAGTGTCTTGCGTTTAAAACGAAAACTAAAGCCATTAAAACGTGCACGTGTCTGCCGTAAGGCTAGAGCAACTGCATGACTTGCACTGCGTCAAGCTGTGAGTCAATCAAAACGTCATTACTTTGAACACACGCTGCCAAGCTTTATTCAAGATCCTCCGTAGAAGTTTTAGAGATACTTGTCTAGGAAAAACAAGCCTATCGAACAAATTAGGCACAATGTCGTTCTTGTCCCCGATAAGGCAAGCATTGCTTAACATTCTAATACATAATTTTACAGCGATTTTTTGAACTCTCAAGTGTGGCAAACAGCTCCATCATGTGCATTATATCTTCTGCAGACGTGTTATCCACGTTGTTGGATCTGAAAAGAAAAGTGTCTCCTGGTCCTGACAGGATTCCACATATGTTCTTGCAGCGTTATAGTGAAGTGATATCCAAATTTCTTGCCATAATTTTCCGTGCAAGTCTATCAACCAGCAGTGTTCCTTCGGATTGGAGAGTTGCGCGGATTGTGACAATACCTAAGAAAGGTACCGCATCATCTGTTAAAAATTGTCATCTAATATCGCTTACACCTTCTTCTTGTAAACTTCTTGAGCACATTGTAGCCACTTATATACCTTATATACCACTTATACCTTTCTAAGTAACACAGACATTCTATCTCCGTTGTAAAACTAATTTAAAAAGGAACTTTCAACAGTCACCCAACTAACATCTGTAGTTCATAGCTTTGCTGGTGCACTAAACTGGTCCGGGCAGATTGACGTTATTTTTCTAGATTTCAAGAAAGTGTTTGACCTTGTTCCTCATGCAAAACTAATATGTAAGCTTGGATCTACTGGGCTTCCTACTTGCGTAAAAACTGGGTGTCTGCTTACCTTTCTAACCGCGCACAGATCGTCGGTATTGATTCCCATTGTTCCAGCTATCTGCCAGTCACTTCTGGTGTACCACAAGGAAGTGTGCTTGGACCATTCCTCTTCCTAGTATACATAAATGACATTGTAGACGGGATTATTGAACCAGTGCAAATTAGGCTTCTTGCACATGATTGCGTATTGGTTAATGATATTAAGCATTCTGAAGATCAGGTCACTCTGAATTCTAACCTTCGGAGCATTCATTCCCGGTGCAATCGATGGGACATGAAACTTAAGGTGATATGGTAGGGTATATGGTACATGTTAGTTTTAACGTATTATGTTAGAAACGGCTACAGATATTCGCATCAAATTCCACGTGCTTACAAAATATGCTCTTGCGTACAACATGAGACACTTTGTTTGTCTAGATGGTTTGCCTTTCCTGTGGCCTTCTCCCAAAATATCGGGTGTGTTTAATTATTTGATGTGCCTTTTCTCCGGAACCACACAGAGGAATGTGATGGTATTACACAGTGTTATTCTAAATACCCATAATTAATATCTGAACTAAAGAGATGTCATATCCACTTTGAGGTTCCCACCCAAAAAATAGAATATCTCTGCTTGCACAAAGCCACAAGGACGGTTTCCTGCAGTGTAAATTTTTGTAGTGTTATCATTCATATCATGAGTGATTTTTTTAGTTCAGAATATTTATGAGTGATTGTAGTACATGTGTACAAAATTTCCTTGGAATGCGATGAACCCTTTCTGAGAAAATGCACGTTGATTTTGAAAAATTGATAAAAAATGCAATTTGAGAAAAATGAACTTTTATGTTCCAATACTGCTTATGGATGCTCAAATTGCCCCAGGAGACTGAATTTCACTGCTGACTTTCTTGCAGGTGTCTCCAAAAGACTTCTTAGTGTTCCTTTTGACCCGTCGTCCTTCCTTGCTCTCGGCAGAGTTATAGAATTCTGCCCTGTCCACAGGCTTATTGTCCATCTTGTCGAGGGCAATATTACAAAACAGACCTGGGAAAATTGCATGTGGCTCCAGAACAGATTTTCGTGCAGAAATACCGTCATTGTAGTAGGCTACAGCGTTGTTAGTTGCCGTCTTCAATGTGTTAGCACTGACAAAGTATTCTTAGGGCAGCGGCACCAGGTGAGTTGGTTGAGAGACTCGTTGGTGTTCTGTGTTTGTCCATGAATACATTTGCTCAAAAGAACGATTGCCTTTCAAGTTCTCTTTCTGTTCCATTTGGTGCATGATCGTGCCATCTTCTGGGCAAGCAATACGTTTGAAAAGCAAGCGTTTCATGTAATAGTTCCTTTCTACAAAGGACTATTATGTCAAATTCTTGCTTCGAGCTAACAAATTCGACTTCGCCCTGACATCTGCTAGAAACCTGGTTAGCTCAGATGGTAGAGCGGCTGCCCCAGAAAGGTGGTGGTTTCGGGTTCGAGCCCCGGACCAGGACAAATTTTTCATGAAGTACGATGCTTTTCTTTCGAGGAACCCGTATGGGATTCCTTTGTTGCAATTGCTACGACTGGGTGTATGCCTCATTTTCTTTTAATTAATATATGATATTTTAGTACAAATAACTTACCACACACACAAACACACACACAAGCAACAAAATAAAAATACGCCATAACAAAGAAAACCGCGAACAACAATGATAAGCAAACCCGCCTCAGTCCGCCATCTTTAAAGCCAAGGCACGTGGCACACTTCGGTGCGACATTTGAGCCGTTTTGAGCGGGCGCTCGAGGTCGCGCTTCAGCAGGTTTGTTCCTCATAGTGCAGTCGATTTTTCTGGTCCAAAATCGCAGATTCGAATTTTTGGGCGGTTTACCTTATCATACTCCCTTAACAATGACAAAATAGTCTTCATGAAAGTTACAAATAAAAAGAGTAGCCTATCATTTTAATATATCCTTCCCTCTTACCCGCTCGAAGAAGTTAATTATTACACTTACCTCGTTGTTACTATAAGAAATAATCTTACTTGGAATAAACATATATAAAACATATGCACGTCAGCTTTTAAGAAAATTTGCGTCCTCAGGCACAAATTTAAAGCTGCCCCTACTAGTGCAAAGCTCTTAGCCTGCACCTCAGTTATCAGACGTACACTCGAGTATGCATGCCCTGTCTTGGACCCTTACGCAAAACATCACATTGAGGCGTTAGAAATGATCCAGCGAACATCTGTTCGATTTATCTTTAGCAAATACCGCTCTACTGGCTCCCCCATCGCTCTCAAGGCGCAAGAGAACATACAGACACTGGAAATAGGAAGAAAAACTCACAGTATGAAGTTACTTCTCTTAATCAAAAATAACAAACTCTTCATAAGTCCTGATTCATTTATTAAATCCACCACTACACGCCCAACAAGAAATCATCACGCGGAATGCCTAACATCGCTCAACGATAGATAAATGTTTTTAAATAATGTTTCTTTTCGCGCACAATTACTCAGTTTAATTTACTCCTGACTGATTTACTAACTAGTATAGATGCCTTTGACAAAGTTGCTTATTGACAGTCGCAGAATTATTGTTTCCTGTTCAAGCTATATGTACTTGTTTATATATTCTCTTTATCGCAAAGTGAATTCATGTGCTCTTTGCAGTTGCTATTGTTGTTCGCTTCTTTTTTTGCTCTTCCTGCTAGGACCCATTTAGGTTCTGCAGTATGCTGTAAATAAATAAAAAAATTCAAGTAGCCCCACCCAGAAATTTAAGTTGGACCACACCCAAATGTAATTCGGCTACTGCCAGCCCCATACATCAAGTTGACCTACCCAAAATTTAGGCTGGTCCACATGTAAATTTCAAGTTGGCTCACCCCGAATTTTTGTTGGCCGACCCTAGATGTCAGCACAATGCGTTGGCGGGCTAGTTGGTGCGAATTCATGAATACTTTGTTTAGCAGAAAACAACAGACACAAGAAAGACGACAGGACAAGGTGCTACTCTCAACTACCACCATTTTATTTCGTCACTCCTTTATAGGCGGCTGAAACTAGAGGAACATGCGCAGTGAGCACCATGTGGTGGAACCATCAACGTCCAATCAAAAGAGCGCACTCATGCGACAGAATTCAAAAAACCATATTCAGCCCTGTACAAGGTTAAGGAAGGCACACTAATGCACTGTGACCTCAATGACTGAATGAAGAATGCTTCCGATAACGCTCGGGCGGTGGTGTCACGGCTCTTTTTCAAAATCGTGGTATCACGAAACATGGGTTTACACTTGCATATTTTGTGTATGTAGGG
The DNA here is from genome assembly GCF_023375885.2 of Dermacentor andersoni. Lineage (NCBI taxonomy): Eukaryota > Metazoa > Arthropoda > Arachnida > Ixodida > Ixodidae > Dermacentor > Dermacentor andersoni. The sequence goes on along the minus strand of NC_092817.1, from coordinate 179,316,661 downwards.
CAGTCGGGCCACTGCGTGAACGAGCCCCTTAGAGAACATGAGCGATCCATACCAACAGGCACAGGTTCCCATTTGGCTCAGAATTGTAAAATCTGCAAGAGCAAACCCATGTTTCGTGATACCACGATTTCGAAGAAGAGCCGTGACACCACCGCCAGAGAGTTATCGGAAGCAATCTTCATTCAGTCATTGGGGTGAAAGTGCATTATTGTGCCTTCCTTAACCTTATACAGAGCTGAATATGTTTTTTTTTTATTCTGTCGCATGAGTGCGCTCTTGTGTCCGTATGTTGGTGATTCCACCACATGGTGCTCACTGCGCATGTTCCTCTAGTTTCAGCCGTCTATAAAGGAGTGACGAAATGAAATGATGTCAGTTGAGAGTAGCGCCTTGTCCTGTCGTCTTTCTTGTGTGTGTTGTTTTGTGCTGAACAAAGTATTCCTAGATGTCAACTTGTCAAATCTCCAAATTTAGGTGGCCTACCCGCAAATTTTAGTTTTCCGGCTCCCAAACTTCAAGTTGGCCCACCCCGAAATTTAAGTGGCTTACTCCCAAATTTAAATTGAGCCACCGTCATATTTCAAGTTGTCCGAGCACCTAATTTTATTTGGCTAACACCCAAATTTCAGTAGGCTCCCGTTTAAATTTCAAGTTGGCCGAACATCAAATTCAATTTTGCCCATGTCAAAATTTCTAGTTGGCCCACACCCGAAATTTAAGGTGGCCTATCCCCTAAAATAATTTGGCTCACTCAACATTTCTAGTTGGCGCACCTACAATTTTCTAGTTGATGCACCCGCATATTTCAGTTCGCTAACCACTACATACACTTCCGCATGAATTTTCTAAGGAGCCGTAGCTCTCTATGGATATACTCTATTTATAATATTTGGTTGCTTTAAGTTCTCCCTTATCACTTAGAACCTTCCAATTACTTCTCTTTACACTATCATAATGAAGAAATGTCTTATCTTTGCAAAATGACTCCCTTTTTGTGCAGGTATGGCAACCCTGCCGTGATGATAACGCCTCATATATCTCTGTATGTGGATGTCTACGCAACGATCCAGCTTCTTGTGTCGCACAGACTATTGTTTATGGAAAACTACGGACGCTATGTTTCCTGTCTGAAAATGGGCGCACTGCAGTGGCAACCTCCTGAATTTACTATCGACACCACTCAATACGTCCTTTGCATGACATATCAGGCCCTTGTGGACAGCATCTTCTACGACCCTTGATCGGGCTCGATCACCTCACGATATCACCTCGTGACACCAAGGCTGCCAGGTATAAATCTGCGGCCAACATTGTCGACCTTCAGTGCACACGGCAACCTCGCCATTATGATGATGCCTCATATACCTTTGTATGTGCAGGTTAGTGACAAGAAACACAGATTTTATAGCGACTACCTATGTATTGTAGTGTTGCCGTGTCCGCACATACTGTGGACGTGTATTACCGACTGCTCGTCAATGGCATATCTGTTGCTTACGCTTTCGGGAGATGTGGAGGAAAACCAAAGACCCCTTACGGAAACAGTGCTAAACAAAATTCTTGAAACCCAGAAAGATATCTCGGAAACATTACTCTAGTACAGGAAAGACAGACATCCCCTGAGACGGGTATGTTGCAAATGCAGACCAGCATGGCAGCCATTGAAAAGAAGCTCGAGGTCTTCGATGAAACTCAAAAAAGGGTTTTAAAAATTGAAACTTCTGTGAGACACTACGAGACCTAAGTTGTTACGCTGTCTAAACAACTTCACAATTTCAAAAATGCGTCCTGCTGCAACAATCTGATTGTTCGAGAAATACCGGAAGAAGAAACAGAAAATCAAGAAATATTATGAAGAAAGGCAAGCAATTATATTTTTGCCGCAGTTAGGGCAGAAAATAACGCCGATTGTAAGAATACGCCACCTAAGTAAGAAGACGCTCGATAAACATTGCCCAGTTATCATTTAGATTGGAGACCTGAAGGAGGAAATGAGTGTTTTGAAAAATTTGTTTGAATTGAAAGGACCGAAAATCAGTATTTCTGAGGATTACTCTGAGGAATTCAAAATGAGACGAAAGACAAGGATAGTGAAGGTGAAGCTTGCGTTTGATAAACTGAAGATGAATAATGCCATGTATGCTTGGAATGAAACTACTAATGCAAGGTCCATGTGCCGTACCTATTTGAAGAGAAACAAATGACTTGAAAATCCCCGGTCTCGACAATTTAGGATTATAAACCTGAACGCCATAAGTATACTAAATAAGTTGTTTGAGTTAGAAAGCATAACTCTGAACACGAACCTGACATATGGTTGTCACGAAAACGTGGCTTCATAAGGATAATTGCGATGCCGACATTACTCTTCACAACTATAATATAGTTACGTGTAGCTGATGCCCAATGCTATTTACAATTTATTTAGGGGAGCTAATGGAGGCCAAAATGGCGACGCTATATCAAATGGGTAACAAATGCAGTCTTCTCTCGGTTCATGTCCCCGAGGGATATCTGCCAATAGCCGGACCATAAGACGATAGAAGAAAACTATGTGTTACAGTACAGGCAGTCTAGAGCGTCATCAATACGTGGCAAATGATACACGTCCTTTTTTGTGATTTTGTTCAGGTGGCGATAATCTACACAAAAGGGCCACCTTCCAACGTTATTTTGACAAGTACGACGGGAGAAGCCCAGTGGCTACTGGAAGGCTCAATAATTTCCTTTTCAAGCATCCTTTTTACATCCTGTTGGATAACAGCTCGTTCCAACGCAGAAACACGATATAGACGTCGGTGAATAGGGTTCGCATCAGCAGTATTTTTGCGATGGGTCACCATGGACGCTTGATTTAGGCGCCGATTGTCAAAGTCAAACATTTCGCGATAGCCTTCAAGAAGGCGGCAAAGGGCTTCAACTTGACCAGGTGTAAGGTCAGAGAAAATATTCTTCTCAATGTCGACATCAGTACCGTGCGATGAAGTCACGGTATAGGCTGATCTGTAACGATCTTCATCTGTGAATGGCTCGACCTGATCATCCTGCAAAGCGCGAATTATAGCCGATGAGATCCCATGAGGCAGAACTGTTGCCGTTAGCGTGAAATTGACAAGGGGAAGGCAGGTGCGGTTGCCAGTATTCGTCAGCACAGTGGGCGGCACAATAACACCATGTGTAAGTATAACGGCCGGAATTGGTGCGACCGCGTTATTGCCATCAGGTACAGCTGGTGAGGACAAGTCGACGTGTGTCACAGAGGGAAGCGGTAGGCGAATAAAATCCATGCAGTGAACTACTCTGCTTACCAAGCCTTCAATTCTGGCCGACTTTAACCCGTCTGCCTCAACGGAAGTTCCAACTCATCCCAGTGGTCACGGCATAGGAGCAGTGTTAGTGCAACGCCAGCGTGGACATGATCGCGTTACAGCCTATGCCTATCACCCTCCGAGCGCAATTATTCAACCACAGAGCGCGAGCGCCTCGCTCTTGTGTGGGCTGTTGCGAAGTTTCGTCCATACTTGTATGGACGCCCATTCTGTGTGATCACTTCTCGCCACGCTCTCTGCTGGCTATCCTCGCTCAAGGACCCCACGGGACGACTCGCTCGCTGGGCGCTACGCCTGTAAGAATATACCTTCTCCGTGGTATATAAGACGTGACGCTTGTACACAGATGCCGATTGTTGGTCCCGCTACCCCGTCGACGAACCGGCTGATGCGTACGGCATCGCTTGCGTTTTCGCTGTGTCCCAGTTGCTTCCAATCGGTAACGAGCAACGCCGCGAACCTTCATTACGAGCCCTCATCGACCGTCTGGAGTCAACGCATGGCAACGCCTCTCTCCGGATGTTTCTCCTCAGAGAGGGCACATTATACCGCCGAAATTTCGATCCACGCGGCCCTGACCTTCTGCTCGTCATTCCATCACATCTGCGTTTGGCTGTCCTACATCAACTTCACGACGCCCCCTTGGCTGGACACTTGGGCGTCTCGCGCACATACGACCATGTACGCCTTCGATCCTTTTGGCCAGGTCTCGCTCGCTCCGTGTGGAGCCATATTGCCGCTTGTGAGCCCTGTCAGCGCCGGAAGAAGCCCTCCGCACTTCCAGCTTGATGTCTCCTGCAGATCCAAATCCCACCCGAACTCTTTTTCCGTGTTGGTCTAGAACTCCTTGGACCATTTCCTCTCTCGGGCTCCGGAAATAAACGGGTCGCTGTTGCCACTGATTTTGCTACGCGGTACGCAATCAGCAGAGCCCTCCCGACAAGTTGTGCTGCTGACGTTGCTGACTTTCATCTATATGACATCATTTTAGTGCACGGTGCTCCACGCCAATTACTCACTGACTGCGGCGGCAGCTTTCTCTCGGCAGTCATCGAGGACATCATCCTCTCCTGCTCCGTGAGACCAATGGCCTCACGGAGCGCCTCAACCGGACCATCACCGGCATGCTTTCGAAGAACGTTGCCACCGACTGGGTGGCAATGGGTGGACTGGGACCTTCACTTACCTTATGTGACGTTCACCTATATTTTATCGCGTCACGACACCGCCGGCTAATCACCATTTTATCTCCTATATGGCCAAGAACCCGCGTTGCCCTTGAATACTTTGCTGCCCTCACCCGCAGGTTCAGCCACTGAATACGCCCGCGACGCGACCCCCACACGCTGACCACGCGCGCCAGCTCGCTCGCACCCGTCTCGAGTCCTCACAGGAGCATCAGAGACGCCTCTATGATTGCCAGCATCGCGACGTGCATTTTTCTCCGGGTTCTTTGATGCATCTATGGTCACCCATTCGATGTGCGGGCCTTTCCGAAAAGCTGCTGTGGCGCTGCACTGGCCCTACTGTGTGGTGCGACAATGGACCGATGTCATGTATGAAGTCGTTCCCACCGGCCTCTCAGCGTCATCGCCAGCTGCAAGTGACATCGGTCACGTGGCCAGGCTAAAGCCATACCACGCACCTTTCACCGCGGATGTGTAGATTAAGCACCGGGATGGTGCTTTTACTGCCGGGGGTGAAGATACGGAACAGCCGCCACAGTGTGGCTGCACTGAGGAGGAGGAAGACGACCTGTGTGCCTGTTTGATATGGCGTCGCCATTTTGGTCTCCGTTAGCTGCCCTCTAAATAAACTGTAAATAGCATTGGGCATGAGCTACACATAAGAATATAGCCAGAAAAGATTGAGAAGTCAGAATGTGGGGGCAATTCGAATATAATAAAACATAACCCAGCATTTTCTGCTTCGCCAGACGTAAATGGCATCGAAGCGCTGTGAATTCAGACAATGTTAGATGACCACAAATTTTTCATTGGGGCTGCCTACAGAGCCCCAAGATCACCGGAGGACGTACTGGAAAAGTCGCAATATTTTATAGGTGCATATCTACCTTATCACAGTAAGATTCTCTTGCTTGAAGATTTTAATCTTCCTGGGATTGACTGGCCTTCAAAATTGCCTGGCACACGAGAGGTGCATAGTAATAAACAGTTGGTAGATCTCGCCTTCTGTGATTATTTATTTCAGGTTGTAGCTGACTACACATGGATATGTCCTACCACATCATCCATTCGCGATTTGATCTTTTGTACCCGGGTGCCTAGACTCATCCGTCTGTGAGTGCGAAACACTCGACGGATTAACACATGACTGTTTTGTTGTCGTTACACGCATCACCAGACATAACGAATACTCATTCCCGCACTACTTTCCCTATATTTAGAGCTGCCGATGACGTTGCCGTAGTAGACTGCCCTGAATATTGGTCTGATTTTATGCAACTTTACGACTCAGGCACCAGTACAGACCGATTAGGGAACTTCCTTTCTGAACTGACCGCTAAGTTCATTAAGCAGTTTATTTTGAAAACCAACTAAACGTACTAATAAAAGAAGTGCTTGGATCACTAGAGGTATACTTCATGTTAAACGGAGACTTAAATGTAAAAGGAAGGTGCTTTCACTAAACCCTAAGCCTGAAAAAAAACTTTGCATTGCTAACATGAGCACAGAATTGAAACTCCTGTTAAGGGAATGCAAAGGTTTTATAAGGTAAGACTAACGAAGTTTCTTCGAAAGTCTCCTCGTAAATTTTCGGGTTGCATTATTCCGTCATCTGTTATGCACCTTGCTGGAGAAGAGGACAATGGCCAAGAACGTGTCGAAAATTTTATCTGTTAGTTTTCATCTGTGTTCGCAAATGACAATGGTGTACTAGCGCCTTTTGTTGATGAAAATCCAAGACCTCCTATCCCCGATTGGAAAATTGATGATCAAGGTGCTGTGAACCTCTTACTCCATGCTGACACCAAAAAAAAAAAAAAAAAGCCCGGGCCTGAACTACTTGGCGAAACACTTTTGTACAGGTACGCTGAATGGATTTCTATATACCTGGACAAAAATGGTTCAGTGATCTATTAGTAGCGGATCTTTTCCTGGCGCTTGGAAGAGAGCAAAACTCATACCTGATCACAAAAGCGGGAAAAAATCTCCTAACAATGACAAACCAATTTCCCTCACCACTTCAACTTCCTAGGTACCTGAACACATCATATCAAAACATCTCCTGCACTACCTGGATCATCATCACCTTCTTTACTGTCGTTAACATAGACTTCTAAAGCGACTCTACGGCTACCCTACTTATAGAAATTGTTCATGATCTTGCTGAAACAATAAATTCAGGCGGTCAAACAGACATTATACATTATTTCTAAAAAGCATTCGATAAGGTGTCGCACCCAAAACAGTTACAGAAGTTTAATACCGTCTTGAAAAATCAAAATCAAACAAAATTGTCCTCTTTGTACATTTCGTCTCGGGAACAACATGTAGATTTTGGACGTTAGCTGTCTAGCACTCTACCCGTCGTCTCTGGGGTACCACAGGGTAGTTTTATAGGTCCGGTTTTATTTTTGCTACTTATTAATGATATACAAAAACATTTCTGTGCCATTAGGACTCTTGGCTGATGATTGTGTAAGCTACAGTAAAATACATTCAATCCAAGATCGGAGTAAAATAAGTTCTAACCTCCCATAAATGATAAAATGGTGTGAGGAATGGCAGATGGAGTTAAACCTTAAAAAGCCGGTGTTCAGGACCGGCTTTCAAGAAAGACAAATATTTTTAATTACAATTATGAAATTAATGGGCATACGCTTGAACGAGTGAATCAATATAAATTTATAGGAGTAATATTTACGTCAGACCTATGATAGAATACCCAAACGGATACGGAAGTCTGCAAAGCTTCCAAATCACTGTGGGGCCTGAGACGCATCATGCAAAGTGCTACTCCCGATGTAAAAAGTTTTACATACATATCTCTCGTAAGGCCAGTAATATAATACGAATACGAATAGTATATGACCCTTACACAGCAATAAACTGCCTCAAGCTTGAAAAGATTCAATGCCATGCCTCAAGATTTATATCTAATAAGTACTAACACAGCTATTACACTAATAAACAACACACTAATAACTAACACACTGATAGCTGATATTAGTGACGATTTACCTCTCTTTGTGTTCTTTAAACCCTACTGTACACCACTGAATCATTACAAAACATGTGCACCCATTACATACAGAATCATTAATGAAGCTAAGGCCATAATATTTAGAAACTTAGTAGCATAACAAGCTTGGCAGATGTTGTTCAGATGTCTGGCCGCGTGGCAGCATATGACGTCTTTAATAAAACAATTACCGAGCTCTACAAACAGGGCTTCCCTACAGTAGAATTTAAAAAGTGTAAAAAAGACAGAAAGCCATGGATAAATGCCGACATACTGAAAAGAATTAGAGAACGTGACAGACAATTTCCCTCTTTCATCAGAACGAAAAATATGGACTGTTTGACTGAATATAAACACATTCGTAATAAGTTAAGCTCTGATATTAAAAAAAGCCAGGAGAAGTTATTACGAACATAAGTTTACTGATATCTGGAACAACCCTAAACAAGTATGGAATACAGTAAACAAGCTAATGTCCAGCAACAAAAGAGACGGCATCTCTGAACTCATTATAAATGGTATGCGTTACGCAGGGGTGTCGCTTGCTTACAAACTTAATGAGCACTTTCTTATATCAGGGGCTTCAAGTAAATCACAGGCAAGTAACTGTGATTTTACAACATATACCGCGTCCAACATCCAAAGCTCAATGTTCAAGTTTCCAACTACAGAATTAGAAATCTGCAAAGTAATCAAAAACCTAAAAAATAACAGTGCATGTGGTACTCATGATATTAAAGGTCAACCTATAATATCCATCAGTCACATGATTAGTCAGCCACATATGCATATATGCAACCTGATATTGAGTACCGAAATATTTCCAGATAAAAAAAAAATTGCACAAATCTCCGTCATACAGAAGGGAGTTGATAGAAATTATATAAATAATTATAGGCCAGTTTCAGTCCTACCAATCCTCTCGAAAGTAGTTGAACAAGTTATTAACATCAGGCTACTAAAGTTCTGCAAGTGAAACGATATCATCACTTAGCCGCAATATGGATTCCAGAAAGAGAAATCTACTGAAATGGCGCTAATAAACATTTTAGGACAAGATAATAGACAATTTTGAGCAGAAAATATATACAATAGGTGTTTTTCTATACATTAAAAAGGCATTCGACTCCATTAAGCACCCTATTTTGCTGTACAAGTTTTATAAATATGGCATTAGAGGAACGGCTCTCACATTATTAAAGAATTAACACTTAGATCATCACGAGTACACGAATATTACGAATGCAAAGTCCAGTTTAGGTCAGATACATTATGGAGTTCCACAAGGATCAATCCTTGGGCCGCTGTTATTTCTGCTTTATATAAAGGATATAATTTACGTGCCCTCTACACCAGAAATAATACTGTACGCTGGTGATACCAATGTATTCATCTGCGCACAAGATCTACAAGTCCTCCAAGTAGAAACCAATGTATGGCTCGAAAATTTGTCCACGTGGCTCCACGGTAATGAACTAAAGTTAAACACTAAAACAAAACTAAGTACATTATATTCCGCGCTCGTAACAAATGTATAAAACAAGAAATACGTATCCAATTTCGCGATGAATCTACCAAACGTGTAGGAACACATAAATTTCTTGGTGTCATATTTCACGAACACCTTGACCGGTCACCTCACATTGATAAAGGTCGCACTGGTATCGCTAGGTCTATTGGTATCATGTATAAAATAAAGGACATTTTGCCTATCTGGCTAAAGAAACAACTATACTACACACTGGTTCAATCGCGTTTTCACTATTGTCTTCTTGTCTAGGGCACAGCACCGAAAACAAGCATGGAAAAATTATATTTATTACAAAAAAAATGTTTGCGCCTAATAGATAATGTACCATATCTTAGCCACACTGTCCCATTGTTTAGAAAACATCAACTGCTTACACTGTGGAATGGTATAAACAAAAAGATAGCTTTAGCTACTTACGTACAAATGCATTCCGATCCTACGGCTTCTTTTTCATCAGTATCTAACGAAAACACACACCTACAACACCTGGCACTTATGTTATAATAAGGAAAAAGTACGTACGAATTACCGCACCCAGAAACTTAGCTAAAGAACTTCCCGTTTTTTAAACGTTCACCTTCCTGCTATAAACATTATCCAGGAAAGTAAATCATTCAAAGCTGTCAAAAATAGCATCACTATGTATCTGTGGTCCCTGCAGGCATGACCACTCCTTTTGTTTTTTCTGTTGCTTCTTACAGTTTTTTTTTCAATTGTACATAAATGTTCAGTATGAAACTACTCCAGTTTCAATGTTAACGAACCACTATGTATTTCCATCTCGTTTAATGCTTATTTTATACGCTCAATGTCTTGTGTTCTCGAATGCGAGCAAGCAGGGCACAGACTCCTTGTCAGGTATCCACTTGCCTTTTGGTCTGCGCCCTAGGCAACTGTACCATACGTTGCCTGAGTAAACTCTTTGACTCTATTCCCCAATCCAGCTGCGCGAGCAAACTCTACTACCAGCTCTTCAAGGAGGAAGCTGAGATGAAAGATATAAATTGTTTTACCTTATTATCGACAACTACCTTACAATAAACAAGTCAGAGTATTTATAAATCAAAACTAACAAATCATGCAGACATTGCCAGAGTAAATTTATTCTACCTGTTTTAAGAAATGACTGCTTCAAGTTCAGTTATTTTCCCCGCACTTTCAAAGATTGGAACCCTCTCCCAAACTCCGCTGTTTCATCTTCCCGATTGAGTGAATACCTTCGTAATATTGAGAATATTGTGTTTGCTACGGAGATTGAGCAGTAGCAAACACTGCAGCAGGGACATTTTTTAGCCTTTATGATGTTCTGTTGTGTTCTTTTGTGCCAAGGGATTGTACTTTCGAACGTGCGCACATACATTTATTTTCGGTGGAATATCTGCCCATCATTGCGTTCTGTACTTCGTATTATGTTCAAACTTGTCCTCCCCCACTCCTCTTATATTCCCTCGGGACTTGACAGTATCAGTAAAAAAGAGCGTCACGCGTCACGAGGAATTACGCCTTTCTCGTGACAGGGCTGGAGAGCTCGCCAAAGAATGCTGACATATTAAAATCTGTCTGCTGATATCCCGGATCGATGTCTAAGTTAACGTTTCAAAGGCACAGCGCAAGATCCATTTCGCCCGCCTTGAAAACCAACCCTCATCGTTGATAATTTCCGGCCGGAAACGCTTTGTGCTAACCGTCGAAACCGCGTGCGCATGCATATGCATGCATACACGGCTTGCCCACATTCACACATGCATAGACACAGCCTGCGTGTGCATGCAGGCTGTGTGCCAGCCTTCATGCACATGTACGACGTACCAGCTGGCGGGTGCAGGTTCGCTCTTGCGGAGCGACAAACGCTGCCCCTACGTTCTTTTTTTTAAATGTATATAGGGATCTGAATGCTTGGGAACACATGCTGCGGTAATCAATATTCGCACCACAATATTGCCCTGAAAAGGCAACGCTTTACACAAGACTAAGCTTAAACATATCGAAATGTGACTTAGAGAGCGGTTTGTTTTCTGTGCCTGCCCAGCATCCCTGGAATAGGGAAAGAGCACCGCATTAATAATTGAACTCAGGTATTCCTCAAACGTGGTTATATGGACGATTTTATGAATACTTCATAAATTATGACGTTTTGCGTTTCAATACCAAGACTTGCTTATGAGGCACACCGTAGTGGCGGATTCCGGAATAGTTTGGATGACCTGGGGTTCTTTAAGTTGCTCCTATATCTAAGTACGCGGGGCGTTCTGTCACTGAGCCCCCTTCGAAATGCGGGTGCCGTGGTCGGGATTCCATCCCGCCACCTCGTGCTTAGCAGCGCAATGCAACAGTCACTCAGCAACCACGACGGGTTCCAGGCGCGAGGCTTCAAAGTATGCGCCGCCCTTAAAGTCGCCAGAGCAAAGCTTCCTTACCTATCAAAACAATGAGTGCGTCCGCCACGCGCCACTTTCTCGTGTTGTTGCCTCGTGACCGCTCGCACTTGAGGCACCGTGTCTCGGGACCGGCTGAGATTCCCGCGCACTTTCTTCGTAGCAGTATACGCTACATGGAAACTGTGCTGTGTTGTAGAAACGGCCTGATTGCCAAAGTTTGTGATATTTAAACATTTCTTCGACGGAGTGAAAATGACAGCATTAACTTACCATACCGCACATGACATAGGTATACCTGGGACGTAAGTCCCGAGAACTTAATTTTAAGCTTGAAATGCTTCTAGCTCCCGTTGTCGGTGACGCTCAGAAGATCTCGAGTCAGAATCTAGAGCCGCTATGTGATGATGAATGTGGTGTTTTGTGACGCAAGGGTCAAATTTGGCCAAAGAGTGCCAGGCCGGTGCTAGTGTGTTCGGAGTGGAGCTATGAATGACGAAGGGAAGGACGTTACATGGCTGTAAAGGAACCTAAAAAAAAGAGTCGCTGTAAAGTGCATAAAACCTATATGAGATAAATGAATGGTTAATGAGCTGTACAATGGACACGAAAGATACACTGCGAAATAATCATGATATAGTGAAATATATCAAAAGTAAACATTTGCAAGAAGCACTACTGCCTTAACAGTACCCTTGAAGTGCAAGGTCCTGGAGGCATGTGTTTTACAAAGTTTCCATCCCAGCGGCATACTCTGGAAAGAGGATGTGCTATAATTTGTGGGGCTGAAAACTTGCAACTCGACATCGTTTAAAAAACCTAGAATTGCTTTGGTGTCAAAGAACGGTTCTGCACCAAGAAACACTGCAGGATGGAGAGGTGTGTGCTGGCGATATACAAAAGGAAAATGTTTCTTTCTATTAGTTTCGGCTTCCCGACCCTCCAAGAGGACCTGGAGGACGGTGAGCCTCTCACCACATCTACCATCGGTTGGAGGCTCATTTATAGTGAGTAAAAAATTTGTGAGTGGCACAGGGGTGTCCTATCCTGAGTCAACAGAATAGGACGTCAGTTCGCCGTGTTCTCGTTTTCGGGGTCCAGAAGCCTAACTTTGGCTTAAGGAGGTATGGTAGGGTAAATGTTATATATTAGTTTTAACCTAAGCTTTTAGAAACGGCTGCAGATATTCAAGTCAAATTTCACGCGCTTACAAAAGATTGTCTCGGGTAAAGCACGAGACACTTTGTTTGTGTTTAGATGGTGTACCTTTCCTGTGGCCCACTCCCGAAATTTCCGGTGTGTTTAGTTATTTGACGTACCTTTACTCCGCAACCACACAGATGAATGTGGTGATATAACACAGTTTTATTCTAAATACCCATCGGTTATATCTGAAGTAAAGGTATATCATATCCACTTTGGAGTTCGCACCCACAAAAAAATATATCTCTGCTTGCACAAAGCCACAAGGGCGGTTTCTTGCAGTGTTAGTTTTTCTAGTTGTTATTCTTCATATCATCAGATATTTTTTTAGTTCAGAATATTTATAGCTGGTTGTAGTAATGTGTACAAAGGTTCACTGGAATGGGATTATTACATTCTCAGAAAAGGTACATTGAATTAGAAAAACTCATATAAAATGCAATTTGTCAAAAATGAAGATTTATGTTCGAATACTACTTGTGGATGGTCAGAATGCCCCAGGAGAATGGATTTCACTGCTGATTTTCTTGCAGGTGTCTACAAAAGCATTCTTAGTGTTCCTTTTTATTCGTCGTCCTTGCTTGTTCTCGGCATAGTCATAGAATTCTGCCCTGTCAACACGCTCTTGGTCCATCCTGTCGAGGGCCATATTACAAAAGAGACCTGGAACGGACCAAAGGTCTCCATAACAGCTTCTCGCGCAGAATTACTGTCATTGTAGTAGGCCATAGCACTGTTAGTTGCTGTATTCAATGTGCAAGCACTGACAAAGTTTTCTTAGGGCAGAGGCACGAGTTGAGTTGGTTGAGCGACTCATTGGTGTTCTGTGTTCGTCTATGAATACATTTTCTCGGAAGACCGATTACCTTTGGAACTTCTCTTTCTGGTCCATTTGGAGGACGATCGTGTCATTTTCTGGGCAAGTAATACGTGTGAAACTCAAAACAGAGGCGACCACGACCATGCAAGCAAAAGCATGATTTTGACGTAATAGTTCTTTTCTACAAAGGGCTATTACGTTAAACTGTTGCTTCGAGTTAACAAAGTCGACTTTGCCCTGCGATCTGCTAGCCACCTTGTTAGCTCTGACGGTGGAGTGGCTGCCTCAGAAAGGCGGTGGTCCTGGGTTCGAATCCCGGACCACGACTAATTTTTCATCAACTGCGATGCTTTTCTTTCGAGGAACCTGTATGGGATTCCTCTGTGGCAATTGTTGCGATAGCGTAGAAGTCTCATTTCCTTTTAAGTAGTATGTGATCTTTTAAAACAAATCATTTACTTACCGCACACACACACACACGCACACACAAGCAAAAAAAGAAAAAGAGACATGCCATAACGAAGAAAACCGCGAATGAACACGATTAACAAAATGGCCTTCGCCAACCATTTTTAAACGCCAGGGTGGGCGACACATTTCGGCACGACATTTGAGCCGCTCTGAGCGGGCGCTCAAGGTCGCGCTTCCGCAGGTTTGTTTCTCATAGTGCAGTCAATTTTTTTGTGCCAAAATTGCAAGTTAAATTTTTTGGGGGGTTTACCCTACCATAGCCCATAGAGTGAAGCCTATTCTTTGTTTCCACGTCCCACAAGCGTTGACTGTGGCTTCGCAGTTTCTTTCGTAAGAAAGGCTTGAGATCTGTGAGAGGGACAGCAGCCGTAGGAATAAGAGCTTGCGATGTGAGTGATGTGGCCACTTGGTCAGCTGGTACATTACCCTCGATGCCTATATGCCCAGCATATAATGATATGCTGGTTAGATATGTACGCTCTACACCGAACAGAGTAGAGCTCAAAAGTGTAGAATTTTTGTGTTTACGGATTGAGTTTAGGGCTTTTACGGCGCTTAGGGAGTCTGTAAATATGACTGTTTTTCGAAGTTTTGCTTTCATTTAATGATTCACTGCTGACAGTAGTGCATTGGCTTCAGCCGTAAATATACTAGTATTCGGGTGCAGTGCGCCATGTTCCGAAAAAGATGGGCAGATGGCTGCGTGAGAAACCCCTGCAGTGATTTGGAAGCATCTGTGTAAAACTCAGTGCAAGAGTACTTATACCGGAGTTCCGGAAAATCGATTTTATTATGTGCCTCCAGCCCTTGTTTCGTGACATCAACAAACGACATATCACAGCCTATGAGCTGCCACTGCCATGGCGCTAACAGTTTCGCTTGAGTCATAGTACAAAGTTCAAGCACTGGAACACCCATCTCCTCCCTAAGGTGCCTCGGACCCAAAGAGAACTGCCATCTCGCTGCAGGTCATTTATTTAGGAGTGTGGCAGTGGTCGTATCGTTTAGGGATGAATAAGATGGATGTTCGCGGTTTGAATTTATTTTAAGGAAGTATGTAAAACTGATATATGATCTCTGGAGATGGAGTGACCATACATTTGCTTGTGTATAAAGGCTTTAGGTGTGTGTCCACACACCACCAGGTGTGTGTCCCCCTCCACTTTGTCCCACATGTGTTCTTTAGAATTCGCTCTCACTTTCGTAATCGGTTTTCCCGGAAACGCGCTAATCTGGACTCGCTTGCCTGCATTGACCCTCTCTGCTATCATCGGTTGTCTTTGCGTCTCGCCACCGAAAGCTGCACCTGAGGCCGCGGTGCCCTCCGCTCCTGTCTTATCCTCACCCTTCGCTTTGTTATTCTTCCGCGGCTGGCATGTCAGTGGTAAGCCCTTCGTCACCATCTCTGACGGGTACGTCACGGCTTTCCAGCTTAGTGGTTTCGAATTCCTTGCCTGCTATCGGTTTGGAGGTAGCTGAATGGTGGCCCTCAGCTTCATTCCTACCGCCTTCCTCTGCTTCTGCTTGCTCTTGAGTTCCTTTCATACCTTTCTAACCCGCTTAGCTAGCTCATCATTCTGCTCAAGATGGTTTATTTATTACCCTAACACACGCATCCTAGAGATCACAGCTGCACCCGTTTGTATTGCGTACCGACTCACAGCGTGTTTCTTCCAACGCATAGGAATGCTAGCACTGGCTTCCGTACTAGTGTGGCTTCCTCCTAGTACTGACCATCATGTTGTACTAACAAGACGCTGTTAAAAAGTAACTCTGCTTGTAGACAAAAAAAATACAAAAGTACAAATATTTGTTGCCTGCTTATATCTGACCGAAATGGCCAAGAAGCCGAAAAGCGTGAAAATAATATATATAGATTGCTCGGCTAACCCAACCCTTCTAACAACCAAATGGGCGAAAAATGAAATGAAAAGAACCTGTCTTTCAGGAGATAAGAAATGCAGGGCAAAAATTGTTGGATTGGAAAGAGGAAACCACGTAAATGGTAGAATGAGTGAATAAAATAAGCTATAGAAGCGCGTTAGCAAGCGTCATGCTATCATCGACAAGAAAAGAAGTTGGCTCTACACGAAGAAGAGTTGCTCTTTAGTCGGAACAAATACACAGAAAAGAAATATGTGGTGAGTGAAAAGAAAAAAAACTAAATGCACAAGTGAACGTTGGGTGCATAACATTCGTAAAGTAAAAGACAAAGGCGCCCAAATAAGGGTCTGGAACAATGTAAGAGCACTAAGAGCTCCAATTAACAGCTCGCAAACTGCAATAAGAAATGAGCACGGTAACATATTCGAAGGACACGATGCACTGCGGTACATGAGGGACGTTATAAGGAAAATTTCGGCCCGAAAGAAAGCGTAGTTGAGACGCAAACAGATCTAGTAGCAAGAGGGAAGTCTGCTAGATCAAAATATTGCAGAAAACGTTTTTTCTGGAAGAAAGCAGAAGGAAATGTTGCCAATTCGGCCGCAGGACCCGATGAAATCCATACAGTATTAATCAAAAATCTTGGTCCAAATAGCAAGGCAAAGCTGAGGAATGCCATAGCACAAGAGATTAGAACGAATAAAATTCCCGTTGGATGGCGTAAAAGCTACGTGAAACTCGCCTACAAGAGCAAATGTGATAAGACACGCTCTTACAGTCTAGTTACGGTAGCGTCGGTGATAAATACATTGGCAATGCTAGCCATAAAATTAGAACTCTCTAAGTGTGTGGAAAAAATCATGTACGGGGGGGGGGCAACTAGAGTGGGCGATTATACCAGACATATGCTTAGAGGTCAATATGTTTGTTGTAATCAGTGTATATGGATTTCAGTAGCTCAGAATATACGTTAATAGATAGCACTTCTAGGCATTATAGAAGGCTAATACTACGTAGACAAGGAATTATTATGGAATACTATCAAGCATGAAGTCATAGATGACGATTTCATGGAGCTGCTGAGGGAGATACATAGCGACAACCGAGCAGATATTGTATGCGAAGGCTTAAAATGTAATGAAGTGGCCAAAATTCACCAAGGACTAAATCTAGGGTGTCCTCTGTCTTCATTCTTGTGCAGGTTTCGTTTTCAGGAGCATTAAAAGATGACTAGAAAACATTGAATTAAGCTTTGATTTATGCTTCATGCGTAATGGAGAAATGGCGCCATAGAAGGTCACCAGACTGATGTATGCTAACGATATAGTGGTACGCGCGGACCATAGAAGGGATTCACAGACACGAGAATATCTTTGGCAACACAATCTAGGCCCTACAGTTAGCGCAGAGAAACCGGGAATTATGATCTTTAATGAAGATGCTAATGGTGTCAATTCAACAGCATGTCATACATAACGTCAAACAATATGAATACCTCGGCGAAACACCTAAACGATGGAAAGACTCACCTACGCACCAAGATAACGTGAAAATGTAGAGAAAACAGAATGGAGCTATAATGACAAATAAAGCACTTTGGGCCCACAATTATTATGAGGTGGTGCAGGGAATCAAGAAAGGAGTAATGATGCCAGTGATTAGAACCGCAAATGGTCGATCGACGAAAATAATTTTGATTGCAGAGCGTATGCAATTCGTCGCCTATCCTTGGGAGGGAGTATGCGTCCTTCGTGATATTGCTCAGACGACGGTAATAGACGCAGAAACGCAGAGTCACATCCTTTTTCTTCACCAAGACTACAGAAGTCCACAGGCTTTTCGACGGCTGGACGATGTCGTCCTGCCAAATTTATCGACTTATCGCGTCGAAACTCGGTGAGGGATCTGGCAATGTGGCCGAGCGCATTCCTCCGTTATTATAAGATACTTAGCAACTGGTGTTCGGCGAATTCTTTCTGATGACGTAGCGCAGTCCTTCTATTGCTGGATGAGACATTTGAGCGGTGCTTGCTTATGCCTTTCCAGACACGGATTAATATCAGGAGCTGATTCAGTAACATGAATCGTCGTCGTTGGTTTGACTGAATCCGAGCGGACCGTATAGCTGACTGCTATAAATTCTTCCATACAAGCAATGTTGGTGCCCAGGCTCAGGTGTTTAAATTCATGACTAGAGTTTGCCACCAGCACTTGGGCTTTTCCTCCGCGCGATTCCGCGATTCCTCTGAGACACCGGTTTTCCGGTAGAGCAGCTGTTCTTGTTCACTCCCAGCGATACGTTTCATGTCTTCTGTGTCTTCTGACAAAAGTCATCGTGCTCACGCGAAGTGAGGTAGTGGCTTGACATTCGAGCACACTCAAGGCACCACAACACCCGCCGTCGTTGCTGAGTGGCTTTGGTGTTCAGTGGCACTGATGGGACAGGTAGTGGCCGCGTGATGGCGGACGGGAACGTCGTCGTGGTCGCGATGAAGTATTAGGTGATATCACGAGGTCATTCACTTTACTGGGGGCATGGCGCCTTGACGGCCAACCCTCGTATTTCCATGTCGTGGTATGGTTACCGGCGGTAGACGTGGTCCGCTTCTCCGCAGTGATAGCAAAGTGGGTGGTTGTTAGGGGCGAACCATACGCATATCTTCCTAGGGGACGCCGATGGTCGAAGGTCAAGAGTGTTGGCGGCGGCGGACGAGGGATTTACAGCATTGCGGGTCCTTGGCGCGGGTGCGGAAAGCGACTGTGGTGGTGGGATACAGCGACATAGGTCGCTTCCTGCTGGGGCTGCGGTGATTTCGGCTGCCCCTCAGGGACTCGAAGTGATTGCTGAACTTCCTTGATGGTGTCAGTCATTACATCGCCTGATGTAGCGATCTTGGAAAAGGCTTCTGCGGTTCCTCGCGAACGACCACTCTCATGTCGCACAGGTCGTCGGTGCCGAGTGCTTGAACGTCGTTGCACTTTTGGGTCAGTACTCACCGGTTATATTGCGTTGTCTGCATATAAAGCGTGTTCTCAGTGATTGTGGCCTCGGAAATAAATTGAGCGACGGTCTTGGGTGGGTTACGTATGAACCAGGCCAATAACTTTTGGTTCACACCCATGATCAAGTAGCGTACTTCTCTCGCATCTGACCTGCCGGGCTTAGCGTATATAAACAGGCGAGTGATCTCCTCCGCGAAAATCGCCACTTGTTCATTGGGCTAGCAGTGCTTCGGCCTTTAGCAAACAACGACGGGAATTAAACCCAGGTGGGCACGTATGACTCGCTCGTCATCATGGCAGAGTCTGCATGAGCAGCGCCCGCGGCCGCTGCTTGTGCTCGTCGCGCTTTCTCCTTTATTTGCAACACACTACCGCGGCCGACAAAATTGCACAAGGCTGCCAGCTTCAAGGAAGTAAACTTTTTCAACGGGGCACCTTATTACGGAGCCGGACGCCAGCTTCAGGCAGCACGCTCGAGCGACGTCTTCGCGACCAGGAACCATTCCGTCACCCGGGCCAGCTTCCACAGCGTAGGCGGCGAATCGTCGTCGTGCTTCAAAACGACATTCCGAACTCGAAGTCGCGGTGGGAGCTCTGGTGTCACCTCTCGTGCAGTGCACAGAAGCAGCAAGTACTCCTTGCACCAGTGCTTCCAGAGATGGTCTGTTAAACGTAATTGTTCTGCGGAAACCCGGAAGGTGGAGATAATTAATGAAGGGAATATGAGACGTCCACTCATACATAGGAAATTGCTACGTTTGGGTGGACGTCTCATTTTCCCTTTATTAATGGTCTGTTAAAGCTCGTCGACGTATGTTTCAACGGCGAGGATCGATACTTTTCATTGGGATAGCGATGAGCCCAACTCTTGAGGCAAGCACGTGGCGCGTTTGCCAGGAAGTGTGAAGGCGTCATTTGGCATAGTTCTTCAGCGTTTACAAACAAATGGGTTAAAGGACGGCTGTTCCTGTTCGCCTCTACCTCACACAGTAAAGTTGTTATCTCTTCAAAAAGACCAGTCGTTCCCACGATCATCCCCACCATGCTGCTCGCTAGACCCTGAACTTCCATTCTTTGTGGCATGCACTGCAGAAATACGCCCAACTGGACGCGGGATCATTTCTGAGTTGCTGAGCGCAGTGACGAATCGAGAGGGAATTGTCTGAATAAATGGTCTAAGGAATGCCACGACGAGAGACGAAACGCCGAAATGCGGCGAGGAAGCTGGTGGCAGTCATATCGGCTGTGAGCTCAAGGGGACGAGCTCGCGTTACCCCACATGAGAAGATGGGAATGTAGGCTTTAGGGCGAGTTTGCTGGGCTTCACGGCAATAATATGTTCCGCAGAAATAAACCTCCACAATTGTGGAGGGGCTCGCTTCTGGAATCCGGTCTCGTTATAATGGTGCCATGGGTGCAGACTCTGGTGTGAGCTTGCGTCTTCTGCAAATCAGACAGCCTCTCAGTGCCGACTTCAAAGCTTAGCGCCTTTAATAGTCAGAAGCATTCGCGTAGCTTGGTGAGTGTCTGTTCGACGTTTGACTGAAGGATCGGTTCTTGGGTTGAACGAATTAGCAGCTGTGTGAAAATGTCACGACCAGGACGCACTACAGGATGGCAGACAGACCGAAGGCCGGTCAAAAGTTGGGGACGTCTTCCAGTGCGGATAAGTTCTTGTTATCGAGAAATGGACGTAGAAACAGCAGGAGATTAGATTGGTACCGGATTATTAGTGGAAAGTGCTTCCACGTCGTGAGGAACGTGCGCATGCTAGAATAATTTATTCCAGTAATGCTCGGCTCGTGTGATTTTTTGAGTAGTCAGTGGTCCAGGCGTCGGGCCTCGTTGCGGCCCTGTGTTGTCAACGAAGCGGTAGATCCATGCAGTAGCACGAAGAAGGCGTGAGTAGTGGCGGTTTTCTGTGACCTGGAGCCATGCTTGCGGCTGCATGGCCGTGACGATGCATGTGGTCTCTGGAGTGGAGTCATTAGCAGGTAAGGGGATTGAGCATGTGACGTCGGCCTCACATGTGTGTATGGGGAGCGAAAGCCAAGTGGGGCCTTTCCACCATAGCGACAAACGCAGGAGGGTGACAACAGCGATACCTCTTGTGAGTAAGTCTGCCGTGTTTTCTTTGCTTCTGTAGTGAGCCCACTTGTTGCCACCGGCGAGCCGTATGTATTTCTGCGACCTTAATTGTGACATACAGGTCGCGATGCCATTTAATGACTATCTGGGAATCTGTTCAGACGAACGGTCTTGCTGCATTCAAACAAGGTATCCTCCTCGCATAGTGCAGCAGAGGTGGGCCGCAGTCATGCAGGCAAGAATCTCTAAACGAGGAAGCGACATGGGCTTTAACGGCGCGATTCATCCCTTGCTCAGTAAAAGATGCGTACAGCGCGCGTGTGAGTACATTGATTCAGAACACGCATAGGCTGCCAGGTCATACGCCCGCAGGCCGGCATCTGCAAAAACGTGCAACTCTGTGACTCCAGTTGGGTGTTCTGGCGGATTGACTTGTCGGGTTAGATGAACCTTGCTCAAAGTCGGAGGCTCGGATACCCAGGCATTTATTGCGGTGAGCTGCTCTTGTGGTAGCCGGCCATCCCATGGGTGCTGTAGCTTCCAGAGATCTTGAAAAATCAACTTGAGTTGAACGGAGAATGGCGCCTGAAAGTCGAGAGGGTCGCACAGCCTTGCGAAGCCTCGAAGCATAGTTCGTTTCGTTATAGGCATGGTTGACACAAACTTCATTACATGGTTTGCACTAATGATGATTGAATTCTTACTTCCCTCTCAGGAAAGCTCTAGGATCGTTACGGTGTATGGAGCACCACCTTCGTGTTCAAAAAAGAGCTGGTCCCTATGGAAGTGTTTTCAGAGTATTGAGTGGTCGGATGCCCATTTATGAAGCTCCATGCCGGCGTTTGCTAGAATGGTCCTTGTCTCCGCAAAAAGTTTGAGTGCTTCCTAAACTCTGTTTTCACTGACTGCCAGATCGTCTACATAAAAGTATTCTCTGAGACAGGCTACTATGTCGGGAAATTGGCTTTCAGAGACGGAAAAGTGATGATGCAGCGTTGCCGTTAACAGAAACGGGCTGCACGAGGCGCCTATGGGAACGCGGGCGCGGGTTATCCGCCACTGCGCAAATGGCGGAAATAGTTGATGCTCCGTTCGGAGATGATCGATTCACAAGAATTGGAGTGCATCTCTGTCCTCTGGCCGAATCACCTTCGGCAGGAACGCCTTCTTTGTGCCAGCCATCATAACGATTGGATGAGGCGTGACGTTTCAATAAGTCAGCAATTTTAGCCCCTTCATAATCACGATGTTCAGGGCTAGTTGATCGGAAGCATGAGCCGATGTGTCGAAAACAACTCGTAGCTTGGTAGTGACTGTGTCGCGTCGAATCACTACATGATGCGGCATGTATTATGTGTTCGGCTTGAAGGGCATGTCTAGGAGGGGAACTCGTTGATGATAAATGTAGTCTTTTTGTGGCGAAAGGGTCAGTATTACAAATAGCGCCAGGCCAATGGTAATGAGTTCAATGTGAAGCGATACATTACGAGGACTGGATGTGACAGGGCTGTAAAGGGGCCGAAAAGAGGGTCGGTGTAAAGTCCGTAAGAGCTACATGTAATGAAACTATGGCAATGACTTTGAAGCGTGCCAAGGACACGAAATATACCTAACGTTATATTTACATTGTATTAAAATTAGTCACAGGCTAAAAATTCCAAAAAAGCACTACTGCTTTATTATAGCCCTTGAAGCGCAAGGACATGAAGGCATGTGCTAACAAAGACTACTATCACAGCTGCATCCTCTGGAGAGAGGATGTGCTACGAAACTATTGGGCAATTAAAATGCAAAACCACATCATTCAAGAAAACTAGGGCAGCGTTGGCGGTAAAAAGGGGTTCTTTGAGAGGAAACGTAGCTGAATGGAGAGGGACACAATAGAGGTATGCTAGAAGAAAATATTTCCTTCTCTCTCTTTCGGCTTGCTGACACTCCACGAGGACACGGAGTACGGTGATCCTCACACCACATCTACCACAGGTTGGAAGTTCATTGCGAGTCAATAGAAACTTGTGAGTACCTTATGTGGGCCCTATTCTGAGTCGACAGAATAGGACATCAGCTCTTCGTGTTTTTGTAACGGATGGTCAGAAACCTAATTTTAGCTGAATCAAGTTTCAGTGTTTCAATGTTTCACTAATTGGTTCAATGTCCCACAGGCGTTACCAATGGTGTCGCAGTTTCGGTTGCAGAACAGGCTTGAGATCTGTGGCAGCAACAGCAGCAGTAGGATTAATAGTTTACGATGTGATTGATGTGACCATTTGGTCTGCCAGCACATTACCCTCGATGCATGTATGGCCAGGAACCTAGCATATTGTCACATGTCTACGAGATGAATAAATATTGCACAAGTAAAAGTAAAGCTCAATGAAAACAGGATTATTGTTTTCTTAAAGACATCTTTTACAACACTTCACATGTCCGTGAATATTATTGCTTTCTCTAGTTTTAATGTCTTTGTGTTTAACCGCAGAAATTTTAACCGGAGACAGTACTGCACAGGCTTCTGGAGTAAAGATACTTGTATCGGGGCTGAATACACCTGATTCAGACAAAAAGGGACAAACAAGTGCGTAAGACAGGCGAGCATGCGACTTTGATGCATCGGTGTAGAATTTGGAGTAACAGCACTTCGATTGAAGTTCACGGAAATGCATAGCGATTGCGAGCTCATGAGCGTGCTTTGTGACCTCTGCGAAGAATACGTCACATTCTATCAGCTGCCACTCCCAGGGGGTAATAGCTTAGCTGGAGGCATTAGGCGCTGTTCGAAAATTGGGACACCCATTTCTTCGGTAAGTTCTCCCAAACGCAGCGAGAAAGGTATTGTAGTAGAGGGTCTATTACGAAAAATTGTATAACGGTTAATTGTTAACGGTTGTGAAACACAGATATTCCTTATTAGAGTGCTTCTTTAGAAAATAGATGAAGCTGATGTATCTTCTCTGAAGACGGAGTGACAACTCATCTGACTCTACGTATAGACTTTCGGCAAGGCTTGTTCTAAATGAGCTCATGGCCAGGCGGATACCTAGATGATGGAGAGGGTCTCACATCTTTAGCATGCTCTGGGCAGCAGAGTGATGTACCGCGGCACCATTGTCCAATCGTGATCGAATGAGGCTCTTGTAAAGATTCAATAAACAGTTCCTGTCGCTACCCCATGTTGTGTGGGATAGGATTTTACGTAAGTTGATTGTTTTTAGGCATTTTGCCTCAAGACATTTGATGTGTGGAACGAAAGTAAGCCTACAGTCAAGTATAACACCGAGAAATATGTGCTCTTTCTTGACAGGTATTTGTTGTCCGCACAATTCTACAAAAGGATCTAGAACCAGGCCTCTCTTTATTGTAATGAGAACACAAGAAATTTCGTGGGGGTTGATTTTAAATCCATTTTTGTCTGCCCACTTGGACAACTTTTTTAGGCCCTGCTCTACCTGTCTCTCACACACTCCAAGGTTGAAGGATTTGAAACCTATTTGTATGTCGTCTACGTAGATGGAATAAAAAATAGGTGGTGGTAATGATGTAGGAGGGGTGCCTGGTCTTCCAACTTGGTTCCTTCTTTATCAACCATGGGAAACGGATGGATATACGTCATATACGCCTTCAGTCTTTGCCTCCAGCAAAAAAAAATGTGTTTTTTTTTTTTGCACAATAACATGTTCTTGCACATAAAAATTTGTTGTCTCTTAAGTCTCCTTAGCCCATGCCATACTTTAGCCTCTTGAGTATATGAATTTTTAGCTGAAAGAAACCTCTGCCGACTTGCCCTCTTTGCCCGTGGTCGAGTATTTCTGGCCTGAGAGTTAACCTGTTTAAGTAGTATTAGGTTTTCGGCTGTAGGATATTCACGTAGATTGTCTCAAGCTTTTTGTCTCTTCCGTGCCTCTCCACAATTGTCATTCCACATGGCGGCCCGTCTTTTGAATGGGGTGTCACTTGTTTGAGGAAAGGAATTTTCAGCGGCGTCAATGATAAAATTAGTAAACTATGAAACAACATTATCTATACCAAAATTATCTACACAATCTTGTCATAAATAGGTGGATTCCTTAAAACATTCCCAGTCAGCTAAGGCCAATTTCCAGCGAGCGACCTGCGGAAGAAGTCATGTTGGTTTATTAAGTGCAGCGTTACTGGGAAGTGATCACTTCCTAATGGATTTTCAATCACGTCCCATTCTAATTTAGGGAAGATAGAAGCGGTGCCGATCGACAGCTCTTTAGACGAGTATGACTTATGATGTGGATTATAATACGTTGGTTCTTTCTTATTGTAGAGGCACGCACCAAAGGTTAAAACAAAGCTTTCAATGAGTCAACCTGTCGCGTCGCATTGTGAGTCTCCCCACATCGTGTTATGAGCTTTAAAATGTCCCACGAGTATGTAGGACTCGGGAAGCTGATCAAAGAAATTATAGAAGACTGTTTTTTTAGATGATGATTCGGGCATATACAAATGGTACATACAGTGACCAACTTAATTAAAAGAAATGATCCTAACTGACACTGCCTCAAGGGGCGTCTGAAGGGTGACGTGTCGGCAAGCAACAGACTAGTCGCCTACTATTGCTACACCACCAGATGCATTAGCCTCCTCACGGTCTTTTCGGAAGATGGTGTACTCTCAAACTAAATTTGCGTTCGCAGGTTTGAGATGTCTCTTGAACACACAGCAACTTTAGATTATGCTTGTGTAGGAAATCTCTAATATCGCCAGAAATATGAATGAGTCCTGTAAAGTTCCATTCTAGTATTTTTGTCTCCATTATGATAAAAGTGTTTTGTGCTGTGTCTTTAAGAGACGAAAGTTAGCTCACGGGCCTTTTCCAGGCGTCGTGACGCGAGCTTTGCCTTTTTTGATGCCATTGAGAGAATCTCCGCTGCTCCTTAGGCGCTTGTGGCGCCGTCTAGCCGGTGGTTGTATCCATCGCCTCTTGTGAGACGCTGGACACGCGCTCTCCCGAGCGCTGTACTTGACCTGAAGGCCTCGACACTTTGGAAGAGATTTTTGAGGCCACAAGCGCAGAAGTCGATGGCCCCTTCTGCTGGCGTGTCTTAGCAGCGGTAGCTGCAGCCACCAAGGGGGCTGATGGCCTCACCGCCAGCTCACGGCGTGTGGACGGGACAGCAGCCGGGAGCTTTTGTGGCACCGCCCCCTGATGCACCACTTCGGCAAAGCTGTTCGTAGGCAGGTATGCCACCCGCCTACGAGCCTCTTTAAACGTTATAGTTTCCTTCACTTTGATTGTGAGTATTTCTTTTTCTTTCTTCCTAGACGGGCATGACCGCGAGTATGCGGCAAGCCTGCCATTGCAGCTCACGTACTGTGGAGCGTTGTGGAGGCATGGCCATCGGAACTACATTTTGCGCACATCTGCCGGCCTCGGCAGTTCTGGTAACGGTAGCCGTAACGCTGGAATTTGAAGCAGCGGAGAGGATTTGGAACATGCGGCCTAATCCGTAACTTTACGGAGCCGGACTCGAGTGTCTCAAGCAGGATGCTTGAGCAAAAAGTGAGTACTAGATACTTGGCCTTTATTCCCTTGCCGTCGCGCCTGAGCATAGTTCTTTTAATGTTGATCACGTTTTGGTCATTCCGACCTTCGAACAGTTCAGCTTCTGTTACCTCCATCAGGTCATCGTCAGAAACAACACCATGGCTGGTGTTCATAGTTTGGTCTGGGGTTATCGTGACGGGGATTTCCCCGAATGACACTACTTTAGGAAGGTTTTCAAGCTTTTTCGGATCGCGAAATTCCAAAAGAAGATCACCTCTAGCCGTTTCCGATGCTTTATAGCCTGGGCCAAGAGCTTCAGGGAGACATTTGACAAGAGGAAAGGAGAAAACATTCTGATGGTCTTCTCAGGCTTCTCAGAATGAATAACATGGAATCGGGAGAACTTTTGCGATTTCTTTCGAAGAAATTGGAAAACATCTTCGGTGTGCCCTCGTTTCTAAGGGCGATCAGGGAGTCAGGGGAAAGAGCTAACCATTAGTAATATCGAGTTTTCTGCAGGGATGGCCACCACCCACCACAGAGCCGAACAAGAGGACTGCACTGGACGGGAAGTGTTCAGTTCTGCTCACGCCAGCGGCACAACCCCGCTATAATCAAATACATATGCCCAAGGGTGGATATAATGCACAATATTGGCACTTGCTGCCCACGAAGTCGGATGTAAAACGAAAATAAAGGACAGGAAAGATTGAAAATCAGGGAAATACGAAGGTTGGAGGGAGAGAAAGACCGGAAAAGGCAACTGCCGATTTCACCCTGGTGAGTCTGTTCAGGGATGCCGTCTATATGAAGCTGAGGGCAAAGGGGTGCGTTGCCGCCGTCGAGGGGCGTAAAGGCACAAACAAACAGCCAGCATTGGCTGAACCCCCGGACACGGCTATGCCACATAGGGTTAGATGCGGGATGGTCCAACATTCGTGTGCTCGGGTGCATGTGTCCCGACACACCAAACGCCTGCTGCGCCAGACGCCCCTGCGGGGTCGGGAACTCGGTCGGCGTGACATTCGTCAAAATAGATCAGAATCGCCTTCTAATAATGGGCGAGATGATCTGGTTGCTGCTTGAAGCGTCGCATCTGCGAAGGGCGAAGTTGTGGCCGGCATCAAGACCTGGCTCCCGAATAAGAACAACCTCGAAGCGTCCTCCTTTCTTCGAAATGTGGCGTTCGAACTAATCAAGAGCCCCTGGGCGTCATCTCTAATTTCAGGATTATCTCGCACCACAAGGCCGTTGAGGCACCACATAAAAGAGATGTCCACGTCTAGTATGGCTTCGTTTACCGCAGGTTCTCTGATAGCAAGAAACAGTGATGGGATTTGTACAGCTGACCATTTGGATAAGTCGTAAAGCGTTCCTTGTACCATCTACCCAAAAAGGGTTTCCACTGCCTTGACCTGTGGCGCTAGTCGTGTTATCCGTCCGGGTAGATTGTCCCAGTAGAAGTCGGAGCCTATCAGGAAGTTGATCTCGTCCTCCTTGAAAGTCGTTCGGTCTGAGCAAGCATCAGCTGGAACAACACCGTGCTTTGTTATCATATGACGATCTCGCTATCCGCTGGTGGGCTGGTTACCGCATAGATTTCAACACTTTGTGGGCATTTATAGCGGGCTCATTAGTACTGTTCTGGCTTCTGACCCGTGACCCTTACACGTACACGAGGTTGACAGACACTCGCTTAGATGTAAGGGTCACAGGGTGGCGCGTTTTCCCGAAGGTGAATAGGTTTAGGCAGTCAACGCCTTGAACCAGACAATTAAGTGCTCGAGCAACGTAGTGCCGAAGTAAAGTGCGCTGACTACCCGTGTCTACCAGAAACCGCAACAAACTTGGCCTTCCCAGTGCGACAGCCTAAGCTTTTTCTCTGTGTAGGAATACGGACACGAGTGCGGTGCTGCTCGTTGACAGACATTGTACGAGGTGGCGTGTCGATGGGTCCGGGCTCGCTTGCACGTTGCCCGGACGGCGCAGACGCGTTGCTCCGACGTTTTCCTTGGTTGTGACTCGGAGTGCATACGTTGCACAGAGACGGCAAGTGTTCACTAACACAGTGGGCCCATTCCACGTTTCTGGCGCTTCGGCAATCAATGGCGACATGGTTTCGCTTCGCGCAGCGGAAGCAAAGCCTGCGTGCCAGAAGTTTTTTGCGTTCTTCTGAAGTGAGTGACGTCGAGGAGCATACCTGAAGTGTATGGTCCGATGCGTTGCACAGGAGGCAGGCACGCGTGTACGACGATCTCACTTCAGTTGATAGAGCCGTAGTAGAGGGTGGGTTTAGCTCTAGAGGTCGTGACTCATACTGATGAGGTCACTCGCTCGCCGATGAGCTGGTTTGGTTGAAGACAACCTTCCTCTCTCGACTCTATTGAACTCGTAAGAGGGTCATAAGATGTTTCGATTGCTGGGACTTGTCTCCTGTAACTGTTGCCATGTCCGCGTGGTTTGACTAAGAAGACTCTTTGAGCGGCGGATGGTACAGGATACCAATGCGCAGTGGTAAGGCCTTCATGATGACGCGTCGCAGCACGGCAGCATACTCGTCTGGTGAAACGCCGAGACCTTCCAGTGTGCTCGTGCGGAATGTGATTTCATCATACAGATTTGGAAGCTTGTTGAGATATGCTGAACATCGAATGGGTAGCACTGCGAGTAGGTGGTACAGATGCTCATCGACCAGCATGTGAGGACGGCTGAGCCGGTGAAACAGCACCTTGATGGCGACATTGTAGTGGGCCTCGCCGAAGCGGATACCTTGAATTGCCGTCTTAGCTGGCCCGGACAGGCACGTCAGCAGATATTTGAATTTGTCGATGTTGGATAGCGAGCCATCGCCTTGAATGCTTGCCTGGCACTGGTTCCAAAAGCATTTCCAGTCACGCCGCTCTCCCGAAAAGATAGGGATGTGCAGCTTAGGCAACGCGGGAGAACGACGCCGCGAGCAACACTCCGGGGGATGCAGAAGGGGCAGCAGCGTGCGTTGGCCAGGCAAGTTGCACTGTAGGGCTCGCTGTGGAATCGATGGAGACCGGCACGACCAGTGGACGTGGCTCGGTAGCGATACGCACAATTGTCTTGGTAAAGCTGAACTTTTGTTCGTACTCAAAAGCTTTGTTCAGGTCCACTTCCACGTCTGCATCCGTGAGCGTATCTTGGATGGCACAGCCAAACTCGGTGAGCTCCGCCTGCTTCGCTAAAACGAGCTCGAGGTGCTTCTGCAGCACTCGCGTTGAGGTGGCCTCATCTGTCAGCACGGCATCGTTGATAGCAATGACCTTGGTGATGGCCCGCCGGACGAGGCCCGCTTGGTGCCGAGTTGTTTCATTGCCAGAACGCGAGGGCCCGACGACAGGGTGGGTTTCGGCACCACAATGAAATATAGCAAACAAAGGCGGCGATTAGACCCAGACGTCTGACTCGTTTGTCGTCATGGCCGCAACTGCACAAGCAGCGACTGTGACAGCTGCTCGTGCTCGGCGCACTTTCTTGTTTATCTGCAACACACTCTCACAGCCAACAAAACTGCTGAGGGCAGCCGGCTTCAAGGGAGTAAACCTTATCACGGTGCCGTACGCCAACTCCAGGCATCACGCTCCACGGACGCCTTGGTGACCAGGAAGCAGTTCCATCACCCGGGCCAGCTTTCACAGCGTAGGCGGCGAATCGTGGTCGTGCATCAGGACGACATGCCCAACTTGAAGTCGTGGTGGCAGCTGTGGTGTTACCTCTTGCGTAGAGCATAGAAGCAGCAAGTACTCCTTGCAATAGAGCTCCCAGAGATGTCTGCCAAAGCTTCTCGATGTATGTTGGATGGCGCACATCAATGCTTGTTCATTGGGGTAGCATTGAGCCCAACTATTGAGGAAAATAGGTTTCGTCTTTGCCAAGAAGTGTGAAGACGTCAGTTCGCATAGTTCATCAGCGTCTACAGAGAAACGGGCTAAGGGGTGGTTGTTGATGACAATGAAATGTAGCAAACAAATACGGGGATTAGACTTGTACCCGGACGTCTTATTAGTCTCTCATCGTGGCCGTAAGTTCGCGAGCAGCGCCCGTGGCCGCTGCTCACGTTCAGGTGACGTCCTCCAAGAAAAAGTAGACATGCCGTAGGTGTCGTCATAGTTTGACTTGTTGAATGTAGTGACCGTTTCGTGCGTTCCAGCAGGCTTTGCGAGTCTTCGAATGATGATCCACGCAAGATCGGTGGTTCCCTGGGTTGTTGGAGCACCATGAGAGACGCCGGGACTGGCATTGTAGTTGCTGTTCTGGCCTGGCTTTCTATCGTCTTCTGGGGAAGAGGTCCGCACTCCGTTAGCAATCCTTGCAGCCTCCCACTAGGTCGCTGTTTCTTGGCGACGTTGGTGTTGTATTCGTCGTCCGGGCTTGGATCACCGCTTCGCAGTATCGTCCGTTACATGAAGACGCAAGCACCTAAACCAGACGTCACGTTCTAGTTACGATGAAGAATACAGTGTAGCAAGACTGTGAATCACGAAGCTAGCTTTACCGGGCGAACCTGTGTCCACAGAAGCAAGTGACACTCGAAGCACTACAATAACGGTGAGCATAGTCGGCGATCGCCAAAATTTGATCAGTGGGTCGAGCACTTGGAATTTTATTCATGACTCGTCGATGGCTCAAGCGAAATCGCTGGTACCCGCTGTCTTCCGGAAAGTGCTGCAGAATTCGCAACGCGCATACGACCAGATTACGCAAGGTTCCTTGACAACGGATAGGACCATAGTTAACATTAGAGAGAGAAACTTCTCATACATGAGGCGCGTCTTGCCCCGAGCGGTAACGTTCAATATTTGCGATCCAGTCAAAAGTGGTTACCGTAGAAAGATAAAAAAGTACACGTGTCAATATAGTCGGTAATAGTCAGAATGTTAGGTACGTCATTAATAAATAGTAGAAAGGATCGTGTCCTGAAGGACGTCTTAATTTATGCTCCTAGCAAATGAGAGTTCGACATCAATCTAAACAACATGAGCCAGATTGGTTAATAGCTTGGAGTGTCCAGCCAGTTGTACCGTAAGATTAAAGATTTTAAAAAAATTCAATAATGGTGTTTCAAGCGTTGGTGAAACCCATAAGTACACTATCAACCAGCAATAATTTGCCGACTGGCTTCTTGATTTTACTGGTTAAGCTTAGAAGCGCAAGTACGCTTAGGTAACCTGGTCAGAAGTAATACCGTTTAAATGGTATTAGACGAAATTTCGGACCGTATGGTGATGAACATGTATGAAAAATCATTTCAGTTATTTTACTGAAAAATGAAATGCAGATAGGTGTGTAGCTACTGCGAACTCCACAATTTACTTTTTGTGAACAGGTATTATTCTACCAATTTTCAGAGAACCGGGTAGTATGTTTGAGATAGCTTTATTAAAAACTAACGTGATACGGCATGCGTGAACAGAGGCAAGGCCATATTAGCTGGACCTGAGTGAAGGTACAGCATGCAACACTTACTCTGCACTTACAGGTCACAAGAAGAAAGAATGAAGATGGCAAGGCAATGTCGATTAAGGTCATCTGCTCGGGAATCACAGGTACAACTAAAAATCTCATTAAAGGCAGCCGCAATATTAGTCGCATGGAAGAATATTTGAGCGTCAGTTCTTGTTTTTGTTAAATTCAGATAACACTTAATAAAATTCATTGACAACCCAACAGTTGCTTCTCGTATTATTGCTATTATTCGCGAACTTGTTCTGAAAGTATTCTCATTTACCTTACTTAAACGCGACTGCAAAACTGTTGTAATATACCTTGAAAGGAGTTTTAAGGTCATAGTTAAATGGCACGAAATTTATCTTCTTTTGAAGTAGATTTTTCTGAAAGATACGTCGAAGTAACGCCCTCATGATCCAAAGTTTTCTGTAGGGGAAATAAAGGAGTTATGGAGAATGTAGTTGTGCATTCGCGAATGCAGTGTGGTGCTTGTGGGCTCAGGGCCCTGGCTTGAGAACCAGTGGGCAGCTGAAGCTCTCAGAGACGGCACAGTGTGCAAGAGCCGTTCAAGAGAGAACCTTTACTGCCCGAAGACCCAGGCCAACTGAACTGCTTACTGGACGCCGCTCCTCACGATTCGGCCCCAGGCTGGCTGCGCATGGCGCGGGTGCATGACCCAGGCCCAGATGTTGATGATGGCGCCGCAGCTGTACAGCTATGGCGCCGGCGTCCCCATAAGCTTCAGGCAAGAACTACTGATAAGCCTTTCCTGCATAGCATTCGCGTAGTCCGACAGTCGAGTCGCTTATTGCATCGTGGAAAAAAAAATTTGCAGTGAAAAGGTACTCTATATTTGTTTTCAGTATATGTAGAATTTCCTGCCTCACCACGGTTTACTGAAATTCTATGCCGCATACACAACAAAAAGGCGCGTATTGTTTTTAGCTGTAAAGCAACTAAGCATGCAGAACGCTGGGCCACATATAGTAGCATTCACGCTGAATATGCTATCGTTATTATAAATTCCAAAAAGAATTTTTTCGAGAGCACAATCCCTTTTTTTCTGCAATCTGATCCACGTAAGATCTGTAATATTCTTGGTGGCAAAGAAATCAGAATAATCCAATTAGCCTGTTCTGACAATGTCGCGATACCTCCAAAGCAGTGCTGTTGCGTTTTAGTTAACTTATTTCTCCTATTTACCAATGAACTACATCACTATACATTGGGTCGGCATACAAATGTTGATTGGAAACCTGAAAACATCGTCGTCAGTTGGCGTGTTAATCAATTGTGAGACGCTGAAAATTACTGAACCATATTCTTGCATTATGTTTTCGATGCTCTGTTTCCCAACCGCGAGGTTGCTCGATACCTCCAAGCGATTGGAAGGTTGTCGAGGTTGTTCTGGTACCTAAATCAGGTAACATATTCTCCGAATAACTATCGTCCTATGTCACCCACAAGTATAATATGTAAAATATTAGACAATATTATACATTCTAATCTGATCGATTTCCTTCAGTCGAAGTAATTTCTTTCGTCTGAACAACACGGTTTCAGTAAAACACTGTCATGCGATAGACAAGTGATACGCTATACTACCTACCTATTTCCCCATACTGACATGGGCCTCGATGTAGACTGCGAGTCATTCGACTTTGCGAAAGCTTTCAACACTGTTTCACATCATCTTCTCATTTTTAAGGTTAACATCATAACGTTGACTCTATCGTTATAAACTGCATTAAAGACTTTCTATCAAATCGAACCCAGTACATTTCTGCTAACGACACATTCATTCTCTGACAGTTTCCTAACATTAAGTGCACCCCACGGATGGATACTGGGAGCTCTCCTCTTCCTGGTTTACATTGACGACCTTCCTAAGTGTATTTCAAATTTAACTATCAGACTTTTCGCAGATGACTCGTTTATCGCAAAATAACTAGCCACACCAATTGTGATAAGCTTCAAAACGATCTTACAAGCATATCCAACTAGTACTATAAATGGCTCAGGCGAATAAACTTTAATGTATGTCAAACTATGCATGTATCGCGTCGCACTAACAACACTGACAACATGCGTACTTCCCGTTACTTCCATTGAATCCGTGAACTCGCACAAATACATAGGTGTTCATGTTTCACGTGACATCGTGGCATATGCACATTGAACAGGTCAGTAACTAATAACGCTGACTAGGTTCCTGGATACTTGCATCAATATTTCTCTGCTGCGCCTCCGCTGATGAAGCTAACGCTTTACAAAACATTAGCGCGGTCAAAGCTAGAATATGCACTGTATAAGCTCCCTGTCAAATGACACTGATAAACACCCTAAAGTCTATCCCAAATCACGCAGCACGTTTCATCTTATTTAACTATTCTTCTTACGCCTGGATTACATCAACAAAAACACCCTTACTTTAGCGGACCTTTCATTTCATCGTAAATGCTGTTCCCCTGAGTGGCTGTGGCGCATAACCACAGTGGGGGATTGGCCATCAATTGGGTGGTTAAATGAGGTGTATATATTGTGAGACAGAGAGAGAAAATTCATTTCGACCCTTGAGGTCATTGCTCGCAAGGTCCAGTGGGTGGTTCCAGGACTCCACTGGCCATGGCTGCTCGACCTACTTGCTGGACGAGAGCTTTTCGTCCCGCCAGGGTATCGCCGGTCAGCTTTACCTCCCACCACTCATATGACGTGCTAGGGGTCCTTAAGTGTTGAGGTTTGTCCCCGCACCCCCACGAGATGTGAAAGTGTTTAGGGTGTGTGCCGCCGCATTAGTGGCAGATGCCGCGATATGTATGTGGGTATATTTTGCTGCATCTGTGTAGGTTTGGGAATATGTTCGCCTGAACAAATCTGAGAACTACAGCGTCTTCAGTGCTGAGATTTCTGTGAGGGGGAGGACAAATGCTGCAGTTGAATCGCTTGATCTCGAGTCGGTCACGGTAATTGGAAGGCAGGAGCACGAAGGTAAACGGTGGGGATTTATGAGACGATTGATTTTGCCCCGCTCGGTTGATTAGCGCTCGAGGTAAGGCGTTCCCTCTTCCATTTCCCTCCAGTCCCGCGTGGCCCGGCGTCCACGTGATTTGATGCAATTCTTGCAGCCTCTGGCCTAGAATCATCCACCAGCAGCGGTGTTCGTTCATTTGTAAAGTTACGGCAGGCCCATTGCGAGTCGGTAACGACATGAACTTCCTTGCCTCACCTGTTTTGTTGCTTTATTATAGCGCCGCGGCTATGGCCTCAGCCGAAGCTGGGGTCTCTGCCGTGACGGAGGCCGCGAGGGTCAAGGAGGTCATTGCGAAGCGCTCTCTCCCGTTCACGGCGGCTACCACGAAGAGGTCCCCTACAGGGTACGCCACCACGTCCACGTACGTTACGTATGGGTAACCCTTGAATTGTCGGCACTGTCTGTCGACGCGAGCCTCGCGTAGTCCTTCATGGAGTTCATGACTCGTGTGCTTTGGTATGGGGTTCGCCTTAATCTTGCCTCTGACCTCAGGCGGGAGTGATCGTTGCCCATCGAGGGCACGGAGCTCCGTTGCCGTTCCGGTCCGGTGGAGGATGGCTCTGCCCGCCTCCGTGTTCTGTAGTCTGGCTTTTTGCGAAGCCATAACCGTGTCCAACAGCTAAGCGAAGGTGTTGTGAATCCCGAGGGTCACTAACTTCTAATGGGAAGTTATCTACAGCGACTCCAGACATGCCATCAAACCCTTCAACGTGGCGTCATCTCCGACAAGGCGTTACGCATCGTCCGTAGTGCGGATCCGAGCACCCTGAAGCACCACACTGTCATCTGTCATCACCACACTGGCACCCGACCCATCTCGATCGGGTGCTGGGCGCCCTGCCCAACCTCAACGAGATCGCCCACGACGCAGCTGGCGCGCTTACCGAACACGCCGTCCCCGCGCAACCCAATCTCATCCAGATAGAGGACAACCGGGCGGCGCTATATACATACAGTAAAATTGCAAAACACTTGTACCTGAGGTGCTCCATTTTTCCGGCGCCACACCCCAAACTCAACAGGCCGCAGGCGCTAACACTACGCTTACTACAGGAGCACATGTACCCAAACCCCACCAAATTACACGTTTTCTATACCGACGCGTATCCCAGCGACACGCGCCCCTCGTGCGGAGACACGGCGACACTTGCACACATGCTCTGGGAGGGTAGGAACGATCTTCCCGACTCTACCTCGGACTAGGGGGAGAAGTCTCTCAGAAGCTCACTACTCGCCGAACAACGATGGGCCGTCCATCGGGGAAGTGAAGTGGTCGCCGGGTCCTGCCTGTCGATCCCTACGTGGGAGACACCCGCTACGCGCTAAGTTCCCCCTGCAGGACCATAATAACGGTTTCCTGTCTAGTATTTTATTCGCTAGACCATCGCCGACTGGAAGGGCCTTCCTCCCTCCATCAATGCCGCTGCTGGCGTTGACAACCTATTCGATAATTGTGAATTTTTTGTGTGCTTACCACTCCTTACTGTAATGCCTTCGGGCTAGGAAAATATGCAAAATAAATACATAAATAAATAAAAGAATATAGACTAGTGGCCTGTTATGTTGTGCTCCATGACTCCTTCTATATTATCTGTGTTAAAGTTAATATGTGATCGATTACGTAATAGATCATGGCACGGCACTTCTTGTTCGAGTAGTGACTAACGAGACAAGGCCGTAGCTAACAAAACACCCAAGATAATAAGAACAAGGCTCATTATTAGTCCATAATCTTTATGCTAATGTCCCCGCAGGTAAAATTTTTGGCATTGTTCGTAGGACTGTGCAACAACTTTTCAAGCTAGAGACAGAACTCAGAGCATGACGATGACCGTTAACGAGAAATGCATGCCAATACGGTGTTGTGGCTATGAATAGATAATAAGCATTCCGACGAAATTCTCGGCCTACGAGTTCACAGAGTCGGTCAGAGAAAGTAAGCTTGTTGCTGTGTTTGTATAGCAATGACAACTTAAACAATATGGAAGACCTGCCTCCACGTGGCGTAGCACAATTGCAGTATTCTGTATTGCACCATTACTGCGCTCACAAATTTTTACGTGAAGCGAAAAACGTCTACGATAAGAATATAGGTGAGGGATTGAGTGAGTGAGTGATTGAGTGAGTGAGTGAGTGAGTGAGTGAGTGAGTGAGTGAGTGAGTGAGTGAGTGAGTGAGTGAGTGAGTGAGTGAGTGAGTGAGTGAGTGAGTGAGTGAGTGAGTGAGTGAAAACTTTGTTGAGCTCTAGTAATTGTTTTTCTGGGACTGGGGCGGATTCTTCAGGGTAGTCTTGCTCGTTGTGTCTTCCCCGGAGGTCTTCACCCACTGATTCGTCCGTCCTCTATTGCAATGGTCGGCTGCCCTCAGTCCAGGCCTCCGCTGGCCTCTGCTCTCCTGCTTTCCCTCGTACACGCCGCACTAGACCTAGATGGTCTTCGCAGTGGTCACTGGACAGCAGTTTCTGCCATTGCTCCACACTTGGGGGTGATTTCATTGGGACTGAGTCAGTTTATGTACATGCCCATATAATGTGGTATAATGTGGCTTTCTCGTTGCACCATGGACATTTGTCCTGATATAATGTGGGGCGCATTTTACTGTGAGGAGGGGAGGGCATTGTACCATGAGGAGGGGAGGGCGGCGTTCGTCCGCGGCGTCTTCTGCAGAAGTCAGTACGCGCTACAAGTGTGTGTGACGGGGATTACGGTAAGGCTGGATGTGACCCTTCCTTGGGCTTTGTCGCCGCTGAAACTGGTGGCAAGCCTTCCGTATGGCGAAAAGGCATAAAACGAAAGTGCAAGAAGAAAAATGGAGTGCGGCCCGAGACAGGCTGTGCGGTGACAATGGCTACTAAATGGCTCCAGAGTAACGCGCGTAGTCTGTATAAAACAGATGGCTACATCAGCGAATCGCTGCATGAGCTGTAAATCGCAACCACGCGTCACCACGCGCTTTCTCTTGCGATCTTTCGATTAGCGAGGCAGGCGCGGCACACTTCTCTCCGTTTGGAATATGCCCCACGAGAGGGATTGTCTGTGCCAGCCAATATATCGCGAAATGAAAACACGCATAGAGTACCGCTATAATGTTGCATGAGGGAGTATCGTAATTTTCAGTGAGTTTTTTAAAGCTCATGACTAAAATTCACCGACGATTACAATATTCGTTAATGCGAAATTTGAGCGCAGCTGTATACATATTCCATTTCGTAATGTATGGTCTGGCGTGCACAACCTCTCTCGTGCTGCACGTTGCGAAAAAAGAGAGGTGTGCCGCCACTGCCTCGCTAATTGTGACGCATGGGGGCGATTCACAGCAGCCGCCGCAGAGACATCCGCTTATGCAGCACTTTGTTTCCATACAGATGACGCGCGCAACTCTGGTACCATCTCGGAGCCGTCGTCGCCGCAAAGCCCGTCGTGCGCGGCTATACGTTTCTATTCTAACGTTTTCGCCATACCCTCTTCCTTCACTTTCCGCCTCATGGTCCCATTGCACTCTCATCATCGGCTTTCCTCCTCGCGCTCACTTTGCTTCTTCTTCTTTTGCTGGGCTTGTTCGCTCGGCTACCCTTACGTCGAGTGACGACACCGACGCACGCCACAGAAACAGGCACCTAAGTCCTGCGCTCTGAAAAACACGTCCTTGCGAAATTTAAGGGGCCTTGAACAAGCGCTCGGGCTTGTTAAAATAACATAGTCCGCGGATAGCACACGCTGCCGTGGATATCTCAGCCAAGTTTCGCTGTTGTACGCGGTGCGTGGAGCTCGCAAGCGGATCGTGAAGGCACTTTCTCTCAAACTTTCCCTTTTCAGTGGAAGGCCCTGTCCTCACTCTCTTCTGGACGCTTCATTTCGTCATCGGACGCTTTATATCGTCATTCACTTAGACGGCTGCTATTGGCTGATAGCTGACATCAAGCTGCGGTGGTCTACATGGGGTAGATACCGCGACCACCACTGAGTGCAGCCATGAGTGCACTGGCTAAGCGCGCGGCGGCTCGCTGAGGCCAACCGCATTTGGCTTATGTTATGCATGTCGTAGGCAACAAAGGCGGAAATCGTAGCGTCTGCGTATACATCCCAAGTGAAATTTCACCTGCCTTTTGAACAGTACTTCACTGAATTCTACAGTACTGAAAATTTGAACAGTACTGTTGTCTCAAAATCCGCTTTTATAAACTTGGCCTAGGAAACCACCAGATGCATCGCAAGAAAT
This sequence comes from Dermacentor andersoni, assembly GCF_023375885.2. Taxonomy (NCBI): domain Eukaryota; kingdom Metazoa; phylum Arthropoda; class Arachnida; order Ixodida; family Ixodidae; genus Dermacentor; species Dermacentor andersoni. Next base: position 179,277,515 of record NC_092817.1, on the reverse strand, counting down.
TTAACACGACGAGGAGATATAATAATTTCCAAGCATTCCCCAATTCCCGAGCCTTATTTTCTGCTATTTAAAAGCCCAAATCCCTGGGTGACTACAGCCTATTCACACAATTTGGCGTCAGCCGACTCGATGGGACGACACGTAGAGAGAGGTGGTCACAACACAGGCTCCCAGCCAGACACTTACGGAATGCCTTCGACACGCGCTGAAAATTTACGTTTATGTGCAAAGGGCGCTTTCAGTCGTTCAGAGGACGGAATTTTTGAGGTAAACGTTCCTGGCTTTCGAGCTACTACGCGTTATGTTTTGCCCACTTTTCTACCGACGCAAATAACACGCTTCACTTTTATCGCGATAACATTAACGGCACCGTGTCAAAGAAAATCCGGCGTCGGCGTATAAATGGTAGAAAGATTCTACAATTTATAGAATGGCCATGACCTCCGAGATTTCTGCACGCCGGCAAGCGCAAATCTGAAATCCCACAGCGTACGCACCTTAACTGCCTAACCACTGGGAACAAGAGATTGGTAAGAAAGCCTTAGCAGTGTATGGCGTTAAAATATGACTGATGCTATGCGCACTACAAAGTGTGCCCCTGCCGGAACTGGCTGGGTGTAACCTGCGCAGGTGCCGCACTTCGATGCCGCCACATCCCGCGTAAGGCTTGTAATTTCGGCCGTACAGTAGTTTGCCAATCGAAGCGTACTCTCTCCGGGAATTCCGAATCTGGAGCCCTATGTATCCCTGCGGGTATTCCTTTTATATTGTTTTTAGTTTAGATTGTTCCTTATCGCGTATAAAGTTAGCAATCAGCTACATTTACACTACAAGAACAATTAAATGTCTTAGCGTTGCATATTACGCTTTTTATACAGAAACACGAGATTACATATTTCGCGTGACGGGCCTATGGTACTCGTCAATGACTGCTTTCGCACTAACTACATAAACATTTTAAGGCTTCTTCCTACAGTTATATGCGCTACAGCATGGCATAGAGCTAGCACAACAACGCAGGAAACAGAGCGTGCAACGTTCGCTGTGCCTAGCCAACAAAGTAACAGGAGGAATATGTGGCCAACCAAAAAGAAAAACACAAGAAAACCGGAAGTACGGCGCGTTTCCAAGGACAACGGCCTGGAGACCAATCGTCGTGCAGGAAAATGGATGCGAAACCGGTTGCACAGAGAGAATGCGCAAGGGGCGAGGAGGAGACATGGCGGTCGCGTAGGGACAGCATAGTTCAAAGCATGGCGATACTTTCAAATGATCAAGGTACTTTAGTGCACCCAGCCATTTCCGGCAGGGGCGCACTCGTAGTGCGAATATCATCCTTTAAAGAACTCCGCCCACTTCCACTCTGTGAACAAGGACGGCCAGCGAAACTGTGTATGCGGGCCCTTAATGGCGAACTGTTCCTCCATCGCGGGTCGGCCCGGCATTACGCTATCTTCGAGATCGGCCCACGTATAGGGAGTGTTCAACGCCTGCTAGATTTCCTCCGCGAGTCGGCCCGGTATTGCACCATCTTCGGGTTCGGCCCACGCATGAACGCCTGCTTCACTTCTGCCAGAGGTCAACCCGGCATAACACTATTTTGGGGGTCGGCCCACAAATGGGGAGTGCTTAACGCCGGCTTCACCTCCGGCGCAAGTCGGCATGGTTGCTTGGCATGCAGCGAAAAGTCGGCATGTGAAACATGTGTTTCACATGATCTGCAATCACGTGACTGCGACACGTGTGGGCAGTGGTTATAAGAAGCCATGTTTCTTTCAAAATAAACGTTGTTGAAAATCAGCGCTTGTAGTGTCTTCTTGTCTCGTCTCTTGTCTACATTTTGCGCTGATAACAGCAGGATGGAAAACCAATGAGCCCAAGCTGCTATTCTAGCGTCAGATGCAGCAGAGGGGCACGCAAGTGAAACAGCTTCAAATTTTCCTCCATGACAAACTTCAAGAACAACTTCTGGCAATACGCGAGCAGCTAACGGACAATCTTGCTGCTGAAGGAAAGAAAACAAAGAAGAGGAAAGCGAACTCACTTGTCGAGAATCTGGATAGGCCCATGGAGAACGCACCGTTACCCCTCGATGGAGAGTAAACGCAACAACCAGGCACAAAAGCTCCGGAACTTCTCAAGAAAAGAAAAGCTGCACTACAATAAAACAACAAACCTCGACAACGTCACCGCAGGTTATCGCATTATTGGAAGCAAGTACGAGGCACACCATGTCCGGATATAAATCGTACATGGCGAACACAGATATACGAGTAGCAGTGCTTGTCCCACGCAATCTGACAGCAATATATTGTACACTTTATGGTTGTGAGATTAACCAGATATTTGTAGAAATACTGTCCACAGAACGGAAGGCACGCAGCGTTTTCGTCATAAATGCATATAACCTACCAAAAAAAAAAAAAAAACTTGGTGAAAATTTTGATTACTCCTCAGATCGGCGCTCAAAGAGGCCCAAAACAACACGTTACTTGTCCTAGGCGACTTCCACGCGATGCATCCGCCTTACCTCGCTTCAAAGAAAAGAAATGCCATCCGCTCGCTCATTCAAAAACATGCGCTCGCACTCCTCAACGACCTTCACTTTCCTAATAAAGTGGGGAATAGTGTATCAAGGGACTCGCGTCCAGACCTTACTGTGGTCAAGAACCACGACAAGGCCACATGGAGAAATACGGAAGAAGCGCTGCGTAGCGGCCACCACATCCTGAAGGTTGCCGTTTCGCGAATGCATTAGCGCAAACGCATCAGTCAGACCCTAATGACGGATTGAACGGCATTTCGGAAAGCGAGAGTGAAACAAAAACAACAGAAGAAGCAAATGGGGATATAACATCGCTCCAAGAATGGACGAGAGGGCTCAAAGGCTTGATCAGACAACATTCGAAGCGGATGCCACTCACCACAGAAAATCCGGTCGTTGACTCACTTCACGCGCAAATGTGGGACGCTCGTAGAAGCCTTCTCAAAAGATGACGCAAACAAAAACATAATAGAAAACTAAAATTGCTCATAGCTGCTCTTACACAGCAGCCGCAAGAATATGCGACTGTCCTGGTGCGCCCAAATTAGCCGCAAATGTGCGCCAGCCAAAGTGCTATGCTCGCTTATCCGAAACGTGGGCAGTAGTGAAGCATTTACTGTAACCAACGAAAAGCAAGCAACAAGCTACGCACACAATCAGGCGCACGCTTCGCAACGAGCCAGGGTCGGACGAAGACATTCTGCGAGAGCTAGAGGCAAAATACTTCGGTGACGACACACGGAAAGACATCTGTACTAAACTACAGTGAACATGGTGAACAAGGAACCCGTACGCGGTTCCTAAACCTCAGATTATTCATCAGACTTGGTCAGTGACCGTAATTTCCTTCAGTGGGAAATCAAATGAAGACCTTGATTGCCGATTTAAAACAGCAGAAGTTGGGACAGTGCTTCACTCTCTATATTGAAACGCAGCACCCCGACAAGACGGCCTCACAAATAAAACCCTGAGAAACCCGGGTGAATATTTGACAGAAGCTCTAACGAATTTCTTTAATACCCACTAAAGTCGAATTTGAATTGGCGAAGTCGAATTTGTCGAAAACACAAAGCAAAGGCAAGTGTTTGACGTAGTAGGTATGTGGAAACCCGACAAATTCGACTTCGCCCTGCCATCTGCTAGGCGCCTGGTTAGCTCAGATGGTAGAGCGGTTGGCCGCGGAAAGGCGGTGGTCCCGGGTTCGAGTCCCAGACCGGGACAAATTTTTCTTCAACTATGAGGCTTGTCTTTCGAGAAACCCGTATGGGTTTCCTTTGTAGCGATTGCTACGAGTGGGTGGATGTCTGATTTTCCCTTTATTCATTACTTCTCTCCACCTTGCGGGCTTCCGCAGAACTACTACGACTTGCAAGGATATTTTGCTCCGAACGCAGTCTGCCATTCAAGCGGCTGATACTAAGCTCCTGAAGCAGAGCGTGGATCATATGGCGTTGGGATTCTGGCCAGCATAGGAGCGACAGGATCGTTGCTAATGTATTGCATTGGCTTGGATATGTTTGTCACGAGACCCAAGACAGCATCCTGTCTTATAACGTCTTATGTTGGCGTTCCCGTACAGTTAACTCAGTCCTGAAGGAAAGCGCGCCATAAAGTACTGCAGAGATGCTTGCGTATAACGTATTTAAGGCGAGATACGCTATTCGAAACTGTCTGTTTAGAATAAAGTTTCGATGAACCCATCTAGTTAGTATACCCACAATCGCAAGAGTCGAGAATATGACTTGTTCTCTAAGTTGTAGCCCACTGAGGCGTCTTCATATGCAAACGTTTGGTCTGTTTTGACACCACGTACTCGACACAAGAGGTTTCGACCCTCCCGCGATAAACCATGCACAGCTTAGCCATGTCCAGGGAACAGGGGATCCTGGCGGTTGAACTTATGCTGAGTGTCTGGACCTTCAAGGACCCTCAGCGGAGGCAACATGCGCCTTCGGCCTCGGCTTCACGCAGACGGCACCTGCGGATTGACCCATTCGGGAGAAATCGGTACTTTCCTATTCTTATCCTCCGCTACAGTCTTCGTCTTTCTCTTTCACATTTATACCTTCCTGTCTCCTCCTCTATTCTGCATGACTTCCGATTTTCTAAGCAGCGAGGCTAAGCAGCGAGCCTACCTAGGTTATGTCTTAATCTGTTATAGTGGTAACCTAGAGCTGGCATTTGCAGGACCTATTCACAGGTTCTGCAGCGTCCCCTTGTAGACCTCCACGGTGGGTGGCTTACGTTACGGCTGAAAAATACATCACTTATGACTGGTTCCTTCCCACCACTACCTTATCAATTCCTGAAGGGCGCACGAGTTTTTTGCGGTCGTCAAAAAGAAGCTTTCCTCCGTTTCTTTCGTTTCTTCTGAAAAACCAGATAAACGAGTGCCAACAATCTCACTCGTCTCCATTTATCGTCACTTACTGAAGTTTTTGGTAGAGGTTATAAAGCATCCAGGATGGCAAGTGGTGATCTCCTCTTGGAGCTTCGCAACCGGAAACAATATAAAAAACTGCCCAAAATAGTGTCATTTGGGGATGCCTAAGTATCAGTAACCCCTGGCCGTACTATGAATACCACCCGTGACGTTGTCTCAGATGATGATCTGTTGGAGCTCACTGAAGCCGCACTCCGAGAAGGCTTCAGTGAGCAGAAGGTCTTCAACGTTAAACGAATTAGGATGAGGTGTGACAAGGAATCCGAGAACAAGCACCTGATACATTCGGCTCGTCTTCTGCCCGAGTCCATCAAGGCCAGGTGCATCAAGCTTCCTCTTAGGCCATACATGTTAAATACGTTCCATTGTTTCAAATGCCAGCGTTTCGGCCGCAGTTTACAGAGCTGTCGAGACCGCCAAACTTTTACGAAATGCAGTGCTCATAAGCACACTTCTGAATCTTGTGAAAATGTTTTCCAATGTTTAAACTGTGATGGGGAGAATGCCACATACTCGAGTTGAGCCCATCCTGGAAAATAGAAACGGAAATTGTAACAATTCAAATAAAGGAAAGCATAGGTTTCAAGGAGGCACCTATACGGATATCCTACCTGCCCAAGAACAAGTTTGCCAATGTGACGCGTCAGGAGGCAGCGTCACAACGGCTTGCGGCGGCTGCTCGACCCACACGCAGTAAACCGCCAGTGACACCATCTGTCTCCCCGGCGGTTGTAGTTAGCGTTGCTGCGCCAAACCAGCAGTACGGGTCATCGACCTCCAGGCAGGTGGCTTCAAAGGTCTCGTCTGACGTGTCAAGGCCTTCACTTCAAACGCAGCGCCCGGAACAGGGCGTGTTCATCGCCTCCCAAGAGGCGATGGACACAACGAGTAGCAAGATGGCGCCACCAGCACCTAAGGAGTGGCGAGACTTTGCGATCGCTTGAAAAAGACAAACCTCGCGTCACGGCGCCTGGAAACGGCCCGTGAGCTAATCTTCGTCTCTTAAACAAACACCACGAAACGCATTTGCCATAATGGTGACTGAAGTACTACAGTGGAATGTTAGAGGACTTCATAACCTCTATGATATTAGAGGACTCTAACTCTAACAGAATACAAAGTTGCAGCGTTTACCGGAGGCACATACTAACTTTGCTTTGTACCCTTGTTTAGTTTTGTTATTATATTTTCTGGATGTAAATTGTAACTTCACCATTGTTGCTGATCCTAAGGCATAGTGCTTACTAACAGATGTATGTACCCTCTCCTGCTTGGACCGATCCGGTCTGCAGTATTCTGTAAACAAAATTAATAAGAAATAAAACTGTACACAATATAGTCTAGCTCCGGTAAAACGCTATTTGCCAGAAAGGACGAGACGATGCTGGTGCGTCGTAAGGCGGTGCAGCAACAGTCAACGACACGTCTGTAGCGCGTGAGCATGTCGCCCTTCAGATGGCCCTTGAGGCAGTGTCAGTTCGGACAATTCATTTCAATAAATTGGTAACCATGTGCTCTATTTACATAGCCCCGAATCATAACCTTGAACACATGCAGTTTTATAACCTCATTGATCAGCTTCCCAAGCCTTACATACTCGAGGGTGATTTTAGCGCTCGCAACATGCTGTGGGGAGACTAACAATGCAGCGCGAGTGGTCGATTCATAGAGAACTTCTTAGTAAAAACTGGTGCAAGACTGTTCAATAAAAGCAAACCAGCTTATTCAATATGTTTCACAATTCTCATTCTTCTATCGTCCCATCGGTTGGCTCGGCAGTTCCTATCCTTACTTAGTGTGGAGCTTTATTAAAAATCGTTGCAGAAGTGACCATTTTCCTGTAATTTTAAACTTCATTGAACAACAATAATATCCTCCACCTGCGGCTCGATGGAAGCTAGCTTCCGCCGACAGGAATCCTCTTAAGGAATCGGCAAACATACCCCGACAATTTGTCACCGATTTTAGCATTGACGACGTGGAAGCATATTTTACTGCTTTTATCAAGGAGGCACCAAATATGCTCATTCCACAATCAAGCAGTAGCTTACCCAAAATGCGCATTCCTTGGTGGAATGGTGCGCGTAAGGAGGCACGGAGGAAACAAAATAAAGCGTGGGGAAAACTTTGCCGATCCCCAACTGCGGCAAATTGCATAGGATTTAAAAACTTTAAATTTCTGGGAAGGCGAACTTGGCGACAAGCTGAGAGGGTAAGCTAGGAGTGGTTCCACTCGAACATTGATTCCTACACACAAAAGGAAAAGTATGGAACGGGCTAAGGAGGCTTAAGGTACAATAAATTATTCTATTGCCCTTGGTTGATAAAGAAGAAAACAAGTCGGAAGACGAGGCCGACGCTGTTGGGGAATACTTCGAGCACGTGTCCAGCTCCACTCATTGTTAGGAGAACTTTCCGAAATATAAAGCAATAGAAGAACTTAAGCCACGGAATCGGAAATGTAGCCCATACGACCGTTATAATCACCCTTTTCACACTGGCGTACTTAAAGTTTCCTTATCAGCACATCAGAACTCTGCACCATGAACCCGATGGAATCATGGACCATACGTTTAAGCACCGGCACTCCAATATGCAAATCACGCTGCTGAAACGTTTCAATATTATCCGGACTGCTGGGTATCTACTATCTAAACTGAAAGAAGCTATTATGATCTTCATTGGTTGATTGCTGACCAGCTACCGTCTTGTGGCGCTTACAACCTGCCTTTCCAAGCTTGTTCAGAAAATTGCTGTCACTTATTTTTACTACAGTCCAACAAAATGGGTTAGCCATTTCAATGGGGATTTAGGGAAGGCGAATCTACACCCGACCAAACATCCGTGATGCACTTGGGCAGACCAAGTAGTTGTCTATATTCCTCGATGTCGCAAAGGCGTACGACACAACATGGCAGTGGAGCATATTACGAGACCTGTCGCACATCCCATTCCCCGCAATATGCACCCTGCAAACAATGTCGGCAGACGTCGAGCCAGGGGTACAGCTCTGCTCAAGCACATCTGCAACAACCACATTGAGGCAAGCTTCGTGGATGCCACGGCTATGTCCAACAAGAGGCATTCGCCGTCTCCATCATCGACTGAAATTCTAGCCTCACTCGCTGCGCTACGGTACGCACTTCGAGGCCTGTGGTAGCCGAACAGGTTGGAATCTCGCTGGCTGTGCTTGATGGTCGTAGAGAGGCTATATATAGCGATTCCAAGGCAGTCATTAAGGCCTACCAAACCGGGATTGTCTCCCCGCAGGTCCTCAGTATTCTCCAAAGCGCCAAAAGTATCCCTCAGAGTTCTTTCACTTGTTTTCCCGCCATTTGGGGTCGACTGAGGGCTCTTACTCTAACCCTAACGAGGGCGCACGCGAGCCCGCGCGAGGACTCAATGACCGCGCCGCCTCCGCAGTCCCCCTGCCATGTGAGGAACCCTTGCTCACGTTCCATGAGGTTACCGCACACTATTGTCTGTCAAGACGAGTATTCCTCCTTGAGCACTCCGCATTTTGCAGGGTGGGGGCAGTGAGCCTTCGACTTTTACAAGTTAAAGAACCTTGCGGTTCTTCATGCAGTATACCCTGAAAGGTATACCAATGCGCACTGCCCTGCATGGGGACTAAGGCCAACATTGGATCATGTGTTATGGGAGTGTGAAGCCATCGGCTTCTCCTTCAGCGAGGATAGGTGGGCTGCACTCTTTGCCAACCCCAAACTCAACGACCAAACCCTGGCCGTCCAGAGTGGAGGCGATCGGGCCGTCAAGCTCGGCTTGGCGATTCCTACGTGGGACTAGACGGGTGGCGCGGGGTCTCCACTGCGTCTTCTCTGGAAATAGTAAAGTTATTTCACTCATTCACTCACTCACCTGTCGCACATGGGCATTCGAGAAAATATGCTTAACACTATTGAAAGCTGCTTGTCCAACGTGCTTTCCGAACCAGAATCGGTAGTGTATTGTCCCGTTCATTTGCGCAAGAATCTGGTGTTCCTCAACAAGGCGTGCTTAGCTGCACGCTCTTCATTGTTAATATGACCTCGTTCTGTGCATCGCTATCTCCAGCAATTATCTATTCTCTCTATGTAGATGACGTACAATTAGGCTTCAAATCTTGATACCTCGCACTTTATGAACCACAGCTACAGCAAGGCGTAAACAAAGTGTGTAAATCTGCAGAAGGAAATGGATTTCAACTTAACTCCAAGAAAAGTTTTTGTTTTCTTTTCATAAGAAAGCGAGGACTAGTTTCAGATCACAGTATAGAAGGGTCTGGGCAGCGAAGGCCTGTAAACAATGACCACTACGTTTTAAGCATCGTGCTTGACGCAAAATTGACCTTCATTCCACATATTAAATATATCAATGCAAAATGCGTAAAGACAATTAACATAATGAAAATTAATTCTCATACAACATTTTACTAAACGTCTACAGGAGCCTCGTTCGATCACGTTTGGATTACGCTTCCATAGTATATCACTCTGCCTCGCACAGCGCGCTTAAGACGCTGGATCGCGTCACCATTTGGGTATTCCCCTTGCCACAAGCGCCTTTAGAACAAGCCCTCTTGAGAGCCTATATGTTGAATCCAACAAATGGTCCCCTCACGTACAAAAAACATGCAGTGTTTCACATATTTCCTCAAAGTACTGTCTAGCCTTCGACATGCTTGCTACACACGCGCTAACAATACGACAAGCGCTGCATTATTTTGTAATTGACCCTCATTGTGAAAAAGTTTTGCAATGCCGTACAGAAAACGTAAGTGATGAAATGGGTGTCGCTACCTCGAATATTGCCTAATGACGCCAGTAAAGCTGTCACCGCCATGGCAATGACAAATCATTGTCTGCGACACATCACTTGTAGGTGTTGCAAAAGAAGCTGCGGATGCGCACTACATATCCATTTTCGAGAGAACCAGTCGAAGTACATCTGCTCAGGGTTTTACAAAGATGCGTCAAAGTCACAAGCCGGCGCCTGTTCCGCGGCATCGTTTTCGGAATCTGGCGTTCTCTATCCTGCAACCAGTATCTTCGTGGCAGAGGCCTATGCACTACCGTCGGCTACTAAACACATTAAGAAAGCAAAACTCTAAAATGCCCTTGTATTCAAAGATTACTTGAGTGTCGCCATAGCTTTACAATCACTACTAAAATAGAAAAAATCTGGTAATATATGACCTCTACATATGGTACACATTCATACCATTTAGCTGGCGCTGAACCGCACTACTTTGGCAGGTGTGGCGAAACGCTTCTTCCACGTATTCTAGGAATGGCGGAATGCGGAGGCAGAACGAACAAATCACTTTCCTTTGGAGTATAAACAGCATATCCCCTTACATTCGGCACTATTTCTTGGCCCAGAACCCCTGTTTGAAAACAAGGCACTGCTTAACTTCTCACATGATGTTGTACTGCGTGTTAGAAACTCGTAGCCTTCCCTCTCACAAGAGGGTATTGCGGCGAGTGCACTCTTTTGTAGAGAACGCGCCTCCCGACCTTTGTGCTCAAACGTCTTAGTGAGGCGGTAGCGCTAGTGCAATGGAATATTTTTTTTGTGTTATATGAGTTAAGAATATATTTTATGGTCATCGCGCACATCACTCTTCCTTGTCATTATTTTAATACTTTAATATTTACGCAGCTTGCAGAAAATATTTTAGGCCGCTATAGAGCATTGATACATCTGACAGCGGACCTTCTCCGTAACATTGACTTGAGCGCACCATTTCTTGGCGTTTATTGGCCGTCCCTGGCTCTTGCGCCAAAAAATCCCGTACTGTCAGGTGATAGTGGAAGTCCGAGTAAATGACCCGAGTAATCTTTGGTCATTTGGGTATTTACTGCCGAGATTGTTGCTGCCAGCCCATGTTTGAAAGCACTTCCATTCTGTAAAGGGCTCATAGCAGGATGACGAGGGAGATTGTGGAGGCCTACGAGATTGCAAAATTAGAGGCAACAGTGCGTAAGCAAGCCTTGGGTATCGCTATCTCAAAACGAGCTACGATTCCTCGGTTTATCTTTGCGACCACTGCAGTACATGTTTCCGCCATGCCTTGCACACGTGTACGGTTTATCGAACTTCACCACTGAATGTTCTTTTTTTTTGTTACGTCTGTTTCCGCTCGTACGGTATATATTTATAGATGTGTGTGAAAATAAAATCTATAGTTGAAAGTGAAGCGCTGTGCCTGTGTATCTGTTTCTTTCTACGTCCTCGTACAGTCGCTCAAACAAAGCCGTAAAACTGTAAATGTCGAAACTAGTGTTTTATTGGACGAACCTGTGCCCTTAAAAACAGGCTAAACTCCAAGAACAACGATAGTGGCGAACACAGTCGGTTATTGTCGAAAATATGATCTGCTGGTCAAGGGCGTCGGCTTTCATACACGAGCCATCGAATGTTTCAGAGTAATAGCTGGTGCCCGCGTGTCTTCAAGAAAGTTCTACACCATTCACGTTGAGCATACATGCAATGAAATGACACAAGGTTCGGTGACAATAGACAGCGGATAGAACTGTCGACAACTTTGCAAAAATCCGGATACATGAAGGCTCGTTCCGCGCAGAGCGATACCATTTGCTAGACGGTGAAAAGCGCTCACTCCAAAAAGATGAACAAGTCCACGTGCCAGTGCCTCGCTTTCAGAAACCATCGTCTCGATGCTACCAACAGGAGAACGAAACACACAAGGACACTTATAAAAAAAATCCTAAGTAACTCAGTCCAGAAAAAAAGAAAGCCCAAACGTCAACTACGCAAAGTGCTAAAGTACATTAGCGCTGGTAGAATGACTTAAGTTGTACAACGTGCGCTATTTCAGTTCGCGGGCGGCTCCACTGCGATAGCGAAGTGCCCTCTGGTACGACCTCATAGTCTAGGGCCCCAATGCGTCGGTTGAGCTTGTAGGTTCCAAAATAACTACGTTAAATCTTCTCGCTAGGTCCTCGTTGGCGTATTGAAGTCCAAACCGAAAGACGGTCGTCGGGCTTGTATTCCACGTAGTGCCGTCGAAAATTGTAGTGTCGGCTGCGGTACTCTGCTCGCTCTTGATTAATGGGCGGGCGAGCTGTCCGCCTTCTTCTGTGCGCTGGAGATAGGTGGCGATGTCAAGATTCTCTTCTTCGGAGACATGCGGCAGCATGGCGTCGAGAGTCTTTGTCGGCTTCCTGCGTCATCATCATCATCATCATCATCAGCCTGGTTACGCCCACTGCAGGGCAAATGCCTCCCCCATACTTCTGCAACCAACTCGGTCATGTGCTAATTGTGGCCATGTTGTCCCTGCAAACTTCTTAATCTCATCCGCCCACCTAACTTCCTGCCGCCCTCTGCTACGCTTCCCTTCCCTTGGAATCCATTCCGTAACTCTTAATGACCATCGGTTATCTTCCCTCCTCATTACGTGTCCTGCCCATGCCCATTTCTTTTTGTTGATTTCAACTAAGATATCATTAACTCGCGTTTGTTCCCTCACCCAATCTGCTCTTTTCTTATCCTTTAACTTTACACCTATCATTCTTCTTTCCATAGCTCGTTTCCTGCCGTAAACCAGGTTTAATTTAACAGGGATAGGCGGGCAAATTGGTGGTCGATATTGGAATGCATCGTGTAAGCGCGCAAACAACAAAGGACAAAGAAGGAAACACACCGCACCTCCGTGTGTGCGCGCCTTTCCTGTGCGCGCCTTCCGCTCCTGTCCTGTGTGTTTCCTTCTTTGTCCTTTGTCGTTTGCGCGCTTACACGATGCATTCCAAAACCAGGTTTAACGGCGTGATCTGTGTTGTTTCTCGCACCACCATGTTGTAAGCGAACGTAAAGTACGGCATGACGGCATCCCAGGTCTTGTGTTCGACGTCGACGACATTGCTAGCGTATCGGCGAAGGTCTTATTCAGGCGCTGAGTAAGACCCTTCCACTGCAGATGTCAGGGAGTTGTCCTCCTGTAGATTCTGTCAATGTATTGCAATATGGCTTGGGTGAGCTGCGTGTAAGGGCCGTTCCTCGGTCGGTGATGAGGACTTCTGGGGCGCCATGTCGCAGCAGAGTGTTCTCGACAAAGAATTTCGCCACTTCGCCTGCGCCACCGTTTCGCCAGAGCTTTTGTTCCAGCGCAGCGGGGGAAGTAGTCTGTCGTCACGGTGATCCATTTATTTCGATAGGTTGACGTCGAAAAGGATCCCAACAAATCCATCCCGATCTGCTGAAATGGTCGGCAAGGAGGCTTGATCGGCTGTAGTAATTCTGCTGGCCTTGCCGGTGGTGTCTTGTATCGCTGACACTGTCGGCATGTCTTGGCCTAACGGGCGACGTCGGCGGAGAGGCGCAGCCAGTTGTGCCTTTTCTGTACCCTCGATTGCGTCAGGGAGATTCCGAGATGTCCAGCGGACGCATCGTGATGGAGACAGTGCAGTACTTCTGGACGCAGCACTGAGGGAACAAGAAGGTAGTTGGTGCGGACTGGTGAGAAGTTCTTCTTTACAAGCTGATTGTTTTGAAGCGACAACAAAAAAAACCTTAGCTTAACTGTGCTAGGGCCAACGCCGGTGTTCCCTTCGAAATACTGGACGAGGCGTTTTAGCTCCGGGTCTGCTCGTTGCTCTTCAGCGAAATGTTCCACCCGTACTATTCTAAAGAAGGCGTCGTGCTTGTGATCTTGCAGCGGCGGGTCAAAGGGAGCGAGTGGTGGTCAATCGACGTCAGAGTGTTTTCGTCCAGACTACTTAAACACAGTGATGTCATATTCTTGCATTGCGAGCTTTCACCATGCCTGGCGTTCTGTCATGGCGTTCCCCGAACCTCACAAGTAGTCGCCACTCTTGCTGAGGCCCCTGTCACTACTCTTCCTGCAACAGGGGCTACGACACATTGATCGCCCACACCATGCCGCAGATGGTCAAGCACTCCTGACCCGCCTACGCTTCCGGCCAGCATCACACATGGGACGGCTGTGTGGCCTCTATAAGGAAGTCCTAGGGGATACGCCTGCAAACGCCGTACAGCCTCGCGCACCACACGGACCACCAATCCCTATCTCGACGGAGCTGCCAGGTGTCTCAAAGAACCATTCCCCAACAGGTGCCCTACAGCAGACGGCAGCCTCTCTCCACCAAGAGAGACTTAAGGACCACCTTCACATCTTCGTCGATGGATCCGTGATACCGGAGATGGGCTCATCCACAGCAGCCTGCGTCGCACCGGCCCTACAAAAGAGCAAGGTGTGCCGTCTCCCGGGACATGCAAGCTCTACCGCAGCAGAGCGAGCAGGACTCCAGCTTGCTGTGGACCTACTGGCAGAGGAGCTACCAAAGACTCCGGCAGCTATCTTCTGCGGCTCCAAGGCGGCGCTGCTTTGCCTGCAGAGCCCTAACAAGGCTAGCTTTGGGGTTGCACTGCTCTCCTCAAGACTGGCGGACCTTCAGGATGCAGGATGCTCGCTATTCCTGCACTGGCTACCGGCGCACGTAGGGATCCCGGGCAATGAAGGGGCAAACATTCTCGCAAAGAGCGCCTACCACCCAAGCTTCCCCCTCAGCCCTGCTGTAACGGCCGCGGACTTTACAAGACACAAGCTGCGCCGGCACATCATCGCCTGCCATCCGGATAAACGGGTATCCCTGGAACGGCCTCCACGGCCTCTTCCACAGCACGGCCTTCCACGAACGGATACCTCGTTGTTTGTCCGACTGCGGCTTGGCTGCTACTGGACGGCAGCCCGCGGGCACCGCCTTGAGAAAGCGACTTTGCCAGCCTGTTGCTCCTGCGGTGCCCCAGACACTCTGGAGCACCTTCTGCTGGCCGACCCTGCTCACCTGCAGCACCAGCGACAAGCCTATTTTAATTCTTAGGGAGCTGATATTTTACCGCGCATTCATTAGGCGAAAAAAACTAGGCGTATAGGGTACTCTCATTTATAAACGTTCAAATCGCTATTCTTCATAGCCTTTGTGATCACTTTACGACGTACAATCTGTGATATGTTGAACTTGCCTACGATCCCAGAGCTGTACACTATGATGTTGGCAGCTGTATGCTGCAGCTCCTTTGCGCGCCGGGCTTCAACAGTCGCAAGATAGTTTGTGCGAAATCCTCCTTGCGTTACGCTATTCGGTGTTTTGCTCACGTGATATTATTGCATGGTTGAGCTCGCGCTCGCAGAGCCGCCTTTGTGGCCCCACTTTCGTCGACGGCCGCTTGCTCTCTTATGCTGCCAGCTGGTACGGAAAAAAGAAATGAGTCACGACATCTGAGCGGTTCAAATTTTGTGGAAACAGACGCTGTATCCAAAACGCGATTTGGAATGATTCATCTATAGCATGTTTTCACTCACTCAGTATGAATGGGAGCACTTTTGTGCCCTTGGGACTTTCATTGGATTCAGCGTTTTGTATACACCGTCCCGCATTCTAAGCGTTTCTGAAACGCCGCTGCCTCATGTGAGAAACATTTATTTCAAATCGGATGGCATAACGTACGTGCACCGATATCAGGCCCTACCCTCCGCCCTCCCTCCACAGGCTGTTTAAAAATTTTCCATACTTTCGACTAGGTTGCTGCTCATTCCTGGTTGTGCTGGCAACAGGTAAGAAATGCGCGATGGTACTCATAATTATCATCAGCCTATGCTATGTCCACTGCAGGACGAAGGCATCTCCTTGCGATTTCCAATTACCCCTGTTCTGCGCCAACCGATTCTAAGTAGCGCCTGCGAATTTCCTAATTTAATCACCCCATCTAGACTTCTGCCTTCCTAAACTGCACTTCCCTTCTAGTCGCACCCATTCTGCAACACTAATGGTCTACCAATTATTTAACCTACGCATTACATAGCCTGTCGAGCTCCATTTTTTCTTCTCTTAATGCAAATTAGAATATCGGCCATCCACACTTGCTCTCTGATCCACACTGCTATTTTCTTGTCTCTTAACGTTACGTCTAATACATTTCGTTCCATCGCTCTTTACGCTGTCCTTAAGTTGTTCTTGAGATTCTTTGTCAATCCCCAATCTCCAAGCACCAGTAGAATGCATTGATTGCACGTTTCTTTGCAATAATACTGGTAAACTCCCTGTCAAGATCTGACAATGTCTGCTGTATGTACTCCAACCCATTTTTATTCTGTAAATCTCCTTGTCATGATCAGGGCACCTGGTGAGTCACTGACATAGGTAAACATACTCTTTCACAGACTCTAGAGACTGACTGGCGATCCTGAACTTTTGTTCTCTTGCCAGGCTATTCAGAATGATCTTTGTCTTCTGCATATTGATTTTCAACCCCACACTTACTGAATCATTTTTTGTAACTCGTCCCCAGTGTTGATGAACAAGACAATGTCAGCTGAAAACCGAAGGTTTTAAGATATTCGCCGATGATCCTCACTCGTAAGCCTTCCCTATTTAGCAACTTGAATACTTCTTCCAAGACTGCAATGAATAGCATCGGAAAGATGTGTCTCCTTGCCTGACCTCTTTATAGGGACCTTTCTACTTTTTTGAGAAGAATTAAGATAGCTGTGTAATCTGTATATCTTCAAAGATATTTGCGCAAGCCTCTTGTACTCCTAGTTTACGTAATGCATCAATGACTCCTGGTATCTCTACTGAATCTAATGCGTTTGCGAATGCTAAGAAAGCATTTAGAGAGGCTGATTGTAATCTGCAGATTTCTCGATTATCCTATTGATGACATGGGTGTCATCCATTATAGACTATCTCTTCCTGAAGCCAGCCTGATTTCTTGGTTGAATGAAGTCCAGTGTAACCTTTATTCTTTTGGAAATTATCTTGGTGAATACTTTGTACAATAAGGGGCGTAAGCTAATGCGCCTATAATTTTCCTATTCTTTACCATCTCCGTTTTCGTGGATTACTTTAATATTAGGATTCTTCCAGCGCTCAGGGATCCTTTAGACGTGAGACATTTCATATAAAGGGATGTAAGCTTTTCAAGCATGATATCTCCTCCAACTTGGGTGAAATGGAATTTTATTCCATCTGCTCCTGCCGCTTTTTTCTCTTTTATGTCTTGCAAGGCCTTTATAGGTTTAGAAGGAGCCTCTGTAACCTGTTCATTATTACTTCAAATGGATGTATCATGGCTCCTCTGGCTAATGTACAGGTCACTATAGAATTATCCCACTGCTTTAACTACACCCTGGAGATGGCTGATGTTAATACCCTACTTATCTTTCTGTGCATACATCCTGGCTTGCCCTATGCCAAGTTTTCTTCTAGCTAGTTTCATGCTGCGCCCATTTTTTGCTACTTCCGCCGTCTTTCTCGCGGTATGATTTCGAGTATGCCTTACTTTCTCCGTGTTGATCAGTTTTGAGAGTTACGCGAATTATATCTGATCTCTTCAGTGGGACTCTTTCATTCTTTGTCGTTACTTTATTAGGTCCTCCGCTACTTGGGAGAGCTTACCTGCTGGTTCCCATGCTGCCATACCTCCCACTTCAAGTGCTGCTGCTGAAGCTAGCCTGCAGTTAGGACTTCATTCATTACTTCAAAGTCATCTTCATCGCCCTGTTGTCAGGCTACATATTTGTTTGGAAGTACAAGCCTGAGCTGATCTTCTGTTACCCTTACTTTGTCTAGGCTGGCCTGTTTTTTCTCGACCAATTTTACTTTTTCTCTCTTCATCTTGAGGTGAATCTTAAACCTCACTAATCCATGATCGCTGCACTTTACCCTACGTAACACTTCTACATCCTGCAATATGCTGGGATCAGTAGAAAGTATGAAATCTCTTTCATGTGTTGCTTCACCAGTAGGGCATTTCCAGGTCTGCTTTCTGTTGCTACACACTTCCTCAGGAATGAATAACGTAGTTGTCAATTACTTTTCACCAGCTCGCTTTTTCCCCACTTTTGCATTGAAGTTGCCCATGACTACAGCATACTAAGTTTGCAAATTTCTCATCGCTAATTCAGCATCTTCATAAAACTTGTATTTCTCCATCCCCATGAGTGGACGTTGGAGCGTAGACTTGTAGTACCTTTAGTCTATACCTCTTGTTAAGTTTTATTACGTCTACTGCTACCCCCTCAATAATGCTGTAGAATTCGTCAATGTTGCCCGCTATGTACTGATGGATGAGGAATTCTACACCGTACTACTTTTTATCTGGGAGTCCTCTACAACAGAAAGTGAAGCCGTTAGTCGGCACTGTATAAGCCTCACCAGTTCTTCTAATCTCACCAATGCCAACGAGTTCCCAAACAATGCGTGATAGCTCCTAGCTTCACTCGCTTGCTCGACAGGGTTGGCGTATTGAACGTTGCCAGGGTCAGTTTCCAGTGGCGGCCATCCTGGTCCAGAGATTCTTAGCACCTTCTGCTGCGTTACAGGTCTGGCCGCGGCTTTGATCAAGTGCTCCGCAGCTGCAGGGAACTAAGGACTATTGGTTGATCGAAAGAGTCATGAGGGAAATAGTGGCCGAATACTGCGCCAGGGAAGCCACTTCCTGTTCTGGTGAGGGAGTGCCTTGTTGAAGCTTAGTGCGCCTTCCTGATTTTGTTTTAGCTGGATTTGTAGAGCCCCACCGGCTCTCGGCGTTTTTCTCCGGTGTCAGGGGCCACTAAAAGCCTGGAGAAGTAGTGTACTGGAGGTGAATTCGAGCTTTCCACCTTCAGAAAAGAAACAGCAGATTTGAACTTCTGACTATGGCAACCGAGCAACTGTGACATACGGCGCTTGGCAACTCATCAATTTTAGACGCGACGTCCAGTTCCCGCGTGGCGGACAACCATGTCAAAAGTGATTAAAGAACGCGTTATGCGCTGAATATGGTAAACATCTATCCACCGGGAGTGAGTTGTATGTCATGATTAACTTAAACTATAAAGAAGTGAAACGTTATTGCAGCGCTCCTCACCGTGATATGTTGAAGAGTACTGTTTATTTGGCTCTGAAGCGAGCGCTAATCTCCCGTCTTTGGCCGTGCCGAGGGACGCGGGAATAGAGGCGTTAGAGAACTGCTAATTAAATTTATAGATGGATCTGACACAGCGTGGTTCTGAAGCGCGTGCGACCAGGCGGCCGGGAAGATGTTCAGAGAAGTTAGACAATTTCTACAAGCTTGGTATTTGAAGGAAGAAACAACCCCGAAAATCGCTCAAACGCGAACAGAAAGATTCTTGATTTTGAGTCTTCATGCTGGCCGAACAGAGTTTATTCTTCAGCGCTCGTTACCGTCGTAACTAGAAGACTTATTACTCACTTTGGAATTACAAAACTAGGAAACAGAATAACAGAAAGTGACGGAAAAGGAAAGAAAAGAAAGTATTTCCGCGCTGAGTCGAAAATCACTGCCCCCGCACGCTAAGGCTACACAGCCCGCAGCCTACTGTCGCCTGCTGCTGCATGTATCGTAGAACCATTTTCCCGCTGACGCGAAGTGCACCCGAACAGCGTGCCACATATAATCCCAAGTTGCAGAAATCCTTTCTGTAGGGAATCGCGAATGCTATAGATTCGAGAACAACAGAATGTCAACGCGTGTGCGAATAGTGATTTTTTGAGGCCGAATCGAATAGTAATCTAAACCTGCAAGAGGCAATTCGACTCAAATATCGAACACTTTTAGAAATGCCGTTGAATAACCAACAGCTGTTATCACAATTAACATAAAACGATATATTCAAATCCCAGTATTCTTAAATTTGTCACGCTTCTGGCGTTACGTGATCCATTATGAAACGTTATCTATTAAAAGCACAACTGAAGCATTAGAAGCAAAGAAGTAGATTCTTCGCATGCATAACACTCTTCAAATAATGATCGCTGTACATCCTTTAAAGCATGGCTACCTATGTGACGTAGGCTTCTGCATTATGCAAGTTCTTTTGTTTTATGCATGTAGTATGCCTGCGGGGATCAAAACTTACTGTAGTTTTGCTTCACTTACATGTCTACATAGGCGTACTTGGCTTTCTAAAATCATCGAAATGTTTTCCAAAATATTGGCATTTACAAATAGCGATTATACGATTCGCAGACCGAATCGAATGGGATGATAGCCTCGAGTATTTGCCACATCCAGACGTTACCTAATCGCCCGACAGCAGTTGAACACAAAGAACAGGGGTTTGCATTATATCGTACTGAAAGCAAGATCCTCGTTTGATTTGAACCTATTGTAATACGTAATTTTAATAAATAATTTGAAGGTGCATCTTTTTTATGCAACGCGCATTGGTTTGATATTAGAAAAGGAAGACAGCTGACACTAGGCGTGTGCATATGTAATGCGTTTAAATTTAAAACTACTAAGAGAAACATTTCCCTAGGGACGAACCAGGATAGCGATATTGAAGTACGTGTAAAACGCCGAAACACTTTAGAGAAACGCTTTAGTTGAGATGTCCAGGCAACATCTCAACAGCACAAATGTAATTTGTAAGTTTAGAGCTTCTGTAAAATCGGCAAGAAGTTTACAAAACTCTGCGAAAGTCGTACGCATACTCATTAATTGGACGTGCGTTTCAGTCCATTGTATATGTCCGCGATGGAAGTCTCAATAGCTGCATTTACTGAATAGTGATTTCAATTTTTCTTTCCAAGTTACGAAAGCGAAAACGGGGTGCTTCAATTTGTTTTTCTTTTACTAAGACCCACAATTATTGGAAAATAATTTACGCCATATTGTAGGAAATATATGTGCTACAGCAGGTACATTTCATCTTCTTTTATGAACAGTGAACTTCATGAAATTCATTGAACTGGATGCCAGACATAACCATTTTGTTTAGTTTACGTTTATTTAGATAGAATATCCGAAGTAAGGCTTCCTACGAAACCGCTTCAACGAATGTTATGTGTCTAAATACGCGTCAAGGTAGCTAAAATATTTACTGGAATTGTTGTGCTTCTATAAAAGTAAGGGCATCTTCACACTGTTTGAGTAAAGCATCCGTGAAATGTCAGTAACATCATCCTACTGCTTGATTTGGTCTCAGCCAGTTTCGGCGATAAAGCCCCAGCGCGCATTTCGAAAATAAGAACGTTGTCACTGTTACGCTCATTACGACTGCAATAGCAGATATACACTTAAGAGGGGAGTTCGACTCCAACTGTACGTCTATACCTAATGGGAAGGCCATCCGAAAACGATGGTTATAGGAGTGAGAGTAAGTCTCGGCTTGATGAAAGATCCTTCGTGCTTCTGATGCTGCGAGCAGCGAGATCTAATAAAAAGAGAGAGAGATAATTTAATTGAAAGAAGGCAGAGAGGTCGGCCTGAGTTAAGGCGTTCTAGCGTGCTACTCGGCGCAGGGGGAGGGAGAACGGGGACATAAAGGTGTGATGAGGGATGATGATGACATAGCAAGAGAGATGCGCAAAGGTGGAAGCTAGTTCAACATTCTGATAATAAACATTCAGAAATCTCGTCCATGAGGCCACTATAAGGTTCCGTATCAAGTCTGTAGTCACCAATTGAAGTGAACTTAAAGATAAAGGCGCTAGGACGAAGCTGGTGTGTGGGCCTCCTCGGCGTGATCAACAAAAGCCCCAAACAAAAGCTTTATAGCATGCAAAGAGCTGCTATACGCAGCTCCGGCACGACAAGCACTTGCAGGGCACTTTAAGCGGCCGGATTCTCGAGACCACCGAGAATCACGCGCATTGACTCAACCAGGTGCTTCAGCATTTTCTGTACGCTCTCCATCTCATTGTGTCCATCTCCTTGCTTGCCCACTGTGTCACCGGTTTCATAGGCACTAATTCTTGGCTTCATGGCGCAGATGACCACTAGGACCCGCTGGCATGGTCGTGGGCCTAGATGGCAGCAAAGGCCATTCTGTGTCTGTATCAGCCGGTGCACTTAAATGTTTGCCGCGTGCTGTCACCGACCTTGAATTAGAACTAGGCGCCGTTACCGTTCTCCACGCACACACAGGCTGAGGTGGTCGTGGCGCCTGTGCCCCGCTATATATTTCTTCTGAAATGGCTTTGTGATGCTTCTTTCGTGAGCGTTGGTCACTTTGGCGAACAGATTGAGCAGCCTCTTTAGGTGAAGATTGGTGCCTTGCCATTTTTCGAAGAGTACGAACTTGTTGTTTCATCTTCGGGCATTCCTTCGAAGTCGCTTCATGAGAGCCAGTACAGTTGGGACCTTTAAATGAGGATGCCTCAAACTCGGATCTGATAAAGATGTCGCAATACCAACCAAGCAGCGGGAGCATGAATTTTTGCCTCGCCACTACAATGAAATCTTTGCACCTTCAGAGCCTTGTACTAAATTGGGATGGCGATTTGGTCACGTTTGTTCAACATCAAAAACGTCTGAGACGACTCACTGCAGCATTATTCCTTGACATAAAAGGCGCCTATGACAATATAGCACATTATGCCATTTTAGAGGCTCTAATTGAAGCCGGTATCGGTGGCCGCACTTTTCAGTGGCTGTGCAGTTATTTGACCGACAGGCATTTCTTCGTGATGACCGAGGATGGCGCCATGATTCAATACCAAACGTGCCGTGGAGTACCGCAAGGCGCGGAGTGTTGAGCCCTACGCTATTCAACCTAGTGCTCGTTGGCCTAGTCCGATGCTTGCCCAACACAGTTCAAGTTTCAATCTATGCCGATGACATCTGCATTTGGGCGTGTGCTGTAACACGACTGTAGGTACGAGCACGGCTACAAAAGGCAGCTACCTTAACATCACTGTACTTGCGCAAACAGAACTTACAGCTGTCTTCAGAGAAATGCTGCCTTGTTACCTTCACTTGGAAGGCAATGAAGCGTTACTCTGTAAGTTTCAACGAACTAGCAGTTGCAAATGCACGGAAACACCGCTTTTTAGGTGTAATTATCGAGCGCGACCTTTCATGGAGCACGCACGTTTCACACCTAAAGAGGAGGTTGATGACAATAGTACATCTCCTCAAATTTCCCGGCGGAAAGTCATGGGGCACATCGGTGCGGTCAATGCTGCAGCTTCATAACGCCTTGTTCCTCGGTTTCGCAAGATACAGCCTCCCTGTGCTTGGTAACACCTGCAAAACAAACATGCGTGTACTCCAGGGACTACAAGCTCAAGCGCTATGGACGTCTCGGTCTTCCGAGGTGCGCTTCTACAGCGGCAACGATTGTCACAGCTCGAGATCACCCAATATCAACGTACTTGGTAACCGACGCTCTCAGGGCGCATATTCGACACGTTGCCCGACTGCCTTCTCACCATCTTGCAGCTGTACCCGCAGAAAGGCCACACGCAACTAACAGTCATATAATTGTTGCCAATCGTACCTCATTGCCATCGAACTACATGCCCGCAGCAAGACCATCCTCACCTTTATGGTGTCTGCATACACAGACCTGAAATACGCCTCACCATCCCAGGAATCACGAACAAGGCTAACATGCCGTCGTTTGCCCTGAAGCAGGCCACATTAAATCTTTTACATGAGTTGCACAGTGGCCGCGTACACGTTTACCTCGACGGCTTAGTCACATCGGCAAGTTCAGCTGCTGCTGTGGTGATACCAACAAGATCCGTCAAAATACAGCTAAAAACGTCACATGTATCATCAACGACAGCTGCCGAACTGGTAGCCTTGCGTGCGGCTCTTCATTTCGTTCGGGAGGAACCATCCCATGCATGGTCAGTCTTCTGTGATTCCAAGGCAGCCCTACAGAGTGTACTCTCAGCACTGCGCCATGGATCACATGAACAGCTCGTCGCAGAGATCAGAGAAGTACACCATCGCATAATTGACGAAGGACACGATATACTGTATCAGTGGTTACCTAGTCACTGTGGCATATATGGCAATGATCGAGCAGACGCAGCTGCCCGATCTGCCCATGACGGCGTCAACTGCGTTGCCATTCCTCTTTCGAAAGCCAACGCAACGAAAAAAACTTGCCGTACTTGCACATGACCTGACGTTAGCTCAGTGGAATTCATCCGATTTCACAAGTGCACGATTTCATACCCTGGACCCTAATTTACAACTACGTATTCCGCCCGAGCTTCCACGACGCGACTGCACCCTTCTAGTTCGTCTATGGCTTGGAGTAGCATTTTCAAATGTGTAATCTTTTCTTATCGGAATGTCCAACAGCCCACTTTGTGACTTCTGCGGGTGCAATGAAACAATCGCGCACCTTTTTTGTCAGTGCTATAGTTTCGACCAGAAAAGAGCAGTCCTCTCAGCCAACCTTGACAAACTAGACAAGCGCCCAATGAGAGAAAACAAGATCCTTGGAAGCTGGCCTGAGCGAACATCAGCGCGATCGGCTATGAAGGCGCTGCTGCGGTATTTAAAAGACACTGGACTTTCTGACAGATTGTGACTTCACTGTGTGACGCAGGATTGTGCGGTGACACTGCATAACACTAGGAACGTCTTTGCGGGCTGCGTGACAGAACCCAGAGAAACAGTTTGTGTGTATGTGCATGTGTGTGTAGTTTGACTTTTCTTTATTTTTTATTTTTTATCCTTCTCTCTCACCTATCGCATCCCCTTGGCCCTCCCCAGTTGAGGGTAGCCAACCGGAGATAATCTCTGGTTAACCTCCCTGTCTTTCCTTTGCCTTTCTTTCTCTCTCTCTCTCTTTGGGATGGCCAAATAATAAATTGAGTCATTCTGTGTTTTCTAATTAGGGGAACACAGCAGTGACGAATTTATTTGAAATTCCCTCAAGCGCTGCATCGTGGGTCTTGGCTTTTAATATATGTTAACTCTATACGGCATTTGAATTAAGAAGCTTGCCCAAGTTTATATTCGGACCTAACATACGTAGTGCAAGTTTTATGCGTCCGAGGTATACTGCCTTTTAGTACATGCATGAAATTTACCTCAACAAATCTTTGATGTATGCTAGTACTTTCAAGAGACTACAGGTTCAAGCCCGTTGAATCGATTGTTCGCACGTTTACAGCAATGGATGTAATGTGGTATGACATGGTGCCAAAGGCCCCTTTTTTGTAACAAGATAACACAGCCTAACAACCAGCGGATTTATATTAATGAGAGTCACAGGATGGCACAATGACAGAGCGGTTTGAAACTGTTGCCACCGCCTAATTATCACATGTATGTTAGTCCGCGTACGACAAACCTGTACCACATTATGAAAGCACGTAGGAACAAGTGATGAATAAGTGCTAAGTAGGTGTAAGTGATGCTTTCTCTGTTGCAGTGCCCTTCAAAATTAGTTTTTCTTCGGCAGATTACTTGTTCCTTTCTTTTCATTTGCAGGAGACGGAGTGTTTGGCTATGGCTCATAGTGTGCCCTCACAACGGATCATCATCATTAGCGCCACGATCGCGCTAGCTATGGCCTGCGCGGGAGCAGAAAATTGTACTACCGACAGTTGCATAAAAAAGTGTATCGCGGAAAAATGGCATTGGCATACCGGCATGTGTGTCTTAGGTACATGCCTTTGCCGCATGAAGTATAGAAGCCTACTTTCTAGCGTGTCCGAACTTGATGATTAAAAAAAGGAATATGATGCTGATATGTGCCTATAAAACTCGTTTTTTGTGACTGATAGAGGTAGTTAGCATACAACGCATGTATAGCTAATGTTGCAATAATTATTCTTTGCATGTTTCATGCATTTTTTGTTGTCCATCTGCTTGACTGTCCGTCTGTCTATCTAACTGTTCTTCTGCCAACTTTAGCCAGTGGGTAGGCCACTACCTAATGGATAGAACAATGAGATGCTATGCTGAGGGATCCAGGCTCAAAAACAAGCGCCAGACCAACTAGGGTCACTGGGTATGTGACACTGGGTGCACATCACTCTTGAATAAAGCTATTTAACGCAAACTTGGGTAACTGGATATGTGCTACTGGTTATGTGCTGTTCTTCAATGAACATCATTGAAGCTAACTTGGGTCGCTGCGCTTGTGCTAATTGGTATGGACCCCTGTAAATGAACAGCTTCGGCACCACCCTTGGGTCACTGGGTATGTGCCGATCGTCAATGAACCTCTTTGACGCCATCTTAGGTAATTGGCAATGTACCAATGGGTATATGCGTAGAGTCTCGTGCCGAGGTCGAGGTTGGATATCGTGTCGAGTATGTAGCCATGTGATAAATTATCGAATGCCTTTTCGAGGTCTAGCGCTAGGATTACTCTCGCGTCTCTCGTATCTGCGTCAATGATCTCATGCTTGAGGAACTTCATGGCGTCTTGGGTGGATAGCCCAGGTGGATAGCCCGGCCCACCCTCCGTCTAGGGGAAATCAAGTCCCAGAAATACAAACTCGGCGGCAAGGGCACCCCGCAAGGTTCGGTCATCTCTCCGACGCTTTTTAACCTTGCGCTTGCCGGTCTAGGCAAGAAACTGCATCAAATCGAGAACGTCAAATACACGATATACGCAGATGACGTAACGCTCTGGGTCCCCGGAGGTAGCCTGGGATCAAATGAAAGCGCTCTGCAGCAAGCGATCGACACGAAAGAGGAATACCTCGCTCGCATCGGCCTGCGATGTTCGCCTGCGAAGTCGGAGCTCCCAATTTACAAACCATCGAGAAGCAGTCCCAAGCCAAAGAACGAAATCAGAGACACATACTCCATTACTCTCAGAACAAAAGATGGAGGAACCATTCCACACGTAAGCAAAATCAGTCCTTGGGATGCTCATTGAGAGCAACGGCTCAAACGCCGCGACAGTGGAGAAGATCGTGACAAAGTCGAATAATGCCTTGAATCTCATACGACGCATAGCAAACAGACAACACGGCCTTAAGGAAGAAAATCTCCTCAAGCTAACACATGCCTTTCCGCTATGCCACTTCACCTACGAGGCGGCCATGCACAGATGGAAGGTAGCGGAGAAGGACAAACTCAATGTACAACTGAGGCAGCTAGTCAAACTAGCGCTAGGAATCTCCAAGAACACCGAGACAGAGCTTCTGCTGCAACTGGGGGTACATAATACACTTGAAGAAATCGCCGAAGCTCAACAACAGGCTCAATGGACAAGACTCTCTGGAACCAAACCGAATACAGAAATCCTAGCCAAACTAGGTCATGACACCACAGTAATGGAGAATCTATATCAAAGCGTTCCGACGGACGCACGCAACTCCTACACGGTTCGCCCACTCCCGCGAAACATGAACCCCGCGCACCATCAACCCAGAAGGCTGGCACGCGGATCGTTCATCCTGCGCGAAATACGTGATAAGAAGATCCTAGCCTGTTTCGTAGACACGGCACAATACCCGACCAGGATGGCCTTCGTTGCCACCACGATCAATATGCAAGGTCAAGTCACAAACGCTCTCACAGTCAAGACCCATAAGTCCGAGATAGCAGAACAGGTCACCATCGCACTCGCGCTTACAGACCCGACCACCACCCACGTCTACAGCGATTCACGCTCGGCCGTCAAATCCTTTGTAAAAGGAGCAGTTGCAAGCCCAGCACTACAAATAATCAATAGATCCGTACCGCTGCAGCATCACACCATCTGCTGGTTCCCGGCATATCTCGGAGAGATAGAGGACGCCCCTCGCAATCTCAATGAGATGGCTCACAGAAGCGCGCGAGACCTAACCCTCCGCGACGCCACCTGCTCTAGTCGGGACCATCCCAGCGAGAATCGGGACCCTCCCTCCACATAAACGAGATCACAAAGCACTTCCATCTAGACCGCAGAATATACAGCACACCTCACAATAAGCTCACCAGGCCTCAAGCCCTCACGTTCAGAATGCTTCAAACAAACACGTACCCAACGCAGAACAGACTACATCACTACATGCCTGACCTATACAAAACATCATATTGCGAAAATTGCCATAGTACACTAGACGTACATCACTTGCTCTGGCCGTGTGGTCGGACCCACGCAAACAAGGTTTAAGACTCCGCCAGGCTACAAGAAGCATTACGCAGCACGGACCAGGCGGAGCAGCTCTGGTCTGTCCAGGGAGCCCACGATGCGGCCAGGGAGTTACAACTCCCGGTCCCAACGTGGGAGTAGCCCGCTCTATAGGACCTTGCGCCCCGTAGCTCGCAGGAGCTTTCATTAAAGTTATTCCATCCATCCATCCATCCATTCATCCATCCATCCAATGGGTATATCGAACCTTTCAATGACAAAAATATCGATTAATTCTCGCTGCACGGTGAAATCGAACAGGCGATGGATATAATATGACCATATTGTCTTCATGTATTGCAATGGTTGTATTGGGACTGCACCACAGAGAAATACATTCAACAAGAGCGGACATTTCCATAGAGGCCAGCGGTCGAATTGACTAGCGCACCAAGCAGATGGGATTAGCTTCTTTCGGTGTCGGTTTTAGGCGCGCGCGTTTTGAACGCTAGCTAGCACGCGTTGCGCCGGCTGCGGTAATTGGCGCGACATTCTTTCTTCTTTTTTGCTTCTGCCGCTGAACCAAGCACGCTCTAAGTACGAAATCGACTTCATCATCATCATCATCATCAGCCTGGTTACGCCCATTGCACGGCAAAGGCCTCTCCCATACTTCTCCAACTACCCCGGTCATGTACTAATTGTGGCCATGTTGCCCCTGCAAACTTCTTAATCTCATCCGCCCACCTAACTTTCTGCCGCCCTCTGCAACGCCTCCCTTCCCTTTGAATCTATTCTGTATCTGTTAATGACCATCGGTTATCTTCCCTCCTCATTACGTGTCCTGCCCATGCCCATTTCTTTTTCTTGATTTCAATTAAGACATCATTAACTCGCGTTTGTTCCCTCACCCAATCTGCTCTTTTCTTATCCCTTAACGTTACACATATCATTCTTCTTTCCATAGCTCGTTGCGTCTTCGTCAATTTAAGTAGAACCCTTTTTGCAAGCTGCCAGGTTTCTGCCCCGTACGTGAGTACTGGTAAGACACAGCTGTTGTAAACTTTTCTCTTGAGCGATAATGGCAACCTTCTGTTCATGATCTGAGAATGCCTGCCAAACGCACCCCAGCCCATTCTTATTCTTCTGATTATTTCAGTATCATGATCCGGATCCGCAGTCACTACCTGTCCTAAGCAGATGTATTCCCTCACCACTTCCAGTGCCTCACTACCTATCGTAAACTGCTGTTCTCTTCCGAGATTGTTAAACAGTACTTTAGTTTTCTGCAGATTAATCGACTTATTTAGTACAAATGATTGCGAATGATCTTTACAAGCCTCCATCGAATCTCTGCCACGTGCAATTGCCTAAAGCAGACACAAGACGTCTTGTGAAACGTAAAAAAAATATTTATTTCGCTCTATATAAAGGCTTTCTAAAGGCTATATAAAGGCCTGGAGTGTGGCCTGATCCCGGTGACCAGAACCGGCAACGCACTCCCTCACCAGAGCAGGATTGGCCACCCTGGTGCAGTACTTGGCCACAACCTCCTATATGAACACAACAATCAAACCCCGGCCCCCTCAGTCCCCAGCAGCTGCGAAGCAACTGACCACGGCGGCGGTCAGACCTGCGATGCTGCAGAGGGTGCTACATGACCGGGGTAGTTGGAGAAATATGGGAGAGACCTTTGCCCTGCAGTGGGCGTAACCAGGCTGATGATGATGATGATGATGATGATGAAAGGCTTTCTCCAGGCTTTTTGTGCGTTCATCCACCTTGTGACGCCAGGTGAGCAGCGGCAGTTCTCGTACGAAGCTCCGCCAGACGGTATCGCCTGAAAAAAATTACAAGCGTGTCTTTTTGCAGTTAGAAATACTGGATGTAGAGGCAAAGCGTGCTGCACTCGTGTATGGGTGGCATTAGGAACCACAGAAATTGGCTTCTACGTACACATGGTGTAGAAAATACGCGAATGACCCCAAGCAATGACATTAAATATGAAAACATCTTATTTGCAGCTGTTCCTGATTCCCAGTCATTATTTCCTGCACTTTAAGCGCTAAAAATGCGGGCGACATCGCGTTTCCAAAATAACTTGGCCTCAGTCGACGCGATGGTAAGCTACATACACAGAAATGGCCACAACACAGGCTCTCAGCCAGACCACGCTAGACGCTGGCATAATTCCTTCTAATCGCACTCAAGACGAATGCGTGGGCGCAAAACGTGTTTTCAGTCGTTCAGAAGACAGAATTTTGAAGTTCTTGGTTATTGAGCTCCTCAGCGTTATATTTTGCGAGTTCTTCCTACGGAATGAACACATTCTGGGGTTATCAATCCTGGAAACCGCTGGTCGCGTTTTCCCAGCCGTGAACACCGAAAGAAGGTATATGTTGTTGAGGGGCCACAGAATTCGTCACAAGCTTCTCCCGCTGGGAGACACTATACGCCAAACTTACTTCCACGCCACGATGAAGGTCCTTTTCGCTAACTGCGCCACAACGCAAGGCACGGTGAGCGTGCCTCAAAAGTATTCCAAAAGGTAACGAAATGAATCATAATAATGCTCGTGGTCAGAAAAGGCGCCGAGGCTTGTCCCAGTAAAATTCGGAATACGAGAAAGTGTCTGCGTCACGCGGCCTAGCTGCTTTCTGCTAACTGCGTCACAATGCCGGGCGCGGCCACTGTGCTTCAAAGGTACCCAAAAAAGCGACGAAGTTATTCACGATAATTTTGGGGGTCAGAGAAAGCGTAGCAGACACCTCCCAGTACGAGTGATTAACCCATATTAACTACGGCAAGGCGGCCGAACTGTTCTTCGCGGTACTGCGCCACAAGTCTAGGTTCCGTGCCGTAAAAGCCTTAATTGGTTGAAATGCATCGCAGACTGTTAAGCAAGAGTTGTCACCTTGCCCTAGTCCAATAGCACCGTGGCGCAGTGTCAAAGTGCACAAGAAGCGCAATTATACGGCGGGAGCCCAACAAGCAAGCTACATCCAAAAGAAACGGGTCGCGGAACAGGTGAACTTCGCATGCGCAGCCGCCCTCGCTCACTTCTGTCGCGTGTCTGGCGTGTGACGCATGCATATGGTGCGTCGGGCGGGCCGCTCGCTGGTTTTAGCGTTAGTTTTAACGGGAAAGAATAAAAACATGAAACGTGGTCTAAGTTCATTTCACTTTTTTTTTCGACGTTCGCGTCAGCTAATGGATGGGATCAATACTACGCGTGACGTGTTTCCTGTTGCCAGTTTTTGCCGAGTGTCCCCTCTTGTTGATTTTCTTTCTCTGTGACTGCCGTATAAAACAACGTGTGCGTAGTGAAGAGGAATACGAAGCTAGAGAAGATGCCGACCAGTGCTGCTATTAAATGAACTTACTGTGCTGGTAGATGTAACATGCGACACATGCGCCGTCTGAATGATCCTGCAAGAATACAATCTTCGCGAGTTTTAACTTGAGTGAGCCTACGTTGGTATGATTTCTTTTAATATGGAGGTAGAGTGAGACAAGCTGGATCAGTCTCAAATAAGTAGCGAGTCCGACTGAACACGGCTCACTCTGGCTTTTGTGAGTATGAATGACTACCAAACTGCAAATTAATTTTGTGCATGAGTGTCAAGGAGGTGTGCGATTATGGTTACCACTTTTGTTTACTTCATGCACTTTTTGGGGCCAAGAAACTTCGTTTGTATGTGTGTACGGATGTATGTATGTATGTATGTATGTATGTATGTATGTATGTATGTATGTATGTATGTATGTGCTGCAGCGATGGCTAGAGGTAGAGCATCCGCCTCGCATGCAAGAGGACCGTGGTCTGTGAACTGTGAACTACCACGCCCAAGTTTTCAGATCCCCTATTGCGAACTGTGCTTTTGTACGTCTCCGTCTTTTGTCGTTTCCATACTTTTCTTCCACCAATCTTCCAATCGCCTCTTACTAATGCCTATTACGGACACGTTTGCTTTACCAATGCTCCCACTGAACCCAAGGGCTTCAAGGAGGGCAGTGGCGCCTAAATCGACCGCTGGGTAGACGTCTTCACATTCTAATAAAACGTGCTCCGTCGTTTGCCTAGCTTTACTGCAGCAAGCACATGCTTCTTCTTCCTTCTTATATCTCGCTTTATAGATGCGTGCTCTAAGGCACCCCGATCTCGCTTCGAAAAGTAATGAGCTTCCCATTGAGTTATCATAAATGGTTTCTTTCCTGATTTCTTTTTTTCCTCTTAAGTAGTTACTCATGGCAGGTTCCTTTTTCATTGCCGCCACCCATGAGATTATTTCAGCCTCTCTCACTTTCCACTTTACTTTCTTTGTTGCTGTGTTGCCCACCAAACATGTCGCATACTTGCTAATAAGCTTCCTAGTTCTTTTCCTCCACTGTGAATCAATGTTTTTCCTGAACACTCTCCCAGCCCAATAAACTTTCTTCCATATTCCTCAGCCGTTCTTCGTACTCAATTTTACTGCGAGCTTCCCAGGCCTGGAGGCCTGTAATGCGGCCTGGAGTGTGGCCTGATCCCGGTGACCAGAATCGGTAACGCACCCCCTCACCAGAGCAGGATTGGCCGCCCTGGTGCAGTACTTAGCCACAGCCTCCTATATGATACAGCAATCAAATCCCGGCCCTCAGTTTGACCACGGCGCCGTACAGACTTCTGACGCAGCAGAGGGTGCTAAGAATCACTGGATCTGGACAGGCCGCCATTGTAATCTGAACCTGGCAACGTATAACGCTAGAACGGTATCCAGTGAGGCCAGCCTAGCAGTGCTAATTGGAGGAGTTATTGGGCATTAAATGGGATATAATAGTTCTCAGTGAGGTTAGGAGGACAAATGAAGCATGTACAGCCCTAAAAGGGGGCACGTCCTGTGCTACCGGGACTTAGCGGAGAGACGAGAACTAGAAGTCGGATTCCTGATTAATAAGGATATAGCCGGTAACATACAGGAAGTCTATAGCATTAAGGAGAGGGTGGCAGGTCTTTTGAAAAATCTTAATAAGAGGTACAAATTGAAGGTCGTACAGACCTACGCGCCTACATCCAGTCATGATGACTAGCAAGTCGAAAAGCTTCTATGAAGACGTGAAATCGGCGATGGGTAAATTCAAAACAAAATACACTATACTGATGGGCGACTTCAATGCCAAGGTAGGCAAGGAGCAGGCTGGAGACAAGTCAGTGGAGGAATACGGCACAGGTTCTAGGAATAGCAGGGGAGAGTTATTAGTAGGGTTTGCAGAACGAAATAATTTTCGGATAATAAACACCTTCTCCGACAAGCGGGATAACCTAAAGTAGACGAGCCGTATGTAAAAATCCTGAACGATATCTACAGCGGTTCCACAGCATCCGTAGTCCTCTATAAAGAAAGCAACAATATTCAAATAAAGAAGGGCGTCAGGCAGGAAGATACGATCTCTCCAATGCTATTCACAGCGTGTTTACAGGAGGTACTTAGAGATCTGTATTGGGACGAACTTGGGATAAGAGTTCATGGAGATTACCTTAGTAACGTGCGATTCGCTGATGATATTGCCTTACATAGTAACTCAGGGGACCAATTGAAATGCATGCTCCCTGACCTAGAGAGGCAACACAGAAGGGTAGCTCTAAAATTAAAGTGCAGAAAACTAAACTAATGTTTAACAGTATCGGAAGGGAACAGCAGTTTACGATAGGTAGCGAGGCACTAGAAGTGGTAAGGGAATACATCTGCTTAGAGCAGGTAGTGACGGCGGATCCGGATCATTAGAGTGAAATAATCAGATGAGTAAGAATCGGCTGGGGTGCGTTCGGCAGGAATCCTCACATCATGAACAGCAGGTTGCGATTATCCCTCCAGAGAAAAGTGTATAACAGCTGTGTCTTACCAGTACTCACTTACGGGGCCTGGAGGCTTACGATAAGGGTTCTACTTAAATTGAGGACGACGCAACGAGCTATGGAAAGAAGATTGATGTGTGTAGCGTTATTGGTATAAGAACAGAGTAGATTGGGTAAGGTAACAAACGCGAGGTAATGACATCTTAGTTAAAATCAAGAAAAAGAATAGGGCATGGGTGGAGCGTGTAATTAGGAGGGAACGTAGCCCATGGTCATTAAGGGTTACGGACTGGATTCCAAGTGAAGGGATGCGCAGCAGGGGGCGGCAGAAAGTTAGGTGGGCGGATGAGATTAAGAAGTTTGCAGGAACAACATGGTCGCAATTGGCACATGACCGCAGTAGTTGGAGAAGTATGGGAGAGGCCTTCGCCCTGCAGTGGGCGTAGCGAGGCTGTGGTGATAATGAAGTATGTCTGTATGTGGATGAATGGGCAGTCGATCGGGTTGATGTGCTCAGATAACAGGGTTAAAAACCAATCGCCGGACCGACTTGAGTCTCTGAGTATGACGCAATGTTTCAATATCTGCCGCTCTTAATCGAAGCTTTTATGCGAAGCATATTACTAGAGCTCAACCCAGCTCCTCAGGCGCGGCGGTGTCGCCTTCAATACCACGTGACACCGTGACGTCACGACAGAGGAGAAACGGGGCTCCAACTCGCGCCGTCGCTCGCGGCGTCGCCTTCAAGGCTGACCACGTGACCCCGTGACGTCACGACAGAGGAGAAACGGGGCTCCAACTCGCGCCGTCGCTCGCGGCGTCGCGGCGGTATATAAGCAGCTGCGCTTGTTTCTAGGTGGCTTTGGCTCAACTTTTGCAAGATGGGCTGGGTGGGAATCGAACCAGGGTCTCCAGATTGTGAGACGGAGACGCTACCACTGAGCCACGAGTACGATGCTTCAAAGCGGTACAAAAGCGCCTCTAGTGAATGCGGTGTTGCCTTAGAAACGAGCTGTTTGTAAGGCTCAGGCGTGCGTCGCTTGCTCAGGCGCACATTTCGTTGCCGCGCCGAACGCTGCGTTGCTCGACGCTCACCGCGTCCAATGCGGGGCGCGTAGTCGCTGCGCCGTAGCCCATTGTCTTACACCCCTTGGCGGGTCGACGGGAACGCTGTCGCGTTCCACTCTTGAAGGCGAAGCAGAGTAACGCATGAGTTGTTTCTTCGTCTAGCCGAACCAAATATAGCCAAGCAACAGCAGTTCAACAGGCTAAACAGTGGTTCAACAACTAAAATAAAGGCTAGTATGCTTCGCATCCTGGGCTTAACCTTAGCTAAGCCACAGCCATTTTTTCACGACGACATCGGTATCTCCAAATGCGAGACTGGGTAGCTAATCTGTGTACGAAGAGATTCTTTGTTGAC
The DNA here is from genome assembly GCF_023375885.2 of Dermacentor andersoni. Lineage (NCBI taxonomy): Eukaryota > Metazoa > Arthropoda > Arachnida > Ixodida > Ixodidae > Dermacentor > Dermacentor andersoni. The sequence continues at coordinate 179,242,452 of NC_092817.1, read as the reverse complement.
GCCTACTTGGAGTAATGGGTATGTGCCAGTTGGTAGGCGCTGGTCTGTGGTCACTGGGTATCGGTCTGTACGTATGCTGCGCCTTTCAATGAACGTATGTGGCGCCATATAGCGTAACTAGGCATCGGCCACTGGAAGTGTGTCGTTCTACAATAATCAAAAAAATTCTTTAAGCTTTTCCGATCCTGAGCCGAATGAAACCCACGTCACAAGCTTTCCTCGCCAACAGCAACTCGAAGCAATAGCGAGTGGTGTCCTATATACCCTGGGTCCGTGCCGCTTTAAATGAACATCTTTAGCGCCAACACTTTAGCGAACACCGCCATGAATACACTGGGTATATGCCGCACTACAATGACCCTCTCGCCATCTTGGATCACTGAGTATGCGCCCATTGAGCGTGCCGTACGCGAGGGGGCGGTTCTCAACGTTCGCCGCCAACGGCGCGCCGCGTTTCTTGTCTCAGAAACCGTGAGCGGACTTCTCCGCAGCGCCGCTAGGTGGCGCAGCGAAGCTATAAAGAAGCACGAGAGAGAAGCCCTTTTGCCTCACGAACCGTTTCAAAGCTTTCGCACGCACCGACGCGCCGCGCATTCTTGCGTCCACGCGCCGGCTTCGATTTCGTGGAGGCAGATGGGGTCGAGGAATCGCGCTTCAGTGCACGCCTCATACCTCACTTGTTTTGTCGATGGCAAAAAGTTGTGTCGCTACATTCGTTCAATGCTATACACTCATTAGTGTCTACTGTCATTGTCCGATCGGTTATGCCGAACTTTTATTTGTCTTTTGATGAAAGTTACAGAGCAGAATATGCGGTCGAAGTACAGCTGTTGCATTGTGAAACTGTCGTTGGCTCATGGGGTGACATCCTTTCGACATTCATTTCAGTGCAACATTCAGTGCAACATTCCGTCTGAAGTATCGCTCAAATAACTGTCATCCTCCGGGCGCTGTCATCGTAATAGTGTGACGCCAAACGCTGTGGTGTAACTTGCGATCTTTGCATATTATATTTCAACGTAAGGGTCGACGCATTCATTGCACTTCGTTGCGAAACTGCTTCGACAGCTAAGTTAGACACAGAGTTTAACTCAGTGAAGGTGATTTGCGTAAATATCTAGATTTTTTTTCATTCCTCCGCCATCGAAATATGGCAGCCACGGCCCGTAATAGACGTGTAATGCAACTCCATTAACGCTTTAGACCTGCCCTATTTATGAAAGGCAGGTTAAAACAGTCAAGCGATGTTCAGTTTTGAAAAGAACGGCGAACGATACGTACCTATGACACCTGTTGCCGCAAACTCATGTTCCGCATCCAGAACAAATGTCTGACGAAGGCTATGTTTTCTTCAGACTTAATTATTGTACAATTTTTATTCTGTCTATGCTGCTCGCCGCAAATTTTTCAAAGAAATTGTCGGAAGCACCTTTCATTACGATATATCGTAAAAAGTTTTGCATCAGCAACATCTCCGTGATAATCATTACCAGGCGGTAAAATGTTCGCGCCTTCAATCTGAGAAATAGATATGGGCCAAGCATCATGAGCCTACTTCGTGTTCTGGTCCTTACCGGCGTTCATACCGTGAAAACCTATTTATTCATTACAAACATTTTTTAGCATCGAACTGTTCAACGAGTGTTGTTCTGTTTATTTTTCCCGTTTCAGTCTTGGGCAACAAGTCCAGGAAAAAGACGCCCCCATAAAGTTGCTTGTGGACAGCCAGCTTTTCTGGAAAACGAGAACAGCAGAGTTAATTAGAAACAAAAGAGCATCCTAAAAGAATATGGATAAGAAATAGTGCAGAACCTTCACTGTTGATAATGTACTATGATTTTCTATCGCTTCGCCTATAGATTTATTGATCTTCTGCATTGCTAAAAGCAGTGCAATGCGTGCAGAATCGTGTGCGTGTGTGACATTTTTATTGAACATCCCGCAACTTGATGTCCTGGCAAACAAGATACCCTGTCGCTTGTTTGCTCCCCGCGCTTTCTGGAGGGCCCAAAGTTGGTCCAGTAGATCTCAGCTAGTCAGTGAGGCTCTCCACCTGGACCGAAACCTTTAGAAAAAAGTATATCATATACTGAAAGGTATCTAATAAGGCATTGCATTCTTCAGCACCATGCGAACCAAAATAGCTGCTGGTACATATGAAAGTCCGCGTCGCACACCACTAGATTCGAGCATTTCGCTACAAAGAGCATGATTTGATTTTTGGAAATCAACATAAACAGTTGTCCATCATGTATAAAGGGCTGAAAGAATGTTCAATCTGAAAGCCCCGCTAGTCCCTGACGCCGCCGAAAGCGGCAAAACGCCTGATGAGGTGAAGCTAGTTCTCGTCAGGACCTTCGGCAGCGCTAGACATATCCACCAAGCAGACACAATGCGCCAAGTTAGCATCACAAGTGTACACCACTACTGTACTGGCATACGCAAAAATCGTAAATTCCTTGATGAGATTCAAATCGTCATTAAGCATCATATGTTGCTGATGAAGCAGCGCCCTGACACGGACAAGGCGAAAACACACAACAAAACACAGCACTCTCTGCACTCGGAACTATTTTATTTCAGAACACGTATTTCACATTTATATGCATCCGCACCCTCAGGCGTCAAAGATAATCAAGGCAAGTTTCAGGCATTTTTTAAATTCATTTGCCCGCACATACTCGGGCGTCCAACATATGGCACCTCTCTATCATTGCGCGCAATCCTATCCTATTTGTTTCCAAAATTTCCAAAAAGGCAACCTCACCTTATCTTTTCTCTGTTTAGTATTGCTGTGCAGCATGAACATAAGTATTCCGAGAGTGAATGACGTGTCTTAGTATTATTGCAACTTTATTTCCCTATTAACGGTCGCAACTTTTGCTGTGTTTAAAAATTATGGGGTTTTACGTGTCAAAACAACATTCTGATTATGAGGCACCCCGTCGTAGAGGACTCCATAAATTTCGACCCACGTCGGGTTCTTTACCGTGTACTTAAATGTAAGTACACGGGCGTTTTCGCATTTCGCCACCATTGAAATGCGGCCGTCGTGGCCGGGAGACGATCCCGCAACCTCCTAATCAGCAGCCCAACACCACAGCCACTGAGCAACCACTGCGAGTCTTTTGCTTTGTTTATATCACGATTAGAGGTGCGTAATTTTTGTGCATGGAAGAATCAAAATCTCTATTCACATTGCAGAAAGGAAAACTTAAACCAACAGAAACAACTGCTCCTGCCAATGCTATTGATAAACGAAGGAACCACAGAAATTTGGACACCTGAGTGGATCTCTCACTCTAGCTTATCATCAACGACGAATGGCTCTGGTTACGTGTGCATTTGCCGGAGTCTAGTAAGGACATGGTTACTGTAGGGTTACCTGCGGAGCGGAATGCGAGGGAGCGGAGCACTATTTTACTGCGTGCCCACGTACTGCGCCGGTAGTGGAACAAATGTGCGCTCACTCCCGGATCGAGCATGTGACGCCAGCAGTGTACCTCGCTATGCTACAAAGTAAACGACAGCGCGCATTGTTATTACAATTAGCCCATGCTATTGCAGGTTCTGTGCCTGCGCAACCCACCACTATCACCTTTCCGGATGGCTCATAACTCCCCTTGCCCTTCCATGGCTTCTGTCTCTCTCCTCGCTCTTTCACACTTTCATATTACTTTTGCATGTTTGTTCGTGCCATTAGCACTGTACATGCCTACCGTGGTGGGGTCTATACCCCGTTGCTTATGGTCCTAACTGCATGCTCCATCTACATTACCTCCCTTCCTATCCACCTCTTCACATCTCTTTCTCTCACTCTGCTACTGCATAACATACTGCCTTCAGACCCGTGCTGGCATGCATCATTTATCTCTGCCTGCTCGGTGACCATCCCGGGCATTTGTGATTTAGAGCTTTCAGGTCAATCACCAGATCATGCTGCTCTCGGCCTACCACGGACCCAGCCTGCTGCCACGGTGATGTGCGATGTACCTGACCCCAACAGCAGGAAGTGCGCACATTGGTATGTCCACTGGCCAGAAGATGGGCAACCGACGGAAGATGGCTGGCCTATTTAAAATATCGCAACTTTATGCAATAAAGCTGCAGCATCCCAATGACAGCGCATCACTGCCGAAGCTTAATGCTTAATATAACATACAAGAGCACGATACTTATTGGATCCGAGCTGCAAATTATGCTGACTTATTCCCTACCCCTATACTATCCTAACCTATACCTTAGGCTTCAGCTCCGGAATTTTTTTTACCTTATTGGCTTTTGTATCTAAATTTATTTTGTATTATCATTCGGGATGATCCCTCACTCCTTTATATTCTCATTGGCGTCAAAGTCCGTTATACTTTATGGTGGTGCGGGCCTCCCCCTGTTTTCTTTTATGTTCTTGTTACACTGGGGGAAACAATTAAGCAATATCCTTGTGCTCCATATGCTCATAGAGGCGAACGGAGCGAATGGCATGGCCCTCGCCAAAATCAAGATGAATACAGCCAACACCATGAGACTTTTGAAGCCGTTCTTCAACCGTCGTGGAGGTATGAAAGAGGACAATCTCCTCCGATTAATCCAGTCATTTGTAATTTGCCACATCACCTACGTTGCTGCATATCTAAACTGGCACAAGGCCGAACAAGCGAAGCTCAACATTCTCCTACGCGGTATCTATAAACAAGCCCTCGGCCTCCCAGGTTGCACCAGCACTGACCGCCTCCTTCAACTAGGCGTCCATAACACATTGGACGAGCTCATCGAGGCCCAACGCCGCTCTCAGCTGGAGAGACTCACGCTCACTGCGACGGGCCGCCATATCCTCGTCTCGCTCGGTGTCACCTACCACCACCAACACGGCCATAAACACCAGATCGCCTCCACCATACGAGCCTGGATTCACGCCTACCCTATTCCCAGACACATGCACCCCGAATACAACCGCACACACCACACAGCACGTGCCACGGCTATCATCAAATCCCTTGCTCACCACGACAGTGTTAGTTTCGTCGACGCTGCCGAATATCCCCACGGTACCCGGTTCGCAGCCCTCACTACGCGTGAAGGCTCTCTCCACCCTGCTATCAGCCTAGTAGCCCAACACGTTGAGGAAACTGAAGAAGTGGCCATCGTGCTAGCCACACTAGACCTAACATGCCATACCATCGTCTCTGACTTCCGCTCCGCCGTTATCAACTATATAAACGGCCGTGTTTCACACCAAGCCTCGCTCATCTTGCAACAAGCACCCCGCTCAACCGAGCATCAGGTTATACTCGTCTGGTTCCCAGCTCATGTAGGCACCATCCACCTGCACCCCCCAAAACTCAACGAGGTTACCCACTCCCAAGCGCGAGGCCTAGTTAACCGCGCGAGAGGCTCTCCCCACTGGAAGCGATCGCCTGACACGCCACGATGATCTTGTGAAGTCCTTCTATTTAGACCGTAGAACCTTCCCCGGCCCACACAACAAACTATTCCTAGCGCAGGCTACAACTTTCCGCCTTCTACAAACCAAAACTTACCCCTCGTTACAACGTTACAGCAAGATATACCCAGACATTTACCCCAATCCCACGTGGCATATCTGCAAGACACAGCCAGCCACAATTCCACACATACTTTGGGACTGTACAAAACAATACCCCGACACTAACGCCGCGACCCTTTTGTCGAGATGGCATGCTGCCCTGCGTAGCTCCAACCTTGACGACCAACTCTGGACGACCCAGCAAGCCTGCGAGTCGGCAAACAGGCAACACCTAGACGTACCCACGTGGGAGGCCTAGGCCCAGCCGCCACCTCTTGCTGGTTTCAATAAAGTTTATTCAGTCAGTCAGAAGAGGAGGTGTCATGCAAGTTCTGGCGTAAATAAGCGAGGGTGCGGTTAGCATCCTTTGCGATGTTAATTATGTGAGACGACCATGTAAGATCACGAGATAGGCAGATGCCAAGACATTTATGTGAGTGTAGGGAAATAATTTGGGAACCATTAATTGTGTAATATGCAGTGGAATACGACGACCGACGGTGGAAGAGAATGGCTGCAGTTTTCTTTCTATTGAGGGACATCAACCACATGTCACACCATTTTTCGACGTGATGCCGATCATTTTGGAGCTTCGTAGAATGCAGTTTGTTGTTGATACTGCGGTAGGCAACATAGTCGTCGGCGAATAATCGAATGTTAGAGGAGATATTATTGAGAAGATCATTTATATAGATTAGGAAATGCAAAGGACCCAGAACCGTGCTTATCCCACACAAACTGCTGACGATTAGTAAGGAAGTCAATTCCCTTAACCGAGAAGATGCCGTCGCGCGGTGACAGCTTCAAACTATTTCCCTGCCTCTTTTATCTTCACTTCTTCTGCCCCATACAATATCACTCATACTGTCCCTATTATGCAGCAAAGCCCACAGTATGTCATTGCACCTGGGAGTGCACACACCCTCCGGGTTACTCCCCCATTCCTTCACCTTGACCTTCCTCCTGGGAGACTGCGCTGACCAGCTCAGACCCGCAAGAGCAGCGACGGCTGCTCCGACGGGCACACGGAGTGGGGAGAGCCAAAGGGGCCCTGAGCTAAGGGCTCCACCCTACGAGAAAGTCGCCCATTCTCTATACAAATAAATGTTTTCTCTCTCTCTCTCACGCACCCAGTTTAGGACAAGGCGGTTAAGATTTAAATGCGAGAGTTTAAGTAGAGGCGTTAGTAAGCAACTTTGTTAAAAGCTTTCTCAAATCTAAAAAAGGAGTGCGTTGACGGGCACGTTAACGTCTAGCTTGGAGCTGATATCGTTAATTAACGGGGTTAGTTTGATATAGAATGATCGATCCTTTAGAAATTCATGTTGGCAGAGATGAAAAAAATTTACAGATATTAGAAATTTCATAACGTCTTAATAAATTATGTGCTGCTATATTTTTAAGGGACACTTGTAATCGATATGGGGCGATAGTTCTTTCACAATTATTTGGGGCTGTTTTGGTGCATACGAATTGTTTTGCCAAACTTCCATTCATGAGGCACAATGCCGGTCACGGGGGATTGCTGGAAAACCTGCGATAAAAGAGCGCCGGGAATTAATTTTGTATTTTTTAGGATATTTGCGTTGATACAATCGATTACAGCTGACATGTTAGTTCAGGCACTCGATTGTTTTTATTATTCCGTTAGCTTCAAATGCTGTACCAGGCATCTCATGGTGATGAGTAGAAATAATTTGCGAGATCGCCTACAGGCTCCTCAGAAAACACTGAAGGTGAAGTTTAGTATTTCAGCGACGCCCTCGTTTCCCACGGCAAAGTTGAGGTCATCACAGAGGCCTCAACTCAACAACAGACTCAACAACAACACAGCAGAGGCGGAAAAGGTTTAGAGTTGATAACTTGCCAGAATTGTTTACTGTTGTTTCGTAGCATAGCCGGTAATGTAGATGATAGGAAGGAACGTTTAGTTTGGGCGGCAAGAGAGCAGAATTCCTTTTCAGCGATGTGATACCTATTCCATGCGGAAAGTGTGTTAAATTGCCTTGCCGAATGATATAGTCTTTTCTTCTTGTTTCTCAGTCGCCTTAACGGGCTGTTAAACCATGATGAAGCTGGACGTTCTGTTACGGTGATGGTGAGGACGTATAAATCAAATAATTATATTATTTTACTTTTGAACAGGGACCAGTTTGACTCGACTGAACATTGCTAAAAGTCATTGATAAAATCTATAGAAAACCATTTATTTAGGTGTTAATGGCGCAACAGTCATCTTTATCATAAAGTGTTAACGTCTCTGTTTGCTTTTTAATGCGTGTTGGGTCACAAGAATACGTACCGTTAAGTAACGCGTGATCACTGAGACCAGGTAAATGCGGGAGTGGTGGAATGTGATCGGGATGCGTTGTGAGCACTCGGTCTATGCTGAGTGAATGTGTGAGTGAATCTTCGTGACAAGCTGAGATAGGTTAAAAGTGAGGCATGTGTTATTAAAATCGCTTTTGGTGGAACGTTTTGAATGCCATGAGGGCGAGATCGTTCCACGTTATTGATGGAAAATTGAAATCGTCAAGTAAGAGTAACGCTTAGTGAGGGTGCAATACACACAGAGAATGGTGCGCATCATGAAATTGGTTGACGAAGGCACAGCGAGCGTCCGGCGGTCGGTAACACGTGCCGCTAAGCAGAGGTGGGCTGAAAACTTGCGAACGCACGAAAATTAGTTCTAGATCACTATGGCTATCAAATTGATAGGAGCGTAAGCTGTGGTTATCGCATTTAGGACGCCCCCACCTCGCCTGTTAACGCGGTCGTGTCGAAATATCTCGAAGCCTGGTAAGCAAGAAGCGCTTTCGGTATTGTTTACGGAAGGATGCAACGATTTCTCATTTTGTGCAATTATTTTGCTGTGTGTAGTGTCAATTATGTTACGGAAAGAATAATGCTTCGGTAATATACTCTGAATATTAGTGTAAAAGAAAGGTGCAACGTTACGTTGTTGTCTTGCACGAGCGACGGCCTTTAGCTATGGGCGACAAGCAACAACTTTCCGAGAAGCGTGGTCGTACAAGAACGTTGAAGTTCCAATGCTTAGTTTGTTGTAGCGTAGCTTGAATGGTTTGCCCTGTGCGCGTGGGAACTCGACAAGTTGCTCATGGGCGATCCGAGCGGCTAGAAAAATATTCGGAAATGCTGTATGAAGGGCCCTTCAGTTTCCTGGCACTTGAAAGAAGAGTCTCCTTAGGCTTGAAATGTGTAAATTTGAAGACCATTGGTCTATTCTTATTTGGCTGGAAAAAGCCAAGCCGATCGGCCCATTCGATATCCGCCAGCTGCACGTGAATCTCGAGCTGCTCTGCACACAGTTTGGTAACTAGTTCTTCGGATTGCTGCTACGTCTCCGGAGTCGAGTCATCAAGCCCCCCCCCCCCCCCCCAAGAAAAAAAAAACGAGGTTCAACTTGCGTGCCCTGTCTTCGTGATCAACCGTTCTTGCGGTTAGGCTAGCGATTTTCGATGCGCTCTTTTCCTAGAGGGCCGGGACATTAGTTACTTGTTCCTTCATTGTTGTGATGGTTTGAGCAACCGTCTTCAACTTTAGTGAATCTTTTACTTATTTCAACAAAGCGTGTATCGCCTTCAGAAATTGTGGAAGGAACGGATTTCTTTTGGTTACGAGCTGTTTGGCCAGATCTGATTTCGTCCAGAACTGACATCGTATCTTTGGAAGTTTCCGTAGTGGCTGTGCGGGTGTTAGGTCCTGGGTTTTCTTCTACGTCTCCGGATAGCATTAGTAACGATAGTAAAACATGAGCACATTCATATGCAATAGCGAAGCAACAATGTGGGCTTGGTAACAATAGTATTGTGTAGTAACGTGTTTGCGGCGCATATAGTGTACAGTTGTTTTTTACCTGCTTGAACGCGAAGGGTTGCGAATATGACATCCCCATAGTTTGCTTGCCGCTAGGTCCAGTGAGGGTCGACAGAGGTGTGCTCGGTTTGATACAGCGCGTCCACGATGCTGATGTCCATGTGGCACACGGTGGCATGGAACACAGCAGCGAAACCCGGGTCAGTGTTTTGAACGGCTGCGTCGGAAGGTGCGGGGGCTGCCGTTGGAATGTCTTCTACTTGATACTGAGCTGATCACAAGGGTGTGCGAGCGTACACACACATTAGTACTGGGGCAAGTTGTATGGGTGCAAGTAAGCACCGGCAACACGTGTAAAAGTGCTGTGACGTGGCCAGGGCAGGACGAACACGATTGCGTGCAGAAACACGAATAGTGGGAGATATGGCAGTCCCATACTTTGTGCAGAAATTACCCGGCCTTCTGTGTCATATGTACAGTGTGCGCTTTGTCTGTCTGTATTCGATATCAAGATGACCGTGGTACCACGGGAGCGGGCATTGGTCACGAAAAACGCTTCTACACTGCATATATATTAAGAGTTTTATACATCATGCGTTCTCCTAAAATTTGTTTCCAGTAGAAAAAGGATGTCTACGCCATCTTGCTTTTCGAGAGAAAGGATTTGTCTTTCTTTGTTCGTATCGCTAAAACCTCACGCATTAAAAGAAACATTAATTTCAGTATGGCCACCTTTTAATTAAGGGAAGGCAAGAGGCGAAAGGGAATATATTAGGATCAAGTGGGCGTGCTTCCTTGGACTGACGCACGCTTCCTCTAAACATTGCAAATAACTATTGTGGATTGGATTGTCATGCACACATCATCACAAGTCACTCTAGGTTGTGCGATGCAGTTTATGACACATCAACAGAAAGGTTTGCAAAGGGTGTAATTCGAGCTCTGGCATGGTCATTTCAGATTTGTATGGAAGAGGGACAGAGTATGTGGAAAAAAGGTTTAGGAGGGCCGGTTGCGCGGAACAGCATTTGCTGGGGGCCGTGCTGTTCGTTAATGCGTTGGGGAGCCGTTTCACCGAGTGATGTGGACCGAAAGATACCCAGCTTTTCCGGACACGTGCCAACTAGCGCCCCAAGCAGCCGCCACGCGAATGTTGCGCGTTTCAAACGAGCAGGGGGGGGGGGGGGGAGGGGAGGGTTCGCGAAGATATAAAAGTGCAGGTTGACTATAGAAAAAGGCAGGTGACCGAGAGGTTCTATAGTCGGATACAACTTTAGAAAAAAGGGGAGGCCCCGCCGAGATGACCGAAGCGCGACGTCCGATAGCCTCCGCGACTAAAATAATCCCTCTCAAAGAATCGTGCTTCTGAAACGCGCAATTCTCGGTATAAATAAAGACTCTTGTATTTTGATGACTGGTTTAGTAGAGCTCTCATGTGCTACAGCAAATGCCGGATCGCGACAGAAAAATAACCCCGTGCCTTCCACAACGCTGCCCGTCGTCTGCTCTTTAGCTTCATTGCAAGTTTCGAAAGTAGAAAGAGCAGCTCTGCATGGCTTTTGCGCTTGTTTACATGTACACAGCAAATATACTACTCCTGTTCCGAGCTTCAAATGAATCAGTTGATATTGAACAAGTACTTATATAAAACAATGCATTTATCACAACCATTACAAACGCAAGATGCTCGGTGTCAGCGAAAGCACAGTGTTCAAGGTGAGGAGGGAGGTCAAAGCTTCGCATATTTCGGGTGGCAAACTGTCGACGCCGTCGCGAAAGCACCCACGAAATGCGGAGAAACGAAGACGCAGCACGAAGTATCACATGTGCGCGCCGAGGTCGTGTGCACGATTTCTTTCGCCGCAACGAGATACCGACGGTCGTCAAGATCACTAACGATTTCTCGAAGCGTATATGGTGTTATGTTTCTGCCCTGGGATTTGCTTGACGGAAAGCCAGTGCTATGGTGTGTCTACCGTGGAGCTAGCATTCATCCTCGCATGGTGCCTGCTTCGGGCACACGACTACGTGCACGGCTCGGGTTTCCTCGCGGCTGCGCGGCGTCCACGACTGAAGCGGCCACCGGGTCACGGAGTGCTATTCGGCCCCTCCCCGTGCCGGCAGCAATGCAACCCCGCCCCGCCCACCCCCCCTCTCCTCCTTTGTCCGGCGGCGCCCGCACCACGAACGACTCCCGCTGTGTTTGGGACGGTTTCCAAAGGAGGGCTGTGTTTCGACCCCGTGACTTGCAGTTGGTTCCCTTTGTCCTATGCGGGCTATAAAACTTCCCCGGCGCACCATTCTGACCGACCGCCAGATCGGCCTGACGCCGCAGCGCGGTTCGAGGAAGCACCGGCAACCGAGAGCGGCGTTAGGGCCACGGAGGCGCCCGGGCCCTCTCTCTTGACCTTGTTTCGTCATTAGGGGCTGTCTGGTGAATCTGGGGGCTGTCTGGAGAAATTGCCGATGACAGCTTGGAAGAAGGAAAAAATACAGGAGTGGCTCAAAAGCAAAACCATCACCTACAGCGAAACGATGGTTAGAAAGCAGCTGCTTGAGCTGGCCACGCTTTCTGAGCTACATCGTAGACAATGCAGCTGAAAGGGCTGGATGCATTGTACTCAGGCTGCCACCGTACCACTGCGAATTTAGTCCTATCGAGCTCGTGTGGGCAAAGGTGAAAAATGGCATCGCTGCGGACAACGGAGACTTCAAGCTGTCCACAGTCGAAGACGTCCTGAGAGAAAAAATCAAGCACGTAACGGCAGAAGACTGGAGGAAGAACATTCACCACGTGATGGACCTGGAGGTAAAGTTCAGGCTTGATACGTCTGGAAGTGACCGTATTCAACCCATCATCATCCAAGTGGGTGAAGATGACAGTGAAGAAAGCGACTCCGACTGCGAGCTGTCCGGCATTGAGCCACTCTATGAAGCATAACAGCTTCTTATTAAAAAAAGAACAGCCCTTATTAGGGCTACCAAAATTTTGCTGGTGGGTTCGCAGCAGCCAAGCATTCTCCCGTAACCTCTCAAATAAGTAAGCAGTTCATTTGGTGACTATTTCCTTTAATGGAAGCCCAATTCTGAAAAAGCATCGTCCTGCACAAATCGTGCTCAATATAAGATTTGGCATGGAAACGTGCTGAAATGCTGGAAAATCTTAATGCAAATACAGTTATTAACCCTGAATAACTATGTGGGGGCCACAATGCTCATTCGAGTAGCCACTGTCCAGCTTCACACGAAAAAGCAGTAGCCAACGTGAAAGTTACAGCCACTCTTAGCAGCCTGCACGCCAAAGCATATGCAGTTGTGCTGCCCCCTATTGATTTTTTACAGCCCGCTCTGATGAATAATGTGAGATGAATAATGCCAATGTCAGAAGGCCCAAAATACTCTATTGGGCAGCCACCTACCAGCATTACGGGCCCTGTGATGAAATAACAGTCATCGGGGCACGCTTGAAAGGCACCTTTAGTATCTGTACTTCAAAGCGCAGCCATGTCGTAGCCATTGCAGGTGAAACAGCAGTAGTCAATGCGAAATTGACCGCCACATCTAGCAGTTTGCATGCAAAAGCACATTCATGTGGTCGCATTCATATTGGTTACCTGGCCCAGGCAAGTTTTGCGAATAATAACAATTATCAAACATCATTAGCTTAGTTAGGCCCGAAATACTCATTCGGGTAACTATTAATAGCAGTAGTCGAGGGCACGCTTGAAAGGCACCATTAGCAGTCTGCACGTCAAAGCGCAGTCAAGCTGTCGCCACTGTTGGTGAAACAGCAGCAATCAACGCGAAAATGACAGCCACTGTTGGCAGCTCGCAGGCAAAAACACATTCATGTGGTGGCATTGCTTATTTTGGTTACCTGGCCCAGGCAAGTTTTGCGAATAAGAACAATTATCAAACATCATTAGCTTAGTTAGGCCCGAAATACTCATTCGGGTAACTAATAATAGCAGTAGTCGAGGGCACGCTTGAAAGGCACCATTAGCAGTCTGCACGTCAAAGCGCAGTCAAGCTGTCGCCACTGTTGGTTACACAGCAGCAATCAACGCGAAAATGACAGCCACTGTTGGCAGCTTGTACGCAAAAACACATTCATGTGGTGGCATTGCCTATTTTGGTTACCTGGCCCAGGCAAGTTTTGCGAATAAGAACAATTATCAAACATCATTAGCTTAGTTAGGCCCAAAATACTCATTCGGGTAACTATTAATAGCAGTAGTCGAGGGCACGCTTGAAAGGCACCATTAGCAGTCTGCACGCCAAAGCGCAGTCAAGCTGTCGCCACTGTTGGTTACACAGCAGCAATCAACGCGAAAATGACAGCCACTGTTGGCAGCTTGCATGCAAAAATACATTCATGTGGTGGCATTGCTTATTTTGGTTACCTGGCCCAGGCAAGTTTTGCGAATAAGAACAATTATCAAACATCATTAGCTTAGTTAGGCCCAAAATACTCATTCGGGTAACTATTAATAGCAGTAGTCGAGGGCACGCTTGAAAGGCACCATTAGCAGTCTGCACGTCAAAGCGCAGTCAAGCTGTCGCCACTGTTGGTTACACAGCAGCAATCAACGCGAAAATGACAGCCACTGTTGGCAGCTTGCATGCAAAAATACATTCATGTGGTGGCATTGCTTATTTTGGTTACCTGGCCCAGGCAAGTTTTGCGAATAAGAACAATTATCAAACATCATTAGCTTAGTTAGGCCCAGAAAACTAATTTGGGTAGCTATTAATAGCAGCAGTTGAGGGCACGCTTGAAAGGCACCATTAGCAGTCTGCACGCAAAGCGCAGTCAAGCTGTCGCCACTGTTGGTGAAACAGCAGCAGTCAACGCGAAAATGACAGCCACTGTTGGCAGCTTGTACGCAAAAACACATTCATGTGGTGGCATTGCTTATTTTGGTTACCTGGCCCAGGCAAGTTTTGCGAATAAGAACAATTATCAAACATCATTAGCTTAGTTAGGCCCAGAAAACTAATTTGGGTAGCTATTAATAGCAGTAGTCGAGGGCACGCTTGAAAGGCACCATTAGCAGTCTGCACGTCAAAGCGCAGTCAAGCTGTCGCCACTGTTGGTTACACAGCAGCAATCAACGCGAAAATGACAGCCACTGTTGGCAGCTTGCATGCAAAAATACATTCATGTGGTGGCATTGCTTATTTTGGTTACCTGGCCCAGGCAAGTTTTGCGAATGAGAACAACTATCAAACATCATTAGCTTAGTTAGGCCCAGAAAACTAATTTGGGTAGCTATTACTAGCAGCAGTTGAGGGCACGCTTGAAAGGCACCATTAGCAGTCTGCACGCAAAGCGCAGTCAAGCTGTCGCCACTGTTGGTGAAACAGCAGCAATCAACGCGAAAATGACAGCCACTGTTGGCAGCTTGTACGCAAAAACACATTCATGTGGTGGCATTGCTTATTTTGGTTACTGGCCCAGGCAAGTTTTGCGAATAAGAACAATTATCAAACATCATTAGCTTAGTTAGGCCCAGAAAACTAATTTGGGTAGCTATTAATAGCAGCAGTTGAGGGCACGCTTGAAAGGCACCATTAGCAGTCTGCACGCAAAGCGCAGTCAAGCTGTCGCCACTGTTGGTGAAACAGCAGCAATCAACGCGAAAATGACAGCCACTGTTGGCAGCTTGTACGCAAAAACACATTCATGTGGTGGCATTGCTTATTTTGGTTACCTGGCCCAGGCAAGTTTTGCGAATAAGAACAATTATCAAACATCATTAGCTTAGTTAGGCCCAGAAAACTAATTTGGGTAGCTATTAATAGCAGCAGTTGAGGGCACGCTTGAAAGGCACCATTAGCAGTCTGCACGCAAAGCGCAGTCAAGCTGTCGCCCCTGTTGGTGAAACAGCAGCAATCAACGCGAAAATGACAGCCACTGTTGGCAGCTTGTACGCAAAAACACATTCATGTGGCGGCATTGCTTATTTTGGTTACCTGGCCCAGGCAAGTTTTGCGAATAAGAACAATTATCAAACATCATTAGCTTAGTTAGGCCCAGAAAACTAATTTGGGTAGCTATTAATAGCAGCAGTTGAGGGCACGCTTGAAAGGCACCATTAGCAGTCTGCACGTCAAAGCGCAGTCAAGCTGTCGCCGCTGTTGGTGTAACAGCAGCAATCAACGCGAAAATGACAGCCACTGTTGGCAGCTTGTACGCAAAAACACATTCATGTGGTCGCATTGCTTATTTTGGTTACCTGGCCCAGGCAAGTTTTGCGAATAAGAACAATTATCAAACATCATTAGCTTAGTTAGGCCCAGAAAACTAATTTGGGTAGCTATTAATAGCAGTGGTCGAGGGCACGCTTGAAAGGCACCATTAGCAGTCTGCACGTCAAAGCGCAGTCAAGCTGTCGCCACTGTTGGTTACACAGCAGCAATCAACGCGAAAATGACAGCCACTGTTGGCAGCTTGCATGCAAAAATACATTCATGTGGTGGCATTGCTTATTTTGGTTACCTGGCCCAGGCAAGTTTTGCGAATAAGAACAATCATCAAACATCATTAGCTTAGTTAGGCCCAGAAAACTAATTTGGGTAGCTAATAATAGCAGCAGTTGAGGGCACGCTTGAAAGGCACCATTAGCAGTCTGCACGCAAAGCGCAGTCAAGCTGTCGCCACTGTTGGTGAAACAGCAGCAATCAACGCGAAAATGACAGCCACAGTTGGCAGCTTGTACGCAAAAACACATTCATGTGGTGGCATTGCTCATTTTGGTTACCTGGCCCAGGCAAGTTTTGCGAATAAGAACAATTATCAAACATCATTAGCTTAGTTAGGCCCAGAAAACTAATTTGGGTAGCTAATAATAGCAGTAGTCGAGGGCACGCTTGAAAGGCACCATTAGCAGTCGGCACGTCAAAGCGCAGTCAAGCTGTCGCCACTGTTGGTTACACAGCAGCAATCAACGCGAAAATGACAGCCACTGTTGGCAGCTTGCATGCAAAAATACATTCATGTGGTGGCATTGCTTATTTTGGTTACCTGGCCGAGGCAAGTTTTGCGAATAAGAACAATTATCAAACATCATTAGCTTAGTTAGGCCCAGAAAACTAATTTGGGTAGCTATTAATAGCAGCAGTTGAGGGCACGCTTGAAAGGCACCATTAGCAGTCTGCACGCAAAGCGCAGTCAAGCTGTCGCCACTGTTGGTGTAACAGCAGCAATCAACGCGAAAATGACAGCCACTGTTGGCAGCTTGTACGCAAAAACACATTCATGTGGTGGCATTGCTTATTTTGGTTACCTGGCCCAGGCAAGTTTTGCGAATAAGAACAATTATCAAACGTCATTAGCTTAGTTAGGCCCAAAATACTCATTCGGGTAACTAATAATAGCAGTAGTCGAGGGCACGCTTGAAAGGCACCATTAGCAGTCTGCACGTCAAAGCGCAGTCAAGCTGTCGCCACTGTTGGTTACACAGCAGCAATCAACGCGAAAATGACAGCCACTGTTGGCAGCTTGTACGCAAAAACACATTCATGTGGTGGCATTGCCTATTTTGGTTACCTGGCCCAGGCAAGTTTTGCGAATAAGAACAATTATCAAACATCATTAGCTTAGTTAGGCCCAAAATACTCATTCGGGTAACTATTAATAGCAGTAGTCGAGGGCACGCTTGAAAGGCACCATTAGCAGTCTGCACGCCAAAGCGCAGTCAAGCTGTCGCCACTGTTGGTTACACAGCAGCAATCAACGCGAAAATGACAGCCACTGTTGGCAGCTTGCATGCAAAAATACATTCATGTGGTGGCATTGCTTATTTTGGTTACCTGGCCCAGGCAAGTTTTGCGAATAAGAACAATTATCAAACATCATTAGCTTAGTTAGGCCCAAAATACTCATTCGGGTAACTATTAATAGCAGTAGTCGAGGGCACGCTTGAAAGGCACCATTAGCAGTCTGCACGTCAAAGCGCAGTCAAGCTGTCGCCACTGTTGGTTACACAGCAGCAATCAACGCGAAAATGACAGCCACTGTTGGCAGCTTGCATGCAAAAATACATTCATGTGGTGGCATTGCTTATTTTGGTTACCTGGCCCAGGCAAGTTTTGCGAATAAGAACAATTATCAAACATCATTAGCTTAGTTAGGCCCAGAAAACTAATTTGGGTAGCTATTAATAGCAGCAGTTGAGGGCACGCTTGAAAGGCACCATTAGCAGTCTGCACGCAAAGCGCAGTCAAGCTGTCGCCACTGTTGGTGAAACAGCAGCAATCAACGCGAAAATGACAGCCACTGTTGGCAGCTTGTACGCAAAAACACATTCATGTGGTGGCATTGCTTATTTTGGTTACCTGGCCCAGGCAAGTTTTGCGAATAAGAACAATTATCAAACATCATTAGCTTAGTTAGGCCCAGAAAACTAATTTGGGTAGCTATTAATAGCAGTAGTCGAGGGCACGCTTGAAAGGCACCATTAGCAGTCTGCACGTCAAAGCGCAGTCAAGCTGTCGCCACTGTTGGTTACACAGCAGCAATCAACGCGAAAATGACAGCCACTGTTGGCAGCTTGCATGCAAAAATACATTCATGTGGTGGCATTGCTTATTTTGGTTACCTGGCCCAGGCAAGTTTTGCGAATGAGAACAACTATCAAACATCATTAGCTTAGTTAGGCCCAGAAAACTTATTTGGGTAGCTATTACTAGCAGCAGTTGAGGGCACGCTTGAAAGGCACCATTAGCAGTCTGCACGCAAAGCGCAGTCAAGCTGTCGCCACTGTTGGTGAAACAGCAGCAATCAACGCGAAAATGACAGCCACTGTTGGCAGCTTGTACGCAAAAACACATTCATGTGGTGGCATTGCTTATTTTGGTTACTGGCCCAGGCAAGTTTTGCGAATAAGAACAATTATCAAACATCATTAGCTTAGTTAGGCCCAGAAAACTAATTTGGGTAGCTATTAATAGCAGCAGTTGAGGGCACGCTTGAAAGGCACCATTAGCAGTCTGCACGCAAAGCGCAGTCAAGCTGTCGCCACTGTTGGTGAAACAGCAGCAATCAACGCGAAAATGACAGCCACTGTTGGCAGCTTGTACGCAAAAACACATTCATGTGGTGGCATTGCTTATTTTGGTTACCTGGCCCAGGCAAGTTTTGCGAATAAGAACAATTATCAAACATCATTAGCTTAGTTAGGCCCAAAATACTCATTCGGGTAACTATTAATAGCAGTAGTCGAGGGCACGCTTGAAAGGCACCATTAGCAGTCTGCACGTCAAAGCGCAGTCAAGCTGTCGCCACTGTTGGTGAAACAGCAGCAATCAACGCGAAAATGACAGCCACTGTTGGCAGCTTGCATGCAAAAATACATTCATGTGGTGGCATTGCTTATTTTGGTTACCTGGCCCAGGCAAGTTTTGCGAATAAGAACAATTATCAAACATCATTAGCTTAGTTAGGCCCAGAAAACTAATTTGGGTAGCTATTAATAGCAGCAGTTGAGGGCACGCTTGAAAGGCACCATTAGCAGTCTGCACGCAAAGCGCAGTCAAGCTGTCGCCACTGTTGGTGAAACAGCAGCAATCAACGCGAAAATGACAGCCACTGTTGGCAGCTTGTACGCAAAAACACATTCATGTGGTGGCATTGCTTATTTTGGTTACCTGGCCCAGGCAAGTTTTGCGAATAAGAACAATTATCAAACATCATTAGCTTAGTTAGGCCCAGAAAACTAATTTGGGTAGCTATTAATAGCAGTAGTCGAGGGCACGCTTGAAAGGCACCATTAGCAGTCTGCACGTCAAAGCGCAGTCAAGCTGTCGCCACTGTTGGTTACACAGCAGCAATCAACGCGAAAATGACAGCCACTGTTGGCAGCTTGCATGCAAAAATACATTCATGTGGTGGCATTGCTTATTTTGGTTACCTGGCCCAGGCAAGTTTTGCGAATAAGAACAATTATCAAACATCATTAGCTTAGTTAGGCCCAGAAAACTAATTTGGGTAGCTATTAATAGCAGCAGTTGAGGGCACGCTTGAAAGGCACCATTAGCAGTCTGCACGCAAAGCGCAGTCAAGCTGTCGCCACTGTTGGTGTAACAGCAGCAATCAACGCGAAAATGACAGCCACTGTTGGCAGCTTGTACGCAAAAACACATTCATGTGGTGGCATTGCTTATTTTGGTTACCTGGCCCAGGCAAGTTTTGCGAATAAGAACAATTATCAAACATCATTAGCTTAGTTAGGCCCAGAAAACTTATTTGTGTAGCTATTAATAGCAGCAGTTGAGGGCACGCTTGAAAGGCACCATTAGCAGTCTGCACGCAAAGCGCAGTCAAGCTGTCGCCACTGTTGGTGAAACAGCAGCAATCAACGCGAAAATGACAGCCACTGTTGGCAGCTTGTACGCAAAAACACATTCATGTGGTGGCATTGCTTATTTTGGTTACCTGGCCCAGGCAAGTTTTGCGAATAAGAACAATTATCAAACGTCATTAGCTTAGTTAGGCCCAAAATACTCATTCGGGTAACTAATAATAGCAGTAGTCGAGGGCACGCTTGAAAGGAACCATTAGCAGTCTGCACGTCAAAGCGCGGTCAAGCTGTCGCCACTGTTGGTGAAACCGCAGCAATCAACGCGAAAATGACAGCGACTGTTGGCAGCTCGCAGGCAAAAACACATTCATGTGGTGGCATTGCTTATTTTGGTTACCTGGCCCAGGCAAGTTTGGCAAATAAGAACAATTATCGAACACCATTAGCTTAGTTAGGCCCAAAATACTCATTCGGGTAACTATTAATAGCAGTAGTCGAGGGCACGCTTGAAAGGCACCATTAGCAGTCTGCACGTCAAAGCGCAGTCAAGCTGTCGCCACTGTTGGTTACACAGCAGCAATCAACGCGAAAATGACATCCACTGTTGGCAGCTCGCAGGCAAAAACACATTCATGTGGTGGCATTGCTTACTTTGGTTACCTGGCCCAGGCAAGTTTGGCAAATAAGAACAATTATCGAACACCATTAGCTTAGTTAGGCCCAAAATACTCATTCGGGTAACTATTAATAGCAGTAGTCGAGGGCACGCTTGAAAGGCACCATTAGCAGTCTGCACGTCAAAGCGCAGTCAAGCTGTCGCCACTGTTGGTTACACAGCAGCAATCAACGCGAAAATGACCGCCACTGTTGGCAGCTTGCATGCAAATATACATTCATGTGGTGGCATTGCTTATTTTGGTTACCTGGCCCAGGCAAGTTTTGCGAATATGAACAATTATCAAACATCATTAGCTTAGTTAGGCCCAAAATACTCATTCGGGTAACTAATAATAGCAGTAGTCGAGGGCACGCTTCAAAGGCACCATTAGCAGTCTGCACGTCAAAGCGCAGTCAAGCTGTCGCCACTGTTGGTTACACAGCAGCAATCAACGCGAAAATGACAGCCACTGTTGGCAGCTCGCAGGCAAAAACACATTCATGTGGTGGCATTGCTTATTTTGGTTACCTGGCCCAGGCAAGTTTTGCGAATAAGAACAATTATCACACATCATTAGCTTAGTTAGGCCCAAAATACTCATTCGGGTAACTATTAATAGCAGTAGTCGAGGGCACGCTTGAAAGGCACCATTAGCAGTCTGCACGTCAAAGCGCAGTCAAGCTGTCGGCACTGTTGGTGAAACAGCAGCAATCAACGCGAAAATTACAGCCACTGTTGGCAGCTTGCACGCAAAAACACATTCATGTGATGGCATTGCTTATTTTGGTTACCTGGCCCTGGCAAATTTTGCAAATAAGAACAATTATCAAACATCATTAGCTTAGTTAGGCCCAAAATACTCATTCGGGTAACTATTCATAGCAGTAGTCGAGGGCACGCTTGAAAGGCACCATTAGCAGTCTGCACGTCAAAGCGCAGTCAAGCTGTCACCACTGTTGGTGAAACGGCAGCAATCAACGCGAAAATGACAGCCACTGTTGGCAGCTTGCATGCAAAAACACATTCATGTGGTGACATTGCTAATTTTGGTTACCTGGCCCAGGCAAGTTTTGCGAATAAGAACAATCATCAAACATCATTAGCTTAGTTAGGCCCAGAAAACTAATTTGGGTAGCTATTAATAGCAGCAGTTGAGGGCACGCTTGAAAGGCACCATTAGCAGTCTGCACGCAAAGCGCAGTCAAGCTGTCGCCACTGTTGATGAAACAGCAGCAATCAACGCGAAAATGACAGCCACAGTTGGCAGCTTGTACGCAAAAACACATTCATGTGGTGGCATTGCTCATTTTGGTTACCTGGCCCAGGCAAGTTTTGCGAATAAGAACAATTATCAAACATCATTAGCTTAGTTAGGCCCAGAAAACTAATTTGGGTAGCTAATAATAGCAGTAGTCGAGGGCACGCTTGAAAGGCACCATTAGCAGTCGGCACGTCAAAGCGCAGTCAAGCTGTCGCCACTGTTGGTTACACAGCAGCAATCAACGCGAAAATGACAGCCACTGTTGGCAGCTTGCATGCAAAAATACATTCATGTGGTGGCATTGCTTATTTTGGTTACCTGGCCGAGGCAAGTTTTGCGAATAAGAACAATTATCAAACATCATTAGCTTAGTTAGGCCCAGAAAACTAATTTGGGTAGCTATTAATAGCAGCATTTGAGGGCACGCTTGAAAGGCACCATTAGCAGTCTGCACGCAAAGCGCAGTCAAGCTGTCGCCACTGTTGGTGAAACAGCAGCAATCAACGCGAAAATGACAGCCACTGTTGGCAGCTTGTACGCAAAAACACATTCATGTGGTGGCATTGCTTATTTTGGTTACCTGGCCCAGGCAAGTTTTGCGAATAAGAACAATTATCAAACGTCATTAGCTTAGTTAGGCCCAAAATACACATTCGGGTAACTAATAATAGCAGTAGTCGAGGGCACGCTTGAAAGGAACCATTAGCAGTCTGCACGTCAAAGCGCGGTCAAGCTGTCGCCACTGTTGGTGAAACCGCAGCAATCAACGCGAAAATGACAGCCACTGTTGGCAGCTCGCAGCCAAAAACACATTCATGTGGTGGCATTGCTTATTTTGGTTACCTGGCCCAGGCAAGTTTGGCAAATAAGAACAATTATCGAACACCATTAGCTTAGTTAGGCCCAAAATACTCATTCGGGTAACTATTAATAGCAGTAGTCGAGGGCGCGCTTGAAAGGCACCATTAGCAGTCTGCACGTCAAAGCGCAGTCAAGCTGTCGCCACTGTTGGTTACACAGCAGCAATCAACGCGAAAATGACAGCCACTGTTGGCAGCTTGCATGCAAAAATACATTCATGTGGTGGCATTGCTTATTTTGGTTACCTGGCCCAGGCAAGTTTTGCGAATAAGAACAATTATCAAACATCATTAGCTTAGTTAGGCCCAGAAAACTAATTTGGGTAGCTATTAATAGCAGCAGTTGAGGGCACGCTTGAAAGGCACCATTAGCAGTCTGCACGCAAAGCGCAGTCAAGCTGTAGCCACTGTTGGTGAAACAGCAGCAATCAACGCGAAAATGACAGCCACTGTTGGCAGCTTGTACGCAAAAACACATTCATGTGGTGGCATTGCTTATTTTGGTTACCTGGCCCAGGCAAGTTTTGCGAATAAGAACAATTATCAAACATCATTAGCTTAGTTAGGCCCAGAAAACTAATTTGGGTAGCTATTAATAGCAGTAGTCGAGGGCACGCTTGAAAGGCACCATTAGCAGTCTGCACGTCAAAGCGCAGTCAAGCTGTCGCCACTGTTGGTTACACAGCAGCAATCAACGCGAAAATGACAGCCACTGTTGGCAGCTTGCATGCAAAAATACATTCATGTGGTGGCATTGCTTATTTTGGTTACCTGGCCCAGGCAAGTTTTGCGAATAAGAACAATTATCAAACATCATTAGCTTAGTTAGGCCCAGAAAACTAATTTGGGTAGCTATTAATAGCAGCAGTTGAGGGCACGCTTGAAAGGCACCATTAGCAGTCTGCACGCAAAGCGCAGTCAAGCTGTCGCCACTGTTGGTGAAACAGCAGCAATCAACGCGAAAATGACAGCCACTGTTGGCAGCTTGCATGCAAAAATACATTCATGTGGTGGCATTGCTTATTTTGGTTACCTGGCCCAGGCAAGTTTTGCGAATAAGAACAATTATCAAACATCATTAGCTTAGTTAGGCCCAGAAAACTAATTTGGGTAGCTATTAATAGCAGCAGTTGAGGGCACGCTTGAAAGGCACCATTAGCAGTCTGCACGCAAAGCGCAGTCAAGCTGTCGCCCCTGTTGGTGAAACAGCAGCAATCAACGCGAAAATGACAGCCACTGTTGGCAGCTTGTACGCAAAAACACATTCATGTGGCGGCATTGCTTATTTTGGTTACCTGGCCCAGGCAAGTTTTGCGAATAAGAACAATTATCAAACATCATTAGCTTAGTTAGGCCCAGAAAACTAATTTAGGTAGCTATTAATAGCAGCAGTTGAGGGCACGCTTGAAAAGCACCATTAGCAGTCTGCACGTCAAAGCGCAGTCAAGCTGTCGCCGCTGTTGGTGTAACAGCAGCAATCAACGCGAAAATGACAGCCACTGTTGGCAGCTTGTACGCAAAAACACATTCATGTGGTCGCATTGCTTATTTTGGTTACCCGGCCCAGGCAAGTTTTGCGAATAAGAACAATTATCAAACATCATTAGCTTAGTTAGGCCCAGAAAACTAATTTGGGTAGCTATTAATAGCAGTGGTCGAGGGCACGCTTGAAAGGCACCATTAGCAGTCTGCACGTCAAAGCGCAGTCAAGCTGTCGCCACTGTTGGTTACACAGCAGCAATCAACGCGAAAATGACAGCCACTGTTGGCAGCTTGCATGCAAAAATACATTCATGTGGTGGCATTGCTTATTTTGGTTACCTGGCCCAGGCAAGTTTTGCGAATAAGAACAATCATCAAACATCATTAGCTTAGTTAGGCCCAGAAAACTAATTTGGGTAGCTAATAATAGCAGCAGTTGAGGGCACGCTTGAAAGGCACCATTAGCAGTCTGCACGCAAAGCGCAGTCAAGCTGTCGCCACTGTTGGTGAAACAGCAGCAATCAACGCGAAAATGACAGCCACAGTTGGCAGCTTGTACGCAAAAACACATTCATGTGGTGGCATTGCTTATTTTGGTTACCTGGCCCAGGCAAGTTTTGCGAATAAGAACAATTATCAAACATCATTAGCTTAGTTAGGCCCAGAAAACTTATTTGTGTAGCTATTAATAGCAGCAGTTGAGGGCACGCTTGAAAGGCACCATTAGCAGTCTGCACGCAAAGCGCAGTCAAGCTGTCGCCACTGTTGGTGAAACAGCAGCAATCAACGCGAAAATGACAGCCACTGTTGGCAGCTTGTACGCAAATACACATTCATGTGGTGGCATTGCTTATTTTGGTTACCTGGCCCAGGCAAGTTTTGCGAATAAGAACAATTATCAAACATCATTAGCTTAGTTAGGCCCAGAAAACTAATTTGGGTAGCTATTAATAGCAGCAGTTGAGGGCACGCTTGAAAGGCACCATTAGCAGTCTGCACGCAAAGCGCAGTCAAGCTGTCGCCACTGTTGGTGTAACAGCAGCAATCAACGCGAAAATGACAGCCACTGTTGGCAGCTTGTACGCAAAAACACATTCATGTGGTGGCATTGCTCATTTTGGTTACCTGGCCCAGGCAAGTTTTGCGAATAAGAACAATTATCAAACATCATTAGCTTAGTTAGGCCCAGAAAACTAATTTGGGTAGCTAATAATAGCAGTAGTCGAGGGCACGCTTGAAAGGCACCATTAGCAGTCGGCACGTCAAAGCGCAGTCAAGCTGTCGCCACTGTTGGTTACACAGCAGCAATCAACGCGAAAATGACAGCCACTGTTGGCAGCTTGCATGCAAAAATACATTCATGTGGTGGCATTGCTTATTTTGGTTACCTGGCCGAGGCAAGTTTTGCGAATAAGAACAATTATCAAACATCATTAGCTTAGTTAGGCCCAGAAAACTAATTTGGGTAGCTATTAATAGCAGCAGTTGAGGGCACGCTTGAAAGGCACCATTAGCAGTCTGCACGCAAAGCGCAGTCAAGCTGTCGCCACTGTTGGTGTAACAGCAGCAATCAACGCGAAAATGACAGCCACTGTTGGCAGCTTGTACGCAAAAACACATTCATGTGGTGGCATTGCTTATTTTGGTTACCTGGCCCAGGCAAGTTTTGCGAATAAGAACAATTATCAAACATCATTAGCTTAGTTAGGCCCAGAAAACTTATTTGTGTAGCTATTAATAGCAGCAGTTGAGGGCACGCTTGAAAGGCACCATTAGCAGTCTGCACGCAAAGCGCAGTCAAGCTGTCGCCACTGTTGGTGAAACAGCAGCAATCAACGCGAAAATGACAGCCACTGTTGGCAGCTTGTACGCAAAAACACATTCATGTGGTGGCATTGCTTATTTTGGTTACCTGGCCCAGGCAAGTTTTGCGAATAAGAACAATTATCAAACATCATTAGCTTAGTTAGGCCCAGAAAACTAATTTGGGTAGCTATTAATAGCAGCAGTTGAGGGCACGCTTGAAAGGCACCATTAGCAGTCTGCACGCAAAGCGCAGTCAAGCTGTCGCCACTGTTGGTGTAACAGCAGCAATCAACGCGAAAATGACAGCCACTGTTGGCAGCTTGTACGCAAAAACACATTCATGTGGTGGCATTGCTTATTTTGGTTACCTGGCCCAGGCAAGTTTTGCGAATAAGAACAATTATCAAACATCATTAGCTTAGTTAGGCCCAGAAAACTTATTTGTGTAGCTATTAATAGCAGCAGTTGAGGGCACGCTTGAAAGGCACCATTAGCAGTCTGCACGCAAAGCGCAGTCAAGCTGTCGCCACTGTTGGTGAAACAGCAGCAATCAACGCGAAAATGACAGCCACTGTTGGCAGCTTGTACGCAAAAACACATTCATGTGGTGGCATTGCTTATTTTGGTTACCTGGCCCAGGCAAGTTTTGCGAATAAGAACAATTATCAAACGTCATTAGCTTAGTTAGGCCCAAAATACTCATTCGGGTAACTAATAATAGCAGTAGTCGAGGGCACGCTTGAAAGGAACCATTAGCAGTCTGCACGTCAAAGCGCGGTCAAGCTGTCGCCACTGTTGGTGAAACCGCAGCAATCAACGCGAAAATGACAGCCACTGTTGGCAGCTCGCAGGCAAAAACACATTCATGTGGTGGCATTGCTTATTTTGGTTACCTGGCCCAGGCAAGTTTGGCAAATAAGAACAATTATCGAACACCATTAGCTTAGTTAGGCCCAAAATACTCATTCGGGTAACTATTAATAGCAGTAGTCGAGGGCACGCTTGAAAGGCACCATTAGCAGTCTGCACGTCAAAGCGCAGTCAAGCTGTCGCCACTGTTGGTTACACAGCAGCAATCAACGCGAAAATGACATCCACTGTTGGCAGCTCGCAGGCAAAAACACATTCATGTGGTGGCATTGCTTACTTTGGTTACCTGGCCCAGGCAAGTTTGGCAAATAAGAACAATTATCGAACACCATTAGCTTAGTTAGGCCCAAAATACTCATTCGGGTAACTATTAATAGCAGTAGTCGAGGGCACGCTTGAAAGGCACCATTAGCAGTCTGCACGTCAAAGCGCAGTCAAGCTGTCGCCACTGTTGGTTACACAGCAGCAATCAACGCGAAAATGACCGCCACTGTTGGCAGCTTGCATGCAAATATACATTCATGTGGTGGCATTGCTTATTTTGGTTACCTGGCCCAGGCAAGTTTTGCGAATATGAACAATTATCAAACATCATTAGCTTAGTTAGGCCCAAAATACTCATTCGGGTAACTAATAATAGCAGTAGTCGAGGGCACGCTTCAAAGGCACCATTAGCAGTCTGCACGTCAAAGCGCAGTCAAGCTGTCGCCACTGTTGGTGGAACAGCAGCAATCAACGCGAAAATGACAGCCACTGTTGGCAGCTCGCAGGCAAAAACACATTCATGTGGTGGCATTGCTTATTTTGGTTACCTGGCCCAGGCAAGTTTTGCGAATAAGAACAATTATCACACATCATTAGCTGAGTTAGGCCCAAAATACTCATTCGGGTAACTATTAATAGCAGTAGTCGAGGGCACGCTTGAAAGGCACCATTAGCAGTCTGCACGTCAAAGCGCAGTCAAGCTGTCGGCACTGTTGGTGAAACAGCAGCAATCAACGCGAAAATGACAGCCACTGTTGGCAGCTTGCACGCAAAAACACATTCATGTGATGGCATTGCTTATTTTGGTTACCTGGCCCTGGCAAATTTTGCAAATAAGAACAATTATCAAACATCATTAGCTTAGTTAGGCCCAAAATACTCATTCGGGTAACTATTCATAGCAGTAGTCGAGGGCACGCTTGAAAGGCACCATTAGCAGTCGGCACGTCAAAGCGCAGTCAAGCTGTCGCCACTGTTGGTTACACAGCAGCAATCAACGCGAAAATGACAGCCACTGTTGGCAGCTTGAATGCAAAAATACATTCATGTGGTGGCATTGCTTATTTTGGTTACCTGGCCGAGGCAAGTTTTGCGAATAAGAACAATTATCAAACATCATTAGCTTAGTTAGGCCCAGAAAACTAATTTGGGTAGCTATTAATAGCAGCAGTTGAGGGCACGCTTGAAAGGCACCATTAGCAGTCTGCACGCAAAGCGCAGTCAAGCTGTCGCCACTGTTGGTGAAACAGCAGCAATCAACGCGAAAATGACAGCCACTGTTGGCAGCTTGTACGCAAAACACATTCATGTGGTGGCATTGCTTATTTTGGTTACCTGGCCCAGGCAAGTTTTGCGAATAAGAACAATTATCAAACGTCATTAGCTTAGTTAGGCCCAAAATACTCATTCGGGTAACTAATAATAGCAGTAGTCGAGGGCACGCTTGAAAGGAACCATTAGCAGTCTGCACGTCAAAGCGCGGTCAAGCTGTCGCCACTGTTGGTGAAACCGCAGCAATCAACGCGAAAATGACAGCCACTGTTGGCAGCTCGCAGGCAAAAACACATTCATGTGGTGGCATTGCTTATTTTGGTTACCTGGCCCAGGCAAGTTTGGCAAATAAGAACAATTATCGAACACCATTAGCTTAGTTAGGCCCAAAATACTCATTCGGGTAACTATTAATAGCAGTAGTCGAGGGCACGCTTGAAAGGCACCATTAGCAGTCTGCACGTCAAAGCGCAGTCAAGCTGTCGCCACTGTTGGTTACACAGCAGCAATCAACGCGAAAATGACATCCACTGTTGGCAGCTCGCAGGCAAAAACACATTCATGTGGTGGCATTGCTTATTTTGGTTACCTGGCCCAGGCAAGTTTGGCAAATAAGAACAATTATCGAACACCATTAGCTTAGTTAGGCCCAAAATACTCATTCGGGTAACTATTAATAGCAGTAGTCGAGGGCACGCTTGAAAGGCACCATTAGCAGTCTGCACGTCAAAGCGCAGTCAAGCTGTCGCCACTGTTGGTTACACAGCAGCAATCAACGCGAAAATGACCGCCACTGTTGGCAGCTTGCATGCAAATATACATTCATGTGGTGGCATTGCTTATTTTGGTTACCTGGCCCAGGCAAGTTTTGCGAATATGAACAATTATCAAACATCATTAGCTTAGTTAGGCCCAAAATACTCATTCGGGTAACTAATAATAGCAGTAGTCGAGGGCACGCTTGAAAGGCACCATTAGCAGTCTGCACGTCAAAGCGCAGTCAAGCTGTCGCCACTGTTGGTTACACAGCAGCAATCAACGCGAAAATGACAGCCACTGTTGGCAGCTTGTACGCAAAACACATTCATGTGGTGGCATTGCTTATTTTGGTTACCTGGCCCAGGCAAGTTTTGCGAATAAGAACAATTATCAAACGTCATTAGCTTAGTTAGGCCCAAAATACTCATTCGGGTAACTAATAATAGCAGTAGTCGAGGGCACGCTTGAAAGGAACCATTAGCAGTCTGCACGTCAAAGCGCGGTCAAGCTGTCGCCACTGTTGGTGAAACCGCAGCAATCAACGCGAAAATGACAGCCACTGTTGGCAGCTCGCAGGCAAAAACACATTCATGTGGTGGCATTGCTTATTTTGGTTACCTGGCCCAGGCAAGTTTGGCAAATAAGAACAATTATCGAACACCATTAGCTTAGTTAGGCCCAAAATACTCATTCGGGTAACTATTAATAGCAGTAGTCGAGGGCACGCTTGAAAGGCACCATTAGCAGTCTGCACGTCAAAGCGCAGTCAAGCTGTCGCCACTGTTGGTTACACAGCAGCAATCAACGCGAAAATGACATCCACTGTTGGCAGCTCGCAGGCAAAAA
This sequence comes from Dermacentor andersoni, assembly GCF_023375885.2. Classification (NCBI taxonomy): domain Eukaryota; kingdom Metazoa; phylum Arthropoda; class Arachnida; order Ixodida; family Ixodidae; genus Dermacentor; species Dermacentor andersoni. The sequence goes on along the minus strand of NC_092817.1, from coordinate 179,212,691 downwards.
CACATTCATGTGGTGGCATTGCTTATTTTGGTTACCTGGCCCAGGCAAGTTTGGCAAATAAGAACAATTATCGAACACCATTAGCTTAGTTAGGCCCAAAATACTCATTCGGGTAACTATTAATAGCAGTAGTCGAGGGCACGCTTGAAAGGCACCATTAGCAGTCTGCACGTCAAAGCGCAGTCAAGCTGTCGCCACTGTTGGTTACACAGCAGCAATCAACGCGAAAATGACCGCCACTGTTGGCAGCTTGCATGCAAATATACATTCATGTGGTGGCATTGCTTATTTTGGTTACCTGGCCCAGGCAAGTTTTGCGAATATGAACAATTATCAAACATCATTAGCTTAGTTAGGCCCAAAATACTCATTCGGGTAACTAATAATAGCAGTAGTCGAGGGCACGCTTGAAAGGCACCATTAGCAGTCTGCACGTCAAAGCGCAGTCAAGCTGTCGCCACTGTTAGTGGAACAGCAGCAATCAACGCGAAAATGACAGCCACTGTTGGCAGCTTGCACGCAAAAACACATTCATGTGGTGGCATTGCTTATTTTGGTTACCTGGCCCAGGCAAATTTTGCAAATAAGAACAATTATCAAACATCATTAGCTTAGTTAGGCCCAAAATACTCATTCGGGTAACTATTCATAGCAGTAGTCGAGGGCACGCTTGAAAGGCACCATTAGCAGTCTGCACGTCAAAGCGCAGTCAAGCTGTCGCCACTGTTGGTTACACAGCAGCAATCAACGCGAAAATGACAGCCACTGTTGGCAGCTTGAATGCAAAAACACATTCATGTGGTGGCATTGCTTATTTTGGTTACCTGGCCCAGGCAAGTTTTGCGAATAAGAACAATTATCACACATCATTAGCTTAGTTAGGCCCAAAATACTCATTCGGGTAACTATTAATAGCAGTAGTCGAGGGCACGCTTGAAAGGCACCATTAGCAGTCTGCACGTCAAAGCGCAGTCAAGCTGTCGGCACTGTTGGTGAAACAGCAGCAATCAACGCGAAAATGACAGCCACTGTTGGCAGCTTGCACGCAAAAACACATTCATGTGGTGGCATTGCTTATTTTGGTTACCTGGCCCAGGCAAATTTTGCAAATAAGAACAATTATCAAACATCATTAGCTTAGTTAGGCCCAAAATACTCATTCGGGTAACTATTCATAGCAGTAGTCGAGGGCACGCTTGAAAGGCACCATTAGCAGTCTGCACGTCAAAGCGCAGTCAAGCTGTCACCACTGTTGGTGAAACGGCAGCAATCAACGCGAAAATGACAGCCACTGTTGGCAGCTTGCATGCAAAAACACATTCATGTGGTGACATTGCTAATTTTGGTTACCTGGCCCAGGCAAGTTTTGCGAATAAGAACAATTATCAAACATCATTAGCTTAGTTAGGCCCGAAATACTCATTCGGGTAACTATTAATAGCAGTAGTCGAGGGCACGCTTGAAAGGCACCATTAGCAGTCTGCACGTCAAATCACAGTCATGCCACAGCCATTGTTGTATTTGTTTATCTGACCGGGCAAGTAACACCAATGTAAGCACAATTATTCAACCTGAATATCTATGCTAGCATTGTTTGTACTAAAAATGCTGAGTGAAGTTAAATGTGCTTTATTGAGGCAATTATTTAATTCACAAGCCATCGGCATAGTGATGGACAGCCAGGTTCAGACAATGACATTTGTGAAGTAATATATGGTGAAAGTTGCAAAAGCTCTCAGTGCACTGCTTCGCGGGGCTCCATTCACTGAAAGATGTCTTTGCAACGATGAAAGCGTCAGGCGGGAAATGACTCTCCACTGCACAATTTTATTCGTGTTGAAAACTCTTACCATCATACGTGATGGGCAGCGAAACCGTCTGTTTACTAAGACTGAATGCATGAAAAACGCAACAGCATAGAAACATGTTGCTTCGCAATATGCTGCCTTTCATGTGCACTTCTGGCGAGCTGCCACATGTACTGATGCATAAACATGAACAGAGGTAAGAGGCAAGGTTCCTGTGCAACCCACATGACGCTTTTAAGAAAACGTATCTCTAAACCTTTCTGTTTTCATAGGCGATCAAAATTTCTTTTGAGCAAGTTGGTTAATCACATTGAGGCAACAACACAAGAAGCAAGGACAGAAAACACAGCGAGTAGGCAGATTGAGAAGGCGAGGTAGACCAGTGAGAAAGGTTTTAATGAGATGGAAGAGGCCAGCCCTGCAGTGTACAGGAGTTAGTTTTGAATGAGATTCGTTAATGAAAATGTGTAAAGACTTTGCTGAAAGCAAACTAGCAAAAACAAATGCTAATATAAAATAAAAGGACAGAAATAAGAGTATGCGTAAACATGCATGGAATCAGGCGCACAAACGCGAAAACTAAGAAAAACTAAAATATAAAGAAATGTGGGAAATAAAAAAAAAATGACAAACGCAAGAAAACATACACACATTTACAAACAGACCTGGGTAGAGGTACTATAGGAGCGGGTTCACAAGCTGCTGTGCCTACCTTCTCGTATGTTTTTTTTTTAACCGTTCTCTTAACACTGTCTTGGGAATTTTTAGTTGCAACATATCACAAGAATCGAAAAGCAGCGCGAAGCTATGTTGTGGAAAACCACATCGAGCGCGGGCGACACAACTTATGCGTGACTGTGTCACAGCACGCATTCTACAGCTTGCGCGCGCGGTAAGCACTGGTGGAAAGCAATCAATCGACGGTGCCACACAACGCACGAGCACCGCCGTTAGACGCTAGGCCATCTTACTGCTGAAAACGATCGTTCACGCTAAGTTGACGGCGACAGATCTTTGCTATGGAGGCTTCTTTTGCAAATATTTTCTGTTGAGAGGCTCGTAGGTTTGTTTCAGGCGCGCACGCCTTTCCCGTTTCTCCTGAGAATGGTTTTGCTGCATCACTTCACCCCGTCCGACGAGAAACGCAGCGACACAGTACGCGAACACACCCGCCGCTGACAGTAGGCACCAGACTTTGGCAAACTTTTCTCGTCGTAACTTCACTCGGGAGCGAAATAAAACAGACATGGAAAAAACAGGTAGGATGTGTGTTTGCAGCGGTCGCCGTGGGACCCTGTTTTTAGGCAAAGCTTAGTGCAGCGTCAGCGATGCTCGCTGCAATGTTTCTTCGCCGGATCACGGCTTGGAATAAACGCACGCGGCACAAATGCCGCATCGTAAGCTCGCAGTAATATTTCCGGCATGATAGACAATCATAAACAGTGCGGGAATTCACTGACGAGCCGTTGACGCGCACAGCTGACGTGACTTGGCCCAGTTCGAAGCCCGGGCGGCCATCTTCTCCGACGGCGGGGTCACCGGCCGTCCGGCGCATGACGTCGGTCCAGAGTGCGCGCCCATTGGTGGATGTTCGTGTGCATCCGCCTCGGAGGAGTGAACGCCCCCTTTTTTCTAAAGTTGTATCCGACTATAGATGACAATCCGCGCCAGACAAATGCAGTAATTATGCCGAGGAAAGTTACTATTTTGCTCCCAGAGCGGTTAAAGATTCAGCAACGGAAGCCTGTGGACAAGATGAAAATTTGTTGTCGGTTTTTGAGACAAAAACGGTCGTTGTGACAAAACTGGGGCACGTATCGTAATAGCCGCTATAGCGTATTTAGTCCAGAGATTAGGCTTTCCATTCATGCCTATCTCGACTCTCTGGCCGTGGCGTAACACTGTTGTCGAAAGCGTTTTTTTTTGTTTTGTAACACAGCCACACAAATTTACGCACTATCTTTAAAAACCCAGCCGTATTACTGCGGAAGCGTTGAAAGATTCATGAAAAATTTGTGCCATCCGCACCTGGTCTTTTGCGCGTTTCTTACGGTGTGTCACGTGGCTTTCGAGTGCGGGTACGTCTTTGACGATGATGATGGTCCCTGAGCGCGTTGTGAACGCCCACGAATTCAGCCAACGACTGTGTAGACATCCACGGGTGTGTCTCCGACGAGTGAGGAAGCATCTTCGTGCTGTGATCCGTGGGTAGGTCTGGTTCCCGGGGCAGTATCATCGGCGCCTCCATGTGCCCCGACGTTAATGCGTTTGGGAGCCGTTTCGCTGAGTGCTGTGGACCGAAAGATATTCAGCTTTCCCGGACACGTACCAACTAGCGCCCAAGCGGCCGCCATTCGAATCATGTGCGTTTCAATTGGACGAGAGGGTTTTTCGCCAACGATTAAAAGTGAAGGTCCATTATAGAAAAATGCAGGTGACAGACATGTACTAGAAGGCAATCCACACGAGACAACTGCAGAGATTATGCTGTGGAAAGTTACAATTTTGCTCTCACAGTGGTTAAAGATTCCGCAATGGAAGCCTATAGAAATGATGAAACGTTGTAGTCGATTTTTGAGACAGAAACGGTCGTTGTGACAAAACTGCTACAACTATCGTACCCGCTATAGGGTATGTAGTCCGGGGACTCAGCTTTCGCTTGATGCCTATCTCGACTGCCTGTACATGGCATAACACAGTTCCCCAAAGCATTGTTTTTGTAACACATTCGGGCAAATTTACGCGGTAGCTTTAAAAATCCAGGCATATCACTGTGGATGCGCTGGAAGCCGTTGTAGAGTAGTTTAATCGGTCGCAACTACCGTTGCGCGCAGTGCTAGCGGCGGCTTGATGCCGCTTTCTATTATTTTTTAACGCCACGTAGGCTTTAGTGCCGCAGTCTCCAACCAGATGGCAAGAAAGCAAAGGTGGGCAAGTTAGACGACGATTATTGTAGAGGGACAAGATAAGCCCCAACGGCTGCAGACTTTTTTTAAGAGTGTATGGACGTCGATATAATCGAGATAGCCAGAATTCTTTCACATTCAATGCACGCGAGGAGACTTCAGTGCCTCTGTAACTTTTTTGTGCGTGTGTGCGTGCGTGGGCCTGTGTAAATATGTATACGGTAGAACATATGTTGTATCTCTCTGTGTGTGGATATCTGTGGGCACATGTGTGTGTTCATGCGTGCGTGGCGTGTGTGTCGTTGTGTGTGTTTTAGCGAGCGAGTGCACATTTCCCTGCTTACGCCTACTCTCGGGGACGAATGGGATGTAGTTTACAGAAACCCACATTTAAATATGCGGGACAACAACAACTGACACCACATTTATTGCATTATCTCTTTCTGAATGTGAAACCAACAAAAAAAGCCCATTAGACGTCAAGATCACCGCCACAGATTTTGTATGAAGGCGCCATCATCATCTACACAGCTCTGTGAATAGTTATCGAGCTGTTTACCTTCGTTATCTTCCTTCGCTCGGCGGAAGCTCATTGTCTTGATGCCATCTAGGCGCTAAATCTGTACCATCATTGGGCCATGCATCGCTTCTGCGACAAAGCAAGCTTTCGGTGGCACACGTTGTCTGCTATATTGACATTAAATTTTAAACTACTTGCCTTCGAATAGACAGCGTTAATAAAAATCGAAAGCGCACTGGCCACAAGGAACACGCTCACGGAGCAATACTGATGATGACAACATTACAAAAGGCTAGGTGCGGTAAGGGTGACTTTACAGACGTTCTTTTTATGCGTCAGTTCCGCTTCACAATTTCGTTTAATTGAAAAATATTTCTTCGCATAGCTCTTACAGAAGCATGTTTATTCAACATATCTTCGCTCAGCTCGATAACCTCGAGGACGAGCTCCCCTAATTTTCTTGAGCCGCATACGACAATTAATTTAACACTTAATTAACGTAGCTTCGTTAATTACGCACACGACGTCTGAAATTGCTCCATACCTAGAGGTTACTAATATGAACGCTCAAATTATAAAATGATGTCACGAAAATTTATATTGGTTTAATACTTTTGTTTCGTGCAGTTAAAAACAGCAGGCATATTGATGATGCAGTAGGCTTCTTGTGAAGCAAGCGTATAAGCTTGGACATGGTTGCTGTGGCTGCGGAAGCCGTGGTTGCTCAGTGGCTGTGGTGCTGGGCTGCTGAGCACGAGGTCATGAGATCGAATCCCGGCCACGGCGGCCGCATTTCGATGGGTGCAAAATGCGAAAACAACCGTGTACTTAGATTTAGGTGCACGGTAAAGAACCTCAGGTGGTCGAAATTTCCGGAGTCCTCCACTTCGGCGTGCCTCAAAATCAGAAAGTGGTTTTGGCACGTAACATGTAAGCACAAGGGTGTTTCACACAATGTGTGCCAGAACAGTGTGCGCACTCCCGATTACATTTCTGAGTGTTGGTGACATCAGGCTCGGTTTCCTGGCGTCATTAGAAATTTAAAAAAAAATTGGAGGGCGCTTAAGCTTCGCCTTTGAGAGTGGAACGCCATGACTTTAAAAGATCCCTGACTGCTTGCCGGCGACTGCAGCTTATGTAACCCTAATGTTTACCGCGAAATGCCGGTGGCGAACGCTATGCACGAAGGCGAGTGTATCCAGCTCTCCTTGACAGCAGGGTTTAGTACGTGTAAGTGCCACTGCGTGGCGTTAGTGATCCTAAACTTTTCAAAGTTCCCACACTGAAGTAGTGATGTCTTCAGTAAAACAGAAATAAAATAATTGAAATATATCTCTCCGCACCAAACTTCACCACAAAGCTCGTCCCGGCGGCTTTATCAGTGTTCTTGATAAAGGTTAGCCGCTCGTTGGCTAGAAATTACGCATCGCACTAAGTGCCTTCCGTCGCGATGAGCAATGATTCCTTCTGGGCTTTTGAAAGGCTTCCCGAAAGGCAGCCATGGTTTTTTTGTTTTTTATGCTGCGGAGCAAACGCTAGAGTAATCGCCGGAAGCACTTTGCGGCAGCTTTTCTTCAGTTGGCAAGCATTAGCGTCCGAACATCGCGCAGCGTCGACGAGAGACGCCGTCGTGGAAAGCTTTTGCTTTTGACCTATCGGTTTCCTTAAAGGGCCTCTGAGACGGTTCGGACAAATTTTGTAGACAAGTAGGGTACAACTAAAGTTAATCATTCGTACCAGAATTTGTGTGAAGCGTCTCATAATAAGAGAGCTATGGAAGATTACAAATTGTCCTCTTCCATAGCCATGCATTTTCTCAATTCGTTCGCCGAGTGATTGCGGCTGCGTATTTTGCTTTCCGCAGATGATTCCGAACACGAAAGAGAAAAAGGGAGGGCGAGGAGAACGCCGCAAGTCCTGCCAGACGCCCTAGCGCACTATTGGTTCTCGCCATGAGGTGACGTTTGGCGTGCGCGGCTCTACCCACAACTGCCGGCAACGGCCTACTGAGCAGCTGTCGCGCGCGCGTGGTTTGCGGACGTCGGGGCGCGCCGCGAACCTCGGGTATCTTTCGATGGCGCCTTTCAGGCAAAAAGTCGTGATAGCAGCAGCATAAATTTTCATTTACGGAAGCTCTTTTCCCTACTTCTGGCGTGTGATGAATGCAACTCTTCAAAAGTGCCCTTTACGTTACGTGCCGCGTGAGTGGTGTATATTCCGGTTTGACGAATGCATTACTCCACGCTAATTAGCGATTTACTTGTGTTGAATTTCGCGTATGTGGCTTCCACTCGTGTTCCTTCGTGCCACTCCAAACGCCAGCTGTGAATTTAATGCCATAAGTTTTTCAGGATTTCAACTACTCAGCAACTCACAAACGCTGATGCGCCCTTCGTCCACGCCGTTCCTCGTACATTAACTGGCGCCGCGATTCGGATGACTGTTACTGCGTTCGCGTCGACAAAGAAAGGATGCCACCGTACCACGTGCGTGAATGGTGCAGTTTCTGCGGGCGGCAAGTATGCTCGAATCCACAATAACGGCGAATGAAGAAACGATGTGTTGTCGAGGTACATAACAGAGGCGCGTTCAGAAACTGGGAGAAACTGGGATGAAGGTATCGGTCATGAGGTAATTGATTTTCTACAGGAAATATATCGAGAAAGTAATGTTGAAATAACATGGGAAGGAATGAAGAGTATCACAACTGTCGAGGTACAAAAATGATTAAGGCAATGTTGTCCTCTATCACCGCTGCTGTTCATGCTTTATATGATAAATATGGAAAGAAGGCCACAAGGAAGCAATCTAGGGTATAATCTATCGTACAGATTAGGCGGGAAGGTGGTTGAGCAACGACTACCGGGTTTAATGCATGCAGACGATATTGTACTGTTAGCAGGTAGCCAGGCAGATTTGCAAACTCTGGTTTATTACTGTGGAGACGAAGGGGACAGTCTAGGTTTCAGTTTTAGTGCAGCTAAGTCCGATGGGATGTTTTTTCAACGATACAACTAATCAGGAGCTTACAATACAAGGCAATGAAATACCCCGAGTGGCCGAATACAAATACCTCGGGTTCGGATAAACAAAGGGCAGATGTACGCGGAAAAGCATGAACAGTTTCTCATAAAAAAAGGGCGAAGAGATGCCGTGAAGAGTGCATTGTGGGGGTACAACAGGTATGAGGTACTGAGAGGTATTTGGAAGGGAGTAATAGTGCCGGGGCTTACTTTCGGGGATGCGGTCCCGTGCTTAAGGGCAGAAGTTCAGTCGAGACTCGAAATAAATCAGAGAGCTGTTGGAAGATTAACACTAGGTGGCCACGGGAAGTACAGAGGTGTATGGGCTGGGCATCGTTCGAAGCACGGGAACCTCAGAGTAAAATCCTATACAAAAAACAGCTGAGGAAATTCGATGATAACAGGTGGGCAGCTAAGGTATTTAAATACCTATACAGAACGAGCGTTGACTCACAATGGCGGAAAAAAACTAGGAAGCTAGTCAGTAAGTATGCCAGACACGAGAACGGAGAAAGACAGAACACTAAACGACAGGTTAAAAACTACGCGGAAGGTAAAAATTGGATAAAATCAAAGGAAAAGAAGCAAATTGTTGAATTATATATCGATAATGGAAACAGCAGATCAGGAAGGAAGCGTTTTATGATAACTCAAGAGGCAGTGCTCTACTCTTTGAAGCCAGGTCAGCATGTCTTAGAACGCGGAGCTATAAAAAGAAATGTAACGAAGAAGAAATGTACTGTGTGTGGTAAATTTGTAGAAACAATACAACCCCTCATAATAAGTGTGATGGTATTCATCCCGACGTCGATGCGGGCACAGTCACGCTTCCTGAAGCCCAAGGGTTCAGAGATAACAATTGTCATGCAAATAAATATGCGGTGGAAATTAGCAAAAAGCGATTGGAGGATTGGTGGCTCAAAAGCAGAGAGGTGGCATAAGGTTAAAACTGTAGGAAGACGTATTTAAAGAAAATGGCGAATTTTAATTATTTACAACACAGTTAAACAAAAATAAGAAGCTTAGCATGGTGGCAACTACCCTCACCCCGTTTCAAAGGCAACGCTCCTACCTTCCATCCATCCATCCAGTAACACTGAGAGGAATCTGTTATTTTTTTTAAGTTTCGGGGTTTAATAAATTTCACGCTGTGCCACTATATCTAGGATTCGGGAATTGACGACGGAAACGAGCCTATCACGCTAGACGACGTCACTCAGACGAGTACAGTGCACGGCACTGCTACGCACTTAGCAGGGCGAAGAATTTACTAGTAGTAGCGCGATTATAATTTGGCCATCGCGGGCCCCAATGTGACTGAAAAAGGAAAACGTGTGCTTAAAATTGATAAGAATTCCATGCAGCTAGAAGACCACTGGGGAATAATCATCCTTATCTAATAGTGAATGCTGCGGAACGTGAATAGGAAGAGTAAAACTTGTCCCACGTTATCAGCTGGCACGGCTCGACCGTCAGCCTCCCACGTGCGATACCAAAATGAAATTCCCGAGTTCATTACAGTAATCAGCATTAAAGCGTGGTTTCTATAAAAATCGGCAAATGGGATCGATAACGCAATGGTATCAGCATAGGAACATTTTCCAGCCAATGTTCCTTTAAAATGGCGATCACAAATGGCTTACGTAAGCGAAATAGCGTTGCCAGCCTAGGGTTTAGCATGCTGCTTCTAAAGTTCTGTATATTATGCTTACGTGTACGGCAGGTGCCCATGCGACATTTGCGTGGCCTGACATGCTAGCTGGTTGAATATTCGAACTATCAAGGAAATTCCCTTAGTTCACTTTCAAGAAAATAAAACATTCACTTTCATTCAGCATATTCTTCCCAGTCGACAATCCATGTCGTATTGGCAGTCTGACTCTAGCTGGAGATCCACTCGTACACGTCTTCGGCCGTGCAGAAGTCAACACAGAGTCACTTGACGCTCGTTGGGCAGTTTGAACTGGCGTCCAGCTCGCACGTGAATGTCCTGATGCCCGCCATGCCAGTCGGAACCACGTTGGTCATAGAAACGAATAGATTTCTAATGCTTTCCCCTAAAAACACAAACAACGCGGAAGGCACTTCTCGGTTCTGCAAGTATTATTGATCCACTAGCAGCACGTATGAAACAGGTGACGCCGCAACAGGGCATCCAGCATCCGCGCCCTCAAACAAAACGCGCGTGCGGGAAGCCGTCGGTAGAAACCGCGTGCGCGCGTCAGCTGCTTAATAGGGGTTGGCGGCAGTTATGGGAAGAGCCGCGCAGGCACCACGTGACCTCATGGCAGTGCGCAAGGGCGTCCGGGGGGCGTATTTGCAACTGCTCGTAGGTACAGCGGGGCGTGGAACGTGCGGAGACGACGGACGTATGCGCGCATGCGCGAGTGAGGGCGGGTTGAGAGAGGAAATGTGGGGAGTTTTTCTCCTTGAAGATACGAGTCTACCTAGGTACTACGGAGGAGTTTCTTGGCGCGCGGTGTATGCGCTTGTCCCTAGGCGTGCCGGCAGAAGTCGCGGGGCGCGGTTGTGCTGAACTTAGCATCGCATGTCGGCGGCTCGACGCAATCATATTTAATCGATCATGTTTTTACTAATGAAAACAACGTGTCATTATTTCGCATTATTGGCGGTGCCTCCAGGACACCAAAGCGGCAACGGGGATATCAAAGCTAGAAGCCGGACTGGTCCATGGGCTGGGGCTCGCAGAGGCCTGCGCGTGCTAGGGGAGTATAAGATCGGCTGTCCGCTATCGCGGACAGCCAATGTTTTATGCGAACACCCCCAGGCACGCTTCGGCCTCTGCGGCCCCAACCCACGGGCCGCCCGGCTTCCAGCTTTGATCCCCCCGCTACCGCTTGGGTGCCCCGGAGATCCTGCGCCGCCTGCTTTAATATAACCTCAGGTGCTCTCCTGAGGCCTCCGTTTGCCGGTTACATGTGCCCTCCTGGAGCAGTGCTTGTAAAAAATCCTATCTATCGTCGCGACGAAAAAAGCAACCCCCAACTTATAAAACACCATTCAGAATATTGTCCCTTCAGACACAGCGATCACCAAGCGGCGTCCGCGCCCACTGCTTCACCGCGCGGGCAGCCAGCGGCGGAGCGTATAAACCAACTCGACGGAACTCCGCAATGCCGGCATGTCTAGGCGACAAACGAATACAACGCGCTCGAAGAAACCTCCGTAGTGCCTAGGCTGAGTCATATATTCAAGGAGCAAAAGCCCCCAGATTTTCTCTCTCGCGCCCGCTCTTACTCGCGCCTGCGCAGAAACGTCGAGCTCCGTGAAAAGTGGCACGCCCCACTGTATCTACGAGCAATTCTAAATACGCGTCCGGGGGCAGTTGTGCCGTATTCCTCTCCCTCTTTTTTTTTCTCTCTCGCGTGTTGAATCATCCGCGGGAAGCAAAATACGCCGGCTGCGTCCCCATTCACTGGCTCTTCGTCATGATGGTAAATTTTGTCGTCTACTTGCGGTTGTACAGGAGCGAGCGCGCGAAGCCCCTCCGCCAGCTGCTTGGCAGTCAACTACAATCGAGAGCTATCAAACCAGCGTGCGTTGCGAGCATGCTGTCGCAGCGCCGAATGTGTCAGGTATTCCGGTAACGACAGGCGAGCTGGGCGTTTCGACGAATGGGTTGCTGCATAAACTCAAGCTGATGAAACTTTAGCGTAGACGTACGTGAGCAGCCTCATCGGTCTGCACGGTCCAGCCATCTAGTGGCGCAGAGCTTAAGCACCCAAGCGAAGAACTAAGATTGCTCTAACCAAGCGTAAAGCATTTTAACATTTACAAATACAATACGTTAATAGTCACGCTCCTGCGAAAAGTTTACACCAACAGCAAAGAAGAATACACTTCTTTGCTGCTACTGTGTTTGGTTGAGCTCTGTGCCACCAGATGGCTGCACCACGCAGACCATTCAGGTTTGCGCTTCTGCTCATCCCCGGAAACGGCACGGTAGGACGGCCAGGCATATATTCCATGCGCTTGCGTTTACCCGGGTACCAGACCCGCGAAACACCTTTGTGTTCGGTGTATCTTCCGGTGTAAAGTTACGGCCGCAAACGTGCAAATCCTGGGGCTGTTCGGATACCGATAGTGCGGTGCCCTGCAGCCAATCCGCTCGTCTGCTGCATTGCAGAGGGACAGGATGTCGCAGCTTGACATATTGCTAGTCGCTATGTTTGCAGCCTACAAAGCAACAAAGGCTATTCATGGTGCTCAAGAAAAAAACAGACTGACACTGACCGCCGAGCTCTCGTCAAGACGGAGCGCGTTTTAACACAAGCAGACGACACTTGCTGTGTTCTGGAAGTGTTTAAATGTACTGAGAAATTGTTCTTGTGAATTCACTTTTTGTTACTTTTTATAGAAACAAGTTAAGTAAAATTCTAACTATTACGAGCAACATTTGTTCACCATAAAGTTCGAAAAATTATCGATGACCTGCCCAAGGCAGCCAATCGGATAGCTCGCCCTACTAACATGATTAGGACAATTTAAGTCAAATTGGTAGGGCTGGGTAAAAATTCAGCCGCCCCTAGCATCGCTACCCCTACCAGCGATGTATATTTTTGAAACCTCATAATAAATTACACGCCTTACGCGGTGTACTTAGATGCGTGAATTAATTATCAGAAGGACCTACTCTAACGACTCGGTTCGTTTGTACAATATCGTCAAAATTGTTTCAGGCTCCCTCTAAAGTGCGCCGAATTTCCGCAGCGACTTTGCTATCCCCACTCATAGGCCTTCGCACCAGCTGCAAATCTAGGTGTGCATAACTGTTACGTGGATACATGGATAAGTTGGTTTTGCACCTTGAGGCAAAAGGCTCTACACAATTGTGCAAACTGTCTTTGTGCCGGCGTCCGTTAGCACGCTGTGGCCCAAGCTGCTTGCAATACCACGTCCCATTTACTAGCCACAGGGCCAGGTACACATTTGGGCATGACATACAGATAAAACTCGATATAATGAAACCCGATTTTATGAAGTTCGCCATCTAAGGAAGAAATTTACATCCATTGGCAAGTACTCTAATGTTGAATGTTGTCTGACACCGAATTAACGAATCCAGCTTGCATTAAACTCTATTTCCTGGAGCTTTTCCAGAAATAAATGAATAAGGAAACTACCATTTCATACTAATTTTGACGTAGACGGGTTTTTCTTAGAGCGTGCACTCTAGCGCTATCGCGTTAAGACATCTAGGCACCCTATTCACAGCCATGGCTGTATTTTTATGAGGTTGTACGCCGCGCCCATGCATAGAAGAACGGACTCCGCAGCCGCTTGCGTTCTTATGTACCAGACAGCGCTAGAGAGGGCGCGGTTGGGCCGCCCTCGCGTATGTTTTACATGCGCAGTCATGGGTGTGTGGCAAATACGGTGCCGCGCTGCATTTTTGATGTCGCTACGTTATAATGTTGGATGTTGAAGGACCGAAACATCCCTTTCTCGATTTTCCGAACTTCCTGACTTAACAAGATATTTCGAGCGTGCCATCCCTTCGTTAAATAGAGTTTTGACTGTGTACAGTACTTCAAGTTGGTTGTGAAAGTACTGTACTGTCACGGTTATCCGCGTGTGTGAAGGAACACCGCTATTTAAAATTATTGCGCATTTATACATCCGTGATTTGTCTGTTCTGCATATTGTCTACCATGTTGCCGTTCCGCCTTTATAATATTGCCGCAATGAAGACTAGCAGATATACAATGCTAAAATGGCTGCCAACACACGCAAAAGCCTCGCGCACAACTCCTCCCACCTGTGTTAAGGGTTGTGCGACGCTCAAGGAGTGTTGGAAGTTCGAGGACGTTGATAGTCGGCACATGAGACAATTTGTTCACATCCTCATTGAGCTGGAATCGGTACCAGCCGTCGAAAGATGACACGGTAGTGTCCATTGTATATAATAGTCCGCGTTCCAAATTTCAGACCAGACTCACCCTGTAACGACTGACGACTTGCACCTCGCTGATATGTGCAGTTGCCCGACAGTTCGCGGGGCGCTGGAGTAGGCGACAAGACCTACTGGACCTCTCTTTACTTGCCCACAATTGTCGCCTTATTTCGCACCATCAGGTATCAGCTGTGCTAGTCCTACAGCCCCAAATTTGTCCCCAAATTTGGCCACTTTGTGAACGTTGTGGTTTTTTGAATTGAAGTATTCTTTCATATTTATATTAATGCTATACTGACGTTTCCATTGGTTTGAACCTTTTCCAAGATACCCGCATTTTAATTATTACGCATTCTTTGGCGTGTACCGTAGCAATATAAGACACGGGAAATGTGTATTGCCTAATAGCTGCACAAAAATGCTTCGCTTGTTGTGTTAAGACATTTAAATGTGAACATAGATGACTGAAAGCATCATAAGCGATAAGGAACAACTGAAACAAAACATGTTAGGAGAGAATACCCACATGATCACATTTATGCATATCCTTAGGGATACCCAAGCTCCATAGAAAATGCATGGGAAAGCATAAAGTAGGCGTGCTTCAACTAAATTTTTTGACTGGGCCAGCTTAAAATTTGGAGTGGACCAAGAGAAATGTCGAGGAGGTTGGCTAAGAGAAATTTGGGTGTAAGCCAACTTAAAATTTGGGGTTCGGCCAACGTAAATTGGCTGCGGTTCAACTTGAAATTTGGGGGTTGGTGAAGTTGAGATTTGGTGTGGGCTAACCGAGCTTTGGGGGTAGGCTAACTTGAAATAAGGGATGGGCTAACTGTTATTTGAGCGTGGGTCAACTTAAATTTGGTGGTGGGCCAACTTCAAATTTATGTGTGGGCCAGTTTAAATTTGTCGATGGGCCAACTTGAAATTTTGGGGTCGTTGAATCGGAAATTTAAAATTGGAGGGTGTGGCAGCTTGAAATTTCGGGGTGCATTAACATGAAATTTTGGGGTATGCTTACGCATACTTAGAGAACTTCAGTTGAGTTACTGCAGACTTGTTTTCCTCCTCTGTTCATATTTTGGGAGATTTTCGAAAGATGTCGTGACCTAGCGCCACCTGACCATGCTCCTCAAAAAGTGATTTTACTTACATCAGGCCTTCTGAACCTTCTGCCTCCTTACCGTTCTTATGCCTCCTCAATTCACTATCAGTTGTAACTTCTTTTAATTATTCAGATACCGCGGTAGTCTGAGGTGAAGGAACGACCATGGGATTGAAGCCGTTTAAATCAACTTTACCGTGGGCAAAGCAGCCGCTTTTCTGCACTTAGAATAAAGCTACTCCATTACTGAGCACAATTTTTGGCCATATAAGTAAATCCACAGTTAAAAAAATATGTAATTCTTGGCTTACTGTCGCATGTCGCCATGGTGTCATCGCGTAGATTGCGCGCTTTCATTACTGCGATAGCCAATTTGGTCGACTGGGCCATTAGGTTTCCTGCCTTCTGGAGTAAGCTTACCCTTTTGCCGAGACGCCAATTGTTTCTCCAGTTTAGTACAGATATGCAAGGCTGTTTTTTCAGCCTGTTAATTATTTGCATCCTCCGCAGTTACACTGCGAAGGTGTTTCTTTTTCACTACACTGTACTAATAAGTGAGCTTGTCTTCGAATTCTATTCGTTTAATTATGTTCTATTCTTGCTATCATTGTCTCAGGTAATGTACACGGAATACTCGGGCCCCCTCAAATGAAATGCTTTAGCTACTTGCCTGAGCATGTCCATTATTGTGACGCAAAGAAGCATAACTTGGACTTACTTTCTCCGAACTAAACGCAGAATTAAACGCTTACGTCATCTTGAACAGGTAGTCCCAAAAAGGCAGTCATGCAACTGGACGCCTTGCTTAAATCGCAATAATATATTAGCGTATTTACGCGAATCTAAAGGGATATTTATTTCGAGGTTTTTAGCCTCAGAACGGGCATCGCAGTTTATTCGAGTTTATTACACAAATGAAACGCGGCTTTCGTTTCTTTTCTTTTGGATGTTGCCTGCTCTCCGTGCAATATATTAGCATTACACTGCAGATGACTGTGGCCAAGGTGGAACTAAAAATATCGTGTCTTTCTATTCTTCCAAAGTAGTTTGCACATTTGTTTTACAGCGAGGAGGCCTGCTATGGCATAGAAAAAAAATTTAAGAAAACTTACAAATACAAAAGCAATGAGGCAGCAAGCCCAACAAGATTCTCTACAGAATGTTCCAGCTTGAACTATATATTCCATGTCTACCACGTATTCCACGGTTTCTGCTCTCGTAATGAATGAATCTGCGAACTGTAACATCACAAGCGTGACAAAGGAAAGTCTGGTTGAAGTAAGGACAAAGCACGCTCCTATTTTGTGCATTTGATACATTTTGGAATTCAGGCAACAAAATTGAGCATAATGCGTTTATTATAAGCCTTTAGGTAAATCATTATAATTGACATGCTAAAGGCAGCAATTTACCGGCCGCCAACGTTACTGTTTGTGATCACATTATAATATATACATTTTGGAAGGTTTTATTATTACGTTGTAAGTTTATTGTGTATGAGCTGTAGGTTATTGCTTCATTATATTGAAAAAGTCATTACTGCTTTGAGAAGAGGCTTCTGGAAGAACCACGAATAAGTAAAGCATTCGGTAATCTCTAAGTTACACAGTAGTTATTTACACAGGTGAAAAAAACCGATGAAGAAGGTATAACAGACGCGTTGCCGGGTCCAGCAGTGCGCATGCGTTTGTATACTTGAAAGCCGAATCTTTATCTTTGTTTTGCAATATCTAAAGGCTTATCTAAGGAATCGTTATCTTTGTTGGCGATAGAGCGGTGCTAAGCGACAAAAACACAAGGTAGTTATGCACTGTAGTGGTTCGATGTAAGGGTCAAGTACATAAATAAGGCCCCAGGCTCACGACATGAACGTAGATGCACAGCGCAACTAGGTCAACTGACAAGCACAACCGGTTCCGTTGATGAGCAGGCTATCGAGTCATGGTTGCCACATAAAAAATTTCTGGTCCTGCTGTTAAGCGCATAAGCGGGTACGATTGAGTTCGCGTGTGTGATCAGTCAGGGCACATCACCACGGACATCTACTTTTCTCAGAAGTCCCATCTGGAGGAGAAAGGACATTTAGACGAAATACACTATACTCCTGTTATAAAATAAAAAATTGTGATGAATAACAAGCGGCGTTGTAGAACGAGGTTGTCTAATATCGCCAGACACAGGGTCACCTTCTTACCCGGGTGATAAGCCGAAATGAACATTGACATCATCTCAGCTAGCATGTAATTGATATATGATTAAAGTCGTTTCATGTTAGGTTGTGTCTAGAACAAGCGAGTGTTTTCAGCGATGACAGTGGAGAGAAAGCAGTGAGCTAAGTGAGCGAAGAGTACTCTAGGATCGCAATAGTGAACATGAACGCGGTGTTGGAGAAAGCCTGTGACATCAGTTGTTCAGCTAGCCAGGAAGGCTTGAGTGGTAGCTTACCGTTGGGCGTTTTTTGGTAACCAAGGCGACAGACACACACTTTCCGAGAATAAACAGAGGAAAAGGACCGACTGATTTGATAATTAGAACTATAAAAGAACTCGTATAGCATTTCAGGAGACTGAAGAAGACAGTCAGGTCAGATGGAGAGCTTTTCAAGCTCTGGTAAGATAATATGTGGCAACGTAAGGACGTAAAAATAGGTATATGCCAATCCAAATTCATCAGCCTAGTAATACCTGTATTGCACGCCATGGTGGCCGGCTGCCAAGGCATCATGGTGTTGCGCATAACTGTTTATATTGTATGCTCGAGAATAACATTTAATACATCAGTCACATCAGAGGGACGTTTCTACGGTACAAGGTGACGTCTTGAAAAGAATAAGCTAGCGAATAGAGGCATTTAGCTAAGTAGAAGGTCACTGTCAGGGAGCATATAAGAATCGAACTCCCCAATGCTAGACGCTTGTGACCTAGAATCACCTAGGTGTTCAAGGACACGCCGCCAGATGCCGTCTTTACATTGCGCCTCCAAGATATTAGTGATTTTACTGCGTGTGCTTTGCTCTACGGAATATTGCTTTGGTAGGAAAGCGCTCAGGAGGCCAGAGTAGCTAGTAATGAAGGTCCGCTAACAGAACCTCAGAATAGCGTTGCTGTCAATAACAGAAAAGGAGGAAATCAAGAAAGAGAGCTCGCCATGCAATAGGATCCATAAACATTCAGGTTGGAAGAAGAAAGGAAAAGTGGGCAGAGACTGAGGAGCAGTTATATAGAGAAAAAGTAGGGGTCTATGCGGTTACAGAAACACGTCTCAGAGACGCGGAAGAGCCGCCAGGGATTGAGAATTGTGTTTGGGAAGGATGCAACAGAACTAAGTCGGAAAGAAAGGGAGAGGGAGTCGGAATGTTCATCCATAAGGGAGCCAAATGGAAAAGAATAAATTCAAAATGTCAAGACCATCTTTGGTTATCAGGTACAATTAGGGGGAAAGAAACTTGGCTGGGCGTTGCGTATTTGTGGACCGAAAATTATTGCGCACAAAATAATAAACAGTTCATTGAATGCGTAAGTACTGATATTAAGGGTTCGGAGAATGATGCCCAAATCATCCTATTAGGTGACATAAATGCCCACATACAGGATTTAGATGGCTATACCGAAAACAACGGGAAGTCAATGCTAGACCTTTGTGAGCGACATAACCCTGTTATCATGAATACAGGGCTAAGAGTGAACGGCAGATCACGTGGAAGTGGGCAACCGGGAATGGACTATTGCTTACTGTCTGATGACAGAAGGAATTCATGATAAGTTTAGAGAGATGGTCATTGACGCGGAAAGGTACAGCATAGGGAGTGACCATAAACACATCATTTTGGGAAAGGGAGCAAGGAGTGCAAAAGGGACAATCCAAGGTTGAACGCCGAACAAATAACAAATACACTCACTACAGTCGAAGAAGAACTAGGCATATGGCCAAGCAAAGTAGGGGAATATAATGAGCTTCTACGTGCAATAACGAGAGAAATACGGAAAGAGAAACAACATGTTCGTTGGAAAGGAAAAAAGAAACCGCGAAGCTGGTGGAACGGGGACATACGATAAGCGATCGCCCAACGACAGAATGCATCCCGACCGCACAGGTAGGCAAAGAAGGTGCCTACCTGTGCGGTAGGCACCTT
The DNA here is from genome assembly GCF_023375885.2 of Dermacentor andersoni. NCBI lineage: Eukaryota > Metazoa > Arthropoda > Arachnida > Ixodida > Ixodidae > Dermacentor > Dermacentor andersoni. The sequence continues at coordinate 179,193,283 of NC_092817.1, read as the reverse complement.
CTGAAGTAGCCCGTAAATGGGAAATATGCCGGGAGAAAAAGCCTATGGTTCAAATACTGGTACAAAGAAAGATAAAAAGTCAAAGTGAACGTTGATTGTCAGAAATATGTGAGAAGAAGAAAGCCGCACCTAGAATATTTTAGAACCACGTAAAATTATTAGGCAGGAAGTCAACAACAACAACAACATATCCAGACGAAGATGGAAACAAACTGGAAGGGGAAGCTGCTATAAATTACATCCTAAAAATAACAGCCGAATCTTTCCAAGGCAATGACAAGGTTGTATTTAAAGGAAAAGAGAGCATGAATCAGAACCAGATGGAAAAGGAGCTGGTGCTGACAAATTTCAACTGAATGAACACCGAAGAGAAAATTCCTAAGCGCACCGCCTCAGGGTTAGACAAGGTTCCCGTTAGTGTAATTAATGAACTAGGACCGAAATGTAAGGAAGCTGTGGTGAAAGCACTAGAAAAAAACTTTAAGATATAGACGAGTACGAGATAGTTGGCGACAAAGTATAATCAACTTAATTTATAAAGGCAAGGGGGAGAAAAATTCACTTGAATCAATGCCATTCCCGTTGACCATTACATCGGCAATATACCGTCTAACAATGCAGGCAATTAAATTAACGCTGCTCTCATGGGCCGAGAATAATCGCATTTTGGGAAAACATCAGAATGGCATCAGAATAGGCAGGCGTTTGGATGATAACCATTTTGTTCTTACTCAGCACATTGAAATGTGAAGAGTAGGAAGCAGAACGTTAAATGTGTCCTTTTTGGACGTTACAGGAGCGGATGACAACGTAGACCGGAACATTTTGTGGGATATTCTGTAAGGGGAATGCTTAAATTGTCTACAGCCTTTGATAGATAGTTACTTAGAAAGTAAAGTTTGCGTTGAATGGGAATGAATGACATGCGAAGAGAAAGTTGATATCAGCAAGCGACTAAGTCCGGGGTGTCCTTTATCCTCACTGCTCCTTATGATGTACATGGTGAGGATGGAGAGCACGCTAGAGGGAAGTAATATCGGGTTTAGTATATCATACAAAGAGGCGGGTACACTAGTAGAGCACAGTGGTGTAGCCAGAAATTTTGTTCGGGTGGGGGCGGGAGGGGGGGGGGGGGGGGGGCTCACGTTGGAGCTTGGCCTCCACACAGAATTTGTCCAGGGATCAAATACATTAATAATAGCTGCATTGCCATTGCCGAAGATGCTGCAAGCAAATTTTTGAACGCTACGCACTGTCAAGACAAGTAAAATATCTATTTTTTCATAAAAGAATATATTATTATGTCCTAAAAATTGGGCCAGAAATAAGTGATATCAATGCTTCCATGATGTTCGTCTATTTATTAAGAAAGAATATATCACTCGAACTTTAGAACTATATGAGTGCGAAATCAGCAAAGCAGTGCATGCCGCTGATATTATAAATGTAAAGGCGGTGAAATGAACAAGTTGAGGACAAATATGTTAATGATACTTTGTCATTCGAAAGCCTTGCTTACATTTTTGTACATATTCAACAGCCAGAAAAAAATATCAGTGACGCTGACCTTCGTTCCGATGTACTGAGCAGGAGCATCTGTCACATGTTGCGTATTGTAATTGCACCGTAATCGTAGTCGCAACAGAGATCACATATAAAAAGCAGCAGTTCCGCAAAATGTACATTAGAAATTCGAATTAGAATGGAATACACAAATCCGAAGATAAAGTTTGATAAAAAGCAAAAAAAAACTATCTCTGGAACCAAACTTCACTGCATGTATTCACAAAACCTTGCAATAAGGTATTTAAATATACTTATAAGTAACCAAAAAATATACGTATCTAAGCAGCAGTCACTTTATACAGGGTGTTTGAGCTAATTTTAGCCAGAGTTTAAAAATATGACAATGCACACTATGTCGACGCGACCAAGTGCATGTTGCTCAGTTTTGTACGCAGTGTGTCACGCTATATTTTGTATTTTACTTAAGTAGATATTTAGTCTAGATTATTAAACCAACTTCTGAAGTAACGAAGATAGGAAAAAAATCCATTTAGACATGTGCAGAGTAGTTTGCAAAACGTCCGAATAAACAGTTTCTGTCTTTCTATGTATGTGTTAAGTATTAGTGTATTTCAGCTTACTGAGGATGCCCACGAAATACAATATACGTGACATGCCCGCTCCCACGTCGTGATTGCACTGCTCCCCAACGTACTGCGCACGAACAGTCATAGGCGCGCTACCACTTAAAAGGCGACAGGGCAACACGTGGGCGTTGGCTGTGCCATTTACGCCAGCGATGTGCTCCCCTCGCGAAAGTTCGTTATTGCGATAGGCTGACGGAACGGTTATCGCTCGTGCTGCCGGAAGCAGCAGGTCCGTCATTTCGCGATAGCTGTAAGCAAACTGAACACCACTAATTAAAAAAAACTCAGTTTTCAGAAGGCTGAAAATGGTGGAATAAGAGTATCATTAATGACAAGAGCCAGCCATTCACTGAGTTTACGTTTATTTTTCATGCACTTTCACAGAAAGCGCTCGAAGAGGTCACCTTCTGCAGCGATACAACACCGGGATCTTCTGAGAAGGCTTGCTGTCGCTTCCTTGAGCACCATGGGTGAAATGTGGTGGCAGACTTCAGTTACCTTCTCCTGCAAGGCTTCTGGAGTCGTGGCTTCCGTCGTGTCTACTTGATTCTTAATATAGCCCCAGAAGAAAAAGTCAAGACGGTTGAGGTCGGGTGACATTGCCGGCCACAGCACAGGCCCATTTCTCGCTATCCATTGCCCTGGGAAGGTAACATCAAGGCTTGCTCGTGCTAGACTGCAGCTGTGGGCTGCGGCCCCGTAGTGCTGACACAATATTGCGTCAAGCTGGGCAAGTGGTATGTTGCAGCAGAAGTCTTCAACCTGCCCTTTGAGGAACTGACATACCTCTTGCCGGTCAGAGTATTGTTAAAAACACTGGGTCAATGACTGCGCTGTCATATATTCCGCACCAAACGTTAAAAGACCACAGATATTGGTGGCAAGATCTTCCTATCCAGTGGGGATTTTGCTCACTTCTATAGCGGGCGTTCTGAACAATTACGTAGCAATTTCAGGAAAAGTTCACCTCGTCAGTCCGGATACCTTGGTGAGAAAGTCAGAATCCTGCTCCTCCTGAATCAAAATCCAATTCGCACAGTCGAGTCGCTTTTAAAGATCCCTTGACTCCAGGCATTGATGCAACTGCAGGTGATAAGTGTGCGGTCCAGCTGTTTTAAAAATCATCCAGGCAGTTGAGTTGGACACACCGAGCTGTGCGCTCACGCTGCGCGTGCTAGCATGTGGATTAGCCGCCATCGAAGACAATACGTTGGAGCGAGCCTCATTATTTATGACTGAAGCTCTCTGCCTCTTTCTTGTGAAGCTGCCGGTTTGCTTCAGCGACTCGTAGGTGTTGCATATTGTCATCGGGCTCAGCCGCGTACCCGGGTGCCAGCGTCGAAATATTCTTGCAGCCTGCCGTCTCTGTCTGCCTGCAGCTACTAGGGCAAGGATCATGTTTGCCTTTTCCTCGTTGGAAAAAGGTATCACGAAATTTCTCGCGCTTTAGCAGCCGATGCACGATATATGTTTATTGTTGTCTGGAATTACCACCTACCACTAGCACCACGTCCGCCAGTCGCTTTACGCAGGGCAGGAGATAACGGTTGCTAACTTAAACCGAACAGCCAACGCTTGCGTCGCTGCTCTGTCACTTTTTAAGTGGCAGCTAGTGCACCTATGGCTGTTTGTGCGCGGAAAGCTTGGGAGCAGTGCAATCACGACGCACAAGCTCGTATGTCACGTTGTGTTTCTAGTATTTCGCGGGATTCCGCAGTGAGCTGAAAGACACTAATACTTAATAGATAGAAAGACAGAAACTGTTTATTTGAACGTTTCGCATACCGCTCTGTAACTTTCTAATTGGATTTTTTTCCTAGCTTCGTTGCTTCAGCAGTTAGTGAATTAATTTGGACTAATTATATAATTCTCCATTTACTCTTATCCCCAATTCTTCCGAATCCAGGTCTCTGAATACCTCCCTGCCTGACGCCTTTCTTTATAGGGATTTTGTTGCTTTCTTTATGGAGGACTACAGTGGCTGTGGAGCCGCTATAAATGTCTTTCAGTATTTTTACGTACGGCTCGTCTACACCCTGATTCTGCAATGCCTTCATGACTGCTGAGGTTTGGACTGAATCTAACGAATTACCGAAAATACAAAAATAGCTACACAGTGCATACAAAAGCGAGCAACAAGCATTTGGTCGCATCCTCTTAAAGTGCATCGGCGTATCTTTAAACTATGGCTAAAATTAGCCACACCACCCTCCATAATGCGTTAAACAAGGCAATAAACATGTTGCGCAATCACAGATTCACAGATCACAGAATCCTAAGTGCCCCCCCCCCCCCCGCCTCCCTCCACTCCCCGGATGCATCGCGCGCGATGGTAGGCGGCGCACTTTCTTCCAGCTTTTCTCCGTTGCGCACCCAAGACTGACCCACCATCGTCGGCTCTCTCCCAGCCCCCCCGCTACGCTTTCACTCCCGCATACAGCATGCGGCGCGCGTTGACGCTGTTATCGCCCTCAAACTTCATACGGAACATGAATGCAACGACAGGAATGCGCCTTGAGTGTCCACCTAAATGCTATCGCAAAGATATAGTAAGAGCATCCGGCAAGTGAAGAGTCCCATGGTTCATTACTTTTCCCTAAAGTAGTTACAAAATCGAACTTTAAGCATGTGGCAATTCGCTGCGCCGCAACAATCTCTTTGTATGTGTGTGTGTGTGTGTGGGGGGGGGGTTTACCACAATCGAATGCCTACTTGGGGTACCTAATGTAGCTACCTAATTAATATCCAAGAAAACGTGAGACGATTAGTCCACAGAGAACCGTATGCATGCTGCTCGTTATCATACACTGGCGTGATAAGACTATCCGTAGACGTTGCGATAACATCGAAACGAAGGTAATAACCTCAAGCGAACGCGTTTCAATCTGTCGAGTCCCCACAATAGTGACCGCGAGCGACCATTGCTTCTTTTTCTCGTCTGCTAGCCAGAAAGCGTCTAAAACTCTGCGAGGCCAAAATCGCTCGGCCAGAGAAAAACGAACGCGCACCGCAGTTGTCAGGGCAACACGTGAAAAACGCATGATCTCTAGCTGGCTCTGGTAGCCCGGGGGTGGCGAGAACAAAAAAAAATTCTAGAGGCTCAATATGTCCTCGCGAATAAAATTCGAAGTACACAAAATAAATAAAACGCAGTTACCTTTGCTGGTTTTAGTGCATTGACATGGATGCTTTGGCGCAGGTGAAAGAGATGTTGATATTGTTTTCTGTCAGTTGATGGCACAAATGAACAATCACAACGATTCCTCTCATCGGACCTCGCTGCGTGCTTTGTCAACTTGTGTGATGGTGTATTGATTTGGCTTGTTTCGTTGTGTGGTCCTATGTACGACTTTAGAAATGTCAATGCAGCTTTGGCATCAAATGTTTATAAGAACATTAAACCCACAAAGATCCGGAATTGAAAATGTAAAGCACGACTTTGGAAATGTCAATGCACCTTTCGCATCAATACTTTATATGACCTTTATACCTATAAAGTTTCTGAATTGAAATCCATGCGCTCCGTAGATTCCTCGGCCTCTGCGAGATGCCGCGACGAGCCCACTCGCTATCAAAGTGTCCTTGAAACTTTGTGCTCATATGGGGATCTTTGCGTTATGTGACTCCAAGTACATGCACTGTAAACGAAAATAAACCCACCTGGGAGCTTTTAAGCGGTGATGTGCCCTAAAACCTCCCCTCCTCAATTATTTACTCCGATGTATGGGAGCAAAACAGCGCCATTCCCTCGTTTCACTCCGCTGGCTAGCTGCGGGAGTATTAAGGCGACATGACGCAATTTTACTCCGCTTAAAGATCTTGTTCTCCCGTGAAACTCCGACAGGGAGCTTTAAAAAACTCCCCTCCGCCGATACAGGTTGGTTACGTGGCGCTTCCCATGAGGCTGTGCGCCTCGCCAGCGACCGGGTGCGTTCGGTGGAGCGGGCAGTGCTCATGGCTGACAGTTTGTTTACGTCTGTGAAGTGTCGTTCCGTGACAGCGTTTCGTCAATTTGTTTCTCGTATTTCCTTCCAGAAAGTGTTATAGGCATGCCTGAAACTCACTGTATCTCAGCTTCAAGTACATTAGCTGTGATCACTTTGCTGACAACGATGATTGCAAGAGCCACGTTTTCAAGTGCGGAAAAAGGCTTAGGTATACCTCGAAGCTGCTCACTTGCTCGTGATGTCGGCTCACGTTCTAGCTGTGTTTTCGTGCTGCGTCACCCTGTCTTGTGTTCTTCAGTACGTGAAATGCGACTTCTATGTCCTTTTGAGTACATGCTAACAACGTCCAGTGTATATAGTGTTTGAAAGGACCGCGTAGCAATGGCAACAGCAGCCACTGTTCGAGCGACGACATCCGTGCTAGTCGCGCATGAATGGCGTAACCCAAGTTTGTTGTGGTGCTGTGTTGCCAGTGAGAATGACCGGAGTGCAGGCAACTGTTTTTATGTACCTGTGAATGGATATCCTCGCCCGAAGAAAAACGGTAGGACATAAGTATATATGCGTGCTGAAAATAAAGCTTCTTATTGAGCGATGTGAATGGAATTGTTATCGCGCATATAGGTTTTGGTCACGTCGTTGCTTCCGATATTGCATTAACATTATGCTATATCCGAGACACTGATTTAGACGCATGCCTGCTGGCTCCGAGTTTAGGGATTCACTCGACAGATCAGCGATGTAGCTCCTTTTCGCAACCGAGACAGATTGCTTGGAGGCAGAGCAAGTAGTGCGGTGTATAAAATGTATGACTGCGCATTTTTCGGTGTTACGTCGGCTGCTGCGGGTCATGCTCACACGTAATAATTTCTTGCTACGCTACCACTATATCGCAAAAATTTAATTTTGCTATGCAGCACATGCACTTACATTTTTCTTGCTTACTGTAACTAACGCACTACTTTTTGGCCGCGAACGCCGGCAGTGTGCGAAGTCGCTTCAGCACTCACAGAATGGCATGATAATTTTGAAAAATTACACCATTAACTTTTTTCTCTCACTATTTTGAATTAACAGTTTTGTGTTGATTAAGGTATTCTGTTAATTTCAGAGAGGCAGATCTCGTATGAACGAGCATGTGAGTCGTAATTCTAAAAACAGCACAGCTGCTGCCTAGGTGGTTTCGAGGCACACAGTATCGTGGCTATATATACTGGCACCGTTGCTTCTTGAGTATCGCGTGTACGTGGGATGTCTTTCAAATTTCTGCATTGGGCGTTTCTGAAATGGTTATGTATGTCATGATATATGTGATTTCATTGACTTGTTTCGTCGAATTTGACGCGGTCTCGTGTGCATATTTCGAAATTTGACCAGCAGCCTCTGCATGTAAACATGTACGCGCAAACTCACCCGATGCCTCTTTTTGTACTCCCGTTGCACCTCGAAAAAACTCCGTCAATTGCAAAGCAAAAAATAAAGAAAAGACAGAAAAAAGAACTCCATAATTCCACGCAAAAATTCCGCTCGTACGGAGTAAAAATTCTACTCCGATCATACGGAGCATAATAAACTCCGAACCGGGGGGGTCGCTAGAGGACAAGCAGTATACTCCCACCTCGGAGTGATTTCCGTTTACAGTGTGGGCATTGCCACGAAATCCAGCCCGAGTTCGCCATCTTCGCGCCAAAATGTATTTTCGGGTGCGAAAAGTACATTCTAGAGAAAATTCAGAACGATTTCCGGCGCCGTTGGTTGTTTTGGTTGTCGGTGCATCGGAGCACGAAAAAATATCCGGGGGGGCTGAAGCCCCATAAGCTCCCCCCCCCCCGGCTACGCCACTGGTTGAGCAAGATCTTTCAGGTTTATTTATGCGGCCGACATTGTGTTGCTAGGTAACAAGCAAAGTAATTTGCAACGTCTGGCCAATATCTGGGGACAGGAAGGCGAGAATTTGGCGAGATATACGGAAACACGGGAAAAAACAAAAACATTAATGGGGAAGAGAAATGCAGCCATATAAAAGCATATAGCGCTATGGGGATACAATAGGAATGAGGTGCTCCGAGGTTTGTGGAACGGTGTAATGGTTCCAGCATTTACTTTTCGAAATGCGGTTGTTTCCTTAACATCAGGGGTACAAGCAGGATTCGATGGGAACCAAAAGTCAGCGGGGCGCCTCGCGCTGGGAGCTCACGGGAAGACTACAAATGAAGCGGTCTGTGGTAATGTGGGCTGGAATAGTTTTGGAGTGAGGGAAGCTCACACTAAAATTGATTATTAAGAACGACTGAGGAGTATGGAAGAAAGTAGATGGGTTGGGAGATTGTTGAGGTATTGTACGGGAAAAACATTGATTCGCAGTGGCGAAAAAGAACTAGAAAGCTTACCAGCAAGTATGCGGCCTGTAGGGTGGGCAACACGGCAACAAAGAACGTCAAGCGGGAAGTGCGAGAGGCTAAAATAATGTCACGGGTGACGGCAATGGAAAAGAAACTTGCCATGAGTAACAATTTAAGGGGGAAAAACGAAACCAGGAAAGAAACAATTTATGGTAACTCAAAGGGAAGGTCATTACGAGACGAGGATGCATCAGGAAGTCGAAAGCTTCTATGAAGACGTGGAATCGGCGATGGGTAGAGTGAAAACAAAATACACTATACTGATGGGCGATTTCAATGCCAAAGTAGGCAAGAAGCAGGCTGGAGACAAGGCAGTGGGGGAATACGGCATAGGCACTAGGAATAGCAGGGGAGAGTTACTAGTAGAGTTCGCGGAACAGAATAATATGCGGATAATGAATACCTTCTTCCGCAAGCGGGATAGCCGAAAGTGGACGTGGAGGAGCCCGAACGGCGAGACTAGAAATGAAATAGACTTCATACTCTGCGCTAACCCTGGCATCATACAAGATGTGGACGTGCTCGGTAAGGTGCGCTGCAGTGACCACAGGATGGTAAGAACTCGAATTAGCCTAGACTTGAGGAGGGAACGGAAGAAACTGGTACATAAGAAGCCGATCAATGAGTTAGCGGTAAGAGGGAAAATAGAGGACTTCCAGATCAAGCTACAGAACAGGTATTCGGCTTTAACTCAGGAAGAGGAAATTAGTGTTGAAGCAATGAACGACAATCTTGTGGGCATCATTAAGGAATGTGCAATAGAAGTCGGCGGTAACTCTGTTAGACAGGATACCAGTAAGCTGTCGCAGGAGACGAAAGATCTGATCAAGAAACGCCAATGTATGAAAGCCTCTAACCCTACAGCCAGAATAGAACTGGCAGAACTTTCGAAGTTAATCAACAAGCGTAAGACAGCTGACATAAGGAAGTATAATATGGATAGAATTGAACAAGCTCTCAGGAACGGAGGAAGCCTAAAAGCAGAGAAGAAGAAACTAGGAATTGGCAAGAATCAGATGTATGCGTTAAGAGACAAAGCCGGCAATATCATTACTAATATGGATGAGATAGTTCAGGTGGCTGAGGAGTTCTATAGAGATTTATACAGTACGAGTGGAACCCACGATGATAATAGCAGAGAGAATAGTCTAGAGGAATTCGAAATCCCACAAGTAACGACGGAAGAAGTAAGGAAAGCCTTGGGAGCTATGCAAAGGGGGAAGGCAGCTGGGGAGGATCAGGTAACAGCAGATTTGTTGAAGGACGGTGGGCAGATTGTTCTAGAAAAACTGGCCACCCTGTATACACAATGCCTCATGACCTCGAGCGTACCGGAATCTTGGAAGAACGCTAACATAATCCTAATCCATAAGAAAGGGGACGCCAAAGACTTGAAAAATTATAGACCGATCAGCTTACTGTCCGTTGCCTACAGAGTATTTACTAAGGTAATTGCAAATAGAATCAGGAACACCTTAGACTTCCGTCAATCAAAGGACCAGGCAGGATTCCGTAAAGGCTACTCAACAATAGATCATATTCACACTATCAATCAGGTGATAGAGAAATGTGCGGAATATAACCAACCACTATATGTAGCTTTCGTTGATTATGAGAAAGCATTTGATTCAGTCGAAACCTCAGCAGTCATGGAGGCACTGCGGAATCAGGGTGTAGACGAGCCGTACGTAAAAATACTGAAAGATATCTATAGCGGCTCCACAGCCACTGTAGTCCTCCATAAAGAAAGCAACAAAATCCCTATAAAGAAAGGCGTCAGGCAGGGAGATACGATCTCTCCAATGCTATTCACAGCATGTTTACAGGAGGTATTCAGAGACCTGGATTGGGAAGAATTGGGGATAAGAGTAAATGGAGAATACCTTAGTAACTTGCGCTTCGCTGATGATATTGCCTTGCTTAGTAACTCAGGGGACCAACTGCAATGCATGCTCACTGACCTGGAGAGGCAGAGCAGAAGGGTGGGACTGAAAATTAATCTGCAGAAAACTAAAGTAATGTTTAACTGTCTCGGAAGGGAACAGCAGTTTACGATAGGTAGCGAGGCACTTGAAGTGGTAAGGGAATACATCTACTTAGGACAGGTAGTGACTGCTGATCCGGATCATGAGAGTGAAATAATCAGAAGAATAAGAATGGGCTGGGGTGCGTTTGGCAGGCATTCTGAGATCATGAACAGCAGGTTGCCATTATCCCTCAAGAGAAAAGTTTATAACAGCTGTGTCTTACCAGTACTCACGTACGGGGCAGAAACCTGGAGGCTTACGAAAAGGGTTCTACTTAAATTGAGGACGACGCAACGGGCTATGGAAAGAAGAATGATAGGTGTAACATTAAGGGATAAGAAAAGAGCAGATTGGGTGAGGGAACAAACGCGCGTTAATGACATCTTAGTTGAAATCAAGAAAAAGAAATGGGCATGGGCAGGACATGTAATGAGGAGGGAAGATAACCGATGGTCATTAAGGGTTACGGACTGGATTCCGAGGGAAGGGAAGCGTAGCAGGGGGCGACAGAAAGTTAGGTGGGCAGATGAGATTAGGAAGTTTGGAGGGTCAACATGGCCACAATTAGTACATGACCGGGGCAATTGGAGAAGTATGGGAGAGGCCTTTGCCCTGCAGTGGGCGTAACCAGGCTGATGATGATGATGATGATGATGATGATGCATCAGACCACGCACCCAAAAGCGAGATATAAGAAGGAAGAATAATAATGTGCTTGCTGCGGTAATGCTAGGGAAACGATGGAGCATGTTTTATTATAATGTGAAGACATCTGCCCAGCGGTCGGTCAAGGCGCCACTGGCCTCCTTGAAGTCCTTGGGTTGAGCGAGAGCAGGGGAAAAGTAAAGATGTCCAGAATAGAGATTATTAAGGGGCTATAAGAAGATTGGTCGAAGAAAAATAGGGAAACGACAAAAAACGGAGACGTACAAAAGCAAAGTTCACAATAGGGGGTCAGAAAAGTTTGTGGAAATTCATCGTGTTTTTTTTTTTCTTTTTTTAACCTAGGTTTGACATTAGACAGTATAAAAGCAAGAGCTTTGTTTCGCAACCCACCGGCCCATTCCAAAAGAGATGCTCGTAACATCCATCCATCCATCCATCAATGAGGCGCTTCCTGCTGGCCAAGGTAAAGCATCGCGTGTCTGTGTCAACAGCAGCAACGAGAGAAGGTGGCTGCCGGGAAAAAAAAAAATGCTCTGGCAAAGGCGCACGTGAGAGTGGATCAGAAGCTTTGTTTTGTACACAAGTGCGATGTTCGACGGTAAAATGATATTTTTGTAACGTTCATATATGGCGAGCAAGGCGACCTGCTGGATTCTGTAAACACTACCTCTATGTAAGCGACATATGGTTTGCACAGTAAAAGAAGCACCGTTCAAGTACATGCCAGCGGCGTGCCTCATAGTAATATCGTACTTATGGACACGTTAAACCCCGGAATTTTATTTTTAATATGCTGAGGAAGGGCAAGTCGGTGGTTTTATAAGTTGCATCGGTGGCAGACATTAATTTCACAAGTATGAGTCTGATTTTGTGCAAGTCCGAGGACGTACGAGATCGTGAGCACGTGTTCCTGAGTGATCCTGCAAGATTACAATCTTCGCGAGCTTTAAATTGAGGGAGCCTAGGTTGGTCTGATTTCTGGGAATATGGAGGCTGAGTGAGTCAGGCTGTATCAGTCTCAAGTAAGAATGAGTTAGACTTAGCACTGCTCATTCTGACTTTTGTCAGTATGAATGACGATTAACTGGAAATTTGTTTTGTGCGTGAGACGCAATGAGGTGTGCATATTGATGCGTTAGCATTCTTGTGTACTTCCCATACTTTTTGAGACTATGTAACTTCGTATTATGCATGCATGTATTTTTATGTAAAAAACACAGTAGGAATACTGTGAAAGAGAAAAATAACTTTTATTGGGCAAACATGTGCCAACAAAAACAGGCTACACTTAAAGCACAACGATGGCAGCGAACAGAGTCGGCGATCGTCGAAAATTTCATCAGTGGGTGAAGCGCATCGGCTTTTATACATCAGTCGTCAAATGTTCAAGACTAATAGCTGGGACCCGTGTGTCTTCGACAAATTTGTACGGTATTCGCGTTGCGCATACATGAAACCAGATTACGCAAGGTTTGGTGACAGACAGCGGATGGAACAATCGATAACGTTCAAGGAACTTCCTATACATGCAGGCGTGTCCTGCGCTGTGCGATAACATTTGTTAGTGGGTGAAACGTGTCGCCCGATAAAGACAAACAAGTCCACGTGTCCCTATGTGTGTTTGGATGATGGAAGGATGCATTTGTATGTAGGTGTGCGCGCATGTGTGAATATACGTCTGTGGACGAATGGGTAGGCCATCGGCCTGCTGTGCTCAGGAAACAGGGTTAGAAACCCACCGTCGGACCACCTTGAATCACTCAGTATGTGGCAATATGTACATATGGAGGCGAGGCGGAAACAAGCACGAATGCTATTTGTGCAAGGCGAATGCTGAAGGCACCAGCTCACACTGAAACATGGCGGCCGAAGCGCCCCAGCAACAACAATGCTTTGTCATCATCTCTTGCCTGCACGTCTTGTTCTGCATCACGACCTACGCCGGCGGAGTTTGATCTCCAACCCGGCGCAAGCAATTATGGCCCAGCAAAGACACGCATGTAGGGCTTTAAACGGGAGACATAAACAACATCAGTTCTTGGCTGTACGGACGACGCGCCTGGCACTTCGTTAGGAATCGCGTATGTCACATCCGAAAGCTGTCGCAGGATTCTGTAGACACCTGAATATCGCAACAGAAGCTTTTCGGATAGGCCCGCAGGTCGAGATGTTGACCACAGCAGCACAAGGCAGCCAGGTAAATATTGCACGTCTCTATGGTGCTCATCGTAACGAGACTTCTTGGAAGCACGGGAATCAGCGACGCGAGCGCAGGCCATCTGGTGGGCCTGTACCGCCATAGAAATTGTATCGCGCGCATAACCGGCGTGCGACTGTGTCACTTGTGAAAGTACAATGTCCAGGGGCAAAACGGCATCACGGCCAAGCAGTAGATAAAGCGGTGAGTAACCTGCACTCACATGCCAGGACGAATTGTGCACAAAGGTGACATATAGCAGAGCAACGTCCCAGTCCTGGTGGTCTACAGAAACGTAGACAGCTAGCATGTCGGTAAGCGTTCTCTTCAGTTACTCTGTGAGGCCGTTAGTCTGTGGATGGTAAGCGGTGGCTGTTTGATGCTCAGCCGAGCATAGGTGGAGGATATCATCAATGACCTTTGACAAGAATTTACGTCCGCGACCCGTGAGGAACTCACATGAAGCACTGTGGTGCAGGATGCCGTTGTGTAGGTGGAAATCTGCGACATCAGCGGCACGTCAGCAGAGCTCCCGTAATGGCGAAGCACCTGGCCTGATTCGGAGGAACCACCCCCATTTGTTGAGAAAGAAAAAAAGGCCTAATAGGTCGAGTCCCACGCGAAAGCATGTCTCAGCGTGAATATCGATGGGTTGTAAAAGCCCAGCTGGGGTCATTGGCAACGGCTTCTGGTGTTGGCACTGTTGCAAGTAGTCACATACTGGCGCACAAAATGGTAGAGGTCGGGCGAGAAGGAACGGCGCTGGATTCGGTCTAAGGTGCGAGTAACATCGAGATGCTGGGCGGTGGAGCGGTGGAGTCTTGGAGTTGTTGAAGCACGGTGGGTTGAAAGTTCCCCGGTACGGCCAGCAGTAGGCCAGCACCATCCGGGCGCAAGTTGCATTTGTAGAGACTCCGTCGTAAATACAGACGAGGCGAAGGCAAGGATCAGGAACTGGCGAGCTTAACCGATCCATGAGGGTTAGCCGAAAGGCACCCCGGCGCTGTTCATCGCCAATGTTAAGGAAGCCTGAGATGGACATAACGCTAGTGTCGGAGTCGAGGTCTGTCGCTTCGGTGGGTCAAAAGGGTGGCGGGACAAGCATTCGGCATTCTGATGTAAGCGGCCGGATTTATACACTAGATGATGTGATAAGTTTATTTGGAATCCGGCGATTGGGAGGCCCGGGCCTGGGGCCGCCTAGATGGCCACTGGGAGCTGCTGCTCCCGTGCGACTTCCTTGGCTCGCTGGACGGCCCAAAGTTGGTCTTGCAGTTCTGAGCTGAGCAGCGCGGCCGACCACCAAGCCCGTAGATTTTATGGGGAGACTGCCATTTTATTTTGGTATATTTCACATCCCCACAACATGTGTTGAAGGGTGGCTCTAACAGACTTGCATAGCTTGCACACATCGCTGTCGTATATATCGGGGTAGAAAGATTTTAGTTGCACGGGACTCGTGTAAGTTTCTGTTTGTAGTCGCGTCTAAGTAACAGACTCAACTCTGTTCAGTTTAGTCTGAGGCGGGGGTAATACTCGCCTCCGATTTCGATAGAAACTAGAGAGAAAGTGTTCTTTTGCATGCGCAATTCCCAACACCCGAGAGGCCCTGGAGGGCCCTTCAACGAGGAGGGCCAGCAGAGTGCTTGGTGGTCGGTAATTACGCGGAAAAGTCGAAGAAATAAATAGGTAAATGCGAAACTTTGCTATCACCCAAACCAGTGCAGGGCTCTCTCCTTCCTTGATAGAATACTTGCGCTGGGCCGCGGACGAATCACGGCTTGCGTAAGCGATAACGCACTCTTGTCCACGCTGAATTTGGGCAAGAAAAGCGCCAATGTTGTGACCACTAGCATCTGTACAGTTTTCAGTAAAGGCTGAAGGGTCAAAATGGGCTACAATCGTGGAGCTCGTTAAGAGTCTGATGAGACTTCTGAAGGCTTTGGTTTGCCGCTGCCCCACGCGAAAGCGATGTCGTGCTTTAAAATGTTGGTGAGAGGGCGAGCAATGTCACCAAAATTTTAAACGGAGTGCGGAAAGTACGAGCATAAACCTGTGAAGCTGCGAATGTCCTTAACTGAGCACCGCACAGGAAAGTCTTGCATGGCTCGAACTTTAGTCGGGTCAGGTTGAATTCTGTTGGCGTTTACAAAGTGCCTGATAACGGGAGGATCGATGTGACACTTCGATGAGATGAGCTGAAGTTTCGCAACACTAAACACAAGAAGTACAGTGGCGAAACTCTCAATGTGAATTTCAAGGGCTGGAGCAAAGAAAAAAACAATTACGGTGCCGTGTTAACAAAGACACATACGATCCACTTTAAGTCTCAGAGAAGAGAGCCCATCATTATCGCGAACGTCGCTGGGGTACTGCAAAGCCCGGAGGGCATGACTTTGATTTGAAAATGCCCATCAGGTGTAATAAAGGCTGTGTTCTCGCAATCCTTCTTATTACCAGCGATCTGCCAATAGCCGAGTGAAGCTCATTCGATGAAACATATTTCGCCCCGTGCAAACAGTCCAGTGCATCATCGCCACGAGGCAATGAACATACGTCCTTTCTGTTGATATTGTCCAGATGGCGATAATCAACACAAGATATCCAGATTTCGTGTTTTTTTCTCGACTAGGACAACTGGTGAGACCCATGGGCTAGCGGAAGGCTTGATGATGTTCTTCTTCAGCAACTTCGCGACTTCGCCTTGAAGGATGCTGCGCTTTGCTGCAGACACGTGTTAGGGGTGGCGATGGGCGGTACGTGCGTCAAGGGTGTGAACCCAATGAGTGCCTACGGCTGTCTGGCCGAGCGGGGGGTGATCGAAAAAAAAAATATCGTGGTAACTAAACAGAATGCGCCTAAGCTCTTCAGTTGAGCTGGAGAGAGGTCGGTAGTTATCATTTTATCGACGTTGTGGTAGGGTGACGAAGCGGAACGGGAACACGTGATGATAGGGCTGACAGAGGCTAGTGGGCGCGAGTGGAGATATTTGGTGCTCGTGCACAGGTGTCAGACAGACCACTGTCATGTTACCGGGAAGAACATTGGTAACAGACTCAATGTTGAGAACGGGAGGCCAAGTAGAGTTATTTGCATTGGTGACAACGATACTTCGGATGGCGACGCCATGCTGGTGAATTACGTCGACAAGCGGATAAACGGTGTAGTCACCATCAGCAACATGTGATGGAGCGTTAAAAGGTACAGCAGTAGCGGCTTGAGGTGGCCATCGGGCGATTTCGGTAGAACACAGGGACAGATGATGTGCATCAGAAACAACGTAGCTGTCAGAAGGAATCTCCAACTGCACGACACCTGCAGCGCAGTCTATAAGGGCAGAATAGTTCGAAAGGAAGTCCAGCCCCAAAATTATGTCATGCTGACAGTGCTACAACAGAATAAATAAGACGGTTGCTTGATGGCCGGCAATCATTACTCGTGCTGTACACATGCCGACGACCGGTGGCGTACTGCCGTTGGGAACATCTACTCTGCGTGTACTCATTAGAGGCATTTGGAGACCAGTGTCGACGAGGGACTGGACTGGGATTACATCCACGTCAACGCATAATATCAGACTATTTCCAGGCGGGGTCGTTGATGTAGCGTCACCACCGGGAGATGCCCCGTCAAGTCTTCCTGCGGCACAAAGGCGGGGGAAGCGGAGCAGCGGGCCTATCGGCGACTTATCGACTTATCGGCGAATGTGGCCGGGTGGATCAGGTGAAAGGTAAGTTGTCGTTATTCGTAGATGAAGGACGCACAGACAAACGGGGAGCACCTTGATCTCGAAACGTAGGACCAGAAGCTCCCCCTAGGGGGTGATGACCAACAACTCCAGCAATGACGAGCGATATGTGCAACACGCGATCAATTGAAACCAATTGGCCTATCACCTCGTTCTCCAGTCGGGCGGGTTACTATGGCAAGTTGGAACCACTGCAAACGGGGAAGCAGTGGTTAGGCGGTGCCGGTTCTGACTAACAGCGGAATTGCGAATACGGCAGAGATACGGGAAGCCTAAATTTGCTATCTCGTGTCTGACAATTTGCTATCTCGTGTCTGTATATGCGAGACAGAGCATGCCTTGTCTGGGCATTACTGACGAGGAACGGCGGGTAACATGGCTTCGAACTCGCGAAGAATTAAACGCGTCAAGCTTTCTTGTCCAAACAGAGGTAGTCCACGTGGCTGTTCCTCACACGAAGAAGCCGACACTTTATTTGGTAGCCTGTTGAATTGCTGCGTAATGCGGTGACTCTTCTTAAGTTCAAAATTTCGGCACTCTTTGGTGATCGCGTCCCCCAAGTCATAGCTCTTGCAGATAAGCAGGTTGCATGTGTCATCTGCTGTGCCCTTCACTATGTGGCCAATCTTCTCGGTCTCGTTCATGTCTGTCAGCTTTATGACAGAGCGCGAGGACATCTTGAATGTATGCCACGTAACATTCTGTTGACGTCTGGGCACAGGTCGGTAGCTCCTTCTTTGCTGTCAGCTGACTGCCAAAGGGTTTTCCAAAGAGGTCTTGAAGCTTCGGCTCGACGGAAGAATCAAACAGTCAGCATTCGAGATAAGCAAGAGACGTTTAGAGTACTTGTGAAAAACAAAAACAGGGAAGAGATTGATACGACCGGATCCCTTCAATCATGGCTAGCGGTGCAAGGTAGATGTTGAATAAAGAAAAAGAAAGAATAATGGGATTTAAACAAAAATGCTAGGAAAAAAAACATGTACAGCACACCTGATTAAATCTAGCAGGTGAGGTGGCTATATTTCACCGCCCCGTTTCGAAATGGATCATCATCATCTTTTTCATCATCGCAGTCGTCGCCGTCGTCGAAGCACGAGAGAGGAGTCCTTTTGACTCATGACGCGTTTGAAAGCGTTCGCACGCCGCGGCGCGCCATGCATCTTGAAGCCCATGCGCAGGCTTTGCAGTCGTGATGCTACATGCCGTCGTATGCAGCTATGGAATCGCGAGTGCGGAATTTCGCTGCAGTACGTGTTTCACACATGACTTGTTTCGTTGGTAGCAATACGTTGTGTTGCTCCATTGATTCAATTCTAAACACGCATTACTGTCGAGAGGCATCATAAGATGGGTTATGTTTAACTTTTTTGTCTTTTGATGAAAGTTACAGCGGAGAGTAGGAGCTTGAAGCACACTTGTTGCACGGTGAAACATTCGTTCACTCATGGGGCATGTGCGACATCCTTTCAACATTCATTTTCGTGCAACGTTTAGTGCAGCATTCCCTCTGAAGTGTCGCTATAACAATTATCATCCTGGAGGCACTGTCGTCGTCATGTTGTGATGCCAAACGCTGTGGCGTAACTTCCAATCTTTGCGTAGTTTACATATCCACAGTAAGTTGGAAGCGTTCACTGTACTTCTTGCGAAACTGCTTTCACAGGCAAGTTAGACGCGGAGTTCACCTCGACGATCGTGAAATTGTGAAAATTTCTTGATTTTCTTTTGGAAATACTCCGCCATCGATATACCGCGGCAACAGCCGGTAATGTACAGGTAATGAAATGCCGTTAAGGCTTGGATCTGCATTATTCATGACAGACAGATTCGAAAAATAAAGTGATTTTTGTTTGGAAAAGAACGACGAATGCCTGCTGCCGCCAACACATATTCAGCATCTTTCTGAGGAAGGTTGTGTGTTTTTCAGGCATAATTATTGTACCAGTTGGATTCGGTCTAATCCGCTCGCCGCAAATTTGTACAACGAAAGTGTCAGAAGTATTTTTTATTCCGATATTGTTACGGAAGGATAAAATATGCGAAGGGAGAAGATCGCGATACGCTGGCTGCACCTCTCCGTGTCGATGTTGGTCAGCCGTCTTTACCTATGCTGACTCTGTGATATATTGTAAATACAGTCTTTCCATACTCCCAACATCACCGTAACATATTGGCCGAGGTGCGGGGTACCGCGGCTGGAAACGGAGCTCCGCAATGGATGTCACATCACCGTCGCCACAATAAATAAACGGAGGACGTGGGATCAACGTCGTTGCCCACTTTACGTCACCGTCACCAGCTACGTCACTGTCCCCTTCAGTTGTGTTTGTGCAACCCAAGGACCCTGAACTTTCTGCGGGACCGATGCCACCGATATTGAGGAGTGGGTGGCGACATGCGAACGCATGAGTGGAATCAAAAGATGGGACCGTACGCTTATGCTACCTAACCTATTGTTCTACCTAAGAGGCACGGCAAAGGTATGATACGAAAACCACGAAGACGAGCTAACCAGCTGGGACTAATGCAAATAGAAGTTGACAGAGTTGTTTGGCAAACCAGCCGGCCTTGAAATTGCCCCAAAGCCGGAACTGGCCTCCCGCGCCCAATCCCTCACGTAAGGCCGATCGCGACATGACAGAAGCTGAGAAGGTTGCACACGCGTAAATGGCATTGCTGACGACGCCTGTATTCTGTTCATGTGCAAAAGCATGTCGACAGTTGATGCTATCATCAAAGGGTGCCGACGATTCAAGGAGGCCAAAAGTCGACGAGTGTTGCAACCATTCGCCACACTTCCCAATACTGCCTCAACGTCGACGTGTGAAAACCATCCCGCACAGCAGCTCGCGTCGCCATCACAGGAGGTGGTGCGTATTGTTCGATGTGAACTCGATGTGGTGACGCCCGTAGCTTTCTGTTCGCGTAGCCCTGATGCTACCCTTTTTTCAGTTCCTCTTGTACAAGCCATCGTTCGCCAGGAGCTTGAAAACATTGGTTGACATACTGTTTGGGCTGTCGTCAACCCCAGAGCCAACGAATGCCCTTCCGCTATTTTCGCTCCAACCCGATGCTTCTCTCTGCGTTATCCCAACCGGACTTAGTGGAGAACTGAAGAGCACAGGCCAATATGTTTCACCTGTCGCCGCATTGGTCACGTCACCAGATACTGTCACAACTGGTGGCCTTCAACACCTCGCACGCCGACCAAGCTGAGCAGTTTTGTTGGAACTGCCTGCAATGTTTCGCCCACCACCAAGTCTAACAGCGCCAACAACTCTTCTAGGAATACGTGATACAGTCGCTCACCATCGACGCGCGGACACCAGTCTCGGTCACCGCAAACACGTCGCCGATCTTAGCGTTCGCCGCAGCCACTTCTCCTTTCGTCCCCTGTGACTTTTGGCCGCACACGTTTGGAAAACTAAGAAACGCAGCACTAGGAGGTGTTGCTACATTACCTACTACTGCAGCAAATCCTCTGTCTGTGCCTACACTGGCTTTGCTTGTGTATATATTGTAAATAGTCTTTCTATACTCGAAACTGTCGTCAAATATGTCGTCAAAATTTTTGCATCAACAATATCTGCATACTAATAAGTTAGCAGCCGTTAAAACGTTCACACCATCAATCTGAGAAATAGTGATGGGTCAAGAATCATGATCCTACTTCGTGTTGGGGTCCTTTCAGAAAACAGTCAATGAAAGGGGAACCGGTGTTCATACCGTGAAAGCTTATTTATTCATTACAAACATTGTTTAGCAGCACACTGTTCCACGAGTGCTGTTCTGTTTATTTTTCCCGTTTCAGTCTTGGGCAACAAGTCCAGGAAGAAGACACCCCCGTAAAGTTGCTTGTGGACAGCCAACTTTTCTGGAAAACAAGAACAGTAAATTTCATAAAAAAAGAGCATAGTAATAGAATATGGGCACGACATAGTGCAGTACCTTCAATGTTCATAACGTACTATGATTTTCTATCACTTCGATTGTAGATTTATTGATAGTCGTCGGCCTTTTTAAAAGCAGTGCAATGTTTGTAGACTCCTGTGCGTGTGTGACCACTTTATTGAACATCCCGAAAATCGATGTCGTGGGTCTAGGCCGAGCCGGGAGCAACAGAGATACCCTGTCTTTCGGTGGCCCCCCCGCGCTTTCTGGAGGGCCCAATGTTGGTCCAGGAGATCTGAGCTAGTCAGCGAGGCTCCCCACCTGGACCGAAACTTTTAGAAAAAAACATGATATACTGCAAGGTAGCTAATAAGGCACTGCATTCTTCAGCACCATGCGAACCAAGATAGGTGCTGGTACATATGAAGGTGCGCGTCACACACCCCAAGATTCGAACATTTCTCTACAAAGAGCACCATTTGATTTTGGAAATCATTATAAACAATTTTCATGCAGGTATAAAGGGCTGAAATGGTCAATCTGAAAGCCCCGCTAGTCGCTCACGCCGCCGAAAGCGGCAAAGAGCCTGATGAGTTAAAGCTAGTTCTCGTCAGGACCTTCGACAGTGCTAGACATATACACCAAGCTGACAAAATGCGCCAAGTTAGTAACAGAAGTGTATACCACCAATTTACTGGCATACACAAAAATCGTAAATTCCTTGATGAGATTCAAATCGTTAATAAGCACTTTGATCTGCCGAAATATTGCTGTTCAGCATTAAGATAAATATTGCGAGAGTGAATGACTCGTCTTAATTTTATTGCAAATTTATTTTCCCTATTAACGGTAGCAGCTTTTGCTTTGTTTATATAGTGACTGAGCTGAATTTGAGCTTGGGAGCATCAAAATCTCTATCAGCATTGTACAAAAGAAAATTTGGGCCATCAGCAACCACAGCTCCTGCCAATGCTATGGGTAAACGAGGGAAGCTCAGAAGTTTGGACAGCTGAGTGGATCTCCCACTGTAGCTCCTCAGCAAAGAGAAATGGCTCTATTTACGTGTGTATTTGCACGAGTCTAGTAAGGACATTAATGCTGTCGGGGGCCCCTGCTACCCAACCATCTGCACGGGGTAGCACATGCAGGAGGTCGCCCGTAGAATGTGCCTAAATACGAGGTGATACATCTTGGTGCGGTAAGTTGGATTGTCGTTGAAGGAGCATGTGTCGATTGCCTGCATAACACCAGGTTTGTCTGCAGACATTCTTTGGAGGTGCTCTGGCAACTGTGTGAGTGTGGTCCTTGTACCACCAGCGTAGCTGATTATGATGTGTTATATTCCTACAAGATTCAATTCATGAAGTGAGGGTATTGGAGAAAACAAAAGCAGAGCATCGCAAAACTGCTCTCGAAGCGTAAGCTGAATTACAAGCTTTGGAGGCGAACGCACTAGATTAGTTACGTAGCAAGCTAGTTAAGACAGCTGTATTACCTAGGCAAATGCATGGAAAAGAATAAATCGCCTTTTATTTTGGCTAACACAGCACCATATATTTGAAGCATATGTATTTAAAACAAAAAGTAAAACTGTAGTAACTGAAGGAAGGATGTTCTTTATTTGTACTATAATTGATTCTACTAAAATTTCTGAATGTCACAAATGTCCAGAAAACGAAACTCTAGTTTATATCTCCAACTCATGAATGAAAACAGGTAGCACAATTCTGTCAATTGCATCTGATGGTGCATCCGAAGCTGACATAATTGATGTATTTTACGTGCCTAGTAATGGTATCAATATATGTGAGTCGAACTGCTGCTAAACCCATGTAAACATTGTTATTTGCCCGCTTTCAGTGATCTAGTTCATGCAGTTTAGAGAATTGCGATACCTCTTCTTCGTGCAGCGTTACTAATTCGTAAACTTTCTGCTTGCACTTTTTCAATCTTAGCGATCTTTGGAATTTTTTGTAAATATATACAGATCATAAAATAAGATTTAAATTCAAAGAGCCAGTAGAATCTAACTTTAGCTCTCAAGCGCAATAAATTTGATCAATATTGGCTAAGGGAATTTTTCCAGACAACCATTTGTGCGTTCTACGTATATTTGAATAGGCGGCCTCGGAGTTGGGCCAGAGCTGAGGCCGCCTCTTACGTGTTGTGAGACACACCACAACTGTAAATGACTTCATATTTGTGCAACCTACAAGGTACAAACTATCTGATAATTCTCCAGCAAAAGAAAACACGACAGTCATTTTATTATTTAATTATGTGAAATTTGTATGTTTAAGATCGCACAAGTGCTCAAGAAACTGCACTGGTCAAGGAGGAATATACCACATAAAATTGTGATCGAAATAGCTGTTTCATCGTATACGCACATCGTGTGTCATACTGCGTATGGTTAAACCTAAGATTACCACTGAGGTAGCTAAGTTGCTATGGCGGTGCGTGGCTGAGCTGGATGGATGTCGTGGGTTTCACCCTGCCTCGGTAGCCTTATCTTGAAGGTGGCTAAATGGAAATGCATTTGCATGTACTCCGATATAGATGCACAATAAAAACCCTAATTGTAAAAACTATACCGGAGTCCCTAACTACGGTATGCCTCATAACCATATCGTGCTCTTGGCACGTAAAACCCAAGAACTGAAAAACTTAGCTGGTAAGGTTAGGAAGGCTAAACTGGGGGGGGCTTAGGAGTGAGGATCAATAGCAAATATCTCAGCAAGCTTCGATATTCAGATGACATTGTTCTATACAGCAAAACAAGGAAAGAATTACAACAAATCATTGAGGACTTTAAAAGAAAGTGCAAGAGTTGGGTTCGAGATTATTGTGCAGAAGACAAACATAATGCCTGGCAAGGGAAAGAGAGTTAACGATCGCTATTCAGCCTCTACAGTCTCAAAAAAGTACGCTTGTCTAGTTCCTTTACTGGCATGCCACCCTGATCATAAGAAGGAAATTTACAGAAAAATAAATACAAAAATAAATATACAGAGAAATAAATTGGTTGGGGTGCATACTGCAGGCATTGCCAGATCCTAACAGCTTTCCACTACTGCAGAAAAGGGAGGTGTACAATCACTGCATTCTACCGGTGCTTACATGTGGGCAGAAACGTGGAGGTTCATAAGGAAACTAGATAACAAGGACGGTGCAAAGAGCAACGGAACAAAAATATTAGGCGTAAAGTTAAGAGAGAGGAACAGAGCGGGGTGGACCTGAGAGCAAACTGGGATAGCCGATATTATAGTTTGCATTAAGAGGGAAAAATAGAGCTCAGCAGGCCATGTAATGCATAGGATGGATAACCTGTGTGTCATTAGAAATACAGAATGGGTGCCAAGAGAAGCGAAGCGCAGTCGAAGACGGCAGAAGAGAAGGTGGGATGACGAAATTAGGACATTTGCAGGTGCACGATGGAATCGGTTGGCGCAGGACCGGAGTAATTGGAGATCACAGGGAGAAACCTTCGTCCTGCTGTGGACGTAAATAGGCTGATAAAGACAATGATGATGGTAATGAAACTAAACCTCTTGTTTCCGTAACTGCAACTTCAAATGAATGTTTCATGTAATTGTGCAGTAACCTTAAGATAATAAAATTTTATAACTAAGAAACTAAATACCTATTTTCCAAAATACACTTAGCTTATGAAAAATTTGGTTACAAACGGTTAGCTAGAAATGCTTCACGGTTGTCGCCGAGGAGAGAACGTCTCCTAATCTAGGATAGGAGGCAAACATACAGGACAGGACAGAGCTAAAAGAAAAACTGCGTCATTTGTTATTCGAGTGCAGGCGACGCCGTCCACGTCATAAATAAAGGGAACAGCTAGACCTGGAAATTTTGACAATGGAGCCTGGTCAGCGAAGATGGTAAAGTTAGTCGTTGCATGGCACAACAAAGCAATATCTCGAAATGCGCCATAAGTACAATATCGTCACGTAGTAGGGACGGTGAAAAAGGCAGCCAAACTCTGATTATAGAAACCAACGTTTTATTGTGGAACTTGTGCCCTCAAAAGCAGGCTACACCCAAAGAACAACGATAGCGGCAAACACACTCGGCAATCGTCAAAAATCGGATCAGCGGGTTAAGCGCGCCGGCTTTTATACATCAGTCGTCGAATATTCCAGATTAACCGTTGGGACCCGCGTGCCTTCCACAAAGTTCTACACCATTCGCATCGCGCATACATGCAATCAGATTACAGAAGGTTCGGCGACAACAGACATGCGGATAGATGCATCGATGATATTCTAGAAACTTCCGATACATGTAGACGCGTCCTCCGCTGAGCGATATTTCGATTTTTAAGTATAGCATTAAAAGCGCTCACCCGTAAAAGATAAACGAGTTCACCTGTCAATATATTCGAAATACAAGTAAGCTGAAAATGACGTGACTCAAGCAAGGCACGTGTCGCCCCATTTTGTTTGTACGGGTTCGTAGTTTGCACATGTGATGACTGGAACATATGCGTTCATGTGAAGCAGCTCTATATGAAGTTGAAGCCCCGTATTCTGTGCTTTTTGTTGCGCTGCTCACGTCAACAGTCATTACCAACTCGCTCACGAAGCCAGATCCGCCATTCTGCCAATATTTGAGGTGAAAGCTCGATTGTTGGCACGTAGGTGTGGCGTAGATTTAGGCACTTTCTGAAGACATTGCACTATTTTCATCCCTAAGAAGGTGTCTCTTTAGAAATGTTCTCCGTCTCAGCTGCCGAAACCGCTTGTAATCCTACACTATCGCAAATAATTATTAATTACATACTGCTCATAATGGGCGCAGATGCATAGCCGTACCTGCGATGGTTCTTCTAATTTTATCCGTCAGCTCTGTAGTGCAACAGGTCATGGGCTTTTCCTTTAGCACTACAGCAGCAACTGGTGCTTCGCCGTACTGAGCGTGCGGTATTCCGACCACTGCAACTTCGGCAATGTCTGCCGAGTGCTCCTGCAGAAGCAGTTGCTCGAGTTCAGCCGGAACAACCTGGTTGTCCATGCACTTGATTAACTCCTTCATCCTCTGGACGAAATGAAAGCGTCCCTCTTCGTCATAGTAGCCAGCGTCTCCTGGAAAAAATAATTTAACAATGTGCGCGACACTTTTGGACAGACCTACGAGAATTCTGATGTGTGAGATGACACTAAGTGAACGTAAGTAAAAAAAAAACGCTCCCTCATAAAAAGTTATCCTTTCGCAGCATTTAGGCGCCATTTCCTTCTGCGAACGTTGGCGTCGGCGGCGTAACGGAGCGACGACCACAGGGAAAGGTGAAAGAGTGAGAGCGCAACGACATATGAAAGGCGCAAGCCACGAAAGGCAGAGACCAAAGCGAGCGGCCCATTCAGTGACGTGCGTTCGGGAAAATGGGTCATGCGGACCCGCCCGACCACTCGATGCGTACTCACATCTAATTTCACCCGGACAACTCGTTTCCTACTATCGTCTCTTAGCGATAGCTCTCCATCGCGCCTGTTCGGTTTGCTTGATTGGTCTCGTACGCGCATGTTTCGATGGCCATAGTTTCCGATTGTTTTGTAATTTGATTCTATCAGAGACCGGAATTGTGCTGTACATTCTGGAAGCCACGGGGCACCAGCAATTAGAGTGAAGACTTCGACAAGCCACGTATAAAAGCCGACGCGCTTTACCGGCAGATCAGCTTTTCGAAGATTACTGCCTCTGCTACATGCCTCTTTCAAATCCTTTGCCTCAATCTATCGCGAAATGATAGCACGTATAGAGCTGCACCCAAACTTAAAAAAAGCGAGTGTGTTAATCACCGGATAATTTTTTCCGCCCTTGTTCACAACATTGGGAAATATATCTGGGCGATGCATCAAGATTGCTTTGTGCAGGCGAGCATTATTCCGTCTGCTATAGTGATATAGTGAAGACTGAAGAAACAATAAAGATATAATTGCATAGAACCTGTTTTCGATGCGAAAGTCTATTTTTGCAGAACAAAATGTGCCTGCTAAGCTTGTCGTAAATTTCTCATATAGGTCTCCCTTAACCGCCGCACTTATGACTTCAAGAGAATTACTCGTGTTTGACATCCTATCTACGAGATGCTGAAAAAAATTCTCGTTTCTTCAGTGCAATGTACCTCCTGCCAAGGTGTCACAGCATGGCAGGTTTGGGCATTATGACAGTTCAAGCAGTGAGAAAAACACAGGGAGGATCTGTGTCCGTCCGAAGCCGTCTTTTAGTTCATGTCTTTCACGCTGATTTACCATTGCTAATGTTCGCCCAACTATGTGAATCTTCTCTTATTGCCTAGACTTAGTTCATCATCATCACCGTCATTTCCATCATCATCCTCATAATTTTATTTTATGTCCACTGCAGGACGAAAGCCTCTCCCTGCAATCTGCAATTACTCCTGTCCTGAGCCAACCAATTCCCACTGGCATTTGCGAATTTTTTAATTTCATCACTCCACCTATTCTTCTGCCATCCTCGACTGCACTTCCCTTCTCTTGGCACCCATTCCCTAACCCTAATGGTCCACCGGTTATCTAGCCTACGCATTACATAACCTGCCAAGCTGGATTTTTTCTCTTCATGTCAAACGGCTATCACCGTTTGCGCTCTAATCCACACCTCTCTCTTCCTGTCTCTTAACGTTAAGGCTAACATTTTTTTTAATCATCGCTCTTTGCGCGGTTCTCGATTTGTTTTCAAGCTTCTTCGCGTGTTTCCAAGTTCGTGCCCCTATGTTAGCATTGGTAGAATGCATTGATTGCACACATTTCTTTTCAATGATAATGGCAAACTCCAGTCAGGATCTTACAATGTCTGCCGTATGGGCTCCAACCCAGTTTTGTTCTTGTGTAAATTTCTTTCTCATGATCAGATTTCCCTGTGAGTAATTCAACAAGATGAACCTACTCCTTCACAGATTCTAGAGGCTGACTAGCGATAGTGAACTCTGGTTCTCTTGCCCGGCTATTCATCATTATCTTTGTCTTCTGCAAATAACCTTTATTATATTAACCCCACTCTTATACTCTTTCTGTTTAGGTCCTCAATCATTTGTTGTAAGTCACCCCCAGTGTTGCTGAGCACGACAATGTTATCCGCAAATCGAAGGTTGCTGAGATATTCGCCGTTGATGCGTACTCCTATATCCTAGCCTTCCCAATTTAATAGCTTGAATACTTCTCCCAAGGATGCAGTGAATAGCACTGGAGACATTGAATCTCCTAGTTTGATCCCTTTCTTTATAGGTATCTTCCTACATGTGGAGAATTGGGTCAGCTGTGGAATCTCTATAGATGCTTTGCAAGATATTCACGTAAGCGCTCTGTACTCCTTGATTGCGTAATGCCTCTATGACTGCTTGTATCTCTACAGAATCAAATGCATTTTCGTAATGAATTGAGCCATATAGAGAGGCTCATCGTACTCCGCCGGTTTATCTATTACATCATTGATGACATGGATGTGATCAATTGTAGAGTACCCCTTTCTAAAACCACCCTGTTCCCTTGGCTGACTGAAGTCCAATGCTACCCTTGTTGTTTTGGAGATCATCATGGTGAACATCTTTTTATTACTCGAAGTAAGCTAACGGGCCTATAATTTTTCACTTGTGTGACGTCTCGCTTTTTGCGGATTAGTGTAATGTGGCGATTCTTCCAGTTCTCTGGGGCACTTCAAGTCGATAGACAGTTCATATAAAGGGCCGCCATTTTCCATGCAGTATGTCTCCTCCATCTTTGATTAAATGGACTTGTATTCCGTCTTTTTCCACCTCATTAGCCCGTTTCATGTCTTGCAAGGACCTTCTAACTTTATTGTTGGTTAAGGAAGAACCCTCTGTAACCTCTTCATTACTACTTCGAATGGAGGTACCGTGGCTCCTCTTGGCAATGTACAGGTCAGTATAGAATTATGCCGCTGCTTTTATTATATCTTCGAGATTGCTGTTGATATACCCTGTTTATCTTTCAGTGCATACATCTCGGCTTTTCCTATACCTACATTCTTTCTCATTGATTTCATGCTTCGCCCTCTTTTTTACTACTTCCTGCGTCTTTCTCACGTTATAATTTAGAATATTCCATATTTTTTCCTTGTCGATCAGTTTTGACACTTCCGCGAATTCTCTCTGATCTCTTCAGTTGGACCCTTCCATTCTTTCTCGTTTCTTTATTATGTCCTTTGTTACTTGCGAAAGCTTACGTATCGTTGCCTTGGTGCTTTACCTCCCACTGCAATTACTTCTGACGTCACCCTTGTTATGGCTTCATTCATTACCTCTATATCGTCTTCATCTTTTTGTTCTAAGGCTGCAAATTTGTCTGCAAGTTCGAACCTGAATTGGTCTTCTTTTACCCTTACTGCGTCTAGGTTGGCCTGTTACTTTCTGACTAAATTCACTATTCTTTCTCTTCAAATGGAGGTAAACCCTAGGCCTCCCCTAACCTATGATCATTGTGCTTCGCTGCATTTCACACTACTACATCCTGCACTATGCTGCGATCCGCAGAAAGAATGATATCAATTTCATTTCTTGATCTCCATTAGGACTTTTACAGGTCCACTTTTTGTTCATAGCTTCCTGTAGAAGGTATACATTATTCGCAGCTTATTGCTTTCCTCGAATTTTATCAACATCTCTACTCAATTGTTCCTAGAATTGACACCGCAGTTGATAATTGCTTCTTCACCAGCCTGATTTAGCCCACTTTTGCAATGAAGTCGCCATGACTAAAGTACACTGAGTTTGCACTTTGCGCATCGCTAATTAAACATAAAACTGTGGTATTCATTATCTTGGCTGAAGGTTGGAGCGTAGGCTTGTACTACCTTTAGTCTTTATGTCTAATTCAGGATTATTACGACTACTGATAGTCCCTCGTTAATGCCGTAGAATTCGTCACTGTTGCCCACTGTGTTCTTTTGGATAAGCAATCCTAATCATCATCATCATCATAATGATTTTTATTTTCACCACTGGATACAAGGTGAAAAAGGGAGAGCCGAAAAAAAAAAGCCGAAATTTCTTCGGCTTGACAAAGCTCCGGTCTCCCAGACAGGCAGAGTAGCGGCTGGTGTAGCAATACAATCACGCGTAAAGTGTGCGTATAACAGTATTTTAAATACAAATACATGTAGATACTTTCATGTTATAGAAACTAGTTATAGTAGAGTTGTGTAAGTATAAAAGCACAATCTGTAATCTTCCATATTATTATTTAACACACGCAATATCGTATATCACAAGAATGCAAAAGCAATATATATATACAACAAATGTCATAGAAGTGTCCAATAAACACAAGTTACTTCCACCAGGAAACGTTATTTTTTGAGAAATTATTTTACATACTTGTAAATACATATATGCATCTGTGTTAACAGATAGAAAAAGAAAATCTTCATACAGTCTGCTGCTTTCGCGACAGACACCCCGGCAACGCAGCCCAGGGCGCCATTACATCCTCGAATTTTATAAACCCGAAGGCGCCCTTTGCAGCATCCAGTTTACAACGCAAACACTCTCACGTGGTCCAGGCACAATCACTGCAGCGGAAACCTGGATTCTAGGAATAATAGTTACAAGTGTGAACGTATAGACACAACGACAGTATATGATAAGTTCTGCGGAACTGTTAGAGCAGTTAACAATACACATCTATAAGAATAAATCCAATATTTAAGTTTTGTTAAGAGATAACGCATCAACATATTGTTGGTTGAAATAGTTAAGTAGGGAAGGTAATGTACATTTAAGGCGTTGACAGCCATAATTAGTACGTGAGAAAGGGATCTGCCATGGTGGCTGGCGACGATATAAATATATGCTTCTATTTTCTTGTAAAGTTGCCAGGGTTAGGAATGAATCGAGCTTTCCCAGCATAGCATTTTATAGCTTAGTAATGTTTTCAATTTATATATTTCACGAGCTCTGATTATTCTGTTTTGTCGGAAAAGCTGTTGCGTATGTTGGAAAAAAGAAACGTTCGCTATCGCCCGAAACGCTTTCTTTTGAAGTATTTCCAGTATTTGAATATTTTGCGTTGTAGTGACCCCATATAAGTGAACAGTAACTGATGTGTGAATGGAAGAGAGCATGATAAATGAGACGCTTAACTTTAAAAGGTAATGCATTTCGATTCCGATTTAACACACCAACAACTTACCGTACTACGAACCCGTACAAATCCGTACTGCTTCGTCTCTGTAAGTCCTCTATAGCAGAAGACGTGTCCATTTGTCAGCTCTATGTAACCCTCATCAATTCCTCTAACCTCACTAAGGCTAATGATATCACAAAGAATGCCTTATAGTTCATCAAAAAGTTCTGCTTGGCTAGCTTCACTCGAGAATGTTCGGGTGTTAAACGTTGCAAGCGTCAGTTCCCATTGGCGTATGTCAGCAGTGCCGCGTTATTACAGCGAAGCTCTATAACTCTGCCGTTCAATTGCATTTGAAGCGTTTGTGGGCAAAAAGTCAACCAATCGCAGTGGGAGGCACCCGCCATGGAGTTCCTTGCCCCACCAACAGATGACACTCGCCTCCGCTAATCTGCAGAAGCTGAGGCGCCGGCGCTGCGGAAGCGAAAAAATGAACCAGAATGCTCAACTGCGCGCATACCGTACGCCGCAAGCATTTCCTGGTAAATATTCAGGTTGCATAAACTACAGTTGACGGGAAGCGGTAATTATAACATATCCAGCAGGGAGTGACATAACTGCAATTTCGTTTGTAACAGCAGAACAGCTTAGCAATTGATTTTTTGTACTCTGTCAGCGCCATCGAAAGACTATGTACAGTTAGGACTCTACAGGAGCAGCGTGAACACGATGAGCGGCAATATGAACCGCAACTTCGATGTTGTTACCTCTCATAAAGGCGATGAGCATTGCTTGGACGCTTCCCATAAGGCAACCAGCCTAAACAATGACGGGGCCCGACATCGACTGTCACGTGAAAACAAAGAAGGTCACTTTGAGGTGACAACCCCCGCACTCAGTGGAGGTGGTAACTACCGCAAAAACCACTCTACCTAAACCTGACCCCCACAAGCGGACCTTCACGGAGAGCACAAGAATTGATGAAAGGGGCCAACGTCGAGGGCTACCATGGGTACGACGTCGACATCAGGTTCCTAGATTGACAAGTGGTTGCTCGCATTCGGGCACGATAGGGAAACATTGGAGGCGGAGTCCGGCGGAACGGTTCGACGTCAAGTGAGGGATCTTGCGATAGATTGGACGGTTGGAAGAGTACGAGAGAGAGAGTTATCAGATTCCATAGTCTAGTCACCTTGGGAAACAAACTGCTTTAAAAGCGGACACATTTGGTGCAGTGTGTGTCCTGCTGTCAGCAGATATGTGTCCTCCTCACGTGTCTTGATGTCTGCTCAGACATGTAGAGAGCTTCCACATCTGCAACCACGGTAAAAGGGTAAAATAAATCATTTTATTGCCATCTTCTTCTGAACGTACACATGCTCGTGCCTGAAACCTCCGTGGCCTAAACGCTAGAGCAAGTCGCAACAATACGTACAACGACGTCTCTCTCAGGCTAGATTCCTGTCCAAAGCACGCCAAGCAAAGTTAGGATGCTTGAAGCGGAGCGGGAGTACATTGAGCGATGAGTGAAAGAGCAACATCAAAATACACAACGGCGTCTTGCTCTACGCTCTGCAGGACCCAGTTAAGGGCTATGTCACACTGGTCCATCCGATCAGATGATAACATAACTTTACTGGACAACTAGTTTCACCGCTTTCATTGGAGCCATTTTTCTTTAAATTGATTTCTGTGGCTACCCATTAAGGAATCCTGTCCGTCCGTCCATGATGTAAGACGAATCACTATAAAGAAATAATGTATAAAACAAAATTATTTCTAAAGAAAACGCGTTGGTGCAGTTATTTGCACCTACAACCCCACGCTCACAAGCCGAGTGTCTGACCCACTTCATAAACACGCGCGCTTGCACGAGATGGATCTATGCATTTTGTAACGGCAGTGCAGAACAGGTGTCCAAGAACATTTTTTATCAAGGCTTTATTGAATTATTTCATGATGGCCATCTGTACGACCAAGTGTAGAGGTCAATTGGATATGTGTATCAATCAGGAAAATTTCGAAACATGCCAAATCCTGATGCGTTACGGTGGTCTCGCGATGCGCCTACCGATAGGGCGTTCGTTCATTCACCGACCAAAATGCTACCAATCTCGGAGGGCTCATGAGCGTCCCGTCGCGAAACACAAGCAGATAACCAATGAACGAGTTCATAAGGATCATAAGGAGTGATGAGACGTTGTATCGGTCTCATCCTGGTTGATAATCGTCCTATGCGGATGGACAGTTTGCTAACGAGGGATAAGGACTTATATCGGTTGGAGGAAAGTCTGACAATGTTAGTGAGCAGCGATAAGACTTTTGAAGGTTTGTATCAAGTGGCATGACATTATAGTGAAGGCGACTGCCATTCAGTTGAGCAAGTGGCACAATGCTTACGCATACGCATCACAGAGGAGTTTCCGACATTCTCCCGACGTTCTTATTTTCCCTATATACTACATACACACACACACACACACACACACATTTATACATATATATATATATATATATATATATATATATATATATATATATGTGTGTGTGTGTGTGTGTGTGTGTGTGTGTGTGCGTGCGTGCGTGCGTGTGTGTGTGTGTGTGTGTGGTGTGTTGCCCACTCGAATCCATGCCATAGACACAGACAACGAATTGGGCTGCCTTGAATGCGCAGATAGCAGTGAGCACTCCTAATGTATATTCATTAAAGACATGATTTACTAGCGAGCTTTACTGCATTTTGTTTGCTGTTCTTTCCCGTTTTGGCTCCGCTAGCACTTGGCAAAATGAAAGTTCAACTGTAATCCCGTGTTTGAGTGTGACTCTGTATACAGGGTATTACACCAGTATTTCATAACCCCACCAGTACACCAGTATTTCATAAATGAGCAATTGCGTTACGCTAAGAAGACCTAGTACATACTGTTTCCAGTACAGTGGAGTAGCTGCCAGTAATTTTATCGTTACTGAGGTTTAACTAGGCATTGGAACCATAAACCACGAGAAGTACTGTCCTAGGTATCAAAGTGTCAATAAGGCTTTTGTAGGTACGCAAAATTACATCTTACTACCAAATTTGAGGCTGCGTTTTAATGGCATACAATTTTTTTTCCTGCTGGTAAAGCAACCCTACGAAATATAAAAATACCACGTGACTGCGCTGCCTCCCGTATCACAAAGGAGCGACATTAAAAAAGCTGATTGAAAGCACCTGCTTTGCCTGTCGCGAACTCGGACACAGCGCATCACCTTGATAATGGTATGGAAGACGTACTAACACGAGGTTGCGGGGCTTCGCAGCGATTGCTTCCTATGATTTCACCGTCACACACATTATACTTCTATCAAGGCCGACTGATCACATCGATAATAAAAGCCCCTTGATAACCCGGCCAAAGCGCCACTCTGACTACGGACGAAACGCGAAAAGCAATGTAATGGGAGTAGAATGTTTCAAAACCGCGGCCCTGCTCACACCGCATCCGAAAGAGTACGCGCGCTACTATCTTTTGCGGCAGAAACTTGCTTCGGACGAAAGACAAATCAAAGTGACGGTTTTATTTCTCATGAAAGTGTATACGTGCTGCAGAAGAAAGGTTCGTGCCAAAAAGAATGACAGCTATAAAACAGACCGGGAAGTGACCAATGTGTAGAGAAAGGGCAAAACCAATGCGTTCAAGAAAGGAAATTCTACCGCTTCCAAATGTGTCATATTGGCAATCGGGCCGTCTGCACAAAAGAAAACAAAGACATCAGATTTTAGTGTACGCGTATGATATGTGCATTCGTAAGCCCTGTTGAATACCAGCCGCCGCCTAGATGGCTTGTTCGAGTCGGTACCCTTCTGCCGCTACACAGTGCTGAGTCTGAGTCTGCTTTGTAACATGTGCAATCGCTTTCTTGATGACCGACGCTGGAACGCGGCAGACATTCGTTACCCCTGCATTAAGCTCATCTGACGTCGTCATGTTGATCATGCAAACACGGAAATCGAGTGCAGAGAGATCAGGTGACCTAGCTGGCAAACTTACTGACCCATGCATTCCAATACACTGCTCATGAAAAGTCTCATACAGCCTGTTTTGTGCTTGGCAATTACTGTGTGCTGGCGCCCCATCTTGCTGATACCGAAGAGGCGGAACTGATCCACCACTCCAAGGATATCGTCCACGTAACAATGTCCCGTCAGTGTGCGATCGAAGAAGATGGCACCAATAATAGCAGGGGAGTCGCTTAAAGGGAGTCCCCCAGGACAGCAGGAATTGGCCTCCCTTGTGCTGTATCCGGCGACTGGCTTCTTCATGACTCCTGTAATTAACCGATCGCGCTCAGCCCACGGCGGCTGCAGAGCACCTAACCAAGGAGCCGGTCGAACCTGCGGTGTGGTAGAGGGCGCTAAAAATCTATCGATCAGGAGAGGCTGCCCCTGGAAGGTGAGCCTGACAACGTTGAACTCGCGAGTATTCGCGATTGAGGCTACCTCAGGTGGGCTCAATGCCAGGCGTAGCCTTGGATATTATTGGCCTTACTGAGGTTAGAAGAACTGGTGAGGCTTATACGGTGCTGATTACCGACCATGTCCTCTGCTACAAGAATGTAGCGGGTAACTAATAAATCCTTCAGCATTAATGAGAAGGTAACAATCGCAAAACACTGATTAGCCCATATGGAATAATGATAGTAGAAGCCTACGAGCCAACCTCCTGTTATGATGATGAAAAAATAAAAGTTTTATGCCGACGTTTAATTAGCGATTAAAAATGTACAAACTCAGGATACGGTAGTGCTGGGCGAAATAAATGCAACATTTAGGAAAACGCAGCCCGGGGAACAAGCAATTGGCAACGACGTCATCGATTCTGGGAGCACTGGAGAAGAGATCTTACATTTTACGGAAGCGAATAAGCTCCGCATAGTGAATATCTTCTTCAGGAAGCACAGTAACAGAAAATGGACCTGGAACAGCCAAAATGGAGAAATGAGAAATCAAATAGATTTCGTACTGTCTGCTGACTCCAGCATAGTGCAGGATAAAGGAGTGTTAGGTAGCGTAAAGGGCGGTAACCACAGTTTAGTGAAGTCTAGGATTTCTCTCAATTTGGGAGGAGAAAGAGCAAAATCAGTCGAGAAATAACAGGCCAATCTACACACAATAAAGCTAAAAGCATAATAATTCAGGTTGCCGCTCGCAAACATGCAGCTTTAGAACAGTAAGAGGAAGGCAACATAGATATATTCAATAAAGCTGTAACTACGCTGATTTCAGGAGCAGCAATTGAAGTTGGCGGTCTTCAGTGAAGCTCTTTGGTGCCAACTTGGGTCGTTGAGTAGGTGTCGCTGGTTAGATGCCGTCTATCACAATAACATTATATGAAACATTTAATCAACAATTGCGCGCTACGTACACGATAAAAGATAAAAACAATAAAGTTGCCTATCATTTCTCAAAGAGGGATACACCGCCATTTTTAGTCAAATTCTAGCTCTCCGACGGGACGCATGCGAATTAGAAAAGTGTGCTGCCTACCATGGGACACTAGAATTTTTTTTCGCATTTAAGATGCCTAAAATGACCTGAAACATGAACTGAGCCTTGCATGAGTCAAATAATCATTAGCATTGAAAGATTCTAAGCTTGTTGTGGTTGCCGCATGGCATCAACCAAAATATGCTAATGAGCATTCTCAAATATATCAATGTAAAAAAATGATGCTGCACTAGAGGGTGTCTCGATGTTCGTGCCTCCAGCCTCGTATGTGAGAAGTGTATGCACAGCTATGCAATTGCTGGAGCGTAGGCCATCGCACTATGTGGTGTGTGCTGCGTTTTTGAAGTTTAGGATGTCGATGACTTTTTTCCAGGCCCGTGCAATTTTACCACATTTCACTTAATGCAAATATACAACCGGCGGGTGGGTTACCATGCTGGCACAGACAGAATGCTATGCTTATTAGCAGTTCTGCGTGGCCTACGGGCAAAGACTAATTTTGTACATGTTGCTAGACGCACCACAAACTTGATGTGTCATACGAAATGTATAGAATATTCGAGCTGCATGGGGCAGTCATTGCTTAGGAATGCGAAGTTTTTTTCTATAAGACGAACATAAGCGCCTAAAGTATGATGCTACGTCTGGCTGCTAGATGAGGAAATGCTACTGGCAAAATTTCGTGCCAGTACAATATTAAGCAGCAATGCATGCACACAACGCGACCTAGAATATTTTATTAACGTCTGAAGGAATTCAGTCCTCAATATACGAAACATGTGTGAAATTCACGTGAGCCTGGTGTGTTTGTTCTTGTGTTCAAAATTCAGAAGTTTTTTTTTTTACGT